>NC_064577.1:13755416-15023333 GCF_937001465.1 Orcinus orca | reverse complement strand
GGAGAATATCTGGTCTCCGAGGGAATGGACCCTCACAGAAACTTCCTAGACTAACTCTCATCCTCTATGCCCATCCAGAATCCAAAGAGTAGGACCTTCGGTCTGGACTGACCAAATTCTCTTTTGGTCCCGGTCCAAAGTGAACCCCAGGGTCTCCCTTTCTTCCCACATCCAGAGAAATCGCAAGGGCAGGGATTTCTCCCAGGGGAGAGGGACCAAGCAACTCAGTTTCACCTTGGCTGTCTACACAGCACTCTCCTATCTTCCCTCCACCCCCAATGCCCAACCTACACACTTGTGAGTCATGGTCACTCACTGGGTTAGATAAACAAGACGAGGCTGGAGCTGTTCTTTTCTTTTCTTTTTTGTGGGCCCTTTGGTGTGAGGTGGTTCCTGCTGGGTTTCCATCCCCTTTGTGATATGGGCCCTCTGGTGTGAGGTGGTCCCTTGTAGGTCCTCACCTTTTTGTGATGTGGGCCCTCTTGTGTGAGGTGGTTCCTGCTGTGTTATTCGTACCCTTTGTGATGTGGGCCCTTTGGTGTGAGGTGGTTCCTTCTGGTTTCCTCATCCTCTTTGTGATGTGGGCCCTCTGGTGTGAGGTGGTTCCTGCTGGGTGCCCCATCCCCTTTGTGATGTGGGCCCTTTGGTTGTTCTTTTTCTAAAAGAATGAGAGGCCATCTTTTCCCTCCATTTGGCCTTAAGTCCTTTGAGATCTTTCTCCCCAGTGGTTACTGTAAGCTGACCTGGGGCATACCTTCAAATGGAGTCACCTAGGTCTCATAAGACCTGGGCATTCGGATTAAACCAACTCTGCCCTAGACTTAAGAAGAATCTCCCCCTCTTTCTTATTCTGCCTCTAACTCTTAACTAGAGAAAACAGAGTCGTCCTTGAGTTCCAGCTGAGTCCACTAAAATTCTCCATGGCCCTAGACAATCATAAATGATTCTTTGCTCTCTTCTTGTTCCATGTATTTCTCTCTGAGGTTTTGTGGTAAGAAGTAACAGTTGGAGGGAGAGATTTAGATGCCTGGGATTTGGTATTTCATCTTCCTCTTTCTGCTGAATTTTGACATGATTTCAATTTACTGCTACACTGACTTTCTCTTGGTGACACGGCTTCCCAGGGGTCTCAGAGCTACACGGTGAGAACAAAGACCAGTCCAGCTCAGAATCTTTGGAAGCTTTACTGGCCTGTGAGAAGGGCATCATGGAAATAAGCAAAATGATATTTCAAGGCCAGCTCTAGGAAGTAAACTTTGTCAGAGGTTTATATAGATTGCTCTCTGCTCATAGGGTTCAATAACCCCTTATGTAGCCCACACCTTTTACTATAAAAACCTACATCCCCTGACCTACCAGGAAGAGGGATTACATCCCCAATTTTCAGTTTCCAAGGGAGATGTTTATATCCAGGAGTTCGTGTCCATGATCCTGTGGGTTCTTAACATGCCCTGGTTCAAGGCATTGCTTGCTTATTGGTGCCAAGACTATTTGTCAGAATTCAGGTTCCATCCCTAATACTCAGTATCAGTGGTTAAGAGCTGCTATGGATGTATGAGAGTAAGGAACCCCAGCTCTGACTATTTGACTTGGAGCTTCTGTATTTTTAGTTGACCAACCAAACTCTGGTTCACAGACATGTGTTTAGCCAGGAACTCATTGGCCCAGCGAGTGTTTTCATTTTAAATGAATTGCCATATTTAAAAATCAGTGTATTTTCACCCTTTAGCATCTTAAAGAATGGCCATTGTTGTGATTGGCTGGAGGTGAGAGGTGTAGTCCCCTTTAGATGGGCTTGTGCTCTCTGATTTCATAATCCTCACTACCTCCTAATGGATCTAACACATCTATATTAGGCTAACATTAAAGATAGCCTAGAAATTGTGTCTTCTCAAAGGCAGTAGTGATTGTCTTAGAAGGGATAAAACAGGGAGTGAGGGGGACTCCAGAGAGTGTGTGCCCTTTCCAAGGGGAACAGCTGCCACTCACTCTGCCCACCGGACCCCCGTCACAACCCCCGATTTACCAATTCCCCAATTACAAGCGGGACTAATGCACTCTGCCTATCGGAGAGCCATCAAAGCACAGTCCAGGGAAAGAAGGAAAAAGGGAGCAAAGGTCACAGCAGATGATGGCTGACTCTTCCCCTTAAGGTGTGTGCCCAGTAGAACTCTTCCCCTTGGTACTTGAATCTACCACATGTAAGCCAACCCCTGTATGAGTAATGGGGCACCTTTATAGAGGAGGTTCTGCTGGAGGATGGTAATATTTGCTGCTTTGTTTTCAGGACTGTGCAGCTTCTTTGTTCCAAGTGAGTCCTCCAGCCCCACTTCTTTTAGAATTTAAAAGAATAAATTTTATTTTTTCCATTATGAAAGGAATGCATGCTCATTATAGAAAATCGGGAAAACGCATAAAGGTAAAAGGAAATTTAAAAATTACTTAGACTCACTACCACTGTTAATAATTAAGGGTGACCTTCTTCCACTAATTTTGCTACACACACACACACACACACACACACACACACACACACACATAGATACACACATAGATACATTTATATGTAAAATGAGCTTATGATATTTATAAATTGCCTATGTGGACTGTGCTCTGAATATAAAGGTAATATATGCTCATTATAGAAAACTAGAAATTATCAACAATTTAAAGAAATATAAAGAAATAACTGTAAACAAATAGAGTCCCACCACTTAGTGATAACATAATTGATTTGTTGCTATTATTTACTTACTGTTTTAGCTACACATTTTATATGCACATGATTCTGATTTTTTTAAAACATAATATAGGCAGAATAATCACAGTGCTAGATGAAAGATAGTTATTAGCCTACATAGTTTTTAAAACATTAATGATGTGGATTATTCAATATGGTTTTTTAATAATTAGAAAATGACTCAAAATCCTCAAGGGACCACTGTGTTGCCCTATGCAGTTGAAATTTTGAGCATAGGACAAAAATTCTGATTTGGTAAATCTCCAGACACAATGTCACCATGCTTCTCCCTGGTCTCCCAGGCTTCAGAATGAATTTCACCAGTCCCCTCCCTGCAGTAGAGTTCTAGTGATTCCTCTGAAGTTGCCACCATGCTTCCTTGGGGCCTCAATGCCTTTTTTTTTTTTTTTTCCTTTTCTTTCTTAGGATAGGGCCAAACTCCTTAACGATGGGACATACAGTAGTCCCTGCTCAGGAAGAGACAACATGAGGATTAAATGAGTTTATACATGTAAAGTGCTTTGGAATAATGCCTTGAATTAATGTTAGCTGTCATTATTCTTCTTTTCTACTGCCTGTATTCTTTCTCCATATTGTGTGGGACAAGGCTACTGGTAGCCCCAAATTCATATCATTAAGGTCCATTCCTTGAGAAGGAGGGAATTTTCTCTCTTTAAGTCTCAGTTTAGAAATTAAAGAAATGTACTTTAATTGGTCTGGTCTGTGCCATGTGCCTACACTGGTTGCTGGCGTATGGTGGAATCTGTTACCCAGAGGTGTGTGGGGTACCACATGGTGGCCAAGACCATGTAGAACAAAGAGTCACATGTCCCCGCACTACCTTCTCCCTTCCTATCCTATCTCTCCTTAGGATTTTCTTCTCCTGATATATTAAAGCCTTGTCTTTATTTTTTAATTTAATTTTTATTTTATATTGGAGTATAGTGATTTACAATGTTGTGTTAGTCTCAGGTGTACAGCAAAGTGATTCAGTCATATATATACATGTATCCATTCTTTTTCAGATCTTTTCCCATAGGTTATTACAGAATATTGAGTAGAGTTCCCTTTGCTATACAGTTGGTCCTTGTTGATTATCTGTTTTATATATAATAGTGTGTATAAGCCTTGTCTTCATGTAACCTATCAAGGATATCATCCAGAGTCTCATTCTTACGGTTTTATGATCTTTTGAGTTTTTAACATGAATGAAATTTCCTTTTCCTTAATCTGGGGCATTGCGTAAAGGTCCCACGCAAGACGTATTTATCTATATAATCACTATAATATCAAGCAAGTCAGTCCTATCATGTCATCAGAAACAGCTTTATTCCTTCCTCCCATCCCCTACTTTCTGGGTTATTCTTAGAAAATAAGAAGTCATTTGGTAACTTCACAGCTTAATAATTAATATGTCCAGTTCATTAGAATATTAACAATTCCAAATTAATGTGAAACTAAAGCGTCTTCCTGGCCTAAGCTCAGCTTTACTGGGGTTTGTCAGTGTCCCTCTGATAAGGGACGGGCTGACCAGTGGCAGTGGAAAAGGGGAGTTTTACACCCCCTACCCCGATTCCTCTGTAGGTGCTTCCTCTCCTCCTCCCCTGCCTCTGGGGGGAGGTGTGCAAAGTGTGATATCGCAATAGACTAACTGCAGAAGCAGATATCAAAATCTAGATATCTTCTAAAGCCAGACACTAAAGAAATTTGCAAAAAAGGGAAATAATTCTATTCTTCTTACTATATTTTTGGAAAATAACAGTTATTTCTCATAGCAATGTGTTATTTATGTTGACACATCATGGATTTATTGTTTTTATTTTTAAATGGTTTAATAAATAACTTTTAAGTGGTCTTCATTTTGATTTATAGTATAATAAATGTGTATAGATATGTCCCATCCAAGCAAAAGTTCTTTGGGGTCGTCTATACATTTTTAAAAATTTTATAGAAGTATAGTTGATTTACAATGTTGTGTTAATTTCTGCTCTCAATACTTCTTAAGAGTATGAGGAGGGGTACTGATACTATAAAGCTTGAGAACTGCTCTTGAAAGACGTTGGGTCTCAGGATAGGGGTGTCCCAGCTTTAAAATTTATGGCCGTAACTCAGATATGCAGGTATTTCTTCCTTTCTCTGTTATGGTGGCCCTGTGCTGTTGGGAGCCCTGAGATTCCCAGTCTTAAGACAATCCTTCAGGTTCCTAGCCAGGGCATTCACTGTCACCTGAGTACCTCTGAGGGGCTGGGAGCCTGGTGTTCACGGTGCGGGGAGGGCTTGTTCTGGAGAGATCTGTCTTGCTATCATTTCCGTGCTGCCATACCTGCCATATGTTGGCATGGAACGTTCATCAGGAATTTTCCTCCCAGAGTTCTAGGCAGGAAGCTGAGCAGAAGCCCATTCTGCCCTCAGATCCTCCAATCTGTCGGGAGGTTTCTGTTTCCCCCCTGTCCCCCATCCCTATGAGCCCACCCCATGGTGATGATCAGAGATACATGTGACTTTCTCTCTTGCTCTCTTCTCTGATTCGCCCTGAATTTCTTCTCTTGATGAAGGAAGGCATTTCTCTCAGTCCTGTACAGCAGGGAAGGGCTCTTCCATCACATTCTATATGCAATTTACTTTGTTTTCTTATCAAGCTGGGCTCATTGATACTTAAAGGTCAGCTTTCAATATCATAGGAAACAATTTCTCTTTCCACTCTGTGGCTCTTGCAATTACATAACAAGTTTTGCTCCTGTGAGCTTGACAAAAGTCAATTTTGAAAGTCAAGGTTGAACAAAGACTTCTTCCTCTGGTCTCTACCTTTTCCCTAAGAGCAGAGAGACGGAGGGTTAATATTATTGTTTGGACTGGTGGGGGAAAGAGTAGGGGTAGAGGAAAGGGGAAAAACCCCACCAGTTTAAAATCATCACCCTGTTGTTGGGAAATATTTTAATGCGATTTCACAGAATCCACTGTTACCATGTCCTGTTCACTGTCTTCTCTGGAGTCCTGAGGTTGGAATTCAAGAGTAGATGCTGTGTTCATGGGATGCTTTCTTAGTACATCAGGGATGTCCCCCTGTAAAGAGGCTGCTCAGTGCATGAGCTCATCCTGCGCTTCATTTTCAGAAAACTGCCTACAACTCCAGGGGAGGATGATTGCAGCCCTTTTGGAGTATGTGATCCAAGGCTCCCTGACCGCGGCAATGGGACCAGGAATAGACCCTTGACCCAAAGTGTGGCAGATTGTATTTTCCAAGGATGGTCATAGCAGTCTCTTCCATCAACATGCTTTTCTTACGATGAAACCTTGCTACACTCTCTTCAGACAGTGGAGTCTGTGTCCCCTCCCCTTGAACCTGGGCAGAACTTGGTGACTCAGAGTGTGCACTGTGTGACTTCTGAGGCTATATCACATGAGGTGTTGATATAGCTTTTACCTGGCTCACTCACTCCACATCTCCCCTTTGCCCACACCCTCTTTCCCTCTTCCTATCTCCAGATACTTGCTCTGGGAACCCAGCTGCCATGTGGTAAGGAAGCCCAGGCCACATGGAGGGGATGCATCTAAGGGTTCCAGTTCGTAGCCACTGTTGAGGTCCCGACCAGCAACTAGCATTAACAGCCAGACTTGTGAGTGAGGAAACCTTGGAGGTGACTCCAGTCCCAGCGACCACCTGACAGCAACCACGTAAGGGACGCTTAGTGAGCATTGTGTCGCTGAGCCCAGACAACCCCCAGAATCATGAGTGATTACAACAGTAAATACTTGTTGTTTGTGCTGTTAAATTTGGGGAGCTTTATCACTCAGCAGTAGATACCCGATATACAAGGAGAGTCATTTATAGAGATTTTCGGATTTTCTCCCAGGACTTTTGGAATTGAGGCACAGAGAGACTGTGTCAGCTAACCACAGGGGTTAGACCTGGGAGATTATGCAGACACAATTGCTGAAGGTGTCATCTTAGGTTCAACCATGTGTGAAACGAAACACACACCAGAGGAATGGATATTTTCAGAGAGAAGGACGTGAGACAGGGAGAGAGTGTTGTCAGGGTTTTGGATGACTTTCAACCTCTTAGCTTTGGTGAGGCCCAGTTATACATTCAGGACTTAGATCCTGGGAGAAGTTTTTCTATCTAACAATGATAATGATCATAATTATTACATTTATTTTAATTTAATTTAATAAATAATCATTATTAAATTAAATATTGTTATTATAAATAGTATTCTCATCTTCTGCTTCAACTAATTTCAGTACTTTTTTTTTTTATGTTGGGGCTAGGAGTTTATTAATTAATTAATTAATTTTTGCTGTGTTGCGTCGTCGTTTCTGTGCAAGGGCTTTCTCTAGTTGTGGCAAGTGGGGGCCCCTCTTCATCGCGGTGCGCGGGCCTCTCACTGTCGCGGCCTCTCTTGTTGCGGAGCACAGGCTCCAGACGCACAGGCTCAGTAGTTGTGGCTCACGGGCCCAGCCGCTCCGCGGGATGTGGGATCTTCCCGGACCGGGGCACGAACCCGTGTCCCCTGCATCGGCAGGCGGACTCCCAACCACTGCGCCACCAGGGAAGCCCTCCTTGATGTTTTAAGGAGATTTGAGAGTTGTTTATCTCCATAGCAGAATCCAGCCTATCCTGCCAGATTCGATGAGTCTGCATCATCCATCACCAAGAGACTGGGACCCTCCAGGGAAACCTCCCCGAGCAGCCCTTTCCCCGTATTTCACAGTGGCCGCCATCTTGCTTTCCCTAGACGTTTCCTAGGAGCTTCTCTTCCTCCTCCTGTGCCCCTCCTACACCCGAGGGAGTGGATCTGGTTCTGGGTCCCCGTCCTTACCTGATTGTCCTTTCTCTTCAAATTTTAACATGCTCAGGTTTGTGCAATCTTTAAAAATTCTCATCCAGCCTTCCAATAGTCACATACCTTGCCTTCTATGAAACTTTCCTACAGACAGTTTATACACCCTGCCTCAGCTTTCCCGTTTCCCAAATACTTAATCCTCTGTAAACTCATTTTTAAAAAAATTGAAGTAGAGTTAATTTGCAATATTGTGTTAGTTTCAGGTGTACAGCAAAATGATTCAGTTATATATATATTTTTTTTTTCAGATTCTTTTCCATTATAGGTTATTACAAGGTACTGAATACAGTTCTCTGTGCTCTACAGTAAATCCTTGTGTAAATTCATTTTTGTTCTAATCTCTTCACTGAAGCTGGTTGCCTGAAATTGTTTGGCTACATAGATCAAGGCTGCTCTGATCCTCCAAATTCCAAATCTTTATTATCATAGGATTATAGTATTTCAAAACTGAAAAGAAAATGCAGGAGGATGTACTTCTCAAACTTTAATGTTCATAGAGTCACCTAGGGATCTGCTGGAAAGGCAATTTCTGGGGGCTCACCCGTAGAGATTCTGATTCAGTAAGTCTAGGGTAGGACTGGCAACGTGCATTGCAATCAGCTCCCAGGGATACTGGTGTTGCTGCTTTGTGGGCACACTGGGTTAGATGACAGTGTTTTGTTTTCTCCAAGTCTGAAATGAAGACGGATGTATGAACGAATGTCCTTTAGGTAGCAGGGGAGGTCTTCTCCGTGGTTGCCCTGGTGAACCAGCAGGAGTAGATGTTATAAATGGTCCAAGAAAGAATTATTAGGGTACACACAATCGGGGATGACGGCAACGGTCCCAGTATTCTACACTTGATACATGTCTCCAGAACTTGGACTTGGGGTTAAGATTGAAGCTGGAGGCAAAGCAACTTCTCTTCTCTTCGTGGAGAGAGGCCTGGTCCTGAAACACACATCTGAGCTCTATATCTATGAGCAAACACAGAAAAATAATGAACTGTTGATAACTTTCTGTGGAAATGCATTCTTTGGGGTTTTTTTTAACAGACAAGTTGTTGATCTTGGGAAATCACAAAACGTTAAGTTAACATAAGAGGCAGCTTTCTAGGGACCTCATTCCTCCTCTAGCTTAATACTTTTCTTTCCTCCGTAGCCATCTCTTGTTGACACAGGGTAGCCATGCTTGTCACTGGGAAAATGCTATCTGATAAGCGATGGCTCCTGCCAAGAGTTTTCTCCTACCTTCCCATCACTCTGCCCTCCCACTCTACCCTTCTTCCAGGACTAGTACTAGCTGAGCTTACCAGCTCCCTGCAAAGTCTTGACAAAATGACAGAAGCAGACTGAAAAAGATGGGAAGGATTTTAGAGATTTAGAGGGGTCTGGCCCCCCCCTTTTTTTTTTGATGTGGACCATTTTAAAAGTCTTTATTGAATCTGTTACAATATCGCTTCTGTTCTATGTTTTGGTTTTTTGGCCACGAGGCATGTGGGATCCCAGCTCCTCTACCAGGGATCGAACCTGCACCCCCCACACTGGAAGGCGAAGTCCCAACCACTGGACCTCCAAGGAAGTCCCTGGCCCACTGTTTTTGTTTTAAATGAGAAAAATTGAAATTTGAAGAGGAGAAATATGTCTTTCAAGGTCACACAGCAAAATGCTGGCAGAGCCAGTGCAATGAACAAGATCTTCTGATACCTGGTCCAGTAGTCTGTGATTGCATCCTATTCTCATGGGATGGGAAAGTGGAGATGGGCAAGGCAAAGCAGGATGGGTTATTCGCAAGTTCATTCAGCTACCTAGAAGCCCAGATAAAATTTGAGTACTGTGTTGTGATAATTCAGTGATAAAATATATCAGACGTGGGTTTTGTTTCATTTTGTTTTATTTGTCTAATATCCCAGCCTTTACAGATGAGGACACAGAGGCCCAGGGATGACATTGGCCAACACATCCCTGGTATAAAAGTTACTGATTCACTTATTCTGGAACTTGCCAAGCATTCCTTTGAACGTCTGCTCTTTCTGATTTTCCCACTCCTGACACATTTGCAGCACAAAGAGTGAGTGTCCTTGGTTTTCTTCTTAGAATCTTGAAGGGAAATCTTTCTTACTCCTCCCTAGAGGTTTTGTACTTCCTTCATGCTCAGCCAGAGAGGAGAAAGTTCAGTGTCCAAAGCGACATGGAAGGTGAAAGGCTGTCCAAGACCCCTGGCATCTCAATGCTTCCAACATTGAGTTTTCTCTGGCCTTGACTTATTAATGATGGTATAGTAAGACCTCATTTGTATAGATCTCACCAATTTAGAATTAGTGACAACTGCGACAGGGGCCACATTGAGGTTTAACTTTGAGAATCAAAGAGGAAAATTTGAACAAATTTTGAGTTAATGATATTTAAAAGTGGATGTTTATAGAGAACAGATGTATGGTTGCCAAGGGAGAGGAGGGGTGGGGGAGGGAAGAACTGGGAGGTTGGGATTAGCAGATGCAAACTATCATATATAGGATGGATAAACAACAAGGTCCTACTGTAGAGCACAGGGAACTATATTCGATATCCTGTGATAAACCATAATAGAAAAGAATATGAAAAATAATGTATATATATGTATAACTGAATTACTTTGCTGTACAGCAGAAATTAACAATTGTAAATCAGCTGTACTTCAATAAATTTTTTTAAAAAGTGGACGTTTAGCCGATTTAAGAACCATGTTAAGCATGTTCAGAATTCCTTGACTCAAACCTCTTGACCGTTTTTATATCAATTACACATTAGTCTTACCTGTTCGGTAAGGAAGGTCTCCTGTGATTTTCTATGAGGAAACATATTGCTAGTCTAATCTAGCCATTCTGTGTATGTGTAAGCATTGTAATTAAATTGCACTTCTCTAAAAATAATTTTTTTTGCCAACTCAGAATTTTGTCTTCCTTTGGGTTTCCTTCCAGTAATGAATATAGATTAATGAAGCTTTGCTCTACTTGTAATGTGTGTGTGTTTGCTGTGTGTCATCATGGATTAACGACACCACGACCTAGAGGTAATCCACTGTAATAATGATTGTTGTAGTGAGCAAAACAGGTTTCAGGATATGTGTGGTTATGTGTTATTATGTATTCGAAGAGTAAACAGGTTTATAACTTTGTCCTAGGTAAAGAATGCCATTGGTAAGAGATAATAAAAGGATTTTTGACTATTAGCTCGACTCAGCCAAGGAGAAGGGTTTTAATTACAAAGGAGCTGGGCAGTTGGTAAGAGAGTATAACTGAGTGTGGATTCTAGGAACTACGGAGGTGCTGAAGCTGGCAGAAGGCCATGTCCTGTTTGGCAATACTTTGTTTGCTGAAGCAGAGCCCACCAGTATCTAGGTTATGGGGAAAATTCAGAAACACAGAACAACAGATGACCTTAGCAGCAAAAGTAAATATGGGCCAAAGGAAATAATATAAAAAAACAAGTCCAGAGAAGGAGGTCTTGAGCAAGACTCCGAATCTAAATCAGTTTTCATGGCACAACCTCATTCTCTGGTTAAAATGTCATGGCTATTTAACCACCTGTACTCTGGTCACCCATGGCAACTGCAAGCACTAACTCTAAAACCAAACTGAGGCCTCATGTCCCAGAATAATAATACTGGAGTCGATGAATATGGATACAAGGTTGTAACTTCTGATTCTGCTTTGAGTTGGTACACCTTATCCATTGGCACTTGTTCTAAGCCTACCTTCCTACATTCCTTTTGTTCACCATTTAAAAAATCTAACTTGCATATCATACAATTCACCCATTGTAATATACAATTTGATGATTTTTGGTAAATTTATGCCATTGTGGGCATCACCATAATCCAGTTTTACAATGCTTCCATCACCCTAAAATCTTCCTCATTCCCATTTGCGGTCAATCTCTGTTTCTGCTCCCACCTCCAGTGATCTGCTACATCATTTTGTGATTTTTAGTTACCTTTAGTTTTGGCTCTGTGTTTGTAGAAGCAAGCATGTGGCTATTTTAAGAGACATAGGTTATGTTGAAACGGCTTTATTATTTTTTTAATCCATAAATATCTGTTACTGACAAAAGTGGAAAAATCCTTAAGACTAAATCTTACTAAAGTCATATCTGTTTACAGTACATACAGAATGTGCTTTGACAGGTAAGTAGAACGATGAGATTTGTACAGAAGCAGCAGTTACAGGAGCACTGCTCATCGTGAAGCTTACTTACGAGGAATGAAGAAACTGTGCAAAGGTACAGATAGAAAGGTACTTTTCATCAGTACTATCATATGTAATAAACATGGAATCCATAAATTGGGCTAATGCGTAAAAATGTTCATTAATCTCCCCTTAGGAAATTGTGTCCCCAAACTAAAAACATTACAGTAAGAATTGCTTTTTTTTTTATTAGAGAATTTCAATAATTCTTTACTACAAAATGTCTAGTTGAGTTATAGAACTAGAGGAATATTGCCACTACGAAGCAAATGAATGAGTCCTCCCAGGCAGTGGCATTCAAGGGTCACAGCAGGAGTGGACAGCAGAGTTGAGCAGGGGTCTTCCTCTCCCTCAGGAGGGACGGTACTAAGAAAACATATGACGTCATTTCTCTGACTGATGGATGGTTGATGTGTTTGTCGATTTACAAGATGGGTTCAATGATACTGAATTGGACTCTCAATTCTTGCTTCTTCACAAGCTTTCACCGGGAGGATGACAGTGTCACAAGGAGGGGCTAGAAAGGTACTGGGATGGGGTGGGTGCCCACCTCTTAGCTGCCCAGGGGGGATGTCTCCTCCTCCTCCAGGTGAACGGAGCCCAGTGTCTGGACTCGGTCTTCAGGACACAGGTTCTGGAGGGGGATATAACATCCACTGCCCCACAGGGGCTCTGCTGTGCATTCCCCTCTGTGGCTTGGAATGCGTTTCCAAGCTGCCCTCAAATACAAACTTCATGCCATTGTGGGCCAACCTCTGGACCTTTCTCCTCTAGCCTGTCCCCTCTCTGAAATCAGAACCAGCTCCCTCCAGCTTTAAGGACTGCATCAAAATGAAAACTTCAGAATTCCCCAACGACACAGACACCTAAGATGATTTAGGTGTGTCTAGATGGTGGGGGGGATTCCATGACACATGGTTGGTAAACCACTGAATGGGTAGGCTGTTACACCGTCAGACAGGAGAGCATCCCGGGTGGTTGCGACCACAGGGCCCTCCCCAGGTTCTGGAGAGGAGTCTGGTGGCTGCCTAGGGCATGTGAGGATGCCGCCGTGGGGTGGGTGGAATGGGATGTGTGCAGCCCAGTTGAGGAGAGGAGCGGGTGCCAGTGGGGAATGGGAGCCCTACATGTAAGAGCGGGATGAAACTTCAGAACTCCTTTGGTCAAAGCCCCTCACTTTACAGATGGGAAACGGAGGTGCTGAGTGAGAACGTGGCTTGTCCTTGGTCGCATGGCAAGACGGAGACAAAGCCGGGGCCGGAGCCACGTCTCCAAGAGCCTCAGCCCTGTGCTTTTTTCCTGCTGTAGTACGCTGCCTTCTGAAATCAAATATAGAGCCTAGGAAGACATAGCTTTCATATAGAACCTGTCACTAAGATGCTGAACTTATATATATACATATATATATATGTATATATATATGTATATATATATATGTATATGTATAAAAAATAGGAACCCTGAAAAACACTTCATTGAAACACAACGAGCTTCCTTGAAAATACTGCAGAGGCAAGTTTCCCAGGTTTGGGGAGGATGGTGGAGGAAGTCACGTGGGGGGAACAGAGCAGGTGCTTCCTAGGACCCAGATCATGGGCAACCCTTGCAGATTACCTTGGGTCAGGTCCACAGTTGCCTGTGAATGGAAACTTGAGGCCAGAAGGCTGGTGGCAGACAAGATATCTCTGAAGAAAATGGATTGTTTTGTGGCAGGGTTATTGGAACGGATATTTCCCCATGCTTGGAGAGTCATGAGGCTCTCCAGTCTTTAGGGGCAAAGAGGGATCTGTGACGCACACAAGCAGGACAGGCACAAGTGAGATGGAACAGTGACCGAGAGCCCTCAAAAAGGATATGAATCTTTGGCCAGAGCAGGAGCCTCTGGGCTAGCAACAGGCTGGGGCAGAGGCTTCAGGGACATGTCAGCTGTAGGAACCAAAGCTGATCTCTGACCCATGAGGCCTCTGACAGAGCAGCTCCCATCCTTTATCTCGTAGGGGCAGGAGGTGAAGAATAAACCAATGAGGCCAACAGAGACCTGAAGAGTGTCTCATTCTGGGACTGTTTTCATTGAGAGCTCTACATTTCAGAGCCAGAAAGTACAGCAGGACCAGGGAAAAGAAAGTATGGATGGAGAGAGGTAAATGGAAGAAAAGGGCAAGGCGGGGGAGATGAGAGGGAGGAAGGACTGAATGGGCATAGAAGACTGAGGTCAGTTTCCAGGTAGGAGAGTGGAAAGAGGACAGAAGACGTTTGAATGAAGAGAAGGGTTGGAACTTTCTAGAAGGCAGACCCATCACCCAAGACACTGGGGAGCCGTGAGTGCAGAAGCCCATTTAGGGGGTTCAAGGAATTTATGGGAAAGCCTTTGTGACTTATGAGCTCACGGAGCCAGAATTTCACTGGAGGAAGTGAGGCAGGAAAGGTGGAAGGACATGATAGATTGTGAGAGCTTCGCTGTCATCAAAGGCCAAGCAGATGAGCAAGAACCTTCAGGGCAGGAGAGAACCCATGCAGACCGCAGTGCATTACCAGCAGAGCAATGGAAACTCACACAGAGAGCCGGACAAGCAGAGGGAAACTTTGGGCTTTGGGCTTCCCTTGCTGGGGGAGGCGGGCTTCCATTGTCGGGGAAGGGCCAGCCCTTCCAAGTGTAGTAGTGGCCACCAGCCTGGTGAGGCTGGAAGTCAGGACATCTGGGTTGCAGCCCCAGAACCCTCTCTTATCTGCTACAAGAACTTGTCCGGTAACTCAGCTTTGCTTATTCTGCAGACATGGATGGCATGACCGATAAATGAGATACTGCTGTGTCCCAGTTCAGACATCACTGTGTGGATTTTGAAATGAGGGACTGAACTGGAGCAAGTCTGTAGACTTCTTTCTCTTATTTCCTTCCTTCCTTCCCTCCCTCACTCCTTCCAAACCCAAGGGTGAAACAGAAGAATCATTTAAAAGAAGTAATGGTTCAGGTAGAAGTTTTTGATCCGAGTGATACCAGAGGTTTTAAACTGGGCAGCAGGAATGCTGGGATGAGAAATGTTTCGGAATCAATCTATCAAACAACCCCTGAGACAGACACACAGGGCTGGGAGGAGCATCGTTCTGAGGGCTGGAGGACTTGGTGCTGAGATGATGCTTCAGACACAGAATGAGATCTGGTTTCTGGTTCAGATACATGTGTGTGCAGACACCTGGGGAGGGGATTCTCACCCACTCACGTCCTTTCCCCTCTGCACCAGCAGGCAGCCTTCAAGGGGACTGGCCGAGGGCTGGATTAGAGAGCAGTGGGCAGAGAGGACCAGCTGTGACAGACACACATTCGTTTCCAGGAATCGTTGATTGCCTCCGGCCCAACCCTCTTAGCCTCACCTTCTGGACCAAAATCTCATAAACCCTTAGGGACCAGCCCTTGAGAAGGTTTATGTGTTTGTAAGGAAGGAAAGCAGAGTTACCTCTGGCCTCACAGCCTCACAGACCCAGTGGTACCACCCCATTGGGGACTTCAGGGCTGTGTCCCTCACCCCCAGCTCAATCCCCTCCAGATTCATGTGATGGTGAGCCTTGAGGGGAGGGGGGAGAACAAGAGCTTTGGAATTCTTGAATAAGTAAGAGGAATCAGTCAATTGATTTCTCTGTGGATTAGATTAAAAATTCCCAGGGCCAACACTGGGGAGTTCTCCCTGCCCTGCCCCCCTATTTAAAGGGCCATACATATTGTATGCGGAACTGGGGAATCTAAAAGCCCAGTTTAAGGTTTTTGCTTTTGGAGTCTGACCGTGGCGGCAGTCACATTTTTAGTATCATACCTTCACCCAATAGTCTGAAGCCGATTCCCCCAGCTCCAGCCCAGGGAGGTACCCTGGCCCTGAGAATGGGGGAGCCCCTTCTCTCTCCCACCCCAGGCTCTAGTCTCCAGGGAGTGGATGCTGCGTCGTTCACTGTCTGCTCTCCAGGTGGCTGTCACATCCTGCCCACCTCCCAGGCTGGAGGCAGAGAAGAGATGGGCTGGCGGGGGCAGCCCCCCAACAGAGCTGAGGTCATGGATCTGCCTGGCGCCCAATGCTCCCTTTGGGGGAGCGACTGGGGAGCTACTCAGTTAACTCCCAGACCAATAGCCTGGAGTACCACTATTTGCGTCTGCTAATGGGTCTCTGTCCCTTAGATCCAAAGGAGGCACTGGTTTGTGGAAGCAGCAGCCAGGAGAGAGTCATGGAGCTGCAGGAGAATGGGAGGGGTGGGAGGGGTGGGGAAACAGGCAGAGAGAGCAAGTTCTAAACAGAGAAGGGGCCAAGCAGGGGGGCAGTGATGGGGAGAGAGGAGCAGGCAAGGTGCAGGACAGCCACCTGGGGTCCTCCTTGGCTGGGGCTGAGCTGCCCCTCTATAGAAGCCAGACGTGCGTGGTGGGAGCCCTGGGCGATGGGAATGGCGAGCCCCTGAGGCCCAGGGCGTCACAGTCGCCTCTCCACCTCCACTCTCTGGCCAGGGGCAGACGCCTCTTGGGAGAAAAGCAGGGGAGGGGAAGGCAGGCCAGAGTAGCAGGTCACAGTTCAGACCTAGAGGCCTGGAGGAAGTGTGGAGATCACCAGGTTGCTGGGGGGGGGCACCGCAAAAGTCCCTGCACCCCGTCCCTGCTCTCTTCTGGAAGGACTAGAGCAAAGCTCCAGCGAACCCAGGGGTGGAATCTAAGGCTGGGGGAGGGGCAGAGACTTGTGGGCGGGGTAGCCAGCTGGAATGGGGTGGGGTTCCCACCCATGAAGAGGCAGCTGAAGGAAGGGAACCCCTCCCTGTCCCGGGGCTTAGGGGAGGGGGCACAGGGCCCCAGGGGGTCGGCGGAGGAAGGGCCACCCAGTGGGCACCAGAGAGTTCCAGCAGGCAGAAGAGAATCATTATTGTGCTTATGGACACAGCAGCTCCCTGGCTCTGAGAGAGCGAGCGGGCAGTTTTTAGGCACTAGATTTCTGTGATGCGGTTTTAAGTAAATGAATGAGACCGAGTAGCCTGTTCGGTCAGGGTGAGCCCCTTGACTGCACCCACTGGCCAATTCAAACCCAGGCAGCTTCGGGCCAGGGTCAGGCCAGGGTCTCTGAGCCCCCAGGATGGGGAGAGGGGATGTGGGACTGAAAGGGAGTTGGTGACAGTCGGCGGGGGGGGCGGGGGGGGGGGCGAGACTGGGGCCTAGCCCCGCTCCTCCCTCCCCTTCGATTCTTCTGGAAGAGTGAGGATGATCGCTCTAGATCCCAGGTCCGAGCGCTGTGCCAGACCACCGGCCGTGTCCCAGGAGTATGGCTTCCCGGGCAAAGGCGGTGCACCCCCAGCTCCTACAGAGGGGTCGAGGGAAGGGAGCCATCCAGAGCTGGAAGCTCTGCTCCAGGCCCCTCTCGACCCCTCCCTGCCTGCCCTGCCGGTCACACGGTCACTTCTGTCTTGCTGGCTGTGTAGCAGGTGTGGTGGCCTGGGATGTAGTGCAGCTGTTCCACGGTGTTGTGTCTGCGTGAGGCAAAGGCCTGGCGCTTGGCTGCCGTCTGGCTGTGGCCCAGGGTGGCGCAGGAGTTACTGGACGCACTGGGATGGGAGTGCATCTTGGTCATGCGGTAGCGGTTCAGTACGGGCGTGGACACAAAGACATCCGTGTGCGAGATGGCCCGTGACAGGGACTGCTCGGGGAAGGCCGTCCGCTCGGGGGACAGCAGCGGGTCCTGGGAGTGCAGGCGCTCCGTGGAGAGCAGCTGCTCTTCCGACAGGATGCGGTCGTAGGGCATGCCAAACTCATCCGGCAGGCCCCGCTCCAGGGACAGGACCCTGTCCTGAGACATGGCCCGGAGGGGCCGGCGGGGCCGCTCTCGCGGCAGCGGCTTCTGTTGGGACATCTGGATGACGTTGAGGGGGAGGGTGCCACGGGCGGCCAGGTCGGGCAGGTGCCGCCTTCTCATGTAATACTCGTCTGCCTCCTTGTCAGCTGTAGGGGAGAGAGAGAGTTCGAGAAAGAAAGAGAGAGAGAGAGGAGTGAGCTGGGGCAACACTGTGACAGTGCAGCTAGGATCCAACTAGGATCCTGCAGCCCACACAGGTAGAGGCTGAGCTTCTCCAGACCCCAGGGGTCTTGTTAAATGCAGAGTCTGATTCTGACCTAGCTCTGGGGTGGGTCTGAGAGTCCACATCTCTAAGGAGCTCCCAGGCAATTCTGATGCCCCTCGTCCCTGGACCACCTTGAGTATCCGGGGTTAATGGACTCCCTCGAGGTCTCCAGGGAGTTCATGGCCGAATAGATGGCAAGCCCATGACCCTGAACTCCTGCTCCAGTACTGCTCCTGCCACGCCATGGTCCCGAAACAGAACATCTCCCTGGGTCTTGCTGAAACACCCGAGGAGCAGCCGGCAGCTTTCTGATGAGGCTCAGAAGCTCTCTCCAAGGAAGTTGGGCTGCAGAACAACACTCCTGCTAGAATAAAGCAGAGTGCTCCACCCAGGAGGCGCTTGTGAAAATGCTTACTGGTAACTTAGAAACATAGTAACACCTTCTCTGGAGTAACAGCCTATGCCTAGGAAGCCAACACATGGGCATCCAGCCTCCACACAAGCACAGAATCAAATCTACGCGTGCTTCGCCTGTGCCCACGGCACGAGCAGGCACCTCGTTCAGATGCTCCGCCCATCTCTCTGTCCACGAGGCCCCCCAGGCTCACCCTTGAACTCACCCAGGACATGCACAAGCCTTCTTTGCCCCACATTTCAGGAATGAGGCTTCCTACAGACAGCCTTCCAGATCTCTGCAGAATGTGGGATTCCCATTTTTAGCCATAGAAACTCACTGTTCCACCTTGGCGTTGGCTGATAGGGGCTCATGGGCTGAACTTCTATCACAATAGGTTACCCTGTACTGTCAAGCACAGCCTCGGCCCTGTAGCTGGGTGGTCATCGAAATAGACTCATTGGGAAATGGAGGCAGAAGGTCCAGGGGTTGGAAAACTGGAAGAGAAGACCTCTCCTGCCATGTACCTTCTTGACATTGTAACATCTGAAACCCATCAATCCCTAGAGCTCCCCAGACTCAAATGGCAGAGCTGGGACCATGGGATGTACTGGGCTCAACTCATGAAATGGGGTCTGTGCGTGGAGTGGGCAGTCTCAGGTTCCCAAGACAGTGTTAACGGGGTTAGGGAGGGAGCTGGTTTATGGGCCCTTCCACAGCCGGTACCTGGGAAGAGTCTCAGAGAAAGCTCTGTCATTGAGAGCCTTTACTCCAAGACAGATAGAGAGCAAGGAAGGCCCAGGGTTTGAAGAAGGCAAGTGTGGGGTGAGGCTGGGGAAAGGCTTTCTCTTATAGTTAACCTGGTACATGAGTTGAAGCACTGAGGATCCCATGGCCTCCATTCTACTGAGGGAGAAGATGGACTCACGCTCTAAAGAACAAAAACAAGGGACTTGTCTGTTCTCTTCTACTGTGCTACACCTTGCTCTTTGTTCTTGGGACACCCCGCTCCCATGCCCTCAGGTGCACAGCAAGAGAGTGAGACACAGGAAGATGTTGTGGAGGCCCCAGAGGCAGACCCCAGCCCCAGGAAAACCCCACTTACTTAGCCTCTTCAGGGATGAGTACTTGCTGGGATGGGTCTTCACTGCAGACTCGTAGGATGGGGGCAGGTGGGCCAAGTTCTGGAAGGAGCGGGAGAAGGAGAGGTCATAGGGCTCGGTGGCCGATGTCAGGATGTTGTTCATCCGAGGCTTCTCTGCAAAAGAAGGGAGGGGTCATGGCGTTAGTGGGGACAAAGGCTGGGGGGCAGGCAGGAAGGAAGCATTCAGGTTCCATCTCTCATCCCCGTCCTGCTTTCCTGGCCCCATGTGCTAGGACACAGGTGATGCTGGTGACTCAGCCTCCCTCAGTGCTCAGCTTCAGTTGCCAAGAGGCCGGGGGGCAGGTGCTTTGGCTGCACTGGCCATGATGGCAGGTTACCCTTCCTTGGATGGCAAACTCTTTCTGCCGGTATATCACTGGGCTGTCTGATGAAAACGTAAGCCTGATGGAGCTGGGTGAGGGGTGTCATAAAATCATCTATTTTGGTGTGAAGGTTCTATCCTTTCCCCAATAGCATTAGGCATACTAGCTCTCAGGCTCAGAAAATATCTGAGTTTGAAGGAGGTAGAGTGACCCATCTTGTCTGCATACCCATAGAACTGGGTCCAGGACCCAGCTCCACCGAGACTACAACCCACACTGTCCGCGAGGTAATTTCACCTCTCACGCCACCCCTTCCACCTTTGGCTTCTCCAAGCCCTACAACTGACAAGCTGCTGTGAGCTACAAAGCCATTTCCTCTTGTTCCTGCTCCTTCCTCTGAAGCCCCCTTAGCCATCTCTGAGCTGCTGGAGGAAAGAACGTGGGCAAAATGCCTAGTACATCATTCTGTTTTTCTCCCTCCATCCCTTGAGATTACAAAGTCTAAGAGAGAGAAGGGAGTGTTGTTCAGTGCCAGACCTGGAGAAAAGAAGTGGGGAAGACATGGAAGGGAAGAACAAAGAGAAGTGAGGTGAATGACTAATGAGGTGAATGAGTTGGGCTGGGCTCTGGGGGCCAGATTAGGAATAACACAGGAGTCGGGGGAAGAGGAGATGCAGGTACGGGTGCTGAGTGGCCATGAAGATGGGGTACAAAAAGGAATAGAGATCCAAGGCAGGAAGACAAGCATGCCTTGGTGCTTGACTGACTTGAAGCACGGCAAGAAGTTAACAGGTATTGCTGGGGAAACGGTGGTACCATTCCCAGAAATGAGGCAGCTGGGTGGCTCTTGCATCATCCCTCCATCCTCTTGGTTTGGGACATCCAAGAAAGGGCAGGCTCTAACTTTGGACAAATGTATCAGTGGTCTGTGTCTCCCTATGCCTCTTGGCAAAGAGGGTGCTGTGAACTGTGGGACAAAGAGGACTCGTAGGCTTGGTCCAAGGGCAACCTCAGTACAGGGAACTCCTGGCTTCTGTATCCCTTCCTGCCTTCACTGGTACCCTCAACACTGGGGATGGAGCCAGGGGAGCCCAGCCAATGAGCTGGTGTTCGCGCCAGCTCAGTACATATGTGAGGGGGTGGGGGATGCTCTACATCCCTGAATGATCAGAACATGCTGTACTGAAAGAGCCTCCCTGACACAGATCGGGACAGATACCAGGAAGTGGAGTGGGTAGGAAGCCGGGAGCGCTGCTACCCAGAGCTGGGTAATAGCCACAGCCCCTTAGCTCTGGTTTCTTCACTTTTGGCCATGCTGGAGAAGAACGAACTTCCCTCTGCCTGTTGGCATCATTCTCCCACTGAGCACATCACTCAGCTCACCCACTTCCAAATGCAACATTTCTGGATGCTCTTACCCCTCACTGTTCTCTAAAACCTGCCACTGAGCCAAAGCCAGACCTTCCTTGCTTTTTCCCTCCACCATGATCGCCCCTGCCCCCTTGCTCATGCTCTCTCTCCTATTGCTATGCCCTTCCTTATTCTTCCTCTATGCAGATTCTCCCTTCCCCCAAGACTCTTCACTATGACAACATCACATCTTTAAAGCCCCCATTGCTCTTCTGGTCAATACCACCCAGTTTAGTGTCTATGTGGTCTCTAATCATTTGACTTGAGTTGGTCTTGCTGATCTCCAGAGATTGCAATCTCCTTGATAGCAGAAGTCTTGCTTTCCAATTTTTCTGATGCCTTCATAGTGCTTGGCCCAAAATAAGGATCCAATTAATACTCATTTGCTAATCAAATAGACACAGGCTGCCTCTTCTCTTGAGAGCTGCTCTGCCAGCTCCTGGAAAAAGTGTAACATCTAAGGGAGGAATGCAGAGAAAACCCTGCTTCTGCTAGGTTGCGAGCTGTTCAAGGACAGGGATCAGGTCTTATCTACCCTTATCTCCTCATCTCCAGGTAGAAAAAGAAGACAGGAAGAAGAGGAGGGAAGAATGGTTCCTCCTTTTGTATTCAGGGGCTGCGCTTGTGTTGGCTTCTTCCGGGGAAAACCAGCTCATAGTTACTCTTTCAGAATGATACTGAGCTAGCAGAGCATCCTCGTTTGCCTTTTCTGGCTCCTCTCCCTGCTGCTGCTTCATCACCAATGGGCATCCCCCAGGCTTTCTGCTCCTGCCTTCTGCTTTTCTCTTTCAGCCGTCTTGCACAGATTGCCCCTACTCCCAAGGCTTCTGTTACCGCTTCCAAAGCATAACTTACATCTTCAGCTGTCATCTCCCTCCAGACTTCATGTCTGCATTTCTAACTGCCTGTTGAGTGGTTTTTCTTGCAAATCCTACAGTCCTATCTGGCTCTCGATGTCCAGATCCAGGCTCACCATCAACAGCTCCATCCTCAGTACACTGGTTGCTTTCCTGATTCCTTAGATTGTGTTAATAAGACCCTCCATTCTTCTCATTGATCGTGGCTTTGCATTTTACTCATAATTGACTTTCATCAGCCATATTCAGTTAGTAACTAAGTTTTCCCAATTCTTTCTACAATTTCTTTCATATCTGAACCCTTCTTTCTCTCCCCACTGTCCACATCACCACTGATACCAGCTTCTTTTAACTGATCTCTCTGATTTCTTCCAGTTCTAATTTCTCCTAGGCCCGAAACCTGAAACACCTTATTAAACTGTTGCTTTCATCATATATTTCCACTAGGAGCTGAGCACTGGAGGGGGACATCAAAATAGTCCACTTTTGTTCTCCGAATTATAATGCAGAAATAGAGCAGATAAGAGGGGGTAGGTCTCTCTGCCAGGTGAGCTGCAGAATTTATCTTTGTTTTGAGTTTCTCTCTCACTAAAATTTAATGGTGTTTTCATTATTTCATAGCAAAGACAGAAGAATAATGATAGCTCACAATTTACGTGGCTGTCACGTTCTATCAAGTTTTGAGCATGTACCAAAAAATAGTTGTTCACTGCAGTTCCAAATGGTAAGTTGTGATCTGGTGGGAGGACGTTGAAACCTAAGAGGGAAACATGGGTTTGTAACCCTTCGGCAATTTGCTGCCATGCCTGTGCTCTGCAACTTTCAGGTTCTTCCTCTGCTGGGAAGCTAAAGCTCAGGTCATCCAGTTGGGTTTTGAGTTTTATTAAATCTTAATTAGTTTGGGGAGCATCAATAGAATTTTTCACATCTCATGTCATTACTAAATGGTACCACAAGTAGCCTTGGGCAAAGGAGAGTGTTCACTCCTTGCTGTGGACACATGGAATTTATGGCTGCAAGAAGTGATCAAGATTGCAAGTGAAATGCGCTAAGAAAGGGGCTTACTCTTTCCCTTTCATGGCAGAAGATTGCTCTGATATCGGAGACAGACACTAGGGGGACAATTGTGTAAAAGTGAGAGAGAGGCATTGTGGCCCTGGAGGAGGGCGGGTACCTGGCTCCTTGCACCTTAGCTTCAATGAGCCAGTGACCATGTTTGATGCCATAATAGGCATCAGTAGTTAGGATGGAGCCACCTGGAATGAGGATGGAACGCAGAACACTCTCAATCATCTCTCACCATGTGTAGGGGTCTGGGTAGCGCTGCTTAAAATCGGATGGTTATACTGATGATCACCTGAAAATCACAGAAAAAAATTTTTTTAAAGAAGAGTTCAGGAATTCCGTGGTCTCTCCAACACAGAAGCACCTCTCTTGACTTCTACTATGCTTCTCTGAGTCAAAGCAAGCACTTCTTAAAAGCTCAGACCTTTGGCTACCCTAGAAATGGGGCAGGTCCTTCCTCTGCTGTTTTTGTCTCTCTCCTTCTGCATTAGGGCTTCCTCTGTCACCATGATGACCCACCCACATCTGTGGATCTGGCTGACCAGCAATAGAGGCTTTGTTGGGGTGGAGGAGGAGAAGGATGGAGACTAGGGGACATTTGGCAAATACACATATGTGAGATAGAGAACTGGGCAGGGGAAATAGATCCTTTTTTGGGGAGGAGGGTGTTCAGGTATGGTTAGCCAGGAAGAGGATGCCATAACTTAAAGTGCTTACACTTTATGGGACTTTGATTTGTCCCAGGTCTTTATACACAGGTATCTGGGTGCATCCTGAGATGTGACAAGCTGACATGAACTGCCCACTGCCTGGGATCCAGAGTCCTGGGTTCTAGGCTCTGCCCTGCCTATAAGTAACACAGCCTGATTTCAAAAGCATTGGCTTTAATTAATAACGCAAAAGTCCACATTGATTGAACAAGCCACAAAATTAATAGAGCCATAGTTGCTAAAGCCAGGAGTTCAAGGTATTCTGAGGGCTTCTAAAACTGAATGGTTTGGCTTACCACTAAAGCACAATTCAACATTGTATTATGGCTTCAATTTGACATTGTATTTTTGGGTTTTGTTGGTGCATGCATCTAATTTCAACTAAAGCAAGGGAGAGAGGAGGCATGAGGTCTTAGCTTTAGTTTTAAACCGTGGGTCACAGCTCTACCATCCTCTTAGGTCTAGGTCTGCTTCCATTTCCTGGATGAAACCATCTTTCCTACCTTTGGCATTATACCTTCTGGCTACTCATTCTTAAGCTCCTTCACTAGATCCCTTTTTCTGTTTTATTCTCTAAATACTAGTGCTCCATAAGGCTCAGGTGTCTTCATGAAGACTTAGGCTCCACCTTCTTGCCCAAATTGATAGGTCTCAAGTCTACACCTCTAGCTTGAGGTCCATCTGGTCTTCAGGGTTAGATTTTAAACTGCTTATGGCCATCCCCGTGAAATTCCTGCTCTTAGCCCAAACCATCATGTCCCAAAGTGAGCTCATCATTTTATTCTCCCAATGCTCAAGCGCTGTCCATGGTACTGACGTTCCATGGGCTTGGAAAGCGAAACTTCAGTCCTCATTCACCATTTCCCTCCCTTCATCCTCCGTATCCAACCAGTGAATCCCCAAATCCTCTTCCTATGACCATATCCTAAATCCAGGCCCACAATGTATTTTTTTTGTTCACATTTCTCTTAGTTCTAGTCTCTGGCCATTTCCAAGACAAATCATCCTGTGTGCTCCTACCAGACAAAATTTCCCATACCAATGGAATCATTTATATCATTCCTTTGGTTCAGACCAGGGTCTTTAAATAGTCATGGACTCTATCCAGTGGGGTATAGGTTTGGGCGGTAAGCCAGCATTTCTCACATGAAGATATTCTCCCTTCCCAAAACAGAATATTAAGTTATATCCAGGGAAAAACTATTTGCCAAATGCTGAATCAGTGCTACCCTGGATCTGGATTTAAGCAAGAAGAGAGAATCCAGGAAGGGAGATAAAGGATAGATGTGTTCGGCTTGTCCTCCAGAGGCAAAGAGAAAACCAGTGTCATTGTTCTGTGTTGTTATTGTTATTTTTTGTTTGTTTTTAAACAATATGGCAGCATCAAATAAACAGTTGCAAGAAATGAGAGAACCCAAGTTAAATGGTGGCAGTTAGAAATACTTCTAATCTTCCTTTTCAGAATCTAGGTGTCACCAGGAAAGGGAGATGATTCGGGTTCATTTAATAATCCCTGGTAACCAGCTATGGCCCAGGCTCTGTACTAAACACTTATTTATTTATTTATTTATTTATTTAATCTTATTTTTTGACTGCGTTGGGTCTTCATTGCTGCGTGTGGGCTTTCTCTAGTTGCGGCAAGTGGGAGCTACTCTTTGTTGCAGTGTGTGGGCTTCTCATTGTGGTGGCTTCTCTTGTTGCAGATCACGGGCTCTAGGCACGTGGGCTTCAGTCGTTGTGGCACATGGGCTCAGTAGTTGTGGCTCACGGGCTCTAGAGCACAGGCTCAGTAGTTGTGGTGCACAGGCTTAGTTGCTCCGCGGCATGTGGGATCTTCCTGGACCAGGGCTCGAACCCGTGTCCTCTGCATTGGCAGGCAGATTCTTAACCACTGCGCCACCAGGGAAGTCCCTCACATACATTTTTTAAACTAGTCTTTGCAATGATTTTCATTTGAATTTATATTATTGACCTACCGATTTCCAGACACTGCAAAAAACTCCTTAAACATCTTATTTGAAGTAATTCTTATAATTGTGTTTACAGCTGAGTTTACAAACAGGATAAATGTCTTGAACTTAGATATTTTGTTTACAAGTGCAGGGCTTTTCCTTTTGTTTGAAACTTACTTCAAATATTTCGCTAACATTTTATTTTTTTCATATACTGGCATTAAGGAAAAAAATTTAAAGTATAGAGGTGAAAAATTAAGCCATCTTAAAATAACCATTGTGCCATTTTGTTATATTTTCTTTTGTTTCCCTCCCCCTATACATTACTATGTGTATGTTTACATACACACACACACTCACACTTAATATTGCAATGAATAACCATTTGCATTTTTCACTTTGCACAAGTGAGAATCAGATTACAATGCTTAAAATGGAGAAAAATATGGTGATTTGATCCTCACATATGTACGAAATAACAAATGCATAAGGTTATTCATTGTAGCATTTTTATAGTAGCAAAAGAAACAACCTAAATGTTCATACCTATATGTACATACACACACACAGATAAAGGTGTAGTTTCCACATATGTAAATAAGCATATACTGCTTTTAATCTGTTTCCTGTATACTTAATGGACAACATGTCTTGAATACACTTTCATGTTTTGAAATAGTCTTTTATATGATTTCACAATAGTCTTTTCTATAGAATAGTCCATTGTATATATATATATATATATATATATTTGTGTGTGTATATATATATATATATATATATATATATATACATTCCCCTATTAACCTATTAATGTGTAGTAATGTGTATTTGGATTGTTTAAAAGTTCAAGAAATGTACACCAAACAACCTTGAACACAGCTCTTTGTCCATGTCTTATTTCTTTAAGCAAATAACTGAAAGCAGGATTTCTTGGTGAGCACACTGCCAATTGCCTGATGTGATGAGGTGGGTTCATGGATTTCCTCATATTGAACTATTCATCTATTCGTAGGAAATACCTTACTTGATTTTTATGTCTTATTCTTTCCTTACAACACTGGATCCCATTTGCATATATCTCATTTAATTCCTATGTATTCATAAAGAAAATTTGCATTTTTTGGTGCTAACATGGCAGGTTTTTGTATCAAGATAATGATTTTGTAAAATCAAGTGCATAGTGTTCATCCCTCTGTATGCCTTGAAACTATTAATAGAGCATATGAAAGATCTGTTCTTTGAAAGTTTGAAGGAAGGCAATAATAAAAATGCCTGGTATCTTTTGGGGAGTCCTTCGGTTTGCAGGGTGGTAGGGGGTTGGCTTGTTATTTCACTGACTGTACAACAACTTCGAGAGACAGATGCTGTTAGCATCACCAATTTAGCATTAAGGAAACTGAGATTTGGAGAGGTTGAATAATTTGCCCAACAGGTGAAGCTGGGATACAAATCCAGGCAGGCTGGCACTAGAGCCCACATCCTTATGTATCCTGCCTGTCATACTTGGCAACATTTTCCTTGCATATTGATTCATCCACATTTTCTAATTCTACCTTCAGTTTGTAATTTCTATTTTTCTTAAATCCATTAAACATTTGAAACTTTATTAGCTTAAAACTGTAACATGCCCTCAAAAAGCCTCTATATAGGAAATTATATTCCTTTTCTCAGTCTTGTGTTAGTATTTTCTGGATTAGCAATTTATTCCCGTTAGTCTTCTTTTTCAAACAACTGCCTCTTTACACATCAGGGTTATTTTCCTCTTCAAATCATGATTTTATGCTTTCAGATTTGTTAATTCCTGCCTCCTAATTTTCTTTGGTTCGGTTTGTTTTTCTTTTCTAATTTATTTTTACTCTTTTCTGTCCACAATATCGGGTCTTTAGCTCTGAATTTGTCTCTGGCACAATCCCATGAGCATCAATATGCAATGTTCTTATTGCTGTTAAGTCCTAAATGATCTGTAATTACAGCCTTAATTTTCTCTCTGACCCAAGACTTCTGTAGAAGAGTGTTGTTAACTTTCAAAGCGTTTGGGTTTGTCGGTTTGAACTTTTGCCATTTTATTGTATTGCGGTCAGAAAACAGGGCCTGTACAATTTCTGCTTTGAGGAATTTATTGAGGTTTTCTTTTGGGGCCAATATATGATCAATTTTTTGTGAATGTTTCATGAGTTATTAGAGAAAAGGTATTATTTTCTTCTCATAGAGTATAAGTTGACATATATCTATTAAATCAGATACATGAAATATATTATTCAGTTCCTCTCTATCCTAACTCATTCTTTGCCTACTTAATCTGTCAAAGACTGAGGGAGGTGTCTCCAGCTCTCCCACCACTGTTGGGTTCCTGTCATTTTCTCTTTGTATTCGTTACAGAATTGGTTTTATGTATTTCATAGTTACATTGTTCAGCACAGAAAAAGCTCATGGTGCTTATGTATTCTTTGTGGCTTGTACCCTTTTTCAACATTAAATAACACTTTCTGTCCTATTTCAGGCCTTTTTTTTTGCCTTTAAGTCAGCTTGATCTGATATTTATATTGCCAACCCAGCTCTCTTTTTGTTTGCCTTCTCCTGATAAACTTTGCCTATCCTTTTGTATGTAACCTTTCTGTGTCATGTTGTTTTATGCTTATCTCTTGACAAGAGTGTACAATTTTACGAAAATTTACCTATGGGCCAATTGGAGCTCCTTCTCTAGAAATTAGGAACCATTAAAAGAGAGAGATTTGGTCTCTCTGCATGGCTGGACCTAGGCCATGTAAACTAGGTAGCTATGGCCAGTCTTGTAGATTTGGAAGAGAGAGAGTCAGTCTTTAGAGACTATGGCATATCATATTTTACAAAAAAATGGTGACAGTTATATTTCTAGTCCCACACGCTCTCCCAAAACCTTCCCATTCCCCCATGAGATATGGTCTCTTCTCCATGAAACTGGAGGGCCTTCCTGACTGCCTCAATGAGCATCGCGCAGCAGAAGTAACACTGCATGCCTTCCACAGCTCTCTCTCTTCTGACACACTCAGACTTGGATCCCAGCCACCATACTGTAAGCAAGTCCAGGCCATGTGCAAAGGCTGCCTGTAAGGGCTGACAGCTCCAGCTCAGGTATCCATCCATAACCAGTGTCAACTGCCTTTGACTGCATCAACTGTCAACAGATGTATGAGTGAGAAAGACTTCAGATGATTCCAACCCCCAGCCTTGTAGATGTCCAAGCTAACACAAGTGGATCAGAGACGAGCTATACCCACTGAACCCTGCCCAAATCAGAGATGTGTGAGCAAAATAAGTGTTGCTTTTATTGTATTGTTCTCTAAAATTAAAATTTTAAATTTGAGATCATTGTAGATTCACATGCAACTGTAAGAAACAATACAGATATCTTGTGTATCCTTTAGCCAGTTTCCCCAGTAGTAACATTTTGCAAAACTATAGCACTATATCAAAACCAGAATATTGACATCGATACAGTCAAGGTATGGAACATTTCCATCAGGAGGCGGAAATGATTCCTCATGTTGCCTTTTTACAGCCACACCCACTTCCTTTCTCCATCCACCCCCTTACTAACCCCTGGTCACCATTAACCTATCCATCATTTCTATAATTTTGTCATTTCAAGAGTGTTATATGAATGGACTCATACAGTATATAACTTTGAGACTGGATTTTTTTCATCAAGCATAATTCTCTGCAGAATCATCCAGGAATGCATCAATAGTTCATTCCATTTTATTTCAGAGTAGCAAATATTCTGTGGTGTGGATATACCACAGTTTAACTATTTCATCTGTTGAAGGACATCTGGGTTGTTTCCAGTTTTATGATATTATGAATAGAGCTGCTATAAACATTCATGCGAACTTTTTTGTGTCCAGATAAGTCTTCCCTTATCTGGGATAAATGCTTAGGAGTGCAGTTGCTGGATTGTTTAGTAGCTACATGTTTATTTATTTATTTATTTTTAAAGAATCTGCCCAACTGTTTACCAGAGTGGCTGTACAATTTTACATTCCCACCAGCAATGAATGAGTGATCCAGTTTCTCCACATCCTTGCCAGCATTTGGTCTTGTCAATATTTTTTATTTTAGCCACTTTTAGCCTTGATAGCTATGGAGTGATAGCTTTGTAGCTTTTGCTTGCATTTCCCTAATGGCTAACGTTGTTAAACATGTTTTCATGGGCTTATTTTTCATCTGTTTATCTTCTTCAGTGAAATGTCTCTTGATTACTTTTGCTTACTTTCTAATCAGATTGTTTACATTTTTCCTGTTAATTTTTGAGAATTCTTTTTATCTGCCAGATAATAGTTATTTGTAGGATACATGATTGGTAAATATTTTCTCCCAGGCAGAAGCCTATCTTGTCATCCTTTTAACATGGTATTTTGCAGAACAAAACTTTAAATTTTGATGAAGTCTAATTTATCAGGTTTTTTTTTTTTTCCTTTATGGATTGTGCTTTTGGTGTCAAGTCTAAAAACTCATTTCCTGGCCCTAGGTCCCAAAGATTTTCTCCTTTCTTTCAACATGTGTTATAGTTTTATGTTTACATTTAAGTCCATGATCCATTTGGAGTTAATTTCTGTATAAGGCATGAGACTTAGGTTGAGGGTTTTTTATTGTTGTTGTTTGTTTTTTGCCTGCAGATCTGATGTTCAGTTGCTTTAGAGCCTTTTAAAAAGGCTCTCTTGGGCTTCCCTGGTGGCGCAGTGGTTGAGAGTCCGCCTGCCGATGCAGGGGACACGGGTTCGTGCCCCAGTCCGGGAAGATCCCACATGCCGCGGAGCGGCTGGGCCCGTGAGCCATGGCCGCTGAGCCTGCGCGTCCGGAGCCTGTGCTCCGCAACGGGAGAGGCCACAACAGTGAGAGGCCCACGTAACACACACACACACACACAAAGGCTCTCTTTCCTCTACTTAATTGCTTTTGCACATTTGTCAAAAAGTCAGTCAAACATATTTCTGTGGGTCTATTTCTGGGTTTTCTATTCTGTTCCATTGATCTACATGTCTATTCCTCTGCCAATACCAGACAGTCTTGATCATTGTGGCTACATGATATTTCTTGAAATTGAGTCGACTGATCGCTCCCACTTTATTTTTCCTTTTAAAAGTTATTTTAGCTATTCTAGGTTTTTTTTTCCCTTTCCACATAAATTTTAGAATATTGTCTGTATCTTAAAAAATCTTGAGAAGATGTTGATAGGAATTCTGTTAAATCTGTATATTATTTGGGGAAAATTGTCATGTTTACTTCATTGATTCTTTCATCCCATGGGCGTGATATGTCTCTATCGTACCATTTTAATTCCTTTGACTTTTTTTTTTTTTTTTTTTTTGCGGTACATGGGCCTCTCACTGTTGTGGCCTCTCCCATTGTGGAGCACAGGCTCTGGAGGCACAGGCTCAGTGGCCATGGCTCACGGGCCCGGCTGCTCCGTGACATGTGGGATCCTCCTGGACCAGGTCATGAACCCATGTCCCCTGCATCGGCAGGCGGACTCTCAACCACTGCGCCACCAGGGAAGCCCCCTTTGACATTTTTATTATATCTAAAAGTTATTTTCTTGGGGCTTCCCTGGTGCAACAATAGTTAAGAATCTGCCTGCCAATGCAGGGGACACGGGTTCGAGCCCTGGTCCAGGAGGATCCCACACACCATGGAGCCACTAAGCCCGCACAACTACTGAGCCTGCGCTCTGGAGCCCGCAAACCACAACTACTGAAGCCCACACACCCTAGGGCCTGTGCTCTGCAACAAGAGAAGCCACCACAATGAGAAGCATTCACACCGCAATGAAGAGTAGACCCCGCTCACCACAACCAGAGAAAGCCCGCACGCAGCAACGAAGACCCAACACATGCCAAAAATAAATAATAAATAAAATAAACAAATTTTAAAAAATAAATAAATAGAAATAAAAGTTATCTTCTTAGTGATTGCTCTAGGGATTACAATATGCATCTTCACTCATTACATTCTTTAGAACTAACTTATTTCCAGTAGAACATGGAAACTTTCCCCAATGTTGCTCCAATGAGCCCTCCCCTATTGTACTATAATTGTCATATATATTATCTATTTATCTATCTATCTATCTATCTTTCTATCATCTACCTATGTATATGTATACCCAATACTACAGTATTAAAATTATTTACAAAATTTTAAGTCTTTTCAAAAAGTTAAGACATGAGAAAAATATGTGTGCTGAGTCTCTCACATTAACCACATATGTATTGTTTCTGGTGTTTTACATTTCTTCCTGTGAATTTGAATTACTGCCTGGTGCCCATTTCCTTTCAGCCCATGAAGTTTCTTTAGTATTTCTTATAAGTCAGGTCTGCTATCAGAGAATTTTCTCAGTCTTTGTTTATCTGAGGATGTCTTTATTTCACCTTTCTTTGGAAGGTTAATCTTGCTGGATATAGAATTCTCGGCTGACAGTTTTTCTCTTATCACTTCAAATAGGTATTTCCAACTGCCTCTGGCTTCCATGGCTTCAGATGAGAAGTCAGCCATTAATCATACTGATGCTCCTCTAATGTGGTGAGAGGGCAAGGGTGTCACCCAACACTCCAAATCGAGCGGGTCCCTTCTGACCTAACAGTAGCACAGTTGCCAGTACTCATAGCCTGCCCCATCCTGGCAGAACCTCTGTGATGACTGATCTGTGGGGAGGCTGGGAGAAGTCCTAGGCAAGAATGTCATAAACTCTCACTATTCCTACCTGAAGTTCAGCAGTTTTTCACACATAAACACTTCTCAGGTGGTTGGGTACTTTTGGATCAATTTTTAGAGCATTGAAATGGCTGTTTGTATCAGTTTTGTCCAGTTTAGCAGCTGTTTGATGGGGAGAGGATTTGCTCACCTTCTCACTGGGCTTCGGCTTACCTCCTCCAGGTTTTAGGATACTTTCCCTGATCCCACCCCTGCTCCTGTTTCTCCACCAGGCTGGTGGAGTCTCCCTCGCAGCCTGGAGACCTCGGTGCCCAGCCAAACAGATGTTGGGGGGGAGGTAGGGAAGAAAGGGGAGCTCTGGCTGGGTCCTTAGACTCAAGGTGGCTCAAAGGTGTTTTCAAGCCTTTTGGTATCAGTAAAATCCCCAATACATTTTAGGCTGAGCATTTTGTATCCAGAGAGAATGAGATCTGTGTCCAGACTCATTCACACATTTTAATAGTTAGAATATTGGCTGGGAAAAGTAATTTGGTATTGAAGACACTTCGTAGGAGGGCATAATAGGTTCCAAAATTCCTCTACCCTGAGATAAAGGGAATTACTTCTTGCTAAAACCTGACATATTTTCAGAAATAAAGAGAAAATTCCACATGAGGCTTTTTGCTGGCTTTGCTGTAAGTGGGGGCTCAAGGGTCCCCTCTATCTCTTCTTGGTTGCCAGAGGCAACACTGATTCCATGTGAAGACCACCCGGGGCTCACATCAAAGCAGGTACTTGTGGGTCCCTGTAGAACAGTGTTTCTAAGAGTGGCTCCATGCAGTCTTGAAGGTTCCTTGGAATTGCCTCAAGGGCTACCGCATAAGAGATAGAGTCTGGTCGGTGATGTTTTACACTTGTTGCCCCGACCCTGGCCTCACCCAGAGCAGCTTGGTTTCCATCTGTCTTCTGTATTGGGCTTCTACGTAAGATTTCATTTGGAGAGACAGTTCCAGTGTTTGCAAGTTTAAAATCAACGGATCAAGCTCAGTATCTCATCTTAAAGGTGAGAAAAGAGGCCCTAAGAAGTGAAGTGATCTGCCCAAGATCACAGAGTTGGTGGCAGACAAAGGACTAGGTCTTACTTGTATTCTTTCATGGTGCATCATGGGCCAGAGCTTGTGTGCTATTTACAAAGACTCCCTTGTGTTCTCCAGCAGGGGTTCCAAAGAACTGTGCATTTTCTGGTGGCTCTGCCCCTCTTTGCTAGCTGCACGTGGCTGTAGCGTACACCTGGCTTCCCTGAAATGCTTTGAATTCTGGGGGTGGAGGGAGAATGGGGGGTGGTACTGGGTCAAATAAGTGTTGGATCTTATCCTTCCTCGTGGATATTCACCATGCATGTTAAAAGCTCCAAGAATTCTAGCCATGAATAACCCATTTCATTAGTTATTTGACCATTTTTTTAAACCTAACGGTCAGGGTGCAGACAGGAAACAGATATACATCCAATTGGGTATTTTAAGGGGACTCTAATAAAGGAACTATTTTCAAAGGGGTGAGCAGGATTTAGGAAACGCATAAAGGGTAGAACAGTACCCTGGGACTAGTAAGAGTTGGGGGCTTCATTCAAACCTGCTCTGGCTGGTAAAGGAAGGGAGTGGCTTCTGCAGCCCAACGTGGGAGAGAGCTGTGTAGACAGGGCCCCCTGACCTTCAGATGAGGGACAAAGCCAGTCCCCCACGAATGTACCAGGAGGTAGCCTAGGAAATAAGTCTCCCAACTTCACTCTCCTCCATCCCTTTGATCTCTTGCCAGGATTCGCTGTTTACCAAACCCAACTAATACCCATAGAACAAACTATTCCAATGAAGCAGTCCATAAAGGTCAGCACCTAGGAGACTGAGTCGGGTGGGGAGTCAATATGGAGGATCAAATGGAAAAACCATCCAACGCAGACGTGCTAACTCTTCCTGACAAATGCTACTCTACTACATCCCGAAGATGGTCTGTGGGGGTTTGGGCAGATGGTGTTCTAGGTAATGGAGTTTTGGGGTGAGTGAGCAGCTAGGTTTTTTTTTTTGGTCTTTTTTTTTTTTGGCTGCGTTGGGTCTTCGTTGCTGTGTGCGAGCTTTTTCTAGTTGCAGCGAGCAGGGGCTACTCTTTGTTGTGGTGCACAGGCTTCTCATCGCCGTGTCTTCTCTTGTTGCGGAGCATGGGCTGTAGGTGCGCGGGCTTCAGTAGTTGGGGGACGTGGGCTCGGTAGTTGTGGCGCATGGGCCTAGTTGCTCCGCGTCATGTGGGATCTTCCCAGACCAGGGCTCAAAGCTGTGTCCCCTGCATTGGCAGGCGGATTCTTAACCACTGTGCCATCAGGGAAGCCCAACAGCTAGGTATTGATGTGGGAGAGTCAAAAGCAGAATTTGTGTCCTACAAAGAGTAGGGAGGCTAACAGTCCCAGGAATTTGCCTGGAGCTCCTCTCTACCGTGATGTGCATACAGTGTGTTGGATTTGGTCTCTCCTTGGACTAATCAGTGGATCACATCTCCACTCCCTCAATTCCCACTCTCCCCTACCCCTTTCCTTCAGGGAGTCCTGGGCCTTGGCACAGTGCCCAGTCAGAGCCATCAGCCTCCTGATGGATTGAGCTGGATAATATAATTCATTAGCGCTCAGGATTCATGGATCGATATGCTGACAAGACTATAAAGTGACAAAACGATCTCCATTGGAGCTCCAAGGCTGCTTGAAGGAAGCAGAGAAGTAAGGTGGGGCCCACACACCTAGAGCATCTGTGTAGACCATCCGTGGTGAGCAGGTCTCTTAGAATTGGAAGATTCTGCAGCCCCCCACCCCCCGGCCTCTGCAGCTGTGGACATTGTTGGATCCGGCAGTGAGTTTCCTCATAGTGGTGTCTGGTTTAACTGCTAAGGGAAGTGGCTAGTTTTCTCTGTGGAGCAAACAAACTGTGTGCTTACATGTGTGTGCATGCAGTTCTGTGTCTGCGTGTTTGCTTATGTGCATGGTTGGAAGGGGGAGAGGGTGAAAGAGAAAGAGTGATTTGGTTGGTGGTGGACATTCCTGCTGTGAATTCAGTGATAGATGTAGCAAAAGCAGTTTCCGTTGAGTGAGTCAGAGGAAGGTTACAAGGGAACAAATAATACCCAAAGACATCAACAATGATGCGATTCATGGGTTCCTGAGAGTACAAAACAAAGAGGTAGTCTGCATATTGGTTATAGATTCTCAGGTCTCTGGTCTCACAGCACACACTGGAATTGCTATGATAGCCTCTGAATTTCCTCCCTGCCTCTAGTCTTTGTCCCTTTGGGTCCACCTTGTGCACTCCTGCTAGAATAGTCTTCTTTAAAGCATTACTTTTACACAATTTTTAAAGGTTACTTTCCATTTACAGTTATTACAACATATTGGCCATATCCCCCGTGTTGTGCAAAGCAGCCTTGAGTCTGTCTTACACCCAATAGTTTGTACCCCCCACTCCCTCACCCCTATCTTGCCCCACCCCACCTCCCCACTGGTAACCACTAGCTTGTTCTCTATATCTGTGAGTCTGCTTCTTTTATGTTATCTTCACTAGTTTGTTGTATCTTTTAGGTTCCACGTATAAGTGATATCATACAGTATTTATCTTTCTCTGTCTGACTTATGTCACATAGCATAATGCCCTCCGAGTCCATCCATATTGCTGCAAATGGCAGAATTTTCTTCTTTTTTATGGCTGAGTAGTATAGAATCGTCTTTCTTAAACACCAATTTCACCCTGGCCTTTAGCCTGTAAGTATTACAAACTACCAATAGGTTAAAGCTTAGATGCCTAACACCAAAGACTTTTGAACTACTATACCTAAGAATGACCTGAGGAATTCATTTAAAAAAATTGAGCCCTTCCCCCATCCCATGAATTATGTGTTAGGTGACCCTAGACAGGCCCCAGGAATTAGGGTTTTTTTTGTTTTTTTTTTTTGTGGTAGGCGGGCCTCTCACTGTAGTGGCCTCTCCCGTTGCGGAGCACAGGCTCCGGACGCACAGGCTCAGCGGCCATGGCTCACGGGCCCAGCCACTCCAGAGCAGCATGTGGGATCCTCCCGGACCGGGGCACGAACCCGCGTCCCCCGCATCGGCAGGCGGACTCTCAACCACTGCGCCACCGGGAAAGCCCAGGAATTAGTATTTTTGTAAGCGTCCTGGGTGATACATCTGCAGCTGGAATCTGGACCACACTTTGAGAAATGTGGCAGATGTCACTGCATTTTCGTATGATTTAGGCCTATTTCATCTCCCTCAACACAACAGTGACTTCTAACGACTGGTTTTCCCTCCGCTGTTCCCAACCCCCATCACCACCTCAGCGCTTTGCTCAAAAACATCTTCCACCTAAACCACTCCTTCCCTCCTCTCTTCCTCCAAACCCTTCCAGTCTTTGGTGATAATACTCCAGTTTCATCTCCACGAAGTCGTCCTCAGGTCCTCCAATGCACAGTGATGTTCCCTGCCCTTCTGATAACTGGAGCCTTTATGTCTGCCCCCATTTGCTTTTGGTGCCTACCTGTATATCATTTTGCTTTTTTACGTCTCTGTCTCATTCATTCACTCTTTCCAAGATGATTAAATACTTCGGCATGTAGGGCACTTCTCCCCAGCTATGAATACATTGAACATTGCTGGAGGTGGAGAATGATTGTACTTCTTCTGTGTTTACCTTAACACCATCCTCCCTGGGCTGGGCCCCTCGGGGCACTTGTACAATTTGTTGATGAATGAATGAGTCAATGAATCAACTCTTGAGGCGGTGGAGGATGGGCAAGAGGCCATGGCAATGACATTCGATTGCCCATCCTCCTTTCTCTTCTCGTTCTCTCCCTCTTCTTCAACTCAGAGTGGCAGATTTTTCTGGGCCTGTAGCCAAGTGTGTGGGTTGTAATATTTCGTATGTGTCTGAGTATGAGTGTGTGTGGAGGTATAAGGCCCGCCTCCTTCCCCACCTCAAATCCAACCCACATTTCACACTTCTTCTTGAGGATTAATTGCCATTCTAATGCATGCCAGCACAATGCCTTTCATCTTCGGGGCTTGAAAAGGTCGATGCAGAGAGGCAAGCCTGTGAGTCATGGTGTCGGAAGGTGGGATTCCTCCCAAGATGACTGGTTGGTTGCCAATGACACTGTGAGGTCACCCATCTCTGTGCTTCCAGCCATTCTCTCTCCTCTGCCTTGGTCTCCTCTTCAGAGGCTTTGACGACGGGTCCCCGGGGTCCCACCCCTGAGAGTCTGGCTTCATGTCAGCCCCTCCCTAGTGGGCCTGCTCTGCTTCCCCACTTCTGGCAAGGACTGTCATTTTCAATGCTACCTGAAGAAAACGGCCTCACATGGGTTGTCAGTCCCACAGAGGAAAACAATGTGTCTTCTGCCAGATACTTAAAAAGACAAACTTAGGGCTCCCTGGGAGAGCTGCTTGCCACCCGCTGGGATCTGCTTCTCCAGGAGAGCTTCGGCTCATCTGGGCCTGGAGGCACCCGAACAGCGTTTGCTCTGCTCACGGCTACTGTCATCACCACAGGAGTATTTACCGTCCCCTCGACTCCAGGCGACTAGTCATCCACCGGGTAATAACGACTTGAGCATATTCCTGAGAGCTATTTAAATCCTACCCATGGAAAGTCAGCCTTGGAATGCCCTGGGATTACCTGGAGCGGGGGAGGGGACGAGTCCCAGGTACGTGATGCTGTGGCTTTGGGAGAGAGTGGGATGGTAGTGGCCTCTGACACTGGGCCAAACTGGCCCGTCAGGTGGGCTCCCTCAGGGGGTTTAAGGCATATGATAGTCCCTCAGAAGTGTGATTATTGTGAGACTCGATGGCAAATTCCAGATTCTTCTCACCCCCACCCATAGGCGTCCCATCCTACAAGTTCCTGAGCTGGATCTAGGCACCCAGCACATCTACTGGGTGACACAGAGTAGCTCGATATTGCAAAAAGCAACTCCAGTTGAAGTAACTAGAGTTAGAGGGCATGTAGTCGGTGGGGAAACCCTGAAATATCCCGAATAAAAAGTAGGCCACCAGAGGGTCTGCAGCTATCCTGTAACTCTTATGAGCTGTGAGTGTACCTGACACAGTACCGTATTTCCCTTTAAGAAGTGCAATTTTTTTGTTATCTGGGTCCATTGTTAATCTGCACATCTGTTCTTTACATTACAATACCAACTGGAGGACATTCTAAGCCTCATGCCTGGACCAAGAAACCAGATGCATTGTTATAATTGCCAGTATAAATGGAGTCTTACTGTATTGGGCAAAGACAATCATCTTTTTTCCTATCAGTTCCTGACACTATTTGCCGTGTCAGGTACTTACTGTGCTAAGTAATTGACAAGTATCATGTCATTGAAACCTCACAGTAATTCTATCAGGTCGTTCACATTTTATCAATGGCACTGAGCTGCCCAAGGTCGCATAGAATATAAGTGGCTGAACCCAGATTCAAACTCGCATCTACAGAATCCAAACACAGTGCTCTTGAACTCTACACGGTGCTGCTATCTTGCTAGAATGTGCAAATAGAGACTCGTCTGTAGCATCAACTGCAGAGCTGGACAGAGTTTCTAGGGGGATCCTGGGTCTCTTCTTTGCAAACTGGTAATAAGTGGCTGATACTTGGAGAACGTCTCATAATTTCTAACCTACAGGACCCGTTCTTACACCCACCCCACACAGCTCTATGAAGCGGTCCCCAACTCAGCCCGGAGCAATGGGCTTGCATCATCATCCTTGCATTTCCCCATTGACGACAATCTTCTGGCTTCTCATTGCAGCCCTTCTGTTCCTTCACCTAAAAACCATTATCCAATCAGTGCACTCAGCTTAGCAGAAGGTGGCCAGACTGCTAAGGACATAGGTGGCCAGAAGTTCAGGCAGTGAGTGCTCTCCTTTTGGGGACCGTCATGCAGAGCACTGATAATAGGATCTGGAAGAGCGAGCATGCTGGAGGTCCCCTGCCCTTCCAGCCCTGCTTCCCTGCCCATGACCTTCTTAGAATAGTCCCAGCATATAGGATCTTGCTGGCCTCTCCATGGAGTTCCATCTACATGCAACGGAATGATTTCCTGCATTCCTGGAATGTCTCTACCCCCTTGGCTACTGGCTCACTTCTTATCCATCCTTCAAGGCCAGCCAAAAGACCACTTCTTCCACTGCAGCCTTCTCCAGTCTTTCAGCTGCAGGCGATCTCTCCTCACTGGGAACTCCCTTGTGCTTTATAATTTGTTGGGAGCACTTGCCACTCTCTACTTTGTGTTATAATCACATGGATGCATACCTTGTCTCTTCTATCACATTGTAAGTGCCTTGATGGGGGGTGACAGAGGATTCATCTTTGTATTTTCCAAGTTGTTTAACATAGTGCTTTCCCTCAATAAGCGTCTACTGGATGAATAAATAAGTCCGTTATGCTGGGCACTTGGGGAGATAGGAGGGTGGATCTGACACAATCCTACTTGCACACAATAGGTGTTCAAGGAATATTTTTGAATGAAATAATAAATACATGAATATATAATTGCAGAGGGTACATAAAATATTTTGAAATTTTTTGTAGAGGGAAGGCTTCATAAAGAAGGTAAATCTTGAGCAAGGCTACAAAAGAGACTTGATTTTGGACTGGGGGATGGGAAACCAGAGGAAGGCACTTCTTTCCTGCAAAGGAAAGCCAAGAATAAAGAGTGAGGGTGGAGCTTGCAGGAGAGGGGGTTAGGATTAGCTAGAGGGTGTGTGTGGGGAAGGTAGCAATAAAGGTAGGTAGGATGAAGCTAGGTTATGGCAGTTTTTAATGGCAGGTTGAAGACTGACTTTATCCTGATGGTCCCCAAACAGGAGGGTGATATAACAAAGGCCTATTTCCTAAGGATTGATAAATGGGAAGGACTAAAATGGGGAAGGGAAATTAGTTTGCAGGTGTTATGGACTGAATGTTTGCATCCCCTCAAAATGCATGTGTTGAAATCCTAACCCCCAGTGTGATGGTGTTTAGAGGTAGGGCCTTTGAAAGGTAATTAGGTCATGAGGGTGGGGCCCTCATGAATGGGATTAGTGTCCTTGTTGAAGTGACCCCACAGAGCTCTCCAGCCCTTTTTCAGCCATATGAGGGCACAAAAGGAAGTTAGCAGGCTTCAACCCAGAAGAGGGCTCTCCCCAGAACCCGACTATGCTGGCACCCTGATCTCAGACTCCCAGCCTCTGGAACTGTGAGAAATAAATCTTTGTTGTTTATAAGCCACTCAGTCAATGGTAATTTGTTGTAGCCAAGGGACCAAGACTGCAGAAATGCAAGTGGGAGGTAATGGGAGCTGAATCAACCTGAGGTTACTTCCAGATTGAGGTCTCTATAATGTATGGTCTTTAATGAGCAAAGGGCCAGGCAGAAGATGTAAAGAGAGCTGGTAATAAATACTCCATTACATCTCTTCCTTGGAGGACTTGTTCCTGCTTGTTGGCTTCAGCACTTGTCTCAGGCAGACAGGCTAACAGGCAGAGCTCAACTTTGATGACGTCCACAACCCAAGCCACTGTCCCTACCCACAGTCTTAGATCCCTGAGGAGGTCTCTGTTTGGGGCTCTAAATAAAATGTGAGGATGGCGAGAGGTGGAGAGATGCTGTGTCCTGTTCCTACCTCCTCCAGAAAGACCACCTTCACTGGTACCAACACAACTATTTTCAGGTATCTGTGCACCCAGTGGAGAAGGACATGGAGCTCCCTTGGGTAATACTCAGGGGAGACCTTGGAAATCATTCTGTGCTGAGAATTGGGATACATGTGGGGCTGCGGGGCGGGGAAGACTCCAGAGGCTGGAATAAAATGAAAAAAAAAAAAAAAAAAGCCTTGCTAGTATGGGGAAGGGCATGGATGTCTGGAGCCATGGATGAGTGCCAATGTCATAAATGTAAAGGACTCAGTAAACTGTAGGGACTGTCTAGGTTCTTTACCTATATTACTCTATTTAATCTCTACTGCAACTCCTAGGAGGTAGGAACTTGTATTATGCCCATTTTATAGATGAGAAAACTGAGGCACAGAGAGGTAACTTGCCAGTCACATGACCAATAGGCCATGGCTGTTGGCCAGGGCACAGGCTGATGAACCCAGACGAATCTGCTGAATCTGATAAATCTCAACCCTCATGAACCGGGTCTGAGCTGCTGCTTTGTTCCCGATACATCACAGCTGATCCTGTCACAGGCACATCCTACTCAGATCAGTTACTAACACACCTGAGCAGACCTTATTGGTCTCCTGGCCATATGAATAGTACAGTAACATAACAGACATCTGCTGATATCCCCAGTGGGGAAGAAAGGACGATTAATAAATTCACCATTTGCTGTACATTCCACTGTGAGGCAAGTTTGCCTGTTAGGTTGAGAGATGTCTACCGTCATCACAGAGGTCAGCTCCCTTGCTAGGAAACATTTCCTTGCTTTGTTTGTGAAAAATGCGCACACTCCTCCTTTTCTTTATGAGTAGGGAGAGTCTTCTGTGAAGAACATCTTAAATAAATGACTAGCCTTGACAACAGACACACCAGTGATGCTACTTGATACAGTGGCATTCTGGGACCTTCCATCAGGTGTGATAAAGCACAGGAGCCATGGAGGAAGCATCCCACTTTTGTGCCCCTTCCCTGGGCTCCTGGAAGACTCTGGGAATATCTCTATCTCCCCTCTGAAAACAACTCTAGCTGTTACTGGCTTTAATTTTTAAAAACTATATAATTAACACATGTCATTGTTGAAAAACTAGAAAATAACAATGAACTAAAAAAAGATGTCTAATTTTTTCCACCTAAAAAGGGATAATGCTGAACAAACTGTTTTGTGATGTAACTTTTCAGTGACAAAACGCTGTGGATACTTTTCAAAGTCAATAATGAACTCCTCTACATTGATTGTAAATAGTACCTTAGTATTCAGCCATATAGACAAGCATCATAATCTGATAGGTGGTGGTGGTTGGTTTGTTTCACCAGTTTCCTATTGTTATATATTTAAGTTGTTTCCATTTCAGTGGTGTTATAAACAATACTTTATATCTCTACACAACTCTGTGCAGGTCTTAATTGTTTTCCTTGGGAAAAATTTCTAGAATCAGAATTTCTAGGTTAGAGGGAATGTAATTTTAAAGATTTTGGTTTAATTTCTTGTCAGATATGTTGTGCTGAGTCATACGTCTTTTGCTTGCCAGTTTCCCCTCACTCTGTATATCATGGGTATTATCTATTTTTCTACTGTCAAGTTGAAAGGTAGTGAGATTAATCAGTTTTTAAATTTCCCCTATGTTTCATAGTGGAAATATCTTTGATATATGTTCGACTATGTTTAATAGTTTCTTTTGCTCATTTCTCACCCATTGGGGTGATGATCTTTTTTTTTTTTTTGTCTTGCCACGTGGCACGTGGAATCTTAATTCCCCCACCAGGAATCGAACCTATGCCCCCTGCATTGGAAGCACAGAGTCTTAACCACTGGACCACCAGGGAAGTGCCTGATCATCTTATTTTTATCCTTTAAAAATGTTCTTAAAGAATTCTACATAGACAGTATATTGCTCTCACATCAAAACATTTTTCCCAATTTTTCAAAATTATTTGTCTTTTAATTTTTTGACTTATAAATATCTTAAATTCAAATGTAGTCAGACTTATCTGTATTTTCCTCTGTGTTTTGTCTCTTTGGCAATTTATTAATTTATAATTCAAAAGGCAATTCTGGGGCACAGACCCTGGGCCTAGTGTGGGGATCTGTTCAAAGAGAACATTCCCATTCCCAGATGGCACAAATATTGTTTTTTTATTCTTTTATGGTTTCACTTGTGGTATTTTAGTCTTCAATATACATGGAATTTATTGTGTTAGGTCACGAGATAAGAATTTAATTTAGAGTGGTTAACTATTAAGTCCAACGCAGCCTTTCTTCACTTTTATGCAAATCCATCTTAATCCTATACCAAATAATTATCCATCGAGGAAACCCGCATATTTGGTGGGTGAGCGCACAGGCTGTTTAGATGAACGATAGTAAGGAAAGGTTGCCCAGTGAGAGGTCTGCAGGGCCAACTGTCTGCAAACTTACATCCAGAAAACATTCAATAGTTTTGAGGCTATTTTGATAATAGAGGAGCAACTAGGGAAATCAAGAGTTTGACTAGGAATCTATCTTGTAAAATATTAAGCAGCAGTTGAATATAAAAGAAAAAAAAATGGTGGGACTTCCCTGGTGGCACAGTGGTTAAGAATCCGCCTGCCAATGCAGGGTACACAGGTTCGAGCCCTGGTCCGGGAAGATCCCACATGCCGTGGAGGAACTAAGCCTGCGTTTCACACCTACTGAGCACACATGCCACAACTACTGAAGCCCCCACACCTAGAGCCTGTGGTCCGCAACAAGAGAAGCCACCGCAATGAGAAGCCTGTGCACCTCAATGAAGAGTAGCCCCTGCTTGCCACAACTAGAGAAAGCCCGTGTGTAGCGACAAAGACCCAATGCAGCCAAAAAATAAATAAATAAATAAATTTATAAAAAATAAAAGAAAGTGGAGAGCTAGGCTAGGTCATCGGGTGAAGCTGGCCTCCTGCAGGCTGCATGGTCTTTATTATTGAGTGAGCACTAATTTCCTCCAAATGTCTGTGTTTCAGTGCTTTCCATGTTTTTTGTTTTGTTTTTTTGCGGTACGCGGGCCTCTCACTGTTGTGGACTCTCCCGTTGCGGAGCACAGGCTCCGGACGCGCAGGCTCAGCGGCCATGGCTCACGGGCCCAGCCGCTCCATGGCATGTGGGATCTTCCCAGACCGGGGCACGAACCCACGTCCCCTGCATTAGCAGGCGGACTCTCAACCACTTCCCACCAGGGAAGCCCAGTGCTTTCCGTGTTGATCACAATCCATTACACGTGAAATTCCATGCTGCTTATTCTGTCTTTTTGCTACAACTTTCACACTGTTCTAATCATTAAGTTTTCATGTTACCTTTAAACATCTAAACATCTAACAGTGCAACTATCCACCTGTATTTTTCACGTGTGTATGTACATATTAGTCTCAAGCACTTATGCTTCCAGAGGTATTTTACTATTATGTTGTGAAATTAACAAATTTAGATTTTTGTTTGGAATTATATGACATTTATAGATTAATTTGAAGATAACTGAAATTTTTCCCATTTAGGGACACGGTATATATCCCCCATTTATTTAAATCCTTTATTATGTACCTAAGTAAATATATGTTGTCTTCTTTATATAGATCCTATAAATTTTATTTTTATTAATTTTTAAAATTTTATTGACGTATAGTTGATTTACAATGTTGTGTTGATTTCTGCTGTGTGGCAAAGTGATTCAGTTTTATATATATATATCTATATATGTATATATATATCTATATATATATATTCTTTTTCATATTCTTTTCCATTATGGTGTATCACGGGATATTGAATATAGTTCCCTGTGCTATACAGCAGGACGTTATTGTTTATGTAAATTTTAAAATAATAACATTTATTTGTAATTATTTCGTATTTTTCAAGGTACAGTGGCTATAAGTGCCTAGATTGGTAAATACGATCAAATAGCCAAAAACAACTTAGGGAGGTTGTAACTTACGAAAAAACCAAAATTTGGAAGTATCTCCCTGGGACTTTATAATACTTAAAGTTTGTGTTAAAGTTCTTCATCTTTGAAAAGAAAACTGATGAACCAGCAGACACATAGTTGCAAATAAACCTACAGGGAAGGGGCTTGCCGATAGATTTGGCAACTGAATCAGACAAAGTGGTCTGATTCAGGGGTGTTTAAGGTAACCTGTGGACTCTCACATTCCAAATGACACCAGGGGGCGCCCACCTGCATCTCTAAATCCAGGCAACTGCCCTGATGCTGTACCTCAGGCTCCTTTTTATGTAGAGTCCGGCAACAATTCCTCATTATACAGCTAAGTTTTAAAAACAAGCTAGACTGGAGCCTTCCAGAAAGGTGCGTACCTCCAGGGCTGCTCCAGGACCATCTTACATGATGGGATTCACTCCTCACTAGCTTCTTGATCTTAACAAGCTTTCTAGGTGAGATGCTACCTGCCTGGATCTCAGGTGGAAAGTGAATCCCGTCTTCCAAAAGGGCAACCCTTTACCACCCCACGTTACAGACGTATTCGTCTCCTGGACATTTTGCCCAAAGAATTCGCTTCTCACTTGATCAACCATGGGTTTGGGTTTCCCCAGGCCAAGCTTTCATATGCAAGATGGTGGATGTTAGTCTTGGCTATTCCATAAAGATCTCTGGAATGTGCCTTCCGGTTCTGTGAGGAAATCCATACCCCAAACTAATAGACCCCATATGGATTTGATGGGCACATGGGCAGGTATCAGGTAAGGGTTACGCTGTAGGAGTTCCACAAAAAAACTGCACTGCAGTATTACTGTAGGAGCTGGGGAGACTCTCCGGCTGAGTCAGTTGGTTTGAATTCTGTCTTGTTTGTTATTCCTCTGGGTCTATAGTTGGATGACTTGTACACATGCATTTTTACACATATTGAGATGAGAAGGATAGTCATTCTTTTCCTACTGAATGAATTTTTTATATTGTTCGTTTTATTAGATTATTAAATTAGGAATAACCTGATGAGAAAATTGGTCTTTCTGGGTAATTACTGCTAGAAAGAATGACATAGACCCAAGGTTAGCAAACTATGGTTTGTGGGCCAAATCCGACCTTCCACCAGTGTTGGAAACAAAGTTTTATTGGAACCCAGCTGCACCACTTGTTTACATAGCACCTATGACTCTTTCATGCTAGAACAGTAGACTTGAGTAGTTAAGAGAGAGACCGTATATCCTGCAAAGCCTGAAATGTTTACTCTTTGGCCCTTTACAGAAAAAAATGTTTGTCAATCCCTGACATAGCTCACCTTTTAGACAGCCGAAGTTATTATTTTGGGTAGGTAGTCCCTAAATTTTCTCCAGTTTGCACAAAATCTCATACAAGTTACCTTACTCATTTTGCATGCAGTTTATCCCTGAAGGTGTCATGATGTGGCAGTGTTCAAACTAGAAAGTCTGTGTTGAGAGTTTTATTTGCCTGGGGTGGGCATATGGCCAAACAAGCTCCAAAAACCAAAGTGGTTTTGTCCCTGCTCTGTGGGGTGCAAGTGTGATGCTCTGGTCGCCCACCTGTACTCACGTGGAGCACGTGGTGTCCGTGGGGATAGTCTGCACGCATCTTTGACTCAAGTCTTTCTGACAAGCAGGCAGGCATTCTTGCCAGGCTTCTTCATTTTCACAAGCAGATGGGAACTGCTCTCAGATTCATCATCTGTTACACAATGCAGGGTGTTTGCTTTGCCCAAGAGCACAGTCTCCATCTCTACCATGCAACATTTATCAATAGTTTGGTTGAAAGAGACGGTAGCCAGGGAGAATTGTAAGCAGGAAATATAGGCCACTGACTCAACCTGATACATGAACCATATCGGGGCCAATCAAATCAGCAGAGAGCAGGGAGCTCACAGCACCGTGTACCGTTGTCACCATTTTTCGCTGACATTCACTCTGAAGTCTGTTGAGGGCTGGTTTGTGAACCAGCCCTGTGAACCTCATTGTTCAGGATAACCTGGTTGGTTACATCATCCCCTTTAAGAAAACCACTGGGACAAAGATGGCTGATCTTCATACGAAGATGTAGACAGCTTTCAGCTGATGAGCTGTTTTCTTCTTTTAGACACTATGAATTGTATACCCGAAAAGATTCCATTTCTCTGGCTGGCTCTTAGAACGGCCGTATCAAATACGCAGGGGAGTAAATGATGGTGCAGTACAGTTTAGCTTAATTCCTGCTTTACTTTGTCTCTACTTTCGTATTACTTTCTCGTCTTTTAAAAAGTCCTCTTTTGCCTTGGCAAGGCTCCTTTAATTCCTTCTGAGACAAGGTGAAAGATAGATGAACAACAAAAGTCAAATAAGACAGCAGCAACTAAACCCCGCTGCTCCTGTGTGTGTTAGACATGAGGGGACCCTCCACCTCTGTTCCAGGGTTTTGGAACGTGTAGGAGTTACTTTTCAGTGTGGTGATATAAAAGCCAGAGAGCCAAACCATTCCTAACCTCTTTTCTCTGAAAAAGGAGATTAAAAAAATTCAGATTACAGCAGTAATTGATGTTGTGCAAAATGTCAGAAATTACAGAAAAACAAGTAAACTCAAACAAAACTACATACAAGCCCACTACCGAGAGAACTGTCTTGTTTCTAAAAGACACAGATAGATCTCATCTGTAATCTGTGAGTTCAGCCAGCCTCCTCCAGAACACTTTCTTTATAATTCTGGACCATATTAATCTATAGAGGGAAAAAAGAAAAACAACTAGTTTTTCCCAGATAGTGATTTTTCTGCCCCGCTCTGCCACAAGTTGCTATCACATGATTTTAATGGCTGCTGGTTTCATAACCCAAGAAGTAGGGTCCAGTCTCTTGTTTAGGAGTTTTGGGGCCCTGTGACCAGATGGCACAAGTGTGACCTCATCATATGGTTCAGGCTGAAAAGCATGCAGATTCTTTTCAAATACTTCAAGATCGTAGCTCTTTACAGCTCTCCAACCAGTAAGTAACCGTATGGAGAATTAAAGCAGACGCACAGAAGCACGTTGTAAGCGAATATCAAAGCATCCCGTGTTCCAAGCAGGCGCACACACCACATTAGAACATCCTAGTTCATGTAATTAGCATCGGCCTGACTCTTAGTTGGTGGCCAAGCCCCAGGTTAGACCTTCGACGTCTTGCTCAAGCACTGAGAAGACGCTCTCTTTCCTCTTTCAGGCCCATCTATATCCCTGGCCCACACAAGAGACATCTGCCTGCCTCTGCAGTGTGATCTTTCAGCATTTTTATCCAGCTACACTTTTCGATGTTTTGTCAGATTCCCTTTGCAGACTCGAATCCTCCCAGAGACAACGGCAGGAATAAATTTTCAGAAATGAAAACGGGGGAGCGGCAGCCCTTGAGCAGCGGCAGCAAATCCAATCAGAGCAAACAGGATGCTGCTTCTCTCTTTTCCTTCCTCTTCTTTTTTAATCTCTCTGACTTCTCTGCTCTGCTCTAGAGCATGTCTGTACACACTGTCCCTGCTGGTTCTCTAACACGCCTGCTTGGTGGCTCTTAGAAAACTTACCATCGGGTTTTGTTTTGTTTGTTTTGTTTGGTTTTTAGAGGCTTAGGGAGTGCTCAGCACCAATATCTGAGATGAATCCAGTGCAAGCATCTGTTGAGAGACTGTTTAAAATATTCTTTGAGAAATTCTGTTCAAGCAAAGGATACAAGTTGTTTAGGAAAACGGCTCTGGAGACAGGAAATCTGAGGCAATCTGTGATCTCATGGCCTGTCTGGGAACTTGATAAGGCCAAGAAGCTTCTAGAAGCCTACTTGTAAAGCATTATTGCATGCGACTCAATAGAAGGAGGTCCTTATTGGAAAGACTTCAGTGGAATAGAGAACAAAAGCACAGTCCAAACAATGCGAACTGTGTCATCTGTTAATGAGACAGGTCTTGGTTATGATCCTTGGATTTATTTTAAACACTCAATGTGAAAAGTACATCTCTTTCTAAGTAGGTTTTCCCTCTTCACGCTTCCTCTTCTGTCTCTTCAAAGAGAGAAAAGATAAGCTGGGGGAGAAGAGCTAAGGTCTAGCTGGTGTCTTCATAACTACTTTTGAAAGGCAGCCATTGCATGAAAGAACCTCTAAAAGTTCATAGCCAGAAACCCTCATATGAGCTGCAAATATTGTTGAAGTTGGGCTGATCTGAAGCCTCAAGTCCCAAGAGGGTTTGCCTGACACTAGGAATGAGGATAAGTTGATATTAGGGATTTCTGAAACGGATACCAAATAAATTCTTATTTTTATGAAAATCTTGCTTTACCAACAAGGGACACACAGGGAGCTATACTCAATATTTTATAATAATATTTTATAATAACCTATAAGGGAAAAGAATCTGAAAAAGATTCAGACATATATAAATAACTGAATCACTTGCTGTACACCTGAAATTAACACATTATAAACCAAATATGCTTCAATTTAAAAAATCTTGCTTTAAGTACAAAACATATATTTAATTATTATCCTCAAAAACTTGCTTTAAAGAGTAATATAGTCCACTGGTTCACATTGTTTGAGATCAGCTGTCTTAATAAAGCATTAAATTTTTATTAGTCAATCAGGAATTCCCTGGCAGTCCAGTGGTTAGGACTCCACACTTTCACTGCTGAGGGCCGGGGATGGATCCCCGGTCGGGGAACTAAGATCCCGCAAGCCACACAGCACAGCAAATAAATAAATAAATAAATGAATAGGGAAAATTCAGGATTATAAACTTCTGGAACATAACCAGAAAAGTCGACCTTAATCTGAACCCAAGCTGAACCCAAGTATAAGGCATCATCATGTCCCATGATGACCCTGTACCATAATCTGTCAGACAAGGACTTATCAAATGTACTGTGCATGTCCCAGGAGGACAGTATCAGAGGGTCTCTAGAAACACAGTGGTGAATCCAACAGACACAGAATCCAACAGACACAGCGGTGCTTATGGAGTCCAGGATTTATTAGCAGAGGTAGGCAATAAAGAGTTAACAAATAGGCATCATTGCTAATGGTGATAAAGTCCAAGGAGGTAACAACTGGATGTAAGGGATGGATGATAATATAAGGTGATGCCTGTTGAGTGAGCTTGACCAAAGAAGGCATGCTTCTTTGTAGAAGCGACATCTGTGCAGAGATCTTAAGGGTGAGAGGGGCCCTCCATGCGAATGGACAGGGGGTTAGGAGGAGTGTGAGGGATGGAAGAGTGTGTGTGAGTGTGTGCGCGTGTGTACTGTGTGTGCAAAGGCACTGGGTAGGAAAGAGTTAAGCTGGGTTAAGCGTAAGCCTGATGGGGAAACTGAAGTGACCGGTGTGGGTGAGGGCAAAGAGCAGAGAGGGTTGAGATCAGCTTGAAGGAGAAGAATCGGTCAGGACTCTGGACCAGTAAAGAAGCTACTGCAACAGTCAAACCAAGAAGAGAAGGTGACTGGGCCTAAAGAGGTGATGGGCACGTAGAGAAGTGGGCAGATCCCAGACATATTTCGAAGGGAGAATTGTCAGGATTTGCTAATGCCTTAGAGATGGGAGACCAAGAAAGGAGAGAAATGAGGGATGCTTGTCAAACGTGAAGAGCCCAACCTTTGCTGAGATGGGGAAGAACGTTGGATGCACCATTTGGGAGGAGGAGGTCCAATCAAGAGTTCTATTTTGAACACATTAAGTGCACACTGAAACGGGATGTCAAGCGAGCAGTGGCGTTTAAGAGTCTGGAGTTCGGAGAAAAATTTGGGGCTGGAGATGTAACTGTGAGAGTCATCAACCTCTTTAAAGATATTTAAAATGATGAGAGGAGACAACTTCCCCTGGAAAAAGAACAGATTGGAGAGAGAAGGTCCAGGAGAGAACGGAGGAAACCCTTAATTCTGTGACCTAAGCCTTGGGCTTGGAGTGGGGGACGGGGGGCACTTAGGAGGAGAAAACGAGAGCACGTGTTGTCATGGAAACCAGGAGACTGGAGCATCTCAGGAAAACAGCTGGGTGCTTCAGCAAGGTGAAGCGAGGGGAGCAGGGGAAGGTGGTTACTGGCTTTGTGAACATGCGTGTCAAGGTGACCTTGGCCAGAGCAGGATTGGTGGAGTGGGGGAAGCAGAACCCGGAGTGCTTGTGGGTTGAGGAACACATGGAGGTTAGTGAGGAGAGCAGGTGTACACAACTATCATTCTTATTAATTGTGGTGAATACTCATGATGTAAAATCTGCCATCTTAACCATTTTTTAAGTGTACAGTTCACTGGCATTAAGTCCATCTACCTGTTGTGCAATCATCACCACTGTCCATCCACAGAACTCTGTTTCATCTTCCCAAACTGAAATTCTGTACCAATTAAGCCATACCTCTCCTCTCCTTCCTCCACCCAGCCCCAGGCAATCATCTTTCTACTTTCTGATTCTGTGAATTTGAGTGGACTTCATCCATTATTTGGCCTTTGGGGATTGGCCTATTTCACTTGGTGTATCGCCCTCAAAGTTTCATCCAGGTCATAACCCATGTCACATTAGCACGTGTCAAAATTGTACATTTTCTTTATCCGTTCTTCCGTTGATGGACACTTGAGTTGTTTCCACCCCTTGGCTACTGTAAATCATGTTCTGTGAACATGGGCGCACACACGTGGCTCTTCAGATGGAGGAACGAGGGGGTGGGAGCTGGAGGCGGTGCAGAGTCAAGGAGAGGGCTTGTTTCTGATTGTGTGTTGTTCTTCCCTGAGCCAAGAGAAACCAGGGGATGGTGTACGCCTTTGACAGTGGAGAAGAGGCAAACGCTGAGCAGAGACCGGGGGCGACTAAAGGAGGGAACTGTCGAGAAGGGAGAAGACTTGGCTTCATAGGCAGGTGCTTCAGTGGCTTTGGCCGTGGGAGGGTGAGGACGTTTCCTGCTAATAGCTTCCGTTTTCTCCGTGAAGGATGAAGCAAGTTTATCAGCTGGGCGTTGAAAGGAGGAGGCAGGGGGTGAGAGATTTAGAGGAGAGAGAAGTTCTGAAACGATCTCCTTCAAGCAACGTTTTCTCCATCTCGGCTGCACCTTAGAATCACCTGCAGAACTTTCCAAATATTCTCAGGCCTGCTCCCTCTGCCCTATTCTGATTGTGATTTAATTGGTCTTGGGTGGGTTCTGGGCATCTATATTTTAACTATAGTTTAGTTAAAAACAACATAGTGTTAACTGATAAAGTTAGTATGACTTACTTGAAAGTTAGTTATTGCTGCAACTCCCTAGATAATTCCCACGTGCTGTCTGAGCTGAGAATGACTGTTTTGGAGAAAAATAATAGGATTACTGGGAGTGTCAGACCCTAATTTGATATTTGTAATCATAAATTTCAAGTGAGATGAGCCTGTCTGGTTTACAGGGTGTGTGTGTGTGTGTGTGTGTGTGTGTGTGTGTGTGTGTTTCCAGCTCAACATGTGAAACTCCAGCAAATCCTCATCTGCCTTTTTTCTTTTTAAACTCACACATTTAAGAGGGCATCGATTTCACATCACTGATTCCTATCGGTAATGGGAACAGCTACTGTCACCACGTGCCAAGCACAGTTCGAAGCATCTTAAGTCTATTCATTCCTTCAGTCCTCCCAATACCAATATCTCCATTTTACAAAGAAGCAAACGAGGCACAAAAATAAAATGGGGCAGCTGCCAGTATTGACATAGTTAATTAAGTGTGTGATAATGGTGGGATCTGAGACCGGGAAACTTAGACCGAGAGTCTGTGCCCTTAACCACAGCACCACCCCACCTCTGTGTGCATGATCGAAAATATGGAGTTCCAGCCCTGCCCTTCCTACAACATGAAACAGAGACAATGACAATTGTTGGGGGGACACTTCACCGGGTTGGAAGAAATGTTGTGATAAACCCTCTGGGGAGGAGGAGAGTAGCAGAACTGGAATTGGAATCTAGAGTCTTAAATTGAAGGTCTGAAGACAGTGTGGAATGAGACCCTGAGGTTTCATTATGAGGAGTTGTTTTGGATCCCCTTGCAGTAGAGGTAAGGCTTGTCCTTCCAAGGTGATGTGGCTTTGGAGGAAGGGCTCTGGTGTTCAGTTTGTACAGTGATCCCCAGTTATCCCCGTGCAACCCTGGAGGAAAGGATTCCCTGGAGGGAAGACTGGGGAGCATTTTCATGCTGATGACTTGGGATGAGGTCACAGCAGTTACAAATCTGCATTTGGAGAGAATCCCTGGCACTGCACTGAGCTCTCTCAGTGGGAACTTTCTTTTGGAGAAGATGAGAGAGACAGAGAGGCTCCTAAGACTAAACAGGGAGCTCTGGGCAAGGAACGTTTCAGAGCACACAGCCAGAGCAGAGGTCTCTGCATCAGGACGGGGAAATGGTTTTCCTCATGGATCACGAACGCATCACTCAGGGAGATGCAGTGGACGCTGTCCGTGTCCAGCCGGGGCCCCTTTGTTGAGCTGGTACGTCTGCCCCCAGCTCCTGGGACAGTTTCCCAATCAGCCACCATGCTAGGTTCTAGGGAAGTGTCGGCGTGGGGGCAGCCTCCATCCAGCGTCTGAGCCGTCCTTTTTCCTCGAGGTGTGATCCACACTCTGAGCTTCATGTTCCAGGGGCTCTGTGGGCCAGGGTCCAGCTGAGCCCACATTCTTGCTTGGCTTTCTTCCCCTGCCCTCTCCTCCTTCCCTCACCCCCCTTCTCCTGAGAAAACCCCCTCCATAGAACACTTGCCCAAGAATCCCAGCTCAGCATCAGCTCCTAAGGATCCCAACCTGAGATGGGAAATCCTTCTATTCTAGGCATCCAAGAAATACACAAAGTCTTAGTGGTTATTTGGGGCCTCTTCTAAGGGTTCTCCTGGTAATGTCGCTCCCTCTCTCCATGATGTGCCGGTAGGAGGATTGCAGGGAATCCTGGGTCTTCCTGGGAGTCCCTGGCAGTGATGTCATCACCTGCTGGGGTCTTTAAAGGAGGTCCACAGGGCCTCCACATGCTACGTTTGCAGCTCCCTGTACTCCAAGTAAGACCAGTTCTCCCGGGCTCCAGCCCCTCAAAAGCACATGCAGAGCCCAGGATATGGGTTCTTGCTGTTCCTTTGGGGGATGGTGACCTCTGGAATTGAGGCAAGGAAGGAAAACAAGCCTTATGTTTGAGGATGTGTAATCGAGGCTACTGCTGTGTGCAACAGGACATGTACTTCACGTAGGGGCCTCCTGAGAAATGGTCCTCCTGGCACTGCCCCCTGGGGGAAGGGCGGCTGGAGCACGTGTGTGCTGTTTCTCATCCCCCACTGGCTGACAGTCAACCCCAGGTGCGTTAAGTCCCTCATGTTTCTACAATCTGCTTATATTGTTAGAATACTAAAAAATTACTTAGAGTTAAAAATTAAAGTGAATTAAATTTCGTCAGTTTCCACATGGACTTGATTTGACTTATATGAAGTGTAAACATACGGTTACAAAGTTATACGAGTAATGTTAACAGAGAACAGAATTTGCTACAAGAAGTGGAAGAAGGAGCCCTTAGTGGTTGTGCAAGTGAGCTGATTCCCATAACTGGGTGCTGCATTTATTTATCTATGAGCGTCCTGGTAGCGAGGGCAAAAAAAGAACGCAGAAGGTGAGACTTTTTATTTGCCTGCAAGGGAAGGCAGACAGATTCACCTGAAGGGTACCTTCCTCCAGGCACAAAAATGAGACAGGATGTATTACTTTGAAGGACGCAGATAATGCGGTGATTCTTTATTATGTAGATCATCAAAACCTCCTTCAAGGAGGTGATTATTTATTTATTTATGGCTGCGTTGGGTCTTCACTGCTGTGCGAGGGCTCTCTCTAGTTGCAGTAAGCTAGGGCTACTCTTTGTTGCCGTGTGCAGGCTTCTCACTGAGGTGGCTTCTCTTGTTGAGAAGCATGGGCTCTAGGCGCGCAGACTTCAGTAGTTGTGGCTCAAGGGCTCCAGAGCGCAGGCTCAGTAGTTGTGGTGCACAGGCTTAGTTGCTCTGTGACATGTGGGATCTTCCCGGACCAGGGCTCAAACCTGTGTGCCCTGCATTGGCAGGCGGATTCTTAACCACTGCCCCACCAGGGGAAGCCCAAGGAGGTGACTTTTGAATAGAATTTTCTTTAAAAACAGAGCGTAACATTAAATTGAACTTTGAAATCACTGAGTGTTCAAACTGAATGGGAGTAAGCTCAGGGTAGCGAACTCTTTTACAGATGAAGAAACTGAGGGTCAGAGTGGTGAAGTAATTTGCTCAGTGAGCAGAAGTGGGACTAGAATCCGTATCTCTTGATTCCTGGCTCAGGGTTCTTTGCACCACACCCCAAAGTCTCCATCCTCCATGCCTCTGGTCTGTCTGTTCACTTGGGATTGGACGGACTGTTACCAGCCATGGGTCAGTTGTGTTTGACTGTGTCTGACCCACCCTCTGGATTAGGATCCTCTCCAAGGCAGAAATCTCTTCTATCCCCGGCACCACCTTCATAGGGCTCTGCACAGAGAGGGCACTGGGATGGGCTTACCGACTTGCAGTCAATGAGGAGATCATACACAAGACGAGAGGGTTGTAATATAATTTTGCTTTTTGATAACCTGATTGGACATAGCTTTGAACGTTTAGGTAACATTAACGGTTGATAAGAACAAGCACGGCAGTAACAACTGCACGTTTCCTGAGTTCTTGCTATGCACCAGGCACACTTCTAAACCCTGTTCATACATCCTCTCGTTTTACGGTCACAACACCGTGGGCGGGGGGGTGTTCTTCCTACCTGCATTTAACAGGTGAGAACACTGAGGCACACAGCAGATCAACTTGTCTGAGGCGACATGTCTAGAAGATGACAGAATTGGGGCATGAACCCAGGCAGAATATTCCAGAGCCCCATCCTCCGTTACCAACTGCACTGACTCTCAGAATAAAGAGAACGATAATGCCTGTCATCGGGTGAGACGCGTCTGTGGCCCAGGCACCGAGCACGGTGACCTCTAACATACGATGCTCTCTGCGTTTGATTCGGAGACAGATACAAGTTATTTACCCCCATCCAAGACAGCTGGCAAGTGGTGAGATTTGGATGGAATCCCACATCTCTTAAATGTCTACACTGTATTCTATGTCTAACACAGCAAAAAAGGCCCCACTATAGGACACATTCTGAACCCGTGCACGCGAACCAGGCCGAACAAGGATTGAACTCACCTTGTGGATGGATCCTGGGATTTGTGGCTGAAACATTACCAAGACAGTCACAGGATATGGGAAAGCGTTCCTCACCGTGGGCCAACCCCATTACTAGGCAAGGTCGACTGGGTGGCTGTTTCTGCATTTTGAAGCCTGGGAAAATTCTTGTCCAACCCAGAAAGCCCTTCAATTGAAGCAAGAATAGAAACGGATTCTTTTCTTCCCCACCCAGGACTCACTGAGCACTTGGGCACTCAATTTATTGGATGGACAAGTTGTTCTGCAGTGTCCTGGTGGGGGAACTTTGGAGGGGAGTAGGCATCAGGGAAGGCTTCCTGGAGAAGGTGACATCTAATTTGTCATATCAAGGAAGAATCAGAGGCATGAGCTTTGGGAAGGGGGGCAGTGAGTGATGTGGTGAGGGACAGGGCTCCCCAGACTGGGAAGATGCCAAGTCAGTACTATCCCTTGAGGGCTCGGCTCTGTGCAAAGCTGTAGACAGGCAGGGTGCACTTCCCTCCCCAGTTTCCCCGGTATGTGCCTTTTGCTCCTCCCATGTTCCCCTTCTCTCCCCGCCATCTCCCACATCAAGTCTGCCACTTCCTTCACGGACTCTGCTTTCAAAGCTCCTCTCCCCAAGGTGTAAGTGGTAAACTAAATGCCACGCTTTCCTCCACCCAGGTCAGTGCACACAGAGCATCCCTCCCACATGGAGTTATCAGGAAGCTTTGTGCCCTCCCCTCATCCCGCCGTCTGTCCTCTGCCACCTTATCTTTCTCTCTTCTACCCCAGAGTGGGACACCCTCGACCAATTCACCCTGTTCCATCTGGGGAAAGTCTGCCCTGAGCTTCTCATTGTAGGCGTTCATGCACTTGCTCCGGTCTCTCTTAGAGCTTGGATGGCCTTAAGGGGAGGGAGTTTCCAGGCCGGGCAGAGCTGCCAAGGGTGAGAGTGAGAATTCTCTGCTATCCAGTAAACAGCTCCCCGAAGTTCTGGGAAGATGCTCATTCTGGATACATCCCCAGGAAGCAAGGGAGCCTTGGGCATTTCTCTGAGGCTACATGTCCTGTCTGCCTCACTGATTTGAGATGATGGGGGAGGCTGGTAAAGCCCTGGCAGGTATGGACCGTGTGTGCAGTGCTGTGGCTGACCGTGGGTGTGGCTTTTTGAGAGCATCCCCTCAGGCTGGCTTCCCCACCCAGGATTGCTAATGGGCTTGGGGTGAAGTCTGAGGGGCGGCTCTCCTAACAACGTCGGAGCAACTTCTTCTGCCGACGCCCAGGGTCTGTATGACCCTCCATCTAGAGGATTGGGTCTTCACACCCCACTTGGAGCTGGATGACCTGAGGGGCTGGGGTTGTGTAGGCGTGGAGTCTGCATCCCCTCCGCCTGCCCATCCTTTGAGAGTCAGTCCATGCTTTACACCGGCAAACCTTCCTGGGAGGGTTTTAAGATGGCATGATTATCCCATTCAGGTATAAAATCTTGTCACCACAGCTCATTATTCCTATAAATGAGGATGATTAATTTACACTCTTTTCATGTAATACTCAGACAAATGATTGCTTTGTTGAAACTTAATATGATCACCTGGAAAGGAAATTCCCTCCTGAGAGGCAAGAAGCCAGACAGGTTGTAGGAGACATAGCCTCCGAAAGGCTTGTGGGAAAGGCCCCAGTCTCTCCCCCCACCCTCCCTCTGTCCCTCCTTCCCTCCCTCCCACTTGGGTGTGTGTGACAGATGGGGAGAGGACAGTAGGGGACCAGGAAGGATGGCGTGGTCACGTGGTGTCTGAAATACCCTGAGTTAGGGAGGTAAGAGGATGGAATTAGCTTAAGAGCCTCCATTTTTCATCCAGTTACCCAGACCAAAATCTTGGAGTCACCCTAGATTCTTCTCCTTCCTTCACCCCTCACATCCAATTTTTCAAATAAATTGTCAGCTCTAAGCGTAAAGCACAGCCCATTTTGGGGAGGGTCAGCATCCTCCTGTGGCTTCTTGTGCCCAGAACCCCACCTGGACTCTTTACCATGGTTACAACATCCCGTCTCTTTGGGGCTCTGCCTTCCTTTCTGAACCCAGCTCCCTCCTTTCTCTCTCAGACAGGTCTTCAGCCCCAAAAGGCCCATTTTTGTTGCCCCAGCAAGTTCATTCCCACCTCAAAGTGTCTGTCCATGGTGGTCCTCTGCCTGGCATTCTCAAAGCTGACTCTTTTCTGTCATTCTAAGCTCACGTGTTTCTTCCTCGGGGGGTTTCTATAACCCCCTGTCTAAAGTGTGTGCCCTGTCACTCTCTGGTATCCTATTGCCTTATGACCCTTATTACAACTCGCATCTGTCTTATTTACGTGCTTGGTCATTGGCTGTCTCCCCTGCTAGATACAAGCTTTTGAGAGAAGGTGACCATTTTGGCTTGTTCATGTTTGTATCATCAGTACCTAAAAGAGTGCCTGGTCCGTAGTAGGTAACTCAATAAATACTTGCTGGGTGAACGTAAAGGAAGCCACAAGATCGCACAGCCAAGGAGGAAGCAGAGAAGGATGCTGTGCTGTCATCTCGTACATGGCGCCCACCTGTGAGCACCACCTGTGGCTCTATGACCGAGAAGCCGTGGCAGGGTGCACATAGGGATGCCCAGAGGGCCTGGCTCAACCCCGGCGGACCAAGTCCAGGGATGCTGGCTTCACTCCTTTACAGCAGACCACATCAAAACCTCAGGACAAGTCTCCTAAATGGACCAAGTTCCCTGGGCTTCTGTGATCAGGATGGAGAGGACAGGGGAGGAGGGATGGACAGCCTCCTCACGACATTTGGAAGGGCATTTCTCAAGGTGAAATTCTGTAGGGTGGTTTAAAATCTCAAGGTGCAATTCTCTAGGGTGGTTTAAAAATTCTACCCAAGTCTGGGGGCCAGGGAGCTTCCACGGATACCAGGAGACTCAGGCTGCTCACAGCCGCCTCATTCCTGCTCTGCACTGTGAGATTTCAGGCAGAACGCTCCGGCTTGGAACGACTCACCTGCAAGGCTGGTGAGGTCAGCCTTCCACTCTTCCTCTTTATAGGTGAGCCCCTTCTCACCTGCCAGCCTTCGGCAGAGGGTTGCGAGGCTCACGGACCCTTCCAAAGTCAAGGAGAAGTTTTATCCACCCCGCTGCCTTTCGGTAATAGCTCACGCATCCATCCCAGAGAAGTGAGCATCTCCCTTAGGTTTAAAAATCGCCAGAAGGCGTTGTGTACTTTTGGTTCTGTTTTTATTACATTGTGAACATTAGTACAAGGTTAAATACACACAGAGACAGACATCAGAAGGCTGCAGAGAGCATACACATTAACATACTTGTACACAGAGAGGGAGTACAGAGAGACTGACAGAGCACACAAATACACGGAGAATACAGATCCCAGCCACCAGAATGCTGGCTACATCCGGGATACATTCGTACACAAGGCAGAGCAGGGGGTACAGAGAGCAGATGTCAGTTGATAAACATCATCAATTAAAATCCAGCCATTTGTGTTACAGTTGACAACGACAGCAGTATACAAAGCCTTATTACATCTTTAAGGGCAAAAGGTCTAGGGAACCTCAAAGAGCTTTTCAGAAGCATCTCAGAGGCCAGGCTCTGAGGGGAGGAAAGAAGCCGGTGGCGACCACAGAGATAATGAGGGGAGGAGAACGGGCTGTCAGGCTGAGCAACGGAGCCGTGGAGGCAGGTCAGCGGGGACAATGGAGCCACATTCTTCAAGAACCTCGGTGACATCAAGAAGATCAAAGGCCCTCCTCCGTCTAGATCCACAGCCCCAGCCCCATCTCTACTCTCCAGAGATTGAAAATGACCCCACAGGAGCCTGTTTATTGCTTTTGTTCAAGGTACATTTGGTGACTAAGTTCCCAGCGCCGGATACAAGGCAAAGGGCATCACCCCTGCGTGGTGAGAACTGCTATCAAAACCTCCGTCTGTCACCCCTGGGGTCTAGCCCTGGCTCTGCCACCAACTAGCTGGGTAATCTGGGCAAGTCGCTTAACCTCTCTGAGCCTCAGTTTCTTCATCCGTCGTATGAGGATGCTGGCTAGATGCCCTCTAGACCCCTTCCAGCTCTTATAGAGGGAAATTCGGGGGAGTTTTAATAGCACCTTTTTTTTCTAAAGAAATAAAACAGAAAGGAAATGATTGAACAATGGTAATCCAGTTTCCCAGACACCCATCCTACTCACACCCCCCCAGTCACTCCCACATACCAGACCCAAAGCCAGCAACCGAGACACCTGGAGAGCCGGCTCTGTGCCCGAAGCCATCCCAAGAAGTTCAGGGCAGACTTCTCAGGATTAGGAGTCACTAGTGCATACTTCTCAAATCGTGGTTGCTTTGTAAATCCCAACCGCCCAGCCCGGTGCACAGCAAGTAGGAGATGCTTTTGGCCTCAGCCTCCTGCGTCCGTGTATGTCAGAGCAGTCGGAGAGAATTTCTGCAGGGTTCCAGTCCCAAACATTTCAGCCTCTGCCTTTGTTCCTAAGGCTCAAGTAGAGGGACCTCAAAACCACCAAAGTGGAAATTGGGAAAAGCAAAGTGATGGGTATCAAGGGACTGTCCACTTCCTGGCAAAGCAGTGGCTGGAGCACACGGCAATTCCTCCACCATCTTTGTCTGCCTTTCCCTCTCTTTCTCCCTCCTTTTCCACCATCAGAAGAGGGAACAGGACCCCTTATGTTCTTGTACCCTGTCTGCAAGGCACCACTGGGACTATGAAGGTGTGAGACAGGAGGCTCTGTTCTCTGAATGTCTCTAGGGGGCCGTTGTCATCTCTCTCTGTTTTCTCCATTGCTCAGTGCTCAAGAAGTACCTGCTTGGGACCACCTGAATTCTCTTTGCTCCCTGTCTTTCCTCTTCTCTGGCCTTTGGTACCCACGGAGGGCTGCTGCCTGCAGGGCCGTCTCCCATTCCTGGAGACAGGATGACATCACCCTTTGATCTTCTCTTCTAGGACCAAACAAGCCTCATTAATTCCTGTAATTGGTTCTGAGCCCCTTCCTTGTCTTGGCCACCTTGAAAACAGCATCTGTTGGCTTGTCTCTACAGCAGCACTTGGGTCTATATCTTTTTCTGTCCACTGGAAACGGTAGAGATTAGTATTTAAGTACCTGGCCTCTGAAGTCAAACAGACCTGAGTCGGAGCCTTTGCTCATCATTTACAGGCTGTGTGATCACGGCAAGTGACTTAACCTTGTTGAGTTCATCTGTAGAAAGGGACTTGGGAGAACACCTACATCCCAGCACTTGTGAAGACTGAATGAGGTCAGGCATGCGAAGTGCTACCACCGTGCTTGGCACACTGGACAAAAACCAAACCAAACCAGAACAAAAACACCACTCTCTCTGCCTTGCCTCCCAAGCTCTCTGTAGACCCCAGTGTGATCCGTAGTCCACCCAGGAAAACTTTCTGAGATCGTGGAAATTCCGATATGGTAGCCACGAGCCACATGTAGCTACTGAATACTTCAAACGTGACTGGTGCAACTCATGTGCACCATAAAATGAAAATTTTATTTTATTTCATTTGAATTAATTTAAATTTAAATTGCCACGTGTGCTTCACGGCTACCATGTTGAATATACTCTAGATATATGTCTATATATCTATATATATAGACATATCCGGGCCAGTGGCTACCTATGGATATATCTTTGCTGTGCACAAGGGAAGGGCTGGTCTTTTGAGCAAACCAGGGAAAGTGTGGTATAAAACGTGTCCTGGGCTGGGGGTCTCCCCTTGACGCTACCAGGGAACCTTGGGCAGGTCATTTCAGCTTTGTGCCTCAGTTTCCTCAGCTATAAAGTTGGGTAGTTCCAGTGTTCCAAGACCCCTTCCATCCAGAGCTGCTGTATATGGGCACACGAGCTGTGCACAGCACTACTGCAGACAGGCAGTGGCATGCATGAGGCAGCAGTGGGAAGGGTGCCCCCCGGAGTTATGCAACCTCACATTCTTGCTTCTATCCTTAAATATGCTGGGGCTTGACAAGGTGGGTTTTCCAGATGGCCTCTTCGGAGACCTCCAGCAAGGAGCTTTCAGGCCACTTCAGAATGCAATGTGGGAAGGGGTGGGGATTGAGGGCAGGAGGGGAAGAGTGCCTGCCTCTGGTGTTCGTTCAGATTCCCTCTGTCAGTACTGCCTGGGCCAATGACTCAACTCTCTGCCTCGGTCTCAGCCTCCACAGACATATTGCAAATGTTTGTAGCCACTATTTAATAGCGCCACTACAAATAGTGGCAATTTAATTGCTAGCAGACATGCAGCCTTAGTGGACATTAACACCATGGCACAAAGGAGCCCATTCTAAAGTGCTAAGTAGCTGAGAGCTGTTTCACTAAGGCAGAGAGCTATCTGGAGCCTGTCACTACCTAGAGAAGGTAGACCTAGGTAGGATGTGGTGGGGGAGTGAAGCTGCGATTTATGTGTGTGGGGGGCATTGGGGGTACATGCAGCAGCACTTTACGGGGGATGACAGGTCCTGAAAGGGGGGACAGTGGTGCTCCGAGCCCACTTCCTGGGCAGCCCCTTTGCCGGTGTTCACTCCCTACCTTGGCCGGCTGCCCCCACCACCTCCTGTCAGCGCACTCCATTCTCTCCCAATTCACCGACGCAACGAATTCTAGGCCCTGTGGAACTCCCGCTCCAGGGTGGACCCTTGGGTTTGTACCCCCGCCCTTCTTTTCGGAAGAGAAGCTTCAGTTGGCTGGACGTTAATTACGCATCCTTAGGAAGCCAGCCACGTGTCGCCGCAGCTCAGGGGTGCAGCCCCAGCTGTTGCCAGCCAAAGCCCTGGAGGCCCACAGGACACGCTTGTGACAGCAGGAGAGTGTGGTTGCCACATCCATCCCGTGCCCCCTTTTCCCCCTTAGTACTAGTAATGATGACAGTGAAGTGAAACTAACAAGCATTTATTGAGGGGCTCTGCCAGGCTCTGTGCGAAGTACTTCAAATCCCTCGCTTCACCGAATCCTCAAGCCAACCTTCTACAGATGTAGGGATTCAGGCTCAGAGAGGCTAAGTAACTCCTCCAAAGTCGCATATTTTATTTCGGGGTTCAGCGGGAATTCCAACCCAGGTCTGCCTAGCCCCACAGTCCAGGCTCCTCCCTTCTCCCCCTCCCTTCCTCCTCCTTATTTTCTTCTTTTTCTTTCCCTTATTCATTGCTCCTTCCCTTTCTTCTCTCTCTAGTGGAAGAGACACACAGGCCCTGCCCCCAGGGAGACAGACACTCACACAGATGATTCTGATGGAGGGTGAGAAAGGATGGGACATGGGTTCATGAAGGAGATGGGGGGTGGGCAGCGGGAGGATGAGCCATCGGGGAAGGCTCTACGGGAAGATGCGCCCCTTGGGTTGAGCCCTGGTCCTGGGAGACACTGCCCTGTGTAGTCGGGAGCCCCCGGCTTCCTCAGGACGTCCCACCTGTGGACCGCATTGTGTAGGGAAAGGCTGGGACTAGTAAGGGGCCACACTCCATCCTTCTCTTCCTTCTACAAACACTGTGCTTATTAAGCACTTACTGGGAGCCGAGGGATAATATATGAAGAAATAAAGTCCGATACCTGCTCCCAAGGCCTCAGAATCCAGGCTGAGAGCAGGTATACCCAATGGGATAAGTTGGCAAAGGAGAAATGGGCTTTGACAGCACTGAGATGTGGTGCTATGTGGACCTAGAGGGTGGGAGGTGTGTGAGCCCGGTATTGAGAAGTAGACATGGGAAGGAGAGAGAGAGAGAAGGAGAGGGAGAGAGAGAGAGAGACAGAGACAGAGACAGAGACAGAGAGAGAGAGAGAGAGAGGAGGGCCTTACAGAAGGGAGGAAATAGAAAATGAGTTGGCTGCTGGGAAGATCTTACTAGATGTGAGAAGTTTGATGGGCTTCAGAGTCCAAGGCTGTGGAGACAAGATGGTGACTGGTGACAATCTGCGGCCAGCTTTGGAATCAAGGGAAAGATTTAGGACCAATGTTTGATAAGGTGTGATGGGCTCCTGAAGTGACGTTTCCTGGTTTGACAAAGCCCACGGCTGTATTGAAGGCCAGCAGCCCGACGAGGCTGGGGAAGCCTTCCTGGTCCACACCGTGGTCCCAGCCTGCTTCGCTGATGCACCATCGCCACAGCGATTCGGAAGGCGTCCTGTTTCACTTGGACCCGGACACAGCCCCCCTTTCTCCTCACCACAGCCAGAGTGATTATTTTAACCTATAAATCAGATCACTTCCCTCCTGCCCACCCAGGCTTGATGAAAATCAGAGCACTTGAAAATGACAGTTGAGGGACTTCCCTGGCGATACAGTGGTTAAGACTTTGGTTTCCAGTGCAGGGGGTGCGGGTTCGATCCCTGGTTGGGGAGCTAAGATCCCATATGCCTCGTGGCCAAAAAAACAAACCATAAAGTAGAAGCAATATTGCAACAAATTCAGTAAAGACTTAAAAAAAATGGTCCAAATCAAAAAAGATTCTTAAAAAAAAAAAAGAAAGAAAATGACAGTTGAAGCACAAGAATTTCTAGGACCAATCTCACAACGTGAGCCAGGCTGGTCTCCTATGACGGCAGGTTCCCCATTCTTCATCCATTTCTCTTGCCCTTCTCTTCTCCTTTGCCCAGGTCAAGGCCTCAGGGCCTCCCCTATCAGAGGTGGCCCTGAGGAAAGAATCTAAAGGGGTCTGGCCTAGGCCAGGGGCCCTGGAACTCCTCCCTAGGAGAGTCTGTGGCTCAGTGAACATACTTACTGGAAGAGGCATGCGAGCTGAAGCTGGCCTCCATAGGTATTTCTTTAAATTTTTGTTTAAAAATTAGGAAATTATATACAAAATCTTGACTCCTGACTTCTTTTGAAAAAGGAGAAGATACAGTCACACAGGATCTGCATTCCCACATGGAGATGATCAGAGAAAGCTCAGTAATTGGCTGGATCCTTTAAATAAGACTATGCTTTCCAGTTTTCCACAGTCCTCACCATTCCTTATTATTTCCCATACCCCACTTCATCTCATTTTGTGCTTAGCTCTTGTAGTCATTTGAGTTTACAACCCCCGCACAAGGGCAATTTCTTGGTCATTTTATTCTACAGTGAAGGCAAATCTAGACAGTAACTCTTGGAGAGCGTGTGTTTGTCTCGCCTGTGATGGACTGAGGGTATTAAAGGAATTTCAGGTGGCAGAAGATTGGCTGGAAGAAAAACAGTAGTAAGAGAAGGGGCACCCTCCTGTGGATCTGGAAATCTCACCAGATTGGACAGTCTTATTTGGCAAGTGGGAAAGCCCACTTGGTTCCCAGGAGATTACACCTGAAGAATCTTAAATTTTGTCACAGTTAGACTGTAAGCCCCAGGACAGCAGACACCAGATTGTTTCTGGTACATAGTAGTCATCAGTAAATAGTTGTGGGATCGATGGGTGGATGGATAGATGGATGGATGGATAAATGGATGGATGAATGGATGTACAGATGGATGGATGGAAAAATGGACAGATGGAGAGATGGATGGACAGACAGATGGACGGATGAATGGATGGATGGATTTTCAGTCGCAGCTTCAGGCCTTGTTCTGGTTGAGTGGGGGCACAGGCCAAGCATGAAGGTAGTGCCCAGGGAGAGGTCTCTGGGGATGCTCCAGATGCAGTCTCCCCTAATAATTGACACTTCTTCCCCTCCGTTTCCAACTGTGTGATTTAAAAGTCTGGCCTGCAGCTAAAACACCACAACTGTCAGCCATTTCATAGATAAATCAACACCCTGATGACTCAAAACTAAACAGACTGAAAGAATGTCAGCCTAAAACATACATGAGCCAACTTACCCACTTAGTTCTTGGAGGGATGGAGCGGTGGCCCTGGCCATGCCAGGAACAGTGGAAGGCGGCTCAGAGTCCTTGCGGTCTGGCAGTCCTCTTAGGACACGGCCAGGCCAGGGGCATAGCCACGGCACAGAGAGGTAGTAGCTGCCCCAAGGAAGATCCTGGACACAGGACTTCTCTTTGGTAAATTCTGCCGACCAGCATCGGAAAGAGCCGGAGGACAGGCATGCGTGTTGGGGCACACACCCAGGCTGGCACCTTCCCTCCCCTTCTCCCTCCCCTCCCCCAGCCCTCCCCTGCCCTGGCAACCTGTCCAGTGTCCCCAGTTCTCTGGTCCCCTGTGGAACTTGCTTCCCCAGGTGTGGAGAACACAGCCCACCCAGTGCAGCTCAATCTATGACCTGTAGGGAGACACCAGGTGGTGAAGTGCTTGGGGAAAAGTCAGCCCCCCCCAAGGTCACAGGGCTCCTAAGTGGTGAACTCCAGGTCTCATGCTGTGTGATTAATACCCGGAACAGGCTTGTTGGTGGACCAGAGGCTTCCACCCTGGGGCTTGGGTTTCCGGCAGGTAGAGCTCTGCGACGTCGCCCAGGGCAGAGCCAGCCGCTTGTCCCACTTGCCCAGAACTTTCCTGGTTTCAGCCCTGAATTTCTCACGTCCCAGGGAACCCCTCCTTCCTGGGAACACTCAGAATGGTTGGTCCCCCTCATCAGAAGGCAGGTCATCCTCGGCCCTGTCGGCCTCAATCTGGCTGCATACTGAATGCTTTGAACAATATTAATGACTGACTGCCGACTCCAGACATTTTGATTTAATTGGTGTAGACGTCAGCCTGAGAACGGAGAGTTTTCAAAGCTTCCCAGGTGATCCTAGTGCACAGCCGCGGTGGAGAACCACCAGCTTAGCCTGAGGAATCTGGCCTGATTCCGTTGCCAGGTTAATCCGTCACCAGCTCAGCTTCGTCTGTATCCCTCTGTGATACTGTGATTTATAATAAGAAATATACATTTGATCATTTCCTCATTTCTGGCACAGAATTCCTAAAACCCTTGGAATTCCTAAGTGAGGAGAGCAATCAGGGTGTCTTTTGTTATGCTAATGAGGTGACATTTGGACCCCACTCCCGGCTGGGGGCTGGTTACCAGGGAAACCGCTCTTGTCATTAGAGGGTTGGAACTTTCAGTCCCACTCCCGGACCTCCAGGGTGGAGAAAGGGGCTGGAGGTTGAACCAGTCGCCAACAGTCAATTCTTTAATCAATCATACCTATGTAGTGAAGCCTCCATAAAAACCCAAAAGGTTGGGTTCTGAGTGTTCTGTGAACGTGTGGAGGTGCTGGGCATGGAAGCTCCACGCCCCTTCCCACACACCGTGCACTGTGCACCTCTCTTCCATCTGGCTGTTCCTGAGTGATACCCTTTTATAATAACCTGATACTCTAGTAAGTAAAATGTTTCTCTGAGTTCTGTGAGCCACTGTAGCAAATTCATTGAACCCAAGGAGGGGATGATAGGAACCTCCCATCTATAGCGCAGCAGGTGACAACCTCGACTTGTGAGTAGGTCTGAGGTGGGGAGGGGAAGGGCAGCCTTGTAGGACTGAGCCCTTTACCTGTGGGATCTGACATTATCTGCTATCTCTGAGTAGATGGTGTCAGAATTGAGTTGAATTGTAGGACACCCAGCTGGTGTCAGAGAATGGCTTGGTGTAGGAGAAAACTCACACGTGGGAATTGGATGTCAGATATTACCCTCCAACGAGTCTCTATTTCCTACCAAAACAAGCATGAACTCCTCAGCCTGGTATCCAAGAGCTTCCCGGAGTGGCTCTAACCTAACTTTCTAGCCCCATCCTTCATCAGTGCTCTTCGGTTTTTGCTTTATTGTAGCTAAGTGCCCCGTTAACTTAAGCAGTTACCCCGGGAAATCCTGATGCAAGGGGCCCGAAGACCACACTTGGAGAAACTCTGTTTTACTGCCATCTTCTGAAGCTCCCTGTTCACCGAATGTTCTGTATGGGTGCAAAAGTGGTGCCTTTATGCCTACAGGCGCCCTAGCTGATAAGTAACTAGTAATTTAGGAAACAGAGACAGGGGATGGCCGGGCAGGTATAGGGCAGCAAGCCACAGTGGCGGGGGTCTGGGCAAGGGCAGTAAGTAATGGACGGGCAAGGCAGGGACGAGGATGGGGGTCTGGGTGGCAGGGACTTTAATTCTCGGTTGGAGATGCTGACGAAATAGGGAGAGGGAGGGATGAGGGAGCTGCTAGGGGGTGTGGGGAGAGAAAGTCTCTGCTCCTGCCACGGCCCCTCCCCTTTGGCTCTGCGGGGGATAAAGCCCCTCATCTGTTCAGCACATGGATGTGATCCTGGGCGCGGCGTGGACAGGAGCCCCTAGCCGAGCCCCAGTCTCCAGCAACTCCGTGAGCGAGGTCTGTCTGCTGCTTGTGCAGCCTGACTTAATTGGTATTTCTCCTAATTCTCAGATTTAATCACCACCTCTCTGGGGAAATAATTTTTGACTCAAATGAGAAATTAGTATTAAAAAAAGAACAAGTAGAAAAATAAGTACAAGGGAGAACAGAATTCAGTACAGAAAACGTGACTTTGTGTATGTGTGTAGGTATTTCCTATTCATTGCTGTCCATCTGCCAGGAGCCCCAAGGCCAGGGTCTCTGAGGGGCTCCTGGATTTGGCAGGTGTCTTGGGCTATGGGGAGGAGACGGGGTATGTGAGGTTGGTGAGGCTGGGAATCTGTGACCCGAACATGGCTCTCCTGCTTCGGGGACCCGGCCACATGGCACCCCCTGCGCCTGGCCCCCTGCTGATGGGTCAGAGGTGAAGCACCTGTGGCTTGACTTGAACCAGGGGGGTTTCGGCAGGTGGAGAAAGAGAGAGAGAGGGAGAGAGAATGAATGTGTGTGTGTGTGTGTGTGTGTGTGTGTGCGCGCGCGCGTGCGTGTGTGTGGTACCACACAAGTAGTAGCATTTGCTTTATTTCCTTCCAGGAACCGTAATTCACATTGAAATCACATTGAAATCTCACTCCCTGAAGCTTCCAGAGGCAGCACGGAGGCCCCATCCTTCCCTCCTCTGTAACCCAGGATGCCCGTGTCTGCTTCCGCCCAAGTTCACACATCCACACATCCTTCCCACTGTCCCCTCCCTCTTCATCCTTCCTGGGCTCTTCCCCCGCTCAGTGTCTGCTCCATGGTGAAGATTACTCACCACTCTCTCTTCCGTCTCCTTCTGCCTCCATTCCCTCAGGTGTCCCACAGCCCTTAGCTAAGCATCTACTCCGCTTCTCTGCTTAGTAACTAGGCGCGCAGGCCAAAGCCTCGGCACAAGCTGGTCCTGTGAAAACCAGAGCGGATGGCGGGCAGAGGTGTCCTTCAGCCGGGCTCCTTGTACCCGGCCCGTATATTTCCAACCCCCTTCTGATAAAGAGGAAAGAATGGTAATGGCTGATTTAGTTTGTATGCGGCTGAGAACAGAAGGGAAAGCCCTAAGGAGCTGTGGATGGAAACCCTTATCTTTGGATACTCCTAAGCCAGGGTTTCTCCACCTCAGTGATATTCACACTTGGAGGCCAGATAATTCTTCGTTGTGTCAGGGGGTGGGAGAGTTGGGGGTGGGGACCGTCCTGTGCATCGTAGGGTGTTTAGCAGCATCTCTGGGTTTTACTCGATAGGTGCCAATAAACCGGCATCCTCCTGCCAGTCGGGTTGTCCCCGGGTAGCAAAACTGTCCTGGCTCGCGAACCACTGTCTCAGCCTGGCTTCTCATTTAGGTATCCATGTGGCCTTGGTGTTTGTGTCCTGGACCTGCCACTCCCCAGCTGCCACCTTGCCTCCTAGAATCCACCCTTGAGCATCCTGGAGCAATCTGAGTTGTTTTTTTTTTCATTTGACAAATGGGGCCACTGCCTACTTTGCCGATTAATGCGAAGAACACATGAGATACAAACTATAAAGAGCCACATCATGTTCCAGGAAATACACTGAAGCACTGCTCTCTCTTATTATTGGACACAAATAAAACTAAGTCAGTATACTCAAGGGAGAGTTCATTTTAAGTGATGATGGATAAGGGCACTCCAGAAACTCAGTTTTTGTGGGTTTTTTTTTTTTAACATCTTTATTGGAGTATAATATATTTACAGTGTTGTGTTAGTTTCTGCTTTATAACAAAGTGAATCAGCTATACGTATACATATATCCCCATATCTCCTCCCTCTTGCGTCTCCCTCCCTCCCACCCTCCCTATCCCACCCCTCTAGGTGGTCCCACAGCACCTAGCTGATCTCCCTGTGCTATGCAGCTGCTTCCCACTAGCTATCTATTACAGTAGTGTATATATGTCCATGCTACTCTCTCACTTTGTCCCAGCTTACCCTTCTCCCTCCTCGTGTCCTCAAGTCCATTCTCTAGTCTGCCTCTTTATTCCTGTCCTGCCCCTAGGTCCATCAGAACCATTTTTTTTTTTTTTTTTTTTTTTTTTAGATTCCATATATATGTGTTAGCATATGGTATTTGTTTTTCTCTCACAAACCCAGTTTGGTTAGGTCATGAGATTTGTGAAAATAGTTTAAAGGGAGGAAGGGACTCAGCAGAATGGGAGAAGGAGAAAAATGTGGAAGCAGGTGTGAAGAGAAAGATTTCCATAAAAACTGGGGCCCTGAAAGGCATGATGGCTAAGAGGTAACTGTTGGTCTGGGGTAAACAGGGGCACTGACTTGGGGAATCAAGGGAGGGATGTGTAGCTTAGGGTTGAAGGGAGCATGTGGTTACGCTCAGGTGAGGACTTAGAAACTTGACAGCTAGCCAAGGAGAGTGAGTAAGTAGGAGAGCCTGCATGAGAAGGATCCAAAGCAGAAGGACCGACCCATCCCATGGCAGAGAATAAGACAGCTTCAGAGACAGAGTTAGGCATGGGCAAATAATCGAGTGAGGCTGGTCAGGGCCAGTGAGCATCAACCTACATTGCTGGAAAGGATGCACTGTCTTTCTGGGGAGGTTGCCAACCTGGAAGGATGTAAAGGAGCCTGCCTGAGGAGGAAGCCAACACGGAGCAAAGCAGAAGAGAGACAGACAGAGATAGATGACTGATGACACCATCTGTTCACCTGGATCAAGCCATGCCTGAACTCCAGCATCCCAGGCATTTTCAGTAAAATAAAGGACCCTCCCCACTAGTAAATGTGACGATTCTGACTAGTCTAATACCAATAATTACTGCCTATAAATAATGAGCACTACAACTTCCTCAGGGCCAGTTACTGGACACAGTTTAGCTACTATGTGCAGCTTCTAGTTATCCGTTTGTCCAGTTGACTGAGAGCTCACAGGGCTGGCCGTGGATAAAACTGTAAGTCAGGAAAGTTACCTCTCCTCCTCCAGTATCACAAAACTCTAGGTTCTTTAGTCCCAGTGCCTTCCACCAAAACAAAAACTGACCTGATGATAGACCTTTTTGCCCTTTAGTCTGAATGAGATTTGAACAAATTTTTGCCTTTTAAAGCAACTTGGGCAGGGGATTCCCTGGTGGCACAGTGGTTAAGAATCCGCCTGCCAATGCAGAGGACACAGGTTGAAGTCCTGGTCCGGGAAGATCCCACATGCCGCGAAGCAGCTAAGCTCGGGCGCCACAACTACTGAGCCTGCGCCCTAGAGCCCACGAGCCACAACTACTAAGCCCACGTACCACAAGTGAAGCCCGCGCGCCTAGAGCCCGTGCTCCGCAAGAAGAGAAGCCACTGCAATGAGAAGCCCGTGCACCGCAACAAAGAGTAGCCCCCGCTCACTGCAGCTGGAGAAAGCCCTCGCACGGCAATGAAGACCCAACACAGCCAAAAATAAATAAATAAAATAAATAAATTTATTTTTTTTTTATTTAAAAATGAATCAACTTGGGCAAACATTTGTCCGGGCTCCTAATAATCTTTGCTGAGAGGCACTTTATGGACCTCAGGGCAGCTGGCCAGAAGGTGAATTGTCACCAGTGACTTGCTATCAAGAAGGGGCATATCCCTAGACTAGACCCCAGGTTCTCAGGAGGGGGCAGTACAAGCTAATTTCATTCCAAGCTGGAATTCAAAAGAGACAGGCAGACCAGAGAGGATATTTACAAAAGGGTCTTGGCATTAGCAAATTGCTAAATTGAAACTGTTTCCAGTCTTAGAAAGAGTCAGGGGCAGGAGGACACTCTGGCTGAGGCTAATCCTATTATTTTGAACTCTATCAGCACGGGCTTCTGGATGGAGCCTAATCTCGGGGGTGGATTACTGCGGGGGGTGGGGGGGGGCTGCTTTCCTTTCCTAATCTCTTTGCTTTAATGATATTTCCTGCGTGCATAGCTGGACTAGGACAAGACTGCAGCTGGCCCTTCCCTCGCCCCCATTCTCCTCCCAACGAAATCCCACAACATTCCCTGGGAACACTGTTCATGGTTAAGAGTGATAAGCTAGTAAGTTTATTTTGCAAACAGTGAAAAACAGAAAAGGAAATTGACTTTTTGCCCTAACCTGTGGACTTTAATTGGCACAGTGATTGTCATATCCTCTGGATGCCCAAGAGAGGAAGAGAGAACTCTGCTAAAACTGGGAGCTGCATTCACTCATTCATTCATTCATTTGTTCATTCAGTCATTGCTGTGGCCCTTGGTGCCTCCTGATGGTGGGCGTGGTGATGACCCACCTGTGCGCATGCGAACCCAGGCGCGTGCACCTACAGGGCTGCTGTGTATTTCTGAGATCAGGGGCCAGTAAACGTTTTCTGTGAAGGGCTAGAGAGTTACTATTTTAGGCTGTGTAGGCTGTGTGTTCTCTGTCTCAACTATTCAAATTTTCCATCATGGCTTGAAAGCAGTCGTAGACAATAGGTTACAAATGGCGTGATTATGTTCTAATAAAACTTTATTTGTGAAAGCAGATGGCACCAGATACGGCATGCAGGCCTGGTTGTCTGACCCCTGGGCTAGCCACCAACTGCACTAGTGACTTGGTTTCCTAGTGTGAACTTAGTAACAACAGTCTGCCTACTTCTCTGCGCCCCTTCTATGGTGGGTGTTGGAGAGCCATCTTCCTGGGTCAATTACAAGGATGGTGAGGAAGGCAAGCAGGGTAGACCAGATGGCCCCTTGAGATTCCTCCTAGTGCCCACGTGCCAAGGTTCAGGTTGGATCAAGAATAAGAGAAATCACTTCCTCAATGTGTCTGTTTATGGTCTGGCCTTGGGTGGTGTCTCTGCTGGCCTGGGAAGGGTCCTCAAAGATAAGGGGGCACAGAGCCCACCCAGGGCTGGGGCCTTTGCAGCCCGTCTTTTGGATTCTGTTGGTTGTGCCACTTTATAGTGTATATTGATTCATTCAACTCCTTGTTCTTCTCTGTAAGCAGGACTTAGTGGAGGTGTGTTGACTACTTGCCAACTACATGTCAGGCCTTGTGCGAGACATTGTGGGTTCAGAGGAGAAAGACACGGTCCCCAGCCTCAGGGAGCTCACAGAGTAGTAGGGAAAAAGAAAAATAAACAATTCCAGTCCAACTTGCTAAGCGTGGTGAGAGCAGTAAGCAAACAGTAGAGTGGAAGGACGAGTTAGTTGCAGGGCTATCGCAGAGGAGGGTGGGGTGATATCCTGTCTCTTTCTGAGGCCAAATTCCAGGGCACAGAGAGCCTCATGGAAGAAAGAACTCCCCTCTCGGGGGCCACCTGAGGACCACTGTGCCCTTCACCTGCTTAGAATCCCAGAGCGCTGCAGCAGAGACCTCCCGAGCCCATTTGTAGGAAGGAAGAGCAGTCCATTCAAGGAAGAAACTTCCCCTATTTGCTTCTTACAGCAGTTTTTGTTTATCTCATTATCTCCCAACCTGAAGAACAGGACCATCTGGCATGCGGGCATGTTAACAAGATCATAAATTAGGAGGAGAAATGAAGCCAGATTTCCATAATGGTCACAAGACAGAAATCAACAGCGCTGGGAAGGAATCTGCTGGGAAGGTAGGGTGGGAGGGAGCTGAATGAAAACGCCTCAGCACATCCAGCCTGAATGAAAAACACAGATCCAGAGCCATTTAGAAGGAGTGTTTTTCAAAAAGTGCTGGTGAAGCATCTCTCCTCCCTGTCTTTCTCTCCCTTCTCTCCCTCTTCCTGTCTTCTGGGTCCTGCCTTAGGAATGGGGCCAGCTTGAATCCCCTCATCCTCATAGGTCGTTATTACAATTACTGTAATAATTGTGTGAAGACTCCCCCTGTATCTCATTTCACGGGGGATGTCTCACTCAGTGCACAAGGCCTTGCGAGCTCGGACCAGCGCTCCGGCCACCAGTGTTTCCCTAGATTCTGAATACTTCCCGGCACCCTGTATCTTGGGTCTGGCAAAGACAGGACTTGTGGGTAATTGAAGAGAGAGGGCATCGCCCACCCGGGGCCTGGATGCTGAGAGTGCCCGGTGCATGTGCACAGAGCCTTCCCCAGTGTCACTGCCCATCAGACTACTCTTGGCTTCTTGGCAGAAAGGTCCTCTCCATCCCGCTGAGTGTATTAAATAAGCGTACAGGCAGACCTCCGAGATTGCAGGTTGCGTTCCAGACCACTGCGATAAAGTCACACAAATTCTTTGGTTTGCCAGTGACTATAAAAGTTACATTATAGTGTAGTCTATTAAGTGTGCAATAGCGTTATGTCTAAAAAAAAGGTGTAATACCTTAATTTAAAAATACTTTATTGCTAAAACGTGTTCACCATCCTTTGAGCCTTCAGTGAGTCGTAATCTTTTTGCCATAGTAACATCAAAGATCGCTGATCACAGATCACCGTAACAGATATAGTAATAATGAAAAAGTTTGAAATATGGTGAGAATTACCAAAATGGGACACCGAGACACGAAGTGAGCAAATGCTCTTGGAAAAATGGCACTGATAGACGTGCTCAAAGCAGGGTTGCCACAAACCTTCAATTTGTTTAAAAAAAAAAAAAAAAAAAAGGCAGTGTCTGCGGAGTACAGTAGAACACTGTCTGTATTAAATGCCTCCACTTGTGCCCAGCTTCTCCAGTCCTGCCTCTACTTCTTTGGGAAAGCTGGTCTCCTCCCCGACGTATCTTTCCCTTCTTCCAAATCTATCCTGATAAAAAAAAAAGATTCTAGCTCTGTTTTAAAAATGCGGGGAGTGGGCGAAACTTTTGTCCCACTGATGACATGTCAGGGAAAACAGTTTGTCCTTTTCAAAAATCAGGAGCATATTTGATAGAACGAGGCTGAAGAAACCAAAGGTATGCTAATTTTAAAGCTGTCTGCTGGGCGAGGAGGCTGATATTGGGAGGGTAAAAGAATAAACTCTCTTTTTCAATTGGAGAAGTAACATCATAATAGATTCACCTCTGTGATATTAGGTAGCATAAGGCTCTAATGCTGCCTGCCAGTTTATCTCTGCTCAGTTTCTTTTCCAGGGGCAGTTCACTGACAAACTTTTCAGTTTCTTCCATGACTTTTCACCTATTCAAGCCTCTAAGTTTTTAAAAAGTCAATTTTTATAATTTAAAGTTTCCTAGAAAATTGCTCTTTTTATAAATATATTTTTAAAAAACCGATTTTCTGTATCTGTGGTGTCTTCCCCTATCCTGGTCCTTATGTTGTGTCTTCCTAGCCCCCTCTCTAGCTCTTTCTCATTACTGGACACTTTCTTTGTGCATTTTATTCGTATTTTGTTTCAGCCACAATTCTTAGATCGACCAATCCATTCTGCTTTGTAATTTATTAATTTCTGCTTTTATCTTTATCAGTTATGCCCTGCAAGTTTCCAAGGATTATTGAATTGTATCTTTCTACATTCTGAGATGAATGGGTAGTTCATTTGCTTTCCTTCATTTTTATTCAGCAAATGCACTGACCTTTGCTTTAGAGCCCAATATATGATCACATTTTGAAAATGTCCCACGACGGGAGAGGCCACAGCTGTGAGAGGCCCGCGTACCGCAAAAAAAAAAAAAAAAAAAAAAAAAAAACCCGAAGAGACTGGGGAGTCTTTGAGATCACTGTCATAATGTGGTCAAGGTGACAAAAATTAGAGATGATCTTATAATTCATAAATTGGGGAAAGGGTGGGCTCTACTCGAAGTTAAATGTGTGTGTGTGTGTGTGTGTGTGTGTGTGTGTGTGTGTGTGCGCGCACATGCACACCCTGCTAGTCCATAAACCCTCTGAGGGCAGAGATCATCTCTAGCTTGTTCATCAGTATAACCCTGAGGCCAAGAACAGTACCTGGACATAGTAGATGCCCAATAAATACTCACTGAATCAATGAATGAATGAATGAAACAGGAGGGGAAAAGACTCTTCCTATCCATAGGAAGTAACTTTGACTGGCTTGCACATACATCTCGGTAATGTTTCCCATGAGACCACTGAAACTAGCCTGAGGTAGAGTCCATGTTAAAGAAAAACCTGTAATTTTTCCAAGTTCTGGGGTTTCCTTGCGGCTGCTGTGAGGGAAGACCCAGAGACGTGTTTCTTTGTTTAGAAGGCATTTCGCGATATTTGGGAAATGCAATAGGTAGGCGTAGAAGGGAGAGAAGGGGGTGAAGAGCCAAATCTGCATAAATCAGTCATAAATGAGCAGAAGGTGGAAGAAGAACAGGCCAGGGTGCAGGAAGCCAGCTCAGGGGAAGTGTGGGCTGGGAGAAGATCCCTGTGCAGGGCAGGGCTCAATACATTGCTAGATTCAATGACACCTGACATCAGTTTAGAAATTCTTTCCTGCTCTCAGCTTTTATTTTACCCTCCTAACCCCACATTTTCAGAAGAAGTATTCATAAAACCTTGTGTGTAAGAGGATGCTTTGGAGGATAAACAGAAGAGAAGGATGGATGGAGTCTGGGGTGCATGGTCCAGAGAAAGAGGATGTCTGACAGAGGAGGGAAGAATGATTCTGGACAGACACGTGGACATGTAAACTGTAGTGTGACTCAGGAATGGACGTGGGTGGGGTGCAAACAAACCCGCCGGCTGACTGAATAGTGGGTCCCTAAACATGTCCCCAAAACCTGTGAAAAGTTTACCTTGTATGACAAAAAGGGACTTTGCAAATGTGATTAAGGATCTTGTTTTTTAATTGAAGTATAGTTGACTTTCAATGTTATATTAGTTGACGTACAACATAATGATTCAATGTTTTTATAGATTATACTCCATATAAAGTTATTATAAACATTTGGCTATATTTCCTCTGCCGTACATTGCATCCTTGTATCTTATTTTTTACCTAGTAGTTTGTACCTCTTAATCCCCTTTACCTCTCTTGCCCCTCTCCCCACTGGGAACTACTAGTTTGTTCTCTGTAGCCGTAAGTCTGTTTCTGTTTTGTTATACTCTTTTGTTTTTTTAGATTCTGCATATAAGTGAAAACACACAGCGTCTGTCTTCCTCTGTCTGACTTATTTCACTCAGCATAATGCCCTCCAGGTCCATCCATGTGGTTGCAAACGGCAGCATTTCATTCTTTTTTATGGCTGAGTAACATTCCATTGTATATATGTACCTACCACATCTTCTTTACCCTTTCATCTGCTGATAGATACTTAGGTTGCTTCCATACCTTGGCCATTGTAAATAAGGATCCCGAGATGGGGAGATTGCTCTGGGCTATCTGGGCGGGCCCAGTGTAATCACGGGGTACTTTTAAGAGGGACACAGGAAGGTTAGAGGCAGAGAAGGGGATGTGATGATGGAAGCAGAGCTTGGAGTCATGTGGTCACAAGCCAAGGGATGCAGTCAGCCTCTGGAAGCTGGCAAAGGTGAGGATTCTCCCCTAAAGCCTCCAGAAGGAACCCAGCCCCATAACACCTTGATTTTAACCCAGTGACACCTATTTTGGACTTCAGACCACAAGAACTATAAGACCAACGTGAGTTGTTTCAAGCCACTAAGTTTGCAATTTGTTACAGCAGCTATAGGAAACTAATACCATATTTTTCCACAGAGAGCTAGGAAAAGCTCACCCTTCAGAGACGGGAGGCAGATGGCAGGGTTCAGATGAATATATGGGGAAGGGGTGGTAAGTTCTGATCCCCTGAACATTCTGGTTCAGCAATAGGTAGTTCAGTGTGGCTTCCTTTCCCCCATCTTAATTCTACACACCAGAGACCCATGAAAAAGCTAGGGCTTGGGGGATGAGGGAGATGGGAACTGTCATTCACAACACGCAGCCTCTAACCTCTCCATCAGCCATCATCCACCAGGATCCCAGGTAGGAAAGGACCGATTGGCAAGTCCAATGAGTAGACCATTGAGCAGAAAGGCAGGGCCTAAAGCTGCTGAGCTGGGTGGGACCTACATCCAATCTTGCCTCACCACAGATGAGGACCTGAGGTCCAGATTAGCGACTTGTCCAAGCTGCAACAGCAAGTACAGAGCAGAAGAAGAATCAACCTCAGGCTGCTCACTTCCAAGCTCTAGAAATGCCCTTGCCCGGGACTGTGCCCTGGCACAGGTTTTCTGACCTCTCACCTGAAGGTGACGTTCTGCTGAAGTGCACAGGTGAGCGAGCCAGCCTGGAGCACCCAGGTGATTATCTGTGACCACAGGGCCACATCATCCTCGGATTCTTTCCCTGACCAGCATCCGTGGATAAGGACTTCACTGGCTGGTGGATTCTAAGCAATTCCAGGCTCTATGTTGGCATTCTTGACTTGATGACGGGCACGTTCTTTTATTCTCTGGATGTTTGCATTCATAAGTCCATGTGTTGGGCAAGCACAACTGGTCAGCCCCGGTAGGCAGGTACCGTGCTGGGGGCCCTGAGTGCTGAGAGCCCCACACCCTGGCCCAGCTCCCAGCCCAGGCCTGAGGATGGTGTGAGCACAGGTGGCTGCAGCCCACCCTCGGCCTGGAGGTGGGTGAACGCAGCCCCACTGCTCTCCCCCACCCACAGTGCCTTCCCCAGGACTCCGTCTTATGAGAACCTTCCTTGGCTTGAGTTTTTTCAGCGTCGGGTTTAGGGTGGCGGCAGAGGGGATGTTTCTGCTATTAGCAGGGTTGAGTTGGGAGCAATGGAGGCAACAGGACTGTTTATAAGCTCTCTCTCCTCAAAGCGTGTTTCTTCTGGAGGTGGAGGCCAAGCTTCCAAGGGCCCCCAGCACACAGGCAGTCGTGTGAAGTGCAGTGAGGTCAGGCTGCCCTTCTGAAGGGCATGGCCAGGTGGGAAGCTCGGCTTTGGAGCAATGTAACCCCTGGGGCTCCTCCACAAAGCGCAGGACTTGGTCAGAGGAGGGAGAACATGCTGGCTTCCGGGTGATGGGGCTTAAGGAAGGGGAGCCAGGGCAGGAGTAGTGGGAAGCGGGGGTCACATGGAGGCAGCCAGGACGTGGTGGAGGGTGCAATGTGGCTCCTGCATTGGATAGACGCTTTCATTTCTCCTGGGGGCCGGCAGCAAGGACCGCTTGACTAGAGGAGCTAAGGAAATAGCCTAGCTGGTCTAAGTGACTTCTTTCTGAGTTCCCTCCCATGTGTTAACTTCCAGGCTCTCCCAAATGCCTCTTCCCTCCCTTTAGCTGAGGACCAGACTTACTCTCCCCCGCCCCCATCAACACCAGTGCCCCCCTTACTGAAGGCTGAGAAGACTTACCGATGTGATTTTAGGAAGCCTACCAGCTCTTATCGCCTCTGCCCAAGACAGAGAGCCCGTCAACTAGATTCTGATTTGGGGAAACCAGAAAACACGCCTCGAAAAGTTAGCAATGGTGGCTGTAAGTCATGTTCTTAACTCAGTGTGATGTTTTAAAATATGCAGTAAGTGTTTATTATGCGCAGGGGACAGGAGATAGTAAGAAATGCTTAATGTGGCTCAATCCCTGTCCTCCAGGACCCGATCATTTAACGTAGGACCTCAGCCATATACCATATGCCACGAGTAGCAGTGCAAGGCTGAATGTGAGAGGCATCGTGAATATTCAGATTGTTTAAAAAGCAGACACAATTGTTATAGCCAAGGCTTCCTGGGGTGGTGGCCTCTGTATTAAGTCCCGAATGCCTTGTGGGGTTCAGTCAGCTGGAGATGGAAAGGCAGAAGGAGCAGAGAGCAAAGTGGGAAGCAGGAAAGGACCCAATGTGTCGGGAAGATGGGGAGTGAATCCGTGAGCCAGATCCTGTGGCTGATGAAGCGGGAGCCGCTGGGGGAGGTCAAGTGGTTGAGGACCGTGAGTGCTGGTCTGAGTCGCTGACTCTTTCGGGGAGTAATGGGGCAGAGGGCGGCAACAGAAAGTATGTGAGAAAACTGAAAACAGGACCAAAGTGCTGACTTTGGGATTCCTTCAACAAACAGCCTGAACCTTATAGAAAGGAATTTCCTTTTTGGCTTGTTTTCTTTGCCTGGGGGCAGGATGGGGTCTTTCCCCACTATGGGACTCTGAGCTTTCTGGCTCTCTTTTCCAGGGGACACAACACATTCATTTCAAAGAAGTGAGCATGTGATGTGATAGGGGCCTGCGTGCCAAGGAAAGCTGTTACCGGGGGAGGGGGCCAGTTCTACCTTGTTCCATAAGACTTGAAGATCACTTAGGAAAATGGAGTCTCCCCTCCCTTAACCCCCTAAATCTATGAGAAGCACGTTTTCCTTTGAGCGATGGGTCCAGGGCCCAGGTGACTGAGCGAATTATGGGGATTGAGCTAACTATGATGTTAACAATGACAGTTCATGCAAAGAGGAGGAAAACCCCACAAAATCTACTGATCCTGTGGCTTATGGTACCTTGTCAATTTAAACAAAACCCTCTGAACCATCTTTAGTGCAACAGCTCTTTCCCAAATGCCTTATAGGTGCTTGGCATGTATTTACAAAATGCATAAGCGGAAGATGTTTCCCATCGCATTACACTTGAGATCTATGAGGCTTACGACCTACATGTCCATCAATAAGGGGCCGGCTAAAGAAATGACGGCACATTTATACTTTGAAGTACTATGTAGCCATTAAAACAGGAACATGGTAGAGCCAAATGAGGTGACCAGGGACATTCTCCGCGACGTACCGTCCAATGAAACGTTCCAGACCAATACGGATAGCATGATGTTGCTTTCATATAAAAATGTGTGTATATACACACATAGATATGCACTAAAGCAGAGCAAAATATCTCAAAAGATTCTGTTAAAGGCATTCAAGTAATGGAGGGCAGGATTGGAAGAGAAAAGGCTGCCATTTCCACTTCGTCCTTTCATCATGATAAAGGGTGGGATTTGAGGCAACTTTTGTTTTCTTCTTGTTCTTCTGTGTTTTTTTAAAAGTAAAAACCTTTTAAAAGATTCATGAAGGGTTTTCCCTATTTAAAGGAGTCATTTCGTAAAGGGAAGCACAGTAACAGCTATTATTTGTGGAGTGCTTGCTGTCTGCCAAGCCCTATGTCAGGAGCTTGACAACATTATCTTGTCGATTCAGCCCCCTTTGGAAGTAGATACCATTATTATCTCTATGTTACGGAAGAGGAAACAGGCTCACAGAGGTTAAAAACCCCGTTGGAGGTCCCACGTCAGCATGTGGCGGAGCCAGCATTTCATTTGTGGTGTGGTGACCGCACAGGCCACTCCTGGTCTGGTACCCCCAATGCATCCTGAATCCACCTGCTGCCCATGGCGCCTTCCTCTGTCGACTGCACCATTCAACGGCCTCCTAGGTGGTTCTGTTCCCCATCTTCCTCCCTGAAATTCAGTCTCCACAGAGCTGCCGAACTGATCTTTTAAAAGACATTAATTTAGATAATTCCCTGGCAGTCCAGTGGTTAGGGCTCCACGCTTTCACTGCCAAGGGCCTGGGTTCAATCCCTGGTCGGGGAGCTAAGATCCTGCAAGCCGTGCAGAGTGGCCCAAACAAACAAAAAACATTAATTTAATCGCGTCATGCCCCTGCTTCAAATCCTCCCACTGCCCTCGGAATAAAATCCAAATTCCTTGATGCCCCTCGGAGTTCAGTTCCTAGAACAAGTCACGCACTCCCCGCCTTGGGGCCTGTATGCTTTCAGCTCATCTGTGCAGAGAGCACTTTCTTTGCCTTGCATAGGCTGGCTTCCCCTCGGCTACTGCATCTCAGTTTAAATGACTCCCCCTTGGAAAGGCCAAACCTGATCTCTCCAAATAGGCCCACCTTATTATTCTCCTCCACACATCCCTGTTGATTTCTGTCACTGAATTTACACAATGTGTAATTAACTAAATGAATTATTTTGTTTACTTATCATCCTTCTCCCTCTCCTAAACAAGGGCACGACCCGTGTTTCTCATATTCATTGCTGTGTCCCCGGCACCTAGCACAATGCTGAGATCTAGCAGGTGTTCAACAAATTCAATGTCAGATGAATGAGCTGGCTCTGAAAATGACATAGGGCGTTACAGTTGACAAAACACTGTCAGTCGTATTTATTATCTCCAGAAGGAGGGAAGTCAAAGGGAGCTCTCGTGGAGGGTTGTGTAACCGTCGGCAGTGATGCTGGTGGAGGCTACAGAGAAGATCCTGATGATAACGTCACCCATCGGCAGCCAGATGGCTCTCCATGCTGGGTCCAGCTGGAGTGGTGGGAGGTTCAGAAGTCGTCTGATCCACTTCCAGGGGCTACTTGGTAGACAGCTGGGTTAAGACGAGAATCTGTGATCTTGGAACACCTCTTGGCCCCCCGTGGGGAGAAACCCTTCCTGGTGGCATCCTTAGCTAGCATGCAACCTTGCTGGATAAGCCGTTCTAGCCATTCTTCCTCCAGGGCATGCCTTACACATCATAGATTCATGGTGACGTTGCCCTCTTCCACTCAGCGGGAAGCAGAAAGAAGGAGGGGAGGGGAGGAATGAGCTTTAATCCCTGTTCTCTGTCCCCTTGTCCCATTTCTCTAAACTTGCTGGTATCTCTTTCCCTTTTGTATGGCTTTACCTGAAATAATTGTTCTATTTCTCTAAAGTTCGCTCATTTCCAGTTGTCCGCCAACATCAACACAACTGTGAACTGCGTCTGTATTGACGCTTTGGGATGTAGAGTTGCATTGACTATATTTTCTTATTTTCCGTATTCTTGATGCTCTGGGATCTGATGCCATGCTGAGCAGGGGAAGGTACTGCCCCTCTGGGGTTTGCTAATTCTTAGCAATAGTGAGTGACTCGCCTGTGGGCACACATTTCATATGCAAATTAGCCAATTCAGAGCCCACATCCCCGTCCCCCCTTCTCCTCTGTGGTCTCTTACACTCTGGACCACTATCCACCTGCCTTAATCACTGGAGGGCCAGGTACCAGACAACTAGGGATGGCCCCTATGCCTCAAAGCCCACTGAAATTATTCAAATTATTCAAACCTGTTTACGCTGCCTTGCTTTGCCTTTCCTGCAGAAATCACAATAAAGGCTCTCAACCATGCTTCTCCATCATACCCCCTGCCTCCCCACCGACCCTGGTATTTCCCCTTACGGGCTTTCTTGCGGTAAGGGGAATCTGAGACTACCTAGGGATCTGAGACTATCAAAACTTCTTCCTTCATGACAGCCATTTCCATGTCCCCATGTCTTACTGTACCTTACTATATAAAACAAATCCTAAGTAAGAGGGTTTTCTACTAAGCTGTGTATCAAAAGATGCTTTTTATATCTATCGTACATGTTTTCATTTTTAAGAGATTCAATTATTTTTAACAGATGCAACACACACTCTTTGGATATACCAACAGCTCCTGATGAAGACAGAAACCTTGAGATATTGATTCACCAATTAACTGATAAAACTGATGCTGAAAAAAACAATGCCTCTATGTTGCAAGCACACTTGTTATCCCGGTCACAATCCATTGATTTTGGCTTTCTGTCCGTCATTAACTGATTAAGACATAGAGACTTGTCACCTCTCTGTAGGCTCAACCATGCCCCGGGGCCAGGAGCAAGGGGTGGGCTTTGCCGCCTCAAACGCTAGATGTCTGGTGTTCTCTGGGACCCTCTTCCCCTCACAGCCGGTCTGGTGGATTATCCAAGTCCTGGATCTGCTCAGAAGGGAGAAGTATAAAAGCTCATCATTCTTTATTTTTCAGCCCCAGATGCAAACATTGCTGGGTTTTGCTGCTAGACTTGGGTCCATCACGTTTACCAAGAAAATCAGATTTTCTTGGAGGCTGTCCTGGTGCCTAACCGTGCCGATTGCCAGGCGGCGGAAAAGTTCTTCCTTCCTATGTCTGGACAGCCCCCCTTGTGGCCGGCCATGCCCTTCTCTTCCTGTTCTGGCCTCATCGTGCTGGGCATCACCATCCTTCTTGCAGAAAATTTCCACCGACTTGCACATTGTTATTTGTTCTCCTCCACAATAAATCAAACAGATGGCTTCATCTTTTCCTCACAGGTCCTATTTTCTGGCCTTTAATCATGTTTGTTGCTTAATGTGGGCCGATCCACGGGGCAGCTGATTGTCTGAGACCTCTGCGGCCGAGGCCGTCCACGGGCCCTCCTGAGCTCGTTTGGGTTCTGGGGTTTGATAAGCAATCGCTCCTACTGGCGGGCTGGATATTAAACAGCTGGGGGCTCTCTGCAGCCATTTCAGGGACTTGCCCAGAAGACAAGGAAGCAATTTCAGAGACAAGAAGCAATTGCTTTAAGGCTCCATCCTGTTCCCTCAAAGTGCTCTGCACGCAGGAAGATGAGGGGGGAAGGAGCCGGGCTCCGTGTTTCAGACTCTGCACCGTTCCTATTATTTCCCACTCACATCGCCGGCTGGCTTGACTGGGGCTCCGGAGTGTGGACCGTATCACACATCTCCTTCCTCCTCCAGACACTGAAGAGCACGTAAAAGATAACACACGGGCTGAGTCCAGGTAGAAAAGGGCCTTCCTTTTTCATTCATTAGACATTTATCGAGCATCTATCTCGTGCCAGGCATTGTGCTCCACATGGCAAAGTAAAGATGAAGGATGAATAAGATCCAGATCCCGCCCACCTGTCCCCATCGACACTAGGGTCTGGTAGACAGACAGATAGATACAAGCAAAGAACCCTTTACTATCGAGGGCAGGCAGTGAGAAACGCGTTATAGGGGCAGGTTATTAATGTTCAGGAGGCAGTCCAGAGGAGTACAAGATTCTTTCCGTGGAGGAAGGGAAGGCCTCATGACGGATGGAGCATTTGGCATTGGTCTTGTATTCACAGCATCTTTCACGTATGACTGCATTTAGTTTTCACATCAACCCAATGATGCGGGCAGGGGTTACGCCCATTTGTCAAGTGGGATATCAGAGTTCAGAGAGGTGGGGTGAGCAACCGAAGGCCACCAGAGGGAAGGTGGCAGGTCTGCAGGGAGCCTAAGTCTGGGAGCAGTGTTGTATCATCTTGCTCCTCAGGAGAGTAGGGTGGGCCAGGAAAAGGCACTGCACCTGGGGCCGGTTCTCCAGTGGACGCCCAATTGGTACAAGGGCACGAAGGTGGTTTTAGCCCTTAACAAGGGGGCCTGGTCCAGCTCACAAGTTTGCAGAGAGCCTTCTCATCCCGGCTGTTATGACTGTCTGCATCCATGGTGCTTCTCCCCTGGGACTATAGATCCTCCCTGCCACACGGCCTCATCCATCCTCATTAACTCATGGTCGGCCACGCTCAACAGGGCGTCCACAGAAACAGCTGCTCCTTCTTCAGTGCCTACTTCCAGAGGGCTCAGAGCTCAGTCCTTGGCTCACATAACCTTCTCCATTCCCCGACACCAAACCCAGAGGAGGGAGAGAGATGGACAGGTGATGAGGGCAGTGTCCACCGACTGGCCCTGCAAAGCTTCCCCATTTCACCCACGTAACATCACAATGGGCAGACACTGTCTCCATCTTACAGATGAGAAAAGGGAAGCCCGAGAAGGTTCTATTATTACCCAAGAGGTTCTCACTCGTTCGACTTTAGAAGGATAAGCTTTGTCAAGAATTTATGACAAGTCTTACTTAACACATGGTCAGTGCTCAGTAAACGCTGGTTGTTGTGTTGACGATGCAGCTTTTGTGAAGCATCCGTATCTCCTCTATCTTTATGGATGGCAGTGGAAAACCAGGATCTCCACTAAATTCACGGAGAGCTCCTATTCTGCAAGGGTTGTGGGGGTTAACCTGGGTTGTAACTGTGGTCTGTGCAGGTGGGAGTGTAATTCAGAAAACGCTCGTCTGGAAGAGTAGAGGCAGGTTAAGGCATAAAGGATTGATGGGTTGGGATTCAGGACAATGGCAGAGAGATGAGTGACAGGGACACCACTGGGGGGGGGCAAGGGAAAGGGACATGGGCCACAGCCCAGGGAAAGCTGCATGCATTAGAAAGACCACATGTATATAAGGGAGTAGACAGGCCCTATGGAGCTTTTCTGGCATAATAAATATTCAGTTGGTCACCATGAATATTCAGCTGGGCAGAGACTGCAGGCGTAGACCCTTGAGGGAGCTGGAACTGACAGGGGGACTGACTTTTTTCAAGAGTCTCCCAGTATCAGGGAGCATATGCCAACAGCACAGAACTGGACGGGGTCATAGGTGGAGGCAAAGGGCTAGGAGCTTCAGCGAAGAGAGGTAGGTGAGTGACAGCTGGCAGGGGCTAAGGGTCTGCTAGAAGGACTTGGAAAGCCTCGCTCAGTTGAACAGCCAGGCCACACAGTGGAACTGTGGGTCTTATTATTTTCATTTGTGTGCAACTGTCTACCACGTCTAACGGGATATTTTCCTGCCTGGCAGGTTCTTATAAAATCACAGAAACACAGCTCTAAAGAGAAAATTAAAGACAGACACCGACTCCTGTCATCTTTAACCATGTAAGGGGCCGCAGGGCCGTTGGTGGGGACCAAGGGGGCAGGCCCCTGCTTACCTCCAGAAGGATATCCTCAAGATTATACCCTTTACTTACTGGCTTCTGAGAACAATTTCATCAGAGGACATGGCTCTGTAGCTACAAAATGAAATTTGTGAAAAACTGCTCTCGCATCCCCAGGTATCATTTTACGGAGGTGGATGCCAGGAGCCAGAGAAGGCAAGAGTCTTGCTTCAGTGACAGAATCCAGGCTGAGACATAGCTCCACTCACTCTAGTCCAGTTTCTGCTCTTTTTGCTCTGTCTGCAAAAGAGGATGTTCACGGGGCCGCCGCTAGCTCACCTGGTGCCTTTGGATGAATTAGGAAAAGGGGGGTGCCCCTGGGTGGTCACAGCCCCAGCGAGCAAAAAGTCCTTCTGCCAGGTGCCTCTGGGTAGAGCACAGCCAGTAGCACCCTGTGTGATGACAAATGAGAAGTGGGTCTGGGGCTTCCCTGGTGGCGCAGTGGTTAAGAATCCGCCTGCCAGTGCAGGGGACACGGGTTGAAGCCCTGGTCCAGGAAGATCCCACATGTCACGGAGCAACTAAGCCCGTGTGCCACAACGACTGAGCCTGAGCTCTAGAGCCCATGAGCCACAACTACTGAGCCCACGTGCCACAACTACTGAAGCCCGTGCACCTAGAGCCTGTGCTCCGCAGCACAAGAAGCCACCGCAATGACAAGCCCGCGCACTGCAACGAAGAGTAGCCCCTGCTCACCGCAACTAGAGAAAGCCCGCGCGGCAATGAAGACTCAACGCAGCCAAAATAAATAAATAAATAACTTAATTAATTATTTAAAAAAAGAAGTGGGTCTGGTGGGGGCCAGGGTGCCATTGACGTAGGCTCCTTCCTCCCTCCAGTCTTCCATCTCCCAGTCACTCACTTTTTAAAAATATGCATTTAGTAAATGTCTCCTGTACGCACAGTGACACATTCCTGACTCTTCTGGTACAAAACTCCACTGGAAAGGTAAAGGGATGAGTTTATACTGACAAAGGGCTTTTCCAACCATGACACCTTTAACTTGCTAAGGTGAGGGTAAGAGACTGGCAGAGACTGTGATACTTAGAAGAAGTGAGTCAGGGTGAAGGTGCTTTTAAGACAATGGGGACTCCTCCTTCTTTGGATTTCTGCTAACTGCAATGCTTCATGCTCAGTGGGAGAAAATGGGTTAGCTCTGAACAGCAGTGATTTGGAGAATATCTTCAAATGCTTATGGTTTTGAGGGCAGGGAGACTCCTAAGAACTTTCTGATGACAAGAAGGGTCTGGAAGTGGTCCATCGCCACAGACTCAAACAGCTCCCAATGCACTGCCCTGACAGGGGGGAGGGGTAGACCCTTCAAAAATGGTATGCAAGCCCCTCCCGTGGCTTCTGTGCAGGGTGGTTGGGAATGTCAGGGAGAGAGAACTCTACAGTGGGATGAGAACCGTCAGTTCTGGGCTCTTCTGGGGGCAAACTATGGAGGCCTGTGTGCTGTTCTCATAAAGAACGTCATTTGGTGCAATGCTTCTGTTTGTACATTCATTCATTCTTTGAATATTCTTAAAACACCTATGTGCCAGCAACTGTCCCAAGTACTAGACACAGCCTGGATGAGATCCCTGCTTTAAAGTCGCTGCAGCTTTAGTTGGGAAGATATAGATAACAAAAGGGTGAACAAATTAATATAAAAATAAACAGGGGACTTCCCTGGCAGTCCAGTGGTTGGGACTTCACCTTCCAATGCAGGGGGTGCAGGTTTGATCCCTGTTTGCGGGGCTGGGGTCCCACATGCCTCATGGCCAAGAAACCAAAAGACATAGAACAGAGGCACTACTGTAACAAGTTCAATAGAGACTTTGAAAATGGTCCACATCAAAAATAAATAAACAGTTCAGATAAGTGCCACGATAGATATAAAGGGCCTCCTCTGAGAAGGTGGCGTTTAAACTAGGGTGCAGAGAAGCCAACACATGCAGAGCCCAGAGAAGAGCATTCCACAGAGGGGGCAGCCCTGAGGTGGAGGAGAACACAGCTCATGGAACCTAAAGAAGGTCAGCTGATCACGGCCGAGAAAGCGCAGAAGGGAGTGGACAGATGCCTGAGCTGTAGGTAGGGCCCAGACCACCAGGTGCTCTCAAGGCCAAGTGCAATGGAGCACTGATGGGGGGCTTGAAGTGGAAGTTACCTGATCCAATCAGTGTCTTAAAAGGATCACTCTGGCTTCTCTTTGGAGCACGGACTGTAGGAAAAGAGAGCAGAGAGGGTGTGGGAGATGTGTAGCCCAGCCCAGACATAATGGTGACTTACATCGAGGTGGTGGCAGTGAGGATGGACCAAAATGGACTGTTTGAAGCTACAATGTGGAGGTCAAACCTTGAAAACTTGCTGATAAATTGAATGTGGGGAGTTATGGAAAGAGAGTGATAAAGAACGATTTCAAAACACAGCCACTTGGTAAAGTAGTTTGGCTTATTGGTTTATATAAGCCAATTTTACGTGGTGATGGGGAAGCTGGTCACGTAGGTAAGAGATCTCCGGCATGAACAGACTTGGGGCGTCCTGGCACCAAAATGCTTGGCATGTATGCTGGTGGTGGTTCAAGACCTGGGGACAGCACGTGTCCTGTGTGTCAGCCCGCGCCTGAGATTGCCAGACCCCTTTCACTGCATATCCTTCTGCTATTGCTGTGCTATAATCTTATCCTATAATAAAAATGTTCTGTATATATAAACTATTTGGGTCTTGTGTGTCCTTATAGAGATGGAACGCTTACGGGAATTAGCGTGTAATTTGCACAGGCCTTTACACTTGCTTTTCTGACACCTGAAATGCCAGGAGATTTCTCCCTCCCCTCCAGCTCACATCTTATCTCCAAGGAGATCTCAACTCCACCCTTCCAAGGGGTCTCAACCACTGTCTTTCCACCTCACTGATCTTCGCCTTAGGGGGCTTTAGCACTTGGTTAAATTTATCCTACCATTCTTGGGCATCACGGTTTAACAAGAAGCAAATTCCAATGCAGCCAGTTAGTATAGCTATACAAAAATCTGGGAAGTTAACCTGTCCAAGCTTCAGTTTCCCCATCAATAAAATGGCACGCTAATGCCTACTGCAAAGGATCATTGCCCATTTGAACAAAATAACGTAGGAAGAGTGCCTGACGTTCTAGGAGCCGGCAATGCGTCTTCGCTCTTTTTCCCTTCCCGTATTTTCTTTCTCTTCCCAAAGAGACCGTAAACTCTGTATTAGAAGGAATGTTTTTTTTACATTTGCATGCTTTCCCCCAAAGCAAAAAGCCCAGTGGGACCCAAAATAGAAACTTAAATCACGGAGTTAAGACTGTCATGAGAAAGCCAGTGTGTTACTATGTGGCACGATTCATGTTGAGTGCAATTCCATGGAGGCACTGGCTTGGCTTGAGACGAGTTGAATCTTAGGAACCCTCCTTTCTTATCGTTTTAATACGATTATGCAAGAGTATTTTTGAGAACTAAGTAAAATGATGTGGGCAAAGTTCCTGGTGCTTAGGAGATATTCCATAAATGTTAGTTGTCTGCTTTGGTGCTTTTTTCCTTCCTCTCCCAGGGACGTAATAAATGAGGCAGGTATACCCTAATGTTCACAGCAGCACTACTCACAATAGCCAAGACATGAAAGCAACCTAAGTGTCCACTGACAGAGGAATGGATAAAGATGTGGTACATACATACAATGGAATATTACTCAGCCATAAAAAAGAATGAAATATTGCCATCTGCAGCAACATGGATGGACCTAGAGATTATCATACTAAGTGAAGCAAGTCAGACAGAGAAAGACAAATGTCACAGGATACCACTTATATGTGGAATCTAAAAAAGTGTTACAGATGAACTTATTTACAAAACAGAAACAGACTCACAGACATAGAAAACAAGCTTATGGTTACCAAAGCGGAAGGAGGGAGGGACAAATTAGGAGTTTGGGATTAACGGATACACACTACTATATATAAAATAGATACACAATAAGGACCTACTGTATGGAACAGGGAACTATATTCAATATCTTGTAATAACCTATAATGGAAAAGAATCTGAAAAAGAGTATGTATTTCCATCAGTCACAGAACATGCCAGCCGTGGAACACTTGGGTTTAGAGTGGAAGCTAATGGGCAGAAGAACGATTCTTCGAAGAGATAACGGCATAGCTTGTGATCAGGACTTAACAAGGCAGCTCTCCCCTGAATCCATCACAGAGGACCAAGGAGGAACCTGTCCAATCAGTAAGGGTACTATATATGGAGACAAATGAAATGCCTGCCTTCTCTCTGAAAAGGTTTAGTTAGGAAAAAAAAAAAAAAAAACCCTGTGGAGGCTGGAGTGGGGTGAACTGCTAATGAGTCTGGCGTTAAGAGATCTGTGTTAGCAGGAAGGAGGTGGCTTTTTCCCAGGTTTGATTCAGCCTGTTCCGGGGAGCTGCGGGGGCGTCTTCTCTAAGGTCAGCACAGTTAAGCGAAAATACTCAGCTGCTCATTATTTCCACAGATTACACCACTATCCTCAGAGTATTTTAGCAATGAGACAATAGCCCCACGTCGGGTGAGTTAGTCCAGCCCTAAATTTCCGAGGATGTCGTCCTTAATTCAGAGATCCTTCTCCTTCATTTCCTTCCCTCCCCAGAAAACTGAATGCTGTAGGTGACTCCGGTTCTGAATGTCACCTTGACACCATTTCTTGTGCTGAGAAGTGTATTACTTGTTCTTCATGCCTGTGGCTTTATTTACACCAGAAGGCAGTTCATTGTTATTGAGGCAAAGGCCATGGCCCTCTGCTGCCTCTGGAAGAAGCAAGATGGTACCCAGTCTCAGAGAAGAAGCCTCAGCTGGGACTCCAAGAGTCTGGACAGGAGCAAGATCACAGGGTGAAGGTTTTGAAGGAGGAAAATGTTGGGGATGAGACTGTGCCTGCCCCTTCGGGTGCTCAGACTGAAAAACGTAGAAGGTTCTGGAAGGCACATCTCCCTGGCTTCTCTCACATTTGTGGGAGGGGAGCAGGCACAGTTATTCCTGTTTTCAGACAAGGAATCTGCAGCTCAGAACTGAAGTGTCTTGCACAAAGGCAAACACAAGATGCAAATCTCGCGAACTCCATGTGTGGAAGCTGTGTCAGGTGGCGGGTCAGAAGTGTCCAGAGAGGAGAACAAGGATGTATCTCCTGGACTGGACACAGCAGGAAACCACATTGACTCCTGCATCTGCCCACGTGTGGATTTCATTTTTATCTGTCTGCTGCAGTTTCCTTTCATTCAATATTTGTCTAAGAGTGTTTTGCTGACTGCTGCCTTTCTGGGGTGAGGGTTGAGGAATTGGATTAGGAATGTTACATCCTCAGTAATTAGCACAACAGACTTGAACAGAGGCAGCAACAAGGACAGAGAGTGGTTGAATTGAGTTTCCATAGTTCGTAGTTCGTAAGGCTCTGAGTGTTTGTCTTTGGAAAAGGACCCACCGCAGATGAAAGCCCAATGTGTGTGTGTGTGTGTGTGTGTGTGTTTAGGTCTGTATGTTTTTATCACACATAGATTCATGGGACCTCCCCCACAATCAAAAGACGCACAGATCCATCCAACCACACCGCTTTGGTCCATGCTGTCCCCTCTGCATACAGCATCCTTCCTCACTCGCTATTCCTCAGTTTGGCCAACCCCTGCCCATTTTTCAAGACTCAGCCCACAGGTCATCTCCTTTAAAAAACTTTCTCCGCTCTTTCATTGACTTGTGTATAAGAGATCTGGTTTCCTTCCCTGGGACCCCAGGGCTTCCACTGCTTCCCTGACTACAGCTCTCCTTGTCTACTGTCATCTCCTCTCCCAGCCTTTGCATTCTTAGAGGTCAAGGGCAGCGTCTCTTACACCTCTGCATCACCAGGACTTAGCATACAGCCTGACACATAGTAGGGGCTCACTGTTTGCTGAATGTAATTGAACTTTAAGAAGGATAAATGTCCCATGGCAGAGGGCAAAACCATACACAAGCAAAACTGTCATGTAATTGGGATTTAATATATTTGACTAATACCGGCATATGTGCATCGCTAAAACACATTAATATTTAATTCATCTGAGTTATTTTGCAAGGATATATGTGTGAGTAAGTACAGTGATGCTTTGCATGCAATTACGCCTCTTCTTTCAGGAGGATTAAGTGCTATGCAGATCTTCTCCTAAATACTTCCCCTGAGTTTTGTTTTAGTGTTACACCTCCGGCTTCACCCAAGGCCATTTTGAAAAAGTCATATTAAAACCACCTCTCTACACCTGCGTTTTCTACAAAACTGTTACTCACTGCCTTCTACGTAACTTATCTGCACCACATGCTAAAGTTATTTCAGAATTTGACACCAAGAAATTCACGGTCTCCTCTGGGGAACTGGCAAGCCTCTATCTTTCTAATAACCAAATGTATATAACTGATCATCTTTTCCTTCTTGACATGGTTGCCAGGAAGCTCAGAGTCGCATCTGACTTTTGTTTACTGATTCTCAATCATTATGTTAACTGCTTTCTGACTTCCTGGTATTTCTTGGGAGAATTATAAACTATTGTTAAATAAATAAATCTCTGTTGCTTCTTTCCATGGTGTAAGTCACGTGGGGTTGTCTGTTGGAGAAGAAGCTCCATTCAGATCTACGCCTGCAGCTAGAAGCTTCTCTATTAGTGACTTTAGATTTTGGGTTCAGGCTTTTTTTTTGTCATTGTTATTTTCGTTTCGTTTTGTTTTGGTTCAGAGCATTTGAATCCACATAGCCCCTTCTTCCTGGCTGACAGGTAATGAGTGACCTCTTGAGGGCCTCAGTTTGGAATGCTCTGCTGGACCACTGGTCTCACTGAACTTTCCTGCAAATCCCTCAAAAGGGGTATCATCTGTATCACCTGTGTGAAAATTCCTTATGGTGGTTTTCATGGAATACAGTAACAAAAACTGAATTTTCTCCTTTCTTTTTTTTAGTATGTTTTGAAAACATACAGAAACAGGGGGCCCCGACCCCCAGGCTGCCAACCAGTACCGGTCACATTACCACCTGAGCCATCCCCATTACCCCATCCGTGGAAAAATTTGTCTTCCACGAAACTGGTCCGTGGTGCCAAACAGAAAAGTGTACGGTACAGTTTAGTACAGAAGTGTGTTCTGTACTAAAACACAGAAAAGTTGCAAAAACAATACAATGAACACGCACAGATTCTTCATATGGCTTTGCTACCTATTTTTTTTTTTAATGTCCCCTCGTTATATACCTAAGCAAATAATAGGTGGACGATGGAATTACATTTTCAGTATGGCATCTGGATACATCATAAAAGCTCCATAGTTCTCAGAAGTCTTTTTGTTCTTGACTTTTGGGAACTACGATGACCCCGTTGGGCGTTCTTGTTAATGGCCACTAACTAGAGGTTGTCTTCTCTTCCCTTATGAGCACCTGAGAAGAGAATTGAGATCCGGATGACATGCATTCTGCTTTTTCATTCCAGAGTTGAGCTCTTCTCAAATATCAGGTCAGACTGATAGAATAGAGGGATAGAAATAGATAGAAATAGAGGGAAAGGGTGGCTCAGGAAAATGTTAAAACATATTGGGTTACCGCTTGGTTATAAAAGCACATAACTCAGAAAGAGCCAGTTGGAAGAGATGCAAAGGGTGGGGTGTGGGCAAAAGGCAAGGAGCCTCCATGCCCTCTCCAAGCATACGCCACTCTCCCTAAGGGCCCACATGTTCATCAACCCGGAAGCTCCTTCACTGCCTACATAGGCTTTCTTTTTACCTCCTATATTGTTATTTGTATTGTTATTATGCTTTGTGTGTGTGTGGAACTATTTCAGAGAAAGTTGCTGCGTTGTGCATCCTCACTCCCATATACTTCAAACCTGTCCCCTGCAAACTAGACATTCTCTTCCATAACCATAATATACTTAGTAAATTCAGGAAAGTCCGTGTTAGTTCAATAGTAAATTCAGGAAAGTCCGTGTTAGTTCAATAGTAAATTCAGGAAAGTGTGTGTTGGTTCAATACTATTATCTACTCTACTGTCTGTATTTGAATTATGCCAATTATTCCCCGTGGTATCCTTTGTAGCTTTTTTTTCCCCCAAACCAGGATCCACGCTAGGATCCCATATTGTATTTAGTTGTCATAACTCTTTACTCTTTTAAGATCTGGAAGACTGTCCCAGGCTCTCTTTGTCCTTCCTGACACTTGACTTTTTTTTTTTAATTAATTAATTTATGTATTTTTGGCCGCACTGGGCCTTTGTTGCCACGCACAGGCTGTCTCTAGTTGCGGCGAGTGGGGGCTACTCTTCGTTGCGGTGCACGGACTTCTCATTGTGGTGGCTTCTCTTGTCGCGGAGCACGGGCTCTAGGCACGCAGACTTCAGTGGTTGTGGCACATGGGCTCAGTAGTGGTGGCTCATGGGCTCTAGAGCGCAGGCTCAGTAGCTGTGGTGCACAGGCTTAGTTGCTCCGCGGCATGTGAGATCTTCCCAGACTAGGGCTCAAACCCGTGTCCCCCGCATTGGCAGGCAGATTCTTAACCACTGCGCCATCAGGGAAGCCCCTGACACTTGACATTTTTAAAGATTACGGTCCAGTTGTTTTGTAAAGTGTCCCTCAATTTGGATTTGCCTGATATTTCTTTTCTTTTTTTAAAAATTTTTAATTGAAGTACAATTGACATACTTCTTCCTTTCTTCGTCTTGATTTTTCTATCCCTCTATTATTGCCCTGACTTTATTTTAAACTCGTCATTTATAGTAAGTTGTCACCAAACTCTTTACAGAAGGAAAAAGTACCTCTACATCCAGCTCAAACGTCTCGGACCCTTTGAATCTTTCCTGACCTTACTCTCCCCCACTCACGGCAATAGGCAAAATGGACACTCCATTCTCTTTTTTCTCAGAACAATTTTATCCTGTTATTGTTTCTGTTACAGCACAGGTGATACAATGTTGAGATTATGATGGCTAAGAAGCACCTTAGACTCTGAGCTTCTTGAAAACGAGTGATGGGCCCCATTTGCTTTGTATTCCATGGGCATGGGTTTAGGCAAGTTACACATACTTTTTGTGCTTCAGTTTCTTTATCTGAAAAATAGACATCATAATAGCATCCTCCATAGAGGGTAGATGTGAGGATTAAAAGAGATAAGCCAAATAAGGCCTGGCACACAGAGTAATCGCTCAGTTAATGCTAGTTCATGTTAACTATTATTATTATTATTATTGGGATGAGCAGTAGGGTCATTAGTTCTAATATGCCTAGTGTTTAGCACTGCCTAATACACAGCTTAAAGCTCAATAAGTATTTGTAAAATAAATGCTGGGTGATGAACGTACACCAATATGCTATCCCTCTCCTTATGAGGGACACCATGCTGCCCATTTCTGAGACGGGGATGGGGAAGCAGATATAACAAAGGATGGAGCTGAAGCCAGAAGCCAGGTGTGCATATTCCTGGCCATTGCTTTATCCCAAGACACGCAGCCTTTGTCTGAGGGCTCAGGTAGCTGCTGGAAAAAAGAAACTCTTCAAATCCCAGGCCGTCGTCCTCCAAGACTCTGAGAGACAAGACTTCTCAGGTCAGATCAAGCACGTGTGTCAGAACTGTCAAACGCAGCCTCCACTCAAATACCCAAGACTACAGGGAACCGCATGGCAGACTTCCGTGTAATCGAGGGCTCTGCAACTTCAACCCAACTTTGACCTAGTTCTTAGTTTTCTCTTTCCGCTAAAAAGCGCCGAGATGGACAGGATTTGGCCGGACGTCCTCCCCCTTCCTTGCCTGAGGTGCTAACGAGCAGTGGCTCAGCTAAAAGGAAGACGGCAGATGGCAAGTGAGGCAGCATTAGACCGGACGCTCACTGGTGCCTGGGACCCCACGCCACCCTGCTGCACCCAGGGCCCCCCTCCCAGCACACCCACACGTGGGGACGGCGCTGTCTATAGGAACATCCAGTCCAGGGGCAAACTTGAATCACTGGACTCTACTAGCAGAGACAGTACCAACGAGTGGTACTGAATCTTCAGTGTGTGTCAGGCACTGGGCTAAGTATTTTATATGTGTGATTTTATTTAATCTTCACAACAGCCTTCTGAGGGAGGTACTCTTATTAGTCACATCCGCAGGTGAGGAAACCGAGGCTTCGAGAGGTTAAGGACTTTGTCTAAGGTCACACAGCCAGTGAAGGCTGAGCCGGGACTGGGACTCAGGTCCACCTGGACCCACTGACTCTGCTCTTCATGGCACACTCCTCTCTCTGCTATTCTCTCACGAGCAAGGCTATGATAGAATGACAAAAAGGACAGGCAGGCTTTGGTGGTGGGAAGATGGGGATGTATGGGAGAGGAAAAGGCCGGAAACTTGGGAGGCTCTACTGGTGGGCGGATCAGAGTGGATCAGGTTCAGGCTGACCCCGGCTGGACGATTCCCCGTTGGCTGGCCAGTGTTCACGTACCATCCCCATGACCTCGAGTCTGAGGCTCCATTTCTTTAGCTATAAAATAGGGACAATAGTGAAACATAATAGTATGCCAAGCTTCAGACGCCAACATGTTGATAAGTAACCCCAAAGCATGGTACCAGGGTTGTGAGGGTGCCGATGGCCATGAAGAAGGCACAATATGCCCAGAAAGGGGATGAGGGAGGAAGAGGAGGTACCACAAGAGGGAGATGGGCGCAGTGATAGATTTCCTGCTTGGCTTTGCCCCTGGTCTGCTCTGAGGAGTTGCTCTAGGCATGTGCTTGTTAGGAACAGAAAGCCTGCAGTGTTCTCTCTTTTAGTAAAGGTGAGATGTCCATGGAGCTGCTCTCTGCTCACAGAAGGCTCCCTTGGATGTTTCTAATACATGGTCCCCCAGTGCTGAGTCCATGGCGTTCATCCTGGGACCAGACATAGGTCACAGTCCCACCCAAAAGAGGTTAGTGTGAAGAAGTGGCAGGACGCTGAATATATGTCAGTGCAACATAGGTGAAAATGTCTAACACTGTGAGATTCACAGTGGGGATGAATATATTTTGGGTTTGAATCTTGAGTCTATAATGATGCTTTCCTGCCCACTCCTTGCCATATACATAACACCATAGAGAACATGTTGGAGAGCAACGCTCGTCTGGTTTTGTTTTTGTTTTTTTCCCTCAAATCAGAAGTGGCTCTTAGAAGATCTTTAATGCTGCTGCTCATGGGAATCTCACCAAGCTTGTGCTCTAGCACGCCTGCTGATGAGCGTCTCACTCCTGTGGCTTAGGCGTCTTCACACCTTCCTTAGGTGAGAGAATCCAGATATGTCCCTAGCCCTGATGGGTCCTTTTTTTTTTTTTTTTTAAGATGTGTCATTTTTGTTTTAGAATATGGAATTTCTCATCCAAATGAAAGATCATCACATGTCTATCCCCACAGGCTTCTCTTTTCAACCCTTCCCCGTGGCAGCAGTTTGAAATCTTTTCTGTCTGCTCCGCTGAATGTACCTTAAGTTGGCTGTTTTAGGGAAGGCAGCCTTTGGGATGCTCTGTCAGTGCCTCTAGCCTGGTGTCCTGACAGCAGAGGAACTGGGAAGGGTCCAAGATGGGTCTGGAGTTGGACTTCCAGAGGGAGGAGCTTCTTCATTCATCAGAAGAGGCTGGAGCTTTTTGGGAAGATGGCGGCAAGGGGCTCAACTTCTCTGCTCCTTCCTCTTTTCTCATTTTCCAGTGTTGTCCTCTCTACTTTCTCAAGTCTTTCTCTTCTCTCCCTGCCTCCTGATTGGCCATTTCTCTCTGTACTCAGGATATCTTTTTTTTTTTTTTTTTTTGTACTCAGGATATCTTTATCTTGCCCATTCCTGTTTCTCCGTGGAGCTGTAAGGTGAGCATGCCTGGGAGTGTCTAGAGTGGGAAAGGACCAAACCCAAACCTCTGGTTATTAGCTACATTTGGGTATTGGCTGCAGGCCAGGAGTAGTAGAGGCAGCTGCAGTAAGAATAGCAAAAGAGCCTCCATCTGTTAAGGGGCTACTAGTATATTACAAGCACATGCTCTACATTATCCCTGATTCTTACACCCAATATAGACGAGCAAACTGATGCTTGGAGCACCTATGGCTTATCCAAACCCACAGAGAGGTAAATAATATATTAACATGTAAGTAAATCGCCTTAAGGCTGCTTATATCCAATTCTAAAGTCTGTGTCCTTCCTACCATGCTGTCCTGCTTCTTCATTCGCTCCTGGAGTAAAGTCCAGATCTGGCGGGAATGCACGGAGGAGTAAGGGGAAAGGAGAAGCTGGGAATCAAGGACTAGCAGGTTCTCTTGTTACAAACTGGATTTTTCCCAATCCTGCTTCCATATCCCCTCTCTTCTGAAAGAAACTCATGAGAGTCACTGGATGGCAGGAGTTGTTGGCTAGAGTTTAGGGCAAATGACAAAGCAGCAAATATTTGTTTTGGGTTCCCACCAGTATCCTATTTCTACACTTCTTTTCTCTTTTCTATGGCCCCTAAAGTAGAGAAGCTTCTTATAGGGTGGATTTCCAGTCTTGATCTTTCTTACTCCCTGGGGACCTGGTAGAGTGCTCAGCACTGAGAAAGTACTAGGTGTATGTGGAATGAATGAATGAATGAATGAATGAATTCTCCATGCCAGCACACTGAGGTCCCTTAGGCTGCCTCCTGTTTGTTTGGGACGCACCCTGCTATGCCCCACCTGGGTTGTCTTCCCCTTTTCTCCACCAAAGTATTAGGGTCAATACAATTAGGGTTCCATCCCCTCAGTATGTTTTGAATCATAAAAAAAAAAAGGGTGAATCTCCTCTCTTCTCCATGAAGGACCAGAAAGCATGGTTGTCAGACCATAAAACCCTCTCTCCAAATTCCTAAAAATCTTTAGACCAAAACAGAGACCAGATGATTCAGGAAGCAGGCATGCCATTACTCAGAACCAAGGGGAGATGAGGGTAGAAGGAAAAACTAATGTTTCTTAAGTGCTCCTAAGTGTGATGTCATTTCCCAGCAGCATTTGTGCTGTCCCATCTTATAGATGACATCAAGATTAGCCGGGCCTGTTTGCTCAACTCGAGCAGCTGGCATCACTTGCTAAAGTTACACAGTTTAGTAAGTGGTGGATCCAGGATTCAACTCAGATACGCGGGACTCCAGTCCACACAGTTTATTTTTCAAGTGTCTAATAAGAGGCCTCTAGTTTTTGAAGTGTCTACTCACAAAGTATGTGGTTCTCCACTGCTAAATACCAGGGCTTTAAAGGACCGGCAGGGGTGATTGAACAGGTCAGTCATGTTTCAACTTGATGTAGCAACAGAAGCAATTATTCAAATGCCATCCCAGGCGGAAACTGAAAACACGGATGAGGTCGAGGAAGAGCTGGTCTGTATTTGTTTTCCACTTAAAGTACCTAAATCTACTTTGGAATACGGTGCCCCACACCCAGAGAACGTATAGCTCTTGCGTTTCTGAAGGGTGGGTACAAACTCACGTGATGGAATTTGCAGATGGAATCACAAGGAAAGCAATCTTGGATTTGAGGACAAAGAAATAAAATTTGGAGCTGGGGTTGTCCATGACGTCACTCCCTCAGGAAGGGGGCTTTTTTCCTCAGACCATGGGAAAGACTAGATCTCATATGTAGTTGAAAATGATCCTTCTTTAAGTCGGTTGATACTTGGGGCAAGTCTGACGCAGCTGTATGACCCTGTGAGGTGGGGGGAGGGCAGTATGGACTAAATGGACAGAGTCATAAAGGGGGAGGTACATCTCTGCTATTGCCTGTATGGAGGATGCAACCGCCTACCAAGGGAAGTGCATCCATCCAGGAGCTGTGCATGGCGAGCAGCTGCAAGACAGGGCAGTTCCTCAGTGGTACCCAGGACAGCAGAGAGGAGCACACGGCCCGAGGGGAACAAGCTGCGGGGCTGATGACTCAGGCGGGACAGGAGAAGAGAAGCACCTCCCCAAAGGAAGAATGTTCGGGAGGCTGACGCTCGGGATACACAACGATCTATGCTTCCGTCCCTCCCCCGACTCTCTCCGATTTTGACACCCCAAAACCCGGTGTGAACCAGCCCCCAGCCCAGCTGAAGGGAGACTCGTTCAGCAAATGCCCATATTCCAGCCACCCAGGCTCCTCGGTGACAAGCCGCTGTGTCGTGAGGATGCTGCTTCACTTAAGCCTCTTTCAAAAGCCTCTTGCTGTGCTGTGTGTGTCGGAACAGGCTCGGGAAGGGATAACACGCTCCCGCTGTTTGTGCTCTTTGCTGGTCTAAAGGCAAGAGCGTTCAGACTGAACGAGGCAGCGGGGTTCTCAGCCTGCCTCTGAGTGATGCTGGCAGGCCCTCTGGTCCTTATTCTAGCCGGTCGTATCCAGAAATAGATACTGCATCCAGTATGCAGGCAGCACGGAACCCAGGTAACCGAGGCAAAGGTGTGTGCCTGCCACGCTCTCCTGCTGGCTCTAAGACAGAACTGAGCCCCTCTTGGGGCAGCCTCGCACCCCCGTACTCTGTTCCTTCCTCTCCTCTTTAGTGGCACCTCAGTCAGGAGACTCTGAATCTGCCCCCTTCAAGCCTTAGTGGCTGAAAACGACAAAAGTTGATTTCTTGTTCCTGCCACGTGCCCATTGTGGGGTGGTGGGGAGGGAGGTGGGATGAGAGGGTCCATTCATCACAGTCACTCGGGGACTCCAACTTGGCTGATGGCAGAGGGAAAAAAGGCCTCCAGAGGGTCTCAAAATTAAATGCCTGGGTCTAGAAGCAAGGCTCTTCACTCCTACGCACAATACACGGGCCCCGCCCAATCACAAGAAGGCCAGAAAGTACTGTCATCCTGTGGGCAGAACAGAAACTATTGGACAAGTAGCACGTGACGGAGCTAAGGGGAAAGAATGTGCTTTTAAGGCCAAGAAGACCCGAGCTGCAGTCTTAACCCTGTCCCTTCCTGGCCGTGTGACCTTTAGCAGAGTCTCTAACTCTGTGAGTCTTGGTGTCCTCATCTGGAAAGTGAGGAGATCATACCTCCCTGGGGATGTCCACTAGTGTTCAGCACATAAAATCGGGCACTGACAAACTGACTTAGTGACTTACAGAAGCGGTGGGTGTCACTTCTGAGGTTAGGTGATAAGACTGTGCTTTTGTTTTGCTGTCGTTTTCTCTCCCTGGTCCTCTCTCTTCACTGATGAAGCAAGGAGAGGCCCATGTGTCAAGGAACAGAGGATGGCATCCAGGCAACAGCCAGAAGTCACTGAGACTCTCAGTCCAACAGCCCACAAGGAGCTGGATCCTTCCAACACAGCTGGAGTGGCCTTGGAAGTGGGTCCTTCCCCAGTTGAGCCTGGAGGTTACTGTAGTTCAGCCACCCTTGGGATTTCAACCTTGTGAGAAACCTTTAGCCAGAGGCACACAGGTAAGCCATGCCTGGATTCCTGACCCACAGAAATTACAAGATAATAAATATGTGTTATTTTAAGGCACCAAGTTTTGGGATAATTTGTTACACAGCCATAAATAACTGATACAAACACTAGCTATATGCCAAGCAGTCTACTAGATGCAGAAGCCACAGACAGGTAGAACATCTCCCTTCTCTAAAGAGATGATCTTGCTGCCAGGACCCTGTCCGCCCACTTAGCTTCAGTCTTTTCAGCAGGGACAACATTCGCATTATGTCCAGCCTGGCCATGCTCGGAACAGGCTGTTTCAGAATACACACATGCCTCCCTTGACATCAATCCTCCTCAAGCTTCATTAACTTTACCTTCACTGTTTTAAAAGACACATCCATTTCCTACCCGATCCAGTTCTTTTATCAGAAGACAGTTTGGTGGAAGGGTCAAAATCCTAATGTGGAGCCAGATTACCTGGGAGTCAAGCTCGATCCCATCACTTATTAACTGTGTGCCTTTGGGAATGGTATTTCACCTCTCTGTGCTCCAGTGTTCTTATGTAAATGGGAGATAAAATAACACCTGGGGACGTCAGAGGGTAAAATGAAGTATTACACATAAAATGAATAGCCTAGTGGTTGGGGAATGGATAAGTCCTTGGTAGATGTTAGCTATCATTAATCCCAGACTTCATGCCTCACTTTATGGTAGAGTGTTTGTATTTGGTGAGTATCTGGACTCTCAGTGCTAATCTAGACTCAGCAATTACACTCAATCTAGATCAGTAAACTAGGGACAGCAGGCCATGTATGGTCACAACTCAATTCAATTCAACTATATTTATGTGCTTCTCCCTCTCCCCCACTCAAGAACAGGGCACCAAGAATACATGCTAGGAGACTTCATATGAGGGGTTTTATCTTGCTTCATTTAAGTGGTAGACTGGAGTTTTCTGTTCTCTTCACCTATTAGTCCTTATACTGTTTACTGTCCTTTAGCATCATAATTCACATAAGTGATACCATGAACACAACCCATGAGAGGCAAGTTGAAGACACACTGTCCTGACAATTAGTTGATCAATTAAGTAACTAGTTAACTAACTAGAAAATGTTTCAGTCTGAACAGTGAGGGCCTGGAGTGGAACAGGACTCCCCAACGCAGCGTTAAGGGGGTGTCACGGGACTGGCTTGGGTTGGGATGGTAGCTGGCAGAATAAAGCGTGGGCCTGGAGGGCAGGAAGAGTAGAAAAGCAGAGACAGAAGGAGATGAGAGATGGTTCTTCTGGTGTTTGGACCGAAAGGCAACCACAAGAGCCTTAGAAAACTTTTGCACTCTCAGGGGTCTTGAACACGTCTCTAATTCATAAGACGTAACACCAGGTTGCCTCTGGGAACATCCAGAGGGCTAGAAGGGCTTGCACAAGGTCTGCAATATGGTTTTGGTTGTTGTCTTCCGGACAGAAGGAGTGTGGGAAAGGAAGATGGAGTAGGTAAGAAGATGAAGGTGGATATAGAGCTAGAATATCTGGGTCAACAGATAAGGAGAGAAGGATAGAAAAATGCTTCCTCAACCCTCCACTGCGTCCCCCTGGTTTACTCTCCCCCACTTCAAGAATTATTGAGCTTCATGGAAATCACATCCAACAAATTCTTATGGTGCACCTATTCTGTATAAACGTAACTATTTTTATTTTAAATTATTTATCTATTTTGATGTATTAAGTTGTGAGAATGGTCCAAAAATAAATGTATTATTTTCCTGCACTGCTTTGAAGATAAATGGTTTACAGAAACTCATATTCTATACCTGACGGAGGTACTGGGGCAATGTTGTTACTTGCTTACCCGGTCCTAATTCCCGGAGGTACACACTGTACCCCAATCAACTCGTGGTTAGACGGCACGCGCTGTCTTCTACAAATCTGCATAACCCCCTCTTCAAACACTTACATTTCATTTTTGCTGTTGGGGAACACTGCCCGTAATATTCATGATTATTGCCTGTATTCTAATTAGAACTCATTTGACTGATCCTAAAACTACATATTTCAAGCAAATAAGTCTCTGCCTCATTCATGAATATTGGAATTTGGAAGCCAAGGTGCGTTTGTCCCTGCACGGCCCCTTTTTATGCTTAAAATCCTCCTTACTTTTAAGACTTCCCTCTTACCTTCTGTCCTTCCATATAAAAGGAGACTTCAATTCTTAGACTGTCCTTATTGGGAAATCACCCCTGTACTTTGCTAGCTGTAGTAGACATATATTTTTGTCATCCCAAATCCATTCTTTCCCTTTCTGATAACCAATCCTGGTTTCCCTCTGGGAAATGACACCTTCCTCCGCTCTTAGCCTATATGGCTGCAGTGAAGCTATGCCCATCCCATAGTGGGAGCATGTTCAGAGCTCAAGGTGATCAGCGCATGGTCCTCCCACACCTACAACCACTGGTTCAGTGCTGCGTTTAGAACTATATCAAAGCTAATGAGACAAAATGAGGGTTTCCCTGGGACTTCAGGGAAAGAGATTTTGCTTTTCTTGCAGTGCAGAAAACTTAGAGGATTTAAGGGCTGGATCTGCCTCACCATCTGGTTATCACCACCATCTGGCCATCACATGATGGCTGTAAAGGAAGCCAGTGTAACTAAAGACACGCTATAGGTGATTTTAAAAAAATACATGGGGCGAAGGATAGTATTTTTGAGCCCCAAATCTAGCTGTGCCCCAAGCTAGACCTAGCCCTGAATGTTTCATCGTATATAAACCAATACATTTCCACTTTCTTTAAGCCAGTTTGGGCTGACTTTCCTGTCACTTGAAGCTAAAGGAGTCTTTACTAATACAGTTACATTACTGAAAGATGTTTTTGTGCCTGAGAACGTGGCCTCCTGGAAACTCGTGGCCATCTGAAAAATTGAAGAGAGTGGAATAGAAGGGTGCTGGAAATGGAAAGGATCTGCTGCAACCCAGTTAATCAAAAGATGGGGAAACTGAGAGTTAGGGAGGGGATGTCCATACATGTGCTTAGCTGCAGAAGTGGGAACATGACCTAGACTTGACATGCAACTCTCTCTCTCACCTCTTCCCACTCAACTTGGGACGGACTCTCATTTTCTACAAGTGACTGTCGTTTCTGGTTTGTTTGCAATCACTTCAAGAGCTGGCCACAACGGGCCACCTCTCCCTTCCTTCTCCTTCCTCCTTGATGTAGATTTATTTCTTTAAAACATTCTATTTGGAAACATTTCAAGCACACAGGAAGTACAGAAGTCAAATAGACACTGTGGCACTCCATCTAGTTTGAAAAGATGTAAGTATTTTGCCAGTTTTCCTGCAGGTTTTTCTCTTATTAAACAAGACGGAAGGCATTGCATTATAGCTGAAGTCCCACTGCCTCCTCCACGCCTTCTGCTTCCCGTGTATCCTACCCAGCAGTAACTACTATACTATATGTGCTTGTATGTTTCTCCATATTGCTTTGTACTTTAAATAAAGAACCGTGGATACTTCAGGGCTGGCCTTTATAATTTTATGGCAGTGATATTGTACATATCCTATTGGAGCTTGCTTTTCTCACTCGGTATTGTATTTTGAGATTTATAATATTTACGTTGAGAGAGGTAGATTTCTTAGCCTTTATTTGTGCAGAAATGTATTCATTTTGTCTTACTTCCGGAATGATAGTTTAGCTGGTTACAGACCCTTAAGTTGATGGTGATTTTGCTTCATCACACATTATTTGGCACACGTGTGTACGTTCAGAAGTCTTCTGCCAGTTCAAATTTGTTCCTGAGTAAAGAATCTGTCATTAACTTCTATCTGCTTTACAGTGTTACCTGTGATTTTTGGATTTTGATTCTTTTACCTGCTAGAAGGTCACTGTGTTTCTTGAAATCATGGATTAGGGTCATTCATCAATGTTGGAAAAACACTTTACCATTATCTATCCAAACACTGTTTCTCCCATATTCTCTCTCTATCTTTTCCTTTGGAACATATATTAGTTATATGTGGGATCTACATTAAACTATTTAACCTAATTCTTCCTTTTTATACTTTCTCTTTACTTGGCTTTCTGTATAATTTCCTCAAAATTATCTCCAAACTACTAATTCCCTCCTTGGTGGTGTTTATTAATCCATTATTTAGCCTCTCTGCTTGGTTTTAAATTTTAGTTACTACTTTTCTCCATGTCTAAAAGTTGTATGTGGTTCTTCTTCAAAGTTGCCTGTTCTTTTTTCATAAGATCTTCATCTTTTATTTGTGGGATAGATCCTTTTCTTTATATTTTCAGTAATTTTAAGTACACTTTCTATATTCTTTTTCAGATTTTTCTGTTCAAGTTCAAGAAGTCTAGTTATCAGATAGTTTGTGTGGCTGTCTGGTGAGCTGCTCTCTTGCAAGATGTCCTTTTTACCTTCCAAAATCCTGTGGTTTGCCTTTCCACTCTATTTCTGTTTGTGCTTCTGCTGAGTACCCTAGGAGTATCACTGTCCCAGGATCAATTTTTATGCTTTATGATATATTTTCACCTTCGTGGTTCCCTGTACCTTTCAGCAATATAAAATCAGACCTCAAGCCTCTAAGAAATATAGTCCTGGATTTGATTGTTCAGAAGAAACTTTTTTTGCCAAAGGCAGGCAGAGAGAGAAGAGCTTCCTTTTTGTTGCCTCGTACTGATGAGAATATATGTTTTCTAGTTGTTCTAGGAATGAGGTCTTTGAGGGTCCTGATTCTATGCTTCTCACTTTGCTCAGGCCTAAGGTTTTGTGTCCTTTCTCCATATGGGATTAAAAAATCCAATCCCATAGGTTATTGGTATCAAAAATCACTTTTTCCCACCCTCTAAAAGTAATAACAAAGCCAGTCCATACATTGACTAATCTTGTTTTAATTTCCTCTTTTTTTTCTGGGACAATAATGTTTCCCTTCTTTCGAGTCCAACCATGCATTTTAGTTTATTTGTGTTCTATCCAGCAATTTTTGGTATGCATAGTGGAAGGGTTTTCAAGTTGTCTTAGTGTACGGAAGCCAATTTATTTACCTCTCCAGATACGCTTGGCCACGTTTTTCTGTTGATGGTACTGGGGAAGCCTCCTGGCCCAAATGCATTCTTGTAGGTACAGAAGGACTGTCATCTCTGTGCCTCCTTCATCGTGTTCCACTTGCTTAGTTGACCGGGTTCTCTGCAGTGGCTGCTCTAGGTCCCTCACATCACTCACAGGCATGTCTTGTTCCCCGATGTGCACGACTCTTGCTTCTCATTTCTGGGCATTCCTGTTGGTACCGAGGCATGAGATAGTTTGGGCCTTTGTGACACATGCAGTGTCTTGCCCAGCTGGCCTTACGAGGCTGCAGGTGGAGAGATGGGGAGTACCCCTTGCTCACTTCCATCATGGGTTCAGCCTGAGGATTGTGGCTTGTGCCTCGGATGCTGCCTTCCTAGGTGCCAAGCATCTGGTTTCCTAGGCAGCTACTCACGGGCCTAGGAGGTAAACCCAGAAGTGCAGGAGACTTGATGTCACATGGGACAGCTTTCACCAAAGAGATAGAAAAGCGAGCATAGAAATTCTTCTCCCTTCTTCCTCCAAGATGGACTATTAAAACACGCAGTGTGGGGGAGGGATAAATTAGGAGTTTGGGATTAGCAGATACACACTACCATACATAAAATAGATAAACAACAAAGTCCTACTGTAGAGCACAGGGAATATAAAACTGAATCACTTTGCTGTACACCAGAAACTAATGGAACATTGTAAATCAACTACGCTTCAATTAAAAAACGAACAAAAACAAAATTAAAAAAACCTGCAGTGGTTTCAGGAGACCTCTCCTAATACATCCTAAGAAATTGAGCAATCAACTACGCTTGTTATAAAAGCCGTAATATAATCACTTAGATTTGCTCTGCTGCCTTTCCTGACTTTCTCCTGTTTTTTCCCACACTCTCTTTTTCGCTCCCTGGAGTTGTACTTCCTCCTATACTAAACACCTAGAAATTTGCCCCAAGCTCCATTTTCTAGGCAACTCAGGCTAAGATAACTTATTTGCCATCATACAGGACTCTGCAGCCCCTCTCTTTCTAATCCAGCAACAGCTAGGGGAAAGCAGAAAGCCTCTTGAGAAAAAGGTACGTTCCATCCATTGTTTATTTGTTTATGGATATCAGCCTTGAACTGACTCTCAAGGCTCCCATTCTTTCTACCTCATGGGCATACAGTATCTTGGTGTTGGATATAGGCAAAGTGGGGACAGTGTATGGAAACTGCTTGCAGTGTAAGATGTAGGCAGTGCGGAAGAAAACCAACTTCTAGGTTCTTGTTATGGGCTGTGAGTCCTTGACTTGTGTGACATCTTTTTTTGATTTATAGAATAAAGTTTAACGGTGGACATTGATGGGGCCTGAGAAATCCCTCTGGTGCTGTTATTTCCTCTTTCTTTTGGTTGAGCAATTACCTTTCCCGGCCACACCTCTCTGCTGAATCCGCAGGGTCCTTCTGATAGTAACGTTCATTTTAAATTTGAGGCTCTCTAAAATTTCATCATGAAAACAATGTTTTTAACACAGTGCTTTATCACCAGGGAAATACTACATGGAAACATTTCATCATAAAATCTCAAAACAGGAGAGCTAGAGAAACCCCACTGCAATGCATTGTCTGTGGGAGAGATTCAATATTTGTTAAAAGACTGAGCACATTGATATGAGGAAATGTAAAATGGTGAAAAGGTCTAGGAGACCGGGGATGACAAGAGATGGGATTTAAGTCCAATAATTTGTGGCCCTCGAGTAGGTCGTTTAACCCAAAGGGGCCAATTGACTTCTGAACACCCTTCCTAGGTGGGGAGAAATCCCAGGAGAGGTGAGAGACAGATTCTTGCATCCTGGTATGGAAGGCAAGTATAGACGGGTTAGATATTCCATCTCTCAGCATCCTGGCAACCAGAATGCAACCAGGAAATCTGATTTTAGCCAACTGACTGGTCAAACCACGTCTACAGCCAATGATGCTCTAAGGCAAGTTACTATTTAGAATTCATTTGGGTGGTGGCTGTGTCATCCCTTTCTGTGGTAGCAGCAATGGGACCAGCTGTGGCAATAGAGTGTCCAACCACACACTTCTTGTGTCCTCTTGCAACTGCAGTTCTGTCCCCCGGTCTTTCACTGATTCCTGGATAGTGTCTGAGCCTGGACCTTCAGCTTTGCTACTGAGCCGATGAACTATGTGACGTTGCTCCAATGCACTTAGAGACTTAGTTTCTGTTGCTTGCAACCAAAACACTACAAGTGGAAGGTCTAAAATTCTTCCCTCGTTCCAAACATCCCACAAACTGTTGTGTGATGCTTTGGATGTTGCAAAGTGCTTTTAAAACAATTTTTTATTGCGATATAGTTGATTTACAATGTTGTGTTAGTTTCAGGTGTACAGCAAAGTGAATCTGCTTTACATACACATATATCTACTTTTTTTAGATTCTTTTCCCATATAAGCCATTACAGAGCACTGAGTAGAGTTCCTTGTGCTATACAGTAGGTCCTTATTAGTTATCTATTTTATATATAGTAGTGCGTATGTGTCAATCCAAATCTTCCAATTTATCCCTCCCCCGCCCCTTACCCTCTGGTAACCATAAGTTTATTTTCTACATCTGTGACTCTATTTCTGTTTTGTAGATAAGTTCATTTGTAGCCTTTTTTTAGATTCCACATATAAGTGATATCATATGATATTTCTCTTTCTCTGTCTGACTTACTTCACTCAGTATGACAATCTCTAGGTCCATCCATATTGCTGCAAATGTGGCAATCCCACTCCTGGGCATATATCCGGAGAAAACCATAATTCGAAAAGATACTTGCACCCCAGTGTTCACTGCCACACTATTTACAATAGCCAGGACATGGAAGCAACCTAAATGTCCATCAACAGAGAAATGGATAAAGAAGATGTGGATGCAAAGCACTTATATACACCTTGTCTTATTTCATCCTCAAAATGACCACATGGGAATGCTTTATTATCCGTATTCCAGGCATGGGAACAGATGAAGATCCCAAGGTCAATGGTTTGCTCAAAGTGACACAATCAGTCCTGAAGGGGAGGACTTGCACCCAGTTGAATTCTTTGTGCTTGTTTTATATCACCAGTGGAACCGTGGTGAGGTTCAAATGAGATGATGAACATGAAGGTGGTTCTAACCTTGAAGAGCGCTGTACAATTATTATTTCTGATTAATTACCTAGGAAGAAGGTGGCAGGAATGGAAGGTAAAGGCAGGTCTGAGCTCGAGCCTAGTACTATTTTCATCACTCTTCCTTCAAAGGGATGCTTTGAATTACATTTATAGGTTACTTTTGGGGGGTACTTATTTTCTTTTACAGGTGGTTTTGGCATAGAAATAAGAAAACCTCTTGGCTACGTTCAAAGAATTTAAGAAATCGTTGCATGGTGTTTTCAAAAGCCACATAAAAATGTCTCCACACCACCTGAATCCCTAATGGTTTTCGCTCGAGGTCATCTAACTATAACAATGATTTAATCGCACCTCTTAGGTAAATGTATGATAACAATGGAGGATCAGCTCTGGAATTATCCCAATGCCGTCCAAATTGTCCAAAGGGAAATGAACAAATCCATCATAAACCCAAAATGTGATGGTGACAGTAGGTGGGTGAGGTGGGGGGAGAGGGGCTCCTTTCCCCATCAACCTTTTCAATAAGAGAAATGACTGCCAGCCTCCACTGGGACACTTATGCTACACTGGAGAAGGTGGGGAAGGATAATAACAATCATAGCAACAAGCTTATATTTAGACAGCACTTTACGGTGCGCAAAGTGCCGTGAGTAGAGCAGTTATTACTTCTCTATTATATACAAGGAAATAGCCTTCGAGAAGTTAAGAGACTTGCCAAGTATCATACAGCCATTAGCTGGTGAAGTCAGAAATCAAGCCAAAGTGTGTGTGTGTGTGTGTGTGTGTGTGTGTGTGTGCGCGCGTGTGTGTGTGTGTGTGTGTGTGTGTGTGTGTGTATTTTAGAGGAGGAGGGAGATGATAAAAGAACAAAGAAAGAAGAGGAGATGGTTGAGAAGGGTAGGTGGGAGAAAATGTGGGATAGAGAGGTCTCTCATACAACAAGACAGAACCAAGAAGAATAATAGGGATAAAATACCCACCATGATAAAATGTCTGAAGAAACCGAGAGAGAAAATCCCAGCCAAGTAGAGAAGTAGAAATAATACGAGTGATGTACTATCATTACGTGGACACCAGGATATCGACAGATTAAAAAAAAAAATGTCCTCTATCAATAACGACTTAAAAGAAAAAAAATGTGCTGTCACAGAGCATGGGGGACCGTGACTCACATTTCACATTTTGGGGTGATACTCTGGACGTATTTGGTCCTATTTTTAACACTCGGAAGGCATTTGTTTTGAAGTTTGAGGATTAAAAAGGGGCACACATGGCCCATATTCCACATGTACCCCTGCTTACAAGATAGGCTAAGGTATGCTTCTTGAATAGATCTCTTTGTTGCCCTTTCCTTAAAACTGACCAAGCTAATTTCCAGATCTCTTCCCTGATAATAACAGAGGCTGAATTTATTTGGATGGAAACAGACATCCTGACCTCTGATCTGTTCATCATTTTGGTTCTTAAAGGCCCAGACTCTAGCTCTCAATTTCCAGAAGTTCTGTTCCTACCATGACCAAAATGCTGGCAGCGACTTTGCTTAGAAGGGGATCTGAAATATCTTAGCTAAGCCCTAATGGGAATGAAGGTTATTCTCCAAACTGGCCCCTAGTCTATAAAAGACAGTCTCAACCATTTTTGTCAACCTCCCACAGTGAATCTACAAAGTACCATTTTACTGAACAGACTGTCTAGCTGGTCAGTAGGTGGTACCCAAGGGCATGTTTTGAATGAGCATCGTTGTCTTACACGATGTTGCAATCAAAAGTTCCAAACAGAAATGACTCAATAATGTATCCATTTACTTCTTCAATCTGTGTTCTTAGAATAAACTGTCTCTTGGTGGTAATATACTTAATAATTTTATTACCTATTTTGTGAATCAGTAGTTTGACCTTTCTGAAAATAACCCTCGTCAAGCTTTCAGGACTATTCTCTAATTTTTGAATCTAGTGAATAGACTAGACTGATTTCGTAGTCACTCTTTATAGTTTAATCAGATATTGATTATGCCGCTTTTAGCCTATTCTGTCACAAGGAAGTAGTACAACTGTCGTTACTATTATTATTAGTTTGCCAATCAGATCTCTTTTCAAATGGTAGCTTCTCTATCATTTTATTTTAATTCTCCTTTTGGTTTGTTTTTCATAATAAATAGAAAGTAAATTTTAAAGTCAGACAGATTTGGATTCAAACCCTAACTCTTGCGCTTGCTAACTGTAAACTTAAATAGTTTGATCTATGTGAGATGCAGATTTGGCGTTTGAAACCCTCAAAGAGTTTTGAAAGGATTAAGTCAGACATAAAAGTGACTAGCACAAGATAAACACTCCAAAAATGTTACTTTCCTCACTCAATTCAGTTTTCTTATATCTTTCTTGAATTTGGCACCAGAAATACAAAGTAATATCCAAGTGGGCGTACATCACACATTTGTACATAATCGATAAACATAAAGAACGTAATGAATATTCTTTGATCTTCAAAAGCCAACACATACATTCCATTTCTATTTGTCTTTAGGTAAATAAACAGGGGAAGTCCTAAGTCTTTAAAAGCAAAGTCATGTTCATTCAAAATGAATATCATTTTTAGGAGAACAGGAAGCAAATAATTTCAAAACACATTAAACGTTATAATATTCACGAGAGGAACTGGGGAATCTATATAGTTGTACTGACGTTTATGAACTCTGACCGTCCACAGTGAGATCAGGTTGACCAGCAATTAAATAGTCAGGATTTCTCATCATCCAGTAAGGCCGACAAAGCAGACTGTACTGCCCTCCTGCAGATGACAATATGCAAAAGACTCTATATAATAAGTCTTGCAGTACCCAAACAAACTAAATGTTAATGAATCCTACATTTTACAAATGTATTTGACCACGTGACCCCTAAAAACATACAAGAGAGCTAATATTCTGTGGGACATAGTTTGGGAAACACAAATCTGTTGGATCATACCAAAATCTTATAGCACAAAAACCAAAAATCAAACACCAAACAACAATCACAAAGCCCACAATAAACTCCAGGCCTGTAAGTGTAATGTACATAAATGACACAGCTAGCGAACAACTTCAGTAATAAAGATCACAAAGCCCACAGTAAACTCCAGGCCTGTAAGTGTAGCTTAATGTACATAAATGACACAGCTAGTGAAGAACTTCAGTAAGAAAGATCTTGTTCACATCTTTTAAAATTATCAATAATCCTCTGGCTCAAATAATAGATTCGACTTCATTCAACAACACCATGGTCATTAGAGCCCCCGAGTAACTGCACGTTCATTTGAGTTTTAATCGTTTTGGTTCTCGGTCAGTCAAGACTGTCAGCTGAAACTTACAAAGCATAAATTATTTTCTACGTTTACTATAATTACTTTTGCACCATGGATTATAAATAAACACAACACAGGTTGTTCTAACAGTCAGGAGCCAGGGCTTGAGGTCAGGCGGAGGTGAATCTGAATCCTGATTCTACAATCGTGATCTTAGAGAAGACACCTAAACTCTCTGTGCCTCAGTTTCACTGTATGTAAAATGGGGCTTTTTCCTACTTGTTAGATGGTTTGAGGGTTAAATGAGATTACATAACATGCTTTGCACATTACCAGACACATAGTAAGTGCTCAATAAATGCTCACTACTATTTTATGGACCTCAGGTCCTGAGTTTATTCATCGTTTTATTCTCTTTTGTGAATAATAACCTTCTTTATCTTTTGGGTATATATATGTAGCCACTGGAACACCAATGTAGCCAGCAAGTTTCTGCATCCAGGCTGGTATTTACCTACATGCCATTTACAAATCATTTGGCTTTCAAATAAAAATCCGCAGGGAGCATTATTTTATATGCAGATATTTGAAGGTCTATTTTCATACTTTCTCAGACAGTGTGTTTCTAAGCAAGGAAACCGGCAGGGAATCAGGGCGGCCCTTCTGTGCTCAGTTGCTTTGCAAGAGTTTGCGCTGACTGACGTTTCAATGGGAGGGAGGAGAAGGGAAAGAAAAGAGGCCTATTTTCTGTATCGCTCACCCTCCTTTAACACCCCAACAGAAATCCAATGCCATTTTGAGGGTTGCCTGGGTGAAAATGAGCGCGTCTAGTGATATGCCAACAGGAGTGCATCAGGGCTAAAGTTTCTGACAGTCTAATAGGGATGCTGGTCCAAGAACTTTATTAGCAAAGTCAAGGATGAAGGTTACATGATACGGTGGGTACTGCAACGTCGTTTATCCCAACACCCTTTCCCTGCAAACTTTTCCCTGGCCTGTCTTTTATTATAGGGTCTGGTAAGGCTTACAGGAAAAGAAAGAGAAGACAGAGGAGGAGGGAGGAAAGAAGGAAGGAAGGAAAGAAGGAAGGCAGGAAGGCAAGGCCAGGCCCTGACTTTGCCAGTTTCAGTTTGGCTAATGAGTCTGTGGTAGACCGTGGCCTCCATTCTCCAGCCCTCCCTGTACGCACACCTCTACTGCCGGGCAGGCCAGAACAAGCCCATGTGAGCCTGCAGGATGATGGCAGACACTTGGGCAGATGCCCCATCCACAGAAGCTGATTCACCCCGTTGACCACAGCCAACCACAGACACACAAGAAAACCCCACCGACAAACGAACTGTCCAGCTAAGCCGCCCCACATGCCTCCCGCTGGATGCTAGTTACATATGCGGCTGTTGTCCGTGCCCAGTTTGGGAGGTTCCTTAGCTGCGGGAGAGAAGTGACACAGAGGCAGAGGTGGGCATGTGGTGGTACTTCTCTCCCTCTGCCTTTGCTCTTCTGTCCTTGAATAACTGGATGATGTGACAGCTGGAATTTTCCAGCCCCTGAGTAACCGTGAGGGAAAGAACGAACTTCTTGGCTTGTGAGGTCAACATTCTCCTCCTCCTTGGTTTAAGCCAAGTTTTCAGTTACTTGTAGCTCAACACAATCCCAGCTGAAAAGGGGTGTTACCGGAAGTCTGGCTGGAGCTAGGGCGATCAGGGATGGCAGGTTACAGCACGGCACGCTGAAGGAGGTGGTGGCCTCAGGCATGTAGAACCCACGCGCCTTCATTCATTCATTCTTTCTTTCACTCAGTCATTTAAATGGGCACTAGTGCCTCTCTGTGGACCGGTGAGCGGAGCGAATCATACCCCCAGGTTCTCATGGTTGGGAAGGATATGAGAAGTAAGCAAGTCCTACATTCCCCCAATAACCCCCTGCACAACATCTCTGGCAGGCTTCTCATGACCATGCAGCCTTCCTCTAATCGTCACAAAGCGACATCCACTTAAACCGTAATCTGCCTACTTGTTACTTTCACCCACTGGCACAGTCTTGCTTCTCAGTACTTTCCGGCTTATTCCTATGAACTACAGCTAAGGGTAAAGGGAACAGATAAAATCCACAGGGATGGGGCTGGTGGGCCATCCAGAATACAAAGCAATGAAGCACGTTTATCAAAGTCTAAATTTCCTTCGAAATCACACTTTACCTTGAAAATTCAGAAACACGTAGGAGAGGTTAAACGGAATCTTAATTTTAATAAAGAATGTTAATTTTAATATAGTTTTAATATAGAAACCACATTTATATTTCTTCCCATGAAATCAATTTGGTCCTTAAGGAACATATGTCACATTTATTAGGTGGCGTCCTTACCTCTACTCCCGAGGAAATAAAACCATTTCATTCTCCACAATAAGAGTCGTAGTTGTTATTTATTTAACACCTGTGATATGCCAGCTACTTCACTCTCATACCTCATAATTCTCACACAGCTGTATGTGGTATTATTTTCTCCATGTTAACAATAAAATGAACGTTCAGAGATTTTAACTGATTATTTTTCCCCCAAGGCCTCAAAGCTGGCAAAGTGGAAATGATATTTCAACCCAGTTCCGTGGAGCTCCAAAAAACTCATCTTTTCTACTACATCTTTCAAATAAACAACAGCCTCACATATTCAGAGGTAACCTTTTTCTTAGCTTCTCCAAATATCCTTGGAGGGAAAAGGTAACTAAAAGAAAATCACATTCCCGTTTCAAAAAGGGATTATAAAATGCTAGACACTCATTAATTAGAGAAAACAGAAGAGAGAGACAGAATTCTTTTTTTGTTTGTTTTGTCTTTTTCAAGTCACTGTATCCCAGAAAGCCTGGGGACCATCTGAACACACGCATTGGAATCCTGGGTGCATGTGTGTGATGAATAAAATGGCAGGTACCTAGAAGAATATCCTAGTCACCTGACAAGGTGGGGAAACAGATGTTATCCCCCAAGATGGAGAGGTTCTCCGTGTCGGGGTTGGGAGGGTCTATGGTAGCCTTAGTGAATTAGAAGTGAATTTTGGCAAAACAAAAACCAACAAGGGGGGTTTCAAAGCCAATCTAAGAAATTTTTTAAATACACGAAAGACAGAAAATTAGTGAGGGAGCAAACAGGAGAGACCAAGTAGACCAACTTTAGTCTCTGTTTTAGCCTACGAAGGGATACGTTAGACCAGGGGTCCCCAACCCCAGGGCCGCGGATGGGTACTGGTCCGTGGCCTGTTAGGAAGCGGGCCACACAGCAGGAGGGGAGCGGCGGGTGGGCGAAGCTTCAGCTGGGGCTCCGCGTGGCTCACATCACTGCCTGAACCATCTCCCACCCCCCGCCAAGCGCCAACGGTCTGTAGAAAAACTGTCTTCCTCGAAACCGGCCCCTGGTGCCAAAAAGGCTGGGGACCACTGTGTTAAACCAATAGTTCTCAGACCTTGCTTGATGCAGGAGAAGCCCCTGGAGGAGGTGTTAAAACCCAGCCCACTTCCCTGGTGGCACAGTGGTTAAGCATCCGCCTGCCAATGCAGGGGACACGGGTTCGAGCCCTGGTCCGGGAAGATCCCACATGCCACAGAGCAACTGAGTCCGTGTGCTACAACTACGGAGCCTGCGCTCTAGAGCCCATGCTCCGCAACAAGAGAAGCCACCGCAATGAGAAGCCTGCGCACCGCAGCGAAGAGTAGCGCCCGCTCACTGAAACTATAGAAAGCCCGTGTGCAGCAACGAAGACCCAACACAGCCAAAACTCACTAAATAAATAAATAAAAATTTAAAAAACAAACAAACAAACAAAAAACCCCGGCCCACTGGGCACCCCCCCCCCCCAGAGTTTCTGATTCAGTAGCTCTGGGGTGGACCTGATCATTTTGCCTTTATTTATTTATTTTTTACTTCTTATTTTATACTGGAGTACAGTTGATTAACAATGTTGTGTTCGTTTCAGGTGTACAGCAGTGATTCAGCTATACATATACATGTAACCTGTTCGTAGGTGGCACTGATGCTACAGGTCCAGAGGCCACACTTTGACAACCACTCCCTCCTAAACTATTCCTGGAGCCAACCAGACTGGAGCAGTGCATGCCCGGGGCATCCTGGACCTAAGGGATGGGCCGGAGAAGATGCTAGCAGGTTAGCATCCACCTGCAAAACTTCCATGTTATCACTCAGCCAGGTTATCGGAGGGCAGTTCACTGGGGTGACCCACTTTCATAACAAGAGCCAGGGAAGAAGTTGGACTTGAGAGTTAGACCTTACTAACCTAACTGTGAACTCAAATACTAGCTCTGCCGCTTCATAGTTGGGCAAAGTTGGGCAAAGCCCTTAATCTCCTTAAGTTTCCTTTTCCTCATCTGCACCAGGGAAATCGTAGCATCTAACTTGAGGATCTGTTATAAGAATAAAAGAAGATATAGGTGAAGAACCTGCTGGCACACAGTGATGTTCAAGAATTGATGCTGTCTCGGGGCCTTGGATAAACTCATCCGACTTCCTCTGCAGGTTGTCAATTGGGGGGTATTAACACTGGAAAGATGAGGTTTGAGCCAACTTGAGTTACTCCTCCTTGCTAGAGCCTGGCCCTATGGACGGTGCCTTAAGGGCATCAAGGCTGATTTGAAGAGGGGTCCAAGAATCAGGGATAGTTCTTAGAGTCCTGGAACACTGAAAGGCATCTGGGTCTTAACCCACAGCTTGTGTCTGCTGCCAGTGGAAGGGTTGGTGGAGAGCTGAACTCTTCCACCAACAAAGAGAATTCTGTGACCCTTAAGAATTTTTACCACTTTGCTTCCACTGCCATAGAAACCTTTCATTTTGGTGCCTCCAGACTCAGGGAAAGGAAAATGATCAAATCTGTGTGTATCAGAAGCAGCACGTTAAATCACACCAATGGTCTACCCAGGTAAATTATGGTGGTGTTCCCCAAGGGGGCCTTGGAACTCTGATCCTTTATGACGTTACCCATATATGGTTGGGGTGATATCCCCCAAGCTCCTAACTTTCTCAAACAGACATGTGACATGTCAGTTGCTTACAAAGACAACACTGGACAATAGTTCCACGAACCTGGAACTATGGGTCCCCCTGAGCCTCATGACCTTCTATTTTGTCTTTAATCTTGCATTTGAACCCATGTCCAGTTTCCTTTTTTTTTTTTAGAGAGGGTAATTATAACTAGTATTCTCCATAGAACTGTATTGGAAAGGCAAGTCAGTCAGTGTCTGACCTAATTAGGTAGGTAACTTTTAGAATCTGTGCTGGCTTCTTCCAAAAGAAAAGCAAAAGTTATTTTAGACACGGCTGTTATAATGACACAATGATACATGGGTCTAATGAGTAATTTTATCAAATTAATTATTTCTGAAAGCATAAATTTTTATGCTCAGAAAAAATCACTCCGGCTTTTTTATGTTTTGATCTTTGTAACTAATTTTAAAGATCACACCGTGCCTGTTCATTTGCTCCCGTGAGTCTTGTAACGGCCCCAGTCAAAAGCGATAACATTTGAATTTGACCAAAGCCCCAGTCTTTATGGTTTCTCAGCGTGTCCTATCACCCTGGGTGATTAAAGTTGGTTGAATTAGCTTTCAGAATTTTCACAGTTTTAATATCACAGCTTCAATAAGGCAGCTGTGAGCGAGGAAGACAGCTGAGCTCTTCCAAGTAAGAAGCATCTGAATTAATCATCAACCTCCAACCACATCCCACCTGCCTTGATCAATGGGCAAACAATGGTTTGTACACTGGGGAGGTATTTTTCCAGGGTCAGTAATGAATGGATGGCTTCAATTTCCCAGCAGTTAATATCCAGCCTCTTACAATTTAACTGAAGCTTCGTGCCTGGTGCAGAACTCCCTTTCTAGGCATCTCATCAGCTCAGATATCCTCTAAGGACTTGATACTTAAAATGATGTATTCTTGGCATCCATCTGTTTGGGTGAGGTCAAATATTAAGCAGGTTTTAATGTTATATATCTTAATTCTTTATGACTGTGGTTCTCAAACTTTAGTATGCATCAGAATTACCCGAGGGCTTATTAGAACATGCGTTGTTGATCCCCACTCCCAGGGTTTCTCTTTCAGTGAGGGAGAGCCCAAGAATTGCATTTCTAACAAGTTCCCAGGTGATGCTGAGGCTGCTGGTATGTGCGCCACACTTTGAGAACCACTGTTTCAGAGATACTAATACTGCTTTCATTTTTTAAAATTAAGGTCTAATGGTTTCCCATGTGGCACAAAGAGGACTGAGAATATGAACACTGTTGTGAAGTTCTTACCTTTCTGGATATTTTCTTTGGCAGAAGAAGAGTCTGCCGTAGAGAACTTGGTTGAAAACGTCAGCTCCCCGATTCTCCCATTGACTTCAGAGGTGGGAAGAGGCAGTGTGTCTACCTGATCTGGGCACAGCAGGTCCTACTTGTTTATAGATGTCAGGGAGACTGCGTCTTAAAAGAAAGGACCATGCACAATACTGATTCCAAATCTTGGTTTTTCAAATGTGAGGTCGCCAACGAAATGGTTCACGCACAAGGTGAAAAACTCAGGAATGAGGGCCGACTCGTTTCACAGGAAGGTCCCTGAATGTGTGCAAAGTACCCCCTCACTTTCATTTTCCTCATGGAGGCAGGGGACTGGACACACCCCAGAGAGCACAGGAGGGGACCTTAGGTTCCTGGTTCCCCCCCACCCCCGAAAAGCCATCAAGGAAGGACAGAGAGTGCTATCATCCCCAGGAGTACTTCAGACTCAGAAACCATCAGCGAAACTCCTGATCCTATCACCCCAGTCTTACTTACATCCAAATGCAAACACAATTCTAGGGAGCAACAACACTGTTCTCATTCTGAATAATTTGATTTCAAGTTTATAGAAGGTTCCTAAGTCTCTATTTCCTGAGAGATGGGTCTGTGTGTGTATGTGTGTGTGTGTGTGTGTGTGTGTGTGTGTGTGTGTGTGTATTTGAGAGAGAAAAAAATAAATTGGATATCCCTAAAACTTGAGGACTGCTACTCTCATAAGACAGAGAGCCCTGATGATTCATTCTGCTTTGAGGGGGCAACTGAGATTTCTTACTAACACATGAGTGATGTGGGGAATGTTAACAGAGTCATACTGAGAAATGTGGCTCATGCTGTATCTTAGAAAAAGCCCACTAGAGCCATGAATAACACAGGCCTGAAGCTAGTCAACCTGGTCCCGGTAGAGACTCCACCACTTACGAGTTGGATAATCTTGGCCAACTTTCCTAATCTTTCTGTGCCTCACCTATGAAATTTAGATACTGATAGTACTTCCCTCCTAGCGCTGTTCTGTTAAGTAAATGAATTAATATATGTTAACTACTTAGAGGAGTGCCAGGCACACAGAGAATGTTCTAAAAGCACTAGCTGTTATTATTTATGTCCAAATAGCGAGCCATCCTTCTCCTTTTGTTCTATGATAATTCCTCATGCTAATGCTACTTAGGTCGGCTAACATCCAAAATTTAGACTTCTGCCATAATTATCTACATATGGCAGCAGGATCATTCCAGAACCACCCTAATGACTTTGATTAGAACCAATCACCTGTGCCTATTTACACAGCAGAATGATTGGCAGGGTTTTGGAAGGACTGGGTAGTCCAATTAGACTCTCACTGGGTATGAACCAGCTTGAGCAGATATGTCAGTCATGCTCAAACAGATCCATTTCTGTACATTTTATACAACCCAACAGAGACACCAGAAAAAAAGACAGAAGGAGAGGAACGACTGATTCATTCAATAAATGTTGTTGGAGCTTCTTCTGTGGGTTTTTTTTTTCCCCTTAAATCTTCTGCATTCTTTTTTTTTTTTTTTTTTTTTTCTGCTGTGTTCTGAGCATCGTGCAAGATGCTGTGGATTGAGAGGTGGGCAAGCTACTCCCACCTATTCTCAAGGAGCTCACTGTCCAGTGGGTGAAACAGATTAAAAACTCAACAAATACTGCACAAGAGACTAAGGATGATAATAAACACTCCCATGGGCTGCTGGAGGAGCACAGAGGAATTGCTTAGAACTGCAATGCCTATCTTGGTCTGGGGAGGTGAGATCCTTCCAAGGTCAAGAAAGAAAGAGCTGAAAGCCAAGTGGGAGCCAGCCATGACAACAAGGTGGGAAGGACATTCTGAGCCACGCTGTGTGCAAAGCCCAGAGGTACAGATGACACTGAAGAAGGTGCAAGAGGTAGGGAAGCAAGACACTAATTCTTTAGGGCTCTTAAGGAAGGACAGGGGCTGGAAATTGACAGGAATTCAAAGATGGAGGGACAGTGACTGATTCACCCCATGGGTGTGGTGCGTCTCTGGACCAATGTGCCTATGTGGTTGTGTAAATGTACAACACAGATTGCTCCGGGAGAAGCCAAGGAACCATTAGCCAACAATTGAGAATTAATTTTCTGTGTGAAGGGAGTATACTGAATGTGCCGGCTTTGCTAATGTTGCCGTTATCTTAGAAACGGATATGTTTCAACGAGCTCTTCTGTGATGATAATACGTATTGTCTAGCTGTCTGGGAAAAAAATGCAGTGCCCAGCTGGTTGGAAATGGATTTTGGAGAGTGATTGGGATGGGAAATAAGAAGCAGAATCACAGACCCACGCTGGTAGGAAACAGCTCCCGGACCAGCAGTTCTCAGCTGGGGCCACGCTAAGTTATCACCTGGGAAGCAGCAGAAATTACTAATGTCTGGGTCCCAGCCCCAGAAACTATGACTTAGTTGGTTGGGGGTTCAGCTTGGACAATAAGGATATTTAGAAGCTCCCCGGAGAATTCTAATGTGTACCCAAGTTTGGGAACCATAACTCTCTACCTTTGTTACCCAAAGTTTGCTCCTGGACCGGCAGGAACCCCAGGGGGCTTGTTGGAAAGGCTGCATCACAAACCCACCCCAGACCTACTGGGTCAGGATCTGCATTTTAACAACATCCCCTGGGTGATTCAAAATGGGAGTTGAGTTGCACAGACCACAGCTGGGTATCAGAATCACCTTGGAAGCTTCTCAGAGTCACAGATTTGCACTTCTACAGATAATGATTCAAGAGGTCTTGGAGGGAGACTTCCATCTGCATCTCTTTCTTTCTTCTTTTTTAAAAATAATTTATTTATTTATTTTTGGCTGCATTGGGTGTTTGTTGCTGTTCGTACTTTAATTGGCAGTGTTTTTGTTCTTTTTTAAAATATTTATTTATTTATTTTGGGCTGTGTTGGGTCTTTGATGCTGCGTGCGGGCTTTCTCTAGTTGCGGTGAGCGGGGGCTACTCTTTGTTGCGGTGCACGGGCTTCTCATTGTGCTGGCTTCTCTTGTTGTGGAGCACGGGCTCTAGGCACACGGGCTTCAGTAGTTGTGGCTCAAGGGCTCTAGAGCGCAGGCTCAGTAGTTGTGGCGCATGGGCTTAGTTGCTCCGTGGCATGTGGGATCTTCCTGGACCAGGGCTCGGACTCATGTCCCCTGCGTTGGCAGGTGGATTCTTAACCACCGCGCCACCAGGGAAGTCCCTGCATCTCTTTCTTTAGTTTTGGTGAGTCTGATAGTAAGTGGAGGTGAAAACCGCTGTCCTACTGTGCAGAGTTGAACGAGGGCCCACGATGGAGGGATTTGGGGGAAATTGCTCTTATGCAGAAAGCGGGGAGGGGGGAGGTGAATGCTCCCCGTTCTCCCATAAAGGGAGCCCACATTGAGAAGGGGAGCAGTCCGTGACTCAGGGATCCTGTGCAAGGGCTGCCCACCCCTTGTAGTTGCAGAGAGAAGAGACAGAGATAATAGATAGGCCCAAAGGTTTACATCCTTGTGGTGCTGTAAAACGATTCAACTTCAGCGTGACTCTCCAGAAAGGAAAGTCGAGGGGCAAAGATTTTACGCCTCCTTGTGCACATCAGTGTGCGTGCGTGCACGTGTGTGTAGTGCATCCTTGGCATGTGTCCCTGACATCCTTAGTTCTTTTAAGGAAGTCTCTCCAGCCGAGGAGTCCCTGTGGTTCCTGCCTCACGCTAACCGTCAGCCCCGCAGCTTGTAATTGGTAGAGAGTTAGAGGCCCTTCGAAGAAGCGGAAGGGCTGGTGAAGGCGGCCAGCCAGACATAAAGGAATAAAAATGTGACTTAATCATAGGCATTTTCTCCCCTCTTCCTCCATTAGGGGGAAGTGGGAAGCGATTTGGTGTCTGGGTCAGCAGGACGTTGGGACACAGAGGCACAAACTCCACCCTCATTCTGGTCTTCAGTGCAGACTGAGGCCTGGATGCCATTCCCTGCTCAGTGAGATTCTTGCCAATAGATCTTCCAGTGTCTAGCCTAGGGTCAAACGCATTGAGTGAATGAATGAACAGATGAATGAATGAACAAATGAAATGAGTGGGTGGATGAATGAACGAATTAGTAGATGAGTGCATGAAAAGTATGTGATTTCTATCGCAACGACTCATTCAAACGAACAAAGAAGAAGAGTCTCAGAATCACCTGTGCCAGGAGCCTTCACTGAGTCTGGCTTTGATCTCCCTAGAATCTTCTAATATTTTTCTTTCCCTTTTGACAGAACACATCGCTTCTTTGGCTGAAGTGTATAATTTCCTACCTAGCTCTTGAGTGGTGCCTCAGCTCTCACCTGCAGGAGTAAGAAAGCAGGTGTGAGAGCTTCCTGTGCCCGGGGTGTGGCCTCGGGGCGGCGGGGCACGCCCCCTGCTGTCCCTGCCTTGTGATTTCCCGGCGACAGTGCCCCTGAGTGGCCCCAGTGGGACCTGCCTGGGACTGACTGACAAGAGCCCTCTGGGAGTACCTCCAGCCCTTCTTTTCCTCTGCCTCCAATTACCCAGGGAGGGGAGCGGATTGAGAACGTATTTAGAAAATGTGTTCCTTGTTGCTTTTAAAAATCTCCTCTGTAATTAGGTACTCCGGGGGTAGTCAACCACGAAAAGCCACAACCAGTGCTGTCAAGTCCCGTAAAATAGAAGAGAAGCCAATTAATCAAAAAAAAGAGAAGAGGCTGCTGAGCCTTGGCACCTGTGTGAGCCACTCACGCCTCCACCCGCCCGAATGACAGCTTCGACTCTCAGGCAAGCCCCACTCCGCCTGGGCATTCCCAGAGCCCGTGCTGTGCTGAGGTGAGGGCACTGGGTCTTCGACCGCTCCCCCAAGAATCCATCTCATCAATAATGGGGTCAGCGGTTTTGTTGTATTCCCCTAGTAAAACTTCCAGAATGGGACTGTGAACCTGTCAGTTACAAAGTGAAACAAACACACAGATTCTCAGCCCTTCTGGCATCACAGTGGCTCCTAGGATGTATTTGCATCCATGGGAAGAGAAGCAGGCTGCAAAGACCTGCTCAGATTCTATTCTGTTCCCCGATGGCTTTCGGACTCTCTCCAATCAAAGCTGAGTCTTGGGAGTGGTGGCTCTCTAACAAATGGAGCGATTCCAGGGACTGTGAGTTTTGGTGAGGATGCCTTATATGAAGCATCAGTTGTATTAGCATAACCTTCAAGAAGCGTGGCGTCTTGGGGCCATTGAATCTCTGGGATCCCAAGCCACACAGGATGAGTTCTCTTTCAACCCTCCCTCTTCATGAGGGAGACTCTTTGGGGTACCAAGGACCAAGGATAGGAGGCTCTGAGGCAACCAGTCCAGGAAGAGCACAATTCTCTGCACCAAGTGCAGTTACCAGCACCAGGTATTTGTTCGACAGTGACCCAAAGGAAGGACCTGCACCTTCTCCCATCTTCTGAACAACACCCCTTCTCGTTGCCTTACTGGGGGCCTGTCTCAACTGTCCAGCCTACAGCTTCCACCGAGCAGTGACACGCTGCAGACTGGTCACTATTTGCCTCTCCCTCCCTCCCTCCCAGTGCAAGAAGAATACACTTCTTTGCCATCTCAAAGTTTGGCATGTCCTCGTGCCTAACGCTGGTCAGTGACGTGAGTGGAGGTCCCACGCATCACATCGAAGTGGGAGCATTTAAGCGCTGCTGTGCCACTTTCCCTGCTCCTCTTCCCCTCCCACATTAGCTGAGGAGGTCAGTATTTTAACTGTATAAAGTGACTCAGAGTAAAGAACCTAAGGGTGTATCTCCTCCGAAGTCTGCAGGGCTCAGAATACCTCCCATTAAGTGGGGGAAAGAGGCCTGGGGCAAAGGAAATAGCAGTTCTGAGGACTGTATCTCAAGAACGATGTACGTTTACAAGCACTTGGAGTTGAACGGAATCAAACAGGTAAGAGACCTCCTGTTTTAACAGAGTTGAACTGCCAGAGGACCAGGGAGCCTGATTCTTTCAACAATCTTGAGACCTCTGACTCTCTGTGGGAAATGGGTGGACTGAGAAACCTGTGTCATTCCTAAGAAATATTCCCCAACACCCATTTCAGCTAGGGCCAAGGAAGATAATAGGAAATGAGGAAAATCTAGAGAGCAGAGCCAGGAGCCATGGGAAACACTGGATGAGGAAGCCCCTCCAGAGGGCAGAACTTCAGCCCAATCAAGGAGCGGCCTCCCACACACATCCAGATCAGGAGCCCCTCGCACTGTCTGCTCAGAGAGTTTCAAAATTGCTATGGACCAGTGTCAGCTGAGGGCCTCCTTTTCTTCCCCTTTCTGAATGGGCGGGTGGCTTGTTGTGCAATCCCTGTCAATATGCGATCACATCAGGTGTGTGTGGAAGGAAACATGTCTTTTTAATTTATAGCTCTCCAGAGGGATGAAGACGAGCCCCCTACAGACCTGACATGGGGACGCACATCAGTACATTCTCTAAGGGAACATTTTAAGAAAGAAAAGGGCAGAGGGTTCACACAGAGCTTGGAAAATGTGCGTATTTATGGTGTGATGGGAAGAAATGATCCCCAAAAAAGGAGACACAGAAGGCATGGTCAAAGAGAACTGTAGTCTACCATCATAAGAAATTAATTCCGAGTCAGAATGGGAAGTTCACAACATCAAATTCTGGAGAAAAAGCAGAACATGAAGAATGAAGACTAAGACAAGTCCTTAGATCTGGATATTAATTTTTACCTGGGGCCTCTGGCAGTGGAGTTTAGTCTAGTTCTTTGTCTGAAGAGTTGCACCATCATGTGCTAAAATTCCTCACCTTCTGGGGCTTCCCTGGTGGCGCAGTGGTTAAGAATCCACCTGCCAATGCAGGGGACATGGGTTTGATCTCTGGCCCGGGAAGATCCCACATGCCACGGAGCAACTAAGCCCGTGTGCCAAGCTACTGAGCCTGCGCTCTAGAGCCCGCGAGCCACAACTACTGAGCCCGCGTGCCACAACTACTGAAGCCCACGTGCCTAGAGCCCACGCTCCGCAACAAGAGAAGCCACCGCAATGAGAAGGCTGCGCACCTCAGCGAAGAGTAGCCCCCGCTCGCTGCATCTAGAGAAAGCCCACGTGCAGCAACGAAGACCTAACAGGCCAAAAAAAAAAAAAAATTCCTCACCTTCTGCATGGCCCAACATTTCCATAAAAATTGTTCTGATTCCTGTCCTCCTGCATCTGCCACTCCAGGGAAATGGAGAACAGGGTGATGACAGAATTCTACAGTTGTCAATGACATAATATTTAGTCCTATATCCAATCAGTAGAACTAGTGATCACCGGTTAGGTTTTCCATAGTCAGTGGCAAAAGCAGGAAGTCACTACTGCATTACACATAACGCCATACACTACAGCTGATCAAGTAAGACTTTGCCTCACACGTGCAGCTTTATCCATTTACCAGTATATTCCGCAACCCCAATCTCTCTCTCTGTTGTAGAATATAATCAAATATAATATAATCAGACAGCCCTGGCCTTAATTCTGCCTCTGTTATTTCTAGCTGTGTGCTTAACATAACCAGAACATGCCCAGATTTTAAATTACATTTTAAAAAAAAAAAAGGAAAAAGATATCTCAGCAAATTATCTTTCTAGTCCTGCTACAAGCCTTGGGGTGAACAAGGTCAGCCTGGAAATAAAAAACTATATGCGAGAAGAGGAGGAGACAGCAGCAGGCCTAAGAGTGACCTAAAACTGCTGTCAAAATGAGAACGTTCACCCTAAGTATGAAAACACAGAGAAAGTTATCTGGTAGGTCAGAGTACTGACTACATGCAATTCAAAGCAACCATCCTCTAAAATATTGAGAAGAAGGTAAAAAGGAAGGGAGAATCTTTGGAGATTGGCTGGTAAAGGGGAAAAGAAGCAGAGGGAATGGAGCCTTATGAGACAGGGGTCCCCAACTCCCGGGATGCAGACTGGTACCTGTCTGCAGCCTGTTAGGAACCAGGCCACACAGCAGGAGGTGAGTGACGGGCGAGCGAGCAAAGCTTCATCTGCCACTCCCCGTCGCTCCCTGTCATTCACATTACCACCTGAACCATTCCCCCTCCCCCACCCTGGTCCGTGGAAAAATTGTCTTCCACGAAACTGGTCCCTGGTGCCAAAAAAATTGGGGACCACTGCTGTAAGAGAACAAAAATGACAGAGATGCACATCTCCTTCCAAATAGTAATAATGATAATAATAATACCCATTAGATAAATTGTATTTTCTATACTAGTAGAAACAATACCATTAAAATAGGAATCTGATAACTTCCTCCAATCAGAAAATAGATAGAAGAAATAGGAGTAAACACATACGAATCTACTGTTAAAAAACATAAGCTGGGAATCCGAACACCTCTACTAGTAACAATTTTCTTCCAATCCCACACAAAAATAACCATGAAGCAAAGGAAAACTAAACACAACACTCTGAAGTGAGTTAGACTTAAAAACACATTTGTAGTTGTTAAAAGAAAACACCTAGAAACAGAAATTCAAAACCTAAAAAAAAGTGGCAGAAAAAGAGACAGAAATTTAAAGAGAATTCACTGAACACAGGAAAGATGTGAAAGAGACAAAATGAAGACTAAAGTACAAGATGCCTAGGAAAGAAGAGAGTCAAAATAAAACTTATTTAAAGGCACTGATGAAAAGGCAAGAGGCAAACAAGAGAATGACAATGAACTAATAAAAGCAAAACAAATTATATACAGTGTGGATGCACTGAAAGATGGGAAAGGAAAAACAGCATCCCTATAATTGGAGTCTACTAAGAAGAAAAACAAAACCGTGGACAATAACTAATATACGAAAACATAATTCAGGACTTCCCTGGTGGCTCAGTGGTTGAGAATGGGTTTGAGCCCTGGTCCAGGAAGATCCCACATGCCACGGAGCAACTAAGCCCACGTGCCACAACTACTGTGCCTGCACTTTACAGCCCGCGAGCCACAACTACTGAGCCCGCGTGCTACAACTACTGAAGCCCGTGCGCCTACAGCCCGTGCTCCGCAACAAAGAGTAGCCCCCGCTCACCGCAACTAGAGAAAGCCCGCACACAGCATCGAAGACCCAACACAGCCCAAAATAAATAAATAAAAATTTAAAAAAAGAACAAAAACGCTGCCAATTAAACTATGAAAAAAATGTATATAATTCAACAAAACTTTCTTTAAATTAAAAGAAGATCTGACGGTACCAATCAAGAAAGCCCAACAGGTACCTGGAAAGTGTACTCAGAATGATCATCTCTGATGTCCTAGTAGAACTTGCAGACTTCAAAAATAAAAAATAAAAATTCTCAAGGTTTTCAAGCAAAAGGAGAAAATCACGTACAAAGTCAGAAGAATAAACTGTCAGACTTCAAAATAAAAAATCAGACTTCTCAAAAAATAGCAAACAAAGCAAGGCAACACTGGAGCAGCATCTTCCAAAATCTCAAGGAAAGAAAGGGTGAACCTAGAATTTTATAACCAGGCAAATTTTCCTTTAAGTGTCAAGGCTATAGCACAACAATTTCAAGATATAAGAACTTAGGGAATTCCACGTCCATAAGCCTTTCTTGAGCAATCTTTTGGACGATGAACTTCATCCAACCAAGAGATGACTGGGCAAATTTCAGAAGAAAAATAACAATGATGAGCATACAGACACATAGATATGAGTACAGATACAGATCTCAAAGACTAAAACGCAAGTGAGGAACAGGGTAGGTGATTAATGTGAGATATTTCATGTGACAAAGTAGAAATAACGTTAAAAATGGGAGGATAAAATAGAATAAATATGCTGATTGCTGTGTAGGCAAAAGGATATTTTTTTAAAAAAACCTGATAAACCAGACGAAAAAACTTAAATATTAACACTTGGGACTAAGGAGCAGTACACATTAAGTATAAAGGTGACTACTAGAAAAAGCCATAAAAACCAACTTAAATACCAAAATTTAAAAAATAAATTAAATAGGAAACATATATACATTTTTGTAGAGAAAGTTATGAATAAATTACCCCAAAGCACTAGGCACTGATGGTTTTACGGAAGTATTATCTCAAATCTTCAAAGACCAGACAGTCCCAATGTTAGACACATGGTTTCAGACCATTGAAAATGAAAGAAAATTCCCAATTCCTTTAATAAAGCAAGTATAATGTTGATACTAAACATGATAGAGGTGGTACCAGAAAGAAAAGGACAGACCAGTATCATTCATGAATACGGATAAAATACTAAATGAAATATTAAGAAACAGAATCCAAAATATTGTATTAAGAAAAAAATACAATACGACCAAGTGAGATTTGGAATCAATATTCCAAATGCAATATTGAGTTAGGAAATGCAATTTCCAGGAATGCAATATTGAGTTAGGAAATCCACTGATATTACACACAGTGGATTTTAAGATATTAAGAAATCTAAGAGAAAAATCATAAATTATCTCTCCATAGATGATGAAAAAGCTTTTGACAAAATTCAATACCTAAGGAATTTGAGGGATTTTTTTTTTTTTTTTTTCAGTGGTATACGGGCCTCTCACTGTTGTGGCCTCTCCCATTGCGGAGCACAGGCTCCGGACGTGCAGGCTCAGTGGCCATGGCTCACGGGCCCAGCCGCTCCGCGGCATGTGGGATCTTCACAGACCGGGGCACGAACCCATGTCCCCTGCACCGGCAGGTGGACTCTCAACCACTGCGCCACCAGGGAAGCCCCTGAGGGATGCTTTTTAAACATGAATTAATCTGAAACAACATATATCTACCTATCTAGCTAGCTATCCATCTATCCATCCAGCTATCTATCTTCTATCTACCTTGTTCCTAAAGACAGTATCTTAGTGGGAATGATCTAGAGCATTTCATTACCATCACAACGAAGGCAAAGATGTTCCTATCTCCATCACTACTCAACACTGTGCTAGTGTGTTTTTTTTTTTTTCTTGCGGTACGCGGGCCTCTCACTGTTGTGGCCTCTCTCATTGCGGAGCACAGGCTCCGGATGCGCAGGCTCAGCGGCCATGGCTCACGGGCCCAGCTGCTCCACGGCATGTGGGATCTTCCCGGACCGGGGCACGAACCCGTGTCCCCTGCATCGGCAGGCGGACTCTCAACCACTGCGCCACCAGGGAAGCCCTGTACTAGTGGTTTTAAGCCAATGCCATCAGATAAGAGGAATCAATTAATAACATAAGGGTAAAGAAGATGTAAAACTACCTTTATCTGCATGTGACATGATAGAGTACCTGGAGGCCAATGATAAAAATAACTCAAACAATAAAATAAATCACTAAGATTGCAGGATATATAATTAACACACAGAAACCAACGGCCTTCATATATACAAAAATAACCAGTTACAGGTCATAATGGTAGAGAAACTCCAGTTACCAATAGCAACCAAGGGAATTCCCTGGTGGTCCAGTGGTTAGGACTCTGCGCAGGGCCGGGCTTCAATCCCTGGTTGGGGAACTAAGATCCCACAAGCTGTGCGGTGCAGCCCAAAGAAAACCAGGATGATCAAATACTTAGAAATAAACCTACCAACATGTGACCCTGGACAAAGAAAAACTTTCTCTTTTTTTTTGCTATAAAGGACATTAGCGGTATATCTGAATACAAGCTGTGGATTAGGTAATGGTATTTTACCAATATTGATCTTCTGATTTTGATAATCAATACTGTGGGTATGTAAGAGAATGCACTTGATTTTAGGAAATACACACTTAAGTATGTAGGGGTAAAGGACTAACATATCTGCAACTTACTCTCAAATATTCAAAAAATTATGTATTTATATACTTTTAGAAAAGAAACATATATAATATGTGTATGTTTGCATATATATACATATACATGTATATATGGAGAGACAGAGACAGAGAGACAGAGTCAGAAAGACAGAGACAGAAATAGAGAGATAAGGAGAGACAGAGAATGATAAAGCAAATGTGCTAAAATATTAAAATTTGGAAAATTTGAAGGGCACATGGGAATGTTTTGCACTATTTTTGTAACCTTTTTGTAAAATTATTTCTAAATAAAAACATCAAAAAATAAAAATTCAGTGAAAAGTAAGTGGTGGGTTACACCACTAATACTGGTTACATAAATGACAGCATAGTAATAGCATGGACTATTAAGCAGCCATTTTGGGGAAAAAGAGGTAGATCTCTGTGTTCAGATATCCAGTGATCTCCAAGCTATATTTAATTTGAAAAGCAAGATGCAGGATGGTGACTATATCATATTCTTTTTGTGTTTAAAATGCATATGATTGGAGTTGTAAAGGGTATATAAAGGGGAATGTGGGTACCAATTCTCAGAAGGTGTAAGGGGGTGAAGCACAGCTATAGAGCAGACTGAAGAAAGGACATGGGAAACCGCTTCCACCACCCCTGACCTGCTGTTTCAGAACATACACAAGTTCCAGAGCAATAGGACCAGGAGGCATCTTGCAGAAAAGTTTACAGGTGGGGAGACACAGACTCAGAGAGGCAAAGCAATTTTCCCCAAGACCACGTTCACCTTCAACAACATCTCAGGTCTCCCGACTCCCAGTTTAGTGTTGTTTCAGTCCATTCATTCATCCATTCACTTATTCATTGGCAAACATCCACCATTCTTAAAGACAGAAGAGGAGAAAGGAGGAGGGGATGCGTAGTGATCATCAATTAGGAGTTCGAACTCAGCCTGCATTGTGTGCCTGGGAGAATTCAGGACGCTGCCTCCAACACACCTTTCTAGTTTCATTTCCTGCCATCCCTACAGGTGTGCTACGGCCCCATCACTTTCCTGAACCCCTCTATAGCTGTGCTATGGCCCCATCACTTTCCTGCGCTCCCCTGCTGTGAGCTATGGTCCCAGAACCTTCCTGCAGCCCGCTATGGGTGTCATATACCATCGTCACACTGACATTTCCACTTCCGTGCCCTTGTTCCAGAGGCACCCACACCTGACGTGCCCACCCTGCCCCAGTCCTGCCTCACATTCTTCCTGCCCCGCAAGGACCCTCTTAACTCCTGTCTCCCATAGGAGGCCTTTTAGGACTCCTCCATTCAGAGGCGATGCTTTCCTCTTTTAAACCCCCTCTGTTCTTCTCAGGATCTGCTTCGTGGCACCTCTTATTTGCTTGGCAGGAATGGTTTCTTGAAGGCAGGTGCTATTTTACTCATCTCTGCTCAACAAATACTTAAGTTTCATTGAAGCGGTAAATCCCCATGCCTCCGACATCTGGGCAGGTCACTGGGGTCTTAGGAGGTCCCCTTGCATCACCCCTCGGAGCTCAGGTATTCCTCCTCAAATTCCTTCCCTCCCCAGCCGTGGGACAACCTGGCTTCCAGTGTGCAGGGTATCAGATGAGACTTCATGGCAAATGAAATCTCAGAAATGGAAGTGACCTTGAAGACCAGCAAGGGGACCACGCTTAAAGCAAAAATTCTATAGCAGTGCTTCTCAAACTTGAATGTGCATATGAGTCACCTGGAGATCTTGCTAAAATGCAGATTCTGATTCAGGAGGTGAGGGCCCAAGGGTCTGCATTTATAAATAGCTCCCAGGGGAGGCCTATGCTGCCGGCCCTAGAGTTATTCCCTGAGAAGCATCATCTCAGCACTCTTAAGCTAAGACAATAAGAAAAACTACCATCGCTTGAGAGCTTGGTGCCCTGGTGCATGTGTTATCTCATACGATCTCCACAACAGCCCTGTGGGGTAGGTGGTACCAACACCTTACTTTATAGATGAATGTAACGGAGGTCACAGTCACATGGCTACCAAGTGGTGGAGCTGAGAGTGAACCAGTATGTCTGGCTCCAGTGACCCCCTTTTTCTCACCATTTTTCTTCTTCCACAACCATCTAAGGAGGGAAGTTTACCTCACTACTGGGAGGGGAGTAAGACTGAGACTGAGGCCATGACTCCAGGCAGGAAGGGCTGGGACTTCTTTGTTCTGCCACGGACATCATCTGCGTAAGGCAGAGTCACAGAGTTATATGGCTCTGTTCCCAAGAGTGCGGTGCTGAGAACCTGAGAACAGTATTCTGTCCCACTTCGGAGCCACCATGAAGTGCTGGAAGCTGTTGATTGAGAGGCTATCCTCTCCTGGCCACAGATTCCAGCTGGCAGAAATGGCATTGCCACCACCTTTCCGGGACCGGACAGCCCCATGGCTTAGCTGTCAGGGTTCATGAGACTCTTGTCAGTGAGCAGCAGAGAATGAGGAAGCCAATGCCAAGGGCTGGCTTCTGGGAAGGGGAGATTCCTAACTTGGATGATGGGTCAATGCCATGACCAGTGCCAGGAAGAGACTGTACTGGCCACCAACCTGCTCCTGGAGTCAACTTGAGCCATGGGTCATGGCAGGAGAAAGCTTGGACCTGGCACCAGCAAGAGACTGGAAAATAAGGACATATAGCCCAGAGCTGCTAGACCTCTGGCTGGGCATGTCAGCCTCTGGGAACACAGAAGAACTCCATCCTCTACCTTCTCCCAGTGGGATTTCAAGAGACCACCAAGATTCAGGGTGCTAAAGGGATCCTGTATACCTCCTCCTCCTGTTTGAGCAGAAAAGGAGAGTCAGGCTGGCAGAAGATAAGGAGTGAGGGATGCTTCCCTGACCCCAAGACACCAAAGAGACTTCTCTCTTGCCCCACTGGCGGAGACTATAGGAGATCTAGCTGTACCCGGGTTACTTCTCCTTTGAGGAGAACATATATGTACCCTATAGGTGAGGTGAAACTTCCCAAGGCAAGGAGATTTACAGTGCATCCTTCTCCTTTGTTCTATAATATCTCCCCTCTTCTTACACCAGCCCAGCAAATTGCCCCAGTGGACTGGCCTGGCATCCTACGTAAGCCAATGGCAGCAGGCCCACAAACAAACATTAAACAGAGACACGCATGGTCCAGGACTCAGCCGGTGGACTGATGGATGGGAATTTTTCTCTGAGCCACCATTTACCAAGGTAGTTTAAATTGGTGATACTTTCAACCCCGGCACTGCCCTTAGACCAAGACGAGCCCAAGAAGGATGGAAAACTTGTGGATTGACTTCTTGGTACCTTGAATGAGTCTCCCAGTGGCAAACTGGGTGGTCCTACCTCAGAGGTGAACTCTTGGGCAGCTCAGGAAGTGGGCCCGGGGCTTCGTGCTCTTCAGATGGAGCTGCAAGCATTTAACTGCTGCCCAAACTAATCTCAGTGGAAAGGGAGTCCTGGGCCACATTGAGGAGGGACATAGCACGCTTACTGCTTCCTGGAGGGCCATGGGTGTACTCGTCAGCAGGACCAACATGGGAAAGAGGGTTTTGTAGAAAAGCTGCCTTCAGGCAAAATGGCTAAGTTTGTAAGTGGAAGTACTCAAGTGAAAAACTCTCAAAGGTATTGCCCTGAGCTCTGCTTTGCCTTATTTCCTCTTATGTTGTTTGAACAGCGGTTGCATTGAAAAAGGGATTCACTTGGTGAGCGCTGAGCTCAACATTCATGCGGATCCATCTCTGCTTCTGATGCAACCGATTTTAACCAATGAGCCACCAGGCAAGGTTGACTCAATTCTAACAAAATATGGAATCACACTGACGCCACGGATTTTCCTAAGTGTAAGGCTTAGAGGCAGCCTATATGTGCTGGCACGGGGCGCACGGAGTACCACTGAGTACAGCTGAGCACACTAGGTCCGTGCCTGGCTCTCGGTATTCAGCCATTAATCAGGAGTCAGCAGGCAGAGGAAACCGAGAGAGCAGATCAGAACAATCAGTGGGCAGCTTAGAGCTTTGGTGCCCTCAGCCCACAACCGCAGAGGTCCTCTGGCCCGTTCCCACTGCTTCCCGGTGCCCCCGGCCTACAGAGAGGCACAGGCAAGAATGTTCCCAGGAGGTGCTGACTTCGCAGAGGCTGATCTCAGGCAAGCTAGGCCCAGCCTTCCCTCCCTCTTGCTATATTTCCCAGCTCACTGCTGCCATGGAGACCAGACACCTTCTGAGCGCTGCGGTTTACTTGGAGTCCAGCTTCCGAACACCTCGGTGGAGTCAAGCCCACTCGCTCCCCTGGCTCCCCAGAGTGTGAAAATGTCTAAGCTGGATTTCTGGAGCCAAACAGCACAGGGGTCTCCGTCCACAGGATGGTCTGAAAGCCCTTGCTCAGATCCTGGTGGGGGGAGGCAGCCTGCAGTTCCATAGAGGCACCTGTTCTGTCTTTTCTAGAAGAGCAGATCTAATTTCAAACCCTGTATCACACGCGGCCATGGCAGCGCCCAGACAAATGCGCTGGAGGGAGGGGTGAGCACGGGCCCATGGGTGCATGGGGTTCAGGCCAGCAGTGGGGCTCGGGCAAGGGCTGAAGTAGATGACTGAGAAGGCCAGTGCTGGGGGAACCACAAACCCACATGGAAGCAGTAGAGGCGAAGCAGGTCCCTGACTCAGTTTTGGATGTCCTCCTGGCTTCATTCAGCCATCCCACGGTTATCCCTTGGACCTTGTCGTCACCAAAAGCTCACACCTCCTGTGCTTGGTCTCCCACCCGTCACGCTGATCCAAAGGCTCTGGTCCTTGCTTTCCCTGCTCTGACGTCTTCTTCCTGGTAGACCTTTTACCCAGACTCATCACTGGCTGACACCTGTGCGTTTCTGGGTGTTAGAACCCCTCTCTGGCTTTGTCCTCTTCTCAGGGAGCAGGGGCATCTGCCCAGCCCCTCCCTCTGGACCACCATCACTCCTCCTCTTCCTTGGATTTGGGGGCTGAGCAGCCGGGGTGCCACCTCTGCCAGTCTCCTTGCTGAGACCCCTAAACTGGCATCAGGATGGTCACTTTTCCAGCTTTGGTCTCAGCACCTGCTCCAACGCCCGCACCCCCTTCGTAGCATTTATGCCCCCCACCCATCTTCTGTCTCAGACCCCATGGAGAGTCTGCTGGGCAGCAGGAATGGCTACTTCCAGCCTAGGCCTAGGGAGCATCATCTAGACAGAATGAAGCCATCCATCCAGGGTCCTTCTGTGGGGTCTGGGATTGCTCCCCACAGGGCAGCAGCGTCTGGCGCTCTGGCCTCATCTCCATCTCAGGGGAGTCCCAAGGCCTCTGAGGCTGCGCAGGTGCCAGCTCCAGGCAGCAGCATCCTCATTCCACTTCTCTGGGCTCTAGAGATGGGTGTGGAAGATGCCCTGAAACCAGACAGGCTGGGCCTGCTCACACGTCCTCCCCAAGGTGACCAACTGACCTCATTCGCCCAGGACTCAGGGGTTCCTTAGGACGCAGGCCTTTCTGGGCTAAAACTGGAACAGTCCTGGGCAAACTGGGATGGTCGGTCGCCCTAATGCTTACAGTGGATGACCTTGCTTCCCGAATCACTGAGCAGGGATCCCACATGCCCACCTGCATGCACCTGTGGCCCAATACCCTGCCTGCGACTCTGGGTGGAGTTCACCCTTAGACAAGGCCAGCCCCCCGGGGTGACAGAGTCCATCAAGGAATCTCTCGCCTATCGAGGATGTCACTTCTGAAATATACCATCCCCCACTCCTGCATAATCAATTTTTCCCTTCTTTACTGGATCCTTCCTATCAGCATACAAATATCAAATATACTGTGATTTCTCCCATCTTAAAAAAGACAAACCTCTCTTTATATCACGCTGCCTTCCAGCTACTGCCCTCACCCAGCGTCCGGCCTCATGTACTGGAAACTCCCCCGTTTACATCCCCAGCCAGGACAACTCCCCTGAACTTGACATTTCCACGTGGGTGATTAAGACGCATCTAAAACTTAATATGAAGTCAGATCGAATTCACTTCACCCCCAGCCTCTGCCGAAACCCTGGCCCTCCCACAGACGTCCCTCTTCCTAATACCTCAGGCCAAAAGCATCTTGTATTTCGCTCTGCCCAGAGTGGCAACCAGATCCTCAAGTGACCCCCAGGCCCTGGGTGGTCTGGCCCCGCTCTGACCCCGCCCCCTACTGCCCACACCCAGGCCCCATCTGCTCCAGCCTCACGGCTGTCCCTGTGCCAGCCAGGTGGGCAGTGGGTGGCTGTTCCCTTGGCCTGGGAAACGCTCCCACCCCCGATTCCAGGCGACTTGACCCTTCACCTCCTTCAGCCTTTGCTCAAATGCCAGTCTTTTCCTGAAGCTTTCTGGATGCTCTTTTTAAAAACTGCAACTCCTTCCTTCATTCTCTGCCTCATTTTGCTCCGTAGCTTTTAACTCCTTTTTGACATACTTCAGAGATTTACTTCTTTCTTTCAGTATGTCTGTCATCTCTCTCTGGCATGTAAAGTCTGTCTGCTGCATCCTCAGGGCCTAGAAGAGTGTGTGACACAGAGCAGATGCTCTGCATGTGAGCTGACGTGGAGGGATGGACGGCCAGGTGGGCAGCAGTGCCCACCTCCTCCAAACGGGAGTCACTTTGGGGCTCCTACCATTCAGCAAAGGCTTCAGGGATTTCTCTGTCTGTCTGTCTCTACACACACACACACACACACACACACACACACACACACACACACACACACACACACACACACACACACACGGGTGGAAAGGACCCAAGGAACAGTGCCGGTCAGCACAGATCAGATGCATTTGCTGACACCACAACCTGGAAGGACTTGGGCCTGGTGTGGCCTGGGCTACACGGGTGGAGATCAAGGGAATTAACAGTAGGTCCCATGGGAGTTTCTGGAAAGCATCTTCAGGCTTTTTCATCCAGACTCAAACGCAGCCAGCCTGTCTGAGATTTGTAACCAAACCACCTGGACAGCAGAGGGTGTCCGTAGGTGTGTTCATTGAGACAGACCCTGAATAATTATCTGAGGAGACTGAGCTTCCTTTCTGGAAGGACAGACCCTGCTCATATGGTGTAAATGCTCTGTCTCCTGATCTGTCTTTTTTTTTTTTTTTTAATTGAAGTTTAGTTGATTTACAAGATGGTGCTAGTTTCCAGCCCATCTTCTTTTTGTGACTTCCTGTCTCATAAAGTGTGTCCTCTGATAAAACAGCCATCAGTCACTGAATGCTCACGACATGTGGGTCCCGCTGACCCACCGCCCGGCCCACCTCGGCCCTTCTGTCTTCACGAGACAGGATGTGTGGGGCTGGAGTACCTACTCTGGAAGCAGGTCTGGATGGGATGAAACAGTGCTAACTGTCGGAGTTGACCTGGGCAGGCCACTCAACTGCTCCAGCTTCAGTTTTTCACCAGTGAAAATGGGGACAAGAGCTCTCCCGCGGGGTTACTGGAAAGGTGCAAATACGACAGTGCCGGCACATAGTAACTGCTTGGTAAAGAGAAGCCTTTATCCTTGGGTTTTCATCGTGGCAGCCTGAGGAGACCCTCTGTGCCCTTAAAGACTGCCCTAGGTTCCGGCGGGAGAGTCTGGGGGCTCTTGTCTAATCAACAGAGTAAAAGTTATAGGGGAAACTTGGTCTAAACTCATGGCCACTCTGATCAGTATCTCCCTGAGACTTGACTCCCATTTACCCGAAGGGATGAGCAAACAGGAGGTCAAAGGAGAAATCAGAGCAGGGAGACATGCAGAATTAGTTCCCTAGGAGAAGGAGAAAATAAAAGGAAAAGGAAGAATTATAGGAAAAGGTGAGATCACATCATTCAGTTAGAAAGTCCTGAAAAGGGGCGTAAGTACGAATTCTAGTGCCTGTGAGCCTAAGGCAGTGCTATGCCACCTAGGAGGCTGGCCAATGACTGTGTGGCCCCCCAGGTTAAAATGTGGGGTCTCCCAACAGGATAGAGATGGAGCAGGGGGCCTTGGTGGTTAGGAAGCCCCTAGGGTCAGAATTCTATTTTTTCTAATGTCTCACCTTCTCCAGCCCAGTAACAAAAGAATATCTACTTAGTTAGGCCTCATCCAAAGAATTGAATTATCCATGTACCTGTGAATCTTGTTATAAAGCAGGAAGACATATATGCATCCTCAACCCCACTGTCTGAATTTGGGGGAGCCCCACTGGAGCTGGAGCGCACATCTCTCTGTAATGCCTCGGGGACCCATAAAACGGAGCACGGGGCTGGGAGCATCCCAGCTTCCACTGAAGGTTCCCAGTGCCATTCAGAACAAAGACCATCCATGCTCGGTCTCCGATAATCAGAGTCTGATAGAAATCCATGTTCAACTCAGTGATGTGGTCGGTAGGTCCATGCTATCACCTTCTAAAACAGGTGCTAGCTACACCACAAGTTCCGAGAGTCCTACTGGGGCCATGCTGTGGGCAGGGGCCACCAGAAGGCCTAAGGCACACGTAAGAAGCTGGAACAAAAAGGAATAAAGGGGGAGGGACCAGAAAGGCAGTAATTGGAGTTGAAGCAAAAGTAAATAAATAAGAAAAGAAAGAGAACCAAACACACATGATGGGGGAACAGCCCCAGGTTAGATGTCTCTGAGTGGTCCCCTTCCCGTGGGGCATTTGCAGGGGGCTGCTTTACTTAGAAGTACCATTCAGAGCTGAACTTGGTTTGTTCTGAAGGAAGCGAGGATAGAGCTTGGCCCTTTTCCAGAGATCTAGGCTGTGCAGGGATAAAGGGTCTTGATATTGGAAGGGAATCCCCACTCCCACCCCAATCTCTTATCATCTAAATAGGAAAATACACGCAAGGTACATTCCCCGGAAAGAGGAGGTTTCAGAGGCCTTCTTGAGCGGAAGGGAATGGAGAAGAGGATCTGGTAAGGGTGACAGACCAGGAGGACAGGGCATGCACACACAGGAGGGCTGGATGAGACCACAGAACAAGACAACATGGGGAAATAATAAGCAGAGGCCACAGCAAAGCCGCCACACACATGGGCGGGGTAGAGTCTCCCGGGTGCCCAGGTGACAGTGACTGGAAGGACAGATAAGGATAGAGAATCACCTGTATGTGCTCCGATGGAGGGCTAGCTAATTTGAAAGCAGCCTCACAGCCACACCCATAAATACATGATCGGGCTCCCCTGTGGCTCTGATCTCATCTCCTTCTAGCCTGCTTCACTCACAGGCCTCCTTCCTATTTCTTGATCTACAAGAACCTACTTCAGGGCCTTCCTGATGCCCCTGCCTGGGATGCGAGTCTCTGTTCAATTACCCCCTCATCCCAGAGGTCTTCCTTGACAACAGTAGCTCCCCGCCCCCTTTACGTGCTTTAGGTTTTCTCCCTGCACTTAGCATCAAGGGTTTATTTTGTCTGCTTCCCCCAATGGAATATGAGTTCCACAAGGCTGGATTCTACTTTGTTTTACTTCTGAATATTGCTTAGTGCACGCCAGGCCTCATGAAATATTTGTCAAATGAACGTGTGTACCCAAAGCCATAACATTTATAATATACATATAAAGAGTTCTATTGATTGAACTGTTGGGGGTTTCAGGTTGCACCAGCTATAAGGGGCAGGGGAAGGGTGGGAAGCCACTGACGTTGAGAAGCCTTAGTAATAAGTGAGGGTAGAAAGCACCTGCAGCTGAGAAGGCCATGTTCTGTGGGAAAGATCCCGATTTGTAGCTCTGCTCTGAGGGTCATGGGGGTGTGGTAACCAGCCTCCAAAGTGGCCCTCAATGATCCTAGGCACCCGACATTCACACCCTTGTGCAGTCCCCCATCCTGAATAGGGCTGACTTCTGTAACCAATAAAATATTGTGAAAATGATGATGTGTCACCCATGGCCTTGGTCATAGAAGACATGGTGGCATCTGTCTTTTTCTTTCTTGGATCACCCATTCTGGGGAAGCCCAGCCACCATGCTGTGAGGACACTCAAGTAACCCTGGAGAGAATGGCATGGGGAGGAACTGAGGCCTCCTGCCAACAGCCAGCACCATATAAGTGCGCCACCTTGGAAGCAAGTCCTCCAGCCCCGGTCAAGCCCGATTCAGCTGATGCAACCCGTGCTGATACCTTGGCTGTAACCTCATGAGAGACCCCCAAGCCAGAAGCGCCCAACTCAGCTGCTCCCAAATTGCTGACCCACACAAACTATGTGAGATAAGAAATGTTTATCACTGGTTGAAAATGCTACATTTTAGAGTAACTGGTTTCACAGTGATAGATAATTATCATAAAGCAGAAGACACGGGGGTCATATATCCCAGGCTTGAGTTAATATGAGTATGTCAAGGATTGTGTCTTTTACCAGTTAACTGTGAGGCCCGTTTTCCCTTCCCAAGCCATCTGGTCCCAATTTGATTCTGCAACTCTTAGTAGCCACAAATGCCACCCGTATCCTCAATAAACTTTATTTAGACACAAAGAGACACAACAGAAAATACATACACAGATACAGATTTTTTTTTTCTCTATAGGATGAACAAACATCACATAGGGAATTTAAAAATTGGGTGCATGGAATGTAAGAAAAAATAGCAAAGTTCCTTGTTCACTCACACTTAAAACAAACACATATTTCAGGGGAAGACAGGGATATACCATCCCTACAACAGAATTCACAGTTGTCTATAACAGTACACAGGTGTTAGGAAGGTAATCAAAGGAGTTAGGGATCCAGTTACTCTTGATATGACAGAATGCTCACAACACTAGAACTCTGTTTAAACAAAAGACAGAATCGACGATGTCACACCCCCTGCACAGATGCTCTGCAAGCTGTCGGCTAGGTCATAAAGCAGCTCAGCAGAAATGCCACGTTAACTTTCAGCTTGTGGCTTGAAGGTCTGCGTAACCCCTACCTTTGTATGCCCATCGTGGAGAGTTTACATAGACACACTTAGGACGCCAAAACTCTCGACATGCGTGCTGGCTTCGAGACCCACGGTACAGAACATTGACATCAGTTTATAAAATGTGGCTTTCAAATGGAAAGGAATAATAGCCAAGAGGAGAACGAACACTTTGCCAATGCTGCCACATCCGTCGGCAGTGTTTCCCACCATGCCGCCCGTGGTCCCCTCCCACGGGGAGCCACTGGCATCTGTGTCCTGCTCCACGCCGTGGGCGGGGCAGGACGCATTACCTCTTGGAAGTCTATTATTGCCTTCTAGAGTTACACCTGTGACCTCCTGGTCACTCCTGTCAGAAGCCACGCATGTCACCAGGATAAGCAACCATGGAAACCACCCAACTTATCCTGTCCTGGACCAGCCTCTGGCCTCCACACCATCTTCACATTTCAGATCGGGGTTCCCTAGGCAACCTCTGTATTTTAGTAAAAAATGGTTTCCACTGTACCCTTCGTGTGTCCTCTTCCTAACGTGACAAATCCAGATGAGATGAAGTTATGGAGATCAGGTCCTCCACTTCGGTAAGCATCCTTCCCATAATGTCCTGCAAGAAGATGGGGCAGAATTACCTGGCGCATCCAGGACACCAACAAGAAGACAAACATTGCTGCTCCAGCTCACCCAACAGTGATGGTGAACTTAACTTCAAATCAGCAGCTGAGCCAGAAGGTAGAAGCAATCAAGGAAAAAAAAATTATATATATATTATTTTATAAATTTATATATAATATATATTATAAACATATAAAGTATATATATGAAGTATGTAATAGATAAGTATTACATACTTTATATATTACCAATTTAAATACATACACATTTATGTGTGTGTGTATATATATATATATATATATATACACACACACACATACACATACACGCACATATAACTGTGCAACAAAGAAGAAAGTTCTGGGCAGCTTATGTTAAAAGGAGAGGTGGGAAAAAGGGCTTGACTTTGGCATTTCTGACTGAGCACATCAGAACTTCAGTCTGTTTGTCCTACCATCCTTTCCTTTGTCCCAGCTTCCTTCTTTCTTTTTCTTGTCTTATTCCTTTGGCTTCTTTCTTTCCAAAGCGTAGAAGTGTGGCTCTGATCAGAATGCTCTATGTGTGTGTATGTTTATGAATCATACCTCATCCTATGAATTACAGCCTTGTGGCTTAGGAGAAATCCAACATCCGCTGAGGCTGACAGGTAGGGTGGTGGCTCTAAAACATTGGGAAAATATTTATGTGTTTTCCTCTCTCGACTTTCTGTAGGAAAATATTTATGTGTTTTCCTCTCTCGACTTTCTCTGAACTTTCTGTTCAGCCTCATCTATCCATCTACCTGTGGGGTTGGGGTGAGGAAAAGTCCGAGGACAGATTAGGACCCTGGGAGAAGACATTGAAAGAGAAGAGAAAGAGTTAATATTCTGTTTCTGATATTCAAAGTAGAATTTCACAATATGCTTGAAATATAGGCATTATAAAGAAAAGAAGTCCTCTCTAAACACCATCTTGAACTATGCACATGTGAAAATGGAGGAAAGCTGTATTTTTGTCATGTTGCCACAAGAGCATATTAAAAACTGTACTTACAATTATAACAATGTGCAGACTACCTAAGATGTAATGTTAAGTAAAAAAGTGGAAGAAAATGCTATATTAAGTATGATCACAACACTGTAAAAAAATGCAAACCAGTGTATTAAACAAACAGATTGAAAGAAAACACACCTGATACTGACTACCACCTTTAGATAGTTGGAACATGAGTCTTATTGCTTTTCTCCTTTCAACTTTTCTGTATTTTCCAAGTTTTTTTCTATAATGAGTATGTAATTTTTATAATACAAATAGGTAAAATACATTTCCAACAGAAAAATCTATGATAAATGTAAAGACAACCTAAATCACATTTTTTCTTAGCGAGGCACCCTCTGCATTAGATCTCAAAAATGGGCGCGTGTCAGAATCATCTGGAAGCTTTTAAAAATACAGATGTCCCGACACTACTCCAGGGATTCTGGTTCAGCTGGTCAGGGTATTTTTAACGAGGTCTCTAGGTGGTTCTAATGTGCCACAGGGAAGAAGAACCATTACCCTAGAGTAAATGGATAAACAACTGAATTTCAGTTTGTTCAGGTGTGTGCAATGGACATTTGCTGGGGTCCTCGTGGGTGCCCAGCACCACCCACTATTTAGGTTCCGGAATCCAGCATCCTTCCTCTGAAGAGTGACGTCTGGCTGGCCCTGTTCCTTCCTTCTTCTCCCAGATCAAAGGTTCTCAACCCTGAGTGTGCATCAGAAAAACCAGAAGGGCAGGTTCAAACCTGCTGGGCCCCGCCCCCAGAGTTTCTGAGTCAGTAGATCTGGGATGGGGCTCAGGGTTTTGCATTTCTATCAAGTAGCCTGGTGATTCTGATGCTGCCGAGCCTAGGGACCAAACACTGAGAACCGTGATCCTAGTGCATGAAGACTATAAGAGAATTTTGCCATTGTTTCCCTCATGCCCTCCACTCTGGAATAAATACCTCCTTCCTCAGGGCACACAGCTTTTCACAAGGAACTCCCTTGCTGTAAAATAATGTAGTCACAACCCAGAATTTTATAGAAAAGAATTATTGGAGCTGAACTAAGAGGCTTCTGCCCATATCCCAAGCCATGTCACAGCTCCAGAAATCCAACTCTAGTCCTGGAAAAATGCAACTTCATCAGGGGATGAAGGAGAGAGGGACAAGCGGCGTGTGGACGGGTCATTTCCCCCCCACGGCCCCTCCTGACAACAGAAGAGTTAAGAAAAGGAAGTAACAATTCTGAATGCTCATAAATTTGGACCTCATTAATTCAGAACCTCTGTTACATCCTGCAGAGTTTGGGCTGGTTTATTTTTGTGCTCCTTATAAATAAAATTTTTGATAAACAAATCAATCCTGAGAAAGATGGCACATAAAACAGTGCCTTTGCTACTTCAGTTCATTCTTATCTGTCAGCTGGAACAAGGTCCCTCAGGGTTAAGCACTGCGCTACTGCTTTGGGGTTGTGCTTGACTGAAAGCCAACTAAATCACCCGATCACCTACTATGTGCCAGACAAAGGGACAGAGCCTCTGAAAACACGGTCTAATCTGACATAGAAGCCGAACATTCTGTAGCATTATGCAGTTTACAAAGATCATTCATATATATTATTTCCTTAAAATTTTCATCACTACCACGTGGTAAGTTGTCTATTATTATTATTCCCCCATTTTATTGATGGAAAAACTGAGGCCAGGGGTGTCAAGTTGGAAGATGACTGAACCATCACTAGCATCCTGGTCTTCTGTCTACAAACCCCATGTCAGTTCCATCCTGTGCACCTGGCTTCGTTTACTCCTCACAAGAGCCCTGTGGAAAAAGGTCACTTTCCCAAGTTTATGGAGCTAGTCAGTGGTGGACCCTGGATCCCGACCAGGTCTACCCGCCTCTAAATCCACACTCTTTCTACAACCCTCTCCCTAGCCAGCTCACCCCTCAGTCTGAACAAGTGCAGTTGTGATTCTTCTCTGAGGCTTTAGCCAGGACCCCGGGGCAACGCTAAGCCAGGAGAAGCCCACGTGATGATTCCCAAGTTCACAGACGCTGGATCTCAGACGTGTGGAGTTTCACATACTGAGGTTTGGAGGGGAATGAGGCAGGACCAGGAGCACATAACAGGAATACGGAATATTCTACGGTCAAACAGGTCTGGAAAATACTGAGTTCAAATGAGAAGTAAATACAAAAACCAAGTCTAGACACCTGTCACTGGGTACGCAAGTCTCCAGGGAGCCTTTATATTTTTCAACAGCATCTCTCGGGACAGCTGGAAAGGGCATGGTGGCAGTTTCGGCTTTTGTTCGAGCCGTGGTCCTCAAACTTGAGTTCATCAGACTCACCTGGACGGCACAGATTGCCCAGCCCCAGCCCCGGAATTCCTGATTCAGTGGGTCGGAGGTGAGGCCTGATCATTTTTGTTTCTAACGAGTTCCCAGGTGGTGCTGATGATGGTCACAAGTCCAGGGGCCAGACTTTATGAACCACTGTGTTTCAGAGAACCATGGACAGGTCAGTCTTCAGCCAGATCTGGGCCAATGCGAAGAGGTCAAGGTCTAGAATGATTTACGTTCTCTGTACCTTCCAAAGGAACAATCACTTCCTTCAAGGGCAGTGTGAAGAGAATGGCTGGTAAACTGAAGCCCTATGCAAGTGCACGGTCAGATGTGAGGAGAGGCAATGCCCCTTCTTTGCCTTGGGGATGTGCAGAGTTCAAGGGTCAATGATGTGAATGGTATGAATGGGTATCACAGAATTCTTTAGCCATAACACAAAGAGCCTCCCCCTTCTCTTTTCTGCAGCTATGACCCCAAGTCCATGCCCTCCTGCTGGCCATCGAGGCAGGAGGCTAAAAGAGTACAAATTTTGCCCAAGTTGCAGTTCCAGAGAAATGGCCCTATATCCAGCAGGGCTCCAGGCAGAGGTAAGCGGGAGCTCTGTGAGCACACGTAAGTAGCAGGAATACACACCCACGTGGCAACATCACAAACACACAGCCCCCCCGATCGGGAACAAGGGTGGTCTCAGGTTGCAGAGAGAGTGTGCCCGCCCCCACCTGCTGGACCAAACTTGCAAAGCAGCATCTGGATGACGTGGCTCCCTCCAGATCTGCCCCTGTCCTCTCACCATCACCATCCTTCAGAAGTCAGCAGTCACAGGAACAGCACCGAGGGGACAATGGTCCCCAGGTGGGAGGCAGATGAAAGCTAAAGAGAGGCCTGGGGCTGGGCTGCTGGCGTTGTCTGATGCTGGTGGCTCTGATGAGAAAGCGACCTTGAGTAAATAGAAAGTTTCTCTATAAAAGAGATTTGCTGCAAGAAACAGGAGGGAAAAAAATAAGGTAATATCTGAATGGTGACCTCAATAAGATGTAAGAGAATTTCGCATCGGTGAAATTCAATCAGCAGCCATGGAGGAGGGTCGGGGAACAAACTGATCAGGACAGTTTGCCTGAGCTGCAAATATGGACAGCAGGGTGGATAGTGAAGACGTTGGTGAAGACAATTCCAACGAGAGAGGTGCACTGGGTACTCAGTAGGGAAGAATGAAGAGACGAGAAGGATGGCAGGAAGGAAGAGACAGAAAGGACAACTCCAGAAGTCACTATCTATTGAAAATAAGATGCCCAGGAGAGAGACAGAAGGGATAATTCAGAAACAATAATTAAAAGTTAATAGATTTTCTTTTGAGCAGGTAGAAGACTTTAGTCTTGAGTCAAATATCAGACTATATATTTGAAGGTCAGAGATCTAAATATATATATATGCTGGTGAAATGCCATTTAGGAAAAAAAGGGGAAAACACAAGCCAACTTCATAAAACACTAAATCTACGGAAAGTGAAGCGATCTTTTAAAGACTTTTGAGACTTTTATTTTGGTAGAGGGGAGGGGATGGGGTTGAGACAAAATGGCTGAAGGGGATGGAGAAGTACAAACTTCGGTCATAAATAAGTCATGGGGGTATCAAGTTCAGCAAGGGGAATATAGTCAATAATATTGTATTAAGTCTGCACGGTGATAGATGGTAACTAGGCTTGCTATGATGATCATTTTGCAATGTATATAAATGTCAAATACTAATATAATATTGTATATCAATTATGCCTCAATTAAAAAAAAGAATCCAAGAAGTGTTTCTTCTTGTTTTGCTGAGTTTGGTTGGTTTGTTTGTATCTGTTTCTGGTAAAAGCACCTTCTAAAAGCAAAAGTCTACTTCTTTTCGTCGAACTTTAACAATTTGAGACTTCTATATCAACCAGTAATGTAAATAAAGTCCGTGCTCATTAATAAACCAGAAAAAAATTAAACTCTGATACATCAAAAGCAATCATGAAACTCTAAGTCAACGGATAGAAACATACATTTATATTAATATCACGAACACACAAATAACTTCAAATTAATAAGAAAGTAAAACAACCCAATAGAAAGAACAGGCAAAAGAGATGAAAAAGCAAGTCATAGAAGTGAAAACCGGAAGAGCCAATACACATACAGTGGTGTTCCATCTCACGGGTAATCAGGGAAATTCAAATTAAAACCATAATGAGATATCATTTCACACCCAGTAGACTGGCAAAAATGAAAATGCCTGGGACTCTGGACACGGATAAGCAGAAACAAGAACTCTTGCACACTTCTGGTGGGAGTGCAAATTCGTACAACTGCTTTGGAAGGAACTTTGGTGACGGCTAATGAAGTTGACAACAGATGCACCACAGAACCGGCAACTTCACCTTCAGGTCTATGCCCGAGATAAATCCTCACGCGTGCGCATAGGGAGATACACACAAGCATGATCACGGACAACATTGTTTCTAAAAAAGACAAACTGGGAAAAAAACCCTGTATTCCCTACCAGGAGAAAAGGGATAAATCGTGGTATATTCAGACAATGTAAGCCTATACAATGGGGCGGATAAAATGAATCAGAGCTGTAAGTATCAACATGGACGATTCTTAGTTATGTTGAGAGCCACACTAAACTAGCTGAAGGCAAAGAGGATGACATCACAGAGAGTTTAAAAACATGCAACACACCGCTGTGTTGTTTATAAATACGTGCAAATGCAGTGCTATACAAGTACAAAGAGATTCATGGATGTGATAAGTACTGAATTCAGGAAAACAGATACTTCTGGGGACATGTCTGACTCCTAAATAATTATCTTATTTTGTTTCTAAGATAGCTATAGATAGATTCATTGATAGATGATGGATGAATACATAGATTAAATAGATGATCGATAGACACATAGATGGAAAGGTTACCCAAGTATTTTACTCACTTCCAAATTATTCTCCAACAATAAAGGAAACAGAGAGTTCCCAGTTTTTAAGAACTCAGAGACTAAAATATCCTCAAGTCCTCACTGGGAGAAGAAAAAGCTGCCCAATGATAAAATCTGTCAAGCAAGAAGTACAGAATTTCTAAAATCATGGATGTACTGATCTGTAATCTTTACAGTTCACAGATCCAAAACTTCATTAAGAAAAGATTGGTAAATTAGATTGTACATAACATTTAACAAATTGTCTTTATTGACCTGAATAAATTTGAGTGATACTGGAGTTGCCCTGGAAAATCTGGTATGCAAATAGGGCAATAAAAATATATTATTGTGATGAAATAAAACCAGAAGTAGCTTCCGCGATAGGGGGAACGGTGCTCCATCTTTACAGCCTGCCTGCAGTGTGCTGCATGCGCTCAGAACAGACAGGGAGCTGGCCTCTGGGAAGCTGGCAGGGAGCTCGACGGTGCTGGCCAGGGCCCTGCTCTGCAGCCGCTTCACTGTTGACCTTCTTCACGGGAAAACAGGCCACAGACCAACATCAAAACACATGTAAAACCCTGGGGCTTAACGTGAGAAGGGGGTTTCCCTTTGTTTACAAAAAGCTCCGTCATATCAATAGCAATAACCAACAATAATGATAATAATAAGATACTAGAAAAAAATGCACAAGGAATATGCATAGGGAATTACTCTCCCCGCCCCCCAAAAAAAGAAAGAAAAAAATTTTAAAGTCAATGGAGATATAAAAATGTGCTTAACCTTAACTCATAATTAAGAAGATGCAAATCAAAACATGAGCTATCTTTTTCAAAAGATGAATCGATTTGGCGAAACTGGAGCATCTGATGAGACCCAGTGCCAGGGGAATGGGCTTTCTCATTGCTGCTGGTGGGAGTATAAATTAGTGGTGCCTCTTTGAAGGACAGGCCACTGACTTAGTATCTCACTACTAGGAATTTTCCCTACATAATATGCTCTCAAGTTTTTCCATAAGATAGGAACCAGGCTAGACAGTGCAGCCTTGATTGCAATACTTTCTGTCAATGGGGGGGGGCTAAGTCAACTGGAATCTGTCCAAACAATGGAATACTACACAGCTGTTAAAAAAGAATGAGGCAGGGCTGTGTGTGCCGATGTGGGAAGAGCTCTAAGGTATAGAAAGTGGAAAAGAAAGCAGAGTGTAAGGCAATGTTTCAGTATTATGCCTTTCATGTAAAGTAAAAATGAAAATAATATACACAGAGAGACTACATAGAGACCCATTGCAGGTAGACTGGTTTATACAAAACTTTTTTTTTTCTGCAAATAATCTTGCAAACGAAATACCAAAACTATCTTTCCTTTGGGGAGAGGGTCTGGAAGGAAGGGATGTGTTTACCTTTGAGTTTTATTACTTCCTGTACTGTTTGAATTTCCTAAATACGTATATGTGTTATTTTTCTTTTTGTACTGTTGACAGAGTTTATTGGGGATAAGGGAGTGGGATCATGGGCCATTCTTTGTTTTTCTCTTTGTACTTCCTAATACGAAAGAAAAAAAACCTCTAATAACTGTCATTTTATAAAAAGAAGTATAGGAGCCAGGAAGTCAGAGGGGACACTTCTCCTTGTGTAAATGACACGGCATTTATCTAACGCAGATCCTAATACCCACCTGGTGGGATGGTGGTAAGGATGAAATGAGATCCTGTGCATAAATCGTTTTGTCTAATACTCCTCACCAATAAGCCTCAATAAATGGGAGCTCCTATTCACATCGAGACCACAGTCTTTCCTCTTTCCCATACAGGGAACTCCCTGGGGTCTTCTTATTCTGTGTGTGCCCTCAGCTGACCTCAGGCCAGAGAGAGTCACGAGCAGGAGCTGCAGAGAGCTTGGGCTTTGCTATCTGGCCTGAGAGCTCTTCCCCCAGGAAACCCTAGGGTTCCTTCTAGTTCCCAAGAGCACACACATATGGCTCCATGAGGGATCTGGGGCTGGGAGCCAGGAGGCCCGCATTCTTCCATGCAGGCATCTTTGGTCGAGTGAATGAAGTAGCTCTGAGCTAGCTCTACCAAGGTAAACTGGGGGCAGGCCACGTTGAACTGCAGATTGCACTGACAATGACTAGTTTAAAAATCTCTAGAGAGCAGCTGCTGGGAATGCTTTATGTGACAATTCTAGTGCTTGCTCGCACAAACACAGGGGGACTGTTTCCTCCAGAGTCTGTGCAGTCAGCAGAGCTGTTGGCAAATACTCTGGGCAACCCCAAAGATCTCCCCTCTGGCGTCTTCCCTCTGCTGACTCCATAGCCGGGAGACCTGGGGATGGGGGCCAGGCGTGCAGCCCACCTGGTGAAGGCCCGGTGTCCATGGCTCTGAGGGCCCAGGCAAGCAATCCCAGATTGCCAGAACAGTATGGGAACCACCTTGCCCAATATTCTCATTTGACAAAGGAGGAAACGTAAACCCAGAGAAGGGGAGGAGAGGCATTGTCAAGGTCACACTGGGAGACAGTTTTGGAAACTGGCCCACCCCGCCCCCGATCTTGACTTTCAATTTGGTGCTTTTCATCCTATTATCCTTGTGCCCTAGGAAAGTAGGGGAATCTCATCAGATGCAGAAGAATGAGGATTTCGAGCAGGGTGGAGGAGGGGCAGAACCTAGAATACAGCTTGGTAACCACTGCACTAGGGAACAAATCCTCCAGAAAGTGATTCATAAAAGAACCCCTTTCAATTCAAATTAATGTCCTCTGAATCATCAGTTTGGTTAATTTGGATTTAAGAAAACTGGTACTTTGTGCCTGAAACCAAACCAAACAAACAGACAAACAAAAACATCAATATGTAGAGGTCTCCAGCTGTGGCCAAGGGCAAACTCCAGGACAGCTTCATCCACTGCAATAGGGGTCTCTGCTGTGGTCTCTTCTATGTTACCTATGCTTTGGGGTAAGATTTTTTTTTTAAAAGGAAGCGTTACGTGACTCAAAAATAAAAGTTTGAAAACCACATCTCTAGTGCATCCTAATTATTTACCAAGGGGATGAGGGCGAGCCTTATTGGTGACGGCATTAATCTTCAGGGATTTTAGAAGGACGAAGCCCTCCTCTACCAGCCATCGGGATAGAATCAAAGAATGCTACAACTGAAGGAGCGCTCAAGGTCACCTTCTCTAGCCTCAAGACTTACAGATGAGGAAACTGGGGCTCGGAAGGGAGAACGAACAGTCCAAGATCACTGCTGGCTGTGACAAAAATCCGCATCTTCCTAGATCAGAGCTCTCCCCAGTGCCCACGCAGCCCACGGCCTCCTCTGTACTGGAGGAAAGAGTGCAGAGGTTGATTTCTATTTCAGGGGCCCCCGGTGTGCCATTTATTTTCTCTTTAGATGTGCTGGCTGTAATCCTCTTGGAAAGATGCCCAGCATCTAACCAAATTCCCGTCTCTGCCTATGACACCATTTCAGTTGTGTCTCATTGAGAGCAGGACACCGGCCAAGAGGAGGCCTGAAGAAGGCCTGGGTAGAAGAGGCAAAGGATGCTGGGAGGGAAGAATCCTTCCTTGCCCCAAACCTTTTAGGAGATTAGGGTAGATGCAGGGGTCAATCAGGAAATCTGTGAATTACTCAGACTCTCTCTTGTTATCGCAATGCAGATCTATAGGGAGTGGCTTAGCCATGGGGTGACCGGGGCCTGCTTTCCCCTCTGACCCTTGACCTCTTCTCCTACTCTGCAGAAAACACTGAGCTTCCTCTGAGTGCGTCCAAATTAGTGTGGGGGGGGTGGTGGTGGTCAATGGAATGATGCTGAAAAACTCTACCATCTTATAGAGTTTTATCAAGTGCCCTTACATGGAGACATTGGCAACGAATGTCTGTTATTATCTAGAGGAAAATATTTGAAGACAATATTATCTCCATTTTGCAGATGAATAAACAGTCTCAGAGAGGTTCAATAATGATACAAAGTCCCAGTATGACTAACCTGTGATTTAGGACAGAACCTAAATCCTATGTCACTACATATTCTTGGGGTTCCATTCATTCCATCATGCTTCTGGGAAAGCCATGATTCTAGCCACCGCTCAAGGGACCCCATCTCTTCCAAAACACACAAGAGAGACCCTTCTGCCTGAGAGAGAGCAGAAGAAGCAACTGGAGAGGGGAGAATTTGGGGGGCTATAATTTTTTTCTGACTATCTCCCAATGGGAAGACAATTTAATGTGTGGGCTATTACATATATCTGAGAAGTTATCCATGAGAGAAGATTTATATTCAAATGACCCAGACACGTCTCAGTAATAGACAGGAGGTAAGAGCACAGGCTTCCAACAAATCAACTTGGCTCTGACACCAGCCATGTGGCTCTGGACAAACCGTTTACCCGTCCTTAGCCTCAGTTATTCTCATCCGTAAAATGGGAATGCTGCCTGCCTCATGAGGATGTGACGAGTATGAAATTAGATGCAAGAATGCACGTGAAGCACAGAGCATTTTACACTTCTTCAATAAATTGTTACTATAACAATGATTATTACTAGAGGGGCAAACCTCCTCTAGTATACTATTTCAAAATACTCCAAGGAGAAAGGAAAGGAAGAGTCTTAGGTTCACAATTATTCAAAGCTCCAGGGAGGGGCTTCCCTGGTGGCGCAGTGGTTGAGAGTCCGCCTGCCGATGCAGGGGACGCATCCACCCTTCCTTCACTGTGACGTCACCTTCGTTTGCTTACATCTGCAAAAATCCCGTTTCCAAATAAGGCCACGTTCACAAGGATTCAGACTTCAGCAGATCTTTTTGAAGGACACGATTCAACCCATCACAACGATCAGAAGAAAACTTTGCTTCTACAGCCCCCAAAACCATTTCTACCTACTCTTCCTCACCATCACCTACCCAGTCCTAGAGCCTTGATTCCTCTCTTTATCTCATCCTCCCATCATCAGCGAGCTCTCTGAGGACCATCTGCTAAATGCATCTGATACCCACCCACTGCTCTCCATCTCTCCTGCCGCCTACTAGTTCAAAGCCACCACTACCTCTCATCTGACCTCCTGCGACAGTAGGACCAGCCTTCCGACCTACCTCTCTACCCACAGCTATCTATTCTCTACAGAGCACACTTAAAAGTAATCTCCTAGAAAGAGACATCGGATCCCACTATGCCTCTTCTAAATATCTTGCACGGCTTCATAACACACTTAATAAAAATGTAAAATACTCTGCAAGACCCTGCATGCCACGGCCCTGCCAGCTTCCCCCTCCCCATCCCACTACAGCCACGGTGGATCTTCTGTTCTTCCAATATGCCCAGCTCATGCCTGCCTTACAGCCTTGCACTTGCCATTCCCTCAACCTTGGAATACCCAGGCCTCAGATCTGTGCGAGCCCAGATCCTTCTTAATCATTCAGGTCTGATTGCAAATGTTACCTCCTGGGAGAGACCTTCTCTAATCACCCCATCTACCGTAGGCTCCCTGACATTCTCTATCACATCATTTTACTTTCATCATATCCATGGAGCCTTATGTAAAACTATCTTGTTCACCTCTTTGGTTACTGTTTATTGTCTATGCCTCTTCTTAAACCCAGAGCTTACCTTCCACAAGAAGGGAAGCCGAGTATCTAGAATAGTCCTGGGCACGTAGGTTGTACCCACTGGATAATTGTTGATGGATTAAATGAATTTCTTCTCTCATAATTCTTCTTTAATCAATGCCAACTGCCTTAGAGAACGTTAAACCATTAAAAAAATATGTATATGTGTATATATATGTTTATATATATATATATTTGACAATTTCAACCAATAATGTCTTTATATGCAGGACAACCTTAACCAAATAGGGGATTTCTTGACCTGGATTATATCAGTTGCGGTAATAATAATATTAATAATAGCAATAATAATAACAACTATAGCCACAATAGTTATTATTTAATACTGAGGGTTTTTATGAGCCAGACCCTCTGCTTTGTAATCATTATCTCATCCAATCTTCATAAAACCTCTGGAGGTGGACAAGAGTATCCCCTACTTTGTAGCTGAGGAAATTGAATCTCCATGTGTTTAGGTATCTTGCTCCTACTCACATATCTCATTGGTGGATGACCTAAGGCTTAAAAGCAAGGTTTTAAGGCTTAAAAAAACTGATGTTTATAACTACAATGAGATACCATTACACACCCACTAGAATGGCTAAAATTAAAAAGACCGGCAATACCAAATGTTGGTGAGGGATGTGAAGCATGTAGAACTCTCATTCACTGCTGGGGGAACCCAAAATGATACACCACTTTGAAAAAAATTTTGGGAGTTCTACAGAAGATAACATATTCCTGCTCTACACCTCAATAGTTCCATACGGCACATAAGCAAAATAAAATCTTCCCTGTTTTAAATAATTTGTCCCAAACTGCACAGCTAGTCACGTAGGTAGGCAAGACTTGAGAAGAACATTGTTTTACCCCTGGCCTGTAGCCCTTCATCAGCTTCAGGCTGCCATGAGAAATAAAGACATATTAAATGGCAAGAAAGGGAAATTGGGGAAAGCATCAGAAAGAAGGTCAGTGGAGGTCATGTTCCAAAGAACTGGGCCCAGGAATATGGGATCAAGGATTTCAGCTCAATGGCAAGAAGTGAAGAAGAATATTGTGTCCAATATCCTGGGCCCAAGCAACCCTTTGGCAAGTCCTGCAGGTGATCAATCAGCTATGGCATGGAGTCTGAAAGTCCCCTGAACCCAGGTGGCCATGACCTGGTCCCAACTCTGAGTACCTACAGCACTTGCCCTGTTCCTTCCGGCACTGCTGCCCTTCACTTCCATTATTGCTACTGGTGAGAAGAGAAAGGAAGAAATAAAGGTATTGGTTATCTAGGTGGGGAAAACTAGACTCATGTCTACAGTTTCTCCTCAAACAGACGTACTGGGGTGCTTGCCCAGACATACATCCTTTTGGAAGGCCCACACTAATTTCCTAATAAAGAGGGAAACCTTGGTTATTTTGTGTCACACGACCGTCTCCCCTCTCCTGGCCGGAGCTGATTGAGTCAGAAATGAAAAACAGACACAGGCAAACCAACCCATGAACTGTGCTGAGCCAGTCGCTTTTTTGCTCTCAAGAATATAAATTAAGAGTCTGAAGCGCTCCCAGTCAGAGTATTTGGACATGTAAAGTCATACAGAGTTGGTGCTGGTGTCAAGACACCCCGAGATTCTGTGTATTCCCAAACCAAGTGGGAGCAGAAACACCTGGTCCAGAAAGAGGAACGTTGTTGCAAAGAGAAAGGTCCCAGAGAGAGACTCTTGGCCCCGTTCCCAGGAGGCCCAGGAGTTTCTGCAGCCCCCAGACACCCCTGTGTTGTTGAATAAGCTTCTTTTTATTCAAGGTATGTTGAGTGGGTTTGTGTTTCTTGCAGACAAACATATTCTGAGCAGAACATACGCCATTCATCAAAACATGTTCCAGTTAGAGTCCAGAATTTAATAGGAAAAAATGAGTTAGTAAAAGAAGTAGAAGAAACTGTTTGTGAAGATCTTCCCAACCTTGGCTGATCGAGACATGTCTACACATGAGGGCAGAGAGGAAGCACAAAGAAAGGAAAGATGAATGCAGCAGATTTTATAAAAATGTTTAGAATCGCGTATGTCAAAAACCACCATAAATGTCCACCTATGATCAGAGCAGAGTTAATTCACAATGGCCAAAAGGTAGAAGCAACCTACGTGACAGTCAAGGAATGAGCAGATTGACAAAATGTGGTCCACATATACAGTGGGAAATGATTCAGTCTTAAAAAAGAAGGAAACTGTGACACATACTACAACATGGATAAACCTTGAGGACATGACGCTGAGTGAAATAAACCGGTCACTAAAAGACAAACACTGTATGATTCCACGTACAGGAGGTGTCTAGAGGGGTCAGATTCAGAGAGACACAAAGCAGGATGATGGGTGCCAGGGGCTGGGGGCGGGGGAATGGGGACTTCTTCAGTGGGGACAGAGTTTTCATTTTCCAAAATGAGTAAGTTCTGGAGATGGATGGTGACGCCAATTTGCACAACAGGGTCGGTACACTTAACGTTTCTGAACTGTACACTTAAGAACGGTTAAGATGGTGACTTTTAAGTTGTGCGTTCGCCCATAATTAACACTTTATAAAAAAAAACAGTAGTTTTAAGGTATATAAAAAAGCTCTTGCAAATAAAGAAGAGATGAACTTCCTCAGGGAAAAAAAAAAAGAGGCTGTGGACATGAACAGGCAACACAGAAAAGAAGAAATAAAATGGGACAGTGTCTCTTTACGGCAATCAGTGATGTAATTGACTTAAGATATAGTAAGAGTCTTAAAACATGCACCTCTTTGGACTTAGTCATTGCTTAATCATAGCAATCTATCTAAGGGAAATAATTACAGACATAGCAGAGATTTATGTATAACGATTATCATCACAGTATTGTTTATAATAGTATAAAATGAGAACCAAGCTAAATGGAATCGACGGGGGGTGGGTTGAATAAATCATGTCACCTCCCAAGGCTGGATGCCCTGCAGTCATTCTATGTGATCTTTCAAAGACTATTTTAATGCTGTGGAAAATTCTCACCAAATAACATTAAGGGAACAAGAGATTTATAATTAATATACAATGTGATTACATCTTTGTAAAAAAAAAAAGCGGGGGCGGGGGGATACGCACAGTGGGAGAGGCTACATCAGTTGCTCTCAAAGGGTTTACTGGGATTTTGAGTCATTTTCGATACCCTTCTGTGTTTTCCAAACTTTCTTTAAAGGGCAGGTGTTCCTTTTATAATCCGAAATATTCTATATTAGAAATAGGGTGCATTCGGATGGGAGGGGGCTGCTAAGAAATGGAGCAAAAGAAGTCACAATGCAAGAAAGACGGGGTCACCTACAGCCTCATCTCAGCACCGCAGGCCTCGGAATCTGCTCAGCATCCTCGCTCCTTGTTCTCATCCCTGCTCCCAGCCCAGCAGACAGGGAGGGAAAAAACCCTGCCGCAGCCAGGTCTCTCTCCAGCCCTCACGTCCCTAAGCCCGGAAAAGCCAGGAAGGCCCTTCTTCTCCTACCGCTCAGATTGCTTCCCTCGAGTGGCATTTAAAGGAACGGAAGATGATTGACAGGAGCCCCACCCTCGCCCAGCAGGGACTTACTTCTCTGTGTACCTTCAAAGGGACGCCACGGGGGCCTGGGTACAGGAGGCAGTAGCTGGTGCACCGCTCTCCTTGGGTACGGGAGGCAGTAGCTGGCGGTCGGTGGCTCGCCCGAGGTGGTCCTCTACCCAGAGGCAGCATCAGGGCCGGCAGAGGCCAGACAGACGGACACAGACCCCACAGCTGTTATCCAAAGGGAGGAGGCCTCGCAATTTTCTGCTCATTTAGAGGCAATTGGCCATCAACACCCTCGTCTCCTCGGGCGTGAACTTTAAATAAGATGTTCCAGCTGAAGTGGGTAGAGGGAAACTGTTTTGCTGTGACTGGGGAGAGAACAGCCGCGTCGGATGTTTGCATCTGCTCAACGGCAGCTCTGGGAGCTGGCTTCACGCAAGTGAGACAGACCAGGGAGGAGAGTCTGGAGGAGGCTGACCGGAGGCAGCTGCCTTCACGCCAGCTGACGGAGCGGGGGTTCGGGCATCCCTTGCGCGCGGCTTCTAACTCATGTGATGTGGACTTGCCCGGATGGTGCCTGAGTCTCTGAGAGTCCCGAGGGCAGGGTTTACACCAACAGAAAAAATGGGGAACTGGTGCAGGTCTGCTCATGAAGCCAGTCTTGTAGTGTGTGGACCCAGCTGGGCTGAGTCTCCTCTTTCCTCTCCCCAACCTCGCTCACAGCCCCAGAAAGGGATGTGGCATCTGAACTCCCCGCCCTGGCCATGAATGGCTGCAGTTTGGTGAAACTGCTTGGTCAGCAGAAATGGATTCAGTGCCTCATCAGAGCTACTTGTTCACAGGTGCGGGGCAGATGGTGGGGCGGGGAGGGTGCTCCTGATGTGTGATTCTGTGAGAGCCATTCCACCCGAAGAAAAGTGAGGGAAAGGACAGGGTTGGGGAAGGGTTAGGGTCAGGGGTGGGAGTGTAACTGTGGCCAGTTCAGCTCCCCCAAATCTCATCAGCCTGAAATCCTGCTGGGTGGGGTCCACAGCTGGCAAAGAGGCACCCCTCTGACCCTCACCCCTTCCCGATGGCCCACAATAACCTTGAAAGGGAAGCATCATCACACCCATCTGCCCAGGGAGAAATCCAATTCAGAGAGGTTAAGCAAATCACCCAAGGTTACCCAGCCACTGAAAAGCAGGGCTTCAAATCCACGACCCAAACATTCATGCAGGGGCTGGTCATGGTCACGAGTTTGTTCTGGAATTTAAAGGCGACGCGGGGTGAAAGCGCAGGTTTGAAGATCGTCTTGAGCCTTAGACAGACATGTAGGTTCCAGGCTGTGTCAAATGTGTCTGCCCGGGAATGAGGCAAAGCTGTGGTGTGGAAACCGTAATTGCTCAGGGGCTCCCTGTGGCTTAGGGAGACCAACAAGGGGATGGGGTGGGGTGTGTTACCAGCCTCATTTTCAATGTTGAAAAAAAAATTGGTCTGTTTTGGAATAAAAATAGCATATATCAGCAAAGAGAAGACTACACACCTGGGTTTACAGCTTCGCAGGACCTTGATTTGGTGGAAGGACTTCTCAGGATAACAAACAAGCCCGTCTCAGGGCCTTCAGGGCTTGAGAACAGATGGGCCTGCAAAGGGCCCTGGGAGTCTGCCGCTCCCTAAGCTCTGGGTGCAGGGGCCTGGAATAGAGGTTCTCAACCAGCCTCTCTGTGTTTTAACCCTAATGTGTTAATAGTTCAGTGCTTAATACATGACACCCCCTGTCATTATTTGCATTTAATGGGAAACAATGGCTTGGCTAGGAATCCCTTTTTAGAGGGTGGGTGAAAGTGGGCGTAGGTATCTTTTCATTTTGCTCCAAATCATGACCCTCCTTGGCTTCCAAATAAAGCCGGCTGCTCGGACTTTTAAAGAAAGTTCCGTGATTAAACATATTCACATCTGAAGGCTCAATGGCGCACAGCCTGGAAAGAAAGAGAGCCTTCAGTGCTACTGCATTTAAAAATGGCCATTCTGTTTCCGGAGGGAAGGAACAAATGTGGAAATCGTTGTGTGAGTGTGGGATGCACGTGCCCACAAACACGGCACAGACCATCTGGTCCCCTTAGCTGCTGTGCCCTCTGACCTGCGCCCCGTGGACTGAGACACAGCTGCCTTGGCTGACGTGTGAGCAACTCCGGGCCTCTCCAAGGCTTCCGGTGGGACATTGGAGGCATAACAATATCGTTGAGTTGTGCCTCGTTAATTTACTCCATGCCTCCCCAACCGAGAACGTGGAGAACGGGACATGGAATAGCAGGCCCCCTGTTTGGTGGACGTCCTTGCTGAGATGACAAGAAGGGGGTCCTGGGGTGGGGGGGGGGTCCCTGCTGCCACCCAGGCTCCACCCTGTGCAGTGGGAGCCTGTGTAGGAGAAAAGTTGGGCAGTGTGAAGACCTTGCTACTCAAAGTGAGGTCCTTAGAGCGCCAGCATCAGCATCACCTGGGAGTTTGCTGGAAATGCAGTCTCCACCCCAGACCTACTGAGTTGGAATGCACATTTGAACTCGGTCCCCAGGTGAGCCTTATGCACCTGAAAATTCAAGAACCATTAGTGTAGAGCCGTGGTTCTTTTTTTGCCCCTCCAGGTGACATTTGTCAATTTCTAGAGACACCTGTCAATGCCTGGAGACATCCTTGGTCATCACAGCTGGGGCTGGGCTGCTCGGGGTAGAGGCCAGAGATATTGACAAATATCTGGCAACACATAAAAACAGCACCCTAACAACAAAGAATTATCCAGTCCAAAATGTCAGTAGTGCTAAGGTTGAGAAATCCCTGGGTTCGAGAGTTTCCTTGGGAAAAGGGAAAAACACACTGGGATCTGTTCTCTGCCTTCCTCAGTTCACTTGAAATCATTGTTTAAACGTGAATTTATCCAACATGCCCAGGACAACTCTATAACCAGATATCTCTTTCCAGCATTTGGTCCCAGAGGACAGGAAGGCTGTCTTCCATTTCAAAGCAACATTAAAATCTAAATTATGCACAGATAAGTTATCTTCCCTCCCTTCCTCAAAGCATCTGTCTTTTCCTTGTGTTTATCACAGTGCCCTCTGAGTACCCCCATGACGACGTGAGGGTCCCTGTGGCTGTAGGCAGACCCGCTGCATGGTTTTTCCTAGACCTGGAGGTCGACTAGGTTGAACCCAGTTTCTGTATCACCTCAGTCAGGGCCCACACCTTACTTGTTAGTTGGAGTCACCAACAGGGGCTTAAGCCATGAAGCCAGTTTTCTGTTCCAGATGGTAAGGACCCTTTTCAAGGTCAGATTCTGAAGGAACCAAGCCAAGATCCTCACCAGGTATCCAATTAGTCATCAAGTCTTGTTGATTCTTCCTTCTTATACCTCAGTTCTATGCCCCCCCGCCCCCGCCAAGCCCACTGTCAATCCTCTCTTACTGCACCATTAAAATATCGTGCCTGCTGTTTCAGATTTTACTGCCTACGCAGTAAAATTCTACTCATCCTTCATGTTTCAAGTCAAGCAACACCTCCTCTGTGAAACCTACCCTAATCCTTCCGGCAGATACAATTCTGCCCTTTCATCATTTCTTAATCATGTCCTGCAGCCACTTCCACTGTTGCAAGCAGAGTGGTCTTTTTTTAAAGAGCCATTCTGATCCAGTTTCCCTCCTACCAACTAGTACCAACTATTTTCGGGGACAACAAATTTCACGTGTCTGTTTTGATCTGTTGGTGATGTTATATTTCCTTTTTTAAAAAAATTTTGTTTATTTTATTTTATTTTTGGCTGCATTTGGTCTTCATTGCTGCGCACGGGCTTTTCTCTGGTTGCAGCGCGCGGGGCTACTCTTTGTTGTGGTGCACAGGCTTCTCATTGTGGTGGCTTCTCTCGTTGTGGAGTACAGGCTCCAGGTATGTGGGCTTCAGTAGTTGTGGCACACAGGCTTAGTGCTCCGCGGCACGTGGGATCATCCCAGACCAGGGCTCAAACCCACGTCCCCTGCATTGGCAGGCGGGTTCTTAACCACTGCGCCACCAGGGAAGCCCATATGTTTCCTTTTTACATAAACACCGACGTTTAGAGAAGTGAACAGCTCTCACCCACATGATCCACACTCTCATGATTTTCAGATTCTGATCATGTCCTGCCCTGACCTTTGTCTTTCCCAAATGGAAGGGCACTAACCTCATGTTTGTTTCCACATGACAGCCCGCAACCTCCATTCCACCAATTATTTTCATGTTCCTCCTTCTTGACCGGTGGTAACCGGAGCCACATAGAGCTTCTCAGCTGCCAGTGAATAGCAGTCATAAAAAAGGAACATGGTTTTCCACGGTTTTCAGTAAGCCATTCATGACCAGGTTGGGTAGCAAAGGGAATGTCAAAAACATTTCATTAGATAAGCAAAGTACATTTCGACTCTCCTTTCAGCCCCTCTTGACTCTTCCAGGGCTCCATTCATATCTATTAAGAGAAGGCCCAGTGCAGGGAATTTGAACACTGGGTCCATCCAGCTTCCATGCTGGTTCCTATTGGCTCTCCACATGCTTCCTTTGGGTGGGTTGTTTTTTCTGTCTGTTTATTTGTCCCGCGGCAGTGAGAGCGCCGAATGCTAACCACTGGACCGCCAGGCAATTCCCATGATTCTGCCTTCACACGCTTCCTTTTCATCTGCTTGAAACTTTTAATTTGAATCATCACTTTTTAAAAAAAAATGTCATTCCATGACTTCTTTCCCATCGGTTATACGACTTAGCAGACAAGTGAAGTTGACGGACAGGCAGAACGCGGCTGAGACCAGCACAGACGTTTGGAAAGCACTGGATCTTTGTAAACAAAGCAGTCGCCTTTAGCATCAAGACCTGAGCATCCATCCAAGGCTGCTTACCTACGGGACTCAAGCCCAGGGAGGCACAGTCACTGGCATTTATAGTCTCCTTCCAAAGCGCTGCCCAATAAAATCTGTACCAGAAATAGCTTGTATCGTTACCATGGAGGTGGGTGACAAAAGCCCTACTCAAAGGACTTGGTGCCAGCAACAATGCCAAATAATCCTGTACTGGCGTATTTACTCCAAAACAAGGAATCTGAGAAGTGTTAACCTGATAGGCTACAGGTCGAAGCCCCAAGCTGATGAAGTTTCCTTCTGAGCCGATCTGAGCCACAACTTGAACAAAATAATGCCGGCGGACGATCACCATAGGCACGGTTCTGTCGATGAGCCGTGATGGAGAGAAGTCATGGGGGGATGGAACGGTACAAGTATGGGGTGGTACTGCTATAGCACAATTATCACGGCCAGCCAAGGTTTTATACGTCTTTGCAAAGCACAAGCAACACAAATGCATCTACCCGATGGTGTGTTTCTCCAGCGGCATGAAACTTAACCAAAGGATCCTGATACCAAGCAGGGCCCTATGGGGCTCCTGGGCACAAAGCTTGTCTGTGTCCCCCATTTCTTTGATTAGAGGAAATAGCTTGCATGCAGCCTCCATGGCCTTCCCTGAGTTCCAACGGGCAGATTCAAGCAGTTGTTAATTAGGGAAGGGAGGGCATGCGAGACCAGGGAGAGACAGTCAAGGGAAACAGTAGTGCAGCCTTGGGGCAGGTCCTGGCTCCCCATCAACAGATACACACGATATGTTTGAGCTGTTCTGCAGCTACTGAAACCCCTCCAGGTGGGAGAAGTTAATGATTAAGGTTGGTATGCTACCCACAAGCAGGCAGACCCGAGACCAGCTGGAACCAGAAGGTTGATGATGCTGACTCCTTACCTCACCAGCAACCCATCAGAAGAATGTCCACGAGCTGATCATGCCCTCTTTGAACCATTATTGTAAAACTTCTCACTATCCTCCCCAAGTGGGGACACAGCGTTTTTCGAGGCAGGAGCCCGCTGTGGCCCCCCTTTGCCTGGCAAAGTGATAAAGCTCTCCTTTTCTACTTTGTCCAAAACTCTGTCTCCGAGATGCGATTTGGCACCGGTGTACGGAGTAGCTGAGCTTTCGGCATCAATCCCAGGCCACACATGGCCTTCAGCTCATCTCGTATCATGGTCTGGAGCCCCTTTCTTGGCAACATCTCAAAGCCCGTAGGAGCTACTCTGGGGATCAGTACCCCTAATACTTGCCCCTGGTACTCCTACCCAGCTAAGTGGGAGGAGACAAAAAAGGATGGCCAAGTTTTCCTGATTTCAGTTCTGATATTTATTTCTGTGTTTGCTCAACTCTTTTCATCAGTGTGAAGAAGACGGTAATTATGTGCTTTGGAAATGAGCACTCTGGATACACACATGAAATATATATTCTATTTTACTACTTAGGATCTTGAGTGTTAAAATATACAGACTGGGTAGACTGCTAAATACAGGTCCCCAAAGGAACTGTTTCTTTAAAAGGAAAAAAAAAAACAATGGGGGAAAGAAAGCTTGATCAGATGCTGCTGAGTTATCAAGAGAATAAAAGGAATAAAACTTCGTTCACCGTTTCAGACCAATGGTGAGCTGGCCCACGGGGATCATACAATATGTGAAAAGAAATTATATGATTATGTATTGACTTAATTAACTGATTGGATTAAATAATTATTTAATTGTTTTTAACACAGAGGGTGAGAAGTGTCATTAACTAACCAAGAATTGTCAGGAAGGTGGCTTTGGGAGACCTGCTTAAATTACAGAAAAAACAATATTTATAATTGGCATATCCCTGATCTTGTAGCTGTGTGGTTATTATTAAGTTCCTAAGAATCATTTCTGTTCTCTTAAGGAGCTATAAACCCCCATCCCTGTTTATATAAACAAATCACTTTACAAATGCTTTTCCGGTCCCATTAATAGAGCAAAGCTTCAGCCTAGTTCTTGTCCAGAACTTCATAAAAGTCAAAGCGATGGGGCCCAATTAAATGCTGTTTCATCATCTCAATGTGTGGAGGAAAGAGGGGCTGGTTAACTCAGCTAGGACACATTTCTTATGGTGCCATTATGCTTTATGTAACCACTCTATTCTGCAAACAAAAAGAATTTTATATCCTGTTATGGATCACCAACTAGCTCTGCCAGGCTGAAAAAAATCCTGTTTACTCTCAGAACTTAGCTCTGTGTTTTGGTTTTATACGACCCTGTGGATCTCTCCTTCTAGGTCCAGTCAGTTCATGAAAGAGGGGTGGAGTGAGTGATGGGGGACAAACCCCCTGAGCGCCAGGCCAGATGCAGCGTTGACTGTCCTCTACTGCCACCCAATCAGGGCTCTCAAGGAAAGGGGTCCACGTCCCCCCTTGGGCACAGCTCTCTCTTCTCTGAATCCCCTTCCATCTTTGCTGATAGGTGCTGGACCCCTCCTGTGTGTCCCCGCACTGCTTTGATTTTCTTTATCACCTGCCTTCTCCTTTAGAATCAGATTGGGTTTGAATTCCAGCTCAGAACTGACTTTCTTTTTGACCTGAAGACAGTTTCACTTAAGATTTCCAAGCTACTGTTTCCTCATCTGTGAAATGGACATAATAAGATCTAGCTCATAACGTTATTGTGAGTATTATGAAGATAGGACACGTGGGACATGTCCTCTAGGTTCTGGCACCCGCTAGGTTCTCCATCAAAGGTGTAACTGAACACGCCTTCCCTAAAGTTACCAGGTGACTTGACAGATTGTAAATCAGAAGGCCTGTCCTCAGCCATTTACTCTTGTCCATTGTTTCCCTCTGTTGACCATCCTGGTTTCTCTCTACCGTTCTGGTTCTTCTCCCTCCCCGACTGCTCCTGCTTTATCAGCTATGCTCTTTCTTTTTGCTTTCCTCTTGCCAACACAGATATTCCTCCAGGCTCAGTCCTCACTCCTGTGCTGGTATCCCATAGTTTCCTCTCAAAAGATGACACTGAATCCTTCATTCCAGCCCCTGACCTCTGTCCTCAGTTAAGTTTCCACCTTCCAACTCTCCTTGTGACTATCTATACATGACGGATGTATCATCACCCCCCTTAAACTCAGCGTGTTCACACACGTGAACTTGGCAGCTATGATGTAAGTTATTGATTCACCTTTACAACCATGCATTGCAGTGGCCTATAAACTCCACGCAATGGAAGGATGTCATCGCTCCTCAAAGAATAACTTATTACATCAGCTGATGTATATCACGTAAGTATTCATGAGAATAGCATCAGTGTATTGACTACAGCATGAGTATATTATTGAATACCAATGAGTATATCAATTCGTTACATAAAATGATATATGTCATGTGAGCATTCGTGAATATATCAGCAGCTGCATATTGAACAGATCAGTGAGACTCAAGTAAACATTCCTACTCGTTATATCAAACGATAAAGTCTTACGGGCATAAGGGGCAATTATTCCATCATAACAAAAATATTATTCTAGGCTACAAAAGACAAGCATAGGATGGTATATTACTGGGGGATATTATTTTCAGTTTTCTCTATCTCCAGAAATACCGAGTTACTGGATTACCTCAGATGATTCCATCTCAGGATAAACTGGCATGTTACTTTACTAGTTTAGAATTTCCAGGACTCTCAAACAGATCCACATTTTCAAAGTAAAACTCATACTTCAAGCAATCATCTAGCTTTGAATCTCTGAGAGCTCGTTTTAAATGGTTCTTCAGATCTCAGAATGATTTCAGAGAGGTAAAACTTCTTAGATACTTCTGAATATAGATGTAAAAATCCTTCATAAAATACTAGCAAACCAAACCCAGCAACATATAAAAAGGATTATACACACAATGACCAAGTAGAATGTATCCCAGAAATGCAAGGTTGGTGTCAAATCTGAAAATCAATTAATGTAATATGTCACATCAGTAGACAAAAAAGACCAAAAAACTCCCCACATGATCATCTAATAGATATAGAAAAAACATTTGACAAAATCCAACACCCTTTCATGTTAAAAACACTTCACCAGCTAGGGATAGAAGGGAACATGCTCATCCGATAAAGAACATTTTTCTAAAAACTCACAGCTAACATTACACTTAGTGGCAAAACACTGAATGCTTCAGTCTTCTACCCCGACCCAAACCAGGATCAGAAATAAGATACCATGTCCACCCATAATTTCTATTGTACTGGAGGTTCTAGCCATGACAATTAGACAAGAAAAAGAAGTAAAAGCCACCCAGATTGGAAAGAAGGAAATTAAACTATCTCTATTTCCAGATGACATGATCTTGTATATATAAAATGCCAAGTAATCCACTAAAAAAAACTACTAGAACTGATAAATAAGTTCAGCAAGGATGCGGGATATAAGATCAACATACAAAAATCAATTGTATTTCTATACACTAGCAACTCTGACCTTTGGGCAAGCTGCTTAACATTTCTGAGCCACTGTTTCCTCAAACAATCTGAAAATGAAATTAAAAGATCAATTCTGTTTATAACATCAAAAATAATAAATTTAAAAAAGAAACGCATGACTTTTACCCTGAAAACTACAAACATTGTAGAAAGAAATTAAGGAAGACCTAAATAAGTGGAAAGACATCCCATGTTTAGGGACCAGAGACTTAATATTGTTAAGATGGCTGTATTTTCCCAAACTGATTTACAGCTTCAGTGTAATTCCTATCAAAATTCCAACTAGCTTTTTAAAATAATTTTAAATTTAAATTTATATTTTTAAAAAATTGACAATCTGATTCTTTAAAATACATGTGAAAATGCAAGTAAGCCAGAACAGCTAACCCAACCCTGAATGAATTAAAAAAACAAACAAAACAAAAAAAAAACCCCAAAGTTGGAGGACTCAGACTTCCCAGTTTCAAATCTTATTACAGAGCTACAGTGAATAAGACAGTGTGATACTGGAAAAGAGTCCAGAAATAAACCTTTACATTGTCCACTGATGTCCCACAAGGTGTCAAGAAAATTATATGAGGGAAAAATAGACTTTTCAACAAATAATGCTGGTACCTCCGGATATTCACATGCAAAAGAATGAGGTCGGCTCAGAAACCTAAATGTAAGAGCTAAACTCTAAAACTCTTAGAAGAAAATATAGGAGTAAATCTTAATGAGCTTGGATTAGGCAAAGGCTTCTAAGATATGAGACCAAAAGCACAAGCGACAAAAGGAAAAAGAGATAAAGTGTATTTCATCATGTTTAGAAACTTTTGTATTTCAAAAGATAGCCTCAGAAAAGTTAAAAGACAACCCACAAATGGGAGAAGATATTGGCAAATCCTACATCTGATAAGGGACTCGTATCCAGTTACATAAAAACACTTTCAACTCAGAAATAAAATGACAAATAACCCAATTGAAAAATAGATAAAGGATTTAAAGAGACGTGTTTCCAAATAAGACATACAAATGGCTAATAAGCATGTGAAGAGATGCTCAATGTCATAAGCCATTGGAAAATGCAAACTGAAGCCAAAATGAGACACTACTTCCACCCACCATGATACTATGATCAAAAAGACAGATTAATAGCAAATATTAAAGACGATGTGGAGAAACTGGAAATCTTACTCACTGCTAGGGATGAAGCCACCCTGGAGAACAGTTGAGCTGTTCCTAAAAATGTCAACCACAGAGTTACCAAAGGACCCAGAAATTCCACTCCCACTTCTCTACATACGAGAATGGAAAACAAATGTTCATACAAAAACCTGTAGGCAAATGTTCATAACAGCATTATTCATACTAGCCCCAAAGTAGAAACAACCCAAATGTCCATCAATTGATGAATAAATAAAGAGTGATGTATTCCTACAATGGAATATTATTCAGATGAACTTTGAAAACATTATGCAAAGCGAAAGAAGCCACTCACAACAGACTGTGGGTTGCTTGAATCCATTCATCGGAAATGTCCAGAACGGGCAAATCTATAAAGACAGAAATCCTAGGGCTGGGGGTAGGGGAAATTGGGGGAAGTGGAGAGAGAGATTGCTAATGGAAATGGGGTTTCTTTGGGGAGTAATGAAATTGTTCTGAAGTTGATTGTGGTGACAGTCGCACAACTCTGAATATTAAAAACCACTGAGTTATACACTTTCAGTTAGTGAACTGAATGACATATAAACTGTACCTTGATAAAGCTGTTTTTAAAAACCATTGGAGATCCTATTTACCTGTCACATCAAATCCAGCCTCCATTGCCAAAAAGATGTGATGGAAGACACCGAGAGATGCCATTTTTGATATTATGGGGGTGGGGGGGGTGGGTGAAACTGAAGTTTGGGACAGTAATTGGCGGTATCGTGGCTGGGACTGCTGAAATCCTGCCCCATCCCATCCACCCTTCGATTCCATATGAGGGTGGTTAATGATGGGCAAAGGCACGTGGGGAAAAGGCGCTGCTTTATTAAGTGGGCTTGTGCCAGAAACCTCATTTTAGAACGCTTTACTAAGCACGGCTGAGACTGACCACTCAGCCCAGTGGTTCTCAGACCAGCGGCACCAGTATCACTTGGGAACATGGTAGACATGCAAATTCTCCGGCCCACCAAGACTTAAGGAATGAGAAACTCTGGGATGGAGCCCAGTAATACATGTTTTAACAAGCCTTCCAAGGGATTCTGATACAGCTCAAGTCTGAGAACCACTGATTTAGCCTAAAGCCTAGGGGACCCCCGTCTCATGATCTCACAAACCCTGGCCAGGTCCCTGCTACAGGAGGGACCTGCACGAATATACCAACTATTTCTTATGCCCCGTCCCACTTTCTCTTGTCCTTCATTTCTGCTCTGGCCGCTATGATGGCAGCTGGCTGGCTGCACACAGGTGTGTCTGGAGAGTCCCTCGCTGCAGCTGCACCCGGCACCTCTTGCCTTCCCCCCTGGGGCTTCTCGAGTGGCTGTGGGAGCCCGCTCAGCCATTCTATCATGTGTGCACATCTGGAGTGAGGGGATATCACCACCTCCGGGTATGGGACTCAGGAGATAAATGCACCCCGGTTCAGCACGGCAGGCCGGCCATTTCAGCCTCCTTCCCCATGTTCTCAGCAGGACTGAGTTCCTATTATCCACAGTTATCACCAGCTCATTAACCCCTGGATTTGCTTTCCTTGTTTACTTTCTCAATCCTCCACTCCTTCGGATCGTGTCCCCAAACGAACTACCCGCGCAAGCCCTTGTTTCAGGCTCCGCTTTCTGGGGGACCCAGGCTAAGTCACAGAGCCTTGTGAACCTGGGATCAAAATGCCAAGTGCTCGGACCAATCATGTCAGTTTCCTGCCTCCTGAAGAGGACCAGCAAATTGATTGGGAAACGGAGCCTGGCTTGAGGAGGGGAGAGCTCCTCTCTCCCTCTTCCGGATGCTAATTCGGGATGACGCACAACTTTCAGTGACGATCCTAAATAAATTATTACTCTGTCTCCAAGCTAGAATCACAGACAAGATATAGGGGGAAATAGAGGAATCTGAATGAGAGTCAAGAGTTCCAGCTGTGTGAGTCTGGGCACGCTTTCCGCAAGCAGGCCGTAAGTCAGCCCCCGCGTGTTCTGTCCCCTGTTGCACACCCTTGTGGGTGTGGATACCTCATTCTCCTGGTCTGTGAAGTGAGAGGCTTGGACGGGAAGCCTCAAGGTCCCACCCAGCCCCGGCTGCCCCTGGTTCTGTTTCTGGAGAGATGTGCAAATCACACAGCCTGAAAAACACATTGGAAATGGGGAAAGGTGTATCCTCAAAACCCAGATCAGGTAGGGGCTTGCTCTGCTCCCACCCCACCCCAACAAGCTGAACTTTCCAGAACCAGGACCTTGCCTGTGGTACTCACGGCCAGCACCTGTGGCCAACTCATGCGCAGAATAGCCCTTCTATAAGTATGTGTGCCGTGAAATGTGTCTCTTCCCATGAGAAAAAGAACATCTACAAAATTTCTAACAGAATCCAGGTCTGTCTGATACTCTAAGAGGTGGGGGGATTGGCTGTTTCTTTTGGGGGGACCCCGTAACCTGTACTCACTAGTACAGAGATGTTACTGCTCTGCTGATGGGAAACGAGGTTTTGAAAAATCATCTGTGTCTTTGGGAGCATCCTTCTCCTCTGCCTTTGTCGTCAGGGACGATACCCTGGATGCTGACAGTCAACTCCAAGTCCTTCTTTCTCCCTGAACCTCTAATATTCCAGCCAGGCCTGGCCTTCACATTGACTGAGAGCTGCCCAGGTCTTGGACATCTTCATCCCTCCCTCCCCCCTCCCTCCCTCTGCCCTCTCCTCCCCCCAGGTCTAAGCATCCTCATGATGGATGGCTCCCCCTCCCCTCAGAGACAGCCCCTCCCAGAGGATTTTGGCTCTTCAGTGATTTAATATTTATATGGCTAAAGGCTGCAGCTCTGTGAATCCAGCTTTCTGGTAGACACCTCTGCCTTTCTGTGCCCTGGAGCGGCCGCAGTACTTCTGGAGGCTCTGGGGTTGGCAAGCAAAGAATAAAGCAGGGGGGCGGGGAGGGGAGCGTCTCCCCATCACACTCCACTAGTGACATCAGCACGGAGGTCATTCAAGAGCTGGATGAAAATTAGCCAGAGAGACGGGACAGCCTGGGGATGCACAGTGGTCTCTTGAGAGGCTCTGGGGAAGATGGGAGGGGGCACAGCAGGTGGGCTGCAGGAGGCTCCCACCTCTGGGCTGCCCCCCAGCCCCTGCCCTTCCCCTGCTGCTCAGGTTGGCTCAGGACTCTCAGGGCTCTTCTCTATGGCTGGGCCAGGCAGCTGGGGGAGGCGGCAGAGCCCCTTGGGGTAGTGTCCACTGCCTGCCCCCCAGAAACACTGCACCTGGTGGAACGTGGGCTGCTGGCGGGGGGAGACTGTGGAAGTGACCTCACCCACCCCTATGGCTTCAGGCCCAGCCAGGCTAATAGAACACAGTCCACTGGTTTGTCCTCAGGTATGAATCCCCAGTAACCTGCATCCGGTCCCACCGTTCTCACTTCCGGATGGGCAGGTTTGGGGTTCAGCACGCTGCTACCCTTGAATCCCCTTCCCTTTACTCTAGACTCAATAGGGACAGGGCGCCAATAATACCACCCCCAGAGGACGCATCCAGTTCATTTTGGAAGACTACCGCGTAATCAACAGCGACATCGCTAGTCTTCCCCGTGACAGTCTGCTATAAGTGAGATCGCCAAGTGCACCTTATGGGCACTAGGACCACAAAATAGGGGAGAACAGAGCTTGACTGTTAGTGGGGCACAGACTCTGGAGCCAGGCGGTTGGGGTTCAAAGTGTAGCTCCACCTTGAGCAGGTTAATTAACTGCTCTGTGCCTCTGTTGTGTCATTTGTAAAATGGGCCTAATAAGAGCATCTTCTTTATAGGGTTGTTTTGAAAGACATATGAAGGCTGCCAGTGTTTGCTGCCGCCACCACCACCATCATCATTGCTGTTATTGCAATAACACTGTAGAATGCTGGGGTCACGGGCCCTGAGACAAACTCAGCCCTCGGTCCCCCAAACACCGCCCCATCCCTGTTCCCAGTATCTGTGAGGGAGCGCATCTCAGCCAGAGGCCTGACCGACACGGCTGTCCTTCAGGAGGTGGGGCAGGATTCTTGCTGCCATTCACCAATTATCGTCCACAGGAGAGACTTCAGAGGACTCTTTTTTAAAAACTTATTTATTTATTTATTTATGGCTGCTTTTGGGTCTTCGTTGCTGCACGTGGGCTTTTCTCTGGTTGTGACGAGCAGGGGCTACTCTTCGTTGTAGTGTGCAGGCTTCTTATTGCGGTGGCTTCTCTTGTTGTGCAGCACGGGCTCTAGGCGCACAGGCTTCAGTAGTTGTGGCTCGCGGGCTCTAGAGCGCAGGCTCGGTAGCTGTGGCACACGGGCTTAGCTGTTCCGCGGCACGTGGGATCTTCCCGGACCAGGGCTCGAACCCGTGTCCCCTGCATTGGCAGGCGGATTCTTAACCACTGCGCCACCAGGGAAGCCCCAGAGGACTCTTAGGGCAGCATCGTGCCCGGCTGAGAGCCAGCCCTGGACCAGCCCAGCTGACCAGCAGAGCTCCAGGGGCCGCAGCCTTTATAACCCCACCACATCCCATGTTTTTCCTTTTTGTCTCCCTGGGGACTAGCTGGGACAGATGGTCACTGCATGTCCACTATTCTAGTTGAGCACCCCCAAAACACTCTGTGATCCCAGCCTTGTAACGGGGGCCTTATGTAACGGGGGTGTCACCTCTTTGGAGTGGAGATGATCTTGGAGACTTCCTTTCTGTGCTGCATTGTCCACAAAGATGATCGCCAACAATTCCTCCCATTCCTATACCTGCAGTGTCGACTCCATCTAGAGGGAGTGTCTGCCTTCCCTCCCCCTGAATCTGAGCTGGCCTTGTAAAATGCTTTGGCAACACTCTGAAGCAGAGGCAACGCTTTGCCGGCTCTGGGTCTAGGCCTTGAGTGGCTTGGAAGCTTCAGCTTTAGCCTTCTCAGAACTCTTTAGCCACCACGTAAGGAAGCCTGGCCTAGACTACTGATTGATGGGATCACAGAAGAGAGAAGCCCAGACTTTGGGGCCTAGATGAGCCCAACCCCCAACCGCCCCACCAGCCGATGCAACCACAGGGGTGACCTCAGGCAAAAACCAGCCAGCCAACCCTCAGAACTGCAAGAAATAATAACGTGTTGTTGTTTTAATTCACTAGGTCTTGGGATAGTTTGTTATGCAGCAATAGATAACTGATACACTTCACAAATCCCCAAACCACTGCCCATTCCCAGTCCGTTTGTGCTCAAGCTTACATCCTCATGCCTACAGAGTCACTGAGAATTCACATGCTCTCAAGGTTTAAAATGATAAAGGGAACAATAGACACAGGCAGGCAAAGCACAGGTACCTAGTTTCATTACTTAATTAGCTTGACACAATTAGAATAGTAATTAGCTCCTACCAGGGTGTCCCTTTGTCTCTCTCCTGGGCCCTCTTTACGAGCAATTCTGGAACTTTCCTGACCTTTCTGGCATGTCCTTACCTTCTACCTGAGCTCCAATTCGAATGTCTTTCTCCGTTTCCTTAACTCGCAAAGAACTTTGAACCCAGGTCACAGGTCCATGCCTCTATGTCAGAACTGCTCCCTCTCCACGGCCACCAAATACAGAGAGGGAAAATCTCCCCTGGGCTCCCGCTGGCCGAATCCTTGGGCCTCAGCCCACTTCCACCCGCACGCTTAATCCCTGCAGCCACGCTCTCCGGCACTGCTGGGGAGAAGAGGGCTGGAACGGAATCCTCGCAGAAAATCTGTCTCACTGTGGCCTGTGCAGTCAGCGGCTGGGCTGTTTTATCTTATTGCGTGGTGAGCAGAATATAACTACATCAAACTGTGTAAACACTGAGAGGGCTGCTAATTTTCACACTTAGCCCCCCCAAAACTATTTTTTTTAATTACTATACACACAAATGAAACAATTTTTGTAGAAAATATAGAAACCACAGACACCCCCCAAAAGGGGGTGAATCGCTCATAATCCTGTTGAAATAACTCCAGTCAACATTTGGAGATGATTATTCCAGATCTTTTCACTCACATTGAAATAATTATAGTGAAAACAATTTGATCATGGTGAGTATACTAATTCTTGATCTGCTCACTTCATTCAGTATATTCTGAACAGACCTTCACGTCAACACATACACACTGGCAACACATTTAATGGAATGGGGGGCAATTTAGTGCCTCATTACTTTCTACTGTCTGGATGGACCACACACAACCGGGTGCCTGTTGGTTTGTTTGTTTTAGTGAATCCCCTATTGCTGGGTATCCATATTGCCCCTATTTTAAACATTCTTGTTGGTAATACACAAGGATGATTGTAGTTTTATGCACGTCATTCAATTAATTCACTAAGCCCTGTCATTGTACATTTAGGTTATGCCCAGTTTTTCAATAATTTAAACAGCACAACATCTTTTTCATGTATCTCTGCAGTTTCCACAGTCATCTGTAAGGGAACAAGGCTGGCGCTGTTTGCTAAAATTCAACGTCACCTTGAACCACAAATCACAGAACAGCCAATTAAAAGACTGATAAACCCTTCGTTAAAAGCCTTCTGGGCGGTTGTACAGTAGAAACTAACACAACATTGTAAAACAACTATAATCCAACAAAAAAAAATTTCACATCTCCTAATGTCGAAAGAATAAAACTCATCAGAGCTTAAAAAGAAAAACAAACAAAGCCTTCTGGGATGAAGGGGACTTGCTGAGCGGCTGTGGCTCTAGGATACGGGGTCTAGGTTGCTTTTCCGCGAGTAGCTGCTTCCTGGCCCATCACTCCGGGGCAAGAGGCCCAAACGATTATGGAGCTGGGAGGAGGGGGGAGATGGTGGCGCCCCAGCGTCCTCAACAGCGGAGGGATGCCATGCCTCTACCTAGTCTGCGTACAGCTGCTGAGGACCATGTCTTCGTGTGCTCCACCCACTGCCAAAGCCCTTACCCAAGGCAGATGCTGAGTCCAGAAACACCTCCCTCAACCATGAAACTCTCTACATCGTTCCTACCTGCACCCTGGTGCCAGGTCTCAATCACCTCTTCCTGGGTCACTGCAATGGTCCCCGATGGACACCTGTGCTCTCACCACTTATCTTCCAAGGCTCCCTAAAGCTCAGACCTTGCTACTCCCCTGCTCAATCCATGGTCATGAGTAAAAGCACTTTCTGTACTGGGCACTGTTGGATGCATGAATGAAGAAAGAAACAGCGAACCAACAATTACTATAGGTCAGCTAGTTCGCCAGGGGCTCAGGGAACAAAGGTGAAGCAGTGATGGCTCCTCGTCCCCCAGTAAGCCACGTATAAGACAGACAAGCAGGGAATTCCCTGGTAGGTCCAGTGGTCAGGACTCTGCGCTTTCACTGACGAGGGCCCCGGGTTCAATCCCTGGTCAGGAACTAAGATCCCACAGGCCGTGCAGTGTGGCCAAAAAAAAAAAAAAGAAAAGAGAAAAGATGGGCAGAGCAGCAGTAGGACAGCAGTGGGACACAGCTGTCCAAGAGCCAGGTAGGAATGCCACAAGAAGGCGTTCAGAGGCATCTCCCTGCACCTGGCCAAGCAGAGCCAACCTGAAGCCCAGAATCCATGAGCTGATTCTCAAAGGAGAAGGGAGAGTCTGTCGGAAGGACAAAGCAGGCGCTGTGCCCGCCTTCCTGTGCCTGGATGGAAAAGCCACATTTCCCAGGAAGAACTGGCTTCTTTTCGCCCATGCGATTCACCCACCCCACCGCATGTCCAGGCCCCTGATGGACAGATATCGGAGTTGCCAGCCTCCCACATCAAATGTGCCAGGTGTCTGCCTGCCTTACTGCCTCAGGGTTTTGCCCAGTCACGTTCAAACGCAACCCAGAAGTGCCGGGAACTAACGCAGCAGGTGCTGGGAACAGGTGGCCAAATGGTAGCCCCTCCCTGCACCTCCCAGGGCAGCAGTCTGGGGGCGCGTGCCGCGTGGTGCCCCGGAGGGTCCCCGGGGGCTGGATTCCAGTTTCCCACAGGATAACCCGCTCACTCCCACATCCTGTGCCAGCGGCACTGTGCCCACTCCTCGCTCCTGCCCCCTGGACCCCCTCCCAAACAGATGACCTATGGCCAAGTTCTGGCTTCAGACTCTGCTTTGGGGAATACCTAAACTAAGACACACTCTAATCCTCTCTGCGATTTCGGGGGTCCTAAAGAAGATCTGGGGCTCAGCCTTAGATGGAGGGATCCACGGAGGAAAGGCAAGGCGAGTCCACGTGAGCTTCAAGTCTGGCTCATCCTCGTCTGACGCCATACTCCTCCCACCTCGCCTCACACAGGCTCCCTTGAACTTGAGGAATCCTAGTGTGTTCTTAACACCTCTGCACTGCCTGCCCTGGAGGAAGTTTGCAGACGCTGGAGCAGCTCCCACATGGGTCTGTTTAATGACTTTCTGGAAGGAACCAGAGGTGACACGATCACTGCAGAGTGTCACAGTGTGGCAGCTCTGAATCCCTGCGCCCTGGGCGACTGGAGAAGAAGACGACAGATGGTACCTGTCAGGCCTTTAATTGCAGGATGTTCCTCGGAGATGGTCGGGCAAAGGCTTGCCCGTGGCTTGGCTCCTGTCTCATCCCCGACAGAATGGAGGGTGGGGGGAGCTTCTCGCAGCCCCTCCTCATTGGCCTTCTCAAGCCCCGGCTGTGGGACGTGGAGAAGCGTCGTCACGGGGTCAGGGTGAGCATGGACATCCCGGGGTGACAGCTGCAGGACATGCCTCGTGAGCTCAATATTGGGGTCCCTCGGGGGTCCACCCTCTCCTCTCCCTCTCCCCTCCGACGGCTTTCTTCGCTGCCCCTTTAGTTCTCAATATGCCTCCCCTCCCCATGCCCGCATGAAGCTATTTAGGCAAAACAGGTATGTAAGGACCACAGCCATAAAACAGAGGAACATACAGAGTTAGCTATCACTGCATAACACTCCACGGGTTTACAGGGTACCACACGCAGGGCTCATCTGGATCTCCAAGTGATGCTGTGTCATAAACACTATTGTGACCCCCATTCTACAAATGCAGAATAGGAAGCTCAGAGAGGTTCCCTGACCTACTCAAAGTCGCCCAGCCAATGCTGGGTGGCTGGAAAGGAACCGAGTCTGCCCTCTTTCCTCTGTGCTCATTGGAACCTCAGGCACCTGATAACTTCTGGGGGAAATCCCATTTTCCTTGGGCAGGAAGTTCGTTGAGACTCTCTGCCTCAAGAACTTTTCTACAGAGCCGGCTCAGGGAGACGAGGGAAGAAGGAACCATGCACTGGGTGTCCCTGCAGCCTCACCCCTCACTGGCCTTCGCTGGCCCCGCTGCACCAGGTCCACTGCTCCGCTGCCCACGGGCCCCTGCCGTCAAGCACAGAGAAGGAGCTTTCCACGTCTCTCCTCTTCTGCTCCCTTGTTCACCCAACACCTGTCTGTCACTGTCCCCCCGTGGCTGCACTTCTTGAGGCACTGGAGGACAGTCCCCAGGGAGAAGCAAGCATCCAGACACCTGCCACCTGCCACCAGGATGGGTATCCCGCCACGCGAGGACCAGCCTGCAAGGCCAGCGGAGGACGGGGCTCTGTGATGGAGGGGAAAGTCCTGCACTCGCACCTGCATCCCCTGGTTCCAGGACTGTCACTGTTTCTGAGAAGCACGGACACGCTCTCTCTGCAGCCTGAGGGAAGATCTTGAAGAGGCACCTGGCAGCACCCACAAGAGGTTTAAACATCCTCCAGCAAGTCCTGCCCAGGCCAGGGTTCCACCCACGCTGGCTCAGAGCACCGGGGGCCGAAATGATGCTGTTGGAGCTGAGGGCTGGGCTTTCGGGAAGCCTCTTAAGGCTCCTGGGCAAGGGATGGTGGCACCGTGCAGCTCTCCCCTCCCCGCCCTCGGACAGGCCCCCCCACACCTGCAGGGAGAACCAGTCCTGGCCAGGACTCCAGCTCGGCTCCGATATCAAACCTAGACCTACATGTCCCGTGCTGTGCTGGGGGACAGAGGGGGCCAGCTGTGTGGTGGTCACCAGGATCCTCTTGGGGACGCTGCTCCTCACGTGGCTGTGCTCAGGGGGGATGGCCACCCTGTGCGTCTGATGCAGACAATGGCTTTCACGCTCCGGGGAGTGGTTCTCATGTGCTCTCAATGAGCTGTTTTTACTCACAACACTTCTACCACCGAATGCGTGGGTTTCCACACCAAGCAGTTCTCCCGTTCTCTGGGGACGACACCAGCTGGGTGCCCTCAGTTCAATTCAACAATGACGCTATCCACCTGGAGTCAGTGTCAGATCGCACAAGTTAAGGGCCGCCCCCACTGCAGACTCCAATGGCAAGTCCCACTCCTGGGCCCCCCCTACTTCTGACGAACTGGCTATAAACCCAGGGTTCCCATGATCCCCTTCTCAGTTTGATAATTTGCTAGAACAGCTCACAGAACTCAGGAACACGCTTTAGCTGTTGTCACCAGTTCATTATAAAGGATGTAACTTAGGGACAGCCGGATGGAAGACATCTACAGGTCGAGGGAAGGGAGGGCAGAGATGCACAGAGCTTCCATGACCCCTCCGGACACAGACCCTCAAAGCACATCAGAGGGTTCACCAACCCAGAAGCTCTCTGAACCCCATTGTTTAGGGGCTTTGTGGAGCTCTCATCACATAGGAACGACGGATGAAATCACTGGCCACTGGTGACTGAACTCAATCCCCTGCCCTTCTCCCTTCTCTGGAGGGCAGGGCAGGGGGTGTGAGAATAGCAAAAGTTCCAAGCTTCTAGTCATGGCTTGGTCTTTTTGGTGACCAGTGCCCATCCTAAGCTATCTAGGGTCCCACCAAGAGTCTCTTCATTAAAATAAAAGATGTTCCTATCATCCCTCACCCTTAGGAAATCACAAAAGTTTTAGGAGCTCTGCTTCAGGAACTGGGGATAGACCAAATACACAGTTCTTATCAGGCCACTCTCTTCAACCCTTTGGCTGTCACGGGTCCCCTCTTCATGTGGACCAGAGGAACCCACCCATCCTTGAGCATCACGGGACAGGGCATAAATATTCCCTATAATGCAAGACCTGTCCAAGTCCTGAAGCAACACCAGGAGGGAGCCATGACTCATGGGTTCCCATCACACCAAGAAGCAAGCCACCCACCGGCAGCCGCTGCACACGGGCCTCCCTCTGAAGTTCATCAGAAGGTTCCTGCCCTCACCACCTCATTACAAAGACGGCTCCTGGGCACTGTGCTGGCAATATAGGCGTCCACCACCACCCGGGAGGCAATGACACCACAACACTCCTGCTATCACCACCTCATTACAAAGACGGCTCCTGGGCACTGTGCTGGCAACATAGGCGTCCACCACCACCCGGGAGGCAATGACACCAAAACACTCCTGCTCTCACCACCTCATTACAAAGACGGCTCCTGGGCACTGTGCTGGCAACATAGGCGTCCACCACCACCCGGGAGGCAATGACACCAAAACACTCCTGCTCTCACCACCTCATTACAAAGACGGCTCCTGGGCACCGTGCTGGCAATACAGGCGTCCACCACCACCCGGGAGGCAATGACACCAAAACACTCCTGCAGGCTTCAGGGCCGTGATTTTTCTAAAGCAGCAGAAGTGCCTTAACCACTGATCCTATACTGTCACAAAGCGCTGCATGGACATGATTCATCTGCTTTGGTTTAAAGCGCTCTAAACCTGGAGGAGGTGGATCCCAGGGGAATTCCATGGAGCCTGGCCTGCAGGAAAGGGGAAAACGGCAAAGGCAATGGAGAGCAAACGTGAAACGTGAGCTGGAGCAAGGGAGACAGGCCTGGGCTCACCCCCTTCCATCAAACATGGCCTGTGTCCACCCTGCATCATGGGAGGCGGGAAGGGCCAGAGCTGGGTCTCGTTTACAAATGACAAGGAACAAAGGAGCTTTTTCAAAAGTTTCTGGGGTCCACAGAGCTGAGCCAAGCTGTGATCACAGTGCACGTTTATTCCTAAGGGTCTAGATAAAGAATTCATCATCTTACCCAGAGGGATGGACAGAAAGCAAGCTGTCCCCAGTCTACGGTGCCCAGAGTGGCAAAGAGCTGGTGGAAAACCAGAGAAAGCCCACAGACGACTCATCCAGCTAGAGGAAGGTAACCACGTTATTATCTTTCCATTTTTTTTTTTCAACCCTGGCGCTTGTGTCTATTGGTGTGAATGAGACCGGTAACATTTTAATTAGGATGCTCGCCTGAAAGAGAAGCAGTGGGGGGAGGACTGTGGTGTTTGGATACTTGAATCCATAACTCCTGCGGCTGTAAGTGCATACAACTAATCACGGAGAGGGTGTGTGCATGGGGGGTGGGGAGGGGAAGGAGGGAGGAAGGGAGGCGAATGAGATGGATGGGAGCTCAGGCACAAAGAGAAGAAAGGAAGGGACTGAGGTCGCCTGGCCGCGCATGTGTCTGTGAATGAAAGAGACACAGAAAGGGAGAAGCTGCTACTGAAGGCTTGTGTTTGTGTGCAGAGCCCAGAGGGTCAGAGGGAGGAGGGAGAGAGATGACCATGAGACTGGAGGTTGGTGTGTGAGACAGCTGGACGGAGAGGAAGACGGAAATAAGGAAGTGACCAAAGTCTGTGTGTGTGTGTGTGTGTGTGTGTGTGTGTGTGTGTTTAAGAGAGAGAGAATGAACTGTGTGTATATGAGCTGTGTAAGAAAAATACAGATGCAGGAAGAAAAGAAATAAAGAAAGCTTGTACGTGAAGCAGAGAGCAGGCTGGTGTGTTGTGTTTAAGTGTGAGTTCACGTATGGCTGTGTGCTTTGGCCCATGCGTTTGGTTTAATGCATGCTGTCTTTTCTATTTTAAGTGTATATTGTTTGTTTTCATTTAAAATGTAATACAGAGTCATTAGAGATAGGAATATATATATATAACACTAAAAGCAGGAAAAAAAATCACCCAGAACAAAAGACGCAGCCTTTGCATTTTTTTCTCAAGTGCAGTTGTAAACCCTATTTAATTGGACTTCTGAATTCAGTGGTGAAATTCACCTGAAATAACTTACATTAAGCGTTTTGCAAAGGGCCCAGCTGAGAGTAAGCATGCAGTAAATGCTGTGCTTAGTTTATGTTGTCTTTTTTGGCCTGTGCTTTCCTGAGGAGGAAGCTTTTCTCAAGGAATTTCTGATGTGCCTTGACAGAGCTGACCAAATCAAGTAGGGTAATAATAAATTAGGAGATCCCTGCCTCTGAAGCTTCATCCAGATGACACTGGGACTGGGTGACAGTCCCCGTGAGTGGCTCATTCAGCCCAGCTGAGGGGTCCCACGCACGGGCTACCCCTTCGGACCTCTGGATGGGGGCCCATCACCTCCACTGCAAGGACTGCCAGCCTGTGTTCCTAACTTCTGTGATCTCTTGGTTGGCTAGAACTTCACATCTATTATTTCCCAAGATCATGCACATGGAGGAACAACTTCACTTGTCTCTGGAGGTGAAAGATGTTTTGTCTGGGTGTAAAGTTCCCGGCTCACAAAATCACATGGGACACTTCTCTTTTGTCTTCTGGCCTTTGATATCAGACAAAAGGCAAAGGCCAGCCTGAGTTTTATTACTTTGAATATACAATCATTTTAACATCACCTCAGATAACTGATGTTTCCTGAATTTTGTAACCTTGTTGGTATACTCCAGTCATCTGGCAAGGTGCTCTAGGCACAGGTCTTTCCCTTTGATGTTTGCCTGTAATGAGTATTCTTTTAACAAGGACTCCAGGGGAGCTCTGGGAAAGTGATCTGTTCACATCCTTGATTCTCAAGCCTCTAAGATTGTTGTGGAATTTCTTTAAGAACAGCTCGAATTGTAGCCACTCTTCTGTCTTTTCGATCTCTGATCTCTCATTCTCCCTCTCTTGTCTCTAGCATGATCCTCAGAATATGTGGAAAAATTCTCAATTTACCATCCTCATGACTAACTAGATTCTTCTGGATGTAGGTTTTACTTCTACTTGCTCCGGCATCATCTAGCACAGGTGGAATGGGTGTGAGTTTTCATCTGCCTAGAACCCCTAACTTCAGGGAACCATCTCAGCCTCTTTCCATGGCAACTCCCCATCACCCTGGCGGCTCAGACGGGAGGTCCCTCCTCCCCTGAGTCGCAACTGCACGATCAGTCTGATCAATCAGAGGACCCCCAGCCCCCTGAAGCTGGTTTAGATATGGGCCAAACCAAGACAGGTCAACCGGGATTTTAACCAGAACCTGGGAACATTTGCTGGAAAGATAAGGAAAGGACTCACTTTCCTCTGGATACAAAGCTGTAAGGATTATGCAAGTTGGGGGTTTGGGGGGCCATTTTCCCCTGATATGGCAACAGCTTGCCCAAGAATGAAGTCAAGAAAATTGGGGGGGGGGTGCGGAACTGAGAACTGAAAACATCATTCCACCACCTTGATCCAGGTGTGCCTGACTCATTACACACGAGGAGCCAATACATTCCTATTTTAGGTTGGTTTTTCCTACCCGACAACCACTAAGAGTCCAGACCAGAGCAGCTGATTCTGCTGGACTGTGATGGGATTTTCTCCTGCACCCACTGACTGGTTCTCAAAGACTTCCTTAATGAAAACAGTATATAAAAAAAGCTGTAACAACCAGCGTATTTGTTCCCAAGGCTCTTCCTAACTCCACGCTTATCTAAAACTATTTCCTCATGGACATCACAGATTCTAAGATGTACTGTGCCATCGCCCATGTCTTTGCCCCCTTCCCTGTTTTCTAGAGTCTGCACGGAAGAGTCAGGAAGGGAAGGGCCAAAGACTTGTCACTTGGAGAGAAGATGGATGCCCAGTTTGTCTGGAAACTAGGATTGCTCAATCAGTGGGCAGCCACTGAAATAACAGTGAATGCTAATCCTGCGTACATTCACTCTGCACATTGGATGCCAAGTTACATTTTTAATCCCGTTCCAACAACTTTGTAATTAGTGGAAATTCCTCCAAGATTCTGACAGCAGGTTGACTCACACTTGAGTCCACAGCAGGTGGACTCACCCAGCCGTCCACGCGTGGTCGTACTTCCTTGTGTCTTCATAGGCCTCTTGATGGAAAGTTGGAAGAGGCTACACCAGGAGCCATTCACCAGACAGCATTTAAAGCTGGAAGCCCTGCCATCTTTTCTTTATTCCCTCTTTGAAGACAGTCAACAGCCATTTTAAAGCACACGCAGGTGATAATAACTTAGAGGACTAGGGGGGCAAATGTGCCGAGAGATGTCTTGAACATCTTCGGCACACGCGTTACAAGAGCACTGTTTTATGTACTGTTATGACCATTATTATTAGCAGTGGAATCACATTTCAGCATCAGGACCTTTTTTTTTTTAAAGAAGATGTTGGGGGTAGGAGTTTATTAATTAATTTATTTATTTTTGCTGTGTTGGGTCTTCGTTTCTGTGCGAGGGCTTTCTCTAGTTGTGGCGAGCGGGGGCCACCCTTCATCGCGGTGCGCGGGCCTCTCACTATCGCAGCCTCTCGTTGCGGAGCACAGGCTCCAGACGCGCAGGCTCAGTAGTTGTGGCTCACGGGCCTAGTTGTTCCATGGCATGTGGGATCCTCCCAGACCTGGGCTCAAACCTGTGTCCTCTGCATTAGCAGGCAGATTCTCAACCACTGCGCCACCAGGGAAGCCCACAGCATCAGGACCTTTACGTTCACTGCTCTCTCCGCCAGGAACCCTGGGTCCCACATGGCCTCAGGCGCACTCCGCCATTCTGTTCAGCTCTTTATTGAAAATGTCACCTCCTTCGGGATGGCAATCCAATGAGACCCCCTCTCCATCACTCTCCATCACCCCTTCCCCTGCTCCATGTAATTCTGCTCCATCGTATTTATCTCCACCTGACTTAATGCATGCATACCTCGGAGATGCTGTGGGCTCACTTCCAGACCACCACAATAAAGCAAATATCGCAATAAAGTGAGTCACATGACTTTTTGGTTTCCCAGTGCATATAAAAGTTATGTTTACACTATTCTGCAGCCCATTAAGTGTGCAGTAGCATTATGTCTAAAAAAAACAATGTACATACCTCAATTTAAAAATACTTTATTGCTGGGGCTTCCCTGGTGGCACAGTGGTTGAGAGTCCACCTGCCGATGCAGGGGACACGGGTTCGTGCCCCGGTCCAGGAAGATCCCACATGCCGCGGAGCGGCTGGGCCCGTGAGCCATGGCCGCTGAGCCTGCGCGTCCGGAGCCTGTGCTCCGCGACGGGAGAGGCCACAACAGTGAGAGGCCCACGTACCGCAAAAAAAAAAAACAAAAAAAACCCTTTATCGCTAAAGATGCTGACCATCATCAGAGTCTTCAGCGAGTCAATCTTTTTGCAAGAGTAACATCAAAGATCACCAATCACAGATCACCCTAGTACCTATAATAATAACGAAAACATCTGAAACATTGCAAGAATTACCAAAATGTGACACAGAAACACGAAGTGAGCAAATGCCATTGGAAAAATGGTGTTGATGGACTCACTTGATGGAGGGTTGCCACAAATCTTTAATTTGTAAAAAAAAAAAAAAAAAAAAAAGCAGTATCTGTGAAATGCAGTAAAGCGAGATACGCCTTATTTATTTATTTATTTCTGTACTGTCTGTGTCTCTCCATGAGAGAAAGACTATTTTATGACTTGTACTTTTGGTTGAATTTTTGGTTAAATTACTCTTGTTGACTGTTTTATACGTTACAAAACACACAACTTATTTATTGTTACCTAAGTACCAGCTACTGTTCTAGCACTTTACATGTATTAACTCAATCCTCAAGAAAATCTTGTAAGATGGGTGCCACGATCCCTCCCATTTTCAGATGGAGAAACCAAGGCACAGAAAGGTTCACGAAATTGCCTGAGGTTATGCAACCGGTAAATGTCAGAGCAGGGCTTCGAACCCTTACAACTGTGGCTCCAGAGCTGTGCTCTGAATTGCCTCACCCCATGCAAAGTGATCCTCTAGGGTCTATTACTATTATCTATCATTGTCACTCTTTACCGATGGTGAGACCCGAGCCCACAGAGGTGAGGGCACCGCCCTCAGGTCACGCCGTGGAGAATCTGCGCTCCCCACAGGCCGCCCGGAACCCAATTTCCAGACCAACCTGCTGTACTTTATGTACTTCATTTGCTGCCTGCATCAACCCCTTGACACAGTTTCCATCATCTCCACTTGACAGATGAAGAAACTGAGGCTTAGAGCACTTAGAAGACTGTGTCAAGGTTGCAGGACTAGTAATTGACAAAGTAATTTTAAAATAAACTATAAGTCGCACCAAGAAGAGTGAAAGAGCCTTTCATTTATTAAAAAAGATGTTTGGGCTTCCCTGGTGGCGCAGTGGTTGAGAGTCTGCCTGCTAATGCAGGGGACACGGGTTCGTGCCCCGGTCCGGGAGGATCCCACATGCCACGGAGTGGCTGGGCCCGTGAGCCATGGCCACTGGGCCTGCGTGTCTGGAGCCTGTGCTCCACAACGGGAGAGGCCACAGCAGTGAGAGGCCCGCGTACTGCAAAAAAAAAAAAAAAAGATGTTTTTAGGACTTCCCTGGCGGTCCAGTGGTTAGGACTCTGCACTTCCACTGCAGGGGGCGCAGATTCGATCCCGGGTTGGGGAACTAAGATCCCGCGCGCCGCGAGGTGCGGCCAAAAAAAAATTTTTTTTAATTATTAAAAAAAGATGCTTTTAAGTGTATTAAAACATACGTGTGTGCATGTGTGATGCTTCTAGAGGAAGTCTGGATTGAAAAGCTTCAACGTTCGTCTTTTCTCACATGCTGATATCTCTTTACTTTAGCATCACTGTATTTATATTGGATTTACTGCTGCCACGGTGGACACATTTCACCAGTAAGGTAGACAGAGCTTCTCTCTCCTACCCTTGGAGTCCTGGAGCCTCTCGAAGCTAGAGCACTGGGGAATAACCACCCTCTCCTTTCTCTGATGGGGAAACTGATCCTCAGGGCAGGGAAATGACCAGCCCAAGGTCATCAGTTAGTGAGCAGTAGAAACCCTTACTGTTAACTAGAGGTAACGTACAGTCACAGACTCTCGGAGCAGGAAAGACCCCTAGAGATTAAGCCAACCCTCTCACTGTGCCACTGAAAAAGTTAGGCCCTCAGAGGAAATAATATTTCCAGGTTTAGCGACTCAGATCAATGTCTCTTGACATCAAGCTTATCCTTTTTCCCCCTAACATGGTACACTTTCCTATAATTATTTTTGCTTCTCCAGACTACAAAACATAAAAGTAGATGGGAAAGATTTATTGTCATTTCACTTCCTAATTCTGTCTTGTTTTAACACAGTCAAAACACCTCTTTCCCTTATTGTTTGGGACAAGGTTCCTCTAACAAGAATGGGCTCGATTCCCTTTGGTGTTGTAAAGCTCGCTTCCACCTAAGGAGCCTGTCTTTTGTCAGTGCCCTGGAATTAGGGGCTGGAATTCCAGATGGAGCCGGACAAGGAGATGACCATTTCTGGGTCACCCAGCTGCCCAATGCCCTCGGGTGGCAGCAGCAGCGGGAGGGTAACCTAGTTTGCTTAGGAAATATTGCAGCTGTCCCAGTTTATCTGATGCAGTCCTAGAAAAGTATTGCCGTTGTCCTGTTTCTACAGCTCGTGCAGTTAAACCTGGCAAAGCCCCGCTGCCCCTTCAGCCTGATCAGCTGAAACACAAGAGTCCAGAGCCCCAGACTCCACATTCCAGCCTGTCTTGATATGCCCGTAAGTCTTCTATTCAGCGTTGGGGTGATCCTAGCTTGGATCCAGGGTATCCTGACATGTCAAGGTTGCCATCTGATAATGATGGCATGTTTCTCAGAAATATTTTCAGGGACCTTCGGACCCTATTGGGTTTGGAGCTGGAGAGCCAGTAGCTAGGACTTCGGGGCTTATGCCTGCGTTGGTCAGTCTATTTGGCTGTGTGGAGCAAAACTGGTGGTAAATGGGGAGGTTTGGGGCGGAACCAGGGGAGTGGGCTACAGCACGTGGGATCAGGGAGATGGGAGACTGGAGTTCCTATTCTGGCCAGGCTACTACTAGTTGGCCACGGCACTTCGGGTAACTCCCATCACCTCTCTGAGTTTCAACTTTCTCATCTGTAAACTTCCTCATTTGTAAGGAGTCTCTTGCCTCTACTCCCCTCCCACCCCGCCCCGCCACCCACGGGCATTTATGGATTTCAAGTAAAAAGACCTCTACCCACCAGAAAGCTGGACACCTAATTTCCTGGGAGCTCCGTGAGGGCAGAGCTTCTTCAGTCTGTTTTCACTCACTGCATCCCCTGCGCCCAGCACAGGTGGTGCTCAAGCATAGTTACTGGATGAACAAATTAACGTGAGTTCTTTCATTTGCTTTTTATGCCAAAGACAACTCAGATAATTTTCCTTCTAAGTGCTGTGTTACAGGGGAAAGGAAGGGTGTCAGAGACAGAAAAGGAATTCTGGAAGTGGATTGGAAAGTCTTCCTTTGTATACAGGCATCAGACTCAACAGCCTACGTGTGCCAGTCTGACACACTTACACAAATCTTAGATAAGATGAAAAACCCAGCACCAAAGCTGAGAAGAGCTACAGATGGGTAGGGGAAGATTTCCAAGAGATCTGGGGCCAGAAACTTAGAAATACGGGTCTCTGGGGTTGTCATTTCTGGGAAATAGGAGTGCATCTACTTCTGGGTATACACCTTGAAGTGTCAAGGGCACCCCTCAGTTGTCTTACTTGCAATAGCCTTCTTTCTCTATTTGATGTTCTGAGATCTGAGATCTAGATTTCAGGCAGTGACAAAAGAGAAATGAAAAATGGGTGCATTGTATAGTATGTAAATTATATCTCAGTAAAGCTGTTTAGAAACGTTAGGTGAAGCCCAGGTAAAGCCAGGACTGCATCAGGGAACTCAATCCATGCTGAAGCCCCTGCAGCATAAGGGAAGGAAAGGAAAGATCTAAGGAGAGAGATGTTTGGTGTCTGCAGCACATGACATGCTGGATGGGGGAGAGCAAAGACTACAAGTTCAAGTCCCAGCTCGGCCGCTAATGAGTACAATGACCTTGAGAATCCTTTCTAAAGTCTCAGGTTCCTCATTAGTAAAATAAAGGTGGTTGGATGTGATGAGTGCCAGTTTTCTATTATTCTTTGGCTTGGGAATTATTTTAAGACAAGCTAATGAAGTTTAGATAAAATTAGAATTGCGTGAGTTTTAAAGAACTCACCCTGTTCTCAGTGACAGATTAAGGAACAGATTGGAATTCTAAGCTCCTTTGTGAACCTTCTTGATAAAGGACTTGTGAAACACTCGCTCCTGTAGGCATAGGGTCGGAAGACCGGTTAACCTGACCTGAAAATGTTTTTTCAAAAACGATAATATCGGTGAGTCATTTCTCTCTTCTGGTCTAACTCTTTCTCCCTCAAACCTTCAAATGTTCTGAAAATCTAAAGATCAACCTCAACTTTAGTCTCTAAAATAAGCATCCTACTGATACCACCCTGCCCAATTTGCCTTTTAAAAAATGAATGTAATTCCACATTTTTATTAAGAGGCTGAAAATCTTTAGGCAAGATACTTGATGAAAGCATTCTTATAGAAACCCATCATTTTACACTTGAATCAGCCCACTTATAAATACAGTAAATTCTCCCCAAGTGGATCATATATACCAGACTAGTATCTCCAAGAAGAGAATGACTTATTGCAAATTAATTAATAAAAGTTGGGTTTTCAATTCTAGTAAAACTAAAAAGGAACTGTATTCCAGTATCTTAAGTCCTGAGCTCCAGTTCTGATATGGCTTGTACTAGACTGCCTTATAATTCTGGGCAAAAATAGAAGAAAAGAAAATAAACCCAACTGTTTGAAGGTACCAGAGAAAGATGAAAGGCAGGCAGAAATCAAAGGCGATTTGACATTTGGAAGAAGAAAATCATGTCTGGTGAGATGTATGTTTATACTGCTTTTGTCCTGCTGGAACTTCCCAGCCCACGTGGCAGAAAACACGTATAATTCAAGCAGGAAGCCAGTGTATCACTGGCCTGAGTCAGAGGACAGAGTTTGGGACTCCCAGAGGTGCTGGAAATTAAACGGGGGAGACCCCGGAAATAAGGAAGCCACAAAAGGTGGGACCCCTAAAATCTGCATATAAACTCCCCTCAAGTCTTTGTTTGACCCCTGAATGGTGGCTGTTCAGACAAGACTGTAAAGGGGCCAAAGAGGAAAACAAGAGCTGCAAAGTTTAAGAGTGGAGTAGACTTCAGCAGCTGCCCATCTCAGGGGAGATCATAGTTAGAGTTCGAATCCTCCTGAGTTAGAGAAACTTGGTAAACATCTCACATTTTTTAAACATAATCCCAGAAAGGCCATGCTTTAGGGGTAAAGACTACGTCCTAGGACTAAAGGATGTGCACTTAGTACTAAGGGAAAAACCAAAAGAGACCTGCCTAACAAAGTGTAAAACCAAGCTTCCCCAAGTTCACAATCCACCAGTAATCTAACTAGTTGCTGGAACAAGACACATGACTCTTTAGAAAATGATAATGGAATCCAGAGTCTCTACAATGCATGACCAACAATATCCAGGGTACAATAAAAATTAAAAAAAGAAATCACCATACATGCAAAGGATATCTGACCAATAGTTAAGAGAAAAATCAGTAAATGGAAGCAAATCCATAAATGACCTGGATTTTGGAATAACGAAAAGAGGACTTTAAAATGTATTAAAGAATCTTCAGGACAAGCTGGATATAATGAGTGAACAGATGGCCAGTTTCAGAAGAGACATGGAAACTGTACAACAAACAAACTTTAAAAAAAACTTAAAAACCATCAAAGGGGAAACAATAAAGTATCTTATATAAAAGAACAAAGAGAAGATAACTACTGACTTTACTGAAAAACAATGGAGGCCACAGACAATGGAACAACATCTCTAAAATGCTCAAAGGAAACAAAAAGTCAACCTAGAATTCTATAAACAATAAAAATATCTTTCAAAAATGAAGGTGAAAACTTGGAACAATTTGGCCGATATAATAAAATAGTATTGACTTATAATGCAAAGTAGAAAATAAACACCCATAAGTCAATATTGATATAAATAAATAAAAGAGAATGGACAAATCTCCCATGCTACTAAAGTAAAAAAATAGTACTAAAAACAAATTTGCATCTCTAGGCAGGCAGAACAATTCTCCAAAAAAGTAAGTAAATAGATAAATACAAAAGACTATTTTCTGTTATATTTTTTAATTGAAGTAAAAATAAAACAATGTAAACTAAAAATAAAACAATGTAGAATGGAGTTCCGAATATATGTAAAAGTCATGCCACTAATAGACAAAAGATGAGAGTGGTATAAATGAGATTATACTACTGTAAAGATATTACATTATATATGAAGGATATAATACTAGTTCTTGGTAATGGTGGATGCTAAGTTAAAGAGACATACTATTATCCCTAGAGCAACCACACACACAAAAAGTTATTTGAAGACGTATATCTGAAAAGCCTATAGAAGAAATGGAACCCTTGCAAAGAGCAAAACAACAAAAACTTGATTAACCTAAAAAGAGACAGGAAAGGAGGAACAACGACAACAACAAACCAGAGGGGCCAGATAGAAAACAATCAGCAAGATAGAAGATTTAAACTTAACTATATAAATAATTACACTAAATATAAGTTGAGTAAACACTGCAATTAAAAGTCAGAGACTGTCAGACTAGCTACAAAGACAAGACCCATCTTATGCTGTTTGTACTGGATGCTATTTAAAGGCAAAATCATAGCTAGGTTGAAAGTTAAAGGATGGAGAAAGATCTACCATGCAAAATATCAAATCCCTACCAATCTTCATGGTTACCAACCCAGAACTCATTCTCATTCCCTTTCTCATTTTCCTGCCTGTCCTGAAGAAGCTGGGAAAGCTAAGCATTCACATTCCCAGCCTCACTTGCAGCAAGGAGTGGCCACATTATCTAGTTCTGGGCTACACGATGAAGTACGGAGTGGCAGGTTGGAGTAGGTGGAGAACAGCATTCTAGTTAGAGGGAACAGCCTGTACAAAGGCCCTGTGACAGGGCACATTAAGAAACTAAAAGAAGGTCAGTGTGGTCAGAGCTCAGAAAATAAGGACAGGCGTGAAGTATGTGAACCCCAAGAATAAAAATCAAATAATGCAAGTTTCCACAAAGCAAAAGTCAAGTTTGTTTACAAAGAACACTTAGTATTATACTTCTCCCCTGCAAAACAAGGTGTGAGTAAACAATGGAGCAATGACTTCAAAGTGTTAAATTCAAATAATTTGAACCTAAATTGAATGCGTTAAGGGAGCAATGTTAAATTTTTTAGTATGATAATGTCATTATGCTTGTTTCCAAGAGTGTCATTATCTTATTACCTTTCAGAAATACATACTAAAATGTTTACTATTTGTGGGTGAAATGATATGCTCTTTGGGACTTCCTTCAAAATAATCCAGAGCGGAGTGTAAGTAGAAGGAGTGGGGGCAGGTGAGATAAAACAAGAGAAGCTGGGATACACATACAAAGAGTTCACCATACTGTTCTCTATCCATCTGTATATGTTTGAAATTTTCTACCACAAAAAGTAAAAACAAAATTTTTAACTAAAATTAATTAAAACCTAGGGTAGTAAAATAAAGACTTCTTCAGAAATACAAACACTCATAGGTTTACCGCCCAAATACTCAATCTATTTTTTACAAGGCAGGGAGACGCTACCAAAACAAAAACAAAGGAACAAATGCTAGCAAAGAGACAAGTAAAAATAAAAGAAAATCTAAATAATTATTTATGTTGTGGTCGTTAAATTCATTCAATTTTTTTCAATGATTTCTAAGATGTAAAAACAAACACTCTCCCTCTCTCTATATATATATATATGTGTATGTATATGTGTATATATACACACACACATATATATTCTATAAACAAAATGATACAGAAAGGCAGAAAATAAAGAACTGAACAAAAATAAATAATATACTTATTATTAATAAGGAATCAGGACTAGAAATATTATATCAGATAACAGATAATACAGAGCAAAAAAAGGATAAAAAGGAATACTGGGCTTTGGTAAAAACTATGGACCAAAGAAATAAGAGTAAGCATGACTTTTTCTTTAATAAAAGAAAATATAGTAGAGAGACATTTAAAGCAAAATTCGAAAAAATAAAAGAGTTTGACAAAACCACAATCACGGTGAAAGATATAACTAATTCATTAGGGTTTTTAAAATATGACGCAGAAAAAAGCATATTGGATATATACATTATCTATAACAAGACTTACAAATATGGATGGCTAGCCAAACAAACATAAAATACATTTTTCCCAAATACCCATAAAGTATTTAGAAAATTCAGTCACTGAGCCACAAAGAAAAGCTCAATCAACCTCTTAAAGTAAAAATCATAAAAGAGGCTTATTCTCAAATCAGAATTATGTATTAACAAGTGAGCAATGGCCAAAACTATATCTGGAAGATTTTAAATGCAAACATGAAAACTCTTATCAATAATTTTTGCTGTAAAGAAGGAAATTCAGACTAAAAGTACACTTTCTTTAGGAAATAACTTTTAAGACTATGATATTTTAAAAAATATTAGATGTGGTCAAAGTCTCACTCAGAGGAAAAGTGATAACTTTAAGTGCATTTGTAAGAAAACAAGAATTAACAAAACTGAATAAGCCTAAAGAAAAGGATGGAGTTAATACAAACACAAGGAGAAACTAACTGAATAGAAAAAAGGAGACCTGATAAACCCAAACCTAGTTTATTGAAAAGCCCGATAAACAAAATGTTCCAAAATCTGGCCTTACTTGGAGAGACTAAACCCACACAAATCCATATAGCATCAAGAATGCCAAAGGAAAAGTAACAAAAGCTACTGTGAAAACTTTACAATTGATTTTTAAACATACTACGTTCAACTTTATACCAATAGGTTTGAAAAATAGACACAATTGGCTCCAGATATAATAAAAACGAATCCATCAATAACTGTAGAAGATATTGAACAGACAGCCAAAGAGATAGTTGCCTCAAAATTCACCATGCCCAGATCATTTTATGACCAAGTTTGGAAACTTTTAAATAAGACATAATTTCCTTGTTATTAAACCCCATAAGGGCAGAGAAAGAGACTAAAATTTTTTTTCAGGAATTGTTTGTGTCTAAATGATAAATGCCTTGTAATAAGTACAAGGGAAGTACCAGACTCTGTTTGGTTTCTTATACCAAACCCCAATACAGATATTAGGGAAAATGAAAGTTCTATACCAATCTTATTTATAAATTTTGATGCAAAAAATCAAAATAAAATGTTAGCAAACTAAATCTCAGTGTAATAATATAATAAAGCATCATGGCCAAGGTGAATTTATTCCAGGAATACAGGGAAAGTTCAACAATGTAAAATATAAGTAAGTTATAAAATTTCCAACATTATAAGAAAGAAAAAGCACATGATTGCCAACCTGAGTGCAGAAAAAGTCATTTTTTAAAAATCTGTTTTTTAAAAAGTCACTTTTTGGTAACCTGAAAAGCAAAGGTTTAACTTATTGATGAATCCCAAAAGACATTTCTATACAGACTGCCTATTACCACTGTAATTATTCATCTTTTTAAAGAGGTTATAATCAAGGTACTAACAGAAAAAAAGAGGTAAGAGAAACAAATACTGAATTGGAAGAGTTATAACTGTCATTATTTGTAAACGATATAATTGTTTACTTACAAAATTTAAAGCAATTAACTGAACCACTATTAAAGTTAGTGAGAAAATTCAGTAAAGTGACCAGATAAAAGAAAAGCACACAAAAATAAATAGCTTTCCTATACACTGGCGAGTCAAATGAAAATGAATTGCATCTATTTAATGATAAAAATAATAAAATGCATTGTAATGCCAACTACAAATTGGCATTTTCCATTGGTGCTTGCCATCTACCTCTACAAGGATTAAGTCAACTGCTGCTGCAGTTGCTGACTTTCAACACCCCCTTGAAAGGAGTTCAGGGTGGAGAGCAAACACGAGACACTGAGGCTCTGGGAAATACTGGCAGAACAGGTCTTCAGATAGTTAGATATTTTCAGGAGCCGATTTTATGAGCTCAATTCTTGTATCTCCTCATATCTAGAAAAGCACTAACATCCTTCACGGTGATATCTGTTCCTCGTGACGAGCTGTAACCTGCACGAGACTAGCAGAAACCTTCTGTAAAAAATATGTGCTTCATTGCATGTATTCCCCCTTCACCAAAATCACATATATACTGACCTTCCCCCCTGCCTCTTTGGAGCAGTTTCTCAGAGCTATCTGGGATGCTGTCTCCCGGGCTGCAGTCCTCATTTTGCCCCAAATAAAACTTAACTCTCAACTCTCATATTGTGCAATTTTTTTTAAGTCGACAGTAATATAAACACAAGAGAACTATCACAACTCTATGATAAAAACTATGAAAACTTTGCTAAAGGAAATAGAAGGAAAGTGTGGATAACTAAGAAGATATACCATATTACTAGATAGGAAACTTAAGTCACTTAAAATGTTAATTCCCCCCAAATTAAAACATGAATTCCATTCAAGCCTAAAATCTCATTCTTTAAAAATAGAACCTGATTCTAAAAGTCATATAGATAAGTGAATGCATACGAACAGCCAGTAGCATTCTGTAAAAGAATATGAGAGGATATTTGTACCTCCAGACATCAAAATGTACTACAGAACCCCAATTTAAAAAGCAGCATGGAATGATATAAGGGTACCCAGAAAAAATACACACAATAAAAGTTTCCTACTGTATGTATATACCAAAGAAATTACCATTTTAACATCTATGCCTTTTTCCCAATATAAATACTGACAGAAAATAAGAAAGCATGTTTTACAAAATTGCAAAAGGGAAGATCTTCTCAAATGCAACAAGGAAACTATGAAGCAATAAAGGAAAAGATCAACAAATCTGACTTCATAAAAATTGAAAATTTTGATACTTTGAATCATGAAATAGGTTATTACCAACTGTGAAAAAAATATTGGCAACATATACAGCAACCAGTGTATCTATTATTTAAAAGATAGCTAAAAATCAGTAAGGGAAAGGCAACTGATCGTTTCCATCTGCAGGGCTGTCAGTTACAGCAGAGCACAGAATGCAATTTGAACAGCGCCTCCTACTGTTGTTCAGCATGATGATCCTGGTCTAGAACATTGTTACTTTTCACCAGGATTAGTACAACAAACAGCCTTTTAACTGGCTCCCAGATTCTTCTCTTGCCTCCCTAGAATCCTTTCTCTGTACAGCAGTAAAAGAGATTTTTATATTTTTATTTTCAATAGGATTGCATCAACTCTCAAAACACTTCAGTAGCTGACCACTCATTTAGAATAAAATCCTATCCCTCTCTGTGGTCTGCAGGGTCCTTCACGGCCTGTTCCTTCTCTATTTCACCCACTTCATCTCCTTCACCACTACGTTCCGGCTTCTCGGATCTTCCCAACTCTCCCTGCGTCCCCAGGGATTTTGCACACGCTGCTGCTGCGGCTCATCAATGCCACCTCTAACCTCCAACCTTAACTCACACTGTTTGCCTGGCTGGCTCCTTCACACCCTTAGGCCTTGATATAAATGCTATCACCCCAGAGAGCCTTCCCCAAAGGTTCTATCTAAGGAGATACTTCTTTTATTTTCTAGCTTGACTCCCAGGTTGTTACTTTCATAGTTTGTTTTCAACTTGCAATAATTTTATCTGTTCTGTTCCCTAGAAAATAAACTTGGCTAGTGGAGAGAACAGAATCTGCCTTGTTCACTGTTGTATCCCTAGCAGCTGGAGGAATGCATAGTATAGAGAAGGTGTTCAATTAAAATGTTTTTGAATGAAAAAAGAACAAGGTAAATAATATGAATAGGCAGTTCAGAGAAGAAATAAAAATATTTAACACATGAAAAGAAATGCAAACTAAACAAGAGTAAAATGTAATTTTTAATCTATCAGATTGGAAAAAAATAGGAAAATTCTTAATATTCAGGGTTATTAAAGTTATAGAGAGAAGAACCACACATTGCATGACTGTAAATTAACCCAATAATTTTGGAGGCAGTTTGGCTTTTCCCAGTAGTATGTTGGAACCAGTTTGAACTGGCTTATACCAGCTCACAAGAGTCCATAGTTAAATATTCAGGGCTTTTTGGAGAGCAGCTGCTAGCTTGAAATCAGCCGTGGTGGCAGAGTTTACACCATGGAAATCAGCAAATGCTCTAAGTCAGTTTCTTTTGTTGGCATGTTTGTTTTTTTGGACAGCCACTTTTGAGCACACCAACGCCTTTATATATAAAAAGGGAAAATGGGCATAATTTTGATCTAGAATTCCTGAAGAAATTATTGTGCAATTGCACAAGGGAAAAAAACTTTAAAAACAGACAATCTAAACACTTACATGCCCATTAGTAAGGGAATGATTAAATAAATTTATCCCATATTATAAAATAGCCATTTAAAAAGAATGAGATACAGATATTGCCATAGTTTATGTTGAATAAAGAAATTCAGAGGACATGTATACTATCTCATTTTAACAAATTGTATATGCCTATAGTATATTGTTTTCCATGTGTTTGGACAAGATCTATCTGGATGCATGCCAAACTGCTAAAAGTAGTTATCCCTTAGGACTGATACAGGGATGGGAAAGGAGTGTGGGGTGGGTTTTGCTTTTTAATTTATCCATTTATAAATTGTGTGCACTTTCAAAACAGCAGCAGATATTATTTTCAGAAAAAATAATCTTAAATAACTTTTGGATTAAAGAGATAATCAAATTGTAATTACAGACTATTTAAAAATCATGACAGTGGGCTTCCCTGGTGGCGCAGTGGTTGAGAGTCCGCCTGCCGATGCAGGGGACACGGGTTCGTGCCCCGGTCTGGGAAGATCCCACATGCCGCGGAGCGGCTGGGCCCGTGAGCCATGGCCACTGAGCCTGTGCGTCCGGAGCCTGTGCTCCGCAACGGGAGAGGCCACAACAGTGAGAGGCCCGCGTACCGCAAAAAAAAAAAAAAAAAGAAAAGAAAAGAAAACACAACAAACAGCCTACTGCCTACTAAAAGGATCTTCCAACTTTGTTCCCCCTAAAATGAGGTCTTGAAACTTAAATGAAGGCATCATACTTATGCTATTTAAATTATTCTCACAATAGAAAAAAAGAGTTTAAGTATCCTGATGCATTTGACTAGTATCATAGGACAATGGATTTGTAATACACTGTATTAAGATGCCTTTTACTAGGATAGCCATGACTCCAAATCCTGACACTATCACATACTAACAAGAAAACCAGGGACCAAATCCCATATACATATAAATGCAAAGATCCAAAGAAAATACTTTTTAGTTGCCTCTCCACGTAGCAGCCAGAAGGGATCCTTTTTTTTAAATTTTATTTTTGGCTGTGTTGTGTCTTCATTGCTGTGCATAGGCTTTTCTCTAGTTGTGGAGAGCGAGGGCTACTCTTCGTTGCGGTGCACAGGCTTTTCATTGCGGTAGCTTCTCTTGTTGTGGAGAACGGGCTCTAGGTGCGAGGGCTCAGTAGTTGTGGCTCATGGGCTCAGTAGTTGTGGCTCATGGGCTCAGTAGTTGTGGCTCACAGGCTCTAGAGTGCAGGCTTCAGTAGTTGCGGCACACAGGCTCAGTAGTTGGGGTGCACGGGCTTAGCTGCTCCGCGGCATGTGGGATCTTCCCGGACCAGGGCTCGAACCCATGTCCCCTGCATTGGCAGGCGGATTCTTAAGCACTGTGCCACCAGGGAAGCCCCAGAAGGGATCTTTTTAAAGCATAAATAAGGGCATGTCTCTCCCTTGCTCTTGACCCTCCAAGAGCTTCCCATCTTACTTAGGATAAATCTAGAGCCTTTCCCTGGCCCACAAGGCCCTTCATGAAGGGTTCTAGTGACCTCTTTGACTCATACTCTTCCCCTCTCCCCGCGCTCTAGCCATCCAGAATTCCTTTTTGTTCCCTGAACCCAACTGCAATCCATTCCCAGGCCTCCTTAGGTCAAGGTAAACTTCATCAGGGTACAGACTTTTTGCAAATAGCCTGCATGATGCCCATCACAAATAGACTGCTGACTGCCCACTACAATCCATTCTCCCCACCTTCCACGGAGGGAGACCTGCAGCCCAACACACAGGTGGGAAGATGCACTCCATTCTCCAGCCTCCCGTGCCGTTAGGTGTGGAATGCACCCATGATCTCACCTAAGGAAGGTGAGAAGACCGCCATGTTCCTCTTCTGGTCCAAAGCCTGAAAGACGGTGGACCAGCCTCCTCCCCCTTACTATCTCCTTCCTATACGCTGGACCACTCTGATGCCGGATCCCAGCTTTGGCCATGCAGATGAAGACAGTGGCTCGCTACATCTGAGCGAACCAATGAATGAATCGCTTTTCCTGACATTTCTGTTCCAGATTTGGAAATGGGGAAAGGAAATCCAAAACCAAGACAAACCACAGGAATCTCTCTGCATGGGAAGAATCGTAGAAGAAAAAGCAGCACTGTTTGTAGAGTGAATTCAGGGAGTCATCACACAAATCCAGGACAGAGCAAATGCTTGCATGGGGAGCATCTAGACCCCTAACGAAAGTTACTGACAAACCACTCTGTAAATTACTGATGACGCTTTAGAGCACGGCCACTTAACAGAAGCCAGCGATCACTCGCAAGGGGGTAAAAGTTTAGCATCAGAAGTTATGACATCAAGGCATCATAGAGAGAGAACCACAACAACAGCCAAAGATGAGGGACACTAGGGAATGACCCCACCTGGCCACACAGATGTCCTCCTGCCTTTAAAGAAGAAACACAGCAGAGAGACCACTTATAAATGGGAACCAGGCAGAACAGACACAGGGTCAGGGTGAGAAACAATACAATGACTCAACTGACATCACTGCAGAAAGCAACGTGCAACTGGATCCAACTAGCATCTTATTCACCCTAAAGGATGAAAGCCAGAAATGCAGTCTTTGCAATCAGATGCTTGCTTTAAGGATGCCCATGTGGATGACTTGGCTTCACCGGCACTGACCAATCTCTGGAAGTTTAATATCCAGTGAAAGTATGACACAGGTATCCTAAATACTCATCGGTCACGGTGCCACCCGATCCCACGCTGAAAAGTCGTCTCCTCTTTCCGTAACGCACGTTCTCTTTAGAGCTTTGCCGGCGATGCAGTCACCAGGCGGGGAGAGGCTCCCCAGAGGATACTTACCAAACAGAACTCCAGTACTGGCTGCAGCCTGAGCCCTGGGCAAAGATTAGCTGTGAGATCACAGAGTTTCTTTATGAAAGAACAAATCACGCTGGACAAACTTGATTGCTTTTCGGATCAGCCTGTGAAATGAGGGGGCCTAGCAAACACGGGCGCACACAGTATCTGGGGTGTTTAGTGAGTTATTTAACGAAACACCCTGGAAATGAGACTTGGGAAGCCTAAGATGTTTGGCCTTAGGTACGAGGGAAAGGGAGAGAGCGCCCACGGTGCCCTTGGGTGTGGAAATGAGAAAAGCCCGCTTCTGCCATTTTCAGGAAACGTCATTTTGCTGCCTTGGGGGCACATATTGCTGCAGTGGGTGCATCTAGGAGATGGGAGAAAGTGCTGGGCACAGCAGGGGTCTCTGTGCTTGGGAGCGGAGGGATCACGCTGATGGAATTCCGGCAGATCCGTCCCTCTAGCTGTGCCTTTTCCACCCGGCATCTCTGCCCTCTGCGTGGCCATCCATCCTCTCGCACAGGAACTGGGAAAAAGCCACAACGCTGGGCGGAATTCAGGGCAGACGATTCCTCCCTCTGGACTTTAGGTCTCTCCTCTGTAAACCAGAGGTTGGGCCAGGCTTTCTGAGAGTTGCTTTAACCCCGCCAGATCCCATGGTGAAACTTTAGGAACCTGAGCATGTTCTTCCCCCACCCCAAGGTGGGCTGTCGAGACTGATGGCTGTCAGACATCAAACTCTGTGCATTACCTGAAGGCACCAGGAAAAAAAACTGCCCTTTTTCAAGGACACTCATTTGCTCATTGATAATAAAACATTGTATAGTGATTTTACCTTAAATATTCTCATCTGTTGAAGGGGGGGCTGGACCAGGTTTCTAGGGGTCCTCTAGACCGATCTAAGTAACAATTCTGGCCATTCCACACCCCTCACCCACATTATCTTTCTTTCTTCAGACTATGTACCATTATGTGAGGTTATATTGAGAATCTGCATATTTATTCAACTCCTCAAGTCAACGTAAATTTCATGAGAGCACAGACGCTTGGCAAATGTCCTACGTGGGCTTCCCTGGTGGCACAGTGGTTGAGAGTCCGCCTGCCGATGCAGGGGACACGGGTTCGTGCCCCGGTCCGGGAAGATCCCACATGCCGCGGAGCAGCTGGGCCCGTGAGCCATGGCCGCTGAGCCTGCGCGTCCGGAGCCTGTGCTCCGCAACGGGAGAGGCCACAACAGTGAGAGGCCCGCGTACCGCAAAACAAACAAACAAACAAACAAATGTCCTACGTGATGGAGACTGCTGGCTGTCCATCACAATCCATTCTCCCCATCTCCCATGGGGGGAGACCTGCAGGCCCACCCTGCAGGGGTGCACGCCATTCCCCAGCCTCCCTTGCCATTAGGTGTGGCCACGTGCCCATGATCTCACCTAAGGAAGGTGACAAGACGACCATGTGCCGCTTCTGGTCTGAAGCCTGAAACATGGTGGACCGGCCTTCTCCACTTGCTCATTCCCTGAGGACCAGAGCACAGAGGGCTGTGACCTGGCTTCGACCACAGAGAAGATGCTCTGTGGATGAGGGAATGGCAGAGCCTCTACCGAGCCCACACTCGGACTGTTACAGAAGAGAGGAAGAAACTTCCATTTTTGGATGCTCTGGGGGTCTGTTAAAGCAGTTGAGCGTGTCATCCCAAGGGGTCTCCACCAGCCAATCCCAGCGTGCTGTGCCTAAGTCTGTGAGGTGACCTAGACCTTGAAACCTGTCCCCACGCCAAGGGCTCCCCATCACAACTGCTTTTTGGTTGGGGGTTATTTAGCTTTGTTCTTCCTCTTCCTGTGCATTGCCTACTGATCTTGGAAATCTATTTACACCCCCTGAAATCTTGGGTTTCCTCACCTGGATTTCCAGGAGCTCCAGTGGCACCACCAATTGGCACGTGGTACTTATATGAATTCATGGTTAATAGGATTGTACAGAGATTCTTAAAATAGCTAGTTTTACTGAATGCCAGCTGCGTGCTAAGTGCTTGATAAACGCTTGCTTACGCAATGCAAACCATACACCCCCAGTGAGGGGGACCTTGGGAGTCCTGTTTTCCACAGGAGAAAACTGAGGCACAGAAGATATTCAAGAACTTGCCCAAGGGCACACCCCCAGTAAGTGCTTTGCTTAACCAGGGATGAGATGTGATGTACATGGAAACCCCTCGAAAACCCCATCACTGCTGGCCAAGGTGACGTCTCTTTGAACCACGTAAAATCTGAACAGCAAAGCTGTCCATGGAAACACGTGGTCTGAGAACGCTCCTGTCTGGCAACGCTACCTGGTTCCCTTTGGTCTTTAACCACCTGCTCACTCTGCAGCCAAGCAGGAAGGATGGGTCTCTTGCTAGTTGCCAAGGGCTGAGACACCAGCTTGGCACCGCCCTCACCCCAACCCCAGCCAGCAGCAGGGGCAGCAGGTCCCAGGACCCGAGTTCCCCTGCACTCAGCCCTGAGTGTCCCTGGCAGGTTCCCAGAGTCATCGTGAGTTCTTCTCTCCTTTGCTCCACATGTCACTGGCCTCCTTCCCCGGCATCGTCACTGCAGCACAGCCCTGAAGGGCAGGGATAACTGTGGGAGCTGTGTGCCCGCTTCAGGCCTTACTCTCCTCCTCTGACACCCCCATCTCCCGCCCTCCAGCATCCCCTACTCACTTCCTCTCCAGTCAGTTCAAGATGCCGACCTCATCCATCCCAGCACGTGCAAGCCCCTTGCTTCCGCTGCCGGCTTCCCCGTAGCATCCCAGTGACAGGGGTCCCTGTGCATCTGTCATATCCACCTCACCAAACCCCAAGGCGGGAGCCTGAGGGGGGCTAACAGCCCTTCCTCTGACTGCAGATGTCAGGATCTAATCCGTATGAGGAGAAGTTGGTCTCGAACCCAAGACCTCAGATGCCGCCGTGCGGCTTTTTCACCAGATCCTCCTCTCTGTCCTCACTGAGCTCACATCTCCTTCTGGTTTCCCTGACGTCACCTGCCTCCCCTCTGCCCGGCCCCCATAGCTCTCATCCAGCTCTGGGCACTTCCATCTCCTGAGGTCCTACCCTAGGGGCAGGGCCACATCTGCAGGACAAGCTGGGCAAATCCCCACAAGGCTGAAACCCAGAGCGAAGGAAGGGGTCTGTCACCAGTCAGGTCTCTGCTGCCCTCTCAGGACCCCATCCCCCCCAGGAAAAAGCAAACTACCTGGGGGGTTGCCAGGGGAGGGTTCCATCCCCAAGGAGGCATCTGATTCCTGAATGCTATCCAATCTCCTTTCTAGAAACAAGAAGGTCCGAGGAAGTCATTCATCCGGTTGCTTACAGGGAGCCCTTCCCAGGCCTGCTGGAGGCTTGCGCAGCTTCCTGCCCTCTGCCTCTGCGTCCACTTCCCTCTCCTGGAAACCCGACTGAATGCAACAGACAGATGGGCGAGCTTGTCACCCTAACACTTCTTCCCGTCCCCACTTCTGTCCCCGAGTCTCCGGGGCCCGACCCAGCACGCTCCTCTGATGGGAGGCCCACCCATGAGCTCTGTATCCACCCTTCAGCTCTGCAGGTGCTTGAGGGGAGAGGAGGGTCTTCTCGAGGAGATGGAAGGTCAACATGGATTTGACCATGACCACCTTTGTCCTCCGAGTCCCAGAGGTGATGTCCCCAGGCAGGCCTCTGGATATGGCCCCCTGGGGCTCCCACAGATGCAGTTACCTCCTGTTGGGATAAGATGACAGCACACTCAGACACACACACACAATCATACATCGTCACACACAGTAACACACTCACACGCACATATAACCACACACATAATTATGTGCACACACAACCACACACACACACAATCACACAAGTATGTAGGCAGATCACAGCGCTGTTCTGGGATGGGGACTGGCTCACCACCTCAGCCATATGTCCTTTCCCTGGAGGCCCCCAGACCCATGCTGAAGCCCGCCTTGCTGAAAAATGACACAGTCTCCAGCCTTCAACTAAACTCCAGCAGAGCTTCTGGAAAGTTCCAGTTTCCATCAAGAAACCTCTAAGGTCAACGCTCTCCCTGGATCAATCTCTGCTTCTCCCCTCCCCCCATCGTTTCCACGGCAACCTCCAGCCCCCAGGTACTGCTGCTGCTGCTGAGAGCTCTGACCCCTGGGGGCTGCCTTCTATCTATCTAACAGCCGGGTTACGAGCCAGGTACATATGCTCTAGGACTCGAGCGTTGCCATGAATGTTGGAAGCCAAACAGGGCTTGGACCAGTCCAGATGTTCTAGAGACCAGCAACCCGCTCAGGCTAGCACCTCAGCATCTGCTTCTCTCCTTCTCGCGCTCTCTCTCTCCCCTTTCAAAAGCACGTGCCTGGCAAGGAAACGCTTGCCTGTTCCAGGCACTTCTGTATACAGAGGCAGACGCATAGGTGCCCATGTGGGAAGGTGAGCAGAGCAAAGATCTGGGCATCCTGGGATGTGGATTCTGGCCACGGGTCTGCCACTCGCTGGCTGTTGGCCTCTGGGCAAATTCCTCATCTGTAAAATTAGGGGTTTATACTGGACGAGCTTGGGAAGTATCTCCCAGCATAATGCTCTGTGATCTATTTCACTCTCTGCAACTTCTTAAATTTTGCTGGCAGGAAACTGAGCCTGACAAAAAATGGGAATTCTTCCAGAAAACTCCAACCGGAATCCTCAGGTTCCGCTCTAGGCCCCCAAAGCCGGGTGCATGCAAAAGGCGGGGACCCCCCCCTACAGCTCACAGCCTTCCCTGTGGGACATCTTTCCTCGAAAATGCCACACCTGCATTGACATCCTTTCTACATGCGTGACCTTGACCTGGGGACCCCCAAGGATGCATCTAGACTGCAGGAACCTTCATGGGGGTCATGAAGGTTAGATGTCCCTCACTAGGAGGCCCCCAGGCCCATGAAGACACAGGGGACTTTTCTGGAAGCCACCCCTGACTGGGGGGAGGCAGGAAGGAGGGGAACCGCAGTGAGGGCAGACTAAGGATGCTCTTAAGAGGAGAAAGGCTAATTCACGCCCGGTGTGACCTGAGGGTGGCAAGCCGCCACTGCAGTCCTCTGGCCAGTACCCCTGCAAAGGAGTGAATTAAGGAGATGCTGACCCCCAAGTGCCGCAAGCGTTTGGATCAGCACAGTAGGCTGTGGCAAAGCCTGGGGGCTCCCCAAGAAGTGGAAAATTGGAAAGACAAATAAAGGTCAATGTAGCATCCCCTTCTTTCTGAGATGGGATTCTCTATCCACCTGGGGAATCTGATGCTCTGCGGAGTGTGTGCTTAATGGTCCTGGAGCTCACAGTGCATCCCAGGGATGGACCGTGCAGCATCCGTTTCAGAATCCAATGTTCGCAGCCCGACCCCAGCACCCACCAGACGTTCCAGGCTGCAGAGGAGCAAGAGCCCTAGGGAGGGTCCCCCCCCCATGCATTTCCGGGTCTGATGTGCGGCTCTTAGGAAGAGAACCTGTCACCGGCATGGGGGCTCTGATACCCAGAAACAGGAAGGCCCGAGCTGAGGCTGAGGGTGGACTCCAGGAGGCTCTGCTGGGGACTTCCTTTGGCTTCAGGCCTTGCAAATACCCTTTAAAAACGTTTCCCCCACCTGATGCCAAAGGCTGTTCATTTTCTCTTCTGGATGAACGTGTTGTGACTTTCTCTTTCTTCCTCAGGCAGGGCTCAGCAATTACAGTAGGTTCTCGAAGGAGGGGCAGATGGCCTGAGAGGGTGGAGCCCTGTTCTCCCCGTGGCCTCCTCCTCCCTCCCCCACGGCCCAAACTCTGAAATTACCAACAAACATTTCAGGGAGAGCTGGGATTCTTGGCCAGCAGGTCAGGGACTCAGGAAAAGAAGACTGCTTTTCCTACAATCATCTTCTCTTCAGAAGTTCATGTTCATACCCACAGTTGGTGCGTTAACAAAAAGTGGCCTTTGAACTTGCAGAAAAAGGAATTCTCTCCCAAGAAGGGCTCACAGTCTTGCTACAAGGAACTCTCTAACTGCCACTAGAACCACAGAAGTCTAGGATGTCAGATCCAGATGAGATCAAAGCTGAGAATGGCATGAAGGTTTCACCGTGCTTGAAAATTCAGATCGACCTCCCCTCAAAAGATGGGAACTTCTCAAAAGGACAGACGCACCGCAATGTTCACTGCGGCACTATTTACAATAGCCAAGACGTGGGAGCAGCCTAGATGTCCATCAACAGATGAATGGTTGAAGAAGATGTGGTACATGTATACAATGGAATAATAGTCAGCCATAAAAAAGAATAAAATAATGCCACCTGCAGCAACATGGAGGGACCTAGAGATTATCATACTAAGTGAAGTAAATCAGAAAGAAAAAGACACATACCATATGATATCACTTGTATGTGGAATCTTAAAAAAATGATACAAATGAACTTGTTTACAAAACAGAAACAGATTCATAAAGAAAACAAACCTATGGTTACAAAAGGGGAAAGGTTGGGGGAGGGATAAATTAGGAGTTTGGGATGAACATATATACATTACTATATATAAAATAAACAACAAGGACCTACTGTATAGCCCAGGGAACTATATTCAATATCTTGTAATAACCCATAATGGAAAAACATCTGGAAAAGAATATATATATATACACATATATATAACTGAATCACTTTGCTGTACACCTGAAACTAACACAACATTGTAAATCAACTGTCCTTCAATTAACAAAAATTTTTAAGAAAAATAAAAAAGGTTGGAACTTTCTTGTCCTCTAGGCACCAGATTCACAAACCCTCCAGCATCACCATCCACTTTCTCTCTCCTCCTGCTGACACGAAGGAATTGTACGCTCTTTTGCTGAAGGCCGATCCCACCACTTTACCTGGGGATTCTATTCCTATTTGACTGTAACTGAGACTGCTGGGTAATCTAGTCTTTGATAGAGGCAGACCCCTGAAAGCTGCCCTTCCATCTTCTACAGTAAGAGAAACTTAAGTTTTCAGCTGACTACTTGGATACCAAGAAAAAATACTATACTTCCTAGTTTCCTTTGTAACTAGGCAGGGACATGTGACCAAGTTCTGGCTAATGTGACATGAGGGCAAATGATGTGGGCAACCTCTGGGCTGCAACTGGCTCCTTTACTGTCCCTGCTTCCATCCTGATGCCTGGAATGTCGATGAACTGATGGGTTAATCTGGATCCTGAGAACAAAGATGGCAGAACAAGAGAGGCAAGGAGCTGGCTCCTTGAACAATCTGTGCAACAGAACCATCATTCTAGCCTGAGTGCTTATTTTGGGGTATCTGAAAGGATCAAACCTTCCATCTTATTAAAGCTACTAGCATTCAAAGTCTGACATATTCTAATTAATACTCTCAACTTCTCCTGGATTTCACTCATCTATTGGTCCTTTCTCCACCTTCAATCTCCCATTTTCTGACGGATGGAGCATGCTGGCATCCGTACATGCTCTGGTATCTTCCATCTGCACAAGACTTATTCTTCCAGTCTCTTTCATCAATGGTTGTGATTTTGGTGTGCTCGTGAGAGGAGGTGAGCTCAAGGTCTTATTACTCTGCCATCTTGTCTCTGCCTCAAGAGAAGACTCATGCTTGACTCTGCATCCCCTCCAACACCATGTCTTCAATCTCCTTCCAAGGAAACCTTCCTGAACTATTTATCATCTATATAGTTTCCACTTCCCCTCATCCACCACGTCCAGCTAATCAACCCAACTTGGCTTGAGTCCCTACAGTCCCACTGAGATTACTCTTTCGGAGGATGCCCGTGACTTCCAAGTTATAGGCCAATAGGTGTCTTCCTGTTTTCATCTTACTTGACTCTTCCATGGCTCTGGACAGGGTGGAGACACTCTCCTCTCTCGCCTCCAGAAGACCAAACTCTCTGGCTTTTCTTTCTGCCTCCTTCACGTGATTCTGTCCAAGAGGCTTTCTTTCTAACCAGCCTCGAGGCGTTGAGTGCCTCAGCGCTTAGCTGTCAGCTCTCTTCTGTACTGGCTCAACATTCTCTTCCTAGAAGACTCTACCCCTTCACTCCCATTACTCCACAGATGCAGATAACTCACATTTCTATTTCAATGCAGGCTGCTCTGAGCACCACAGGTACTGACCATACTACATACAGGACAGCTCACTGGAATGTTTCAAATAGAGCACATCCGAAACGATCTCAGTGTAAATGCTATCTCCTGAGACAGGCTGTTACGGGCTGAATTTTGTCCCTCCCCCCCACCAAGAAATTCATATGTTGAAACCCTAACACCCTGTACCTAAGAATGTGACTGTATTGGGAGATAGGGTCATTAAAGACAAGTTAAAATGAGGTCCTAAGGGTGGGCCCTCATCCAATATGACTGGTACCCTTATAAGAGGAAATTTATAGACATCAGGCAAGCACGCACACAGAGGGAAGGCCAGGTGAAGACAGAGGGAGAAAATTTATCTGAAAGCCAAGGAGAAAAGCCTCAGAGGAAACCAACCCAGCTGACACCTTGATCTCGGACTTCCTGCCACAAGAACTGTGAGAAAATTAATTTCTGTTGTTTAAACTACCTGGTCTGTGCCATTTTGTTATGGCAGTCCTAGCAAACTCATACGGAGGCGTTCCCTGGGCACCCAGCCTAAGAAGCCACTAGTAACTTTCTACCATATAATTTTACTCTAATTATGTGCACAGGTATCACTCGGATCACTTCCCTGTTTGCCCATTTATTCTCTCTCTCCTCATTAAACTATAACGCTGTAAGGGCAGGGCTACGGTCACCACTGACTTGCATTGCCTGCTACAGCGCACAGCACACGGAAGTCCCTTAATAAATATCTACTGGATGAATGAATACATGACTTCACACTCTCATTTATTCTAAATAAAGCTGAAGAAGAAAGAGGAAGGGAGGAAGTGAAGGGGAGGCACCAGGAGAATAAAAATAAGCTGGATTTCTTCCAAATCACTGGAGAATAAAAGAGGCAAAAATAGGAAAAGAATTGAAGGGGAACAGTGAGGATGGATTCTTAAAAATGGAAAGCAAACAAATGAAATTTAAAAATACAAGAACTAAGTATATTGGTTATCAAATGAATGCACATAGGCTTAACACCTCTGTGATAACAAAAAGCTTCTCACATAGAGACGCGAAACAAAATCTTAAGATAAACTGCGTAAAAGAGATGTACCTAAAATAAAATCATATGAAAAGCTTAAAAGGGATGAGCAAAGGCATATAAGGAAAATGCAAACAAGCAAAGAGTCAGGGCTGGCAACAGTAATATTATAGAGGGTGGCATTCACGGCAAAGAGAATCAGAGATAAGATAGGGTATAACCCACTGTCAATACGTAAGTCCAATGACCCCTTATGTACCCAACATAAAATATGTATTTTTAAATATGTATATATTTAAAATATTATAAGTATAGGTTAAACTATAGGAAATTGCCAATATTTAATTGTCCTAACCTATTAAAACCAGAAATTTCACATAATACAAGAAGAAATAAAACACAATCACAGTAGAAGTTAACATATCTCTACCAACTTTGATCAAGTGAATAGAAATAAGAATAGATTTTAACAACATGATTAATAGACTTTAATTATATATTAATTCTGCACTGTAAACAGATATTCTTTTAAATGCCCACATAATAGTAATGAAAATTGATCACATCATATACCACACACACAAAAAAGTAGAAAATTTTCAAAATTGGGAATAATATTGGTCACACATTCTATCTAAAATGCAATAAAATTAAATATTAACAAAATATGAACAAACAAAAAGGCAAACAAATTGAAATTTAAGAAACAAAGTCTTTTCAAATTCTTAATCTTTAAAGTCTTAAAGATTAACTCGTTGGTAAAAGTAATCTTTGAGTAAAAGTATAATTCAAAACAGTAACCACAGATACTTAGAACATACCAGTAGGAAAAATATTACGTATAAAAACTGTGGGGATTCACTTATAAAAGAATCTACCCTTACAGAAGAACTTACAGCTTTAAGTTCTCTTAGATTTAAGGGGAAACAATAAAATTTAAAGGACTAGGAAGTCACCTCTAATACGTGCCACAACTTCTTCCATGAAACAACTAATTAAATCTCCGGCAACCCCAGTCAGAAGCGAGAGGGCACAAGTGTCCGGTGATATAAAAGAGAAAAGGTATACAACTGCTGGTCCAGAAGAGCTATTTTTAACTAATAAAAGGCTGTCTGCAGCTCTATGCCAATAAACGTAACAAAATCAGAATGATTTTCTTTGAAAGTATAAATTGCCAATAGTAATTCAGAACAAGTAGAAAAACTAAGAGTTGCAATAATCAAGAAAGAAAATAAAAATATTGTTTAAAATATATATAGATTTAATTAAAAGTTGTATTTATTAAGTGCAAGTATATGTGTGTGTATATTTTTTTAAGGTTCTCGCCCAGGGTAATTTCACAGGTAAGTTCCTTCAAACTTTCCCAGAACAGAATGTATAGGGGAGGGGGGGAAGAGAGGGAGGGAGGAAGGATGGAAAGAAAAAGTCCCAATTCAAAGCTAGTATAATCTTGATCTCAAACCTGAACAAAGATACCTCTGAAAAATAATGACAGTTTAACTCATGAAATTAGATGCATATATTCTAAACAAAGTATTAGAAACCAGAATTCATAAACAACAAGGACCTACTGTATAGCACAGGGAACTACATTCACTATCTTATAATAACCATAATGAAAAAGAAGAAAAAGAATATATATATATATATATATATGTGTGTGTATATATATTTATATAAATAACCGAATCACTTTGCTGTACATCTGAAACGTTGTAAATCAACTATACTTCAATAAAAAATAAAAATAAACTAAAAAATATAAAAAAAGGAAACTAGAATCCAGCATTATTTTAAACGGATAACATCCTTTTGACCAAATTGGTTTTATATGCTAAGAACGAAGACTATATCAACAATATATCATCATATTAACAAATTAGAGAAAAATATAAGTAATTATTTAAATAAATGCCCCTAAAAGGCAATAGGTAAAATTCAACATCCATTCTTAATTTTAAAATCTCAATGGAAGGAAATTAAGATGTACCTCTTTTCATGATAAAAATATAATAATAACAAAACACCTGTTATATGTTTACTATTTTAAATGTTTTAAAATGTTTTTTAAAAATCTTCAGTTGAGCTCAATTACACACCAACAGCCACCATCAAGCAGAAATTAACCATGAGCAGAGCCATTTCCACTCAAGTTAGAAGTGAAACACTGATGCCAACTATCTTTGTCATCATTTAGTCTTATTGGTGCTAGCCAGTGCAATTACACAAGAAATAGAAATAAAAGGTACGAATATTTCAAAGAAAGAGTCAAAAAACCAGATGATATGAATACAGATCTAGAAAATCCAAGAAAACTAATTGGGAAAAAACCTCACTGAAACTAATAAGAAATTTCAGTAAGGTTGACAATTACAGAATAAATGTATGGTATTTATTCTGTAATTTCTACCAGCAATAATTAGTTGGGGAGGGTCAGGGAGAAAAAGAGAGAAGAGAAGGAGAGAAGAAAAAGGAATCCAGGACTTCCCTGGTGGTGCAGCGGTTAAGAATCTGCTTGCCAATGCAGGGGACATGGGTTCAAGCCCTGGTCCGGGAAGATCCCACATGCTGCAGAGCAACTAAGCCCGCATGCCACAACTACTGAGCCTGTGCTCTAGAGCCCACAAGCCACAACTACTGAGCCCACGTGCCACAACTACTGAAGCCCGTGCACCTAGAGCCTGTTCTCCGCAACAAGAGAAGACACGGCAATGAGAAGCCCGCACACCGCAATGAAGAGTAGCCCCCGCTCGCCGTAACTAGAGAAAGCCTGTGCATAGCAACGAAGACCCAACACAGCCAAAAAAAAAAAAAAAAGTAATCTTATTCACAGTTACGGAAAATTATATAAAATACGTAGTCTTTTAAAAGAAGTGTGGGGAATGCAGATGAATAAAACTTAATGTTTCCTGAAGGACATAAAATGCTTGTTCTTGGACAGGAATTCTTGGTATTATAATACAAATTAATCTTTAAAAATCTATTATAAAAATGCAGTCAAGGGCTTCCCTGGTGGCGCAGTGGTTGGGAGTCCGCCTGCCGATGCAGGGGACACGGGTTCGTGCCCCGGTCCGGGAAGATCCCACATGCCGCGGAGCGGCTGGGCCCATGAGCCATGGCCACTGAGCCTGCACGTCTAGAGCCTGTGCTCCGCAATGGGAGAGGCCACAACAGTGAGAGGCCCACGTACCGCAAAAAAAAAAAAAAAAAAAAAATGCAGTCAAAAATAAAAACAAGCTCTATTGTATTTATATTTTGACAAAATAATTCTAACGTTTATACAGAAGAATAAACATAAAACTGCAAGAATAATTAGACAGTCTCCTGTACTCCTCATGGATTGTGTAAATGAGTATTACGAACTGGAAGGAAATTTGGCATTTTAGAATAAAAGTCTTTAAAAACCTATACAGCCTTTGACTCAGCAATGCCACTTTTAGCAATTTATCCTAAGAAAATAATTAGAAAGTTACACAAAAATTGTTGTTAAAAGTTATTCACTGCAGCATTATTTGTAATAGTGAAAAACAAGAGTCCTATCTTCTAAGGTCAACACCAGGGTACTAGGTGGATAAATGATGCTGCAGCTCTATGAAAAGGGCCTACGCAGCTATAAAAGGAGATTTCGTAACTGGCTGGGTGTTTGGTGATATTAAGGAAGTCCTGCTAACTTCTTTAAGTGAGATAATGGTATTGCGGATGTGCGTGTTTTTTCAGTCCTTTTCTTCTAGAGACAGTCTTAAATATTCACAGATGAAATAATGTTATATCTGGAATTTGCTTCATAATAATCTGAATAACAGTGGTTTCATGTGTGTGTGTGTGTGTGTGTGTGTGTGTGTGTGTGTGTGTGTGTGTGTTGGGGTGGTGGGTAGTGGAGAAGCCATGGATGAATGGGATTGGCAGTGAGTTGACAATTTTTAGAGCTGGGTGATGGTACATGGGGGTATATACTGCTCTCTGTACAGTCAGGCCTCTGTATCTGCAAGTTCGGCATCTGTTGATTCAACCAACCGTGGATTGAAAGAATTTTTTTTTAATTTCCAGAAAGTTCTAGAAAGCAAAACTTGAATTTGCCATGTGCAGGCGACTATTTACATAGCATTCACATTTTATTAGGTATTATAAGTAATGCAGAGATGATTTAAAGTGTACAAGAGGGGACTTCCCTGGTGGCGCAGTGGTTAAGAATCCACCTGCCAATGCAGGGGATACAGGTTCAAGCCCTGGTCCGGGAAGATCCCACATGCCGCGGTACAATTAAGCCCGTGCGCCACAACTACTGAGCCTGCGCTCTAGAGCCTTCAAGCCACAGCTACTGAGCCCGCATGTCACATCCACCGAAGCCTGCGCGCCTAGAGCCCGTGCTCCACAACAAGAGGAGCCACCACAGTGAGAAGCCTGCAGCCCCCGCTGGCCACAACTAGAGAAAACCTGCATACAACAATGAAGACCCGTCATAGCCAAAAATAAAATAAATAAATAAATAAAAATACTTAAAAAAAAAGGAAGTGTACAAGAGGATGTGCATAGGTTATATGCAAATACTACAGTATTTTATAAAAGGGACTAGAGCATCCTCAGATTTTGGTCTCTGTAGGGGTCCTAGAACCAATCACCAGTGGGTATAAGGGATGACTATACATTTACATGTGTTTGAAATTTTCCATAGCAAAAGAAAAGCTGTTAAAAAAGATGCTCTACATGTGTACTTATTAACATGTAAAGATGTTTATGATATACGGTGAAGCAAAAAGAACAGGTTTTAAAACACTCTGTAGAGTTTCATTTTAAAAATTCAGATACATATGCAAATAAAGACCAAAATGTAAACCACGGACTATGAGTAACATTCTTTTTCCTTTTATTCACTGCATTTTCACATTTTTCTGTAATGAAAATGTTTTACTCGAGTAATAGAAACTATTAAAGTAAAAGGGGAAAAATGCAACAGAAGCCACATCCACCCAGAGAACAGGATAGTCACGTCTCGTAGCTGAGATGATTCCTTTCTCATGTCAGTAAACGTAAGCCAAAATATTTATACTAGGCATTCAGGATATCATCCTTCTTTTCCATCATTCCAATAAACACTTTGAAATTCTTTCTCTCGAATTCTGCTTTCAACGTAGGTGCCGTGTTCTACATCTGAGAGGTTCCCAATTCATGTCATTTAAGTAAACGAATTATAAAATTCTGGACACAATGTCCTGAGGTCCTACGGGATTTGAATGGACATTTCACCTAATGAAAGAGCCTGTTCCTAGACTGGATTCTGGTTCCTTTGAAGGGAAACTGATGTTAGTCCTCACTTTCGTGGAGGAAAATCCTTCTCTGCCTCACCAGTGATATTTCTTTCCCATCGACAGATATGATTTTCCTTGCATACATTCTAGCAACATCCAGACACATGACTTTGAGACTTTGACAAAGGGCAGGATGATGGGAGTGCTAACTAGAGGTACAAGCCAAAAGCTATCGAGGAGTGGGAGGGGATAATCTGGGTGTGGATAAAGGGAGGAGGTGTATCCTAGAGGGCTTCCCAGAGGAAGTGACATTTCAAGTAAGGCTTAGGGGATGACAAGGATTCCACAGGTGGGTAAGTGGGAGAAGGGACTTCCTAGCACAGAGAATAGCAAAAACAAAGGCACAGATTTGTGTCAGCTCAGGACGCAGGGATGTGTGACCTTTTGTACCTGTTCCTGAATCTTCAGTAGAAAAGGATGCACACATGTGCCCTTGTCCCCTTGTCAGTGACAAGGCCTGGTCTGTGGGGTGGGCAGGTGGTGAGGGGCGTGGTGGGAGGTGACCACCAGGGACCTGAACCTCCTTTGTTTGAGGCACATTTGTTTCCGCTGAGGCCGTGTGTGGCACAGCTCAAGTTCAAGGATACATCTCCCAGCTGGGACCTCACCTCAACCTGACAAAGAGATACACACACGGTCGCGGTGTACCACCCGTCCTCTCACTCTGACTGTTGTCACCGCAGCCGTTAGCTTCCACAAAGTGCCAAAGGGCCACTTCCCAGCCACCCTCATCTCCATCTTGGCCACAATTTTTTTTTAATAGTAGAGATAGACCCACACAAGCCTGGGCACATGGGCTGCACGCACCCCACAAAGGAAAGGGAGCTTCCTGGCCCATCGGCGCATTGCTCTGATAAGCTCTCATTAAATATGTATTTATCAAAGCGAATTAGTTCCCCAATGAAAGGCCCCTGAGCTGCCAGTTGGATTTATTTTTTAAAAGGCATCCACATCATTATTTCAAACAAAGAAATGATCCCCCTCTCTCCTTAAGATACACGCTTTCCCAAGTGCAAGGGAAGAACTGCTCTTCTCAGGGCACAGATAGAGGGTGGTGGGGTACGTAAGGCACCACATCCTTATCCCCCCAAAGCGTCACTTGCAAGGCTGAAGGGAAGGGAGAAAACGACAGCAACTCGTGCAAACATCACGCTCTGCCTCCCAGCCTCAGGGTGAGGAATCTAGCCCCATCTGTCTGACACACCAAACGGGATGTGCAAACCTCATCCCAGCGCAGACTTCCAGCAACGCATCTGAAGCTCCTCAGATCAAACCGTAATGAGCAGATGCCCCAACCGCAGCGCCTCATCTGTGAAGATTTACTGCTAAGGTGCCTGTATGTATGTGAGTGTGTGTGTATCAGTGAAACCTGAAACTTGGGAGTACTTTCCAGGATATTTTTCCTTGTCAATTTCATGTCGTCAAAATGCCACATGTGTTTGCAAAACGGCACCAAGTTCGGTGTCCTGAGCTGAGTGGCAAGCCATCGGGCCAGAAGGGTCTTCCTGGGGTAGCATCTGCTCAGAGCCACGCCAATTCTGGTTAGGAGAAACAGGGGTGGGGGAGTGGGACGGAGCCCCAGATGAGGAAGACCAGGGCTAACAGATCACTAAACTTCTGAGGTCTCAGTTTCCTCTCTTGAAGGATGGAGGTGATATTCTATCTCATGACCATTGTCAAGTTTAAATGGGACCATGGCAGTGAAAATGTAAAGTGCTATAGAAGTATAATACTGCATTAATGGAGTCATTAAAAAAAACCAGAATGAATTCCAAGGGATGTCAATTATTTTATTATAGAGAGATTTGTTAAAGTGAGCACAGGACCAGAAGCCACTCCTCAATGAGGAAGTCCTTTATGAGCCTGTAAGAAGGAGGAAGAAAGCACACCCAAAAGACAGGGCAAGCACTGGGAGTTTTCCCCTCAAGAGTCCATTTGTCTCCCTTCTTCCTTGTAACAAAACACACATTATTGAGGGCAGCAATATGTCCAGCCAAATAAAGATCACTGGCATTGCCCTTTCCCATTCCTGGAATGTAAATGTAAAGCCTGGAGCTATGGCAGCCATCCTGCAGTCACGAGGTCATAAGCACAAGGTGAAGAGAAAAGGTGGGAAGGAAAATATGGGAAAAGTCTGGTTCTCAGGAGGCACTGCTGAGCAGCTGAACCAACCCCAGAAATGGCCTACCTTTGGACTTCTGACTAGGAAAGAAAATCAGCCTTTATTTGTTTTAGCCACAGTTGATCGGTTTTCTTGCTACTTGAAGTTGAACATAATCCCAAACGATACAAATCACTTCTCCCACTCTTTACACTAGGTAAGGGTGTGTGTGTGTGTGTGTGTGTGTGTGTGTGTGTGTGTGTGTGTGTGTGTGTGTGTGTGTGTTGTTTTGAGGTGATGATACGGGAGTCACAGTTTTCTAATGGAAGATTTTCTGTGCAGAAGTACAAGCATTTCTGAGTGAGGAAAGCTTAGGAGAACTAAAGAGGAAGTGGGGAACAACTGCCCACCAAAAAACCCATCAAGCCTAAAGTGCAAACCTCCCATAAAGCTCAGGCTAAAGAATTCCATAGATTATTTTCCACTATCCTTCCCTAAGAGCAACAGAAACATGAGATAAGTCCTCCCACAGGGAGGGACAAAACTGGAAATTCCTTATTAACCACTAGAGTTTTATACTATTGAAATCCAAAACTGCACCCTACTGCCGTTATATGCCCCTCCCCTATTCCAACAGAGTATAGGTGTTGAGTACCTGCATTATTAACATGGTATTTTTGCATGCGATGAATAGTTTGAGTTCTCCAAGCGTGGTGCTAGGGTGATGTGCTTTGTGCAGTACCTGCTGACACCATTTGAAAGTGACTAGCTTGTTTTCCTTAATTCAGATTCCAAAGAACAGGAAACAAAAGCACGTGCCTGAGTTTATCCAGCGTGAGGCTTCAGACCTACTTAATTTTAATTCTGTAGTAGACAAACGAGTGGCTAAGCTGTAATCGGGGCAGAATGGAGAAGTAGAAAGAAAAACAGACCTTGAATCAGAGGACCTGAGTTCAAGTTTGGGTTTTAATACCTATAGGCTGTGTGATGATGGACACATTAATTAAACCTTCTGAATCTCCGGACAGAATCACCTGTTAAACGAAAAGAATTATTTCTTCCTCAAAAGACCCATGGGATGATGAACCTATATATACATACATATATATTTGCTTTTGTAGAGTGCTACCTGAATGCAATGAATTTTTATTACATATATTGTCTAAAAGGACAGTAAGTGACAGTTAATTTTTTTTTTTTTTTTACAGCAGGTGGGATCTTAGTTCCCTTACCACGGATGGAATCCACGCTCCCTGCATTGGAAACGTGAAGTCTTAATCACTGGACCACCAGGGAAGTCCCATAACGGTTAACATTTTTGCGTGGACACCTTACAGAGTTCAATACCCCTGAGAAGTAGAAAGTTTTATCAGATGAAAAATCTGAAGATTTGGTCCATAAAAACACCCAGGATCTTCTGCCTCAAGTTCAATGATTTTTGCGCTCCACTAGATCAATTAAATTGTCCTGGAACAAATCATGTACAAACAGCAGGTCTGCTTTTTAATGAAAAGCTGTGTTGAGCTCTCCACTCTACAAACCTGAATGTGGAATGGGGCTTTGGGGGAAATCAGAGAGAATGCTGCCACCTAAACTCCAGTTTGCAGACTCGGAGTCTGAGTGAGGCGCCAGCTCCTTGCACCTGGGGCTTGTCAGGTGTCCCCTCAGCTTGCGGGGTGGCTGGGGAGATGCCCATCCATTTATGTCTTTAGGTTACAATGGTGAATATGCGGTGTGATAGGAAATAAACAAGAATATGTTTAGTCCAAACCATTTGCCCTCCCGTCCCTTCCTCCCTTCTACTTTCTACCTCAATGAGCCAAGAGAATTCCAAAGAACGAGACAGTGTAAGTTGATTTACAGTCATGACGGGGGAGAACTGCAGAGGCCAGTGGGCTGAGTTTGGGGGAGTTTTGTGAGAAAGGAGAGTGTTTGGGGAAGCAGCTTCTGACAATACATAAGGCATTGAGAGTGAGGAAGATGAAAAAAAGTTTTTAAATTTTTAATTTAATTTTAATTTCTAAAATTTGTGGTACACCACAAACGTTTCATAGATCCCTTTGTTTTTTTCTTCCAAAATACCAGGTAAAGGTTCAAATTGCTTTTTAATTATGTTTGGGTACTGACTGTTGCTTCTTGGAATATAACACCATGCCAAGACAGCTGGCCGGTCACCCTGGCTTTTCATGAGTTATACTTTGAGGATGTCCTGGGATCACAGCCTTCAGCAAAGTTTTAAAGCATGTTTTAGTCATGCTTGGTTGTTTCAAAAAGAAATAATCGCCCTATATCTATTAAAGAAATTGAACTTTTAAAGTCTTCCTGTAAAAAATAAATAAAACTCCAGGTTCAGATGACCTCACAAGTGAATTCTACAAAAATTCTTCCACAAAATTCAAGGAGGGAAAACTTCCTAATACATTCTATGGGATGAGAATTAACACTGATACCAAACCAAAATGACAAGAAAATAAAACTACAGATCAATATCTTTCATGAACAATGACACAAAAGGTTCTTACCCAAATTTTAGCAAATCAAATCCAATAATATATAAAAATGATAGGAAATCATGACCAAGTAGGATTTATGCCGGGAATGCAAGGTTTTTTGAACATCTGAAAAACCATCAATGTAATTCACCATATTAACAGACTAAAGAGAAAAGCTGTATGATTTTCTCAACAGATACAGGAAAAGATAAAGAAATAAACACAATCCAGTTTCCATTCCTGATAAAACCTCTCCACAACCTAGCAACAAAAGGAAACTTTCTCAACTTGATAAAGGGCATCTCTGAAAAATGCAGCACGCACATCACATTGAAGAAGGCTGAATGTTTTCTCCTTACGACCAGGAACAAAGTTTCACCACTTTGATTCAAAATTGTGAAGGAGGTCCTAGCCAGTGCAATAAGGCAAGAAAAGAAATAAAACGCATGCAGTAAAAAAGGAAGAAGTAAAACTACCTTTATTGCAGATCATATAATTGCCTATGTGGAAAAAAAGACTATGAAAAAGCTAATAAAACTAACAGGGGAATTTGCAAGTCTGCAGGATACAAGGTCATTATATAAAAATCAACTGTATTTTATAATAGCCACAAATAATCAAAAATTGAAATGGTTTTCTTTTAGAATGTGAGTTTTTTTAAGAATGTGAGTATAAGTGTGAATGCAGACACCACTATCAGTATGGTGTTCCCTTCAGGCATTCCCCTTGAACAAATCCTGGCATTCAAGGTCTCCACATTCTGTTTCCAACACCCTTCTCTAACCTGCTCTCTTACGATTCATTCCCCCCCCTACCATGAGCATGGCAGGCCTAATCTCTGTCCTATGAAGCCCACTCTTTTCACCCTGATGGTTTTCCTTAATCCACCCCATTCCTACTGTGGCCAATCCCTCCCCAGACTCCTAACCATCCAAGCCTTATCTACCTTCCAAGGACATATTCAATATCCAACACCTTCATGCTGCCTCCTTAGACCATTTCAGTCTTTGGTACAGTGCCTGGTATGCAGTAGGTATGCACCAAAGCCTAACAGAATGAATGAACCTGTAGCCTGCTCCTGTTTCTATGAACACCCATACCCGACTCACGTGTACTCCTCGACTCACACTGCTTCATATGCTGTATTTCAATCTCTCGCTCTACAGGCCTAAGGGCAGCACCTTATTCCTAAGGATGGTAAGTGAACATTTCTTTCATCATAGTTTTGTGCAGATTTTTCACTCTCGTACTGCTATGTAACTCTTCTTCCGTACACATCTTATTTACTCAGACTGTAAATTCTCCCCAGGCGTAGAACCCCATCATTTGATCCACAATGCCTGGACTTGGGTCAGGACTCAATGAATAATATGAATAAGTAGATTAATGAATCTCAATATACTTGGAATACATTTCCATCATAGCAATCATATATCCCAGAGGAAGTTTCAAATAAAAGAGCTGCAAGGTGCTTGAGCAAACCTTTAGGCAGCAACAACATAAAGAGAAATGCTACCGAGGCTGCTTTCTTCAGTGGCTGCTATTTAAGAATGTTTATATGGGAGAACATCTCGCTCCTTCTTAGAGAACAAGGCTCAGTGTGCTCACCCAGCCCTTCTGACTCACGTGAGCCCACAGGCCGGAGGCTGCGGGCCAGCCTCGGCCAAACCTTCACGGCTCTGAAGGTCACTGCGAGCTTCCTTTACAGGAAAATCTAAGGAGCCAGGTGTTTGCCCAGCAGCCCTGAGAGCGTGAGCCTGCTCACGAAAGCTGAAAATACAGGTCACTGCCCTAGCCTTGTCTCTTTCTCTTGGTTCTCTGCTGTTCTTGGTCTCCATGATCTTAGGGCTATGAATGAAAACTACTACCAGGGCTGGAAACAATGCTCGCCCGGGAGGGCTGGGGAAGCCTGTCTTTACGAGCTCTTGGAACCACTCCTGGCACTGCACGGTCACATCCAAGCTGTGTGACCTTGAGCAAGTCGGTCAGCCTTTCTGAACTTCAATCCTGTCATCTGCAGGTGACAATAAGCATATTAATGACTTCAAAGGATTCCTATCCTGTTGCCTCTTAGGAAAGTGGGTTCACAGGGCCCAAAGGAAGACACAGAGTTGCCTGTCCTGAAAGCCATGGAAGAAAAAGTCTAAGATTATTATGCGACACGGATCCACAATAAATAATACCAGGGCTCACGATGTATTGCTCACCAACCATGTGCCTGGACTGTGCAGGTGGCCTTATATTCATTGCCTCTTGTCTCCACAAGGATCGTACCAGTAGATATTCTCATGGAGAGAAAAGTAAATAAAGGTCCAGAGAAGTTAAGCAACATCTTTGTTCAAGGTCGCACAGCTCACCCACCCTTCCCACTACAGAGGTGCTTCTCTGGTTGCCCTGGAGCCGAGACCGTGGCCGGGTGGAGTCCTGCTGCCCCTGACCTCACACCCACGTCCTTTCCAAAGGGTTACCGGACATGCCTTTGCAGCTGCACCAGGAGGAGGAGACAAGTTGGGGACCCAAACTGCTCACTCAAGGAAGGATTCCCACCGCAAGCCTCAGACGTTGCTGCTTCAGCTTCCTTCCACGGAAGACACAGGGCTGCTCCTCTGCCATGGGGATGCCCTACCACCTCCCTGTAAAACGACCCCAAACTGTGCCCAGCATCCCCCATCCTGAAGCCACTTGGCCAGCAGTGCCTTCTCCACCGCCCCGGCCCCCCAGCTCCACCTGCCTGCCCGGCCCGGCCTCCTCTGAGGTCCCATCTCCTTTAATCTAATTCTTACGGGGAAAGAAATGCCATATTTATTAAAGTACAGGCTTATCTATCTCATCACAGATCTAAGCTGCAGCGATAAATCCCTAAGCTAAACACACACAAAGGGAAATACAAAGCTGGAATGCAGATCAGAACTGAGAAGCCAGGGAGGGGTAAGTGTGAACTCTGGCCCCGCTGCTGGCTGTCTCCCTCTCCTACTCAGGGCTCTTCATCCAGAAGACACTGTTCCTGCCTCCTTGCAGGGGCAGGTGGTTGGGCTGAGGCAATGGCCACATCGACGTACTTTCTAGAGAGTTCCGGCAAAGTCTCCACAAATGTTCTATTTAGGAAAAACTGGCTTTGTTGCATCTTGTAAAACTCCTGAATCATCTCAACTGATTGCTGTCTCTTCATTCAGCAGGCCCAGGATAGGATGCAGGGTGCAGGAGAACCCAGAGCTCCCGGCAGTGAAGGTGCGGGGACCCAAAGGTGGATAGGACACTGCTTCGGATTGCAGGGAGCTCACACAGCCGGGGACACAGAGTCAGTGCCTCTCCACAGAGGTTTCCCAAAATGTGTTGGCTTTGCTATCGGGGTAAAGTTCTGAGCCCTCCCTACCTGAATCCAAAGTAGGGCAACACAACTCCTTCAGCACTCTGAGACACTTCTGCAGGGGCGCCCCAGTGGCCTCATCTGTCCTGTGCATTTACAGTCCACTTATGGATGTAACTAATTGATGTTACTGTGTAAAGTATGGATGGCAACCACAGTGATTCACCACTCACAATGGCTTTTTATACGGAGGGTTTGTGGTTGAAGGCATCACACAGCCCCAGCCACTTTCCAGGCCACGCAAGGACACTGATCGCTAATGGGCCCCCACAAGCCATTCTTCTCTAGTGAAAGAATTCCCATGTTTTAACTGGTCACGTGGTCACCCAAAATAAAGACTCCACTGGCTAACGTGATATAAGTGGGAATGGTATGGCAACTTCAAACAAGTATTCTTAGAGAAATGCAGTGTAATCTTCTTGGCCTTTACTCCCTCCTGATGGCTGGAATGCAGGCGTGATGGCATGAGCTGGAGCAGCCATCTTGGGCTACCACGTGGAAGCCACATGCTTAGGAAGCCAGAGGAACCAGATATAAGAAGCTCCCGTATACTGTAGAGTCAGACCATGCCTGGACTGACTTCTTTAACAGGAGAAAGAGAACCTTCTCTTTTGTACCAGCAGCTGTTATTTTAGGTATTCTGTCGTTTGCAGATATATACTTACGATTGCTGCCTCCTGTCTGATGTATTAGGTAAGAGCATTCATTCTGTCATTCATTTATTCAAGACGTAGTTATTGAATGACTACTAAGGGCCAAGATATGTGCACCATGAATACAGTAAGCACAGCAGACATGTTCCTGTCCCTGACGCACTTAGAGTCTAATGGGTCATTACTGACGCTGCTTAGTTATGGTGAGATAAATCCACGGCTAAATTCAGGTCTAGATCCCTGGGAGAAAAAAGCCTGTACATGCATGTATATGTATACGTACCCTATGGGGTGTGTGTGCGTGTGGAGAGAGCAAGCCAGATTCTTTGACTTCCCTTATAATTGCTGTGGCAACAGCCATTGGACAGCCCAGCCCAGCTCAGCTCAGCTCATCTGCCAACACTCAGACCCTTCCTAATTGTCTTTTGGCTACGAGTTCTCAGCTATTCATTCCAGGTCCTTGCACTGGCCTAGCCATTCTCATCAACCATTTGCTCTGGCCAAAATCTCTGAAGTCATCTGTGACTCCTGTCTTGCCGTCATACCCTCCATATAATCGATTAGCAAATGCTGTCACTTCTACCTTCAAATACATCCTGCACTCCTCATTAGATACTAGTATTGCAACAAAGATGAATTTCATAAATCTAGTCATTGTTTCATGGTGATGTAGGAGGACATCCTTGAATTTAGAAGATACACGATTAGAGTAGTGGGGAGTGAAGAATCATGATATATCTGCAACTTACTCTCACATGGTTCAGTTCTGATGACGCTGATTGCTGAGGCAAATGTTAACCACTGGTGAAGGGCATACACGTGTCCACTGCATCATTCAATCGCTTGAAAATATTCCACTGGTTTAAAATTATTCAGTATAAGATGTTAAGAATAAATAAATAAGCCCTGAAGCTGAGTCTTTCTTAGGTCCTGCATCCTGGGTCCAAGCCTCCATCTCTTTCCCATCTCCTGGATGGTGCAATAGCTTCCACCTCCTCCCAGCATCTCATTCCCTCCGTCTTTGCCCGTCCAGGATCTGTGCTGAACCATAGTGAGGACCAGAGTGATTATGTAAAACACAGGACAAGTCACATCACTGCTCAGCTGCAAGCCCTACAACACTCCATATCACACCCAGAATGAAACCCAAGACCCTCACATGACCCGTGAAGCCCCACCTCTCTGACCTCCTCCACTACCGTGTCTCCACCCTGGTTCTCTCCGCTCCAGCCACTCTGGTCTTTCCGTTCCCCAAACACACCTGGCAGTGCTCACCTCCACCCAGCACCTGGTCACACGTGGTCTGTTCTCTGTCATTCAGGTCCCTGCTTCAGTAATTCGACCAGTAATGGGGTCTCTTCTTCAAATCAGGCTTCTTCCCCCCAATCCCCATCCCTGGCTACTCCCCTTTCCTGCCCTACTTCTCTCAAAGCGCTTACCATTACCTGATTTTGTGTTGTGCGTTTACGAGTTTCTTTTCTGTCCCCTCCATCTGAATGTAAGTGCTGAGACTAGGGACTTGGCTTTGTTCCCTCCCACATCCCCGGTGCCTGACACCCAGTAAAGGACCAAAATTGTTTTTTGTACCAACGAAGGGATCAGTGTACCTTGAGTCCCACCCTGACCTCCCCCTTTCCTTCCTCCCAAGTTGCTGCCAGGGGCTGTGTTCCTCGTGCCTCCGCCTCTCTGCACCTCTCACCTTAGACCCTCACAGGCCTCCTCTGCGAGCCCCCTTGCAGGGTGCAACCTCACCCCACCCCTAACCCCCATCATCATCCCAAATAAGCCATATGGTACCTCCCCAGCAGGCACTCCCGCCCCTTCCCATGTAACTCCCGCCCCTCCCAGGGACACAGCCCTCATGTTTAGAGAAGGAAAAAGAAAAGTCTCCTGCTCGGAGCAGCCTTCTCCAACAGGACACGTTGTTCCAGTTCCTTCTGGCCTTTGCCCCAGTTCTTTCATCACCACTGCCTGTTTACAGAAAAGCCACAACCAACAACTCCAAAGGAATTGATGACCCTTAAGCATCCCTGCCTTCCAGGCTCTTGCGGCTCCCAGGTCACCGGCCAGGGGCACCCTCGGCCATCCCGTTTAATCCTACCATCCTTCAAGGCACTTGCGCTAACCAGGCCTGCGGACCTTCTGAACACGTGGCTAGTTCTGGTGAGGCATCTGTATGGCTGGTTATCTCTTTACTGTATAGGCTGGTCTTTCTGCTCCCAAATTTAAGCTCCCAAGGCGGGGTCTGTGTCTTATCCATCTCCTGGCGAAGCACATGGTGGGTGCCTCACGTCTAGTGATGGGTGGCTGGATGCCACCTCCTCTTCCATCATTGGTCCTAAATATCCTTTACTGTGTGGGATGGACTTGGGGCTCCCTGGGGAAAAAGACCCCTAATGCCTGCTTGGATAGAGGCTTGGTTCCCCTTGCCCTGGGAGCTCTCACCCTTTGCAACCCCAGTGCCCGGCCGTGCACCCACTGCCTCCGGTCCTTTGGTCACTGGTCCTGCCGGCCCAGGGCCCTCCTGCGCTGTGCTCTGTCGGTCCTCGGTTTTGCCAACCCGCCGAGGTCACTGTGAATTCTAACCCCGTCCGCAGTGCTACGGCCTTCCTTCTTCCCTGCACTTTGATAACCGCCAGAACATATTCTAAATCCTCCTGCTTCCTGGGCGTGGTGAGTAATTAGAGGGCCAGCTCAGCCAGCGGCCCTGCCCGCTCCCCGGCCATATGGTGAGATCGGGCTCCGTCTGGCCCCCATGCAGGCTGCCTCCCCGGCCAGGCTGCCCGAGCTTGTGCAGCTCCCAGGCAGGACCAGGCCCTGGGGGCCCAGAGGATGTGTTGGGCACAGCTGGCTGGCCAGGGCAAGGGCAGTTCCTCGGACTCCTGCAGGCTCTGCTTCTCAAGGCAACCCTGTGCTGGGAAGAGCCATCACCCAGCATCCCACCCAGGACTGGAACACAGCTCAGGACTCACTCTCTAAATGGCTTTAAACTGTGAAGTAGGAAGGAAACCTTCCGCTCATGACCAGCCTGGCACTGAAGATGCAATGGTGATTTGGCCGCATCTGGGCTCTGACCCCAGGGGTCACAGTATCCAAAGAGGAAGACGAGTCAGTGTAGCCACTAACCAAGTGAGCTCAGGACCGGGCCGCCTGGGTCAGATCCACATCCGCCGCTGACAAGCCGGGCCCCAGGTACCGGCTGCCTCACGGCTCCCAGCCCTGCAGCCCCCATCTGCTGGGGCGTGGGAGGACCCACAGGGTCAGCCCTCAAATTCCAGCTACTCTCCCCAGTACATTCTCAGAAAGGGAAAACCTTAGAAGTTGCTAGGCCGGCGCCCCCAGCCCCCAGCTGCAAATGCCCAATGGCTCCCCCCGCCCCGCTGCTTAAAGCCTCCTGGGCTGAGTGCCCCATTTGTGGCAAAAGGTGGTCTGTCCTGGAGCTGAGGGGCTGGCGTCATGAGAACATCTGCCCCGGGGCTGAGCACACACGGCCTCCTCCGGCACCCTCCCTGCCAGCCCAAGTCCATGCATCAGGCAGCCAGGGCCGGGCGCGGACCCACGGCCAGGGGACAGGCTCCACGGAGCTGCAGGGGCTCCCGGGGCCCTGTCTGCACCTCCAGTCAGCTGGACCTCAGGGCATGGGCTCTGGGGTCAGACTGCCCACCTTCAGAGCCCAGAGCAGCCCCTCCTGGTCGTGTGACTGGACAGGCTTCTGAAGCCCCCGACCCTCAGTCTCCCCGTCCGCAAAAAAGGGGGCCTGACCATAGGCGGCCTGCTCGGGTCACTACAAGACTTAAATAAGTCACCGCGTGGAAGTTTCTTTAAAAAGCACTGTCCGTTGTGAATATCTTTAAAGACCAGGGTTCTCCGGCTTCCTGGCAGCCGCAATCCTCCCCTGGGGCGCACAGGGCATGGGTGTCTACAGTAGGACACACTAAGGACACAAGCCGGTCACCCCCCTGGATCTGGATCCGAGAGTTTTTTTTCAATGCAATTGGAAAACTGCCGTTTCCAGAGATACCGACTGATTTGCTCTGTTTGTTCAGACCAAACAGAGGGTCAACTACACCCGCATGACTCTCTCACATGACCTGCTGTTCCCCACGTGGGACATATTGGTCCTTCTGACCCAAACACAAGATTTCTAATGCGCGGTTCACAGCTTGCGTGTGCCAGGTCCTGAGATGGGCTGACGGTGGACGTGTCCTAGGGGGACCGCATAGCACAGAGGTCCAAACCAGGGCCAACGCCCTGCACCCACTCCCCTGACTCTGCAGTGATGGGCGCCGGGGGTGGGGGGTGGGGGGCGCTGACCCAGCAGGAGTCAGGGGCCCTGAAAGGGAAGCCAAGACCTGGGAGAGAAGGAGGAATAGGGAGGCTGAGAGTGGACAGAAAGAATGTTCCAGACAGAGCGAAGAGCAGAGCATCGTGTGTAGCCTGGGAAGCAGAGAGAACTCGCCCCCTAGGAACCGAGTGGGTCTGGGTGGCCAGAGCTTTGGCTTTGGTGGAAGAGGGGTGAGAGGCCCATTCTAGCAGCAGAGCCTGCTCCCCGGACCCCCGGGGCCGCCCACCGAGCTGCGGGGAAGGGGATAGAAGCTGGAGTGCTGGGGCCGAGGGGTGGGCGGGAGAAGCGGAAGCAGAGGCAGCGGGTGTAGACAACTGTTTTGCAAAGCTCAGCTGTCAAGGAGAGAAGCAGCAGGCGGGAGGGTGTGAAACGGAAAGAGGGCTCCCCGCCTGCATTAAGGTGGGGGGAGCACACTGACACCTAGAGGAACCGAGCTGGTAGAGATGGGGGGCGGGGGGGGGGTCGTGGATCAAGGGAGCAGGTCATCTGAGGAGCAGAAGTAAACGGGATCTGAGACACAGTGGAAGGAGGAGATGCCATCAGCAGACGTAACCTGGGGGTGTCCACACCCAGGGAGACATTTAGAACCCTGAGTCTGTCATTATGGGGGTGCTGGCCACCCCTCCTAGCAATGCATCACTTGTAATACAGGAAGCACGCTTTCTACATCATCACCTGGGTGGCAGATAAAACCACCAAGAAGGTCAAGCTGAGGACCCTGGTCTCCGCCAGGACTTGGTAATTCATCAACCCTCTTTAGGACCACTGACTCCCCCACGGCATCCTGGTGAGGGATGTGTCCCTATTCACATGTCACATGGAAGCAGAGGTCCCCTGGAAGGTGCCTGTGGCTTGCGGAGAGAAATGAAGAACTGGGGTCGACACACTACAGCCACCGGCCCAATCCGGCCCACCGTCTATTACTGTGAACAGCGTTTTATGGGAACACAGCGGTGCCCACTCTTTTACGTATCACTGTGGCACAATCGAGCAGTTGCAACGGAGATCTTACGGCCGCAGAGTCTAAAACATTTACAATCTGGCCCTTTTCAGAAAAAGTTCGCCCAGCCCTGCTGAAGAGCCCTGGACTAAGGTCTATCCGCTTGTCCAAGCTCAGGTGGGATGCGGGCCTTGGCGTGTCTGATTCTGAAACTCACAGGCTACTGCTGCTGCATCTTGCCTTCTTTATCAGGAGGGTGTCTTCTTGTGGAAGAAGAAATTCGACAAAGTTCTCTCATTAACCCACCTTGATATTAGAAATGCTAACTGGTTATCTATCCTGCTTCTCAACAGAGCCCACGTCCACTACTCGGCAACCAAGGTGGTCTTATTAAACCAAACATCAGATCAGCACAGACAACATCCACACTCTACCCTGGCCTCCAAAACCCTGCGCGACTGGCCTGTGTCCACCCCTCTGTTCTCATCACACACCTGCCACTCTACCTGTGTCTGCTTTCTATTCCTTGAACAGGCCAGGTTTGCTCATGCCTCAGGGCCTTTGCGCGTGCTGGTCCCTCTGCCTAGAATGTTCTTCCTCCAGCTCTCTCCAAGGCTGGCTCCTCCACGTCAGCTGGGTACCAGCTCAAATGCCCCCTCCTAGGACCAGACTATCAGAAGTGCCCAGGGCAGGGGGTGGCGGAGGGATGGAGCGGGAGGTTGGGGTTAGCAGATGCAAACTATCATATATAGGATGGGTAAACCACAAGGTCCTACTGTAGAGCACAGGGAACTTGATTCCATATCCTGGGATAAACCATAATGGAAAAGAAGATGAAAAAGAATGTACGTATGTGTATAACTGAAGCACTTTGCTGGACAGCAGAAGTCATCACAGCACTGGAAATCAACTGTACTTCAATCAAATAAAACTTGTTTTAAAAAGTGCCTTCCTCTCCCAGCCTTCCTCTGACACATCAGCTGTCTGCTTGTGTCCTGAGCATTTCGCACCCTCTGAAGTTATGTACTTGTTTACTTTACGTCTCCTCCGTTACCATGTAAGCTCCCCAAATGGTGAGGATTTTTGCTCCAGACTGAAACTTGAACTCAGGTAGACACTCCACACCCTTAACAGTTAAACCAGCCCTGACCCAAGTCGACGGGATGCAAAGCACAGCTGTGACCCACAGAGGTAATTTCACACTCCTTAGTCGTCAGGTTAAAAAAAAAAAAAATGAAAAGAAACAGATGAAATTAATTTAATAATAGAGTCTATTTAACCTGATAAATCCAAAACATTATCATTTCAAATGTAATCAATATAAAAAATCATGGAGCTATTTTACATTCCTTTTTTCACACCAACTCCGAAATCTTGTGAGGCTCTGACACACATTTCAAGCACTCAGCAGCCACATGTGGCCTGGTGCCCGACAGAGAAGAGAGTGCAGTCTTAAAACAGTGTTTTCCTCTGTCAAATGCTGCCTGATCACTTTGCATTAACACCCACTTAATCCCCACAGCAGCCCTAGGAGGGAAACACAATTATTAAGCCCATTTTACAGACAGGCAAATAAAGGCAGAGTCTGGATTCAAACCAGACAGTCTGGTTCCACACTCTCTGCTTTTATCCACCATCGAAATTGCCTTTCATTCTTGGCTGAAGCCATGGATGAATCCAGTAACAGAAGAGGCCCCACAGCATACAGCCTGAAGCCCAGGCTTGGGTTCTAATCCTCCCCCTACCAATGACTACGGATGTGACCTTGGGCAAGTTCTCCTATCCCCCTGTCCTCAATCTTCCCATCTGTAAAATGGGAGTAACAACGATAGCACTTCACAGAGCTGTGCTGATCCAACGATGCAATGTCGGTAACACACATACAATGTCGGTAACACACATAAAGTGGTACTTCATATTAACTATATTATAAGCACCAATCAGTGTTACTCTGTTATCAGGCATTAGTGATGGCTCTTCTCTCCTACCAGCCTTGACTCAGTGAACTTCCTGGGTTTTCTGGACCCTGCAAGGAGGCGATAGTAATAGCGACTGCCCCACATGGTTGCTGTGGTCAGCCTTCCATCCACCCTACATCATCCCCGGGCAGAGATCTGCTGGGACCAATGGCTGCAGGAACAGGGCATGGGGTAGAGGGAAGGGAGGTGATGTAACATCTGGGCAGAGAATAAGGAGACTCCACTTGGAAAAGGCCAACAGCAGTCCACGGGGACAGTGTCCAAACAACAGGTACAGTTTGGGGAAGAGTGACAGAGGATGGCCAAGGGAGATGGAGAAGAGGCAGCTGAGGACAGGGAGGATGGCCATGGTGATGATGGAGACGAAGACGGCTACCAAGCCCGGGCTCAGAGCCAAGCCGGGGCCGAGACTTAAAACACGGGGGCCCTTCCATCCAACTTTCTCAATGGCCCCGTGAGGAAGGTGCTAGCCATTCTCATGTCCCAGAGCCAAGAGTCACACCCAGGTCTGTTGAGCTGCACACACCACATTCCATCTCCAACACTGGAGCCCGGGTGTGGAGGCCTGGCCCGAGCACCTCCCACCTGGGTGACCTCCGTGTGCCTCAGCTTCCTCCGAGGCCAAGGGCAGGCTCGGTCAGCTGATCTCACCATCCCCTTAGAGCTCTGAAGTCTCATGGGGCAATCAGCTCAGCCTCTTCTAGGATAAGACAGTCCTGTTCCCCTGGGGATGACTGAGCAAAGAAAAGTCCCATTGCCCATTAGGGGCTGAGGTTGACCGGAAGTTTCCCAGAGTTCAGGTGCATGGTCCAGGCTGTCGGGCTTTACCTGCAGCCTTAAACCTGTTCCTGGGAAGATGAACTCAGAGCTACCTGCGCCTCTAAGACCTCTGTCGAGAAGACTTTCTTGGCAGAGTGAACAGAATGGGCAGGGCCCCCGGGTGTCAGCCTCTCTTGAGCCCAGCCAGGGAAGCAAAGCTCCCAGCCTCTGGCCACACTGAGCCTTGGAGTCCTGGATTGGCCCCAGATGGGAGGAGAGAAGCCGTGGGGCTTGGGGAGAAGCATGGGCACTGGAAACCAGGGCCTCCCAGCTCAGCTCTCCACTGGATGACCAGCCCACGAGGCTGTCAACGTGACCAACTCCTTGCTAATTTTGCAGACAGGGCAGCAGAGGGGCACACAACCTTGATGAGAGCTCTGTAGCACTCAGGTAGGTAACGAACACCTACAGGCTGGCTCCTACATCCATCCAAGTGAAGGACCATCTTGTCATTCCTCGCAAATAGTCATTGAGCAATAACGCTGATCTTCCAGGCAATGTTCTTGGATCTGAGATGCCACAGCGAATAAAAAGACAAAACCCTTGCCTACGTGGAGCTTACGTTCCGGTAGGGACAGAGACAATAAACCAGTGAACTTACCAATATATGATGTTAGATGGCGTAGGGGCTCGGAAGAAAATAAAGCAGGGGACAGGAACAGATGAGGAGGTTAGGAAAGGTGGTACCACCTGAGCATCAATTTTCACAGCACAAATATCTGGTGCTGGAAAGTTTCCGGCCACAAAACAGGGGGGGAAATACCCCGAGGCGAGAACACGCGCGGCATGAGGAGGGTCTGGCGTCTGGATCCCAGAGAGAAAGGCAGAAGGTAATAGGAGCTGAGCTCAACAGAGCAGCAAGGGGCCGGGCCACGCAGCGCTGTGACTGAGAGCCCCTCCGTCAACTGTCCAGCCTTCATTCTTGGTCTCCGCGAAGCTTGGAATCGTGCCCCTCGGCTCCCTCGGTCTGCTGTTAACGCACGCGGCTTTGACAGCGGGCAGATGACTGATGGCCCGGATACACAACTCACAGTGGTGTGTAGCTGGGGCATAAGTACTTACTTCCTCCAGCAGACGCCACTCTTGATCATGGGAAGTTGGATATCAAGGCTCTGGAAACTTAATACACGAAGTCATTGCTACAGCAAGGGATGGGTATACCACTCTCCCCCCAGCTGCCCCAAGACAGGCTCTTTAGGACTGAGTCAGGCCAGGTGGACACGCGAGGTCCCCACTCCTTCCCATCTATGAAGCCCACCGCGAGCCTCTGAGATCCTGGGCTCAGGGGACCTGCAACTGCAGATGTGATACGTTTCCTGATGCCTGGCTCTGCTTGGCCTGCTAATCAATTCTGATAGTCAGCACTTGGTATCCACCAGATTGGTTCTAGAACTGCCACGGATACCAAATTCCACAGATGCGCAAGTCTTACAGTTAGCCCTCTGTATCTGCAGATTCCACATCCGAGGATTCAACCAACTGCAGACGGTAAACATAGTAAAGGATCCAGGGTGGTTGAATCCGTGGATGGAGGGCCAACCATATGTCTGCTTGCGCCTGCTTCTGCCCAGGTGTCCCCATTCATAGTTGCAGACTGACCCCATCCCTCTCTCAGATGAGCCCAGGCCCTCTGCTCCATCCTGCCCACCTGCCATGGAGAGGACTTAACCCTGCAGCCCAGTAAGAAGGACCAGCCAAGCTCTATCTTGATGTGAACTCGAGTCTTGATGTGAACTCAAACTCCACAGTCCTCGAGGATGTTTGCCTTATTTGATAATCTCCCTCTAGCTCTGGTTCTCAGTTTGCTGAACAATGGAACCGTGTGGGAAGTTTTTGAAAAATGCTAATGCCTAGGTTCTAGCCCAGACCAATTAAATCAGAATCTTTGGGACATTAGTATTAATGTCCCAAGAATCTTTGGGACATTAGCATTCGTATTCTCAGAATATCCTACATCATTCCAATGCGCAGTCAGGGCTGATGCTCGCTGTGCTAAAGGGATCTTCTTCAACTTTAATGTGTGTACACATCACCTAAAGATCTTGTTAAAATGCAGATTCTGAATCAATAGGTCTGGGGAAGGGCCCAAGCGTCTGCATTTCTAACCAGCTCTCATGGCATGCAGTCACTACTGGTTCATAGACCACACTTTGAGTAGTGAGGGTCTAGAGGCAGCCAGATTTGCGGGGTGGGAGATGGAAATGGGCTTCACTGATTTTCTGGGTCCAAAGTAAATGTCCAGTATTGAAGCTCCTTTTAAAGTTGGAAAGGGATTTCTGAAAGAGTTAGATTAGGGTAAAGGGCTCTTATAGAAGGAAAGAGGAATTTTCTGCTAATGTGGAAACAGGAGATCCTATACCTAAGAAATGCTACAGGATCCGCTGTGTATTGTAAATAAAGTACCTAACAGACTACCCAGCACATAGTGGGTACCCCATACTCACGGTACCATTGTTTTTATTAAGACAGGACCCTCACTGCATTCCCTAAACCAAACAAAAAATATATATTTTTTTTTGTTTGTTTGGTTTTGGTTTGGTATGCCTTTGACTTGCAAGAGCCCCGTGAAGCCCTACAAGCCCTTTCATCCTCAGAGGATGTGCCGCAGGCAGGGGCCAAGCACAGAAGGCTTGGGGCCGGGGGCTTTCATCCCAGACACGACCTCATGGACCTGCCTGGTCTAAGGATACCAGTGCCTTTATTTCTCTCATTAATTTGATTTGTTTGCCGTGAGTTGGGCAAAACTCCATAACCCAGCCATGGCTACAATTGAGGTTTTTTACATTAAGGACCTATTTTAAGTGCTCTCCTTGGTTTAACTTATTAAACAACTCCACACAGCAGGTACTTTTAGTCTCAAGGGCAGATGAGGAAACTTAGAAAGACAAAGAAACTTGTCCAGGTCACATACAAGCATGTGACGGGCTCAGAAAACAAACTGAGACGCAAATGTCAGAGCCCATGTTTTTCCAGGGCTTCTCAAATTTCACTTGCTATGTGATCTCATGAAAATGCAGGTTCTCCTTCATCGGGTGAGATGGAGCCTGAGATTCTGCATTTCTCACAAACGGCTGATGTGCCTGGTCCTTGGACAGTATTTTGAGTAGCAAAACTACTCATATGCTATGATGCCTCCTGGGATTTCTGTCCTCAAGATCCCTCTACAAGACTCTTGCCACCATCCTCCTATGATCGGTGATCTGTGGATTTGACCAGTGGCAAAAATCACAGTAAATCACCACTTTGAACACCGATACAACGTTCTGTTTAGACTTCTGCTCAAAATGCGGTCTTCTGTGGCGAAGGATCAGCTATTCGGAAAAGCAGCTGTGTCCATTACAAGCTGTAGATGTTGCAGATAGTTATGAAATTGCTTTTAAATATAAGCATCACCACTAAGAATGCTTTCTGGGCCAGGGAACAATTCCCATCTCTAAAAGCCAAGTAAAGAGTTCCAATTTGAGAAATACATAGGAGGGATTTCTCAAAACATAGGAGTGAATCATTTAACTTTAAGCTTCTCTTCTCAGATTAACAGAGGAGAGGATGTATATAGGAACCAGAAGAAATGACAAATCTTCCCTCCCTGTGAAAGGCATTTAAGGGCAAATCTAGACCATCCACTTAATCAGTCTGGACTCAGTGGCTGGGAACTAGCTGGTTTGTGAATAAGACAGAGAAAATTGGAAGAGAGAGGGATGAAGGTAAGCTCCCAGGGGTACTTTGGGTACCAGAGTGACCTGAAGTTCCAGAATCACAGACAACGTTCTGGAGGAGCCTGACTTCAAAACATTAGTTAGAATGGCACCTTTCTGCAATTTCCACAGCCCAGTGATTCCCAAACTCTGCTCCATATTAAAATCACCTCCCGCTCAGGCCGCGCCCCCACATCAATTAAACTATGATCTCTGGGGGTGGGGCCCAGGTACCCTTAATTTTTAAAGCTCCCCAGGTGATTCCAATGTGCAGCCGAGTTTGAGAACTACTGGTAAAACCTTTCAGTGTCTTCCTTCATAAAATAAAGGAATCCATCTGGACGAGTGGTTCTTTATTCTGTCTTGCATGTTAGAATCACTTTCAAGTGATTTTTTAAAATACTGCTGCCAGCAGCATCCCTAGAAATTCTGGTTAATTTGTGAGGCCCAGGCACCAGCATCATCAGCATTTTTAAGAGCTTCCCCAGGTGATTCTACTATGCAGCGAGGGAGACAACTACTGGTGTCAGGGTTTTTGCCCACTTCTTCTACTGCTTACATTTTAAACATCTATGATATTCAGGCTAAAAATGCATCTTAGACTTTTTGAAAAGGTGGATCTCTCATCCTTACTTTTAAGTCAGGGATTTTTAACTTCAGAAGGGTCTATGAATGCCCTTAAATCCTATGCAAAATGTTGGATGGATATATATATTCATATGTATATATTTGGGGGAGGCGAATGTCCTTAACTTTTATCAGAGTCTCAAATGACTTAACTCTTATTACCTTAAAGGCAAGTATGTGATTTCTGATTTAATAAATTTAAGAAAATTAAAGAATGAATGGAAAACCAATTTGGTTTCAACAGCACATCTGCTAGTTTGAATTTGGGACACTTCTATTGCCACCTAGTGGCTGCATATCTTTATTGCAGGTTTAGTTCAGACCATATAGCCCATCGTTTGAAAAGCTATAGGGTGACAGATGTGAAGATTTCAAATCCAAGTATCAAAGCAGAAGCTGTGTCTGAGACTGGAGTCAGTAGTAGACTGGTAATGCTCACAGTAAGAGATGAGCTCCCCACCTGCACTTATAAGGAGACCATCCACCCAGATACTTTGGATTCATGTCCCAAACTGGATTAGGACACTAGGGTTTCTAGACCTGACCGTTGTTACCTACATGCCTCAGTTTGACTGCCGGCTTGCTTTCTTACCAACCGTGTGTGCTTGGGAAAATTACTGAGCCTTTCTGTTCCACACATAAAAAGAAGATAATACAAGCACTTCTAAGATTGCTGTGAAAAATAAGTAAGACAATACATGTAAAATGTTCAGCATAACCCTTGGCACAGCACAAGATCCCAATAAATCTGAGGTTATATTATTTATCATTATTTCCTTGCTTTGTTTATTGTTCCACATGGGTTACAATAAAGACCAAGTAAAGAGCAAAAGGTATATTACTATCACATGGCAACTCATCATATATCCAGAGAATCCACAGAGCACAGAAAAGAGTAACCCTACAACACAGACATAATCCTTACTCTCAGGAAGTCCCTTTGAACATAATCCTTACTCTCAGGAAGTCCCTTTGAGATTCCGACAGTTCATCCGTCTCTACGTCTGAGTGCAGCCACTTCTTGTCAGATATCTACCTTCCCACCATGTGAGCAAGAAGGTGACCATACTCCACCACCAAGGCTACTGCAAGCTCCTTTCAGGGAAGAGGATTACGCAGACATTCACTAAATCACAGACGCCCTAAACCAACAGCTCTGCTCCAGCCTGGACACTCACTGGTGGCAGTCTCCCACGCCACTCTCTCCGCAGGGGAACAGTCCCCAGACTCTTCCACAAGCCACCTGCCCAGGGCTTCAGGACCGGCTCCTGCCCAGCTGAAGCAGAAACACCACCGAAACTTCTCACCAGCCTCAGCAAAGATGCAAGGTGATCAGCTCTCACTTACCTGGAGTCTGCTTGGCCGTGCGCACGGGAGTGTAGTGGTTTTTCGAGGATGATCTGACCGGCGTGTTCTCTTTGGGAGAGCTATCGATAGCCGAGATAGTTTCTCTTTCACAGTGTGCTATGGGGATTGGTCCCTGTTGTCTTAAGATGTCGGCCAGAGCCCTGAAAGAGGAGGAGACCACACAGTGAGATCCACCGAGCTGGTGAGTGCAACCACAAAGAAAGCTGGGCTACTATCATCGGCCCTTTGATGGACGGAGACCCAGTATTCAGTTACAGTCACAGCATCATCTGGTGCTGGTCTCAGTGGGGATACAGGGGAGAGGCTGCCATGCCTGGGGGTACAGGCACTAAAAGGCTGTGATTAAGGTTTCCTTCTTTCATTCATTTCCCACCAATCAACTCTGAGCCCTTTCAAAATGCTGGCTCCCCAAATAAGCCCGTATGCCATGCAGATACGACAGCAACTGGCCCGTGGAATGCCACTTCAGTGAAGGGCGGCCACCACTGGCCTCAAGTTCAGCGGCAGGTGACTAATATCAGGGGGACCAACTTCCCCATGGAAAGACACACACCAAGGAGCATGTACTCTACACGGGAGACCCAAATAAGTACAAAACAGAGCTCCCCTTGTCAAAGAAAGGTGTGATTTAGCTGCAAAGACACGACATACAGATAAAATGATAAATATCAGAACACACGGACAGTGCAGACAGTGAATGCAGCTGAAGCTTAGAGGAAGAAGCAATCAGAGACACAGGAAGGAAAGAGAGAGGCACAGAGATGCTGCTGTAGCTGGAGAGGTCCATGCCCTCTGCAAGGGACCCATGTACCCCGAGAGCAGCTTCTATTCACCCAACACCTCTCTTCAACAGCCAAACATATGTTTACTGAGGACTCAGCATGCATTAGTCACAGCAGAGACAGAGGTAAAGAGAACACAATTCCTACCCTCTAGGGGCTCAGCATCTAGGGGAAATCGCTCCCCGACGTGGTTTGGAACAGGACTCCCTCTGGGTGGGACAGGTGATACCACTGTCAGTGGGAAACAGACATGCAGGTATGTTCTGAGGAGCCACAAGGGACCACCATCGGACACTGTCATTTCAGGGCCAGGCGCCCCATTCTGAGTGCACGAGCCAGGAGGAACTCTTCCATCTACCTGGGTCCCTGAGGGGTGGGCGAGGCACCACGCCCCAGGCCTCTCCCGGCCAGCCCGGCCCACCTGAGACCTGGCTACACACAGCCCACTTTGAGGCTTCAGTCCCCTGGAATTCCAGCTCCCCACACCCTGCCTCCGTTGAAAAGTAACCACCAACCGCAGCAGTTTAAAACGTGTCTGGGAGTAGAGAGTTTCCTTTCATTATGCCGCCCCTGACATGCTGAACCTTCCTGGGAGAGGACCATCAAACTGGTAATCTTATCATTTAGTGGCATTTATATAGCAATTTCAGATTTTCCAAATGCTTTCCTCGCACTGGCTTTCTTTTTTCTCAGGCTCTAAGGGAAACAGCAGACACACGCCACCACCCCATTCACTTCTGTGGACCAAGAAGTGAGGGAGGGGAAGACAGAACCTCACTCGTTTGGTAAAGGAAGTCCAGGCAGACCTGGGGCCTGGAATAAGAAAAAACATTGCCCTACCAAATCAAAGAGATTTGGGTTCTAATACCAGCTCTGCCCAGCTCTGCCAACGATGAGTCGTAAATCTTTGGGCAGATTTGTTAACCTCTGAAGTCGAAATTTAATCTTTTTATCCCCCATCAGCAAAACAAAGGGTTTAAACTAACATGACCTCTAAGATCCCTTTTAATTCCAAAATGTGATCAATATTTTATATACTTTTTAACCACACATCCATGCACGTTACCTTGATTCCTTCACCCTTCTGTTTATCAAAGGCACTTTCCTACCATCTTTCTATGGTAAGGAAACAGTGACTTAAAAGTTATAACAGAGGGCTTCCCTGGTGGCACAGTGGGTAAGAATCCGCCTGCTGATGCAGGGTACACGGGTTCGAGCCCTGGTTCGGGAAGATCCCACATGCCGCAGAACAATGAAGCCCGTGCGCCACAACTACTGAGCCTGCGCTCTAGAGCACGCAAGCCACAACTACTGAAGCCCACGCGCCTAGAGCCCATGCTCTGCAACAAGAGAATCCACCGCAGTGAGAAGCCCATGCACCACAACAAAGACCCAACGCAGCCAAAAATAAAAATAAATAAAAATTTAAAAAAAAAGTTATAACAGGAATACAGACCAATGGAATCAAATTGAAGAGTCCAAAAATAAACCCATACATCTACGTTCAACTGATTTTTAACAAGGGTGTCATGATCATGGGGAAAGAAGTTCCTTCAACAAATGGATATCCACATGCAAAAGAATAAGTTGGATTCTCAAAATGGACCTAAATATTTAGAGCTAAAACTATAAACTCTTAGAAAAAAATTGAGAAGTAAATCTTTGTGACCTCGGATTTGGCAATGGTTTCTTAGATATGACACCAAAAGCACAAGGAAAGAAAGAAAAAAACAGGTAAACTAGGCTTCATCAAAACTAAAAACGTTTCTGCATCAGAGCAGCTTGAAGAAAATGAAAGACACCCACGGAATGGGAGAAAATATTTGCAAATCATATTTTTGCTAAGAGATTTGCATCCAGAATATATAAAGAACTCTTAAAATTCAACAATAAAAACCAAACAACCCAATTTTAAAACGGACAAGATATAATCAGACATTTCTCCAGAAAAGGTACACATGAAAAGTAGCTCAACATCACTAGTCATCAGGAAAACACAAATCGAAAACACAATGAGATAACCCTTTACACCCACCAGGATAGCTATAACCAAAAAGAAAATACCAAATGTTGGCAAGGACGTGGAGAAATTGGAGCCTTTATAAACTACTGGTGGGAATGTGAAACGGTGCAGACCCTTTGGTAAACAGTCTGGCAGTTCCTCAAAATACTAAACAGAGTTACTATATGGCCTAGCAATTAAAATACTCCTAGGTACATGCCCAACAGAAATGAAAACATACGCCTACACAAAACTTGTATATGAAAGTTCATAGCAGCATTATCTTTTTTTTACAGAGGCCCATTCAAGTTGGTTTGTGCATATTTTATTTTATTTATTATAATACATCAATGAAATGTTTTATTTCTATTTTTTATTTTATTTTTTGCGCACACTGCATGGCTTGCAGGATCCTAGGTCGCCGACCACGGGTTGAACCCGGAGCCCGAGCAGTGAAAGTGCTGAGTCCTAACCACTGGACTGCCAGGGAATTCTCCATGGAAGTAACCCAAATGTCCATCAACTGAAGAATGGATCAACAAAATGTAGCGTATTCACACAATGTATTATTATTTAGCCTTAAAAGAGCAATGCTGTTCTGATATGTGCTACAACATGAACGGACCTTGAAAACATGCTAAGTCAAAGAATCCAGTCGTGAAAGACCACATGTTATGATTCTGTGTATATAAAATATGCAGATTAGGCAGATCCACAGCAACAGAAAGTCGATTGGTGGTTACCAGGGGCTGGGGGAGGGGCAAATGAAGAAGGATTGCTAACAGGTACAGGTTTTCTCTTGGGGATGATGAAAATGTTCTAAAACCAGCTAGCAGTGATAGCTGGACAACTCTGTGAATGTATAAAAATCACTGAATCGGACGATTGAAAATGTAAGGATGAATTCTATGGGAGGTGAATCACAGCCCGATAAAGCTGCTATTACACAAAGAAAGCTTATATTCTTTTTCTTGCCTCTCACGTTCTTACAAAGACCTCTCATTTATCGACGAAAGAAAACGGAGTCATGTGGTTAAGACCACACTTTGGGAAGGTCAGTACTAAATCTACATCAACGACAATGATTTTGCCCCTCAGGGGACAGTTGGCAATGGCTGGAGACATTTTTGGTTGTCACACAACTGGGGAGGGAAGTGCTATGGGCAAACTGGTGGGTAGAGGCCAGGAGTGCTGCTAGACATCCTACAATGCACAGGACAGCCCCCTACAGCAAAGAATTATCCCACCCAAGACGCCGACAGTGGCAAGGCTGAGAAACTCAGACCTGCATCTACACAGCACTACATGAAGTGGGTCTTTGATTAATGCTCAGTGCAGTCTAGTTCCAGAGATGTGTACCAAGGTCGGACACTAGGCTGGGCTCTGGGACAACTAGGGCTGGAGACCCTGAGATGAACATTTGAAGTCAGGGGATCTTGGGTGTCTGGGCCATCAGTGTATCCTCGGGTCTTGGCACATTGCTCAGCCATTATTCAAAGAGAGAAAGGATGGCCAACAAACACGTGAAAAGATGCTCAACATCGCTAATTATTAGAGAAATGCAATTCAAAACTACAATGAGGTATGACCTCACACTGGTCAGAATGGTCAGGATCAAAAAATCCATGAACAATAAATGCTGGAGAGGGTGTAGAGAAAAGGGAACCCTCTTGCACTGTTGGTGGGAGTGTAAATTCATACAGCCACTATGGAGAACAGTATGGAGGTTCCTTAAAAAACTAAAAATAGAACTACCATATGATCCAGCAATCCCACTACTAGGCATACACCCAGAGAAAAATATAATTCAGAAAGACACATGCACCCCAGTGTTCATTGCAGGACTATTTACAATAGCCAGGACATGGAAGCAACCTAAATGTCCATCAACAGAGGAATGGATAAAGAAGATGTGGTACATATATACAATGGAATATTACTCAGCCATAGAAAGGAACGAAAATGGATCATCTGTAGGGATGCGGATGGACCTAGAGACTGCCATACACAGTGAAGTAAGTCAGAAAGAGAAAAGCAAATATCATATATTAACACATATATGTGGAATCTAGAAAAATGGTATAGATGATCTTATTTGCAGAGCAGAAATAGAGACACAGACGTGGAGATCAAACGTATGGATACCAAGGGGGAAGTGGTGGTGGGAGGAATTGGGAGACCGGGATTGACACATATACACTACTGATGCTATGAGTAAAATGAGATAACTAATGAGAACCTCTGTATAGCACAGGGAACTCTTATGCTCTGTGCTGGCCTAAATGGGAAGGAGAAGAGGGGATATATGTATACGTATAGCTGATTCACTTTGCCGTACAGAAGAAACTAACACAACATTGTAAATCAACTATACTTCAATAAAAATTCATTTAAAAGAAAGAAACAAACAAAGAGAGAAAGGAGTGAAGATTTCCATCCTTGCAGGGCTTTCGTCCCTTTTGTCCATATGGACAGTGTAAATGGCAAACTCACAGCAGATTCGCTCCAGGCTTATTGGCCAAGGAGGATCCAGCAGAGAAGAGATTTTCAAACTGAGATCAGCACTCCCGGGGGCGGGGGGGGGGGGGGGTGCTGGGAGAAGGGGACTCTCAGGGCCCATCTCCTGAGAAGCCCTGCAGGCTGCAGGCCCTGAGAGATGAGATGTAAGGGGGAAGACACCTCTTTGGAGACCAGCAGGCTCCCCAGAGCATCTCTGCTTGCCTCTGGCTTGCTGCTGGTGAATGAGTTTTAACTGGGTTACAGCCAAGCTGTCTCCTCCTAAAGGTAATAACTTGCGTGGTACCCTCTCCAAGTGCCCTGTTGGCAGGGCTGAGCTGATGGATGTGCTGAAGAGTCAGGCTAGCTGGGGGCAGGGACCCTGCCCTGTGTGGTCCCAACGAGGAGGACAGGAGCCAGGGATGTGATCCTGACCGCCTAAGCACCGTCCTCCGAGAGCCCCCTTTTCCCAGTGCCCTCCGGCAGCCAGAAAGGTGGGCCTCGTTCCCAGATGGTGCTGGGTCCCCCTCTTTCAGCTCACACACCCTTCCCTCAGCTCTTCAGCTCCGTGACCTCCCCTTCTCACCCCCACTCCTCTCCACCTTCCATCCCCTTCTCTCCAGGGTGCTGGATAGGTATTATTCTAATTCTGAAATGTGCGATCCCAATCTCACCTAATTAATTTGGAGACGCCGGAGGAAATGGGTTAAGGCCTGAGCTACTTTCTCACCGTAGGAAAGAAAATTGGTCATTGAGGAAATGGGAAGCAGATTTTGTGAGAGAGTGGCTGCAGCTCTCAGGGTCAAAGAAAGGGACAGAGACCCCTTTGGGGTCGGAAGTGGGGGGGAGAGAGAGGGACAGACAGTGACAAACCGAGAGAAAGGGAGCGACAGAGGGACAGAGGTGGAGACAGAAGGAGAGGGAAAGGAAACAAAGGGAGGGAAGAGATGGACAGAAAGGGAGCCAAACAGATGGGAAGGGTGTCAGAGACTCAGAGCCAGAGAGAGGCTGAGGGAGAGGTGCAGAGACGACAGAGTAGAGAAAGATAACAATGAGAAAGAGTCGGGGGGCGGGGAGACAGAGGGTCACAGATAGACAGGCAGACAGAGCCAGAGAGAAAATGGGACACAGAGAAACTCAGAGAAAGAATGAGATTCAGAAGGTGAGAGATAGGGAGATGGGATCAGAGAGAGACCTTCCCAGGGAAAGAGCATCTGCGGGTGAGAGACAGAGACGGGCCAGTGAGGAGTGAGGCTGGTTCCCAGCCAAGGGCAGCCCCGCGCCCCGTGCCCACTACAGAGGTCTAATTTAAGACCCTGAAGAATCTGGTTCTTTGTCCTGCTCATCCCAATCCCCCAATCTCCCCCTCCCCCAGAGCCACTTTGCTGCAATATCTGGATATAGGAAACAAAGGAATGCTTTTTGCCTGAATTATCTACCTAATTGCCTTGGTTCGCTGCACATGGACTCCTTGGCTTTCGTGGGTGTGTGGCGAGCAGGGGAGAGTTAATTAATTGGGCAGCAAATCTGAACAGGGGAAACAGTCATTCTGATCACTCAAGCCAGGAAATTTCTGCGTTCTTCAGGACTCGTTGCTTGTATATTAACCATCTGCAAAACTGAGATCCCATCTTACATATGGATAGCACTGAACACGTTCTAAGGGCTTTACCTGCCTTGTCCGGCGTGGCGGCCATGCTAAACCTGGGACCTTTGCAGCTACGGTTACCCCAATTTTAAACACGAAACTGAGGCTCAGACTAATTCTAGGATGAGAACGTGATGGAACCGAAATTTCAACGCAGGGCTTCTGGCTGGAGCCCTGATGTCCCTCTGCTCAGTGGGACTGCCTTTTATATACATCTCACTTTCCTAGGGACTGTCAGCTTGAATGAGTCCTTCCAGTCTCTCCAGCTGGGTCTGCTAATTTAGCAAATGCCAGTTAATATTAGGGCATGGAGAAACAATTAGTCAATGAGTGGTTCAGGTCAAGACCAATTATTTATTAACTTAACACCTTGGTTAATGTTGTCAGTGTTCCCAAGGAATGAAAGTGTGTTTGAATTTCCCCAAGTGTTAAGTTATTGCAATTCCTGTAGGGACCAAGCCTGGTCAACATTTCGATGTGTTGCCCCCTGTATTCAAGATACGAAATCTTTCTTAAAATGGCAAATGATTCCCTTAACATGAGAAAAATAAACAGAACCTTGGTTATAACTTTGCTTCATAGTCTTGCCAGCTTGGGAAATTAAGGGCTATAATTTATTGAGCCATTACTATGTGCCAGACAGAGTGCTCAACTCTTTTATGCATTATCTTATATAATCCTCAAAATGATCCTATACAGTAGGTGCTATCAGTAGCCATATTTTGCTGATGAGAAAACTAAGACTTTGAGAGGTCAGATATCTTGTCTGAGGTCACAGAGCTGGTAAGTGGTAAATCCAGATTTCAAACATAAGTAGCCTCTGTTACACTACAGAGGCTGACTTTATACCACTGAATTTTCCGTTCACCCATTTGTCCACCCATCCATCCATCCATCCATCCATCCATCTATCCAACACCCCATCCATCCATCCATCCATCCATCCATCCATCCATCCATCTTTCCTTCCAATCCTCCATCCACTTAATCACATTTATTTTTTCACCGACTGTGTTCCCGCAGTGGTCTCTGAACAGGAGATATAGAGCGCGTTCAATCGTTAGTAGAAAAATCTACCCAGACAGAACTCAGTGGTCACCCAACTGCCCATTTCTATTCACCTTAGTGAGTCATGACCATCAACAGCTATGAAAGTTTTTACACTTAGCGGGCAACCTTCTATCAAATGAAATTCTGAGTAGAACGCCAATATACTTCTTTAGACTCCTGCTGTGCATGAGGCCAGAATAAGAGCCAGAGCCCTACCCTACCAAGTTCTTACCCTCCATTCAGCAGTCCCTGGACTTCACGGAGCTTCCAAGTTTGAAAACAAACGTGGCCAAAGAGTGCCAGATAAAAACTTGGAATTGTTTTTTCCCAATCTTCACTCATGGAGCAGGGGGTAAAACTTCAGTTCCCCCCAAATGAAGTGGGGAAGCTAGGATCCCTAGTTTATTGATGTCTTTTTGAGCTCAATTAACATGCTGTCCATGAAGACACCATGAATATCTCTGCTCACTGAAGTGGAACAAATGGAAACCAGCCTTCTGCCTCTGCCCTGTCTCTGGATCTGAGAGCCACATAGATGCCACGGAAGGGAGGAAATCAGTTCAGCTGGTGTTCGGTAAGTTTTTCCGTGCCAAGGGCAAGGCAACCTGCATAGTTAAGACCCCCTAGTCAGGACCTTTCTCTTTTCGGGAGCAGTAGGAACAAATTTATGCTGTTGGATGGGTATGAGAAAAGGCCGAACAGATGAACTATTCCACGAATAAACTATTCTGCTTAATGTTTTTGTTCCTAAGGACTAATGAGAACACTCTTGTTTTTGAAGAATTTTCTAATAGCATTCCTGCCTAATTAAGTAGCATATACTGACTATAATTACTTTAAAAAAAAAAAAAAGCAAAGTTCTTCCATGAGAGGGCCACCAATCTAATCTTTAGTTCTCTTCACAGAGAAAACTCAATAAAATATAGACAATCTAGGAAATGGAATCCTATAAAAACTGGAGAAGGAACCACGGAAGATTCTGATAGCTACTTCTGTGGTACTTCTCCCAGAAGTAGAGTGTAGACGTTCTACTCCGGTTAAATAAACTATTCTGGTTATGTGAGTCCCGGATGACTGAGCTTTTCCTCGACTCTGCCACTCCGGGAACAGCTAGAGCCCTCTACCCTCAGCCTCATCCTCATCTACTGGGCAGTCAGGGTGCTTTTCTTCTCTGAAACACGCACTCCGGACAATTGAAGTGAATATATTTTTAATAAACACGGACCGAGGAGAATGGCTTAATTTAGTTCTCCTTTTTTTCTGGTTCTCTCAAAGTCCACTTGAAAAACACAGCTGCCGGCTTTGTGTGTGCACAAGACCGCTCTCCGCACACACAGAGGCTCCGAATGGATGGGGAGAATCTCCTTTGTTGTGATAACAATGTTTGTGCATCTGCACCCAGCCGTTGTGCAGGTCTGAGTTGTCCCCGGCACAATCGGAATTCATCATGGCCAATAAACACAGCCGAACTTAGCAAGGGAAAGCTCGGCCTGCCTGCTTTGTTTTCCAGGCCAGCAAGACAAGTCACTGCATCCCAATGAGCGCCTGACCTGGAGCTGTCCCTCGATGACGAGCCGCAGCTAGGTACAGGGTCGACGTGCCTCCCCCGGGACCCCAGTTCATCCCTAACGGCGTCTCCTCCACACACGCCATCCCTCGCCTCATGAATCATGTGAAAATTTACCCGGGCCTGGGAAATTCAGTAGCATCTACACCAAGCCTAGACTTCTTCAGAGATATGTGGACTGTTGGAGCCTGAATCAAAGATCTGGACGTGTCAAGGTCAGCTACCGTTTGGACCTGGGAGAACAAAACTGCTACCAAGACTTGTTAGCAGGGTCGCTTGGGCAGCCAGGTGATAGATGAGTTAATACATGCACCTACGGCTGCTCTTACTGTTGCTACCCTTGGTGTCATTTTCCTGACTTGCTATAAACACAGACATGAATCTACAGGAGACGCAGAATGAAGGCGGTATTGCCCACTGGCTAAACACAGGGATTCTGGAGCCGGAGTACCTGAGTCAGAATTCCGGCCACTCAGGATACTGGTGATCTATAGGCAGCTCCTTAAGTGCCCTGTGGTTCTGTGACCTTGTTGAAAAAAATAAGGCCAAAATAATAAGGCCAAAAATAACGTCTACCTCTTAGGGTTATCATGAGGATTAAATGAGTTCCTATTTGTAGAGCACTTAGAACAGAGCCTGGCACCTCATAAGCACTAAACATTCGATTAATACATCAATCCAAATACAGCCTCCCCGTGTCTAGGGGCTCAGCCAACAGAACCACAACGAAAGTCCACGCGTACAGGTGCAAGAGGGGCGTCTTCGCAGGCTGACTCGACAATGCCAGATGGCAAAACTCCTGGTGTGGCGGGGGAGCCACGTGGCACGGCTGTGGCTACGGGTCATCCCGGAAGGGACCACCTACATCCCATACTTGCCACTCAGGCCTAAGGTCAGAAATGCATCTGCTCACACACCAGCTTTTGCTAAACCCTGAACCTGGACTCTGCAAGCCAAGTGCAAAGAGAGTGTCTATTTGTTTTCTTCCTGCGAGGCCATCACAAATCGTGCTTCCGCGACCAGGCAAGGAAACTTCGAGATAAAAACCAAAGGGATTCACATCATGGGCAAAACGAATCAGGATCCTGTTGGGGTATTAAAAGGGCAAATGGGTCAAATGGGCCGGGGCAGCATTTTCTGCAAAAGACTCAGTTATTTTTTTTCTTCCTTCTCCCTACCTCCCTTTTTCCTTCTTTTCTTTCTTCAATTTTTTTTCTTCCTTCTATAAAAAAAATTATAAACATCATTGTCATTTCCAAGTTCAAGTACCTTACCATCCATGCCACTATTGAAAGGGTGGGGTACACAAGGGTGGGGTTGCCCACGTGGGCAGACCTCATGCCAGGGAAGTCAATATTGGCTTCCCATGAGAATTAACTGGAATTGCGTCCTAACAATAGAATGGACCACCTCCAGGGGGAGGGGGAGCCCCAGCTCTAGATGCAGCTGGCGCGCCCAGCGGGAGAGGCATGAAAGCACCTCATCAGCCCCTTTCACCCAAGAGAGTCTATGAGTTTAAGATGCTAGAGACAAGCATTCCCGTGAGGCCACGTGAAGACAGCTTTCTCATGTGAACGGAATGTTGGAGGAAAATGCATTTTCTTCTACACCACAGGGCTGTTGCGTCTGAAAGGACAGACTGCGTTCCTGAATTTCCCAGGTGTGCGGGAGATCAGAATGGGCCGGACATGAACACACCTCCACAACTCGATAGCCCCAACCCACAGCAGGGCCAACAGGCCAGAGGGGGCCGAGGGGCTCACCCAAGGTCATGGGCACAGGAAGTGACAGAAGTTGCCGTTAGCCTGCCTATCTCAGGAAGTGCTCTAAGGCAGGGAAAGATGGATGACGACCTCCAAGAGTGAGGGAAAGGGGGCTTTGCTAGGGGTCCCTCAAGAACCTCAAAAGCAGGCAAAGCAAGGGAGGTCCGTGTCCTCTTCCATAAGGGTGCATCTAGGCACATCCTACCTTGTCCTACCGTGGTGTTGGGACAGCGATGCAGGAACAGGCCATAGGGAAAGAATGGAGGGAGGAAAGACAGAGTTCTCTGTCCTCTTATCCCCCAGAGACAGGGCCGACTGTGCTAGGTCTGCTTTCGGGACCCTAACCTCTTGTGCCCATCTGGTCACCCTGTGGCAAGATGGAATGAGGGGCGCCCTGGGCGGTGGCATCATCCGTCACAGAATTCTCAAAGCCAAACGCGAGAGAGTTTCTGGATTCTAGAAATTCGGGGAAACAAAAAAAGAAACAAGAAACAAGAAGAGGGGAAATAAGCGGGGGCCCCCAGAGGGAATTCGAAGCAGCCTTACAGGCAAGTATCACCAATTCAGCAGAAACGGGGGCAGGCTAATCCCAGTCAATAAAACAGACAAGGAAATTATAAAATGCTTTAAAGGAAATGCATTTTTACTGCTTCCTGGGCCACCGCAGGATTACAAACTAGGCTAAAAAAAAAACATTGATCTTTGGAGAGCTACTTTATTGAACAGATAAGAATGATTTGTAATTAGCATGCCAATTGTCTGCAGAAGAGCCTGCTTGAAAACAGTCCGTCTTTCTGCCTGGCGGATGCACCCTGCACAATCTCTGCAGTCTTGTCTGAGCTATTAATCTGTTCATCACAGCTTTTTATCAGAGAGAGAAAAGAAAAGCAACTTTGCCGAGGTCCAATTTGGATAAATTTTGAATTAGCAGAGTCTGAACTGATGCAGCTTAATGAAGTTACAGCAGGACAAGTTCAAGAAGGAGAAAGGGAGGGAGCCGGGAAAGGAAAAAAAGTCAACAGAAGAGGAATCACAAGAAGGACAGATGGAGAAAGCAGCAGCGGTGGACAAATACACCGAAAGGAACAAAAAGAAACATTTTAATGATGTGACTGAAGAGAGAGACAGAGAAGCCACAGATCCTCCGCTAAAAGCCAGGTTCTCTTCGCAAATGCTCAGAGAGGGTAAGAAGCTGGCAGCTGGGGACCTGAGAACAGAAAAGCTGCGTGATTTCTCATAGCACGAAGAGCCTTCGCAGCCACCGGGATAGCATTCCTGGCAAAGCTCAGGCAAATTTCTCAGGATGCAGTAAAAAGTCAGAGGGGGTCCAAGAGGGAGGCTGGAAACCAAATTCTTCCGAAAGGTCTGGAGCAGTCTCAGCACTTGGGCTGGGCCTCCTGCCTGGTCATTTCAGGAGGTGGGTTAACACGAGCCCGCCCTCAGCTGCCCAGACATCGGGGTGACTGAGGCCAGAGTCCCTACTAATAGGATCCGAGGCCGATCCGACGGCTGGAGGAGAAAAGCTCTCCTGGCAACAATTTCTTTGCTTATTAGGGGGTCAGCCCCCTCCGCGCCCCTGGATGACGGCAGGCGTCTGTATCCCAGGACCTCAGAAGCGGGGGGATGGATGGATCCTGGACACACTCCTGCGCCTCCTTGCTCCGGCACACGTTCTCAGGGTTCAAATCCCTCCTCGCTGGAGCAGAAGGATGGAAGGAAGAGGGAAGAGTTGCCTGTCTGGGTGTGAAGCATCCTTCCCAGAAGAGGACATTTGGCTAAGGGAACTGAGACTCTGTCCAGAGGACAGATGTCCTAAGTAATGAGACTTTAATGCCGGAGCTAATGGGAACAGTACACGAGACCACAGGCCAAAAAAGCGAGGAAGAACGGGAGTGTTCGTGAAGCCTGCAGAAAGCAGCGACTCCTCTCCCAAACACTAGGGAACAGGGCCAAGCTCGTAGCCACCCAGCGCCCGGCTGGAACCCAGGCTCCACAGGTCCCGAGATGGGGGCAGCGGCTCTGGACAAGTAGGACCAAGGGTTCTCCTGCCCCTCCGACCAGGGTGGGGCTGAAAACAATGCTCAGGACCTCCACACTCCCACACCCACCTCGATCCGATGGTCAGGGACCCCTGCACTGGAGCTGCAGACCCCAGGGTGTGAGCCCCGCCAGGGACCACCACCGTGGCCGTGACCACACGTGACCACCGCCACCAGCCGCAACGGCTGGAGCTGGAGAGCAAAACCCAGGGCTCCTTCCCTTTCACAGGCTTTTCAAGACAGCGGGCTTCAGGGCCCGAGAAGCAGAGAAACGCGGGGAAAGATTGAGGAATGAGGAGGCAGGGCGCGGAGAATTAAGACCAGACGGCAAAGAGCAGAAGTGGGGCAGAGAAGCAGGAGTGAGCTGGCCGGAATCCTGGGTCTTGCGCGCCCTGTGCTTGAGGTTATAAATGGGGCAGGGAGGGGAGCTGTGATAAACGGGGCTGTTGTAAGCCATCCATCTCTCCATAATTAAAACTGGGAATGGCCCGAGGTCCATCTCCTCGCCCCCAAATCACTTCTTTTCTCTAGTGCCCCGTTACTCTCAGGAGCCAGGACTCCCGCAGAATTGCCCTGGGGTCCCTGCAATACTGTAAAGGTTTGCCCGGGGGGCGGGGAGTTGCTTTAAGGGTTTTTTTCAATTAAAACCCAGGCGGTTTGGTTCGTTTGTTTTTATTCTTTACGCCTTCTCTGTATTGTCTTCACAGCCCTCCACCAACATCATCCGTTCTTGAAGAGGAGCCCTTTCACTGCCCTGGGCGCCTCCATGTCCTGCGTGCAATGCAGGTGAGGCCACCAGCCCGGCACTGAGGTACCCTGGCCTGTAGGTCACTCACCCTCCAGTCCCTTACAGCGATAACGCGTCCCAGGGCACGAGCGTGTGGGTCTCTGCTTTCTCAAGTAGTCTGAGTATCACTGACCCGTTTACATTCAGGAAGGGGAGAGCCAACTGCCTTGTCGGCCCCCAAAGAAGATAGAGACCAACCACGGACTAGCTATGTGACCCTGGGCAAGTTACTAAGCCTCTTTGAGTTGATTTTGTCATCTGTTAAATGGCCACCAGACCCAGGGTGGTGGAAGGATGCAGTGGGATAACGCAGGATGCCGGGTACAGAGGGAGCCCCAGAGAAGGGGGGCTCTTCGGAGTGTTTCCTGTTCCCCGCCCTGCTTCACCTATGTGACCTTGAGTCCTCATCTGACTGAGATCTCAGGTCCTCAACACCAGCTTCCTGGAGTGATGGGTGACGGCGCCCTGTAAGCTCCTGGGAGACAGAGTTTCCCCCTTCCTGACGCCTGAGCAGAGGAGGCGGGTGCCCAGCCGCAGAGCAGGACTCCTCCCAGAGTGCTCGAGAGTGACTCTTAGGGGGCGGGCAGGGTCACAGGCTCTGCCCCAGCCCCTCGCCACCCACTAACTCTTACTGGGAAGAAGGAATCCCGCCCCAGCTACAGCAGCACAGCCGCTGCTTCCCCAGCACCAAAGCGGAATAACAATTGGCCACAACTGCTGCACCTGGTGGCCCCTTGTCACCAGCCCTTAAACTCAGCCTGCCCCACCCTCGCTCCATTTCTGTGATCAACCTCGTGGAATGAACACACTTCTGGGGGGTCTGGGGAGGCGCAGGAAATGCACATTAGGACTCTAGTGGCAACGTTCACTGGAAACCCCATCTTCCTGTGCTTGTAAACGCTTCTGCCTCGTCGATGGCTCTGTGGCCCAAGTGGTGACCTCGTCTGGATGCCAAACTGCAGAGGGGCTGGCATTCGGGTGGAGAGGAGGGAGGGCAGGGCACAGCCGGCACCTGGCTCTGACCCCAAGCCTGGCTGCACGCATCCCAAAGAAATCGGGTCCCTTTACCCTCAGAATCAAGTTAAGAATCCAAGTTGCATTTCTCATGCAGAAATGTGGGACCATTTTTTAACCCTTTCTGGACAGTAATTTGAGCCATTTTCTGCATATTGAACCCCCTTCTCTTCCCCTCTCTCCCAGCTCCTCCGTTGTCTGCCCAGACACATGGAGAGAGCATGAAGCTGATTTTCTTAAGGTCGGTAATTATCCTTCAGTGAGAGGAGGGGCTCCTTCCTAGTGGTCCTCACGCGCACGGGGCTCTGATGCCGGGCTGCCGTTCAATACCGGGACGCCTCCTCCGGGCACCTGCCTTTGGAGGCAGCTGACACGGCCCCTGGGCCAGCAGGTCTCCTTACTGGAGGCACCCTTCATTTCTGATCAATAACCAGCCAAACACCTATTTCATCCATCGGCCTCAGCCCCATGACATCGCTGCTTACAAGAATCACATCTACCCTAGGAGGATAAAAATACGCTACCGTCATGAAAAGTCAAAACAGCATGCATGGGCTCTGAGAGCACTTGCAAGAGAGGAGCCGTGGCAATATTTCCCCGAGAAGAATCAGCGTGTGGCCTCCCAAAGTGAGTGCTCAGAAGGATGACACATTAGGATAGGTATGCCCCGGTTCTTCCCAAGGAGGACTTGGGCGCAATGCAGGCAAAAGCCCCGAACTGCATGCCACAGACGTTAATTTCTCATAATGATGGGACCCAAATGTCCAGCTTCATTAGCCATCCTCCCCAAAGCTTCTCTGAAGCCCTCACCTTGCATTCACCCTGGCCCCGCGGTCTCTCAGCCCAGAGCTGAGAAAGGGCAGGACAAGGCACCAGTTAACGTACGTCTGTGGGTCACAGAGCTGTCTTATACGTAGGGAGCCATCCTGGAGGACAAAGCTGAAATCACTCCCTCTCAGGACCACGGGATGCCTGGGTGGAGCTCTGGTCTCTGGTCGGTCGGACCAGGTCGCACCTGGTCGGTTTCAGCATCCCCGCCCATCTCTGGGACAGAGAGAAAGCATTCACAGCCCGTCTTTTTCATTACAGGTTTCTGCCCATAGTTTTATCCAGTGACCCATTGCTCTGGTTCACAACTCTTTGGCTTGTGCTGTATTTTCCTTCTTCAAATGGGCTGCATTACTCAAATCTTATGAAAGGGTAATAATAATAAACTTAGATCAGGGTATTGCCCTTTACAAAGGAATTCGGAGAAACCGTCAAGGACCAGGAAAGATGAACGGAAATCATTCTAGTGGATGGAAAAATTGAATGAGAAAAAATGTAGGGAAGCAAGAGAAGGCAGAAGGCTGGCACTCACATCTCTAAATATCTGAAAGTTATTTGTACATAAAGTAAAACAGAATAGATTTCCACTGGGCAAGAAGACGAGGCTGTGGCCCAGGATACCCGCACACCGGCTTCTATAGTTCAAGATCCCTGAGGACCCTTGGCATCGTCACCTGGCCTCCCCCGGCTTCAGCTGCTTGGCTTACAAAATCAGAGAGTTCAGTTCAACGACCTGCCCACAATAAAAATTCTATGGTTCTGTAATGCATGACTAAATAATAGAAAGCACTACTCTGCCTTTTCAGAACATTCTGGTTTTACTTCTAGAGATAAAAAAAAAAAAAGAAGACGAGGTTAGCAATCTGTCCTGAATGGGTGTAAAATAAGCCTGCTCAAGGCCAAGGGTCTGAGACCCTCGGAAGGGTTGCTGGTAAACCCCCCGGCCAACCCCTCTTCCCCGTCTGCAACATTCAGGAACGAAGATGCTGGAAGTGGGGGGTCAACAATGTGACTCGGGGAAAAATAACAGGTAGGGGTTTCCTAAGGTAGAGAAAAGAGGCGAAAAAAATCACAGCAGACAGTATTTTTAAAATGAACTTCACCTAGGCCCTCATACAGTCCGTCAGAGCTCCCTCCCCTGCCACCCATCTGAGATGGTCTATACGCAAGGGAGTTCAAACCACAGTACTGTGGCTCCACGGGATATATACTGTCAAGGGATGTACCGAGAATTGTCAGACAAAATGCACTTGAATTCACCTTAATGTCAAAAAGACTGTGCAGGACTTTGGTGGTGGTTGGGGGGGGGGGCGGGTGGCAGAGAAGGCCAGTGGTGACACCCAGCAGCCAGGGATTGGGTGTAACTTCTGACACGCTGTGGGGACTCTGGCTGACGACGGCGACGAGCCGGAGAGTGAAGATCTCAGGGCCATCCTGGCAGGCCCCGGAAAAGCCGGCAGGGGAGCTGGGAGGATGAAGCTTCTTTCTGCGTAGTTCCCTTCTCTTCTGGATCCCAGGGTACGTCTGTCTGGGATCACCTCTTTCGGTCAGCTCACTTTTTCAGCTCCACATCACGACTTCCTGCACAACTGATCTGAAATCGACTGCACGCTCACTTGATCTCTCATTAAAACAGGTTGGAAACAGTGCGCTGGACTTTTTCTCCTCCTGTGTTGTGGCAGCCAAGAGAACTGTGGGTCAAGTCTTAGTAACTCAGCAGCAGATTCCTCCGAACGAATGTGCTCTGGCCGTGGGACAGGGTTGTGGGCAGGGAAAAGGGACCGACGTGCATGCCTTCTGGGGCTGGGGGGAGGTGGGAGAGGCCAGGAAGACAGCAAGCAATGTTCCAGGGAGGGCTGTCCAAGGGCGGGGCTTTTTGCATGGCTGACCTGCTCCATGGAGAATGAACTCTGCTTTGCCTCGTGGGTCAAAAGTAACATACACTCGACAGGCTTACATTTTATAATCTGAACTGTTCCTTGCCCACAGCGGGTGGGCAGGGCTCATCTGTTGAATGAATACATATGCACGTAGCTGCAGGGGTCAGGAGGAAGCCAAGCACAGATCTGGGCAATGCCACCCACCTCTCTCACCTGATTACCTTCCTCCCTTTACTATTTTTGTTTCTTTCTGTCTTCCTGGTATCCTTCCCCGAACCCCTTCCTCCATAAGCCTTCTTAAATTCTTCCACAATTTCACTGCGTTCCCTTTGTGCATTTTTTTTTCTTACTCAAAGAAAATGGAAAACATGCAAGGCTAAGACCTTCAGTCCAAGGCAAGACGCTTTCTTTTTCTTTCCCAACAACTGCTATCTTTGAAGTTAAAAAAAAAAAACAAAAAACAAGTTGACTCTCAGTTTAGATCAATTCATTACAGTGAGCCCAACGTGCTTGAAAAAATGGAGTGTTTGGCGTGATTTGACAATTCATTGCCCAGAAACCTAGGAAGAGAGCTCACTAAATCAGCCGGCAGAGGGGTCCCACTACTGCAATTACGTGGTCTGTGAGGACAAAACAGAGCTCTTGGGGTTTGTAATTAATTTCTGGAGGAAGAGAAGGTAGGACACAGTGTTCCCTTGATGCTTCTAGAAACAAGCAGAGGAACCCGAAGATGAAGGTCCCTTTTGATGGCTACCAGGGTCGCCTCCTAACATGCTTCCTTTTCCCTTACAACATCGGTCAGCCAGGTTTTTCATTCCTCAGCCCTGAGTACTTCTCCACACCAATCCCCACCTTAAATTCCTCCATCCTTCATCCCTGTGCAGGCAGTGGGAGGACCCCGGGCACCTATGGCCCCACCAACTGCACCTACGGCATCCTAGTAGCTTCCTGACTTATCTGATTAGCCATCTTTTAAAAAGGCCACACAGTTCCTCGCTCAGAATGATTCTCATCTCCAAGACTCTGACCAATGAACACAGGGCGAGGAGGAAGGAACAGGTTGGAATGTGGGACGGCTGGTTTGGAGCCCAATGTCAACAGGGAGCCCGCCTCTGAGGCCGTGTCCTGGGCAGGCCCCTGCCCTTGCAGGCCATGGCAGCCCCTCACTGAAGAGGCAGCCCCAGGGAAGCACCGCAGAAGCCACTCGGGAAACACTGAGACGGGCGGACGCCTGAGGGCCGGCAGCTTGAGCCTCAGCCCGGGCAGGTGGGAAGAAGGGCTAGGTGAGGCCGAGATGCTGGTGGGAAATGGGGTTCTGGGCGGGAAAGGTGGGCACCCGACGTCCAGGGCTCTCCAGATCCAGAACTCGGCTCCACCTCTTTCCCCTCCCTGAAGTCCAGCTGAGAGTCTGTGCTCACGTGCTCTGGCGTGAGAGGCGATGATTGCCCCACAGACACGGCGGGGGTGGGGGGTGGGGCGGGGGGGGGCGCGGGGTGGGACTTCTCACACAGATGGCAAGGTCTAATCACTTCTGGGAAAGACTAAATCTTCCTCCCTGTGGGGGCTGGAGAGGGAAGAAGAAAGCCCGCCCTAAGGGGGACAGAGGAGGCAGATGGCTCGTCCTAAGGCAGCATCTTCCTTTTCACCCTTCTAACACTCCCACAAACATCCCTCCCGCTCAGCCCCTTTGCCCAACCACCATCTTCGCAGAGGCTCACATGCTGCAATCAGTAAAATGATCTTTGCCTTTCCAGAAAGGAAATGCCTTTGCTGAACTATTTCAAGGAGTACGGAACCGAGCACACGACCCACCTCTCCTGTGGACCTCTGAAGAGTACACATTCCTTCTCCTTCACTTTCCCCAGGGAGGACCCATTATGGTGTGAATGTTTGTCTCCTTCTCCATCGTTCTCTCCTTTTCCCGACCCCAGGTCCCCAACAAGGCAATCTGGACCCCAAACTCCCTGAAACAGCAAGCAACGAACTCTGAGGCGTGAGCAAAGTGGGAGCGTGGTGATATCACTCATGCACGCCTGGGAGTCGGGGGGCTGCTCGTGCAAATGTGCACACGCACCCCGACATGCCCGAGAAGGGAGAGGCTGGGGTGGGATGCCGCTGTGCCTGAGTTATCCAGGATGGAAAGATGTTTCCCCGACCTGCCCAAGGTCATTCAGGGAGTGTCCCAGATGGATCGCTCGTGCTCTGTCCTCTCTCCTATGCCACTCCCAAACACGAAGACAGGCTCCGTCCCCTACCTAACAAGCATCAACATGATGGCTTCCCAAGCACTGAACAGGCGAGACTGCAGCTGCTGGAAGAGGTGCTGTGAACTGAATAAAATCAGGAGGTGAATTTGCGGGAGAAGCAGCCCACATTTACATAATGGTCTGAGGGCTGAGATGCGTCGCCCTTCCCTCGGCTGCCTCTCTTTCCCAACCTCGGTGAGAAACTGCCCCCACGGCATCACCACTGAGGCGCACACCTGAACACACACTAGTCACCCTAGTTTGGAGTGGGCTGGGGAGTCAGCATGGTGGGGGGACAGTGACATCTCCAAGGTCAAAGCCCGTAGAACGCAGGCCAACGCCAGCATCGAGAGGCCATCAAGCATCCTCCCAGGTGATGATGAATAAATTCAGTAGGAGGTGGAGGGCAGGGCAGGGGGCAGGTCTCCCCAAGGGTGCAGAGGAGAATGGCTCGGGGAAGAGAGAAACCCAAAGAAAGCTTCGTGGGAATCCACTGGCAGGAGGTGTGATGAGAGGCCAGAAGCACAGAAGAAGGGGAAGGTGAACAACCAAGGGGACCAGAGGCAGAGGCAGAAGAACCAGGCACATCTGCTTCAGGAAGGGGACCAAGAGAGGGAATTCTTTGCCAGACAAAACCCGAAGGAGGGAGCGTCTTGTCCTGATTTTGCTCTCTCCATCCCACCGACCCTCTGCTTTTAAGAGCCAGCACTGACCACATGTGCCACGATTCTTCCATCATTTTCCAGGACCAACCAGCCACAGACTTACTTACTTCAGGGTTAACGAGCGAGGCTGAGAAACCCATCTCCTCTCAGAAGCACCCGATCCCAACACCTGAGTTTGTCAACGTGAAAAGTACCCACACTTTGTGGATTTGACTCAAAATCCGCCAGAGAGTATCATCTTTTCTCAACACCCACAGTATCCAGGGGGGAAAGAAATCACGCCCAGAAATTTCTATCTGCCTTTCTCTCTCTTCAACAAGGTACAGGTGACTAATGTCCGCAGCAGTGGGGGAAGGTTTTCAGGTCGAAAGGATAACAGGCAGAGTGCGGAGATGAGCTACAGCTGTAGGGCTTGGGTGTGGGCCTGCCGGGCAAACTCAGAGAAACTGGTCTGGGCGGTGTGGGGTGGTCCCGATTACTACGGCAGTGCCCACACCATGTGCCAGGGATGGAGGCATGTCCCGGGGCAGGGTTTGTTCCTTGAAAGACTGTTGAACCACGTCCAGCCGTTCATCAGCACGAGGGGACTGGAAGCAGAGCTGAGTTTGCACCCACTGGGCACATCATTAACAGAGCTGTAAAGAGAAGCTGGTTTCCCGTTCCCAAGGGGCGCTCAGGGAGCTGGAGGGCGGGGTGGGAGGGAGGCAGTCAGGGTGGAACCCTGCACAACCATATTTCAAGCTCTTGGCATAAGTTTCGGTGGGAGGCAGCTCCCACTGCCTCCCTATGGAAACAGTGAAAGATGCCCACCGGGTTGAACACAGCAAGAAGTGTTAACTCAGAGAGTTCTGCCCACAGGGTTTAAAAGAACAAGTCCTCCAGTCTCAGCGGGAAAGCGAAGCATCCCACTCAGCAGGATGCAATGAATAGACACCATATGCCCTTGGTCAAGATGGAATGGTTAGATCTGCATTCCTTCTCACCCCAGGAGGCTTCTTTTCCGTATCACCCGCATCTCCAACACACGGGAACACCCAGTTCACACTCTTTTCAGTAAGGTTCCAACATCGTTCAATCTCCTACATCCAAGATGATGCTCTGGTTTGACTCAGAAAACCGAATGCAGTAAGAGCCTGCACCGAGGCGCCCACCTGCCTTGAAAACTACACCCTGGACCCCTACCCAGGCTTACGGAATGTGTACAATTCTTAGACTCAGACTCACGGACTCCACCACTCCCTACTCTGCCCTGCAAATCCCCCTACCAACCAAAGCATGCGTTCCCGGTTCTGAGGAAATGGAGAAGAGGGAACAGAGGCTCCGATTCATTGCTTGTCAAAGAGGCAAGGGGTGCTCAGTTGACTTAAAAGAGTCGAGAGAGAGACAGAGACACAGAGACTCGGGGAGGGGGGGATGCCAAGAGGACCGGGAAGCCTGGAAAGAGGGGTGAGGCCGCCGGGAGTCTGGGGCCAGGCCCCGGGCGGCCGCGCTCACCTGTGGATGTTCATCTCCCGAGGAGGGCGGTGGGCCTTGTCGTACGAGACCTTGGCGAAGACGCCGGCCACGATGACGAAGGCAATCACCCCGCAGGTGATGTAGACGGTGAAGTTGGTCTTGTCCTTCTCCGGGTCGTACTTGTTCTCGGGCCCCGGCGACACCACCTTGGTGCTGGGCGTCTGCACCCACACCGGACTCTGGTAGTTGGTGCACTGGCGCTGGTCCAGCTTCTCGTGGCGCTTCTTGCAGCAGAAGCGGTAGTAGCAGGTGCCGCAGCAGTACAGGTAGCCGCTCTCGCTGTTGTTGCACTCGAACTCCTTATCGTACTGGCCGCTCACGTCGTAGTAGCCCCAGCACGTCTCGTAGGTGACGGGCGCGCTGGCCGCCGCCGCCACCGCCGCCGCGGGCTGCCCCCGCCGGCTCCCCGCCTCCGGGCCACCGGGCGCCCGGACGGTGCCGTTCAGCTCGCGGCCGCCCCGGGCCAGGGCGCCCCCGGGCCGCCGGCCCCCGACGGCCGCGGCGCCGGCGCTCAGGGTCCGGTTGGCGGCGCGGCCGCGGGCGCCCGAGGCGCCGGGCAGCAGGTCCAGGGGCTGCAGCGAGAGCAGCGACAGCAGCAGCAGCAGGAGGCGCCGCAGCGCCATGGCGGGGCCGGGCGGGAGGGCGCGGGGAGGCTTCCGCGGCAGGCCGCTCCCCGTGCCGGCCGGGCTCCGAGGGGGCCGCGCGGGCCGGGCTGGCGGCGCGGGGCGGTCAGCGGCGCCGGGGCGATGGCGCCATCGGGGCGCGTGGGGCGGCGGCGGCGGCGGCGGCGGCGGCGCGCGGTGCGCACGGACCAGCCCGGCGCGGGCGGCCGGGACTCAGGCTGCGCGCCGGCTCCGCGCTCCCCACGCGGGCTCGGCGCGCCTCCCGGGCAGCCCCATCCCCCGCCGGTGGCGGCGGCGGCCCCGCGCGCGGCTCGGCTCAGGCGGGACCCGAAGCGCGGCTCCCGGCGGCGGCTGCGGCGTGGTCCCGTCCGGGCGGGTCCTGCGGGACAAGACGGGGAGATGGTCACGGGGTGGGGCGACTGGGAGGCGGACGGCGGGAGGGGAGGGAGCGCGCAGCCCTCGAGGAGCGAGGCTGGGGCCGGGAGGGGCGCGGAGCCCGCTCCCGAGACGGGGCCCCGAGGCCCCGGGCGCACGGGCCGCCCGCTCCCCGGCCGCCAGCCCCGCGGCGCGCCCGCGCCGCCGCCGCCGCCGCCGCCAGCTCCCCGGGACGGAGCGGGCGGCGCCTGGGGTCGGGCGGCGAGCTGGGGAGCGCGCGGCGCCCGACCTCACTCACTCACCATGCCCGGCTGCGACTGCAGAGGCGGCGGGGCGGCGACCGGTGCGAGCTGCCAAGCCGGGAGCCGCCTGCACGAGTGCCGGAGAGTGTGCGAGAGGAGCGAGGGAGACACCCGCACACGCGGGAGCGCCGCGCGGGGAGGGGCCGGCCGGGGCCGGCGGGGGCGGCGGGGGAGGGGAGGCGAGCGGAGGGGGGCGCCGCTCACCGCCGCCCACGTCTCCACGCCCGGGCGCCCGGGGGAGGGGGGGGCTCCTCTTCGCCGCTCCCCGCTCGCGGCGCCCGCAGCTCCGCGTCACCAAAGCCCAGGACACCGGTTCATCAACGCGGCCAACAGGGGCCCGGGAGCCGGCCTTTGGCGGGGCCAGGCCCCCCTGCCCGGGCCCGGTCCAGCCCTCGCGGCCGCTCCCGCCCCACCCCAGTCCGTGCGTGCGCGGCCCGAGCGGGAGTTGGGGTGTCTGCGAGCCTTTGCTTCTCCCTAGTGGCGACGCTCGCAGCGGAGGGAAGCGGTCAGGCCCATTGCTACAGGTTCCTAAACTGAGACCAGGGGTCAAGTCGCTCCTCTGAAGTTACTGGGCTACCAGCGAGCAGGGACTGCGCGCTCCTCCTCTTGGGCACTCTGCTGCGCACCCAGCACACAGGCAGCCCCAGCGCGGGAGAGCACCTCATTGCCTCTTTCCGGGGACCTTCCCCAGAGCGTTCGGGAAGAGTTAGGGAAGCTCTCCTAGCCTCTGAGCCTCAGCGCTGAAATTCCTCCGCTTTAGCTGATGGGGGCGGGGGCGGGGTGGGGAGGGGGAAAAGGGGCGTTCCTGCGTGCTTACTGCTTGGGTCTGGGAAAGGAGGCCTGAGTCTAACTTTCAAAGCCATGAGGCCACCCAAGGGGGAGTTACAATCCTCATCTTTGACCTGAGGGGGTGGAGCTGGGGGCAGGAAAATGAGAACAAAAAGCGACGTCCAAAATTCTGCCAACAGTTCTGGCCCTTTGAGCAAGTGCCCAGGTACTTAGGTTGAAGGCAGGGGACAGTTCATCAGTGTGCGGGCAGTAGAGATTGTCCCCAGAGCTGTCCATTCAGTCTCACGTGTGACCCAAATCAAGGATCCCCCATGCAGGAGTGGCAGAACGCCTCTTCTCAGAATCCGGAATGGATCAATTGGAGCTGAAACCCAGATTCCAAGGCCCCCGAGGGAGACCTCGATCCTAGGATGGGAGGTTCACAAACTCCCCTGGCAGCTCCCCACTTGCTTCTATCTCTCCATTTCCTGCCTCTTCCCCTGCACCCTCTCCCACTCCCCCAATTCTCTCTACTCAGCTGCCACCCTCTTCTTCATGATTCTGTTCAACAAGCATTTATTTTAGTTAGTGCCTACTCTCCACCCAGCACTGTGCTAAGTGCTGAGATAAAAGCTAAATAAGACAGTCCCTTTCCTCAAGGAAGGGGAGCTTGTAAACCACTGGGGAGGCAGACAACAAATGATGAACTTATCCATGGTTATGTCCCATGACAAAGGTGGGCACCAAGTGTGCTCTGAGAGGCACCCAGATGACAGGCACCCAACCTAGCCCGGGAGGGGAAAGGTGGAATCGAAGGCAGTTTTCTCAACGAGATAAGGAGCAGAATCTCGAAGTTAATACAGCAAACAAGAGGGGAAGGACACTCCCAGCAGAGGGAGCATCATTCACAAAATCCAGAAGACAGGAGGCAGTGGGGTGTGCGAGCTGGGGAGACAGCAGCTGAGCATAAACTTGGAGGGAGTCTTCCAAATAAAGCTGGCAGAAGAGGGCTGTATCCCCTGCCAAAGAACTTGAATTTATTCTGCAGCTGATGGAGAACTATTGGTGGGTTTTACTCAAAGGGAAGTCAGTCAGATTTACATGTTCACTGGATCTCTAAGTCAACTGGAGTAAGGAACACTGGATGGGAGAAGAGAGATATGGAAGCCTTTCGGATAATCCAGGTAAAAGAAGATGAAGGGGTGAAGTAGGTTTCTGGTAGTTGGTGGTCAAAGGGCAGGTTCAGGACAGCATTCGTGATGGTCACGTGGAAATGCCTTTTAGAGCTCTAAGTGGTGCAATTCAGCACAAGCGTTAAGCTCAGGACAGCAGATAAAAGTATATATCGTAACACACACACATACATTTGGGAATCATAAGTACAAATTTTTTACCTTCAGACTATGTGCAATTTTAAAGCCAATCCCTTCCTTTTCTCTTCCCTGAGCTTTCACCTCCCCATCATTATTCCAAAATTGGGAGCTTCCTAGCAATGGGTAGAAACATGCCTTCTTTGCGTGGGACTCTAACAGAATTTGATCGGTGGCACTAAGTAAGGGAAATTGCTTTGGCTCCTCAGACCACCCTCACAAATATGTTCTGAACCTCTGTGCTCATAGATGGTAGCATCAACAAACTCACAGAAAATAGTAGATCTCAGAATTGAACAGGATGTTAGGGGTTATCTATTCTAACTCTTATTGAATGCAAAACACTATACATCTTATTGACACTTTGCCCTTTGTAGTTGACCAGGCTGGTTGCCCACCAACATTCATTCCCCTACTTTCTCCTTCTAGTTTCAGTACCTGTATTGTTGACAGTATGGAAGCATCTTTCTGTTGCGGATGTGACTTATTAAAAAGTGCCTAAGAATCATCTTTTTCAACACCTATACATACAACTTCAGAGCGCTCGTAGGCTCAGGAGACAGTGACCCAATCCCTGGCTCTAGAAGACAGATCCCAATGGCATTGAGCCAATCATAATAATCCCATTGCCCTTGCCAGATTAGTTAAGAATGGATATGTGATCCAGCTCTGGCCAATGCTAAGTGCGGGAACTGTTGGGAGATTCTGGGGAAATTTTCCTTGCTCTACTTTTTTAAGTGTTGTTTCCGTGGAGGTTATGACCATGGGGGGCTGAGGGGGTGAGGCAGGGGGGACAGAAACCAGTCATTAGTTGAAATTGATATTCAGTTTGATAGTCATCAGTGCTGCACAAGAAATATCTCTGCCCTTCCAGGCAGACTGTAGAATTGCAATTCCTGGCCCATTAGTGAGCAGGAGGGGAGAGTGACTTAGTACTACTGGTCAAAAATCCTGAGCAAAAATGGTGCATGTCATTTCTGAACCAGAGCATCCAGTTGCCGCTTTAAGACATGGGAGAGCTCTCGTTTTCTCCTGCCATGGTGACCAGCGATGCTCCAGGTGGGAGTGGCTTTGTCAGCCTGGAAGCGATGTCAGTGAGGAGGCCCCACCATGGACACGTAGCCTGAGTAAAACTGAACTCTTCTTAAAGCCACTGGGATTGGGTCTATTATTGCAGCGTATCTTAACCCATCCTGACTGATACACTGAGGATGACAGAAGGAACATCATGAAGCCATTCAGGGAACTTTGCCCTAGGCTCTCACAACTCCGATCTTCCAATAACGTAAGAGAATTAAGTTTCTTATGTCAAAGCCTCTTTGAATCCAGAGCTTTTCTTACGTGCAGCCAAAGGCATCCTATGGATATAGCATGTATTTTCTGTCTCCATTCTGACTTAGGGTTTCCACCTAGCTATGGTAGACAGATGATGGCCACTCCTTTTCACAAGGGGTGGCGTCTGTCTGTCTTCCCTTTGAGGCTAGGCCAGCCTTTCGACTTGCTTTGCCTGATGGCACGTGGCAGAAGTGATGCCCAGCCAGTCTGAGTCTAGCCATTAAGAGGCCTGGCACCGTCTTCCTTTGCATTCTTGAGATCGAGCTGCCATGTAAGAGGCGTGGGCTGCCTGTTATACTCTGTGAGGAGGAGCGAGACCACCACGACATGGAGAAAGACCCTGGGAGACAAGATGCCACCTTTGGCATTTGATTCCCAGTTGAGCCCCCAGCGGAACGCAGCAAAGGATGGGACCCAAGTGAAGCCAGAAGAGGAATCATCCGTCTCGGCCCCAGACAACCCACCGAATCATGAGAAGTGACAGACTGATGGTGTTGTAGGTGTTTGAAACCATTCAGTATTGTGATGGTTTACTACAACACAACAGACAGCTAAGTCCATCCACAGATCACAGCACAGATGCTGAACAGAAATGTATTAGGTGCAACTTCCAGCCACTAGATGTCCGAAGCTATTTTTCATGAGCTGCTGTATGAATTTGCTAGGGCTGCCATCACAAAGTACCACAAACCAGGTGGCTTGCAGAATAGAAAATGATTGTCTCGCAATTCTGGAAGCTGGAAGTCTGAAATCAAGGTGTTGGCAGGGTTGATTCCTTCTGAGTACAGGATCTTCTCTAAGTGTCTCTCCTTGGCTTGTAGATAGCTGTCATTATGTACACATGATGTTCTACTTGCATGCATGTTGGTCTCCATGTTCCCCTCTTTTTATAAGGACATGAGTCATATTGGATTAGGGCCCACTCTGATCACTTCATTTTAATTTTATTACCTCTTTCTCCAAATAAGGTCACATTCTGAGGCCCTGGAGGTGAGGACTTTAGCATATGAATTTGGGGGGTGGGAGAGGGGAGGCACAATTCAACCCATACACCTACTGCATGGAAGGGTGATGTGCTCTGTACAAAACATGATGAAAACGTGTGCAGATGAAGAAGAAAGGAAGAGAGGTCACGTTTGCCATCTTTTATTAGAGAATTGCAGTTTAGGTCACACTGGAAATGAGTAACTCTTTTTTTATACCCTTTTCAAGACTGAAGCAATTGCTCAAGAGAAAGAAAAGAGATTCCAAATAGGCAGCACAGGAAAGGGACTGCCTTCCCCTGGCATTCCCCACCTAGAGATGGAGTTAAGGAAGTTTGCATCCCGTCTAATTAGAACTCTAGAATTGTGGCATTTCAGAATTTGCAAGAATTCATATCCTCTAGACACTTTCTTCTAAGCAGACCTCTGGTTAGCCAGACAAGTGAGGGCAAAAATGACCTCAAATTATCCCTGTGCCTAACCTGGCCCGAGGTTAACTCACTTCTGCATTCACTTATTCATTCTTTATCATTTATTCTACCAATTAGCCCTTCAATAAATATTTAATGAGCACCCACTATGTGCTAGTCCAAAATACAAACAAATAAATTATGCTTTCTGACTTGAAATCTGGAATCCTACATAGGGCCTCATAGAAGTGCCTTCCCTCTACCACATACCAGATGTGATCGACTAAATGTGTCCCCCCAGAATTCATATGTTGAAGCTCTAACACCATCCCCATGCCGTGTGAGGACACAGCAGGAAGGCAGCTGTCTGCAACCCAAGGAGAGAGCCCTCACCAGGCACCAACTCTGCTGGCACCTTGATTTGGATCTCCACTCTCCCGAAAGGGTAGAAATAAATTCCTGTTGTTTCAGCCGCCCAGTTTTCGGTATCTTGTCATGGCAGCTGGAGCTAGGACACCAGAGATTGAGAGGCAAAAATAAAAAGGTTTGAGAAGACTTCAGAAATGTTTTTCCCCCGAGCTGAGTGTCCAGCAGTTCCCTAGGACACAGACTCTTTTAGTTAGGTCGTGAGCTACACTACCAGGAGGATGCCTTAGCAGATTCAAAGCACCTTGGAGACACGCTGGAAACACAATTGAAGAGTCTAATGTGTGGGCCACATGTGAGCTCAACATCTTAACAGCTTCTTGAGAAGCTCTCCTTAAGGGGCTGCTTTCCTACTGTGATCATCTAGGGCTATCAAATGTGGTTTTCTCCACGTTTGTTGTGACATTATTAGCAAAGACAGGTGAAGATGCATGCACTTTTATACTTTTAAGCCCAAGACGTAGAACCCTACTGTTAGAATTGGTCTAGCTATTGTGACTGTCTTAAGAATAAGGTCACATTACAACACTAAATGATTGAGAGTTTGGGGCTTTCCCCCCTTTTAATGTAGGTAAAGCTCTTCTGTATCCCCAAGCATGTACTGAGTCACAGAGTAGCTCATTTTAGTTGTGTGTTTCCTGGGTAAACTTGTACCGAATCATTTTCAAAGGACACGTTTAGCTGGATCTATGGAATGTGATTTATCTACATAGCATTGCATCCAGTCACTCCTTATGGTAGGACAGGCTGTAACAGTGTTCTCTGCTATGATGCCCTCCTCCTGTGCCCAGAGCAGACATCACTAATCAATTAACAAACCCTTTCCTGCTGAGACCAGGCATAGCCTCAGAAAGCCCTTCCACACACAAAGCTCCAAATAGCCAGCAGAGATTAACTATAGCTGGAATTAGTACGAGAAATAAATCCTATTTGCCTAATAGCTCAGTGAGAGGCGACAGTCATAGTGGTTCAAGCATAGTTCTGTTACTTTATGTAGGTGTGGTTTTAGAATGCTGTTCCAATTATACAGCGTTATTGCCCCAAACAGAAACATTTATGAAAGGAAGGGGGTGAGAGGGTGAGGGACACCAACGTCATTGGTCATTATGTGCTTTTTACTGAAAGACGTCACTGATTTACAGCTAGAAGAAATGCACACCGGGGTTAGCACTTCCCGAGAAAAGTGATAATGAAGTGTTTGCCAAGTGAATGCCAAAGATAATCATCATACAGCCTCTCTCAGATATTCATGTGCAGATTCTGTGCATTGCTATTCCATTTTCTCTTCGGTTGTAATTTATTGATATTTTATTCCAAACCACCAGGGATTAACATACAAAAATATATTTCCCTATAAAACTAGGAAGCCTGTTACGAGCGCATTAGACATAGATGGCATAGGGTTCGTATCAACCTGTGTTCTGTGTCAGTACAAACTGTTTTTCATACTTCTGCGTCCTACCTTTAGATCATGCCTTTTGTGTCTATTGTGTCACATGGGTTACCTTGAATTCTGTTTCCGACTTCCAGGAAGTTGAACCTGCCATAGGCAGTAGTGCCTTCAGTAGAATAGGTACATGTGATTTAAAACAACCCGCTAAAAATGGTTGGGGTAGCTTTTTCCTTTAAAGGGAAAAAAAAATTGAATTCACTAATTGGATCTAACCCACTGATCTAATCCAATTGACTGGGCACAAATTGGTCATTAATACAGACAAATGAATAAACAGCAATTCTTGATTCTGTTTCAGAATGTAGACACTATCTGGATGGACCATCTGTTGGGTGAGTGCCAAGCTAAGGGTGAATCACTGAAGAGACGGATGCCATCATTAAAATAACTGAGGTAACTGGGCTGAAAGGACCAATTTTGTTGTTGTTAACTCCCATCAATTTTCAAAATTACTAGTTTGATCCTGGAATGACTTCTGTGGACAGAGGTCCATTCTGACATGCTCAGTCTTGATCAAGACATTGAATAACCCCATCTTCAGACATAACCAGTGTGCAGATAGGTCCTGCAGGAGCCAGGAAGCAATTAAAGGAGGGAGGGCTGGCCTGCGGCAAAGGAACTTCTGGAGATAGTTGGCCAGAGAGCCTGAGAACTATTTCTTGACCTTGGCTTGAGGGTCTGATTTTCCAACTTATTTTTCAAGTCCTGGCTCAGCCCCTGATGGTGCCTGTTCGATTTTACCCTCATATCCCAGCTCCCAGCCCCAACTCTATCTCCTAGAAGCCCAAGCTTGGGGAGTGGAGATGAACTCCTTCCAAATCTTTCTATCCGAGGAGTCACCAGGTGCTGAAGGACAAGGTCATGGTGGCACTGGTGTGGTGACAGAGATAGCTCCTGGGTTGTAGACACTACAGATCAAAAGAGAGAAACCGGGGCCAGGGTTATCCTGAGACAGACAACATTGGAGTTGTGTTCAGGCCTTTCAGAACGTCCACAAGCTCAGTGGAATCACACGGGAGGAGTGAAGCAGAGGGTTCATTTAGAACCGGCCAGTCGGTCCAGAGAGGTTACACCAGAGAGGGAGGTCACAGCAGGGCAGTGAATTAAACCCAGCAGACCTGGAAGACCTCAGAGCAGGAAGCATGATGAGTCGGGGTCCATCTAGCAGTTAGGAAGAAGGACGTGCATGAGAACCGACAGGAAGGGCAAGACATTGCCACCGGGTCTAATCACAGTGACGGGTGCCCTAGCCAACAAGTGGCTTCCAAGCTTTCAGCAAGAGCAACTATCGACTCCGAAGAACGGGCTCGCCGGGGCTTGCAGGGGGAAATAGCTAGAGGTGAAAGTGATGCGTGGGATGGATCCCACCAGGCCAAGGGTGACCACAGGCTGTGCCCACTTGGCCTCCATGAGCCCGTTTAGGTAACCACACTCAATTTCCTGCATCACTTCCACCACAGCCCCTCTCCCAGCAATGGATTTCATAAATATGCACAACGTGCTGGTTGCACAATGTTCATGATTGAAACTATCTAATTGGCCATTCTGTTTATTCCTTTTCATTTTACCCTGCTTCTCATTCTTTCAGTTCAGTATCTCCTCAGGTTTTTATTTTCCATCAATACGTTCCCATTTCTGCCTATAACCCCCCAAGGTAATTTTTAACACATTTAATTTCAGGATACGCCAGTCCCTCTGAGAGATAATATATTCCAGGAGAAGAAAGAATATTTGGCAAAGAACTTGGGAATTTGGTCTTGATTCTCATCTTCAAATTGCTTATTGTCCTATCTCAGAATTTCCTGGTTTTTTACTCTATCACCTTTATAGAGATGGCACAGTGTAGGACAGTGGTTCTCAACCTGGGGGTGATGGGGAACCTCTTGAAATTATAGCAAAATTGTGTGTGCCTGCGTGCATGCATGCTATTTTTAGGAGACATTTCATCAGACAATCAAATGAATTCAGACCCCAGAAGAAAAAATGAAAACATTACGAAAGGACGAAAACTCTAAGAACTGAGTTCAGAAGACCTAAATTCCAGTCCTTGGGTTACTTTTTACTAGTTCGGTGACTAGTATGTGACCTCCTGGGGCAGAGTTTCTTTTGCTGTAAAATAGAGAAGGTAATTCTGGCCTTTCATACAACACAGGATTAAATGAGACCACGGATGGTAAAGTATCGGAAACGCAGAAGTTCAATAAAAGCGTTCATTTTTCTCACGCTGCCAAATCTCCCAGTTATGCAAAAACATAAGGGCTGGATCAAAAGTCAAACCCAACCAGTTCTGGCAGCGAGGAACGTGCTGTTTTCAAAGCACACCCCTGTCCTCTAATGATATTTCAGTCTTCCCGAATTCCTCACTAGCTTTGTGCGTGGTTGCATGGGGAAGAGAAGCATCGTGACAGTTATCCAGTTTATTCAATCAATTATCTGGGTATTTGAACTAATGTGATTATATATTCTTGCTACACTATTTGTTTCTGGACCCTACTCTCCCTTTTGGTGTATAAACATGCCTGAGGACACAGCCCCTGTGCGGACAGCTGCCCTTGAAGAACAACTCTTTTAAGAAGTTTCTGAAATTAGCTCTGTGTGGCAGTTGACTGTGTGATCAGCTCCAGCGACAGCCAGCTAGGAGTAAAGGATGGAAGGGTTTCAACGTTTTCCCTCCAACAGAGAAGGGCTTTGACCTAAGTGGGGGCCCTGGACAATTTTGGAATCTGAGACCACAGTGATGCCAGCTGGCAAATTAAACAAGGAGTGAGATCAAAAGAGGCCGCAGTGAGGACCTGGAGGGACAAGGTGACACTTTATTACCAAGAGAGTAACACCTTTTAATTGGTGAACACAACAAAGGAAGAGGTGGCAGCCCCAGCTCGCTTCTGATTCGCTCACGCACCGAATGGGGTTTGAGACAACAAAATCCTTTCCTCGCTTCACTTAGAAGTTGTGATATTGATTAGGAAACAAAAGGCCATGCAGGAGACAACATGTGAAACAGAAGGCGGCTTCTAACTGATAAAGACTGAATTTATTAGAAAGTACCCTGAAAGCCAGACATAATGAAATGAAAATAACTTTATTAATTCAGCATTAAGAGGAAAATGTTATTCAGGAAAAGAAATAACACACTTTGTAGGGGGCAGCAGGGAGGACACGTGGGTTTACGAGGATTGTTTAATTTTGAATAATGCATATGTCAACTCCATGGATCCTTCCCCAAATTTGCTTCTTTCCTTCTATGGCTCAGTCATCCTACTCTGTCAACAAGTCTAGAACAAACACATTGGAATGCTGAAAATATTGCTTTCACTTCCAAAGGAGACTACCTGAAATTACAGGCATTTAGAATAGCATTAAATTGAAAAACCACAGCTTGCAACAGCCATAATTTTTTACAACGTAAGCATGGCTGTGAAGGTGATTGTGAAGCTTCTGGGCTGGGATGGCAATTGTAAGGGTTTTTCTTTTCAGTCTGGACTCCCTTTCACACTGTAGTGGACGCTGATGGTTCCAAGCAGCGATACTAATACTTTATTGTTAACAGAGGTCCAACCTCTATTGAGATATCTTTAGTTTTTTCCCTAATGTCCTTTTTTCTGTTCCAGGACCCCATCTAGGATATCACGTTACATTTAGCCATCACGTCTCCTTAGGCCCCTCTGGTCTGTGACACTTTCTCAGACATTTCTTGTTCTTGATGACTTTGACAGATTGGGGGAGTATGGGTCAGGTATTCTGCAGAATGTCCTTCCACTTGGGTTTCTCTGATGGTATTTCTCATGGGTAGACTGGAGTTATGGGTTTGAGGCAGGGAGGTCACCGAGGTGAAGTATCATTCTCATCATATCAAGGATACAAGCTATTAATGTGATTTAACCATAATGACGTTGACCTCGATAACCGCTGCGGAGGCAGTGTTTTGTCAGATTTCTCCACTATAAAGTTATGCATACCATACTCTTTGGAAGGAAGTCACCAAGCACAGGTCACATGTAAGGAGTGGAAATTTACTCTCCACCTCCATGAAGCGGGTGCACAAAACCTCAATTATTCGGAATTCTTCTGCACAAGAGATTTGTCTTTTCTCTTCCACTTACGTATATATTCAATCATTTATTTACATCAGTATGGACTCATGGATACTTATACTTTGGGCTATAATCCGACACTATATCATTCATTTTCTTGTTCAAGTTGCCCCAGCTTTGCCCATCACGAGCTCTTTCAGTTGGTTCTTGTGTCCATTTGGCAAACACACCGCCATTGGGGTTTTAGGTTGTTTGTTTTTGAACAAACTGCTTTACTTTTCAGCACTATAAGAACTTCTTACAAAGTTATACATTTCCTGCCCCAACCATTGACTCAGTCATTTCTACAAAGAGACCTGGTCCTTTTTCTTGTAGAATGGTATTTCTTCTCTTTATTGTTTTTTAGAAGTATCCACTTATACCACTTTCTGCCAACCCTTCCCTTGTCCCCCTAACTTCAGGAATCCAATTCTTTCCCCCTGATTTTTTTACTATTCTTTTTAGTGCCTTCAAAAATCTGCCTTACAGATACCTCTAAGATTGAACACTTTCATCACATTTGGAGCCCCTCTCTCTAATCTCTCACTCTTCTGTCATCTTTCTACTGAACATCACGGGTTCCCCTCCCTGGCACCTATAGCGCGTCAGCCGCAAGCTGGAAGGAAAGGAATCGAGAGGAATACTAAGAGAGGGAGTGAGCTCAAGCTATCTCCTGGGTGGCACATTATTTTTAATTAATGCTGCTGCCATTTCCTCACTCTCCCAGCCAAGTTAATGCAACAGGAATTGTGTTGGCATCTGCAGCAGCAAATGGAGAGGAACAGCAGTTTCAAAGGAGGGGGTGACCGCCCCCCGCCCCCAATCTGGGTACACTTTGCAGTAGGGCACAGTTCACACGCAGATTGCCAGAACTCGGCGAGGCTACTGGTTGGAACTCAGTGGTTCCGGAAACACATGTCCTCCGTGACTGGCAGCGATGCCCACTCCCCATCATGCTGAGACACTTTGAAGAAGGCTCTTTGCCAAGGTGTTCCCTGCAGTCACACGGGGGGCCAGCTTACGGGGAGCATAGGGGGCAAGAAATTAGCACCCAAACACCTTGCCATTCACATCCAGGAAACACAGGGATCACAGCGAGAGCCGGGTCCTCTGTCTTCACTTCAGCCCAGTCGTCCCTTCCTTGCTCCCACTCTTCAGATCACCACCCCTAAGAAAGCTGATGATTTCCTTTACCTGTGGCTCAACAAACTGTTCTTGAGGGCCAGTGCAGCCCAGTGTCCGTGGTTCATGCTAGAGATGCAAAGGGATTCAGGATATGGTCCCGGTCCAGTGCAGACAAGATTAGCCTGTGAACAGATCACATCAGACAGTGCACTATCTTTAGTATATACACCAACATCCACATATTATGTTATATACAGAGATTCTGTGCCTGTTATCCATTTTTTTTAATTTTCCAAAAAATTACTAAGCTTATTGTTTTTTATCTTTAAATTTCTCCTGGGCATATATCTGGAGAAAACCGTAATTTGAAAAGATACATGCACCCCAATATTCATTGCAGCAGTTTTACAATAGCCAAGACATGGAAGCAACTTAAATGTCCATCAACAGATGAATGGATAAAGAAGATGTCATACATATATACAATGGAATATTACTCAGCCATAAAAAGAATGAAATAATGCCATTTGCAGCAACATGGATGGACCTAGAGATTGCCATACTAAGTGAAGTAAGTCAGGCAGAGAAAGACAAATATCATATGATGTCACTTATATGTGGAATCTAAAAAACTGAGACAAATGGAAAACAAATTTATGGTTACCAAAGGGGAAAGGGGGTGGGGGAGGGATAAATTAGGAGGTTGGGATTAACATATAAACACCACTATATATACAATGGATAACCAACAAGGGACCTACTGTATAGCACAGGGAATTATACTGAATATTTTGTAATAACCTATAAGGGAAAAGAATCTGAAAAGATACATATATATATATATATATATATATATATATATATATATATATATATGAATCACTGTGCTATACACCTGAAACTAACATGATATGGTAAATCAACTATATTATACTTCAATAAAAAATGTTTTTTAATTACCAAATTTATTATTTGTTATCTTTAAATTTCCCAAATAATGTGTGAATACATTCTTCTTTAAGAAAAACTAAAACATTACAGATGAGGCCAAAGGTCTGTAACAAGCATACCACCTCCTCCCCAGACCCACCTATACCTCCTCCTTCCCAAATACGAGGGCAAACGCTGTTTGGGGTTTGCTGCCTATTTCCCAGAGAACAGGTACGTTTTTAAAAAGATACTGACATTCAGGACAGTCTTATTCAAAACGGTACGGCTGACAATCACTGACTGCCGCGTGGCTCCCCGTCTCCTCCCGTTCTTTTCCACCTGTCCCTTAGCCTGGTCTGGTGATAAAATTCCAGGCAATGCTTGGAATGTGGACGGGCCAAGATGGCTCTTGTCAAAATGGAATAATCAGAACGCAAGAGAAAGGCTGGGCCTGGGGAAAGCACGCAGATGTCCTCACTGATGGATCCAGGCTGGACCAGGGAAATGAACAAGGGACAGCCATCACCAAGAGCAGCAGGAGGCGGTGGGGAGTGCAAAACTGGAGGAAGGATCCCGGGTGAGGGAGATGTGGAGAAGGATGACCATGGTCCTCAGGTCCAGGAGGGATGGGAGAAGCAGGGCCCTACAGGCAAAGCCATAGTCTTTGAGCAGAGCGTGGTTACGGGCATGAGTCTGCATGGTCCCAGGGGAGCGGTCTGCCTCGACCAAGACTTCCTGCCATGGACACCAGTCTATACTTTTTATTAGTAGAACCTAGATTGAGAAACACAACATCCCCAGGAGCATAGACACCCCCCTCCTTGTCCCAATTAAAGGACCTGAGGTTTTCCTTGGCAACCCTATTCGAGGTTTTTTTCATCCTGATCTCTAAAGGCCCCAGAGGGTTCAGCAAGACAGAGAACAGGGAGGCGTGTGTGTGTGTGTGTGTGTGTGTGTGTGTGTGTGTGTGTGTGTGCACGTGCTGGTGGAAGAGAGTCTCTTTTTCTCATGTAATAGTGACAAGATTCTTAAATATTAATGTGCTTTTCCCTTTTGTCCGTCTGCGTCCATGACCTGTTCCCTGATAGGCTCAAGGCATTAACCCACCTGGGGAAGAGAGGGGGCTGGTCCCATGGGGAGGAAAGGCATAGGGACTGTTTGGGGAGGGAGGCAAAGAGAAAGCTTCTGAGCTTCAAAATAGAGAGCTGAGCGAAGTATACAGCAGGGTTGAGAGAGGGGCACTTCTGGGAAAGGACTGATGTTCTAAATTCCCTAGTTCTCACTTAACACAGCCAGCCAGCTCCGAGAGCTTTAAGTAAAGGAAGTCTGGGCAGGTAGGAAAGAAGTTAAAGAAAAACTCCCTCTTTCTGACATGAATGACTATGGGGACTTGAAGCAGAGAGAAAAGAGGAAACAGGATGGGGACAGAGACTCTTAAACAAGCAGCTTGATTTCCCCTTCTAGACCATCTCTCTATAATTATAATACACAGAATTAAGGCAACACAAGGCATCGCTGCCCAGCTAGGAAGGTGGAGTCACTGGTTGGGCTGCCAGCAGGGCTGGCTTGCTTCCCTGAAGTGCCCTTGATCCCCTGGGGTTTGGACACTGTCTCCGGAGACACAAGGCCTGCTGGGAGGAGGGTGAGGTGCCCGCATGGCAGACGGTGAAGCTGGACAGGCTCGGCCAGGAGCCAGGCCAGGTGGCAGATGCAGCAAAGACACAGGGAGGAATGCAGCGTCAGCAGGAGTGGAGAGGAGGCCAAGGCAGTGGTGATGGGCCTGGGTCCCAGCCCGGCCAGGAAAGAAAAGACCCCGAGTTTCAGCCACAGGCATCCGCATCAAACACCTGCAGGGCTTCCGGAGACAGGATCATGCCAGGAACGTGCTGTGGGTTCCTTGGGGCAAATGGGAGTGCGTCCAAGTCATGGATCCTCCCCTTTATCACAAAAGTGGGGAGCGGTGATTGCTGACCTTCTGTTGTGTTTCCTGGGCCACAGATCATGGCAGCCTTGCGGGGTGGGCTGGGCCCATCCAGTTCTGTCCTCAGAGATGTCCTCTTCCTGGAATAAGAGGTGCAGAGACCTCTGGCTCTTTCCCCAGGTGCTTCCCCAGCAACCTCTCCTAACGCCTTCCCTGAGACAGGCATTTTGGACAGCTCAGTCTTTGGTGGCCTCTCCCCAGACTGAGGGTTCTTGGTCTGGGCGACCCCACTCTGTAGGACAGCTCTGCCAGCAGCCTGGGCACTCAAAATCTCCTGGTGGCATTGCAGGACCAGGACAGAGCGCACACCTCTGCTTCTTAACACGGCTCCCGCAGAGCTGCCTGATAGTGGATTGGAAACAGGCTGGAGGTGGCTCACCAGGGGCACTGGACCCTCCCAGCCATCCTTTCAGGATTTGCCAAGTAGGCAGGATGCTTCTGCCTGAGCTAAGTTGATAATCACACAGCATGGCGGGGGAGAGCTCCACTCTTAGAGGTGGCTTCCTCCAGAGCCTTCCCAGACCCTGGGCATGGAGAAGAAGGTGCACCAAAGGCTCAGCTTTTTGCCAAAGCAAGAACCAACAGAGGCCAGTCTAGAAACAAAACGAGCACTGCCAGCTTGGATTGCAGGTACCCACTTTTCCTGTAAAACAAGAGACAGGCTCAGACCTCAGGCTGGGGGCTCTAGTGACCTTGAATGATCCAAGACCATCCTGATTCCATATAACATTCTCTCTTCAAGAAAGGTCTTTCTCTCGACATATAATCAAATGCCATTATATGTTAATATCTCTGTAAGGCCTTTCATCTTTTAAAAATTCCATGTGCTCAATTTGTGTATCTTGAAACCTTCCTGTATCCACAGTTGCTGAGGCTGGGATAGGTCAGCTGGGGTGCCTTTGGAGTCCATACTTACCTATCACATCACATCATAAATAATTTTAATGGGAAAATGTTAGGTGCTATTTTCTTAAAAAGCAGGTTGGAAGTGAGTTCAAAGGAAGGAAAGATGCCATTGGCTTGGGGAATTGGTAAGGTTTCACATGTCTTCTAAATGGTAAAAACAACCAGAATAATTATGTGACCGACTATATCATGCTGCCTAAATACACACAGAAATTTGTTCACCGTGGGATCATGAAGAGGTCTTTGAACTAAAAGTGAAGGCAAGGTACAGTGTCCTTAATCTGTAAAATGGGAAGAACTATATGGCCCTGGTGAGCCATCTCAGGCCTGTTTCCAGTCCACTATCACGGCACTTACAGTTCTCAATTTCTATTGACACTTTGCTATAGAATGTGTTAAGAATGTGCACTTTTCAACCATCACATTGGGGTAGTATACATGTCACATTTCTTGATTTTTTTTCTAAATTAAAAAAAAAACAACTGATCAGTTGGATCTCATAAAAACTAACTTCTGCTCTGTGAAAGCCACTCATAAGAAAATAAAATGACAAGCTAAAGACTGGAAGAAAATATGTGCAAAGCACATATCTGACAAAGGAGTGGTATCTAGAATATACAGAGAAACTCAGAACTCAACAGCAAAAAGCAAAAAATCCAATTTGAAAATGGGCAAAATACATGAACAGGCGTTTCACTGAAGAGGATCTACAGAAGGCAAATGAACACATTAAAAGGTGTTCAGCGTCATTAGCCATTAGGGAAACACAAATTAAAACCACCGTGAGATACCACTATATTCATATCAGAATAGTTAAAATTAAGAATAGTAACCACACCAAATGCTGATGAAGATGCAGAGAAACTGGGTCACTCATCCACTGCTGGTTGGAATGTAAAATGGTACAGCCACTCTGGAAAAGGTTGGCGGTTTCTTTAAAAAGTAAACATACGATTACAAATGACCCAGAAATGCACTCTTAGGCATTTATCCCAGAGAAATGAGAACCTATGTTCACATAAACACCTGTACATGAACGTTCATAGTAACTTACTCGTAATAGCCCCAAAATTTAAAAAACCAAATGTCCTTCAATGATAAATATTTAAGTGATGGTACACATCCATATCATGAACTACTGGTCACCAATAAAAAGGAGCTAATTATTGATAGGCAACAAGCTGGATGAATCTCAAGGGAATTACACTGCATATAAAAAGCCCATCTCAAAAGGTTACATACTGCATTATTCCACTGATACAGCGTTTTTGTTTGAACAGCAAAACAACGGAAGCAACCTACATGCCAATTTGTGGGCAAGTTGTTAAAGGAATTATAGTACATTCAGAGTGGAATAGTATTCAGCCATGAAAAGTATAAGGAAGTGCTTTATATACTGATATGAAATTATCTTCAGGAAGTGAAAAAAGCAATGCAGAAGAGTATGTACAATATGTTGCCATTTCTGTAACAATGGGACTACATATATGCTTGTCACTGATGGTAAATGCTTAAAATTCTACAGGAAGACTACAGAAAAGACCAATAACATTGGGTTGCCTCTGGAAAGGGAAGGTTTTTGATGAGGATCAGGGGTGGAAGGGAGACTTTTTTTTTCTTTGTGCATCATTTCAAAACTTGGAGGTTAAACCATGTGCATTAATTGCTTATTCAAAAATAAAATATATTTTTGGAAAAGAGAAGCTCTGAAAAATATCCTTTTCTAAATATAAATGATGACCAGAGTTTTTCGAGGTCCAAGGGGCCTTCACACCCCCTGCAAGTTTCTTCCTGCCCCTGCATGGCTTTCCTAGGTGATGGGCACTGCACCCGTACTGTCTGCACAGGAAGGGGAAGATGGGAGCCTTTGTTGGTGGCAGGGTGTGTGTGGGCGGGTGGTAGGGAGTGAGTTGGTGACTGTGGCATCAGGCGGACCTGCATCTGAAAGAGGAAAAAGGTCTTTTCACCTAAAGTAATGCAATTAGGACACCTAGTGTCCAGTAATTTCTCTCACCAGACCTGTTCCCAGAACCATGTTGGCAAGGGAACAGACAGGAGTTAAGAGCCCTTGCTGTATTTTTTTCCTCCTGTTTCATTTTTAACACTGAAATTACTCCTACCCGAGATGACTTCATCAAGTACATTTGTTGCTTTGCAAACTCAGGAGTTCCCCCTGTTGAAATCCCAAACTACCCCCGTACACAGAGGGCAAGGAGAGACCCAAGAAAGAGGCAGACTGCGCCACACTGGTTAATGGCAGGTTGAATAAGCAAGGAAACTTACATACAAGGCTTGTCTGGGACGAGCAGACCTCTGCACCTGCCCGCCAGAATCTTAGACGTTTATGCAGAGGCCTTAACTGGGTTCAGTCATGTACGCCGTCCAGATGGTCTTGGCAACACATGACTCTCTCAAGGCTGAGTCCTTGAATATGGCTCCCGCTGTGGGAACGGTGGTCAGAACGTACATTCCAGGGACAGGAGGGGCGAGGAGCCTCTGACTGCCAGGGTCCAGCTTGCAGGTTCACCAGAGATCACGTCCTCTCCATGATGTCCTCCAATGGTATTTCTGAGACATCTGTTAATTTCTCCTTTACCACTGGAGTGTCTAAACAGCCAGGGAAGGCTCCAAGAGGAACACTCAAACTTCCAGGGCTGCTTTGTTCTTCCTGCAGGGCTAACCCAATTCCACGGGGGGCTCTGTAGCTCTCCTGAGGCTGGAAGCAAGAAGTGTTAGAGTCCCAACCCTCGCCCAGCGTCTGGGTCTAGGCCATGACATCCAGACATGGCTAACTGCATACTGAGATGAACAAAGGCAATTTCAAACCAACAGCTTCCTGTCGTAGTCTCTATCCATTCCTCTCCTGCATCTTTCACTTCTGTACGAGACTCTGAAGCTATTTGCCCAGGAGTAGTTTGTCTCTAGTTACTCCTTCTTAAACTGTCTTCAGGGAGCTTACTATATTTTCTGCTCTGATCTGCAAGGGAAATTCCTAAAGGTGTATTAGATCAAAGGTCACTGTGCCCACTTCCAGGGCTGCCTGGAAAGCTAGCTGGATAGACTCTTCTCTGCATCCCCCTCACATGTGTAAATCTGTGATTCAGTTTCATTATCCCGTTTTAGTCTCTGAGCAGCTATGCTGTTACTGTGGCAGAAACAAGAAACTGAAATATTCACTGATGTATTTACAGAAGATGTAATAAAATCTGGCCCCGGAGGTCAGATGGTTCATATCCCATGGAAAGTAGTACGTGCATGGGTATCAGGATTAAATACATATATTATACTAGGGTTTCAGCTCATTTGCCTAATATATTTGAAAATGACTCAATTTATTGCAAACTAAGATTTAGGAAGCTCAGTTTACAGGTTGACAAATTAGCATTTGTCTGCACATATTTCACTATTTTGCATAATTAATTCCTCCCCATAGTACACAGGCATTTTCCTCTACAACAAAACCAGCCTATTTCTCGTTCCCTTCCTGTTAGCATCATGTAAATGGTATTTATTCAGAAGATGCATATTCTTTTCCAAAGCATCCCTTGGAACATGACTGAGATTTTCATCCCAATCATTATCAGCTGTTTATTACCCAGCTTCCCAAATCTCGGTCACAAAAAAAAATTAGAAAAGGAAAAGTTGAGTCATAAAAAACAAAGAGAGTGCCGATGAAATGGATTCTCCTGATTCAGATTGACTGGGTGTATCAGTTAGCATTACGAGGACCAGAGAAGAAAAACGCTAATTAATACTGGCTTTAACAATAGAGAGGATATACTGATTCATTTGCCTGAAAAATCCACAGGTAGAGCAGCTGAATAATGTCACCAAGGGCTTTTTTTGTTTTTCACAATGTTCTCTTCAGAGTTGTCTTCTCCTAAGGCTGGCTCTCTTCTTCACTCTAGGATCACTTTCAAGAGCTACATAGTTCCCACCAATAAAAGAGATGCCGTCTTTATTCCCAGCAAAAGTCCTAGGTATCACTCTAATTGGATGGCTACAGTCACATGCCCAACATTGAGCCAATCACTGTGGTCAGGCAGAACAAATGCTCTGATTGGTCAGTCATATGCTTTTGCTCTATAACTGGGGTAAAATCAGTTTCCCTAGACCAACATGCATCCCCAACCAAAACTGGGAGCTGTTAGAAAGAAAGAAGTAAGGGGGGGGTGGTGAGGTAGACAAGGAAGCTACCAAAAAAAAAATTTTACTAAAGTAAAGAATGGGAAATCTAAACTGGAGAAAAATCTGAATTTCTTTAAAAGTATTCTGTAGTGCAGTTTATTTCTTTCACATACATGCAGTAAGTCAAATGAGGCCAACAAAGTGTTGACAGGCACTCACTTGAATGAACAGACATGGCTGATTGGCAATGAGCCTCTCAATTACATATAAGCACACCAATCTTCTTTTGTTTTTTAATTTGGTACTTATATAGAGTTTGTTCTTTGAAGGCAGGCCCACCAGACGTTTTACGAAGTACAGCTCATTGTTTTGTATTTGAAAACTTGAGATTGCTGCAGCAGGAATGGAAATGCCTGGCAGTTGAGGCCTTGAGTGGAACAGGAAAGAGGCACAGCTGCTTACTGCCCTTCCTTCTCTCTTGTAAAATTGGGCAAAGCAAGGAGTATGGAAGACCCAGCTAAGAAAGTCTGTGATGCAGAATGCACAAGGACAGCAGGTCTGGATTTCCACCAGGGAAGTATTTGAGATGTTCTGGCATAGCAACCATCTTTAGCAGTGTAAACATAATATCTCAATGAGTTTAAATTATTGTTCACATGGAAAACCCTTTCCTGATTGGAAATAGCAGGAAAGAGATGATACTTAGTGGGAATGACCAAGTCTTTCTTCTGCAGTGGAACTTGTATAACTTCACAGTCACTGACTAAGCAGAAATTGCAAGGATGCATCTGATTCTCTCCCTCCTCCTCCTCCTCCTCCTTCGCCCATGGCAGACATAACTAATCAATCACGCACATTCCCTCTAAGCTTAGAAATGGCTTCACAATGTCTCTTGACAAAGTGCTCCAGGGAGCCACTACCAATTGATCAGACTTGGAAATAGAGATAAAACCTGCTTGACATAACAAATTTTAGCCTGATCCTTTCCCATTTTCATTTTCTGTGATGTTTCTCCTACGGAGGTGATCCATTTGGGGGCTCATTTATTCCCTCAGCTGAATTGAGGGACCTATGAGTCCTCTTCTCCCTGACGTAAGCCTTCTCTCCTCATTGTTCTCAGGTACCTCTTACAGGAGCATTTCCCCAAGGATTATTTTAAAGCATACCAAATCGTCCCCAGATCACTCCTTATTTTATAATCTGTAACTGTCAGTGATTGATTGATTTGCCTATATTTATTTTTTCTTTATTGGTAACTGCCATACACTCCTTTCTTTGGGGTTCTTCTCTCTGCACTGAAGTACAGAAAAGGATGAAGCTGCATAATACCCCTTTTTAAAACTTCCCTCCTTGGGATTCCCTGGTGGCGCAGTGGTTGAGAGTCTGCCTGCCGATGCAGGGGACACGGGTTCGTGCCCCGGTCCGGGAAGATCCCACATGCCGCGGAGCGGCTGGGCCCGTGAGCCATGGCCGCTGAGCCTGAGCGTCCGGAGCCTATGCTCCGCAACGGGAGAGCCCATGACAGTGAGAACTCTGCGTACCAAAATAAATAAATAAATAAATAAAAGTCCCCTCCTCATCTTAAATAAATATACCCAGCTTTTCAGGTCAAGTAAGGTTTACTTTGTGTAATTTGTACCTGTTGTTTCTTAGTGTGAAGTCAATGACCCATCTGAATCAAAATTTACTAGGGTGGGTTTCTTATTAGAAATGGTATTTCTGAACCTCACTCCAAAGCCAACAAAGCAGAATTTCTAGTGACCTGATTTTTTTAGCCAATTCCCGAGGTGACTCTTAGGCCCGTTAAAGTTTGAAAATAACTGCTATGGGAACCAGACAGGGGGTTGGGGAGAAATCGTGGTAAGCTTATCTAGACAGAAAGAGTCTTAAAAGTTTTTAACAGTGGTATCTCCTGAGCTCTATTGATTTTTAGATGGAGCTATGTCTGATCCTTCTTAAGCTTTTACTGACTCATTTCTTGTGATTCTGCCCTGAAAGTCAGACTAGAACATAGCCAGATTAAGAGGCAGGTCAATGCAACACCTGTATGGGACATCAGTCTAAGACTGTCACTAAAACGTCACTGACAATAAGTGGAGAATACCATATTTACAACTCAACTGCACATGAGCTGGAAGGAGTATTCGGATGAGTTGCTTTGGGAGCAAAATTCCAAGAAGCTTGACCAAATATAATAAAAATAACACCAATAATGATAATGATGATGATGATGATGATAATAGTCCCTGGCCTTCCAAGGAAGTTGAGTGTGGTAAACTGTAGGGCTGCATGGAATATCTGAGGTTTGGGCCAGAGCTGAATGGTCTGGATGAGAGAACAGGTGAGGGCCCAGCCTGTGGCCTTGCACCCCTGCTTCACCACCTATATAATCAATCATGTCTATAAATAAATGGACCAACAGATACTCAAATTATAACAGATTTAAGAGGTACCCCACTTGTATCCCTCCCAGGAAACCTGTCTATTTCAGGTGGCCGGTCAAAACTGTCCAATTCTTTCATTTTCCACTTTAATCCTCGGGAATTTTTCTCCCAGGTCCCCATCCCCTTCTCTCCAAAGTCAGCCCCTCAGACTTTAGAGACCACAGGATTCGTGCATTAAAATTTGCATCTCTGAAGACACTTCTGCCGAGCTTGACAAGCAACCAGAGGTAATAGAAGTCTTCTGGCTTCACACAGAAGTCATCCCAGGCAGTTCCCTAGTACATTTACCGGTGCCTCACGGCGGCCTTTGAACCCAGCATACAACCCATAGTGAACTTGTCTGATGTCCCTCCACTTGGAAAGATATATCTCCTCTCCTCCACCTAGTCAAGCAAGAAGTCAGTTATTTTCTGCTGCCCTGCCCTCCTCCACCAAAGAGGACAACATAAAATATAAATCCTTCAAATTCACAGAAACATTAAATACTTACCTCCATGGTTTTCAGGCCACAAAACCCTGTGTCATTTTTTTCCCTGTTGTCTGATGCGGCCCTTTATGCTGCTTCAGTGCATGTGTGAGAGGCGAGGCCAGCCTGTGACAACGTGGGGAAGCACAGTACTCTCCTTTGGGAATATTCATTTAACTGTGTTTTTGCATGAATTTCCCCCACCTAATTATTTTTATGAGATATTAGCAGATGGTGCATTCTTCACTTGCCCAATACTGCTAAACTATCTAAAATACATGAGCTCTTATCACTGAGTTCTATTTAGGAATTTACTAAGTTTCTGTTTCAAGATGGAAGCCTAAGCATGTGTTGCTACTTCCATATTCTTTCAAGTTTACATTGAAATTACACACACACACACACACACACACACATACACACACACCCTATAACAGAGCAGGGGAAAAGAAATAGATACCATCAGTAACTCTTAAATTTTGGGGACTGTCTGGAGGATACAATATAGTCTTCACCTGATTCACAGAGAAAAATGAGAAGAAACCACAGCCCAAGGCACCAGAGTTAAACATCGGTCTTCTCAGAGGAGCCCAGAGAAGGCCCACGTTAGCGTCCCCAGGTGCAAGCGTGGGCCAGAGGTCATCTTCAAGGTTTTTATTGAAGAACTGCATTTTAAAGCCTATGGCAGTAGGTCCTTTTCTCTTCAGCAGAGTTGCTGGCAGCTACGGCTTTTACATTCAGGCCAAAGCCTGGAAACTGCTTTCTAGAGAAAGTAGTTGATCTGTTACTACAAGAAATGGGTGATCTATTATCATTGCTTCGTAACAAACCACTCTGAAATTTAAGAGTTAAAAAGCATTATGTATTATCATCTCTCATCTTCCTGTGGGTTGACTGGGCTCAGCTCGACGGTCTGTCTCTCATGGGTGAGCAGGGAGATGGAGTCATCTAAAGGTTTCCTCATTTGTGTCTCACACCTGGCACAAGCCATCCGAGTGGCTTGGGTATCTGGGGCCTGGCCCAGTGTCTGTCTCTCCAAACAACCTCTCCACGTGGCTAGCGCTGGCTTCCTCACAGCATGGTCGTCTTCCAGGAGTTGGACTTCTTACACGCCACCTCTGACTTTCCCCAGAGCTCATGCTCTAAGAAACAGGAAGTGACAGCTGGCCCAGGCCCAGAACTGATTATGTCCCTTCAGTTAATATTCTATGGATCGACGTCATCATAGATCCCTACAGACTCAAGGAAAGTGGGGATCCAACTGCACCTTTCAGGGGGAGAAGTGAACAAATGACTTACATCCATCCTACCCTAGAAGAGTTCCTGGCAAGGGTGTTGGAGACTGCCAGAGAAACAGCAAAATTGAAACACTCAAAGGCTCCACGCTCAGAGGGCTTTGCACTGACAGTTATGGGGGTCCCTACCCTGCTTTCATATTCCTGGTCCCCAAACATGAAAAGAGAGCCTGCCTATAATGATGCTTGCTGACTGAAACCTCACATTTGGTCTATTTAAGAAAAAGGCCTGTTATGAAAGAGACATATACAACTGCTGAGGAAAGGCACACCAATTGTCTGCACATGTCAGAGTAGCCTGTCATTAAAAAGAAACAAAAAAAATCTCTTGCAAACAAAGATTTCAAGGTATTAAAAAAACTCAGAAGCATGAAAGAGAAAGAGAAGGATCATTAAACACAAACTAAATAATCCCAGAGGAGGGAAAAAAGAGATCATTCAGGAAAAAGATGAGAACTATTTAAAAACATTCTGATTTCTGCCTACAGGTTTGGGCAGATACCATAACCACAAATTAAGGGCAGTCTCTTTTGCAAAGGTACCAATCAGAGAGTAAGAAAAAATGTTTCAAAATGAAGATATTACTGCAAAAGTAAAGATTTCACTAGATAGGTTGAATAATAAATTGGACAAAGATTAAGATTAGGTTTTTGATCTGGGAAGTAAAATCAAAGGAATCTCTCAGAACTGGGAGCAAAAAGATAAATAAAATATATGGGAAAAGTTAGGAAACACAAATGTCAAATCTAGGAGGCCTGACAGCAATCTAGTAGATTTCTTAGAAGGAGAGAACAGAAGCATAAGAAGATAAAACATAATTATAGACATTAAAGAAAAAAATAAAACTCCCTGAACTGACAGTAGACGTGACTCTTAATACTGAGCATCTCCTGAGTCTGGAGAAGGATAAATGAGAAAATAACTTGCATATAGATGTATCATGCTGAAATTTCCTAACTCAAAGCATTAAGTGAATGTCCTTAAAGCTTCCAGAGAGAAAAGAGAGGTCACGCCCAGGGAAAGATGAACATATTAATATGCACTTCTGAGCAGCAACACTGAGTTATGTTAGAGGAGCAATATGTTCAAATTTCAAAGAAGAAACTATATTGGATCTGGAATTCTATACCCAGCTAAGCTATCAATAAAATGCAGAGATTAGAAAAGAAGATGTTTATGGCCAAACAAGGATACAGCAAGTGTGTCACCTGTATTTCTAATATGTGAAGAGATGGCTTACCAAATTCCTCCTACAAAATGCAGAGCAACTATGGGAGGAAGGCCAGCATGAAACATACACTGTAGATGCAGCTGAGCATCATTCAGAAGTAAATGAAGCAAGAAAGACATGTACAGACAGTACATTGGACTGGAGTGCTTGGAAATTATACAGAAAAGATGGGTAAATATGATTACCCAAACTTTTAAAAGTTTAAAAAAACAAAAGTAAGTTTGAAATATACGTAGCAAACCAGAAAAATATTTGCACCACCTATAACAAAGGACTAATATTTTTAGTATGGAAAGTGCTTTTTAAGACAATTTTAAAAATGGAATAGAAATAGAAAAATGGGCAAATATCATGAATGGGCAAGTCACAAAGGAAAGAAGAAATGAAACCAGATACAAGGTGACTGGGATGTAGTGAATGTTTGAGTTCCCCCCCCGAAATACACGTATTGAAATCCTAACCCCCAACATGATGGAATTAAAAGTCAGGAAGGTGGACACCCATGATGGGATCTGCATCCTTAAAAAGGAGACTCCACCAACAAGGACCTACTGTAGAGCACAGGGAACTATACTCAGTATTTTGTGATAAGCTATAAGGGAAAAGGATCTGAAAAAGGATATATATATATATATATATATATATATATATATATATATATATGAATGAATTATTTTGGTATGTACTTGAAACCAACACAACATTATAAATCAACTATATTTTGATTTAAAAAGTTATTATTAAAAAAAAGGAGACCTCAGAGAGTTCTCTCCCACTTCTTCACTAGTGAGGACACAGTGAGAAGACAGCCACGCATAAACCAGGAAGCCGGCTCTCACCAGACACCGAATCCGCCAGCACCTTGATCTTAGATTTCTTAGTCTCCAGAACTGTGAGAAAATACATTTGTTGTTCAAGCCACCCAGTCGATGGTATTTTTGTTTAGCAGCCCAAACAGACTAAGACAGTGACAGTCTCTGGATTTCCCACAGGGCTGCTCCTCCCTAGAAATTCGGCCTGAAAAGAATGATTCCATTCACTCCCCAGGGCTCACGTGGATGGGTGGATCGGGAGTGCGGGGGAGTGTTGACTTTTCAAGGGAGACCGTGCTTACAGGTAGAGGGCAGGTACTTTTTTTTTTTTTCTTTTTTTAACAGTTACCATGTGTGAAACTTCGGAGAAAGAGAAGTTAGGCTAAGGGAAATTTTTCGGGAGTTTGTTCTGCTAAGTACGTATGTGTTTAATAATTATCACGTTTATTCCTCATTATGACCTCCTGAAAAAGACAGCTTGCTTAGCAGTAGGACATTGGTGAGTTCTGAATAGCAATCAGCTTTATTTTTCCCATTTGTGCTCCAACCACACTCTGCCCTTTTCCTCAGCCACAACGTGGGCCAATTGTATCCCTTTCTGGTTGCTTTGGGTTATCAAAATTCCATCTGGTTTAAAGCTTTACTCAAATCTCCTATTTTAAATTCATAATCAGCTTTGGGTCCTCATCGTGGTTAGTGGGAAGGGGTCTACTCTTTCACTCTTGTCTTGCAGTGCAGGGTAGGGCCATGGTCTCCTTCTGGGTTCTCTTCTCCCCACTACGTTTCTGGGCTTCATTCCTCTAGGAAGACAGAGAGGAAGGAGAGGGACATTGGAGTTGACTGTACCTAACTGTGAATCCACCTCATTCTATCGGGTGTTTTTTGGTCTCCAGAAATGTGTTGGCATCTGTGTAGATGCAGGTGAGGTTTTCTTGGGATGGTGCGCAACGACATCACAGCCTCTGTAGTCACCCACCTCTTCCTTGTTTCCCTTTGCACCTGCCAGTGGTCCACACCCTCAGCCTCTCTCCTGATGGTCTCGGGTGGCCTCGGCCTGCAGCGGCTTGAAGCAGGATTTCAGTTCCCAGAGACTGAAGTCAGGCCGCGGCAGTGAGAGCACTGAATCCTAGCCACTAGACCAATGGCCAGTGACAAGGCCCTGGCCTGTGTGGCTTTGCAGAAGTGAATTCCCCAAAAGATGGAAAATAGTAAACAAGTGTTTATTAGGAGGAAAAAGAGTACGTGTGGATAGACACACGGGCAGACTCAGGGAGAGAGAGTCGCGCCCTTGTGGTGGTTTGAATAACTTCTGTGGCTCATTTTTTCCGGGTTTCCTTTGGCGAATCATCTTCCTTTGCCTGGTTTTGAGTCCGTATTTAGTATATCTCAGGGTCCTCCCATGTGTGCAGGCGCATCTCTTAGCCAAGATGGATTCTAGAGAAGAGGCCTATGGGTAAGGTGACATCACTTACTATGGGGTGGCGCCCCCTCCTTTTTTGACCTCCAAGCAACCCTTCTGCACATGTGTACTTGGGAAGGTCTCCTTGACTTCGAGAATGAGGAATACGTGGTCTTTTATCTCTTATCTGGACAGGGCTCAGCTTCTCCTCCATCCTGCTATTTCGTAGTATCTGCCCACAGGGGACGAACTGCTGCTCAGCCTGGCGCCCATCTATCTCCTGCCTTACTGATGGGTATCGCTGAGCTTGCCTGGTTGAGCTCTGAGCAGTCCTCAGGGCTTGCCTACTCTGCTAACTTAGGCAGTCCTCTGTGTGATGCCCTGGGATGGCTAAGTGCCTCTTCTCGTTCTTGGAGGTCCCTGGAGTTCCGGGCTGCAGCCCCTCCATCCTCTGGTAGGCACACTAGACCACAGTCCCCACTGCCCGTCTGTTGAGGGCTTCTCCCGCAAGCTTCCTGCCTTTAGAAATGCCCATAGAAGGGGATGTCTGTCACTGAGCTCATATCACTCCCAGGGACACGGTCACCTTCTCCCAAGAATCGTCTCATGGTGCCCTGCTCCGAGGGTGGCATCCAGCCCGGGAGTAGCACGCCTGGCTCTCCTTCCTGCTGGGACTGGAGATCTCTCCTAGTGATGCTTTTGGAGCCCTCTTCCCAGCCTCTCAATGGGTTTTTTGGTTTTTTCGAGTAGGGAGGGAATAAGCTCCCTGCCCCCATGAGAAGAAGTAACGCCCCCCCACTCCGCACCTCCTACACAGACACAACTTCAAAACTCTGACCATTTTCCTGCCCATCCCTTTTTGCTACACCTCCCGTTCACACACTTCAGTGCATGAGAGCTTCCAGCTTTGCTGGATGAATCTCCAAACCACAGGACATCACCCAGCGCCCAGGCTGGGTCCCATCTGCCAGTCCCACCTCGCAGCTACCCACTGGTTTTGCCAGGGATTTCTAAAGCAGGCTGTGGTGATGCAGAAGAGAAAAGCCACACCCACCTCTGAAATGTCGGAATACTTTCTTGACTACGGCCATTCATACACTGAAAACGGTTTCATTCAGATTTTGTTTTAGCCTCTCTTTACATGAGAGGCTAATGCTTTACATGAGGGGCTTGAAAAGACAAGAGCATTAATTAACATACGACTTGATGGAAAAATATAAATAGAAATCAAAACAAAAGTCTAACCTTTAAAGGGTTCAAACTTAAAATCTCTGAGAAAGTGAGTGATTATTTTATTGATGTAGTTTCTCCACCAGCTCTCAAAACCTGCAGGTGTTAAATGAGCTGCACAAGAATTTTTCTCTGCTTCCCAGCCTGCCTTAGAAACATGCTAATGAGAATTAGAGGAAATTAATGGGAGAGGGTCTAGGAGGCCACAGGAGAAGTTCAGCACAGCTTCCTGTGTGGTAAATTTTCAGAAAAGCTGCTGTAATTTACCATGACCCAGGAGATTATAAGTAAAAACAAAAAACAGGAAAACAAAAAATGTGCAAAGCTACACCCTTAATCGTACACTTCTCCTAACACACAATCCTAAAAAATGCTAAAGACAAGGTCAGTTTCAAAAGGGCTATTGCCTGGACTTCCCTGGTGGTGCAGTGGTTAAGAATCTGCCTGCCAACGCAGGGGACACGGGTTCGAGCCTTGGTCCAGGAAGATCCCACACGCCGTGAAGCAACTAAGCCCGTGCGCCACAACTACTGAGCCTGCGCTCTAGAGCCCGCGAGGCACAACTACTGACGCCCGCGTGCCTAGAGCCCGTGCTCCGCAACAAGAGAAGCCACTGCAATGAGAAGCCCGCGCACCTCAATGAAGAGTAGCCTGCACTCACCGCGACTAGAGAAAGCCCGCGTGCAGCAATGAAGACCCAACACAGACAAAAATAAATAAATTAATTAATTAATTAAATTAAAAAGAAAAAGAGCTATTGCCAGCCCCCGGCCCCCACAAAAACAACAACAATAAAACGGGAGCACTGTGAAGCAGGACCCATACCTTAGTGTCCCCAAAACTAAACAAAAGGAGAGTAAGATCGATGTCAACAGTGATGGTGATATAATTATTATGTAAATTCTGACTCCAGCAGGAAAGATGGGGCTAATGCTACATCTTTAGCAAGCAAAAGGTTTATAGTTTATTTGGTCCAAACGTCTCATTTTACAGATAAAGAACCTGAGGCCCAAGAGGTTAAGATGGCACCTAATCTTTTTTCTTTTAACTTTTTATTTTGTATTGGAGTATAGCCAATTAACAATGTTGTGATAGTTCCAGGTGCACAGCAAAGCGACTCGGCCATACATATCCATTCTCCCCCAGACTCCCCTCCCATCCAGGCTGCCACATAACACTGAGCAGAGTTCCCTGTGCTATACAGTAGGTCCTTGTTGGTTATCCTTTTTAAATATAGCAGTGTGTACGTGTCAATCCCAAACTCCCTAACTATCCCTTCCCCGCCGGTAACCATAAATTCATTCTCTAAGTCTGTGAGTCCGTTTCTGTTTTGTAAATACGTTCAGTTGTATAATTTCTTTTTAGATTCTGCATACAAGTGATATCATACGATATTTCTCTTTCTCCATCTGACTTACTTCACTCAGTATGACCGTCTCTAGGTAGGATGGTACCTAATCTTAATGGACTTGAATTCATGCCTAGATGTCAAATCTACTAAGTTATATCGATACAGACATTGACAGGGATAATAATATTAGCTCTGAAACTGGTCCACGGATGTCAATGACCAAAACAGTCGTGTAAAAATTAATGATCAGGGACTTCCCTGGTGGTCCAGTGGTTCAGACTCCATGCTCCCAAAGCAGGGGGCCTGGGTTCGATCCCTGGTCAGGGAACTAGATCCCACGTGCATGCCACAACTAAAAGAGTCTGCACGTGGCAATGAAGATCCCGCATGCAGCAACTAAGACCCGGCGCAGCCAAATAAATAAGTATTTTAGAAAAGAATTAATGAGCAGAAACTTCATTTAAATAGAGTTGGGAGACCAGAAGGGGGCGCTCTCAAGCCCTGTGAGGACGGCAGAGCCCAACAGGAAGAAGAAAGACTCGTCTTCTTTCCTGGCCAGGACTCAGACAATGACAAGCCTTGAAAAACTCTTTGTTTACTATCACCCTCCCAACTTCCTTTCCGTTCTATAAAAGCGTTCTCCTCTCCTTGCTGTACAGGTCCTTACAGGCGGCTTGCCGTGGTTGCAGACCCCGAACTGCAGTTTTCTGCTGACCCTGCATAAACCCATCTTTGCTACAGAACTATCTGTCTGTCTCTTTGTTTCACGTCAACAGTGGTGACCTAATCCGAAGGCCAGCACTCATTTCATTACTAGTATTCCACTAAATTTGGTCTGGCGAACCTTCATGGAACACGTACCATGCTAGGCACTGTCACTGACAAAGAATTCATGGTTTCAACAAGGGAAGCCAATGACTGGTATTCAAACAGGTACCTACACGCCAAGGTGATACGTGATAAGCAAGCTGCCATAGGGACAAAGATAAAGAAGCAATTAATTCCACCACAGGCCAAGGAGGGTGGGGAGGCTCTCGGGAAAGAATGGAGAAGAGTAGCTTTTTTTTTTTTTTTCCAGTGGAGATGAATACCAAACTGTTTCTAAAAGATAAGGTATTCATCAAGAAAAAGTGGGATGGGAATTCCCTGGCAGTCCAGTGGTTAGAACTCCATGCTTTCACTGCCAAGGGCACAGGTTCCATCCCTGGTTGAGGAACTAAGATCCTGCAAGCCAGCCAGCATGGCAAAAAAAATTTTTTTTAAATTACACAAAGAAAAAACTGGGAAGAGTGGGAAAGCATGAACAAAAATAGAGTCCTAACACAGGGAGTCTGGGAAATGGGAAGTGAGTCCAGTTGACAGAAAGGCTGGAGCCTCGGCTGGAGCTAAGCTGGATTTGTATGACTTTCGGCACCACGCGGGTGATTTTGTACTTTATTTTGGTGAATAATGGAGAGGCAGTGGAGGAATATTTTTTAGAATGAGTGAGATTGGATTTCTGTTTTAGAAAATGATTCTGTTGGTATTCCAAAGGATGGATGGGAGGGTGGAGAATCTAAAGGCAGGAAGATCAATGAACCAGCAACTGAAAGAGTAGAAGAGAGAAATAAATGGCTCACCAAAGCCTGCTGGTGGGGATGGAGAGGAGGGCTGGGTTCTGAGCCATGTGTCCAAAGTAGAACTGATAGGATCCCTGAGGATTGCATATGATCACTGGGCAGCTCAGACTTTTGGTGACAGCACCCATGATGCAATGTTTAGAGGAATGTTCACTGTACATGTCAATCCATGTGATGATGAGGCTGAACCCCCTTCCTCTCTGTGTTCCAGCATTGACTGCTGGTCTGACTTTTGAATATCAAACTTGTTTCTGCTTCTGCTTTGCCCTCTACCTGGCATGCTCAGCTCCACATTATTATAGAGCGGGGTCCTCATCCTTCAGGTACTGTTAAAGGCTGGACTGTGTTCTCCCAAAATTCGTAAGTTGAAGTCCTGAAACCTACTGCATCAGAATGTGACCTTATTGCGAAACAGCGTCATTGCAGAAGCAGTTAATTAAATTAGGATGAGGCCATACTGGGTTAGGGTGGGCCCCTAATGCAATGTGACTGGTGTCCTTATAAAAAGGGGAAATTGGGAGATAGATGTGCACACAGGGAGAACGCCGTGTGAAGATGAAGACAGAGGTCGGGGTGACACCTCTTCAAACCAAAGAATGGCAAAGCTGGCTAGCAAACCACCAGAAGCTAGGAGAGGGGCATGGACCAGATTCTCCTCCACGGCGCCCAGAGGGAAACAACTCTGCCAACTTCTTGATCTTGGACTTCTGGCCCCCAGAACTGTGAGACGATACATTTCTGTTATTTAACCCTCACACCCAGTCTGTGGTACTTTGTCATGGCAGCTCCAGGAAACAAATACAAGTCTCAATTCAAACTACAACTCCTGGGAGAGGTTGACCACACAATATAAAATAGTGCCTGCCCCCATCACATTCCTTTGCTTTACTGTTTTCACAACATTTAACATTACCTTATCTTGTTCATGTATTTATTTATTTGTTTTTGTCTATTCCTCCCACCCAGCCACACCGTGCTCTGCCATCCTTAGAATGTATGGTCCTTGACACTGGGGGATGTTTCTTGGACTTTGCTGTGTCTCCAGACTTTAGAACAATCTGGCGATAGCGGACAATCAATACATGTTTCATTGAACGGATGAATAAATAGACGAACATCAGTCGTGACATTAAAGCCAACTGTAATGTCAATTACAACTCAAGTATTCTCATTTGTCCTCCGGATAGCGTGAAATCTGGGATGTCTGTCTTCTAGTGCAGAATCATCTGGAGGGTCCTTCACTCAAACGTCTGGGCTGGGATGACTTGCAGAGCAGTACTGCCACCAGAACACCTGCCTGGGCCTCTCCAGGTGACTTGGCTTCCACACACCAGGGCTGCCTTAGCTTAGCTGGACTTAGAAGGCAGCCTAGGATGCCAAATGCGAGTGCTCCAGAGAACAAGCTAGAAACTGCATCGCCCTTTATGTCCCAGTATAAAGTCACACAATGTTGACTTCACTGTACTCGCACTGCAAAGCAGCCATAAGCCCGTCCAGGCTGAAGGAGGGAGGGGACACAGACCCCACCTCTTGAAGGCATGGAGGCAGGATTATATTACAGAGGAGGATACGGGATGAGAGATACTGTGTCACAGCTCTTTTGGGAAAATAGAGTTTGCCACAGGTTCCAATTCAAAGCCTGATTCTTGGGTCTTACTCCAAGAGATTCTGATTTGTGCATCTCAGTGCAAGACTGGAAAACCTTTTGGGCATCCTGGGAGTGCATATTTTTAACAAGCATTTCAGGTGTTTCTGATGCTAAGAGCCACAGCCCCACTGCCTAACAACTCTGCATAGGGCCTGTCGAAAGCCTCTCGACAGCTGGATTTAAATGCACAAGCCAGTTCACTGTTGTGCTCTCCCCAAGAATAGAAAATATAGAGATACAAGAAGCTGAAATGCCGGGGCTCCTAAATCCATAAAAACAAGATTTTAATATAACAATAGATATATTGAGATAAAAAATGACTATATTGACATGTAAATTTTAAAATAGCTTTGGTGAAATATTGCAAAATGTAAAAACCTAAACCAAATGTTATGCTCTTACTAATGCAACTGTGCTCAATTCCTGCCTAAGGAAGCCATTCCTAGTCCTAAATTAGGAATTTACAGTAAATCCCTTTCCAATAACGCAGACTTTCTTGGGGTGTACTTGTGCTTTCTGTAATCGCTGTGAGTGCTTTAAAAACCCCTCCAGTTGCCGTTTTTTTAGAATAGCTACCCCAATTCTCACCTTAGCTTTTGGGTTAATACTGGTTTTTCTTGATCATTGTTCTCTGATTCATACGCACCCCCTGTCCTTTGGACAGAGTCAAGATACCACAAACCAATATGACCTCATTGATTACCATTCTTAGGATTATCTTATTCTGAATTTGGGTTTTTCTGTAACAGGTTACAAACCAATCCCAAATCACTTGCAGGCCTTTTGTGAGAAATTATAATGGCTTGCCTCACATAAAATTTTTTTAAGTGCTGTTAATTCCCTGAACAGGTTTGAATCCGATTTCTTTCCAGAAAGTGTCTTTGAATTGATTACTTGCCGCCCACCTCCCACCAGTCTTAATCTTGTAAACATAACCTGGATACAGCGGTGAAGCCCTTAAGATTTAGAGTGGATTCCTTGCAGTTTCATAAGAGCGCAGGGCTGTGTACAAGCATTTCCTAACACAGGGTGTTAGGAGACTCAGAGCGAGATCCAAAGAGCTCTGAAGATCAGAGCTAGGGAAGGAAAGGAGCCGGGTCAGTTCTGAGGCAAGTGGAGGGAGGGGGATACAGGATCCGGGACCTGCCACACGCTGGGGACCAGGAGAGGCAGGGCTGAGCTGATGATGGCTGTTAGCAGAAGTAAAGCAAAGCCAGGGAGAATGAGAACAGATCCAGGTGGCCAGAAAAGTCACAAGCGGTCCTTCTGTGGATAAGAAGCCTTTGGCCTATGGTCCCCTTTAGGAAGTAGCTGGGAAGCCCTCGACGGTACAAGGTGACTGGGATCCTGTTGCTACTGGTGCAGGCTCAGAGCACGTGGGTGTTGGGATGCTGTCTCTGCAGAACAACCTTGGCCGGGTGTTCTTGGGCTGTCCTGGGCGACTCAACACCAGTTGGCCAGACTCAGAGCCCAAATGTTTCCCTCGTCCTCCCCTTTGGCTCCCAGAACTATGGACTCAGGAAAGAGGGATCCTCATGGTTTTTTTTTTTATTGGGGGGGGCGTCGGTGGAGAGAGCATCCCTGAGTCGCCTGCAGGATGCTGCCCTTTAGGAAATTAATTAGGACTTCGGCTGTTTATGCTAATAATTGTCATCGTGATTACCGCAGAGATTACTTACAGCTCTGCGAGGAATACTTTCGGCAAATCTGTGTTGTTTTCCTCTTTATTGGGGCAGCCTTCCTCGTTTTCCTCTCTTCTTTTTGAAGAAGCCTCACCCACCTGCTTTCCACCTTCTCCTTCTCTTCTTCCATTTCCTCCTTTTCTCCGCCCTTCCCTGTTTAGAATGAGTCACAGGACATTAGGGACAACGGGAAGTCGAACCAAGACCACCTCGTCAAACCTCGAGCCTTTACACCTGAGTAAACTGCATCCAGAGACAGGAGGCGACAGCTGTGGCCAGGCGGCTGGCTTGTGTCAGATCCAAGCATTATACCCAGCAGTCCTGGGGCCACATCCGATATTCTATTTGCTGCTTCGAACAGCTGCATCTTCCTGTTTGCCTTTTTTCTCATTGCCTGCTTTCCTCCCTCCTCTTTCTGACTCTAAGAAAGATGGGTAAGCCCCTGAGAGCTCCCAGAACAAGAAAAGCTATGTGTTTGTAGTGAGAAGGGCTTGTAAGGGGCAAGAACCGCAGGCCATAAACAGCTATCTGAGGCCCCTATGGGCTCCGTGCCCAAACGTGTCCCAACAGAGACCCACGCCTCCCTTCCTCTCTGGCACGGAGCCCTGGAGGGGTCATTCTGACTTGCAAAGTGAAAATTGGTTGCTCGGTGATGGCTCAGGCCAGGAGCCACTGAATCCCAACCGTCAGCCACTGACATTATTGCAAATAGCAAGTTTTCGCTGCAAATGAAGTTTTCGCTGCAAATGAAACGCTGGTTTCCAGCTGAGGGCCCCCAACTGCGTGTGAATTGTTTGCACGCAAGCACACTGCAAGGCTGGCCCTTTCCTAGTCATTTACTTTTCCTGTCTTTGCCTAGGTCATGGTTGCTGCTGGGGAGCAACCTGGGAATTCACCCCTACAGACCAGGGTCACAGAAGTCCCAGCCTCTGCTGTTCCTTCTCTGTATGGTGTACAATGAGAAACTCCTAAAATGCCTGAATTAAAAGGAAGCCCAGCAATCGCCTCATGCCCTATTATTTCACAGATGATGAAATTGAGACCTAGATAAATTAGGGTCCCGCATTCAGGGACAAAGTAGAAAGCGGGGAAAGCATGGAGTGGGGGGACTATATTCGTTGAACCCCTACTATGTGCCAGGCTTAAAACTTGTAATCTCATTTAATTTTCAAGTGAGGGCTTTTAAAAAGGAAGGGCATTGGTGTTCTGCAAGGATGCAGGGCTTGAGCAATGTTACCCAGGGTAAAGCAGAGGAACCGGTGGGAGGAGGCTGCATGGTCTCCCTCCAAAGCCCCCGTTGGTTCCTTGTTCCACAACCTGGCGAAATCCTGAAAGTGCCGTCCAGCAGATCTGCAAGTACATAGAGGTGGAGGAGAAGGAAAGACCTTCCCTAGGTGGGACATGACCTCCACCCCAGCCCTCCCTGGCAACTGCTTCTGCTCTCTTGCTCTGATTCTCCTCCACGCACACAGCCCATGAAGGCATATTTACCGCAAGCCTTAGATGGACTGTCAGGCAACACTTCCTGAGATTCCTGTAGCTGTGCCCACCAGCTCAGGGGTGTCATTCAACTCCGTATCACAATTATAAATGCCTATTTGTTGCTTCCCCAGCAAAGCTGTGCTGCTAAAGATGGTGAGAGATTCACTTGGGTTTACCAAAAAGGAAATTAGTCTGGAACCATCAATATGGGTTGGGTCTACCCCAAAGCCCTTTTCAAAGACAGGAGGATTACAATGTTGGTATTTACATTTCTGCCTCTGCCTCTCCAGCAAATGGGATTCCTTGGCCATAAAAATGTTCCTATTTTTAGGTCTCTTGATTCTTTGTCTTTTGGGTTCAGTGTTAATTTTGTTTATTGTAGTCATTATTGCTCTTCTGCTTTCTGTGTCTCCACGGGTCTAATACTTGCACAATTTATCAGAATCAACCCAATAATACTTATTTATGTGACTTTTTTTGGATAATGTCTGTCTCCCTCATCAAAATGTAAGTTGGGATGATGTCAAATATTTTCACCATTATACTCCAAGTCCCTGGTACAGTGCCTGGTATATAGTAGGTGCTCAGTGAACACTTTTTGAATGATTGGACAGACAAATGAGTGAATGAATGAAGTAATAATAATTTATTTTTCATCTGTCAAAATGGGAAGATGAGAAAACCTTACATTTTGCAATTGTTTTAGAATGAGGAATAAAATGCTTTAAAAAGTGCCCTCATTTAACTATTTGGTCTTCAATTTTACACTCGTATTTTTTCAAGTTATATACACGGCATCATAGTTTAGTGGAAAAGGCACTGGAGATCAGGGTACAGACTCCGAGATGCTGTTTTGGGGGCCTTTTACAAGGTTCTTCACCTCCCAGGCCCACAGTTTATCCATTTGTAAGTCAAGGGTGTTGGAGTCCAAGAGCTCCTTATTCTTTTCTAGTCTAATACTCTGAATTTTATATGAAGCTGTGACCATGTTAGATCAAGAGAATGGATGCCATACACTTTCTCAGACATAAGTAATACATTTTGCTTCTAGGCTGCACTGCCAGATTCCTGTGAAAAGGAAGAAGAACTCAGGGCCTTGCTTATGACTGAGTTCTTGCCATTGACTTTTTTCTCTTTTTTTTTTTTTTTTGCAGTACATGGGCCTCTCACTGTTGTGGCCTCTCCCGTTGTGGAGCACAGGCTCCGGACTCACAGGCTCAGCGGCCATGGCTCACGGGCCCAGCCGCTCTGCGGCATGTGGGATCCTCCCGGACCGGAGCACGAACCCGTGTCCCCTGCATCGGCAGGCGGACTCTCAACCACTGTGCCACCAGGGAAGCCCTTGCCATTGACTTTTTGTAATTGGATGTGTTCCTTCCCTCAGTCCTCATCCATTGCCATGGGGGACAGGAAGTGCTCACACCCTACATCATGTTTGCCATGCACAGGTGGTCCTGCCTCACCCACCCCTCAGACTATTGCAGGTTTTTCTAGGGAGCCTGATGGAGTTGATGTATTGTAACTAGCTTGCCCTTCTGACCCCCTTACCTTATCTGTACAGACAAAGAAAGGCTGGAGTGAGTGAGAATGGGAATCACAAAAGTTAGAACATTGTTTCTAAAAGTGTCTTCCAGGAAATGTTTGTCCAATAAGAGACTCCATCAAATGGTTACCATTGTCGATGACGTCTGGGAAGTGCAGCCTACCAGAGCCACTTCCTGGGAATTTGCCATACACCCAGCCTATTTGAGTGTCTGAGTACTGACACAGTAAATAAACCTCTTAACCTTTATTTAATCCTGTTTTCATAACATATTTGATCACCGAAGCCTCTTTTTGCTCATCACCCTTATTCACAGCTCACAAAACTCTTCCTTGTCACCCCTTTATGGGAGACACTGAGACCCTACAGGAAGGGAAATGGCCAAGGCTGGCCCAGTGGCTAATCTGGAAAGAAGATAAAGTTTGCTTAAAATGCACTCCTATCTCACTGTCTGGACCCCTCTCATCTCCCAGGGTCAGAGTCTTCATTCTCTCTTTCAACATCAAACCACCAGATTCTGCTCGCCACTGCCTCATTTCATCCAAACGAGGGTTGGATTAGTGGCTGCACGTGTGAACTCATGCTGTAGCCGTCGGTCTGAGCAGGGGACTTAGCCACCCCCCAGGGGGACAGGATGCCACATCAAGGGACATTTAAGTCCCTATTTGTGAAAAATACTGCTGAAGAAGAGAATGTCAAACCAAAGACAAATAAGAACCTATACCTGAAAATGATGTATTTCAGAATCAAGGACAAATTATTAAGAAATAATTAGGCATTTTCAATAGAGTATAAGAAGTCATGATTTCTCTGACACGTAATTAAGATATCCTTAAGGAGAGAATGGACTAAGTGAAAAGAGAGCAGGATAAGACGAAAAAGGAGATGGACAAATATGGCAATGAAGGTAATATTTTAACAGCAGTCAAAGAAAAAAGTAAACTGATCCTGCAGAAAATCATATAAGTGACTTAGAGATCGATGGAGAAGTTCCTCAAGAATGGAGAGGAAATTGGGGGAAAATTCCAATTAGCGAGATAATAATGAGAAAGGAGGGTATAAAATCAGCATACAGATAATTATTATTCTTGAAGCAGAAAATAGCACAATTTAACTAGAAGCAATAACCAAAGATACAGTAGAAGAAACTCTTCTTGAGATGAAGAAAGACCTGTGTACACATAGTGAAAGCTTCACTGCACAGTGAAAATGTTTATGTCTTGTTTTAAATACCCAGAAAAAATAATTAGTCAAAATAATAACATATAGTCCAACTTCTCAGATGTAACCACTGTTAACATTTTGGTGTATCCTTCGGGCCTTTGTCCATTTCATAGCCTATTTGGCTACATTAGCATTTTGAAAGAGTTTTTGAAAATTCTATTATGTGAAAGAGATAAAAATAAAGACTTATGTCTCTGCTCAGACCACTAAAAAAGAATCAGTGTTTTCTTGGGGACCAGCATGGGAGGGGTGGTGACTAGGGGAATTAGAATGAAAGACACTTGAAAATGAGGGGTCTCAGGGCTGGGGCCCTTGATCAACTACTCCTCCTCTCTTTGGGTATTTCCTTCCAAAAGAAACTTAGAAATTTTGGATTTTGTTCTAGAAAGTATGGACCCACAACCATTGGTCAGTTCTGTTTATAAAAGAGAAGAAAACCACAACATCATGGGTTACTTGCCCAGTTGTAGGATTGAATGATTTGTAATTATTTGTTGGAATGTCAGTGTCTTGATCATGCGTCTCCTTGGCTATCTTTAGGAAAAGCACTGACAGCTCCATGTGTGGAGTGGTTCACAAATCTACTTGTCTTAAGGTAGGAGGCAGCCTGGAGTGAAGTCTAAAGACCCCTTTCTGTTCTATTAGCTTGTGTCTCCATAGTGCCACTGCACCCACTTCTAGCCATTCATTCTAGTGTTACATCACCATAATTAACATTGCTGTGTGGAAATAACAAGCATGTGGGAAACCAGGGGAGAGAGAACTCAGATACTAATGAGCACAATTACAATAATGATAAACTTACTGTCATTCCAACTATTGATCTTCACGTCACACAGCTGTTGATTTTGCAAACGAGCAGAAGGAAGGAAAAAATCTGCTATAATCCTACCACCCATTTAACTACCATTAACTTTCAAGTGTATGTCCTTTGAAGCTTTATGCTGTCCATATGTTCAACGTGATTTTGATCATATGCTATAGTTTAAATTGTATAGACTTATTATTTGAAATGCCCCCTGTTTTCTGAAATGAAAAGTAGATACTCACTGTAGACAATTTTGGAAAGTACAAAAATACAATGAAGAAAATTTTAAAACAATCTGAATGTCCATCACTTACACATAACATTGCTAGCATTGGGTGAATATCCTATAGTATTAAAAATCTTTATTGTCTTTCTTGATCATAACAGGTTTATAATCATATTGTAACAATTCAAACAACAGAAATATATAAAGTAGAAAGTGAAGTCCCTTGCTATACACCCTCCCCAAAATGACCACTGGTAAAAGTTTTCTGTCTATTCTCCTGGAATTTTTCCTAAGCAAAGACATATGTGTATGTTTCTTTACTATTTTTATTTTATTTTATTTTATTTTTTTTGCGGTACACGGGCCTCTCACTGTTGTGGCCTCTCCCATTGCGGAGCACAGGCTCCGGACACGCAGGCTCAGTGGCCATGGCTCACGGGCCCAGCCGCTCCGCGGCATGTGGGATCTTCCCGGACCGGGGCACGAACCCGTGTCCCCTGCATCGGCAGGCCGACTCTCAACCACTGTGCCACCAGGGAAGCCCCTCTTTACTAATTTTTTATAAAGTTGGATTATAGTATATATTCACTTCTCCAATCTTCTTTTTGTATTTAGCACCATGATATGGCAATACTATTATTTATTTTACAAAGACCTGTTCCAATTGATTCATATTTAGGTTTCTTCCCAGATTTCTGTTACCAACAAACCTGCAAGGTTTTACCTGTGTCTTTTCACACTTGCTTAAGTACCTGTGTAGAAACCATAAGGTCAAAAGGCTCACAATTTTTAAATGTTGATAAAATGTACATTTGTAATCTGCAAATATATTGCCTTCAAAGCGAGAGTTCCAGCCCCACTCTCACCAACAATGTATGAGATTGCCTGTTTGCACAATAATGAATATTTTTAAGTATTTTTAATATTTGAAAATAGGATCACTGAAGAATCTTAGTGTTATTTTAATTTGCATTGATTTCATGACTGGTGAGGCAGTGTATCTTATGTTTATGGTCATTTTCACTTATTCTGTAATTGCTATTCTTACTCTTTTCCCACTTTCTTTTGTACTGTTTCCTGTTGTCTTATTTACGTGTACAAACACTCTACAGATGTCAACCTCAATATTAAGTTTTAAATAAACATAAAATTTCCACTCAAGTTCCTGGACAATGAAAATATCAGCATATTGCTTTATGGATAATTTGGTTTTTGGTAGTGAAAAGTAGAGATTTTTGATTTAGTAGTTCTGGTGTGATGTGCTAAATGAGTAAATAATTTAACGAACAAATGGCATGACAAAACAATACCAGATACCACTGCGAATGATCCACAGACCCGTCAAGAATTGTGAGGTGGAAAATACGGCAAAAGAGAAAACATCCTTTCTGGAAAAGTACGTCTCCAAGAATGAGAGTACTTTCTAAAGAAAGCTCTGTAGAGACAAATTTTCCCCACAGGATTCAGAATTCACCTGAACGCAAAGACTCGAATTCCTAATTCAGGAACTAGATTGAGTAAGGAAACACTTTCAAGCCCCTTTTATACTGTAACAGGATTAGCGGTGGGGGGAAGGAACAGACTCTAACACCCTACGCACGCGCGCACACGCACACACACACGCGCGCGCACACACACACACACACACACACACACACACGCACTGGGGCAAGGACGAGAACTCAGTGTTCCCTTAGATGCAGAACTTGAGTTTCTAACCCAGAGTAAAGATATTGAAGATGGAAGAAAGGCATTTCTACTATTTTCAAGTAGACAGACTCAGCCATGGCATCACACTCGCAATCCCTTACGAGAAGCCCTGAGGCACAGGGAAGTTTTCTCCAGTGGTGTCAATAGGGTTGACTGCCAAACTTGGACGGCTTTTTTGCTGTCTTCATAGGCATTTCAGTGAGGAAGCTAGAGCGATTGTTCAGGGCTGCCACCCAGAGGCATTTAATTTTTTGAGAGGTGGGGAGAATGAAGCTTGCATACGTGTCCATGTTTCTACGTAGGGAGGTGTCTGTGTGAACTTGCAATTAAAGCATAAAAAATATTCAGAAAAGCACACAACGACAGAGATCAATTAATTTCACAAACTTCACACAGTAATGTGTGAGCACTCAAATCAGGAAACAGAATATCACCAGCACCCCAGAAGTCTCACTTTCCTGACTGCTAACACCAGTAACGTGTTTTGCCTGTTTTTGACTTTCATATAAATAAAATTATATATATATATATATATATATATATATATATATATAGGTTTGGCTTTCACTCAACATTAAGTTTGTGAGATCCATCTCTATTGTGCACATAGTGGTAATTTGCTCATTCTTATCACTGTATAGTATTAAAACATTTTTATTAGAGTATAACTGCTTTACAGTGTTGTGTTAGTTTCTGCTGTATAGCAAAGTGAATCAGCTATATGCATACGTATATCCCCATATCCCCTCCCTCTTGCGTCTCCCTCCCACCCTCCCTATCCCACCCCTCTAGGTGGTCACAAAGCACTGAGCTGATCTCCCCGTGCTATGTGGCTGCTTCCCACTAGCTATCTATTTTACATGTGGTAGTGTATATATGTCCATGCCACTCTCTCACTTCGTCCCAGCTTCCCTTTCCCCTTCCCTGTGTCCTCAAGTCCATTCTCTACGTCTGTGTCTTTTGAATGTACTACTATTTATCCATTCTGTTGATGTCGGGCATTTGGTGACTTTTTGATTATGAATAGTGCTGCTATAAGCATTCTGCTACATGTCTTTTGATGAAAATATGTATGCACAGGAGTGGAATTACTGGGTCATAGACTATGCACATATTCATCTTTACGAGGTAACGGCAAAGAATTTTCCAAAGTGGTGCACTGCATTCCCACTAGCCGTGTAGAAGAGTTCCAGTTGCTCCCCACCTTCACCAAGCCTTGGTATGTTTTGTCTTTTTTATGGGAGCAATTCTGGTGGGTGTGTGGTAGTATCTCAGGGTGGCTTCAACTCACATTTCCCTCATAATGAATAAAACTGACAAAACTAAAAACAAAAATTTTGGCCGCTGGGGAAATTATCCCCTCCCCGACTGGAGGAATGCTTATAGCACTTCTCCACCCTGTCGGCCTTCATTGTGAGAGGAAGAGGAGTAACTGTCTGGTTGGTGAGTTTGGAAGAAGACCCCTAGCATGCTTAGCTCAGTCCCTTCCTTCTGCTCCTTTGAGAGTCGGTCGGCCAGCCAGAACAGACATTCGCTGCCTTTCCATGCTTTAAGCTTAAGAGACACTGTCCTGTGGGGAGCCTGTGGTTGGAAATCTGTGCCCGTGACTGGGGGCACTTGTGTCCCATAAAGAGGGACATATGAAGATGACCATTGCAGACAAACATAGAAGCATTTCCTTCCAGCCCAGGCAACTGGGGTACTCTTATCTTAAAGTGGGGGTGGTCAAAACAGAAACAGACAATGGAAACAGAGTTTTGACTTTTGGATTTCTAAAGCCAGGACTCAGGGTATAAGACCAATAGACTTGGGGCTTCCCTGATGGCGCAGTGGTTAAGAATCCGCCTGCCAACGCAGGGGACGTGGGTTCGAGCCCTGATCCGGGAAGATCCCACATGCCGCGGAGCAACTAAGCCCGTGCACCACAACTACTGAGCCCATGGTCCGCAACAAGAGAAGCCACCGCAATGAGAAGCCCACGCACCGCAACAAAGAGTAGCCCCCACTCGCCGCAACTAGAGAAAGCCCGTGCACAGCAACGAAGACCCCAAATAGCCAAAAATAAAAATAAAAAAATTTATATTAAAAAGTAAAAAGATCAATAGACTTAGAAGAATATGCAAAACAGGTTTCCCAGTCCCAGACTAGAAAAAGATACCAAGGGTCTGGACCAAACACATAGGAGCTGAGCCACTCAGAAGGGACTGTCCATCCTATGCCTGAGGGAGCCCCATCTGTCCCCAGTACCAGAGTGGCGTGTGAGAGCTGAGTCACCACCTGAAGATCTTCCCTTCCCATTCCTGTGAGAACCAAACACCCATGTGTCACGGAACTGTGACAATTTCCATCTCTTTGCCATCCTGTGAGTAATTTCCACAGACAGCTGCCAGAACATTGCCTGCTGACTAGGAGTGATATCCGGCTGCATTCTGACACTCTGTACAGTCTTCCTCCACTTTGCTATGTGGACAGTCCTCTTAGAATGACCCAGGACCCTTGGAAGCTCTTTAAGATGAAGATGATGGTGGTTTAGACAAATAAAGGAATGATGGTGGTTTAGAAGCCAAACCCTATATTCTTAGTTAAAGTGGGGCTGAATTTGGACCAATCTAAGATTCATCCCTACTCTTCCCAGGAATAAAATACTCATCACATCTTCTTGGACTTCTTCATATCCCTTGAATCGTCCAATCCAAGGAATTGTGGATTTAGATGACCCTCGATAGAATATATTTTTGTTGGGCTTAATAGCATATGTTTGAAATTTAATGGCGCTCTGCCTATCGAATCAATGGGCCACATGATCATTACTGATTATGTTCTGATACTTAGTTCCTAAATCAACTCTGGCCAGGCTAGAAGCAACAGATGTCTCTGTATCTTTGGTTTCGGGTACTGAGGTTTCCATGTTAAGAAACATAATTACTTTTTTAAATGAAGAAACCAAACTTTAGAAATCCTCCCCAAACACAGCAGGTAGTGATTGGTAGTGACATGTGCCCTCAATGCCCAGATTAGGCCATATGTGGAGAAAATGAAACACAGCACATAGTTAAGTGATTAAGAACTCTGACTTTGAAGTTTGACACTTTTTACCTATAAGACATTGAATAATTCATTAAGTTCTCTATCCCTCAGTTTTTGTCATTTGTGCAATGGGGATAATAACATTTCTATCACAAAGAGTTGTTCTGAAATTCAATGAGATGGTGTCTGTAAAGGGCTTAGAAAAGTCTGTAGCACAGAAAAAATAATCAATATATGGTGGTTATAATTCTGGAGAGTTGAGCCACACTATAACTTTCAAAACCTAAACCATCATCATTTATTCAACTGAAGCAGTGAAGGTTATCTGGCCGGAAAGCTAGAACTATGAACCACTGGGTGGCAGGACTTCCTTGCAGAGGCTAGGAAGGAGGAAGGTGTGGTGAGCAGTTGGAAGACTACCCTGTGAATCAAAATCTAAAAGTGCAAGTCCAGCCTCCGCTCTTTAGAGCCACAGCAAGTCTGGGCCATGGCCAAGTGGCTCTGGACAGGAGAAGCAGCCGCTGTGCTGGAACCACCGCCATCTTGGAAAGCCTACAGAGGAGGTGACGTAGTCCGGTGAGCATCCTGGCACTTCCCTGGGAAGAGATGAGTGACCTGCGGCTGGGAGTGAGCTTCTGGCAGGCAGCAGACTGCAGAAATATAGCCTGAATAATTTCAGGCTTGTTAACACCATCTGCTATGGCCATCTCCTCTTGGTCAGCTGGAGAGGACTCCTAGGTTACTGACACCACGGGGACGTTTTAGAAAGTTATTTTCCTGCTATACAGTGGTCACCGCTCTACGGAAAGGACCTCCATGAAGTGATAGCCACTGTCTTCCTTGGTTAGAAGGAGGCAGTCATTTATGTGCTGCAGTCTGGGGTACACTGCAAGGATTCCCCACCCCTTAAAGCCTTTAATTTCCCCCAATTCCTTACCATCTAGCCACTGTACCTGCTCCTACCTGTTCTATATTTCCAACAAGTCTGTCATTACTTTGAGTGAAAGGATAAAAATAGGTACTTAGTTCTCAGAGGTCACAGTTAAATTAGCTTCCCTGCTATTTCCTTATCTAGGAGTAGTGTACCTCTAAGCTTCTTCCTTTATGCACTCTCTCTCTTCCCCAAGCTCTTGATCATTTAGTCATTCAAAATATATTTTCTGAGTGTATCCTATATGCCAGATGCTGAAGATATGGTGGTGACCACGACAGACGGGGCCCCTGCTCGCATGGACCACATATTCTAGAGCAAGGAGAATGAAACATGTCAGTGTACGACTCAGATCAGTTTGGATGGTGAGAGGGGCAGTGTGGAGCCGTGGATAGAAGCTGGGTCTCTAGGCTATGACTGCAGAGGTTCAATTCCTGGCAAGTTCACCTGTTAGTTGGGTGACCTGGGTCAGTTACTTAACCATTACAGAATGGGTCCTGATTTGTGAAATGGGGATTCTAATAGGATCCCTCTGCTATGACGCATCGGAGTTGAGACTTAAATGTTCCCCAGGAGGCAGCCACATGGAGACGGTGCGGAACAATTTGGTCAGTGGGAACAGCAAGTACAAATGTCCTGTGATGGAAACAAACAAGCTTAAAGGATTCTCGTTACTAAAGGAAGGCCTGTGTGTCTGGCATATACTGAGAAAGGGCAGAAGTGATAAGAGATGGGATCCGGCAAGGAGGCAGGCACCAGATCGTGATGATTCATAGCCCACGTTGAGAACTTTGGATTTTATTCTAATTAATTAGGCTTTAACCTCTGCCTGGAGTGATTTCTCCTCACCTGGCACCACATTTTCGAAAGAGAACGTACTGAAATACTCTTCATCTTTCAAACTCTGTTCTAATGCCATGTTTTCTAGAAAGTCCCATACCCACCAGAAAAATCAGTTCCTCCCTGGCACTTTGATCGTCCTACTCATTGTGTACATGTTTGTCTCCTATATTCATTTTGAGTGCCTGAGGTCAGGGATGGAGTCCCATTCACTTCAGAATCACCTATCAAAGCGCATGGCACAAATAAATATTCTTTGGATGACTGAGAGGATGAATGATATCAGCTTGGGTCCTTTAGTCGGATTTGCTAATTGCAAATCTGGACCCAAAAGGAACAATCTATAGCTCAGGTAGATTTCACCTGGAGCAAAAAGAGACCCTGAAAACAACAGGAAGAATGAGAGGACGCAGAAGGGAGGAGGCTTGTAATGGGACTCCGCGTACTTCGATAGAGGCCACACCTGTTTTCCTCAGTTCTAACCCTCGCTCTTATTGTGTGAGCTTGGGAAATTACTCAACAAAAATTACTCAGTGACAACCACCATGCTCCACTTATCCGCAAGGTAGACTTCTGACACCCTAATCTCTTTAATGTGGACAACACAAGACAGAAACCCAAAATGAAAACAAAACCCAATAAACAAAAAACTCAAAATAGAAGTTAAAGGAAAACAATCTTAGCCCAAAGAAGTAATCATAAAACCCAAGACCTCAGAGCGAGAGTGACTTCAGGCAATAGCCTATTTATTTCCTTTTCTTCCTTCTTTCCTCTCACTTTCTTCCCCAAATATTTACCGAGCACCTATCAACTGTCCAACACGGAGGTGCTGCCGGGGCAAAAGCAGTAAACATGACAGACGTGTCCCTGTTCTCAGGGAATTTCTTTCCCTTTTCCCTCCTGCCTCACTGCCTCCCTGCCCCCTCCTAACCTGCCTTTCTTCCTTGCATGCTTCCTTTATTTATTGTAGTAAGAAAAGGCAACAGATTCTGAAATCAAAGTTTTAGAGTTCAAATTCTGACTGCGCCGATTAGTAATTGCTCTCTCCCCCCAGTTTTGAAAGCACTCTGTCAAACCTTGCCCCAGGTATAAGAAGTCATTAGGAAAGCATAAAAGAGGAGGAAAGCAGAGGACTGGAGATCTAGGCTGAGGTCTTGGCTCTGGTATTTTGACCTTGGGCAGATCACGTGACTTCTCCGTCTCTCCATCTCTAAGGGGCAACTACTGTCCTTTTCAACATTCTCTGTCTCTGGGCTAAGTCAGCTAATAGCCCCGCCTCCAGTGCTGGGGTATTTCATACAACTGGCAGATGCCACATCTACCAGCCTGTTACAACACCTCCAGGGAAAGAGCTTTAAAGGTTTTCACAAAAAAACAGATCTTTTTCATTTCTCTGATGAAGAGACTGACTTTAAAGCCAGGAAGAGAGAACTATGTGCAATTTGATGGGATTCAGAACATCAAAGGCAGTTGAGTTGGTGTTTAGAACAATCTCTCAGGTCAAATCTAATTTTATCTAAGCTGATGTTACCAAGCTCTGGTAATTGCTCCCAGCATAACTGCCAATTCCTTGTTATAAGGCTGTGAGCACAATTGCTGCAGGGCCTCCAGTAGAGGGTCCAGCTGATGGCTTTTGTCTTTGTTGCTCTTGGGGCTGAGGCAATGGGCTAGATTTCAATCTTGGGAGCTATAGGCGGACAAAACAGAAAGGACACTGGACTTGAAGTCAGGACCTCTGTCTTCAAACTGTGGCTCTACCACAGAGCCCCGGAGATTCCCCTTCCCAAGGACTTTTCCACTTGAACTTGACACTTTTGTGTACTGGTTTCCTGAAGACTTTGTGATGGAAGAGGGATGGAGAGAAGTTTGGGGTTGTGGAGAGTGGGGTGCTACTTAGGGTGGGCAAAGTTGACAGAGGCTCAAATGGCACAATGGCTCTGCACACAGCGATTCTCCTGACTTAGAGAAAAGGTTTGAGCCTGTAAGTTAGGGGTCACTGAGGATTGCAGGAAGCTGCCGGTGGTGGGCATGGCAACATAACTGGGAAGAAAAGACCTGCAATGGTTAATTTTATGTGTCAACTTGACTGGGTCACAGGGTGACCAGACATTTGGTCGAATTTATTCTGGGTGTTTCTGTGAGGGTGTTTTTGGATGAAATTAACATTTAAATAAGTAGACGGAATAAAGCAGATTGCCCTCCCTAATGTTGGTGGGCCTCATCCAATCAGTTGAATGTCTGAATAGAACAAAAAGCTGACCCTTCCCCGAGGGAGAGAGAATTCTCCTGCTTGATACGTTGAACTGGGTCGTCTGCTCTTCCTGGTCCTACAGCAGCCTGATGGCCTTCAGAGTTGAACTGGGACATCGGCTCTGCAGATTTTTGACTTAGCCTCCATAATTGCATGAGCATTTTTTATTATTCTTTATAATAAAGCTTAAAAACTAATTTCCTATTGATTTTGATTCTGCCCGAATAACATGGGGCACTATATCTGCAGCAGAGTTTCTTACAATCAACAAGGAAAGTTGGGAAGAGAATTTCAAATAAACACCTTCCGAGTCCAAGGCCACCACTCACTTGATCATCTGTTTTGAGTCTGGCAGACTCTATTCCCCAACCTCTTGGCAGATGTTAAAGGGAGCAGGACTACTATTAGCCAAGTGCAGCAAAGTGGCCTCTAACTTTTGGAAGATTTCCTAATCCTTTATCCACATCCTCTTGCCCTACGTGGGTAACAAAGGCTTCTGTTTTCCCATCACAGGCATTCCTAGCCCATCATCTTAGCTCAGAAACAAGCCTGGCAGATAACCTCCCTACCGGGCAGAAAACCTCTCCTCCTCTCATGCACATCCAGATTCCACTTTAGACACTCTGTGACTTTCATCTGGTCCCTGGCTTTTTGAGTGAAACATCCACAAAGTACATGGGGATGCCCAAGGGGCTAGTTTCTGGGCTAGCTCTGGGCTATAGGCAGAAGGTATGAGCAGAAGTAATTTTATCTGCAGGGAGTAATATTTTGATATTTATGTGTGTGATTTAGTTTGATTTCTCTTACCTCTACCTTTCTCTTCACACTGAAGAAAAAGTTTTCCATATATACTGTTCTTAGGGTACCGATGTACAAAGTGAACAGAAGAGCCAAATTCAGGGCTTTCGAACTTCTAATTAATCTATAGCAGATATAATAACCTTGAGTGTCATACATCTTTATTTCAAGAACCAGGTGCTTGAAAAGAAAAAAGAAAAGATGTTTTGAATTCTAGAAAGCTTGGTTTCTAGAAAGATCAAGAGGTGAAGTCTGGAGAAAGAGGGCAAATTTTATTCATCAACAAGAGATGACAAAGAGGAGCTTGGAGAATCGCTAAACCCTGCCCGAAAAGGAGTGAGAGCAACTGCGTTACAGGAGAGGAGGCAGAAGTGTAAGAGCAACCTAGATGCAGAAAAGTCTGCACAGCACAACAAGGCTTGGGGAGGAGTGATGACAACCCGGCGGCTACAGCGCTGAGTTTTGGAGGGTCAGGGGCGGAGGTCCAAGGCTAGGGATTGCCAGCTACACCTCAGCCACCCCTACCGGGGGCATCTGCTCACACCAGGAGGGTACATGCCCCATTCTCCATCCCCTCCGTCCCCTCCCGTGAAATCACCCTCATGTCCAGAAAGATGAGGAGGGATGAGGGATAACCTTAAAATTAACTGAGCATTTATGTGAGATTAAATTTTAAACAGCAGTGAATGAATTGCCTTAAATCAGTAAGATTACATTTTCTACCATCAAGGGGGGATGAGAGTTTGAGACCTAAACCAAGTCATTTTATAGATAGAGTTTTGTCTTTCCACCCCTGATTTTTTTTTACTACAATACTTATTTTGTCTCTATGCTATTGATGGGAACAGCCATATTCTTCTGGGCTGCATGTGCTTGTAATCACAGCTCTCAGATGCTAGGATCATCTTCAGAAGGGGAAGAGACCTGGTTGAAGAGATCTGCTGGACTCGAGGCTGTCCTTCAGAAGCCAGCATTGTACATCCACCATTTCCGCTCTTAAGATTGCCTCTGTTGCTGTTAACTTTATTATTATCACTAGTTACTATCACTGACTGAGAATGTACCATTTCCCAGTCACTGTGCTAAGTGCTGTGCTTAGATGCTTGTACTTTTGTTTGGGTTGTATCAGACTTGATTGAGGTGGCTGTTACCACCTCTAGTCTATGAATGAGTAAACTGACAAACACACAGACTAAGTGACTGTTTTTCAATTCCACAGCTTGGGGCTGGCAACAGTGGGATTGAAATGCAAGTATCTCTGACTCTAAATCCCTTGCTCAAAGATGACTCGGTTATACTGAATTGAATTGAATTGATAACATGTACACTTGTCAGAACTGTCTGAAGTGTACATGTTACCAATTCAATATACATTGTACATTGTGTACAACGTACAAGTGTACATTGACTGCCCCGAATCAATCTAATTGTTAAAAATTGAATGAATAATGGTCATTTGTTTTGCCTGCCCATGGTCTACATCTGTTTCTAGGTTTGAGAGATTTCCCACTTTGGGGTCTTGGTGGGAGAACTACTGGCACAGCTTTAGGGGAACCCCAGCGAGCAACACTTGGTACAGGTTGAGTTTCAAGGGCAAAAGGGTCAGCAGCTTCATTGGTCTCCCATTCTCCCATCACCCTACAGAGCAGGACTGAGACCTGTCCAAGACCTAGTGCTGGGCACACTATAGGGTCGAGCACCAGGAAAGGGCCCTCGCCTACCTTTTGCTCTTTCATTGTATAGGGCAAGCATGAGGGTGATTTTGCAGACCACAAATAAACATTATGGACTTGGGAACCAAATTGGAATTTAACTGGAAAACAGAGAGAATGCTCTCGTGTTCAGAGGGGGAAACAGTCTCCCAGGCCTGGGGTGTCCACGTACGGCTTCCCAAAGATGTGGGAGATGCACCTTGAAGAATGACTCCATTTTATTTAGGAGATATGAAGTGTATTATAGAACATCAACTCCATGGAATATTATGGGATCATTAACATTATAATTAGAAAAACTGTGTAAGAACTTGAAAAAATGGTATACTAGTAAGTGAGCATGGCAGAATCAAACTTTCTGCTATGATCACAACTCGGTAAACTCCATGCTTATGAGTGTGTGATGGAAAGAAAGCTGGAAGATAAAAACAAAGGATGTGTTTGTTGTGGAGCAATACGGGGTGAATTTTCTTTTTCATTTCCATTTCCTTTGGGATTTTTGTTCTTGTTATCAATACAATACCATTTTGAAAGCAATGGGGGCTGGGAAGATGAGTGTTCCTAGCCAGAAAAACAACCTTGTCATAGACTTGAGACTGTGAGGGCAGTCTGTTTGTATGCTAGGGTTTCTGCAGTTGAGTTTTTTGTCTGTTGAACAGCTGTGCTCAGACAGCACCACTAGACCAGAAACCAGGACTGTTTTGATGGAATGTGCCAGACAGCCACAAACTCAGGCAAGTAACTTGCTCCTTGACTTAGTGAAAGAGACACCAGAGTCTTAGGAAGTCCTTCCTACCTGGGAGGTGCAGGAGAAAGAGGGGCTTTGGGACTCGAGTGGAAGGTGTCTGGTGTGTGAGCCTCGGTGGGAGGGTGTTTGGGGGGCTGAGAGGACGTGACCACAGTCAACCATCTCTGCTCTGGCGGTTTTAGCAGCAGTCACACCCTTTGTCCGGCAACGTTTACCCTGCACCACTTTTTTTCCAGAAAAACTGGGGAGTGGGGAGCTGCCTATCCAGCAGCCAACTAAGCTGTTTTCATTTTACGCTAATTGGCCCCAAACTGGTCAACAGGGGCATGGAGATGCTTCCCTCTTCTCACATCCCATGCCCCAGTCCATGGCGTCCAGCAAGAGCCCCAGTACCCCAGCCGCCCTCCAGATCCAAGCAGCTCATCTGCCAGTGAATTATGGGCCAGCTCAGGCTGTGAGGCACTCTCATTTCTCTTACAGAGAGCAACCTGGGAAAGGTGTCCCGCAGGGTGGAAGCACATGGAAATTCAAGTGGTCTCAAGCACCAGGGCTGCCTTTGTTTTCCTGGCTCACGAATCCGAGAACAACTTGAAAGGAAGAATTGTCAGGGCTGTCTCAGATCCTTGCTTCTGTCCCCCGACGTCCCAACCAGGGACTAGACATGACGCTGCATTCGTGGGAACTAGATACCCCAAGTTGCTGGCTTCTGGTCTCCATCTGCTTTCTGTAACTTCCCCAAAGCCCCACCGTTAGTGCCCAGGTCCCCCGGGGCGCTCATGATTAGCCTTCTTAAGTTCCTCCTCCCTGAGCTTCTTGTTGACATCATGACCAAGGGGCCTGCTGAGGCTGCCAGGGATTTCCAGAGTGTTGCTGACCTACACAGCAGGCTGCCCACGGGCTCAGCAGAGCTGCAGGGCCCTCAAGGCGAGTACATCCGCCCTGAGCCCCTGCTCCACTGCATTGACCCTCAGCATGAGAGCTGGGCTGCTTCTGCACAGAAGCGGGGAGCATGCCCACCGAACTCTCTGCTCTCCTTCGTCATCTGAGCCTCCAAGCAGCCTTGTGTGTGCCTGGAATAATCTAGAAGAGCAACTGCCTCTATTTTCACCTTCAATCTCTTTTTGGGGGCTTAGGCATGGATCACGGAGCAGGGCGAGGGAACAGACGCCTGGACAGGTCCATAGTACGCTTTCTGTCACATCCTTCCCTCCCAAGAAGGTCTTCTTGCCTCGAAGGCACTTTCCAAGCAGTTTATGCTAAGGTGTGTAAATATCACCCGCCCCACACCCAGAATGCTTGATTCTTAGTCGTAATCCCCCTCTATATGCCTTCAAGTTTTCTAAACTCAGTCCTTCCTCCAAATATAGGTGCTGAATGAGATGTAAGACATTACATCACAATCACCATCTAACCAATCGTCATTACCCTCCTCTTCAAGGTGCGCCCGTGGGTACCACAGAGTGCAACACCCCTAACGCATGCTCTGGCCTCATTCAGCATTAGTGAAAAACAGACCACAGGCCCTAAATCAAGTTTCTTGTGCCAAGCCTATGTCACCAAACCTAGACTTAATACCTAACTAGTTGCAGTTTCAGCTTCCCCGTGGAATGTAATCTTAACCAGTCTGTCTGGGACCACCTGGTCAGGACTAGTGAGGTAACCTGCCTGGTGGACCCCTTCCTTCCCCCAAAGGAAGGTGACCTTGCCTGATACGATCCACTCTTTGCTGGAAACTTCCTTGTCCTGCGCCCCTCTGCCTATAAAAGTCTCTCATTTTGTGCAGCCCTTCAGAGCTCCTTCCTATCTGATAGATGGGATGCTGCCTGATTCATGAATCACTGAATAAAGCCAATAAGATCTTTACATTTTACTGAAGTTGAAAGTTGTTTCTTAACAAAAAACAAAATTCAATTCGGTTAATTTATCTCATATTTGTCTGAGCCCACTGATACTCTGAGTTTGCTTCCTGAGCCCCTAGTGGGGTATAAGGATTGGCTGGTTTGAATAGTTTCCGTGGACTCTAGGGCATAGGGGCTGTCCTAGTTGTCTGGTACCCGGCCCCCCAGTGGGGTGATTAGGGCAGGTGGATGGTGGTCTGGAGTGTTAAGAGCTCCAAAAAGGAGGTGGTTGGAGAGAATGGGCCCTGGATTGGTTACTTTGCCTATGAAAGGTGCACTCAGGTGAGTTGTCTGCTATCGCTAGGAATTGGCCAGCCCTGGGAGGGGCAATCTCTCCGCTGTCAGCAAGACCCCAGATGCCAAAGGGTTAGAATAAAAAGGCATGCTTCTACAAGGTGTCATACAGTTTTATTATAATGGTTAACCGTTGAACAACCTTGTATCCTAGTTCCATAGCCTAAAAGTTCCCAAAGGGATCAAAGCTAATAAGAAGGCAGAGGTCCAAAGAGTAAAGACAGTCTTGAGCCATCACAGAACATCACTGGTGACCTGAAGGAGACTGAGGTCACCAAAGGGCAGCCCAGGGAGTGTGTGGATAGAGATGGAGACCAGCGGCACTGGCTGCAGGGTGTGGACTCAAGGTCTGTGAACAGCAGTCTCTTATCCATTGGCCAGACTGCTGAATTGCTAACAAGAAGTGAGAAGTCCTCCAAAGGACGTGGCTTAAATCCCACTACGCTCCTCCCTGAACCGCTGGTCTCAGTATCCTTTGCTCTCAGTCCTTTCAAGACAGACTCTCTGATGCAACCTGGCTGAGTGAGACACGCTTAGATTGCCTTCCAGCTCTGCAACTCGCTACCCGAGTGTCTGCTATTTAGTCACCTCTCTGCACCTCTGTTTCTTAAGCTGTAAAACAGGAATAATATTGCTGTTGTAGGCTCTTTATGGGAATTCAATAAGATAAAGCATGCCAGGTGCCTGGTACACAGCCTAATACGTATAGGGGCCCAACAAATCTGGTTTCTTTTCCCTGACTTTGAGAAGGCAGTGAAGGTGTTAAAAACTTTTTTAAGCTATGAAGTATATGAAGTATACAGGAAAAATTGTGCAAAAACAAAAGACAACTCAAAATTTTATCACAAAGCTGGTACCCAAGCACCCATGGACCCAACACCCAGGTAAGAAAATAACACATCATTAGCACCTTAGAAGCCCCATTCATGCCTAAGCCCAAGCGGTGCCCACCCCTCCCTCCTGAAAGGGAACCATTCTCCTGAGGTTTGCGGTTATCCCGTGTGTGTGTGTGTGTGTGTGTGTGTGTGTGATATATATATATGTCTCTTACATCACATATGTCTATCTAAACTCTACATTTTAGTTTTAGCCACTTCTTAAACTTTGTATAAATGAATTATACAATATGCTTTTTTTTTTTTTTTTTTTTTTTTTTGCGGTACGCGGGCCTCTCACTGTTGTGGCCTCTCCCGTTGCGGAGCACAGGCTCCGGACGCGCAGGCTCAGCGGCCATGGCTCACGGGCCCAGCCGCTCCGCGGCACGTGGGATCTTCCCGGACCGGGGCACGAACCCGTGTCCCCTGCATCGGCAGGCGGACTCTCAACCACTGCGCCACCAGGGAAGCCCCAATATGCATTTTTTGTTGTTGTGTCTGCCTTTTATTATTCAACAGTGTGTTGTCAGATAGCTTTAAATGTGTTTTCACTGAGAGATTCACGGAGCTGGTGTTTGCTTTCCTTTCATTGCTCGGTGGTATTTCGATAGATGGATATACCGCAAGTGGTTTATCCGTTTTTGCAGTTGATGCACGTTGGGCTGTTTCCAGTTTGGGGGCTATTACAAATAGTAGTGCAGCAAACATTCCTGTACATGATTCCTGCTGCATTCCTGTTAAGTATGTAGTTAGAAATGGAATTGCTGAGTTACAGGGAATGCAAATCCTCAACTTTAGCAGAAAATGCCAGGTTTCACAAGTGGTTGTACCAATTTATATTCCTTATAAATTTAGAAACTAGTTGCTCCCTGTTCTCGTCTACTTGGTAACGTCAGCCCTTCAAATTTCAGCCACAGTTCTCATAAGTATGCAGCGGCTTTGCACTGCTGCTCTAATTCACATTTCTATGATTTCTAATGAGGCTGAGCATTCTGTGTTTATTGGCCATTTGGAAACCTTCTTTTGTACCTGGTTAAGAGCATGTTGAAGTCTCTTGCCCACTTTTCTGTTAGACTGTCTGTCTTTTCTTTGACTTATAATAGTTTTTTTTTTAAAAAATATTCTGGATGGAAGCCCTTTTTTGACTTTATGCAGCAAATATATTCCTCCAGTCTTTGGGTTGCCTTTTTATTTGTTTTCTTACCGGCATCTTTTGATGACCAGAAGTTCTTAATTTTTGAAGACAGTCAGGTTAACCTTTTCCTTTTGGTTAGCAGTGTGTGTGTGTGATGTTTTATGTCACCTACCCCAAGATTATGAAGAGCCATCCTTTAGATGTTCCATTGTTTTACTTTGAACACCTAACATTCTAAATCCAACTGGAGTTGGTTTGGGGTATGGTATGTGTGGTAAACACCAAAATTTTCTGTCCTTTCCCTTACATTTGCACATGAATATCCAATTGTTCCAGCACAATTGGCTGAAACGCCCACCCTTGCTTCTTTCTTTGTGGCGCCACATCTGTCATCTGTCCATTCATGCATGATTCTATTTCTAGGCTCTTAATTATTCCATTGATCTATTTGTCTATCCTTGTCTTAATTAATCTCTTATAATAATTCTTAATATCAAGTAGAGTCAGGCTCCCACCCTTCATCTCTGAAAGTGTCTTAACTTTCTTTGCCATTTGCTTTTCCACATAAAGTTTAGGATCAGTTCCCAATTTCCCCCCCAAAATAAAACCTTGAGATTGTATTGAATCTATCAATTGATCTAGTAAGAACTGACATCTTAAAAATATTGTTTCAAATTTGCACGGCACACCCCTTCATTTATTTGGGTCTTCTTTAATTTCTCTTTTTGTATTTTCTGCAATGAAGTCTTTATACGACTTTTGTTAGATTGAATCCTTGGTATTTGATATTTTTCATGCTAATGTGAGGTGTATATTTTAAATTTTCTTTTCATTTTATGGCAGGTATAATATAAATATATATAAATTTAAAAGATTATATCTATATATCTTTAGTCGCTTACAGAATTTACTTTCCACTCCTAGCTTACTAAGATTTTTGTTTTTTCAATTTAATGAACAAATGTTTAAATTTTCCAGATGACATTTCTACATCTGTTATTTTCCCTTTATTCTGCTAATGTGGTATATTATGTTGATTTTTAAATGTTTACTTAAACCATGTATTCCTGAAATAAACTCAAATACTTATATTATCATATATATGCTAAATATATATACATATATATGTATATATTGCCAGATTCAGCTTGCTAACATTTTCTTTAGGATTTTTGCCTCTCTGCTCACAAATGAGTATTTTCTTTTCTCATAATGACCTTGTCAGGTATTTGTTAAGGTATTCTGACATCATAAAACAAACTGGGGAGCAGTTTCTCTTAATCTTTGTGCAAGATTGTCATTGCCAGTAAAGCTATTTGCTCCTACAATTGCATTTGTAGAACATTTAAAATTCTGGTTTCATTTTCTTTAAGTTATTAAAATATTCAGATTTTCTATTTCCTCCTGTGTCATTTTTTTGCATTTTATTGTCTTATATTTTTAAAATTGAAGTACAGTTGATTTATAATGTTTCAGACATACAGTAATTACAAGATATTGAATATAGTTCCCTGTGCTGCCTCTTGGGTCACTTTTAATAAATTATATGTTTCTGGATTCATCTCATCTAAAACTTAGTATGTGTTGACATAAGGCTGTTGATAATATTCTCTTATTTCCTTTCTCTGCATGATCTTTGGTGACGTGCCCTATTTTGTTCCTGACATTAGATATTCGTGCCTTCCTTCTTTTTCTAGTGATCAATCTGACTAGACATGTGTCAATTTTACTAGGCTCCCCTTTCTGTCCAAAGTATAGCTTTACTGATCCTCTTTTGTAGGCTGTCTCTGCCATAAATTTTTGCTTTTATATTTATTTTTCTTTCTTCTACGTTTCTTTAACATTTGTCATATATGCTTTTTTTTAACATATTTATTGGAGTATAATTGCTTTACACTGTTGTGTTAGTTGCTGCTGTATAACAAAGTGAATCAGCTATACGTATACATATATCCCCATATCCCCTCCCTCTTGCGTCTCCCTCCCACCCTCCCTATCCCACCCATCTAGGTGGTCACAAAGCACCGAGCTGATCTCCCTGTGCTATGCGGCTGCTTCCCACTAGCTATCTATTTCACATTTGGTAGTGTATATATGTCCATGCCATTCTCTCACTTCGTCCCAGCTTCCCCTTCCCCCTCCCTGTGTCCTCAAGTCCATTCTCTATGTCTGCGTCTTTATTCCTGTCCTGCCCCTAGGTTCTTCAGAACCTTTTTTTTTTTTTTTAGATTCCATATATATGTGTTAGCACATGGTATCTGTTTTTCTCTTTCTGACTTACTTCACTCTGTATGACAGACTCTAGGTCCATCCACCTCACTACAAATAACTCAATTTCGTTTCTTTTTATGGCTGAGTAATAGTCCATTGTGTATATGTGCCACATCTTCTTTATCCATTCATCTGTTGATGGACACTTAGGTTGCTTCCATGTCCTGGCTATTGTAAATAGTGCTGCAGTGAACACTGTGGTACATGACTCTTTTTGAATTATGGTTTTCTCAGGGTATATGCCCAGTAGTGGGATTGCTGGGTCATATGGTAGTTCTAGTTTAGTTTTTTAAGGAACCTCCATACTGTTCTCCATAGTGGCTGTATCAATTTACATTCCCACCAACAGTGCAAGAGGGTTCCCTTTTCTCCACAGTCTCTCCAGCATTTATTGTTTGTAGATTTTTTTGATGATGGCCATTCTGACCAGTGTGAGGTGATACCTCATGGTGGTTTTGATTTGCACTTCTCTAATTATTAGTGATATTGAGCATTCTTTCACGTGTTTGTTGGCAATCTGTACATCTTCTTTGGAGAAATGTCTATTTAGGTCTTCTGCCCATTTTTGGATTAGGTTGTTTTTTTGATATTGAGTTGCATGAGCTGCTTGTAGATTTTGGAAATTAATCCTTTGTCAGTTGCTTCATTTGCAAATATTTGCTCCCATTCTGAGGGATGTTTATCGTTTTCGTCTTGTTTATGGTTTCCTTTGCTGTACAAAAGCTTTTAAGTTTAATTAGGTGCCATTTGTTTATTTTTGTTTTTATTTCCCTTTCTCTAGGAGGTGGATCAAAAAGGATCTTGCTGTGATGTATGTCATAGAGTATTCTGCCTATGTTTTTCTCTAAGAGTGTTATAGTGTCTGGCCTTACATTTAGGTATTTCATCCATTTTGAGTTTATTTTTGTAAATAAAAAAGTATTCTAATTTCAATCTTTTACATGTAGCTGTCCAGTTTTCCCAGCTCCACTTACTGAAGGGCTAGCTTTTCTCCACTGTATATTCTTGCCTCCTTTATCAAAGATAAGGTGACCTTATGTGCATGGTTTTATCTCTGGGCTTTCTATCCTGTTCCATTGATCAGTATTTTTGGTTTTGTGCCAGTACCATACTGTCTGGATTACTGTAGCTTTGTAGTATAGTCTGAAGTCAAGGAGCCTGATTCCTCCAGCTCCGTTTTTCTTTCTCAAGATTTCTTTGGCTATTTGGGGTCTTCTGTGTTTCCATACAAATTGTGAAATTTTTTGTTCTAGTTCTGTGAAAAATGCCATTGGTAGTTTGATAGGGATTGCACTGAATCTGTAGATTGCTTTGGGTAGTATAGTCATTTTCACAATGTGCATTCTTGCAATCCAAGAACATGGTATATCTCTCCATCTGTTTGTATCACCTTTAATTTCTTTCATCAGTGTCTTATAGTTTTCTGCATACAGGTCTTTTGTCTCCTTAGGTGGTTTACTCCTAGGTATTTTATTCTTTTTGTTGCAATGGTAAATGAGAGTATTTCCTTAATTTCTCTTTCAGATTTTTCATCATTAGTGTATAGGAATGTGAGAGATTTCTGTGCATTAATTTTGTATCCTGCTACTTTACCAACTTCATTGATTAGCTCTAGTGGTTTTCTGGTAGCATCTTTAGGATTCTCTATGTATCGTATCATGTAATCTGCAAATGTCATATATGCTTTTAACCTATTCTTTTCTCAAATTTCTTGAAATGTATGCATCCCACTAGTTTTCTGGGGTTTTGTGGTAAAATACACATAATATAAAATTTACCTTTAGTGACATTTAGTACATTCACAGTGTTGCACAACCTTCATCATCATGTAGTTCCAGAAAGTTTTCATCACCCCAAAAGCAAGCTCTGCACTTATTAAACAATCTCTTACCAGTCCCCTCTCCTCCCAGGCCCTAGTAACCACTGAGCTGCTTTCTGTCTGCGTGGATTTGCCTCTTCTGGATATTTAATATAAAGGGAATCATTCAATAAGAGGGGACTAGGTAATTCCCTGGTGGTCCAGTGGTTAGGGCTCAGCACTTTCATTGCAGTGGCCCAGGTACAGTACTTGGTCAGGGAACTAAGATCCCACAAGCCACGTGGTATGGCCAAAAGGAAAAAAAAAAAAAAAAAAAAATATATATATATATATATATATATATATATATATATGGACCAAAAATTCAATGGCATAAAATGTAGGTTAATGGAAATCAGTATTTTTTTCAATCTATATTGCCACTATACTGTATTGTCATATACTGTACAATACTGACTGTGCACTGAAATAAGAAAGTCCCAAATGATTAAGGCTTTCACCTATTACTGTATCCTTCCTCCAATAAAAGGTAATAAAGTTAGCCATCCCTCTCCAAATGGGGTTGGCCAGAGGATGAGACAACCCAAACACCAATTGTGTTTTTTCCAAATTCATGTTATTGTCTAATGTGGTATTTTAGGACACACACACACACACACACACACACACACACACACACACACACAGCTTGAATTAAAATCCAAGGATTGCTACACTTGTAGTTGTAGACCATACCATCTTCTCTAGCTACTTTAAGTAGGGAGGAATTTATTAAATGGTATTTAGTAACTTAGAAAATCTTTGGAAAGGCTGATAGAACAGGCTTCAGGTTAAGTTCAGGAACAATTATGGGTGAGAAACAGAGCAGAAGAAATTACCTCTGCCGTGTTTCGAAAGCTGTTTACCTTTGTTTTTCTCTGTAAAATGTATGACCCACACTTTCCTCTTAACTTTGTTTCAAATCAAAGTGTCACTTGGGTGCATCTGATTGGTGGAAATTCAGTTAAGTTGCTTGCTGTTATCATGGTTGATTTTACATTATTATCCCTTTAAATCCAGCACATTCTTATCAGCTACTTGGGGATCAACACAGAAAGCCACCACAGAGGCTTGCACTTGCCTCTAGAACTTCCCGGGGCTCACGAATGATCTTAGGCTTCTTCTTACGGACTCCAGACCTTTCTTTTGTTGGCTCCCATCATGGCTGATCTCAATGGCTTCATACATTGACTCTCCCTCTCTGTCCAGCTCTGTTTGAATCGGCGACCTTATTTTAAACTGCCTCGTTGAGTCTTAGGACACAGTTTCCAGGGATTGTGGCTCAGTTCCATGCACCAAAACTCTGGGAAAGTTTCCTCCATCATCCAGGACACACCCAGGACTTTGAAATACTTCTCCAGACAGCCCTACACTATCCTCAACCCCTCTAACAGGGGGAGGAGGAGACACTGTACTATTATTGTTGTTGTTATTAATAAGAGAGAGTGTGCTAGCATAGGAAAGCTCCCAAATAAAGAGAATAGTGTCCCCTGGATTTGTGCAACATGAAGATACTGACACAGTATCCACTGGTGGGAAAGAGAAAGAACTCGAAAGGAAGCAAGTGGTTATAACAGAAAGAAGGTCGGGGGAACCTGAGATCATACACGGAGACCAACACAGTAGCTTTAAGGGTTTTGAGGGCCCTAACACACTTCTCTTGCAAGCCACGGTCCTTGCAACGAATATCTAGGTGTGGGCGGGGAGGGAGGAAGATCATGAGACCCGCATGCTCTCAGTATTGTACCTGGAAGCACCTTGTTCCTCTTTATCATTTTCTATTTCATGTACCGTTTAGCACACCACGTTCATGCTTACGCCTGTGATCTTTTGAAGATCTAAGCTCATGAATCTGTAAAGTTCAAAGAATCTCATTTAATGTTTTCTCCACATTGTGGGTGATTTGTTTTCCACTTGATAGTAAAGATTTTGTTTTTAAAAATAAGAAAAAATGTCTTTGATATCCTAACTTTGAGATTTCCTTCCAAATACATTTTCACGTGTGCAAGTATGTTTATACATGTCAGATTATGTGACTTTGAAGTGTTTTGTGTTTGTGGGTCCCAATGTGTGCACTCATTCATGTATGTGTGTATACACATACATGTACTTTATGAACTGTTGCTATGAAGTAATGACATTGGTTTTTGTAACATGAATGCTGAAATGACAAAAGGAGCGAACATCTAGGGCAGTGAATCTCAACAGGGGGCAATTCTGCTCCCTGGTGCGTGTGGGAGGGGCATTTAGCACTGTCCGCAGACATTTCTGGCTACCAAAAATGGGGTTAGGGTGCTCCTGGCATCTAGTATACAGAGGCCAGGGATGTTGCTAAATATCCTACAGTGCACGGGGCAGCCCCCTGACCCCTGCCCACGACAAAGAGCTATTTGTCCTAAAGTGTCCATAGTGCCAAGGTTGAGAAACTCCGTTCTAGACACATAGTACTGAACAAAAGTTTACCGGGCACCTATAATATTCAAGACTCTGTTTTAGCCTTGGTTCAGAAATAAGCATAATGTAAACATCTATTGGTACGCCCCCCATGTATTTAGTAAGGGAGTGTATCAGGCAGGGTCTCAACTGGAAACACTTGGTACGCACAGATTAAGATAAGTTGAAGAACTAGTTACAAAGGAACGAATATAGGGAGAGCATAAGGGAGAGTGTGGTGGCCTGGGCTAGTAGCCACCAAGGTGTTATCCTCCGTGGGACCTACAGAGCTAAGGTGTGGAGTGGATACTGGAACCTGGAAGGGGATGGAGTCTTCTGGTGCAGCCACCTTGAAGGGAGCGAGCTTCAGTTGAGAGAGTTAACCTTGAGGTGACCTCCAAGGGAAAGAACTAGGGGACCAATTACCCCCACCTCCCTCCCACCTACGCTAAGGGCCCCCCATGGGCCAACAGAAGCCAGAGAACAAGCCAGAGAACAAGCTGGGCTTACAGCTCAGCCCAACCAGAAGCCGGATGGAGAACAGTGAGGGAGGGGGGCGGGCACCAGGGAACATGAAGGTGAACGAAGGTATCTGGGCAAGGACTTACTTTGTAAAGGACTCTCACTGAAAGCAGATACTGGTAAGAGCCACCAAATCAAGGGCTCTCAGCTTTCGGAGGCGTGAGGGGTTCTTTCTAGCTTGGATGAGCTCAGGGAGGCCTCAGTAAAGGATGCGGCATTTGAAAGACGGCCTTGGGAAGTGACTAGAGTAACCAGCATGCCAGCCTTTTCCCACTTTGAAAGGGCACCTTCGTCTCGTACACGCAGGGGAGGGGGGGGGGCTTCGGCTGCAGGCCTCGCCAGCCTCCTCTCCTGCCCACGGATCCCAGCCCTGCCGCTGCTCCTAGAACATGCTGCTGGAAAGCATCTCCCAGCTAGGACACTTCTCCCTGGGCCTGGCCACGCTCACAAGGGGGACTGGGCAGGCCCTGCTTCTCTCCATTAGCCTGTTTCTTTGTTCTTCGTAACACCACTATTTTACACATATATAAGCATATATGTGTATATACTACTTTCATATATATGTGTATGTGTGTATATATACATCAACTGTTACGTAGGATTGCAGTACCCAAAGGACATTTACATAACAGAGGAGCACAGATATTTAAAACCTTAATATGCCTTTCACCCTAGTACAAGGGAAAAACGCTCACCAAATGAAACCCACACAGGGAACGCCCTCCTGTGCTCCCCCAGCTCCTAGCCATGCTCTCCCGTTTGGGGGTCTGTTCCTCGTTGTGGATCCTCTTCTACTCTCCCTCCTATGAGTATTTTTAAAAATATATTTATTTTATTTTATTTATTTGGCTGCACCGGGTCTTAGCTGCGGCACGCAGGACCTTTTTAGTTGCGGCATGCATGTGGGATCTAGTCCACTGACCAGGGATTGAACCCGGCTCCCCTTCACTGGGAGCAAGAAGCCGTAACCGTGGGACCACCAGGGGCCACTCCTCTTCCCCTAGCGGCCTCTGTACGTAGTGAGTTGCTGACCATCCTCTTTGTTCTATTGATAACTCATTGGAAAGCCGTGGGGTTTCTTTCCAATTCGGCCTCCACCATGGGCACATCTGCCTTTCCCAAGGATAAATATTAATTATCAGAGATATTACACTCTAAACCCAGAAGGTGGAAGAGAAGTATTTTTCTTACATCCCCAATGCTTTCAAAGCTGCCTCTCTACGTGTAATGAACACCTCGTATCATTTACTTTTGAACAGTGTAAGCGCGCCCACCCCTTCAAACTAGGACCCCCTAGAGCCTGCTGGAAATAAGAAGTGGGCCCATTTTCCAGCTTTATGCCTCTTAAGAACTGCCCTCATGACTACACTAAGACCTAACAGGGGCTTTGTAATTAGTTCTTAATTACAAGGTGAGATTAAATTCCTAGCCAGCCAAGAGCATTCTCTTCCCCAGACTCTGAATGGAGAGAAAAAGGATGGTTTTGTTTTTCTAGTAACATAAGATTTTACACTGAGAGATGAGAGCTGGAGCATGAGGTCTGATATTCAAGGTGGAAAGAACATCGTAAGCACAGAGGTTGGAAATAATGCACATAACCTATTGTTTAAATGAACATTGTTTAGAAATGTGAAAGCAATGAACTGTGGGTGTATACCTAGCAGGCACCAGATTATAGGTGATGTTTAATTATTTCCTTTAAAGATTGATTTTGTATTTTTAAAAATTACATGCTGCTGATTTAGAGAAGGATATTAACTCACTGGAATAGAATCACAAAAATCCATTTGTTTTTTCAGTTTCTGCTGCTACTTGGGTTAACTCCTTTCCCCCCCCCCACCCCACTTGATAGCAGATTCCCTTCATGGCATCATAGTTGAATTCCATAACTTTTTGGTCCCTTTGGGTTATTCTGTCAGTCTGGTTTCCTTTCTCAGACTCTGTGTTGTTTTTGAAATTGTTAATTTCACGGTCATTCCAAAGTCCTCTTCCACCATCCCCCAGCTCTTCCCCCAACTACAGGGGCCAAAGTCAACAACAGCAGCTCAGAACAGGGAGGGTGGTACACACCAAGCTGCTGTTGGGGCCCTGGGGAGGGAGAGGGTTGGAGCATCTCCTTCCTGGCTGTCCAGTGGGAAGCTTGCTTCTTTCTGTTGGCTGCTGTTTCCTCTCTAACACTCAGTAGCCAGAAGCCATTGGTTCTGCCTGAATGTCAAGTTTCCAAAGGAATGTTGGTTACTTGAGGGAGGGTACCTGTTGGTGTTTCAGGGAGCCCTAGGCAGCCCTGCCCCCTGCACGTTTCCCTGGGTTCAACTCCTAGTTGTGATGTGTCCCTCATCTTCCTCCCAGTAGCCACTCCAGACTGTCTAGCCATCCCATCTTGTCTATGGGGCCGCCATACCAGGTTTCAAGCTGTCTGGAGCTCTATCCTTCACGCCTGGTCAGGAAACACACAGGTTTGCCACGTGAAATGAGGAGGGTCACTGGTTCCCTACTGGCATATACCCTTCTGCCCTCTGTAGCGCTGGCAGGAGGCATCTTCTTGTCCCCTTTTGACCAAGATGATCTCCAGTCCCCAACTTAGTGGAGGGAAAGAAGGCTCAGGCACTTTCCTGAACCCCCTGGATTCTCCTAGTTGTTCTCCCTCTTAGCGTTGTGGAGAACAGGCTAGAGCCCATTTTCACGAACTGACACTCCTTCAAAATGCCACCTCCTCTCCCTGTCGCCTCCTTTCCTGTTGCCGTTGTGTGTGAGGAGTGGGTGGGTGGTACTCTCTTTACTGAATGGCATCCTTCTACACGCCCTGAAGGAATGGGGCTGAACACAGAGCCGGTGGTCCTAGCAAGTGAGAAGGTGGGGTACCTCGTAACAGCTGTTTTCAGCCATGGACCTGAGTAGCCAATTGCAATAGGTGGCAACTGACAACACCGTGTTACTGTTATGACCACCCTTCAGAGATACGCGTATCCCCTCCCACAATTTGGTTCGGATGTCAGAACTGATGATGCCACACATTCACCAAGAAGGTATGAAAAGTTTTATTACTTAGGGGTTTGAGGTCTCTGGGGGAGAGCAGAGCGGTACGCTTAAGTAGACCCCAAATAACTTCAGAGATGGAGGAAGGGCGCCAGGCCTGGGTTTTTAGGGCAGTTAAGGAATGGGGCCAGGGTGAGAGTTCTCAGGCAGGGGCTGGGGCTAGCTGGGTTTCACTCTCCTGCTGGCGCCAAGGAGGCTTTCTTATCAGTTTCCCCAGATGTGGGGTACAAGGGGTAGAGGGAGGGGTGGAGTTTACAAATTGTCAGTTGTTGAACATAAAAAACGGGGCCCACAAGCACGTGAAAAGATGCTCAACATCACTAATTATTAGAGAAATGAAATCAAAACCACAGTGAGGTATCACTTCACTCTGGTCAGAATGGCCATCATCAAAAAGTCTATGAATAATAAATGCTGGAGAGGGTGTGGAGAAAAGGGAACCCTCCTCCACTGTTGGTGGGAATGTAAATTGGTGCAGCCACTAAGGAGAACAGTATGGAGGTTCCTCAAAAAACTAAAAACAGAGTTGCCATATGATTCAGCAATCCCACACCTGGGCATATATCCAGACAAAACTCTAATTCGAAAAGATACATGCATCCCAATGTTCATGGAAGCACTATTTACAATAGCCAAGACATGGAAGTGACCTAACTGTCCATCGACAGATGAATGGATAAAGAAGATGTGGTATATATCCACAATGAAGTACTACTCAGCCATAAAAAAAGAATGAAATACTGCCATTTGCAGCAACATGGGTGGACCTAGAGATTATCATACTAATAAGTGAAGTAAGTCAGACAGAGAAAGACAAATAACATATGATATCGCTTATGTGTGGAATCTAAAATATGATACAAATGAACTTATCTACAAAACAGAAACAGACTCACAGACATAGAAAATAATCTTATGGTTACCAACGAGAAAAGGGGGGAGGGATAAATTAGGAGTTTGGGATTAACTCATACACACTACTATATATAAAATAGATAAACAACAAGGACCTACTATATAGCACAGGGAACTATATTCAATATATTGTAATAAACTGTAATAGAAAATAATCTGAAAAATAATATATATATATATATATATACACACACACACATATATATATGAATCACTTTGGGGGAATTCCCTGGTGGTCCAGTGGTTAAGACTCTGAGCTTCCAATGCTGGGGGCCCAGCTTTAATACCTGGTCATGGAACTAGGATCCCACAAGATGCACCGCGCGGCCAAAAAAAAAACAAACCAAAAACGGAATCACTTTGCTGTATGCCTGCAACTAACGAAATATTGTACATCAACTATACTTCAATTAAAGACGTTTAAAAAGAATGGGGCCAGATTCTTTCTTACAGTTACGTAGACATTAGAAAAAACTCAGACGGTACTGCTCTTCAAAGTCGTCGCTGCCGAAAGCTGGTCTGGTCCTCCAAGGAGCAGAAACCAAGACAGGATTAACTGTGCAAGGGTTTTTAGGAAAAATGCCTGCCAGGGAAAAAAACAGGGAGCAGACCAGACAAGCTGGAAGAGCCATCAGACTGTGACACAGAAGTCTGACCTTGAGTGAAGGACAGAAAGAGAGAAGGTTTGACGGAAATGTCCTAGGCTGCCATGTCATCTGCAAAAGGATCAGCAAAGTCTGGGGATGTTTCTGTGCTGAGGTTGGCCACCCCAGGAGTCCGCGCCAGTAAGGGGTCTGCCTTTGTGCCCCGGCTGCATGCGGGTCTGAGCTGGCAGGAGCCCTGGTCTTCGTGTGCACAGGTGGCTTCCCCGGCTCTGCAGCTGGGCCCCTGTCAATTGACCTTCCTATAGGTGGAAGCCTGGGAGGCAGCCTCATGGCCACCCCATACAGACACCTAGTCCAATGATTGTTTCATCGCTAAAATCATTTTGCAGCTCCTTTTCAGGGAGATGTCTTCACAGGATAGTATAGAAGCAATGAAAGGGCAGAGAGTTTCATAGCTTTTAAAAAGACCCTTTACTCTTGACCAAAACCAGCATCGGCCAGCTAGAGTACCCCTCTTAGTACTTATCGGTGTGGATTTGGCTATTACACACACACACACACACACACACACACACACACAGACTCTGCACTTAAATGATAAAAGTCATCATTAACGACATCCCAAGGAATACGCCACAGTATCTGAAGGCAGTATCTGAATTAAAAGGAACAATTCCAGACACCTTTGGAACAATGGTAACATGGTAAGAATAATTGTACTGCCTTCCAAGGTGACTTCACTGAGGTGGACCATTCTTAGCATATACAGGATTTGGGGGACAATAGTGAAAATTCAAAATAGCTCTGCTTTCTACCTTCATTTCTTCTCTGTGTGTGCTCGGACAGATGGGGATGTGCAGGAATTATTCACCATAAAGCTGATGGACTCTTCCAAAGCTCTGGGCTTAGTTTTGAATTTGTACTTTTATATTCTTTTTATTTTCAAGGGGATATTCCCAAATTTTATAACTTTTAGGATCCACAACGCCTTCACCCACGCCAGGAATGTGTGTTTGTGTGTGCACATCCTGGCTGTGTTTGTGTGTATTCCTATGGCTTCCTTCCCCCCATCCTCACACTTGGGTGCATATGGTTCTCCAGATGGGGTAATGTTCTCCTTCACACATGTTTTTAAATGTCTTTGGATTGTTTAACAAAAAAAGTTAAAGGGTAAAAGAGTAAACACCTGCTTAGACAAATCTCTGAACCAAAGTGAGGGACGGAGGAGGGACATTTTTCTTTCCCTGCCGGGGCTCAAGCTTCAAGTTTCCAATGTAGTCAAATTTGGGGGAAATGATCTTTCTTCAGACCACTAGAGGGCACCAGTGTGCAGACAATTGTCAGGTTTGGGAGGGGTGCCGAGCTCCACGGAACAAGAGGGAAGGTGACTCTCACATTCCCATAGCCACCGAGTCCCTCTCCTTTTCAAAACACCTCTTGCTACACTCAGGATGTTTCTTTCCGGATCTGAATCATCCGAGTATTTCCTCCTCGCCTACCCTTCTACGAGGCTACACACCCCCCTCCTCCAGATTCCTTGTTGTCGTGACCATCATCTCTGTGGATGAAGGTTGAAGGACCCCCAGGAGCATAGACCAGGGAGACCTACGGGTCCCGGAAAAAACACTGAAATTATTATCAGGAGACCTGGACTCAAGCCCCAGATCTGTCATTGGCTGTGTGATCTTGAGAAAATCACTTTACCTCTCTGAACCTCTGTGTGCTTATCTGCAAAATGGGAGGGAGAGTCCTCCAAAGTTCTTTGTGTTTCTGAGAAAAAGACTGGATACAGTTAAGCATCCTGCTTTGAAGGCAAAAGCCTCGTTCTTTCCTGTCATGCCGAAAACCTCTCCTTCTAAAATTCTAAAACCTGCTTCCTTAGTATTCTTTATCAACTCCTGATGAATAAAATTCCAAATTAAGGACTTCTTTGGGTTTCCAGGCCAACATATAAGGAACTTGGACTTCAATTCTTCCACCCACACAACAGGAGAAAATATGAACAAACTGAAAATCAACAACTCTTCTTAGATCAATCAGAAAACTGACATCCTAGGGCAAACTGCTACCCCCCCACCAAATGGAAGAGACAGACAGGTAGACAAAGAATCACACCTTACTGGAGCTGAAGATCAGGAGAAGAAAACTCTGCAGGAACCAGTACTGGGTTCCTTTTACCTAGTTTATCACGTCAAACTTGCAACAAAAAAATGACAAAGCATACTAAGAGACTTAAATGGAACAAAACAAAAAATGACACGGGTTGAAGAGACAGGGCAAACATCAGAACCAAACTCAAATGTGGCAGAGATGTTGGAATTAGCAGACTGGGAATTTAAAATGACTATGATTCGTATTCCAAGGGCTCTAATGGAAAAAGTAGACAACATGCAAGAACAGATTGGCAGATTGGGAATGGAAGCAGTGAGATGGAAACTCCAAGAAAGAATCAAAAGGGAAGGCTAGAGATCAAAACACCATGACAGGAATGAAGAACGCCTTTGATGGACTCATCAATAAACTGGACTCGGCCGAGGAAAGAATCAATGAGCTTGAAGGCATCAATAGAAACTTCAAAAACGGACGTTCAAAGAGGAAAAAGAATGAAAAAGATAGAACAAAATACCGAAGGGCTGTAGGACAGTAACAGAAGGTGTTATGTACGTGTATTAGGATTACCAAATTAAAGACTTCCTCTCTCATCTATTCATAACCACATCACTTACATAGCCACGTCACTCTACCCTGCAAAACCCAGAGCTGAACTAAGAAACCATGTTTTTGCTTGTAACTCCTAACATTGCCATACCTTATTAAATTATCTCTGTTTAAACAATGAAAGACTTCCCGAGGGATGTGTGAGAATTTGAGGCAGCGGAAAGGGGCTTACCTGGTTTCTCTATCACCTCTTTGGACTCATTAAACTGGGCTTGAAGTGACTTCCGTCTTCTCCCATCTTCTGCCCGAATCTCCTACTCCTCAAAAGACAGCTCGTTCAAACCACTGGACTGTGACCAGGGGACTGGACTGGTCACTGGATTGTGACCAGTGAGCTGATATTTCTTCATGGTATCAACTGGAAAGTCATATCCCGTTTCCAGTGGAGCTTTGTCTGGAGCTGGAGAAAAATTGGACCAGAGAGTTTGGAGTAGCATGTGGAGAGGTAACTTCCTTGCTGTCACTTCAAGGTCACAGGCTTGAGGTCTGCTGACTATACTGATTTCTCCTGTTCATCACTTTCTCTTTATTTTAATCACCTTCATTATAAATGTCCTCATAAAAGGCCTGCCACCTTCCATCCTCGTTGCTACCCTCCCCCAGTCCCATCTGCATCCTACTTAGGATTCTTCAGTAGCATTCTTCTTGAGAGGGACATTCAAAGCCATCTATGACCTAGTGAGTGGATCTCTCGTTGCACCCCCCTGACCTTCTCCTTTCTCACTAGCCACCATGTTCGTGCAACACTGAGCTGTTTGTAGTTATCACAACCCAAGGCATTTTACTTCCTTGTCCTTACGTATGCTGCTCCCTCTGCTAGAAAGATTTCTCCCCACTCTTGGACTACATGCTCTAAGATTCAGCTCAAGTGCCCCCTCCACCAGGAAGTCTTCCCTGAGAAGCCAGTCCAGGTTTCATGCCTCTCCTAGTTTCTCCCCCATAACACAGGCAGACCTCTGCTATGCCACTTCCCTGGAGTACCATCGCTTTCCTAGTCACCTTCAAGTGCCTGGGGGGCAAGAATTGTGTCCCTTTCTCTAAGCTTATTATCTAGTACAATATATGGAACACGGTTTGTTACATGAATAAAAGTATGAAATAGTTGACAGAATGTAAAACTCTCAAAAATATGTTGTGAAAAGAAGGTGAATGTGGATCATGAGGGAGAAGAAAAGAAAAAGAAGAAAAGCAAAGCAGAAAAGAAAGTAGGCAGGAAAGTTCTATGTACTGTTTTAAACATAATAATTGGAGGAATTAACATTTCAGTCCTGGTTCAGACTGTTAAGGAAATACAGTTTAAGAAATGCCTTTTGAAATGCATTTTTGAAAAATCTTAAAAATAAGAATCAGTAGAGCTTAAAACGAAATACGTCTTTCAAAACGCTAAATCCACTTGTCAAGCCAGAAAGCAAAGAAAACATAAAAAGGTGGAAAGCACAGAAAAAGATGACAGAACAAAGATCAAACATAGGAGTTGTATCAATAAAAGCAAATGGATCAAGCTTTTCTATTAAAAGACAAAACCAATGGGGTCAAAACCCCAAACCTGAGTATGTACTGTCTACAATTTACATACCTAAAATAAAATGATCCAAACAGACTAAGATAAAAGCATGGGAAAAGACATGGCTGAAATATTAAAAAGGAAAAATATGGAAAATGGAAGTTACCATATTAATAGAAGACAAAGTAAAAAAATCTAAGATAAAAGACATTATGGGAGACAAAGTTTTTTGTTTTACTTTTTAATTAATTTAATGTTTTAATCAAAAGAAGTTAAGCATGGGCACAGTCTAAATTTTTTTTTTACTTCCAAAAGGATATAACAAATATGTCAGGTCCTTATCCCTCATCCCCATCCAACATTCTAAAGGCAACATTTTTCAGTTCTTTTGGTTGTTTCTTATATGTAAGAAACGTGTTAAAATTAATGGACATAAACAGACCTCAGTTGATCAATGATATTAGCTTCTTATATTGCCAGCAAAGGATTTTTTTATACCCATTTTACTCTGCTCTCATTCTTCTGTTGTAGTTATATCACAGTTTGCAGGTTTGTCCATATCCACTATTGTATCAGTTAGGAATGTGCTTGGCTGTAAGTAACAGAAAACACACCTAGCAATGGCTTTCAGGCAGTCAAAAGCTGATGTGGTGGTTTTAAGATGTCCTTAGGGACCCAGGCTTTTAAAATTTTTCTGTTCTCCCATTTTAGGCTCATAGTTTTTGTCCTCATGGTCACAAGACAGCTGCTACACCTCCAATGTTGCACCCATGTTTCAGGGAGGGGAAAAAAAAGGAAGGAAGAAGGGAAGCCAGAGGAGAAAAAAAAGAAAAAGTTTCCTAGGAACACTTAGCTCATGTCTCATTAGCAGGCTCTGTGTCACACACCTCCAACTGCAAGGTAATCTAACATTGCAAGAGTTTTTAGATAGGCACATTGCTGCCTGAACAAAATTGAGGTTTGGAATCAAGGAAGAAAGGAGTGTAGACACTGGCAAGGTAACCAACAGTGTGTATCACCGGTGTTTTTATTATTATCTCTATGTAAATAGTGCTAATGGCTTAACCAGTAATTGTCATAAGTATTTTCTTTCTTGTACATCCTTTTGTTTTGCCTGGAGTCAGAGCTTGCCTCATTATTTTTCATTTGCTTAAGGTTGTTTTTTCCCTTCAACTTGTGGCTAACTTTTCCCATAAATACCAAAAGCTCTGTAAGATATCTCTCAACATTATCTTCATGTGCTTACAGCCATCAGATAATCTATCATTTCGAACCTCTTTCAGGAGACATCACTACTTGAGACCTCCATCCTTCTGCTCCATCTCTAGGTTTGAAGCCACACTGTCAGCTGGGACATCCTTCCATCCCCTTTCCCCACTTTTCTGAGTCCTTGGTCTTTCATTTTCTTGAATTACTATCTAATTTTGTTGGAGTATATCCCTTAGTTGCTTTCTGGAAGGAAAAAAAGAGAAAAAGACGTATGCTAGTTTATATATATATTGTTTTAGACTTTTGCATTCCTATCCTGACACTTAATTGCAAATCTTGCCAATCTAGAATTCTAGGTTGGATTTCGTTTCTCTCCAATTTTTAAAGTCTTTGCCGCATTGCTCTTTTGAAGTCCAGTGCCATTCTGATCACTGATTTTTGCTTGTGCCCTGTTTCCCACCCCACCTTTCATGTTTTTAGGTTCTTCTCTTTATCTCAGTATTCTGAAATTTCGCTATTGTGTGTATTGATGTATTTTATCACCCACTGTGCTGAGCATCTGGTAGGAAGTAATCTGGAACCGTTTATCCTTCAGTTCTGGGACGGTTAGTTTTATTGTTCCTTTAATAATATCTTCCCCTACATTTTCTTGATTTTTGTTTTCAGAAATTGTGACAAAATTAGGAATTGGATTCTTTCCTTTTGTCTATTTCTTTATAATTTTAATCTAAGTTCCTGAAGAATTTTCTGCTTTGTTTTCCAAACGCTACTGAACTTTTCGTCATGGTTTTCACATTTTTAATTTCCAAAGGCTGCTTCTTCTTCACTGATCCCTGCTCCTGTCCCCTTTATAAACAGGTTTGTTTCATAGATGCACAATATTTTACTATTTCTGAGGATACTAATTACAGTTTCTTTAAAGTTTAAAGAAATTAAACTTTAAAACTCTGCATTATTTTCACTTCTGCTGATTTTGTTTTGATCCCTCTCTTTTGTATCAGGAGCCGTCTTCGGAGGTCTCATGATTCTCTGCTGTTCATATTTAAGAGTGAAGCACTGAAAAACTAATTGAAACCTACATCCATGGAAGTTATTGATTTCACTGTATGGGAAACAAGAGGCCACCTAGCTTTTCCTTTGGGAATCGAATGCCAATGTGGGTAGGTCTTTTCTTTGGCTGTGTGTAGAAGGATTTGGTTTCTCCAGTCTCCCTCCCAGAATTCTGTGGCTGATAGGAAATGTTCTCATCATTCTATGAACAGACTTTGAAACCTTATTCCCCTATGTTCGGACCACCATCTCACCTGGCCCTACTCTATGGTCAATGTATCTGAGTTTAAAGGCTCTCAGGTGCAATTTTTGAAAAAGTATTTTTCTCTTGCTTTATACTGGGGATAATTGCTGACTATATAGGATAGTGGTAGGCAGGGTAGGGGACATTGGATCTAATCGCTTCTTGTAAAGACTTTCAAATAACCCTCTGGTTGTCAACGCGTCCTCACCCCTGGTTTCTTTGGTACTTGCCTTCTCTAATTCCGAAGGTTTTCCAGCTCTCAGCCAGGCAATATTTCCTGCTTCTCACCAGTTTCCCCTCTGCCATAAGTGGGATAAACCTTTCTCTCATTGCTAAGCCATTTACAAGTCACCCATTCATGCTCCCTTTTCATGTAACAATATTGTTTGGGGTTGTACAAGTCTTCTGCTTTCATCAAAGATGGAATTTGGGTTTCAGTTTCTCCTTGTTGTTTGGAATGATTTTGAAAAGAAATGAAAACGAAGCCACCTTTTCTCTATGATTTTAAAACTGGAAGCCTTATTTTGTTTTGACAAAAGTTACAACTCACAGAGAATGTGTCGCAGATAGCAAACTTTTATCTGGGCAATAATGCTGCATCAAAATACATAAAAACAAAATATTTGCTATTCATGGAGAAATTGACAGAATTAGAATGGTGGTGAGGAAGGTATTATACTTCTTTAAATCTTCAACAGATCAAAAGGCAAAAATAGGGAGGTTGAAGATCTGAATAATGTAATTAATTCATTTGATTTAAAAGATATGTTTCACAAAAGATCCTGAATAGCCAAAGCAATCTTGAGAACGAAAAATGGAGCTGGAGGAATCAGGCTCCCACACTTCAGACTATACTACAAAGCTACAGTAATCAAGACAGTATGGTACTGGCACAAAAACAGAAATATAGATCAATGGAACAGAGTAGAAAGCCCAGAGATAAACCCACGCACATATGGTCACCTTATCTTTGATAAAGGAGGCAAGAATATACAATGGAGAAAAGACAGCCTCTTCAATAAGTGGTGCTGGGAAAACTGGACAGCTACATGTAAAAGAATGAAATTAGAACACTCCCTAACACCATACACCAAAATAAACTCAAAATGGATGAAAGACCTAAATGTAAGGCTAGACACTATAACACTCATAGAGGAAAACATAGGCAGAACACTCTATGACATAAACCACAGCAAGTCTTTTTTGACCCACCTCTTAGAGAAATGGAAATAAAAACAAAAATAAAAAGTGGCACCTAATGAAACTTAAAAGTTTTGCATAGCAAAGGAAACCATAAACAAGACAAAAAGACAACCCTCAGAATGGGAGAAAATATTTGCAAGTGAAGCAACTGACAAAGGATTAACCTGCAAAATTTACAAGCAGCTCATGCAACTCAATATCAAAAAACAAACAACCCAATCCAAAAATGGGCAGAAGACCTAAACAGACATTTCTCCAAAGAAGATATACAGATTGCCAACAAACACATGAAAGAATGCTCAACATCACTAATAATTAGAGAAATGCAAATCAAAACTACAATGAGGTTTCACCTCACACCAGTCAGAATGGCCATCATCAAAAAATCTACAAACAATAAATGCTGGAGAGACTGTGGAGAAAAGGGAACCCTCCTACACTGTTGGTGGGAATGTAAATTGATACAGCCACTATGGAGAACAGTATGGAGGTTCCTTAAAAAACTAAAAATAGAACTACCATATGACCCAGCAATCCCACTACTGGGCATATACCCTGAGAGAACCATAATTCAAAAAGAGACATGTACCACAATGTTCATTGCAACACTATTTACAATAGCCAGGACATGGAAGCAACCTAAGTGTCCATCAACAGATGAATGGATAAAGAAGATGTGGCACATATACACAATGGAATATTACTCAGCCATAAAAAGAAACGAAATTGAGTTATTTGTAGTGAGGTGGATGGACCTAGAGTCTGTCATACAGAGTGAAGTAAGTCAGAAAGAGAAAAACAAATACCGTATGCTAACACATATATATGGAATCTAAAAAAAAAAAAAGGTTCTGAAGAACCTAGGGGCAGGACAGGAATAAAGACGCAGAGGTAGGGAATGGACTTGAGGACACAGGGAGGGGGAAGGGGAAGCTGGGACGAAGTGAGAGAGTGGCATGGACATATATACACTACCAAATGTAAAATAGATAGCTAGTGGGAAGCAGCTGCATAGCACAGGGAGATCAGCTTGGTGCTTTGTGACCACCTAGAGGAGTGGGATAGGGAGGGCGGGAGGGAGACGCAAGAGGAAGGAGATATGGGGATGTATGTATGTATATAGCTGATTCACTTTGTTGTAGGGCAGAGGCTAACACACCATTGTGAAGCAATTATACTCCAATAAAGATGGTAAAAAAAAAAAAAATCAAAACTGCCAGGAGTAAAAGAAAAGTAGCCAAGGGACTTCCCTGGTGGTCCAGTGTTTAAGACTTCACCTTCCAATGCAGGGGGTGTGGGTTCGATCCCTGGTTGGGGAACTAGGATCCCACATGCCTCACAGCCAAAAAAAAGAAAACAAAACATAAAATAGAAGCAATATTGTAACAAATTCAATAAAGACTTTAAAAATGGTCCACATCAAAAATATCTTTAAAAAAAGTAGCCAAAAGAATAATTTCTTGATTAGATTTGGAAATGGTAACATGTATATAATATATAATGCATATATTTATAAAATATCTACCTACAGGCATATATATTATATATATAAAATGCATACATATATATTATATATGTGTGTTTATATAATGTGCATATGCTATGTATACATATATTAGTCTGTGTTTTAAAAAACTGGGGTATAAATTACACATAGTGCAATTTTAAAATCTTAAGCTTGATGAATTATTTTTTGTTGAGGTGTGGTTGATTTGCAATGTTGTGTTAGTTTCTGGTGTACGGCAGGGTGATTCAGTTATACATATACATATATATCTATAATTTTGCAGATTCTTTTCCATTATAGGTTAATGGAAGATATTGAATATAGTTCCCTGTGCTATACAGTAAATAAATAAATAAATAAAAGATATGTTTCAAACTCTGTACTTCACAGAGAATAACAAGAAACAAAATACAAACCTCAGTGATGGATCCACGACCACATGAGAATGTGTTTCATGATGAAGTTGGCATTTCATATCAGTAAATAAGGGGTAGATTATTCAACAAATGGTGTTGGGAAAACTGGCAAATGATCTGGAAATAAAGAGAAAGAGACTAATGACTTTGGTCTTTTAGTTATTGTTGCCAATTCTTGGCAGGCGGTTTGACTACTGGGGCTTTCCCCAAACAGTCCTCGTTCCCTGGTCTTTTGCACGCCACTATAGGGTACTTTCTAGGCATTCCAAAGAATAATCAGAATTAAGCCATTTGACTTCCTCTGGTGACTTAAATGGCTGTGCTATTTTGAAAGCCAAGAGGTCCTTCATACTTTGCCCTTCTTAGGTGATTGCCTTGCATGCATTTGATAGCATGGAACTAACTGCACATTGGATTCTTCCACCATGAGTTTGGAGGGGCTAGTGCATGGGCTGAGAAGGTTGGGAATCCCACATTACTGAGCAAAGGTAGCTTTCTATTGTCAAGCCATCATAAAGCCCTCTAATGCTGTCTGAGGACTCTCGTGGGGCTCCTCCAGCTATTCCACTGCCTTCTGAATGCTCGCAGCTTTGAAAAGGCCTTCCAGAGAGCCTGCCTTCTTTCTGCATGCCCTCTCCCCCCATCCAGAAGGGATGTGCAAAATATTTATCAACTTTCATTGTGTCATTGGCACCATGAATGATGGAATATCCTTTAGTCTAGAAACTAGGTGTAATTAACCAGCCAGACCTGTGCATAGTAGGTGAACATCAGCTTTTTCTGTACCAGAGACAGTCCTCCTACAATTCTCCCAGGAGCATTTCCCCCGAACTTCATTTTGTTTGAGGTGTTATAGTCTCTCTTAATTTTTTCCTCCTTTATCCCTTTGAATTTATTGTATGGTTGTCCTTGCCTCCTCTGACATGTCTGCCTGATAATAATTTTCCACGTTTGATTTACTATGCAAGTCTCTTGAGCCAGTACATTTCCGGAGGGGGCAGATGCCTCTACTGGCAGAATAGAGAGGGGTGTGGCCAGGCACATCTCCAGTGGCTTCCCCATTTTGGAAGCATCTTTCCCTTGCTTTTCCTAAGCTAGAGCTCTCTGCGAACAGGGCTTTCTCTCTTCCCAGTTACTCAAAATCCTCTCCCATTTGATTATACCACCATCTCTTAACCCTAAGAACCCATCTGGATGTTCTGTGTTCTGATGGCTGAAAAGCAAAGAGGATAAAAGTGAAGGATCCCACAGGAGATTTAGAGCCAAGCCCGGACGTGGCCAGTACTCCTTCTGCCCACACTTCACTGGCCAGAACTCAATAGCGCGTCCTCTGACCACTGTCAGGAAGGCTGGGAAATATCATTTAACTTATTGACAGAAGGAAGAAGTGGGTTCGTGAGCATCTCATCAGCCTCTGCCTCACTATTTTCTCCATCCTGCGGGATGTGGTACATGTTCTAAATTGGTGACCAATCTGTGATAGTTCTTCTTTCCTTTTTATGTAAAGGAGCATTTCCATCGGAGTAGCCATGTTCTTCTTTTAGGCCGCTTGTCCTTAAACCTTGAGATGCATTGGAATTGCCTGGAGAGGCTTGTTAAAAACGCACATTCCTGGCGCCACCTCCAGGAAATTCCCTTTTTCCATGAAAGTTTGGAAATAATGTCAGCCAGAACGTGACAAAAGTTTTCAAAAGTTGCACTGGCCAAAATGTTAATGGTGGTTGTCTTTGGATTATGGGTGATTTTCTTTTTCTTTCTCTTTGTACTTTCTAAGTTGTCTGATATGAACATGTGTTATTTGTATAAATAGGAAGAGGAGAGGCTAATTTGTTAAAGTTAATGGATGGACCTTTCTTGTCAAGGCACTAACTTGACACAGTACTAGTGTCAACTAGTACACAGTACTCTCTCTTTTTAAAAAAAATCCGTAAAACAATTTTAGCAGCTTTACTGAGGTATAATTTGCACTCCATAAAATATGCCCCTTGTAAGTCGCCAATTTTTAATACATTTAGAAAGCTGTGCAACCATAACCTAATTCAGATGTAGAACATTTCCATCACCTGGAAAGGTTCCTGCCTGCCCGTTTGCAGTCAACCCTCACTCCCACCTCAGCCCAGGTAATCATCGATCTTCATTCTATGTAGATTTGCTTTTCCTGGGTATTTCACGTAAACTGAATGATGCAATGTGTGGTCCTTTGTATCTGACATCTTTCACGCACCATAGTGCTTTTGAGGTTCAGCCATGTTGTGACTTGTGTCGGTAGTTTCTTCCTTTTGATTGCCAAATAGTATTCCAGTGTATGACTACATAATACTGTGTTTCTCCATGCACCAGCTGATGGACATTTGGACTGTTTCTACTTTGGGGCTTTTATGAGTAATGCGTCTATGAACATATGCCTACAAGTCTTTGTACAGATATATCGTTTTGTTTCTCTTGAGTGGATAGTTAGGAACTGAACTGACAGATCTTTTAGGAAGTTTAAATTTAACTTGTAAAGAAACGGCCGAACTCTTTTCCAAGTGGTTATATCATTATGCATTCCCACCAGTAGTGCTTTAAGATTGCAGTTTCTCCACAATCTCTCCAACACTTGGTATGTTCAGTCTTTTGGATTTTAGCTATTTTAGTAGGTGTATAGTTGTATCTCATTGTAGCTTTAATATGCATTTCCCTAATGACTAATTGTGTCGAGCAACCTTTCATGTGTTTATTAACCATTCATATAGTTTCTTTGATGAATTGTCTATTTAATTACCCATTTTTAATTGGGTTGTTTGTCTCCTGATTGAATTATGGGAGTTCTTTATATTCTGGAGATAAACCATTTTTTCAGGTATGTAATTTGCCAATATTTTCTCTCATTCTGTGACTTTTTCTAACTTTCTAAACAATGTCTTTTCAGAGAAGACTTTTTAATGTTTAGTGAAATCCAATTTATTAATTTTTATCTTATGAATTATGCTTTTGGTGGCCTATTTAAGAAATCTTTGCTTAACCAAAGTTATAAGATTTCTCCTGTTTTTTCTTCAAAGGCTTTTATAGATTTAGCTCTTAAATGTAGGATTATAATCCATTTTGAATTGATTTTTGTTTATTATGTGAGATAAGGATCTAAGTTTAGCTTTTAAAAAAATATATTGATATCCAATTGTCCCAACATATTTGTTGAAAAAACCATCCTCAAAAAGAAAACACAGGGCTTCCCTGGTGGCGCAGTGGTTGAGAGTCCGCCTGCTGATGCAGGGGACACGGGTTCGTGCCCCAGTCCGGGAAGATCCCACATACCACGGAGCAGCTGGGCCCGTGAGCCATGGCCGCTGAGCCTGCGCGTCCGGAGCCTGTGCTCCGCAACGGGAGAGGCCACAACAGTGAGAGGCCCGCGTACCGCAAAAAAAAAACAACAAAAAGAAAACACAAAACATTGGGGTAAAATATACATAGCAGAACATTTACAATTTTGGCTAAAATTTTGAGTGCAAAATTTTCTTAGTGTACTTTTAGTATAGGTTGTTTTTTTTTTTTTAGCGTGGTTCATTGGCATTAAGTGCATTCACACTGGGAGTTCCCTGGTGGTCCAGTGGTTAGGGCTCAGTGCTTTCACTGCCATGGGCCTGGGTTTGATCCCTGGTCAGGGAACTAAGATCCCACAAGCTGCACAGCGCAGCCAAAAAATAAATTAAAAACAAAAAAAGTGCATTCACATTGTGCAACCGTCACCACCATCCACCTCCAGAGCTATTTTCATCCTCCAAAACTGAAACTCTGTACTCATTAAAAACAATAACTCCCCATCTCCCCTCTCCTCCAACCCCTGGCAACCACTATTCCGCTTTCTGCCTCTATGAATTTGACTACTATAGGTACCTCATATTAGTGAGACCATGCGATATTTGTCCTTTTGCAATTGACTTCTTTCACTTAGCATAATATCTTCAAGGTTCATCCATGTTGTAGCGTGTGTCAGAGTTTCCTTCCTTTTTATGGCTGAATAATATTTCATTGTATGTATAGCACATAGTTTATCTATTCATCTGTTGATGGACACTTGGGTTGCTTCCAATTTGAGGTTATTGTGAATAATGCTGCTATGAAATAGGTGTCCAAATATCTGAGTCCCTGCTTTCAATCCTTTTGAGTATATACCCAGAAATGAAATTGTTAGATCATCTGGTAATTCTATTTTTATGTTTTTGAGGCACCATTATATTGTTTTCCATCGCAGCTACATCATTTTACATTCCCACCAGCAGTGTTCCAACACATCCTCACCAACACTTGTTATTTTCCATTCTTTTTTAAATATTCAGGTCATCCTGACGGACCTGATTTAAAAAACATTATTTTTGACTCCCTCCTTTTTAGGACACTTTTTCACATGGCTTTGAGAAGTCCAAATGGCTATATTTCTTACTACCTGCTGGCCATCCTTCTTATTCTCTTTGGATGTATTCCCCTCTTCCCCCTGACCTAGCACTTTAGACTTCCTCTATGCTCCATCCTTACACCCTAAAGAATTTTAAAAATCAAAACCCATAAATACTGTATCACTTATATGTGGAATCTAAGAAATACAACAAACTAGTGAATATAATATAAAAGAAGCAGGCTCACATGTTTAGAGAACAAACTAGTGGTTACCAGTGGGGAGAGGGAAGGGAGGAGGGGCAACATAGGGGTAGGGAAGTAAGGGGTACAAACTATTAGGTATAAAATAAGCTACAAGGATATATTGCACCACATGGGGAATACAGCCAATGTTTTATAATAACTATAAATGGAGTATAACCTTTAAGCGTTGTGAATCATTATATTGTACACCTGTAACTTATGTAATATTGTACAGCAACTATACTTCAATAAAATAAATTAAAACCCAGAATTTTAATTATGAACACATCCTGAATTTACCTGACAAACTCTCCAGTCCCAATCTTCACCCCAAATTCTAAATGTGAATATACAGCTACCCGAACAACACTTCTACTTTCACCCCTAATAAGCTGCTGAGAGCTGAGATATCCAAAGCATATTCTTAATTTTCACCCCAATTCTGTTGGGCACCCCCGCAGTAAAGGGCAACATCATTTACCCATTTGCTCAGGACACATATCTTGGATTGTCTTTCACTCAGACCCTCATCCCATTCAACAGAAAATCCTTCTAACCTACTTCAAATACATCCTGAATCCAACCACATCTCACATTCTGCACCACTGGCATCTCAGTGCATGCCATGTTAACATGACACACAGACCTGTAACATCCTCCTACTGGTGTCCCTGCTGCTCCTCTCCTCTCTTACCCCCCTACGGGGAGAACTCCCCACACAGAAGCCAGTGCAATCCTTTGAAAACATTGACCAACCACATTCCCCCTGCTCTCAATCCTCCAATGGCTTCCCTTGACCCAAGAGCATTCAAAATCCTTACCATGGCCCTCAAGGCTTACAGGATCTCAGCTCTGGCTGCTTGTCTGGTCTTGTTTCTCACCATTCCTGCTCATGGCGTGTGGCCACACTGGCCTCCTTGTCCTTCCTTGAACGTATCAAGGCCTTGGCCCCTGCTGTTCCCGTTCCTGGCACGCTGTTTCCCTAGATATTTGCAGAGCCCCCTCCATCACTTCAGTCTGGTCTCTGAACACACTTCATTTCCCCAAAGAGGCTTTTCCTGATTAGCCCTTATAAACAGTCACCCTGTCCCATCCTGCACTATCATTTTACTTCTGCTTTATCTTCCATCCCAGCTCTTATCATTATCTGACCCAACACTGTATAATTATGGGTCTGTTTTCTCCCAGTCTTATCCCATGACAGCACAGACATTGTCTTTTCTGTTTATTTCTCTATTCCCCAGCACCTAGAATAGTGCTTAGTCCCTGAAGATTTTATATTATCTTTTTAAAAACTAAAGGGAATTCCCTGGTGGTCCAGTGGTTAGGAATCGGCGCTTTCACTGCCGTAGCCCGGGTTCAATCCCTGGTTGGGGAACTAAGATCCCGCAAGCCGTGTGGCACGGCCAAATAAATATAAATTTTAAAAATAAACAAAGAAAAAATTTGAGGCTCCCAAGTAAATTTCTCTAGGAATCAGTATTAATAAAAGATTTCCCTCTTTTTGTTGAATGCAGAGCTTTTACTTTCTGGTTACATATTCAATAATTATCATACAAAATGTCGGTCTAAGCCCCGTGTCCTGACATTCTAAACTCCTTTCTCTCTTAATACTTGAAAAATCTCCCTGAGTACATCGCTTTGCTCGTTCTTCCCACTTGAAGTCATCGACAGGACAGCCCTGGTTTCCAAGCCTCTACCTCGATCTGTTCTCAGGCACAGCATCTGTGCCCTGCAGTGGGAGATGGAGAAATCCCAGGAGTGTTGCTACATCAGGAGACTGGCTTCATTATTATGCATCCCCAGTAAATCCTAAGCATGACTTATGAGACTCCTTTTAGGGTGATTAAAAGAAAGAAAGAAACTAATGAGAAGATCACACACTTCATTTGTAGCAAACATTTCAGGCAGTTTTCTTCCAAGATGTTTATAAAAGAAACCCAGGGGAGTGAAATGGGTCTCTACATCTTGATACCCTGAGTCAGAAAATTCAAGAGACCATATATTGACATCTTAGAGGAGAATGAGGGATGTCCAGTGGAGTTGAAACATAGTAATGAATGGTGTGTGGCGGACGGTAGTGTGTGTGTGTGTGCATGTGCGTGTTGGGTGGAGAGCTGATGTTGGGGAAAGATGAGAATGAGGGTGGGCGGTGGCCAGGCAGTAAAGCATCTACTAGAATCTTCAATGGTGAACTGTTGAAGGATTTTAAGCAAGGACATGCTTTAATGAAACTTGCATTTTGGGAAGATCCTTCCAGTTGCAGCGTGGAGATAGAGGGCCACACCAGAGACATCAAAACCAGTGACAAGGTCATGGTATTTCAGGGGAGACATAAAGGTAGCAATGAGGACAGAAAGACATATATTAAAGTGGTAGAAATGACTTCATATCCTGGAATTCCAAGGTGCAGAAAGACATTTGAAAGGATTCCAACCTCCGAAGAGTAGCACATTGGCCAATGTGCTCCCTTGGAGAGATACGCAGAAGATGGAGAATTACAGCTTTATTTATTTATTTTTTGACTGGTTAGCTAGTGAAATTACATCTTTGTTTCAAGATTTTTTAAACAATTTTTATTGGAGTATAGTTGCTTTACAATGTTGTGTTAGTTTCTACCGTACAGCAAAGTGAATCGGCTATATGTACACATATATTCCCTCCTTTTTGGATTTCCTTCCCAGTTATGTCACCCACAGAGCACTGAGTAGAGTTCCCTGTGCTATATCGTAGGTTCTCATTAGTTATCTGCTTTATACACAGTAGTGTATATGTGTCAATCCCAATCTCACCATTCCTCCCACCACCACCCCTTCCCCCCTTGGTGTCCATATGTTTATTCTCTACGTCTGTGTCTCTATTTCTGCTTTGCAAATAGGATCATCTATACCATTTTTCTAGATTCCACATATATGCATTAATATACGATATTTATTTTCTCTTTCTGGCTTACGAGAATTATAGCTTTAGATCTTTGGTTACCTCTGCAAACTCTAAGAACTTTCTCAGGGCACTAAGGTCTACTCTCTGCAGATAAGATGAGCAGAGAATAGGTTCTCCTTAGGTTCTGATGATATGGACAGGCCTGTGTGGCCCCCTCAGGACCGTGACCTATTAAAAGAGCTTTCCAGCAGGAGACAGAAAGTGCAGTTTTCCAAACCTACTCAGTAAACCTTGTTCTCACCAATTTTCCTCAACCGTAGTAATGAGGGCAGTAAGCCAGGGAGAGATGGATGCCAGGAGAATCCTTTAGCATCCTGCCAAGCAAAGCAGTGGACCAACTTTGAGATGACAAAACGTTCGATGCAGACAGGCCACTGTGCTATCAGAAGCCCGGCTGCAAGCCCACCATGGCGCCTCCAGAAGCATCACACAAGCCCATTCTCCGCCAGGGCCAGACCCGGGACCTTGCACGGATCTCCGTCTGAGCTGCGATTTCCTGCCAACCAGTCTTTCCTAGCATGTGCCTGCTGGAATAATCTGTCCCAAACCCACACGCTGGAGGCTACTGAGTTGTTTTCTTTTTAAGAGCAGAACTTCATACCAGACAGCAGCCCTATGCGACTATTCTCCATCTGCCGACTCTTCTCCACCAACCTCCAACAGATTCTTCTCCATCTTCCTCTGCTCTGCTCTGTATCACGTATCGTCCCAGGCTCCCTTCACCTTTCTCTGCTCTGCTCTGCTCTGTGTCCCATATCGCCCCAGGCTCTCTTCTCCACCTTTCTCTGCTCTGCTCTGTGTCCCATATCGCCCCAGGCTCTCTTTCCATATGGTTTCTGATTGGGTTCAACTGATAGGAAATTTGGGCAAGAGGTTGGAAACCGGAGGAAAGGGAGGTCAGGATACGTCTTCCTTTCATCCTCCCATCTCGGGCACTTCAACTTTGGCTTCCCTCCACGACTGCAGCCCCCCAGGTGGTCCCTCCTCTACTGTTCCAACTCCTATGGGCTCTGCGAACAAACTTCCTCCCCATGTTGGCTTCAGTCCCAGGGATGGCCATGGCTTCTCTCTGCTGCTGGTGTCTGGGTATCTCCGCATCCCTTTTTGTCTCCCAAACCCAGGCTAGCTCCCTGGGAGTGGCCTCTTCATGTATTTCTCTTCATCTGAACCATCTGCAGTGAATTCGATTTCCTGCAGAGACTCTGACAGAGTACAGTTGCCGTGAACCATGCTTGTCACCCACAGAGTCCGTGCTGCTTCCCGTCCTGTTGAACTTGGGCATTGTGAAAACTACGGCTTAGTACTCCAACTCATGTTGGGATTCACGTGCTTTCTTCTGGGCGTCCACCTATAAAGGTTTGTCCTAATCCCTTAAAAATACACACATGCGTACTTGGCGATTCCTCGGCGGTTTTGCATCCTTTCTTGGCTAAAAGGACTGGCCTCAGAGAGGTCTTCACAATTTCCCTTTTGAATCTGAGATGGACTCCCCAGTCCCCTCTCAAGCCACATCTTTATTTTCCTCTACCACGTGTCGAAAAGTTGATCATCCGTGGCGATGATGCAGTTCCGGTCTCTTCTAGGGTGAAGATTTAGTCTGAGATGAACTGGGAGGTTGCACCCTAACCTGAGCTATTCAGAAAAGTGTCCCCAAATGGAACTCAGATCCCGACTGGGAACGCCCTGCCTGAGCAACTGACCGAGGTGTCTGTCTTGCTTGTGTCAACGGGGTATAGAAATCAGACCCTAACCAGCTTCCACAAGAAATTTCATCAGCCCTAACATGCCATGATTCTTACAGACTTAACTAAAGTTTCGGTGAGTCACAGAAAGCAGTAGCATTCCATTGTGCCCACATTCTGCCCCTCATTCATCTTCTTTCTTCTGCATAACTTCTTCCTCCCGATTTCTCCCCAGAGGCTCACGATTGCCCTTCCTAAAGCAGAGTAACTTCCCTCTGCTGAAGATTTAGCGCTTGTCTTAGATCGGGTTTCCTGGATGGAGACTCTGAGACAGAGAAGTTGTATGCAGGCTTTTTAGCCAGTAGCCTTGGGAGACACAAAAGAGTGAGAAAAGAAGGAGGCAGTGGTCAGGAGGAGATCGAAAGAAAGGAAAGGGGCTAAATTCCTCTCTGACAAGGAGTCAGTAGCAACTGTTGCATTATTCAAGTTGAAACTTCAGGAAATCCAGGTTTTAAGTGATTCTCAAAAGACTTAGAAGTGGCTACCGGTAGAAGGAAATAGACAGTATGGCTTCCACATGAGGCGAAGGACAGCAAATTAAAGACAACACAGATGCTCTCTAAAGATCACCTTGTTCAAACTGCAGCGCGCGTGCAAATCACCCGGGATATTTTTAAATGCAGATTCTGACTCAGTAAGTCTGGGGCAGGGCCTGAGACTCTGCATTTCTAACTAACTTCAGGCGATGCTGCTGACCTGCAGCCACACTTGTGGGAAGACACTGATGACGACAGTGAGATCACATACCCGCAATCTCTGCAAACCCTGCTCGATGCACTAGGCTTCTCTGAGTCCCCAGACGCACTCCGCAGTTTCCTACCTCTACGCCTTGGGTCACACTGGCTCTCCTATTGGGAATGACTTTCTAGGCACCGCCTCCACTGTCAGAATTCTACCAAGTGACCCAGGGCAAGGTCTATTCAATTCATACTTGCCCATAAAGCCTCCCTGATCCCCTAAGCTAGTTGATCCCTTCTTTCACTAGAACCTTGCCTTACGGAAGGAACTGCCCACATTCTACCACATCTCAAGCTGTCTGTGCACAAACCTGTCCTAGTTTGCTCAGGAATGTAAGGATCTCAAGGTAGGAGTTCTGTAATCTTCAACACTGTTCACTCATAATACCAAATACAGGGCTTCATTAATATGCAATGTTCTACATCGTTAGTTGAATTAAGTTGAGAAAGACTGAAGGCATTGGCGAGAAGTATATGGAAGCAGGAAAAACTTGAAGTGCCTTCTCCAGTGATAACTTTTTTGGCTACTTGATCTATTATTGCCCCTGAGATCTCTCAGGAGAATTGGCTAGTTAAGGTGGTAAATCTACAGCCAACTGATAAAAGCAGACAGTTTGTCCTGCGTGCCAACCAGTCCCTGAACCCGCCGATATGCAGAATGTCGGGGGGTGGGGTGGGGGGAGGAGCATTCTGCTGATTGACTGATTTCCCCATCTTGAAACCATTTGTTTGGTTTGATTATATACATACACAATAAATATCCGTCCACAAAGCATCAACTTCCTTAAAATTTATGAGCTATTTCTTCTATTCCCTTACTAACACATTTTCATTTTTCTCTGTCCTCAGTTTCTGGGACAAATCTCAGCCTATATTTAAAAAGAGCTGAAAAATGAAAACAAACAGCCCAAGATATGAAAGCCATTCAAATGAATCCACAGTTTATTTTCATTACATTTAATCAGACTACTTGGGGACGGATGCTATTACATCAACTGATGACAGGGGAGAAGGCTATTCAACCTCTATTCTGTTCTCTTCTCTTCTCCATTAGGGAAATTATCTTCAAATCAGGAAGGCTAGACTAACCATGAGTATGAGATGGCTTAAGTCCCAAATAGGAAGAAAGCCACCTAGAGGACTCATCATCAGACTCAATGAATCCAAGGGACTCACGCCTTAGAAACTGCAGCCTCGAAACCAAAAGCATGTGCAGATGTTACTGAAGAATCAATACTTTCTCTGAACAATTATGATGGATGAGGTAGGTGACAGAATGTCGAGAATGTGTAAACACTGACCTGGTTTTTTTTTGGAAATGGGAGAAACTGAAATCTTTAAAATAGACATCTGCTCCCCAACAAAATCTCATAATGGATTATTTACATGTAATTCATTCCTTACATTACAATTATTTGTGAGCTGCGGTTAAAGAAACTGAAAATAACTGAGAATCAGAATAGGATCCCTTTAGAATCAGGCAAAACAAACCTCCTTTTCCTTTGAGTAGAATCCCTGGTCTGGAAAATCAAGGAACTAAAAGATCAAATATCTGTTATCTCAGGAAAAGATGTAGCGTAGATTTGATTATATTTCGGGGGCTGATAAACTCAACCAAACGCACTGCTGGTCAAGGAGCAATGTCAAAAGTCTCTAGGAACATATCACGGGGCTCTGTTTCTTACCCATTTCTGTTGAGCACATACCGAATGGTGAATTTTCAGAGGCATGTTGTAAGGTGGCCTCCCACGGCCCACTCCTGGCCTTTGCTTTTACAACTTCAAGTCATCCATTAGTTCTTGCTTAAATATTAACTCTCTGACTGTGACCCTCCCCGCGATTGCTGAAGCCCCCCCCATTCATACGCTTTCATTGCATTATGCAATGTTTAGAACCTGCGGGTTTTGCAAAACTTTCGCAAGATTCCGTTTCTTTATCAAACACCTTTCATCACTTCTTCAGATTCTCTTTTCTTAGGAACGGTGGGTTTACCAGGATGATGGACTGGCAGTGCTAACACTGAGGAAGTCCTGGGTGAACTGGGGTGAGTTTGTCACTCTAACCTGAGGAATCCTTGCCTCTTCATTTGCTGTTTTAAAAAACCAGTAAAGGGGGCTTCCCTGGTGGCGCAGTGGTTGAGAGTCCGCCTGCCGATGCAGGGGACACGGGTTCGTGTCCCGGTCCGGGAAGATCCCACGTGCCGCGGAGCGGCTGGGCCCGTGAGCCATGGCCGCTGAGCCTGCGCGTCCGGAGCCTGTGCTCCGCAACGGGAGAGGCCGCAACAGTGAGAGGCCCGCGTACCGCAAAAAAAACAAAACAAAACAGTAAAGGTTAATAAGTCTGCAAAAATTGAAGTTTATTATTTGGTGAGTTCTTTAAATAGCTTTGTTAGGGGAAAAGAAAAAAAAGCCTTTTGCTTTATTCACCATAGGTTTCAAAACAACTTTAAAGCACTATTACCATTCCCCAGTCCAGAATTGACCTGGGATATACAAAATTTAAGGCGTTAAGCTTTATTATCAATTTAATAGCTCTTCCTCTACAGTTAGTTTTTGCTAAAACAGTCCTGATTTTCTTAGGGTTGTAATATACCAAGCCCAGGCAAATCATGGATTAGGTCTGCTTGGAAGGTTTTGTAAAAGTTATTCCTTTGTTGATAAAAGAAGTGAACCATTGGAGGAAAGGTTTTGTTTGTTTTTCTCCCAGCCTGGCTTTCTCCATTTCTCCCAGCCTCTGCCTCATTCCTTTAAAGCAGTCTTGCTGCTTGTAGCAGCATCAACCATCTCTCAACCATCAAAACAACAAGCCACATACTGGGGTTGGCAGAACAGAAAGATGGGAAGAGCCTGGGCCTTGTCAAGATGGTTGAGCAGCTGAGCCAGTCCTGGGCTTCCCACCTGTAGACTCTCTGCTCTGTGAGATAACCAAGTGTTTTAAGCATCAGCCTCTGTAAACCAGGCATCCTGTTACTTGCAGCCAAAACTACTCCTAGCTTACAAAGCCCCCTTAACCTTACTTCTAGACCCATGCCTCAAGTAACTGCAGTGCAGAATTTGACCTCACCAGATCTAAAAGCTTGACTCAGTCCTTCCTCAAGGCTGTTTGTTTTCTTTTGTCAATAATAAGGTTATTTCAAATTCTATATTTGACCTATGCATTTATTAAGATATTTGCTGTACAAATTGCACATATTTATCATATTGGGAAGAAATCACTCCATAGTGATACCAGGGAAGGTATCATCAGACATGCTACTTAATGTAACAATCAGTTCCCAACAAATAATCAGTTCTTCCATGGAATAACTGGAATCCATAATGATTAAGGGTATGAAATGAAATCACAGATCCATCCATACCAAATGTGCATTGGCAGGGGAACGTACATGTAAAGATAATTCTTTAAAAGTGGGATATAACTTAAGTCAGAACAGACCCAAACAAGAAAAAAATACATCATACAAACCACGTAAACCCTCAAGGCTGACAAAGATAAGCCTTGCCAATTTATACTAACTCTTTGCAAAAAAAGTTCCACGGTTCGTTTTTCTGACAGCTGACATAATAAAGATTTAAAACTCTGAATAGGAGGGAGGAGGTCGTTTCCATCTGCGGTCATTACCTGATCCTGCCGATTTCAACTGCCAAGACTAACTCCATGGGGCACATACTTTTTAAATTTTTGATTAAAAAAAATCATTTATTATAGAATATTTCAAATCCAGAGAAGAGTGCAGAAAATAATATAACATACATCCATGTACTCACTGCTGATATGACAAATGTTAACATTTTGCCATTTACTTTGGGTGTTTGAAAAATAAAACTTTACAGAAACTCGAAAGTATCTGTAAGTATTCCACACAATCCTGTCTCCTTATTTTTTTTAATTATTTTTTTTAATTAATTAATTAATTATTTTTGGCTGTGTTGGGTCTTTGTTTCTGTGCGAGGGCTTTCTCTAGTTGCGGCTAGCGGGGGCCACTCTTCATAGTGGTGCGCGGGCCTCTCACTATCTCTCTTGTTGCGGAGCACAGGCTCCAGACGCGCAGGCTCAGTAGTTGTGGCTCACGGGCCCAGTTGCTCTGTGGCATGTGGGATCTTCCCAGACCAGGGCTCGAACCCGTGTCCCCTACATTGGTAGGCGGATTCTCAACCACTGTGCCACCAGGGAAGCCCCCTGTTCTCCTTATTTTTTTGATTTGTTTTTCATGGTGCCTGTCTTTGCACAATGAAACCACCTGCACATCTTATATTGAGGAAGCTGCCATAGAGAAGTCTGTCTTCAAAACACACTTTGGTTAGTAGAGTTAAGCAGAGATGCTGCTTGGCCTATGTGACGCCCTTGGTTCCCTTCTAATGCCTGATAATCCACATTTTGCATAACTGCCCAAACCATTAAGACCACATCTTTCTTCCTTAGTCTCAGCAACCTTCCAATAGACTGTGGATCAGAAAAGTTTTAAGTGACTTATCAGATTCCTGGTAACAGTGCCTGAGGCAACCCTCAAGGCCACTTAAGATTCGGGTCACCAATGCCAGTGTGTGTGCTGGGAGGCGGGGTTCCTACAACAAGCAGTTCTCCGACACCAGTTGTGTGTTCTGCAATTCAGCCCAGTTCTGACACTGTCTACCTGGAGATGGCGTCAGATCCCACAGTTCAGCCCTACCTGAACCGTAACCTGCCAAGGGCATGAGAGCTGAACCCCGCCTCTCCCACCGCCCCCCTCTTTCAGGAATATTTATTACAGCTCTGCTGGTTGTAAAGGGTCCTCTGAAGGGCACCTGGAGACTTTCAGGTGCAATTCGGGGATTTTGGAGGTCTTTAAAAAAATTTTTTTTCTCTTTGATCTGATACCACTCTCGGTGGATTAATGAGGGATTGTTTGGAGAAGCACCACCACTAATATACTAGTATAGAGAGATGACAGGTAGACAGATAGAATATAGAAGATAGATAGCTTTCTCTCTATATAATTCCATAACTCTCTCTCTGGTCTGTCTATCTCTATAGATATACCCACACCAGAGGCATGGCATGAATCTGGTCAAATACAAGCATGAGCTGGGCCCACGAGGATGAACAGAAACCCACAGCAGTTCTTGCAGCCTCTGAGCTGGGAGGGGTGGGCGTCTGCAGAAGCCGGACCCAGATCAGGGGGCTGAGCACCCACCCTTGGCCCAGGAGCCGGAGACGCTGCCGGAGGGGCCAGGGAGGGAGGAGTAGCTGCGACTGTGGCCTCCCGCGGATGAGGCGAGAGGGCAGAGCAGCGACAGCAGGTGGAAGCCTCCACGTGGCTGCCGTTCCTCCTCCGCCCTGTGTGGGCTCTGTGAGCCCATCCTCAGAAACACCCGGGAAGAGGAGTTCTGGGGAATACCATGCAGCCTCACCAAGCTGCCACGTCCCCGAGCCTCCAGGCTTCATGAGCTACAGGGACGTATCTTTGTGACAGAGAACGGGAAGACCTGATTTTTGCAGGTAGAGGATGTTCTAATCAGATAATTGGCCCTTCCAGCTCTTGTCTTTTTTCAAAAACGAAGGGCTACAGACTCCAATTAAAATTAGCTAACATTTCGTGAGTGCTTGTTATGTGCCAGGCACTGGGCTGAGCATCTTCTATGTAACAGCCTCCTCGCTGGCCTCCCTGCCTCCACTCTCGGGCCTCTACAACCCATCCTCCACACAGTGGTTTTAAAACATCAATCGGATCATGTAACTCCACTGCTATGGCACTCCACTCCATGGTAACTCCACTGCATGGCCACTCCATGGCCTCCCTTTACGCCTGAAACAAAGTCCAGGCCGTTTCCCCTGGTGCCAGGAGCTCTGGCCCTGTCTCCTTCTGCAACCCCATCTCTTTCCGTGGAAACGCCCTCCATCCAGCCTCATCGGGTTCTCCCTGTGTCTCAGAACATGAGGCTCACTGCTAATGTTTTGTTTGCTTAGATGGTTCTTCCCTGTTACCTTTCTTTTCATCTTTCAGATCCCTTTAAGAATAGGCTCTTGGGCTTTCCTGGTGGTGCAGTGGTTGAGAGTCCGCCTGCCGGTGCAGGGTACATGGGTTCGTGCCCCGGTCCGGGAAGATCCCACATGCTGCGGAGCGGCTAGGCCTGTGAGCCATGGTCGCTGAGCCTGCGCGTCTGGAGCCTGTGCTCCGCAACGGGAGAGGCCACAACAGTGAGAGCCCCGTGTACCGCAAAAAAAAAAAAAAAAAAAAAAAAAAAAAAGGAATAGGCTCTTTTTCAAGAGGAATTCCCTGATCAACATAGAAAGGGCACACATCCTTCTTACTGTAGCCCCATCACATGCTTTCTTTTCCTGAATAGAAGCATCACTGTCTGAAATGACATCACTCATTTCCTTGTCCTAAGTCTCCAACCCCACTAGAAGGTAAGCTTCAGAAGGACAGAGACTTAATTGCCATTCCTTCTTATGGGACAGAAACACTGCCCACCACCGACTGTGTCTGAATAAATATTTGTTGAATCCGTGATAAGTCTTCACAACAATACTAGAAGGTGGCAGTGTTTTGCCCTCAGTTTTACAAAGATCTGAGGAATCAGACAGATGAAGTCATTTTCTCAAGATAATCGGCTGTAAAGCCGTGGAGCTGGAGTCTGAACCCCTTCCTGTCTCTTGCCTCTCAGCCACTCTAAGATGAAAAGCTATTCTGAACAACAGCTCAAGTTATTCAACTATTCTAAAGTTACCAATTGTGTAGATATTCCCTAACTTCTTAATGGTTCAAAATAACTATTTCTTCTAAGAGACTTTGTTGGTCTTTTATAACCCCACCGCAACCAATACACACGCTAAACACCATTGCTCAAAGTTAGATGTTCTGGGGATGTTTTGTTGAGAGTTATTTTAGCAAAGGAGGGTGTCTGATTTGTCCTTCCTTAAATATCCTTGATTCAACTCCATTTTGACTTTGTTTCTCTTTCTTTTTGCATTCTGTTTTGAATGTATTCTATCTTGTATTTCAGGCTACCTTCAATCTTTCTTTATAAGGTGGGCCTACAGAACATAAATAGCTGAATGTGTATTCCTGAGGGATGTACTCAAGCTATATTATTCTGGGTAGCACTAACATTCAATGTAAGTAAAATAATGAGATAAAATTTGAGTTTCAGCATTAAGAAGTCAGAGGGTTAGCCATTAAAAGTGATGATCACAAAGACTGTAACACTGCAAAGATGCTGACAGTATGAGGTGAGGAGGAAAGACGGGTGCAAAATTTTACATTCAGTACTGGTCAGAACAATTCTCAAAAGAAGACTGGAAGGAAATTAAAAATGTACTCTATTTTGTACAAATCTGAAGTATGCAGATTTGAAATGGTGTGATATACAAATATAATATCTCACTTTACAAAATCAAACTTCATGATTACTCCATTTTAAACTATTACGGAAAATCTAAAACATACACAACACAAACAGAATAAGGTAACAAACCCCCATTCACCCACCACCCAACTTCAACAACTGTCTTCTGCCAGTCTGTTTCATCCCTGTCTCCACCTGTTCTCCACTCTTCTTGAGCATTTATTCGTTCAATTTACGTATGTTGAAATGCACAATGTATGATTTTGACATCCACGTAAGCCATTCCTATGATTCCAGAAATTTCCCTAGCATCCCCTTCTAGTTAATCTTACCCCAGCAGAGGAAACCACTGTTTTGAAGTTTTCCACAATAAATTCGTTTTAATTATTCTAGAACTTCCTCTAAATAAAATTATAAAAACCACACTTTTTTGTGTCTGACTTCTTTTGCTTCTTTGTTGCCTTCAAAATTAGTTCATCACTCTTTTCTGAAATAGGTTGTGTAAACTTGGTCTTATTTCTTCCTCAAATATTTGATGAAATTCTGTAGTGAAACCACTTGGGACTGAAGTTGTCTCCATGTTGAGGTTTTTCATAACCAGATTAGGTTTTTTTGGTAGATCAGAAGGCTGTTTTGTGTCCATTTTGATAATTTGAGTTTTTTAAGGAACTGGCCATTTCATCTACACTGTCAATTTTGTTGACATAAAGCTATTCACAGCATCCCCTTTTAATCCTTTTGATAATTATACAATCTGTAACAGTAATCCCACTTTCATTTCTGAGACGATCAATTGTGTTCATTCCCTTTCTTCCTTAATCAGTCTTGTTTGGGGCTTAGCAGTTTTGCTAATCTTTTGATCAAAAGAACTAACTTTTGGCTTTGTTGATTGTTTTCCAATTTCATTGTTTTCTGCTCTTATCTCATTATTCCTTTCTTTCTACTTATTTTCAGTTTATTTTCCAAGTCTTTATATAATTTCTGAAAGTGGACACTTAGACAACTTATTTTAGACCTTTCTTTGTGTCTAATATAAGCATTTACAGCAATAGATTTCCTTCCAGAAAGGCCTATGGTAAGGGAAAGAGAAAGGAAAGCCAAAGTAGTAAATTCCTTGGGTGAGCAAAAGGGACCGGCACTCAGGACAGCAGTGGAAGGATGCAATTTGGGCTAGTGGTGAAATGCTTTCTTCATTACAAAAGGAGGGGAAAAGGAGAAGGTGGGTAAAAATGAACACTTACAGATTTGCTGATGGGAAGTTGAGAGCATTTCTGCCTGATGACTTACATTTTCTCAGTAAGCATGAGGGGAGATCACCCACCAAGAGTGTGTGGGAGAGGAGAGGGTGGGGAAGGTATGAGCAGAAAGGAAACAATTGAAATAGTCATCTCAGGGTGTGGAGAAGAGAATATAGCAGTGAAGGCATGCATTAGGCAGAATGGAGGGCTGCCATGGGGATAACAGCTGTGATTTTTAAGGCAAAGAAGTTAACCTGGGTCTGTGATTTTCTACACAAAGCTCAGCTGCTCACGTGATGGCATGGAGAAGGCAGGAATGTGGGGTTCCACCATGGCTGGAATTTACCATGTGAGCAGGACAGTGAGATGAGGGGAGAGGTCAAGGGACTGGGAATATTTGCAAAGACGTGATTATTAAACTAATGAACCATGGTTTGGTAGCTGGGTGATTAGAAAAGTGAGGATAAGATTTGAAAGTCCCCATGAAATCAAAGGATTGTAGCATTGGGGGAAACCAGAGTAAAAGACCCAGAAATGTTGATTATAGGGTTGAACTCAAAGTTTGAGTTTTGAGGGAGATACGGTTATGGGGGGTGAGAAGGATTAGGTGTGACCACAGAAGACAGCAGATGATGTAGAGTTAGAAGATATCTTTGGCGGTGATGAATCAAGGGACTGAGGGGCCAGGGTGCTGTTTGGGTCATTGCCATAGATGTTCTTCTCATCAAGAATGTTGGCAGGGGTAGAGGGGACAGGAAGACTGTAAGACCTGACATCTTCAGTGGGTGATGGGCAGTGACTGGCAGGCTAATAGATGGCAGGAATGAGAAGCGAGAGAGAGTACGAGAGCTGTGTAGCATGAACTTGAAATAAGAAAGAGTTTTTGTAGGAGGGAGAAGAGCCAATGGTCTGGAGGTGGCCATGGCGAATTAGGAAGACACTGAAATTACTTCCTGACCCTGAAGGCCTCAGGCTGTGAAAGAAAACTCAACTCCTGCCAGAGTGGCCTTCAGAGACACCAGGGCTTTCAGAGGGTGTCCAGCACCAGATAAGGAACGTTTCAAGAGAAGACTGAAGTTAGAGGGGAGATAGCTGGTCTTAGAGTGGGTGTTCCAGAGGACACAGCGACAGGATTTAGGCAAAGCACAGGGCGGGAATATCGACCCAGATCTGCAAGTGCCAAAAGCTAGGACAAGACCGGGAAAGGGAGAGGTGTGAGAGATGAGCTGAAAAGGGTGGTTAGGGCCGCGGCTGCCAGATACGCCCTAGAATGTCTTTTATGGAGCGTGTATTAGTTTTCCACTGCTGCTATAACAATTTACCACAAACTCAGAGCTTAAATCAACACAATTTATTACCTTATAGTTCCGGAGGTCAGAAGTACAAAATGGGTGTCAACAGACTAAAATCAAGGGGTAAGCAGGACTGAGTTCCTTCTAGAAGCTTTACGAGACAATCCATTTTCATGCCTTTTCCAGCTTCTAGACACAGCTTGCATTCCTTGGCTTGTGTCATTTTCTTCCATCTTCAAAATCAGCCATCTCTTCTGTTCTGATTCTTCTGCCTCTCTCTTCTCCTTTTAAGGACTCTTATAATTACACTGGACCCACCTTGATGATCCAGGATAATCTCTTTATTTTAAGGTCATCTGATTAGCAATCTTAAGTCCCCCTGGCCTGGAACATAACATATTCAAAGGGCCCCAGGACTAGCAGACGGACAACTGTTTTTTTTTTTTTAAAGATTTCTCTCTTTAAAAAAAAATTATTTATTTATTTATTTTTGGCTGCATTGGGTCTTCACTGCTGCGCGCGGGCTTTCTCTAGTTGTGGCAAGCGGGGGCTACTCTTCGTTGCGGCGTGTGGGCTTCTCATTGCGGCGGTTTCTCTTGTTGTGGAGCACAGGCTCTAGGCACACCGGCTTCAGAAGCTGTGGCTCGCGGGCTCTAGAGCGCAAGCTCAGTAGTTGTGGTGCACGGGCTTAGTTGCTCCACAGCATGTGGGATCTTCCCGGACCAGGGCTCGAACCTGCATTGGCAGGTGGATTCTTAACCACTGCGAGGATGTGGACATCTTTGAGGGCCCATGATTCTGCCTACCACAGTATCTTGTCCAGGATGAAAGGATATGTGTAGCCACTTAAAGGAGCCATGCCAAGCAGAACAAGAAGTGATGGAAGCAGGGGAGGTGAGAGGGAGGTGAATCAACTGCTGCTTGGTTTCCAGGGAGAGAATCACAGTGGCCCAGGAACTGTTCCAAGACCTCAGCATCCAAGGATGGAACCATGCTGTAAAGCACTGGTTCTCAAACTTTACGAGCATCCAAATCATCTGCAGGGCGTGTTAAAACACAGAGTGTTTCTCCCTCTCTCCATTTCTGGCTCAGTAGGTCAGAGGTGGAGCCTAAAATCTGCATTTCTAACAAGTTCCTAGGTCATGGTGAGGCTGCTGGTCTGGGAGCTGCACTTTGAGAACCATTACCCTAATGTGCCCTTGCTCAAAAATTCTGTGATTGAAGATAATTTGTGAGTGTGTGTGTGTGTGTGTGTGTTGCATGTTGTGCTTTTAGAGCATGGATTTCAGAACCCATCTTGAACCCCAGCTCCAATACTAATTTACCATAGAACCTGTCTATTCCTTAGTCTCCACATCTGTAAAACGGGGAGAATGACAGTACCCACTTCATGAGGAAAGTTATGAGGATCAAATGAATTAATATCGTAAAGCATGCACTAATGCCATAAAAGTGTTAGCTATTATTTAAGAACTTGATCAGCCAAAAAAGAGGAAGAACTAGAGGTCTTTAAAACAGAAGGACTTGTATTCAGGGAATTGGTTACACAGGTGTTAGAAGAGCTGGGAAGTCAAGATTAGTGACAGTGGAGGTCACCGCTACTGTACGGGTGGGACCACAGAAGATGTTTCCAGAGCTCAGAAGCTGGGGCCATAGTGGGGGCCGTCCAGTAGAAGCAGAGTAGAGGGAAGGGTGGGAAAAGGTCTGCCAGCGAACTGTCCACTAACTTACTCATAGATCTTAGTTAGGGATAAAAAGAGAAAAAGGAAAACTCTTTCTGCAGAGTCCCCATAATCCCAGTTATCTCATTTGTTTCAGCTCAAGTGTAGTTCAGGCAATCCCCATTCATTTCCCTCTGTTGGAACGAGGAACTCAGCAACAACATTTAGAGCAGACACCAAGAGAACATCTCCTCCCACATACAATCTGCCCTTGTGCTCAGTTCTGCACAGGAGACGTCATGAGACCTTGCACACACACCGGAGTCCTCCTGGGGCTCTGAGAGTGTGTGCTGGGGCTCCCCGGGGAGAAGCCCTCGCCGCATGTGGAGGAGACCAGAAGGTACTTGGTGAGACGCAGCACGTGGAACAAACCCGAGAACATGGAAGGAGACAGTTTCAGGATGCGTCTGAGGCCGGGAGAATTGCAACGTCTGTCTCGTTGGTTTTCTTGAATACGCTTCAGGAAGATCATTTCTCTCCAAAGGGCTTTGCTGTGTTTCACGAGCAAAGTGTCTCCTTGTGTCACTGTGATGAGTCGCCATCGTAGGCTGTGAGGCATCTTTTACAGGGGCCATCATTCCTGATACTAGAGGCTCATGTCGGAAAACAGGGCCACGTGAATGGCACTTGGAGAAATGAAGACATTGGCATTGAGAATGCTGTCCTTCCGAGCAGCTGTCAAATCAATCTGAGTGAGCTGGGCCTGGACCTGGAATCAGGCAGACCTCAAGGTATGATCCAGACCAGACAGGAGCAGGACATCAGAGTTAGGGAAGGAGTGGGGCATGTGGGGATTTGACACATGGGTGAGTGCACACTGGATGCAGCCTGGAAAGACCCTTCCCACACTCAGCCTCCTGTGATATTGTGATTTATAATAAGAAACATATATTTTAGTCTTCACCCAAAGAATTCCTGGCACGGGGCTCCTAATAATACCCTTGGAATTTCCTAAGGGAGAAGAGCCATAAAAGTGTCTTCTGTTATTTATAACAAGCCCCCTTTCAGCCAAACCAGAGTTTATGTTAATGAGGTGACTTTTGGGGAAGCCCCTAGGGATGGGGCTGGTTGCCAGGGGAAACAGCCACGTGATCAGAGGGTTGGAATTTTCAGCCTCCTGTTCCTTCCCCATCTTGACCTCCAGGGACAGAAGAGGGGCTGGAGATTTAGTCCAGTCACCAAATAGCCAGTGATTTAATCAACCATCCCCGTGTAATGAAGCCTCCATAAAAAAATCCAAACTGAGGGGTCTGAAGAGCTTCCAGGCTGATGAGGGCATGGAGATTTGGGGAGGACGGCGAGCCCAGAGAGGGTGTGGAATCTCCGCGCCCCTTCCCACACACCTTGCTCTCTGCATCTCTTCCATCTGGCTGTTCCTGACTTATATCCTTTGAAATAAACCAGTAATCTAGTAGGCAAACTGTTCCTGAGATCTGTGAGCCATTCTAGCCAAGGATGGTACTTTAGGAGACGGTTGTGGGAACCTCTGATTTATAGCCAGTTGGTGACAACCTCGACTTGCGAAGGCGTCTGAAGTAAGAGCAGTCTTTTGGGACTGAGCCTGTGAGGTCTGTGCTAACTCCAGATAGACAGCTTCTGAATTGAGTTAAACTGGTGGCAGAGGATTGGAGAACTGCCCAGCGTGGGAAAAACCTACACACCTTTGGTAACCAGAGGTATTGAGAGTCTTCTGCGAGCAGACAGAACACAGAGGAGCTTTCTCTTTACATCTCCCATGGTCAAACAGCGAGGAAGATGTAGTGATCAACCTTTGGCAGGGAGGCCAGGGACAGCGTCTTGAGATTAACAGGCAGACGACAGAAAATTCCGTTTGGCCCGTGTTTTTAGAGATCTCTAAATTTCTAACCAGAATCTCCTCTACCCTGTGATCTGTTGTGAAAGTACTTTCTTCCACTCCATAGATTCTGGAATCAACCTTATCCTTAAAGAGACCAAATAGAGAAATTCCTTTATCAGTATTGCTTTAAATCCCATCCACGTTACATCTGCTTATCCCTCCAGGCCCTGCCTCTCTCCCTGTGATGGAGTCACTGGCTGTTACCCACTTGGAGGGTCTGAGTTTCTTGTAATTGGCCCTAGATGCCCATCATTGGCTTAGATGCCCACCCCTGGCTCTTTGCGTCCTGCAACTAGACAACCCCACGGCATCCTGGACCTCCTCTGCCACATGCCCTGTCTCCCTACATGTTATCGACCCTAATTCTGAGGCTGAGCTCAGACTTTTGATGAATGGTACCTGTGGTTTGTCCATATTCCCCACACCTCCCACTTTGAAATTGACCCCCAGGTTGAGACCTACATTTTCTCTCATGTCACTGAAGTTGTATGCCCGGCCTCTGGACTTGCCACCTTCATGTTTTTTAGGAAGATGTAACAGATATATTAGAGCTGAAGTTTGGGAAATAACAGCTCTCCCGCACTCCCCTCAGGGTACCCAGTGACTGCAGGACCCACAGGCGTGCTTTTGTGCCTGGGTCTCTACCAGCTAAAAGGCATTTAAGCGAGGCGGTAAATTGACAAGATGCATGTGGAAACTGGGGAGGAGAGGGGGTCCCTAGCAGCTACACAAATAACTCCACAGCCCAAGAACTGGAAAACGTGAAGTTGTCCCTGAATGGTTCTGTCGAAGATGTTGGCTACATCAAGTAACCTCATAGAGCTACGGGTGAGGCAGTAAGTGCCTGGAACAGAGCAAATGCTCCACAAACGGAAGTTATTAATAACGTGATTATTATCATCAACTCTTAGAGTACTATTCCCTTTCAGAGGATGAATGTGGAAATTGTCATAGTGATTATTATTAAGCATCTCTATAAGAACTTTCTGCTCTCTCTAGGTGACACTAGCTTTTCCCAGGTTTGGGGCTACTGAGCAAAATGTATTAGGTTTCACATGAACCCCAGGCCCTCCTCTGGGAATACTGCTTAGCGCTATACCTCTTGCATAATTACATTTGTTGAAAAGTTGGAAGCTATGGGGTAGAGGGAAACACCACTGGGTTCAGAGCCTGAAGGTGACTTGCAATGTGTAGGGAGTTTGAGGGATTTGGGGCAGATCAAGGGGAGGTGACACACAAGGGGCAGTAACATACAACAAGCTATACTGGGCAGTTGCAGGAAGGGGAAACTTTTCATAGGGAGAGAGCTCAGAGGCTTAGGGGCTGCCATCCAGAAGGGGAGGAGGGCAAGGAACTCCAGGGTAGGGGGCAGTCAAAGGGGGCTTGTATCTAAGGGTTGTCACTTAGCAGCAAAGTGGGGAGTCTCTGGGCCAGAGAGCTCTGAAGGGCCAGAGCAGCGTGGGGTCTTCATGGCTGGGGGCTTATCTTGTCAATTGCCGATAGATGTGGGGTGAGGTTTCCTGGAGTATGCAAAGAGGCAAGCTCTAAATGGCTAAAAATTTGTTTGTTTGGGCTATTTTTAAAACAATTGGCTGTGCTGCCTGTAGGGTGCACACGTTGTCAGTGTCTTTAGGTGACGGCATGGCCACCACTGGAGTCTGCTGCCCCGTCAATACCACCACTGGGCTGCCTTGGTTCTTCCCTAACATGCTGGGGCAGAGCGGACTCTGAGCCCGCCCCTGCTTTCCTATGCAGCTCGCAGTGGGGCAGTTTTCACAGGGATGCTGTCTCCCATCTTGCAGTCTTTCTCTGCTTGGCTCTGGGGTCCTTCTTCTTTGGCCACATTTTTCTCTCCACACACAGAAGCCTTCTTGTACACTGCCCCCAACAGTACATGTAATCGCCTCTCCTGGGACCAACCCCATAATCTCATATCCAATTCACTGTCTGCTTTCTTATTTCTCTGTCGCCTTCACTTTACTCTTGCCCAGAGCCCGTCTTCCCCTCTCAACACAGGTCATGTCTCCCAATATGCCAGGTTGGCCGCAATCCCCTTCCCGCCTATATCATCTGAACCTCTGCTTTCTCTGCCTGTTATTAACTTCTTTATCTGGGAGCACATCTCATTTATTATTAAATTTCATTTACACAGAAAAAAAAAACATTGGATGTGTAAAAATTTGAGTTTGGTGCCAGTGGGCTTTTGAGCACATGGAACTCAGCCTACAGTGAAGAAATAACCTAGCGACCAATAGACAGAGGTCATCTTTGGCTGATTTATTATCACAGAATGCCGAGACGACCATTTCCTGGCTGTGTCAACTTTGGAATATTTCCTTAATGTCTTTGAGGCATGGTTTCTTCATCCATTAATGGGTGGCAACTACCTCGAATATTTACTGAAAATTAAAACCAAGGATCCAAGCCCAAGAATTTAAAGCAACTTCATAGCCAGTCATTTTTGTTTGTTTGTTAGTATGTGGCCATTTTCTTTTCACTTGAGCAAGTGAATGTCAGGTCTTCTTTTCTAGAAAGTCTTAAAATGAGAGGAATGGGGCCCTGAAATTGAACCTGTTCCCCCATCTCACCTCTTTAACCCTGACATTGAACACATCATCCTTACCCACCTGCTGCTTAAACTATGGAAAAACAGGGGATAGGGAAAAGTTGTCAAGGAGAGGAAGAGGAATAGGAGAGAGAAGGGGTGGACACAAGGAGGGTCCCAAGGGCCCTTGGCACGTAAGCAAAGCCAAAGAAGGAAAATTAGCGAGACTCAAAAGCAAACCCAGGTGTGGCTCTGTCCAGCTCCCCTCCTGCTCCAGCCTCACGGATGATACACCTTTGGACACAGAGGGTTGGTCCTCCTCACCTGTCACTTCCCCACCATCCCTCATCTGTCCTGCAGGGGCAGGACTTAGTGTAGGAATCTGTCCAGCTGGCTCTCTCCTGATCTGAGGGCATCAGTAGCATGTTAATAGCACTGCATTTCCCCTTATTCCAGGGTTTCCCAACCTCATAGCTCTTGACATTTTGGACCACATAATTCTTTGTTGTGGGGGACTATTTTGTGCATTGTCAGATGTTTAGCAGCATCCCTGGCCTCTACCCACTAGGTGCTACTAGCACCTCCCAGAGTGGTGACAACCAAAAATGTCACTAGACATTGTCAAATGACCTCCGGGAGGAGGAGAGGGGGGCGAAAGCATGTCCAGTTGAGAACCACTGCCTTATTATACTCTCATTTCTGTTTTTTGTTTTTTCTGTTTTCTTCTGGGATAGATTAAAATCCAAGAAGATGAAGTCTCCAGCCAGTAAAGCACTTTGCAGGACATCTAACATATAAGCGCCGGCTAAAGGCAACACCTCTGTGATGTTTTCTTGAAGACCCCTATTAGAAGTAAGCACTCTTTCCTGAAAATTCTTAGAGCACTTTGTCCTTTTGTCAAATTACCTTTCATATTGCACTTGTGGGAGTGAAAGCTCTGATAGCATCATCATCAATATCATTAATCTTCAAATCTCTGGAGAACCTAGCATGATGCTTGAAAGGCAGTCACACAGTGGTTTACTGTTTGGCCAGCACGGATTCCATTCCCAGTCCCCATTTTTGTTGGTTTTTGTTGCAAGCGGTGCTCTATCTCATTCCTCTCCGAGTCTCCGGCTCTCTCACAGTCCTGGCCCAGATGCAGTGCTCTGGACCTGGTTCTTGAATCAATGTGTCTCCTTGATGCTCTGACCCACTGATGTCTGGTATCTCCAAACCTTCACAAAGTCTCCAGCTGCCAGAAGAAAGCAGCTGTATCTCCCTGGAGCCAGAATCCCACCACTTCTCAAAAGTTGGCTTTGCTTTGTGGGCCAGCCAGCACCAATGTTAAAAAACATTTTTCAGCAAAATCTAGAGCCATGATATTCCCAGCCCACCGGCAGGGTTCCCTCACAACAGAGCCTTCTCCCTATTGGCAGGGGAGAGAAAATGAGAATCATGGAAATTTAATATCTTCACATTATGCAGATCTGATTTAATCAGAGATGAGTGTGAAGTGCAATAAAAACTAAAGTTTCATTAAGTTTATGACTTTCACACTGTTATGTCAATTATTCTGTTTCCATGGCCACCAGCGGTAACAGCCTCAGCACGATTGTTTCCCCACAGAGAAAGGAACAGGAGAAAATGGTAAGAGACCGGACTGAATTTCCCACTGACAACCTTTTCCTGTGTTGGAGGTTTCTGGAAAGGAGTAAATCAAGTTGGGAGAGTCTTGAGGATTCCTTCCCAGAGGAAAGCCAGGCAAAGAACGGAAAGCCAGGAGGGAGGCCATGTCTGTCTTCTGGTTTTCATTTGTTCCAAGAAAACTCTTACAGACTCTCATCTTCCTGGAGCAATTCGACCCGGGAATATTGCCACGTGTCAAGCGGTCAAGTAGCAAAAGTGAAGGGCAAGAGCTTAGCCCACGGCTTGCCAACATGATGGGCCATCCCATTCCTTGTGCTCTTCTCAAGGATTACCACATGAAACTAAATTTGTGGAAGAGGGTGGGTAGCATTTATTTAAAGGGCGGATTATATGGCGGCTACCGCTTCCACACGCTGCATGGGGCACGAGGGTACAGGAATCACCAAAGTGAAATGTTGACAAGTTGCTGGTGGGAAGTCAGCTGGTAGATCCCAACATAACTGCCCCCATGTTGCATGATTCATGGATATTTAGGGGGAGCGGGGAGCTCTACATGGGGAAAGAGAAGACAGTGGCTACTTGGGTAGACTTGACACTGGGCAGGCTGTGCTGATTGCCTGCTCGATATCCATTCCCATTCTACCCTTACTCACAGACCGCTCCACCAAGACTGCTCACCCCTCACGTTCCCTTCCAGCTAGGGGCGGCGATGTGACACATTTCTGGCTGGTGACAATCAAAGGGTACATGGGAAAATGGCTTTTACTTTCCTGATTGTAGCAGACGATTTTTGTGCCTTCCACCACATCTCCTCCACCCACCTCTGATTTCAGCCACAGCTGCGATGGGCAGCTCCAGGCTCGCTGCCATCTCAAGGGCATGCTATGACATTTCTTAATTTTTGTGATTTAGGGATTTCTTTGAAGCCACAGACGTCTACTCAGCTCTCATCCTGGCACAGTCAGGAAGATCAGGGAGCTTAATGCCTCTGGGGTTAACCCGCAAACAATGAGGGATGGCAGCCCATGGATTGATGCCGCAGCCGCCTGTCCTTCAGATAGAAAAGTCTAGGAAGCATTCTGTATGCTTTTCCCACGTCCCCAAGGAGCTGAGCTCCTTAACAGTGGTAGAGCACCCTTTACTGGCTCCTCCTTCCCTGTCTCACTCTTACTATACTCAACCTTACTCTTTTTTTTTTTTTTTTTTGCAGTACGCGGGCCTCTCACTGCTGTGGCCTCTCCCGTTGCAGAGCACAGGCTGCAGACGCGCAGGCTCAGCGGCCATGGCTCACGGGCCCAGCCGCTCCGCGGCATGTGGGATCTTCCCAGACCGGGGCACGAACCCATGTCACCTGCATCGGCAGGCGGACTCTCAACCACTGTGCCACCAGAGAAGCCCACAACTTTACTCTTGTTTCACGGCAATACCTGCATGCACCCAAGTCTTTATCTCAGGCTTTGCTTTTGCAGAAACCCAAACAAATACATGGAGATACAACCAAAACCTGACCATCATCAAAGCAGGACTCAAACCTCTCCTCCTCCACCCATTCTTCCCCTACTATCTTTGTCTTCACATCACATCTTTGTCTGCCCTCCCTCTAAGCTTAGTGTCTATGAACAGCAGTTGACCTCTCAGTGTGGAGAAAAAGGAACCCTCTTACACTGTTGGTGGGAATGTAAACTGGTACAGCCACTATGGAGAACAGTATGGACATTCCTTAAAAAACTAAAAATAGAACTACCATGTGATTCAGCAATCCCGCTCCTCGGCATATATCTGAAGAAAGCCATAATCCGAAAGCATACAGGCAATGTTCATTGCAGCACTATTTACAATAGCTAAGACATGGAAGCAACCTAAATGTCCTTGACAGAGGAATGGATAAAGAAGATGTGGTACATATATACAATGGAATATTACTCAGCCATGAAAAAAACAAAATAATGCCATTTGCAGCAACACGGATGGACCTAGGGATTATCATACTAAGTGAAGTAAGTCAGAGAAAGACAAATATCATATGATATCACTCATATGTGGAATCTAATTTTTAAAAAAGATAGAAATGAACTTATTTACAAAAGAAACAGACTTACAGATATCGAAAACAAACTTACGGTTACCAAAGGGGAAATGTGTCAGGAGCTTGGGATGAACACACACGCTACTATACATAAGATAGATAACCAACAAGGACCTAATCTATAGCACAGGGAACTCTACCCAGTACTCTGTAATGGTCTATATGAGAAAAGAATCTAAAAAAGAACGAATCCATGTGTATGTATAACTGAATCACTTTGCTGTACACGTGAAATTAACACAACATTGTAAATCAACTATACTCCAATAAAACAAAAATAAAATAACTCAAAAAGTTGACCTCTCAGTCACTGTGTAGAGTTGCCCACATAGGTATTTTCTCTCCAAATGAATCTAAGCTTCTCTAGGACATGGATGATCCCTTAATACTTCTAAATATCTCCTACCAGTTAGCACAGTTCTGAGCAAATGCCCACTGACACTCTATGATTAGTTCATGGATTAGATTTGTAAAGTTGTGCATTAGTTAAACCAATGGATAATAATGGGGAAAAATCTCATTTAAGGTGGGAAATAATTTGGCTTTAAGGAATTTCCTACTTACTCACATGGATATATCTAGTCTAGAAAGATGTTCAGACACCAAGTTTTCTTTATCTCTTGTTGCCCTGTCTTTAAGAACACAAAATGATGTCTCTGAGTAAAGTAAGTCCATTCAGCTGAACAGAACTAGATTCTGAGATCAATATAATCTTTGACTAACTGCAGTGTACAATTAGTGCCCTGAGAATTCTTACATTGCCTCTTTCTTAGGTTTTTTACCCTCCAGTTTAGCTCAGTGGTGTTCCAGTTGAATGATGATATTCTTTTGCCTGCATCCGCCTAATTTTCAACTTCAACTCTGGTTTCTGCTGTCAGTCCTCTCAATCACAGACTCAAGCTACATTGGCTTCTTTCTTCCCCTCACATAAGTGACCCCATTCATACTTGGTCACTGATCTCACACAGGCTTCATGTTCATAAAGACCATTTTTATTTCACCTCTGAGGCTCTGGGCAAATCCTTGAACTGCTATCCTGAGACTCATCCTTAGGTTTGATGAGGAAATGATGCAGATAACTTCGTACAATGCCTGGGACATAGTAAACACTCAATACAGAGTTTTTCTATTTTATCATTGGTTACCCTTTCAAGAATATCCAAATGTCTTGAACACATCAGGGACAATTTTTTTAGGAAGGCAGTGTTATAGAGTGGTCAACAGTACAGCTTTGCAGAGAGGAGACCCCAGGCTCCAATCAGAATTCTGCCAGTCTCTGAGATGTCCCCCAGTGATTCTCTCCTCCTTGTAGTCATGCCCTTGTATAGGAGTTCCCTCCACTGAAACATGGCAGGTTTATGTGTCCAACAGAAGATAATAGGAGTGCCAGTGGGTGACTTCTGGGACTAGATTATAAAGACACTGACGTCTCCATCTTGTCCCTCTCTTAGATTATTCACTCTGGAGAAAATCAGCTGCAACGTTGTAAAACATTAAAGTATCCCCTGAAGAAGACCCCATAGTGAAAAACTGAGGCCTCCTTCCAAAAGCCAGCACTAGCCTGCCATCCATGTGACTGCGCCATCTTGGACACAAATCCTCCAGCCTCAGTCAGACCTTCAGATGATGTAGTCCCAACTGACATCCTGACTGTGACCTCGTAAGAGGTCCTGAGCCAGAAGTACCCATAAGCTACTCGTGAATTCCTGACCTAGGAATTGTGTCAGATGATACATGTTTATTATTATTTTACACCTCTGAGCTTTGGGATAATTTGTTTTGGAATAATAGTTAACAAACTACTTATGTTGGTAGTTTGGGGGGAGTTGTTTATAAGCCTTAATTTCCTCATTTGCAAAATAAGAATAATAGTGGCACTTACTCCAATGTGTTAAGGGGATGCCATGAGCTACTACATGCATAACAATTACAAAAGTGTCTTGCACACAGGAGTGCTCAGTAAGCGGTAGTACTATTATTTTTTTTATTGTTGTTGGAGTATAATTGCTTTATGATGTTGTGTTAGTTTCTGGGAGGCTCAGGAGGGAGGGGATATGGGGATATATGTATATATACAGTAGTACTATTATTGATGATAAATATTTCCTGATCCTATTGCGCCTATGGCCCTGGCTCTTGAAGTACATTAAGAAACTGACCTCTTGTTTATAGCAAATTTTGTCTACAACAGAAGGAACATTCATCACAAAAGACCTGCCACTAGCTGATTCAGGAATAATCTGGGCTCCAACGATCCTGGACCAAGGAACTCTGAGAAGATGTAATGTAAGAGGCAAAATGCTCAGTTGTTCTTTGTTCTTTGTCTTGTTAATGTACTTGTATAGCGGGTACTTGTTTAGATAACAGGAGTAGCTGAAGCCCTGTGATGGTAAATTAATCCCCTATGTATTCTACCAGATAAAAGTCTGTGGCAGCCCAGCCAAGGAGTTAAATTTCCTTTAGGATTAAAGAACTGTAGAGAGCAGAAATACCCCACAAATCTTCCCTCACTTTTTAATAAAAAAGATAGTGTTTTGGTTTAATAATGGGCACAGCTAAAATTTTAACTCTAGGCTTCTATACGGAGCAAACCGGAAATCACATTTTTTTTAAATACTATTTTTTTAAAATAACTTATTTATTTTTTATTTATTTACTTTTGGTTGCACTGGGTCTTCATTGCTGCGCGCAGGCTTTCTCTAGCTGCGGTGAGCAGGGGCTACTCTTCATTGCGGTGCATGGGCTTCTCACTGCGGCGGCTTCTTTTGTTGTGGAGCACGGGCTCTAGGTGTGGGGGCTTCAGTAGTTGTGCCACGTGGGCGCAGTAGTTGTGGCTCACGGCCTCTAGAGCCCAGGCTCAGTAGTTGTGGCGCACAGGCTTAGTTGCTCCGCGGCATGTGGGATCTTCCCAGACCAGGGCTCGAACCCTTGTTCCTGGCATTGGCAGGCGGGTTCTTAACCACTGTACCACCAGGGAAGTCCCCACAACACTTAACCAGCATTCATTTGGAACTCCACTTTACAGGGTAAGTTGTAATTTAGCTGATTACTAAGAAGTGTTTAAAGAACCCCCTTTGTCAACTTAGCTTGTGCAGATACCCAGCTGGCTTCTAGATGCAGTGTGTCTGTGGCTGCCCTTCAGAAGTGCAGTGCTAATTATTTCATTAGCTCCTACCCTCAGAATTCCCTAAGAATTTAAGAGCTCCTAAGATATGTCTGGCTGCTGATGCTCCCACCTCACCTGCTCTGTGTGGATTAGTGCTACAACATGGAGAAATGGACTTCTCACCTTCATCTCTATTACAAACCGAGCATCTGAGGACCCCCTCCATATTGCTCAAATGCCTCCATCCCATCCGATTTTAACTCACTAAGATACATACACACTTCGAACACACTTGGTTTTATGCACATGTTCTGATAATACACATTATGCTACACATTCATAAGGAGCTCCTCCAGAAGTGAAGATCAGAGGCTTCCGCTCGCCACTGACTAACTACAGTGATGCTGAGGGGGACAGGAGGTGCGGAAGAGGTAAGTAAAGCCCGAAGGTTCTTGGGTCACAGAGGTGGACAGCTCATTGCAGAGAGGGAGGCTGACCTTCAAGAAGCCTAACACAGCCTGTGCTTTGGGGCTCGGTGAACCACCTACTCTCCGCTCCACCTCTTACTGTCCCGTCACAACACGTGGAAACCTGGAGATAATGAACTGCCTCTGCGCTTGTAGGAGCATCTACCATGTCATCTCCTGGTGTCAGGAGATCTGTGCTCTCGTCTTTCCTCTGTCTCTAACCAGCCAGTCATTTACCTCTGGGTTTTTGTTAGTGTTTTAATGTAGAAAAAAATGGAAACCTCTACCTGGTGCAATTTCTCAGCTTCTAGTCTGAGTCAGAGGAAGGAGAAAATCACTCAGATTTAAATGCCACTACGTGCCGGGCTTTTTAGAGATACAATTTCATTTCATCTAGATGCAAATCTGTGAGATAACTGTTTAGTCACTATTTCATAGATGAGAAAGTGAAGTGCAGAGTCCAGTCACCTGTTTCCCCCTCTCCAGATGGCACACTCACATCCTCTCTGACCACCCGAGACAACAGCTCTTGCCACTCTCCAGGTGCCTATTTGGGGCTTTTCATAGTCTGGTACCTTAGTGCTCCCATAATACCTGTGCTTATTTCTGTCATTACATCACAACATTTTGTAATATTCTGGTTGAATACATGTGTCTCCTACTCCTTCAGGGCAGATGCTCTTAATTACCTTTGCATGACCAGATTTTGTACTGCCAAGCATATAGTAAGTGTTCAGTAAACATTTTAAAGTAACATTTGTTTCACTGCAGCACTATTTACAATAGCCAAGACATGGAAGCAACCTAATTGTTCACTGATAGATGAATGGATAAAGAAGACGTGCTGTATATATATACAATGGAATATTAGCCATAAAAATCAATGAAATAATCCCACTTGCAGCAACATGGATGGACCTAGAGATTACCATACTAAGTGAAATGAACCAGAAAGAGAAAGACAAATACCATATGATATCGCTTATGTATGGAATCTAAAAACAATGATACAAATGAACTTATTTACAAAACAGAAAGAGACTCACAGACATAGAAAACAAACCTAAACAAACCAAAGAGAAAAGAGGGGGAGGGATAAATTAGGAGCTTGAGACTAACATATACACACTACTACATATAAAATATATAACCAAGAAGGACCTACTGTATAGCACAGGGAACCATACTCAGTATCTTGTAATAACCTATAAGGGAAAAGAATTCAAAAAAGAATAGATATATACATATATATGTATAACTGAGTCACTTTGCTGTACACCTGAAACTAACACAACATTGTAAATCAACTCTACTTCAATGAAAAATAAACAAATAAAACTTAAAAATTAAAAAGAGATAAAGTAACATTTGTTAGGTTATGTGTGTATATTTTTAGCCTGGAAAAATAGGAAGAAAATTTAAATGATTCTTAATCCTATCAGTCAGATAACACTAGTAACCTTAAAATAATAATAAAGGTATTACATGTACATTATTTTTAAAAATCCAAATAGTACCCAAAATGGAAAATAAAAGTTTCCCTTCCTCCATAAACCCCAATTGCTTTCCATAAAGGAGTCAGACTAAAAATAAAAGTTCCCTTTCTTGGGTATCTTTCTAAACAATGTATATACATGCATACACGTATAAACATACATACATACATCTGTATGTATGTGTGAGTGTGTACTGTTAGTATATACATGGTCTAGAAAAAAGTATATACAGACATGCATTTTTTTTGTTTTTTGTTTTGTTTTGTTTTGTTTTTTTTTACAGACATGCATTTAATAGGCTAAATACATTGATCTGTACTTTGCTTTTTCACTTAATAGTATAATTTGGAATTCTCATACCAGGTGATGCGAATTCTCTACATCATGTTTTCAGCCTATGCATACCAAAGTATTTCATGATATGAATATTCCACACTTCATTTAACCAGCCCTCAACTACTGAATGATTAGGTTGTTGGCAGCTCCACCCCAACACCCCAGTGACTTCTACAATAACCACCCTTCTCCAAGCACCTTGATATCCTTTGGTATCCCTAGCCATATCTTGGCATTGACAATGTTGATGACGCTTAAATTATGCCCTACAAAAATATCAACAATCTTTTGTCTAAAAGCTTGTTCTGGAAGCTGAAAAACAACCCAGTGTAGTTAACATTATTATTGTGCAAGTCTTGTTTATTGCAGAGCCAGATAGCAGTCTAGGATTATAATTCCTTCTTTACACACGATGACAGTCTGACGTGTCACCTTGGTTAGGCTACAGCCCGCCCCCCCCAGTTATTCAATCAAACACAAATCTAGGTGTTACTGTGAAGGTATTTTGTAGATGTGATTAAAGTCCATAATCAGTTGACTTTAAGTAGAGGTTGTGTAGATAATCTGGGTGGGTCTGAATCAATCAGTTGAAAGGTTGAGAGCATAACTGAAGCTTCCCTGAAGAAGAAATACCACCTGTGGACAGAAGCTTCAGTTCACAGCCAGGGGGCCCAGCTGCCCTGCCTGATGGCTTGCCCTTTGGATTTTGGACTTGCCTAGCTAGCCACCATATGTGCATATCCCAATCCCTGGCAAAAAATCTCTTAATATATATCTCTTACTGGTTTTGTTTCTCTCGTTGAACCCTGACAGATACACAGGCCCAATGTCCCAAATCTCACAGCACTCAACATAGGCTTATTTCAAGCACCCAGATCACGTGGCTTCTCTTTTCTTATACTTCGTCAATAGCTTAAATCTACGCTTCATTTTATTTTACTTCCTATCTGGATTATGATTTTTTTAATATGTTTGCTTTTCCTAAAGTCTCTAATTGACTTTCTTTTCTCTTGCTGACAAAAGAAATACATACTTTCTTTACCATGTTGTTATAATCATCCAGCCACTTAATCATTCTATTGCTTGATGCATTTCCATTTTCTTTCATGAAGACATTCTTTTTGGATGTTTTTTGCATATTTCTGCTTAATTTTGGTCTGCTGCACAGCTGTCACACTGGAATTTCTTTTATTTACATTTCTCCATTTCTCATCACTTACATCTTCTTTCTTGGCTTCTACTCAAGTTTTTCTGGAGTAAATACTCAGCCTCCTCAGAAAGGGACCATAGGAGGTAAATTTTAAGTTTCAGAACGGTTCAGAAGGCCTTTTCCTCTCCATCTCCATTTGACTGATAGTATAACTGATTCTAGGATTTAGGTTCAAAATAATTTCTCCCAAAACCTCTGCCTTCTAACATTCAGTGTTGCCATTAAGAAGTCTGCTGGCTGGCTAGTTTTGGTCTCTAGCTATGACTTTTTCTTTTTCTTTGAAGTCTTTGAGAATTGTCTCTTTACCTTTGTTTTGTTTTGTTTTTAGTATTTATTTATTTATTTATTTTTATTGGGCTGCATCGGGTCTTAGTTGCGGCATGCAGGATCTAGTTCCCCGACCAGGGATCTAACCTGGGCACCCTGCAATGGGAGCGTGGAGTCTTAACCACTGGACCCACCAGGGAAGTCCCATCTTTACCTTCGTTTTTCTGGAATTTCACATGGGTTGATATGGATCTTTCTGGAAATTAACAAGATGTGTCAGTGTGGTTCTTTCTGGAACTTTACATGATTTGTGACAGCCTAGTCATTCAGGCTAGTCGGAACTAGAAAGTCCCTTAGAATCCCCAAACACATCTCTTTATAGCCTTGGAAATGCTGTTACTTCTATGTATCAATATTATTGTCTTGCCCTCCTTCCTTTTCTCTGTAGGTTCTTTCCGGAGCTCCACTTGGAAGGTGTGTCCCTTGAATCCACTTTATTCTCATGCTCCTTAACCTCTCACTCAGATTTTCCATGTCTTTGATGTTTTGCTCTGTGGTCTGGGAGATATTATTAACAGTTTCTTCCAGCCTTTTATTGGATTTTTAATTTTAGCCACCAGGTGTTTACTTCCCAAGAGCTTTCATATCTTTAAAAATACTATTTTTTATGATACACTTTTGTTGTCTTATGATTACAATATCTTCCCAAAGGGCTATGAGGTTACTAATTGGAGCTTTTTTTTTTTTAAGGTTTTCTTTTTTTTTTTAACTTATCTTGTTTTTGACACTGACTGTTCTATTTGTTCGTTTTGGTCTTTCTCTTCAGTGCCGCTGTTTTTATCACGTGTTTAGTAGATGAGGGACAGGGTCAATTTTTCTAAAGAGCTGTCTATTGCTGCTATTTATATGGGACAATTTTCCACTGGGTCTGTTCCATGAATGGGAAGGCTAACTGCGAGTATGTAATGGGTGAAGCTTGTAAGTGAGCAGGCTGCTATAGGGTGAGCAGGTGAGAAACCATATTTTTCTAGTCCATCCATTTTCTCCATTCTCTTAGATGACTATTTCAAATATTTCCCTCTCTTCTCAAGCCTCTAAGACCTCCTTCCTCATCTTAGTGTTGGCTGGTGATCTTGTTTCCTGTTTCACTGAGAAAAGGGCAGCACTCAATAGAATGTTCATATGCTTCCCCCAACATTACCGCTACCTACCTATGGGTTCCTATGCCCTTGACTCCTTTTCTCCAGTTATTGTGGATGAGCTATCTATTCATCAGCGAAGACCAACTCTTCCACTTGTGAAAATCCTGTTGGTGCTAATGTCACTATATATTTAGAATCTGACTACTTCTCACCACCCCCACTGCTACCATCCCGGTCCAAGCCACCATCATGGTTTATTTCAAGACTCCCCCCTTTCAGTTCATGGTTTCTTCCTTATCATTCAGAGCTTATTCTCAATGCAGCAGACAACACGATGCTGTCAAAATTCAATTATAGCGTGGCATTTCTTCATCAAAAAGCCTCCAGGGGCTTGCCATGTCATCATAAAACCCCGAATCTTTACTATGCATGTATGATGTATGATGATTTAACTCTCCATCACCTCTCTGAGGTCATCCCCCACGATTTTCCCCCTCATTTACTCCAATTCAGCAGCAGTGGCCTCCAGGCTATTTCCGGAACACACCTGGCCGCCTGCTGTCTCAGAGTCTCCACCCCTGCCCTTTGCCCACATGTACAAATGGCTTACACCTTCACTTCTAGATCTTTATTGAAAACTCACATTTTTAAGACGAGTTTCTTACATCACGTTGGGGTTTTGGATCCCCAAAATCTAAATATTTTTTATTTTAATACATAAATTTATACCATTAGCTTTTATTTATATAAAAGATTTATAGGATCTTAATTCTACCTTGTTACTTTTTTTTTTCCTTAAAGTCTTCTCTTTTTTTCGGGACTTCCCTTTGTGGTGCAGTGGTTAAGAATCTGTCTGCCAGTGCAGGGGACACAGGTTCGAGCCCTGGTCCAGGAAGATCCCACAGGCCGCGGAGCAACTAAGCCCATGAGCCACAACTACTGAGCCTGCGCTCTAGAGCCTGTGAGCCACAACTACTGAGCCCATGTGCCACAACAACTGAAGCCTGTGTGCCTAGAGTCCGTGCTCTGTAACAAGAGAAGCCACCACAATGAGAAGCCCGCGCATCGCAACAAAGAGTAGCCCCCGCTCGCCGCAGCTAGAGAAAGCCCGCATACAGCAACGAACACCCAACGCAACCATAAATAAATAAATTTATTTAAAAAAAAAAGTCTGCTCTTTTTTCTGTTTTCCTACATAAGCTCTGGTTTCTTTGTTTCGAGGGTGGGTGTCATCCTTCTGGTTTTAGAGGGTTTATAGTTAGTCCTTCTATGGTCCCTGCGTGTACCTTTGTTTCCTTACATCCTCCAGTTTTCTCAGAGGGTCTTGGCATTCTCAGAGGGTACTTTCTCTTATGTATTTGTCTTCTGTTTTTATAAATTCTTGCTCATTCCTGGGGATAATTAGCTCCCAGCGATTAGCATCATTCCACTGTTCTGCCTGTTTTTTCCCAGTCTCTGGTGGGGAGTCTTGTGCCTCCATCCTTACGCACCTACACCCTGGAATGACAGCATAGCTCTCAATCTGCCCCTCCCCACATTGAGGGCAATGAGTAAATTTTGTAGGATTGTTTCATTTGTCCTTTCTTTTGCCCCCTCCCAACCTCAGGTAGTATTTCTGGAAGAAAGGACATGAGTGGAGGGCATTCCAATCCCGTCGTAATGCACCAAGCTATGCAGAATCTTGGGATCTTCCATCTTATTTCTCTGGCTGGCACTTTTCAAAGTGCCAGTGGCTTAGAGTTTCCTTATGGCTTAGAGTTTCCTTTTATTGCTGATGGGAAAGTTTTTTATTTTAATTTTTTATCTATTGTATTGTTTGGTGGAGACAGAATTTATAATTTCCCCATAATGTTGCTCTTTTACCCTGGAAGAAAATGAATGTCCTTTGGAAGAAACAGTGGGGTGAAGTTGATGGGTGTGTCCTAGGTCTGTTTGCTGAGTTTGGCATCAGACCTGTGATGGTGGTAGCTGCCACCAGGGGTTCATGGTTCCCATTTAGGTGACTTATCAGTCAGTTGTACTCTCTCTCAGAAGGAAAACTTTTTTCCTATAAAGATAACTCTTTATTATCAATCTGTTGAAACATGAAAATGCTTCCCATTGCTACTTAAAACATGCAGAACTAAGAAAGTTAAGGTGGAGGCTAAATAAATAGAAATAGAACTTGAATTGATTCAAGATAGTAACTGTGTCTTGGCAACTCTCAATATTTGAAAACTACTGCTTGATTGAAACCTGGCTGTCAGGTCCAGGGAGATGATCTCAGTTTTCCTTGAGCTGTCTCCAGGTTTAGGGCCTGGATGGATGCACATGGCATCTGAAGTCAAAGGTCGTCATTGTAGCTTTGTAAGGATAGCTTCCCGCATGAGTTTTCCCAGAGTCTGCTCTAACAGAGGTTTAACGTGGTGCAGCTTCCAGAGTTAAACTATTACTCCTCCATAGACAAATCACTAGTCTGGGATAAAATTTGGAATCTCCTTTAGCATTAACTTTCTAATGCAAAATTTTTCCTCTTCAATAAAAATGATGTGTTTTTCTTCCCTAAAACTCGTTACATCCCACATAAATTTACTTGGGTAATTAATTGGGGGGGGCAGCTTTTCGTCACCACAAATATTATCTCAGCAAAGGTTTTGTAAATGAGGGAGCCATTGAGTCCAATCATAACCTGACCCATAAAAGTTGAGGGCTGACCACTTCCTTTTTTTTCTATACCATATTATTTGAATTTAACAAAAGCTTATGTTGGGCCATTTTAAAAACGTTATATGACAATGCCGACTGTATGGAATAAATGTTTGTGTCTCTGCAAAATTCATATGTTAAAGCCCTAACCCCCAATGGGAGGGTATTAGGATGTGCAGCCTTTGGGAGATGATTAGGTTTAGATGAGGTCATGGAGGTAGGGCCCTAATGGTGGGATTAGTGCCTTCATAAGAAGAGAAAGACACCTCTCTCTCTCTCTCTCTCCCTCTGCACTGATATTTTAAAAACTAAAATGTGGAAGATTTATATTTATCTCTTTTTACATTTCTTACTCTTATTTAATCTTTTCATTTACATAAATCTTAAATCTTTTTATTATAACGTTTTCATTGTTCCCAAGGTGAGTCTTGTAAGTTAGAGAGCTGAGGGAGGGGCCTCAGTCTTAGAGTGGGCTGGAAAACCAAAATTTGCCTAACAGCCCAAACACGGGGGATGAAATGCAGATTGGATAAGACAGATCGGATAAACCAGGTTCATTGAGAAACTTCTAAGTTCCTGGTTCTGCATATCTTCACCTACTGATTCGCAGCGTAAAGAGCTGACTTGCCCGTCTGACTATATGTTCTCTGTTGTAGTGAAGGAGAGTATAACGTGTGATCCAGGCTGCATGAAGGGTGTAGAAAAAGGACACACCTAGCCTACTCAGATTCTCATCTCAGCCCTGCTGTGTGACCTTGTGTAACTTATACAATATCTCTGAGCACGGATTATTTTGATCTGTATAACGCAGAACTTTGCTCCAAAGTCCCTTCCAGCCCTTTCTGGTGTATAAATGTAAAGAGAGATGGGATTGGAGATGCCAGCATGTTCCAAAGGGGAGCAGGACAAAGGTGTACAAAGGAGCCTTTTCGATGCATGAATAACTAAGAAAGGAGAGAGTGATTTTGCAGCAAATAGCCCCACCTGCTCTCTACCCTGAGCCACCTGAGTCAGTTCCTGCTGCTGCCAACACATCCCAGAGGGTCCCCCGAATTTCTGGGGGATGTAAGAGACATGCATACATTCCAGCCCCTTTCTGCTGACTCTGGGACTGCACAGCAAGCTGCAGCCATTATTATTGCTGATGCCACTTCCTACTGAAACAATTCGGTGCTAATAAGCCCCTATAACAGTAAGCAATGGTTTGGCTGAGTAATTGTCACTAAATACCATTCAAGGCTTTGTTGCTTCTTGGGCATATTGCTAATTATTCCACATCTGAAATAACACCCAGAAGCCCACTGAATGCTAGTAACCAGGGTTTCTTCATGCTCCTGAAGCCTTATGCTGGGTGTGATTAGGAATGTCAAGGCTCTAATCCAGTAAACAATGGCTGCCTCATAGTCTCAACTTCTACAAAATCACAGCCTTCTGCAAGTTGTACCGGAGCTCAGACAAATCAAGGCGTCCGTCTCATGCCAGAATTGGTGGAGGAGCTGTGGTGTGGGTGAGGGTCTCCTTGGAGCTCCCCAGGAGGGCTTTTGGGGTGAACAGAGAGGCAGTGTTTGTAGGGGGCTAGAGTGACATCACGAGGTCTGGCGGGACCACCTCATAACTGGATCGATGCTGTAGTCCCAGCAAGGAAAAAGCAAGGTTGGTAATACAAGGGGAGTAAATAAATACTGGGGGCAGGGTGGAGGTGGGGAGATTAGAATATCCACATCCAGAGTGGTCTACGCAGACTTTGTTTTCACCTGATCAAGGAAGCAGGTGGTCGTGTCTTCCATCTCCTGACACAGTGCCACCCCCACCCTCAGTTTCCCTGGGGCCCAGGGAGTGTGGTGCTCACTGCTCTTCATCCTCAGGATGCTTCAGTGGGCCCAAAGGCCATGCTGGGACTCACAGGGAACTAAGGCAGGATCTACAGAGGAGCGCAGGGTCATGGAACTAACATATGCTCCTACATATGTCGTCTGGACATTTTACTTCTCGATTTACTTTTTTTTTTTCCCGAATGGTCTCAAATACTCCTATTACTTTATTTACCATCTGTATGCTGACAGCTTTCAAATCTCTGTCTTTAGCCCAGCTTTCTCTCCTGAACCACAAACTCAAATACCCAAATTTCTACCCTGTGAGCAAAAGTTAAACCCAGTAACGATGATGTCACAGGAATCCTTTTACACAGGGAATGTAAACATGCATAATTTTGGAGGTTAATCTGGCCCTACTACCAAATCTAAAATTAGGCATAATATTTGAACCTAACTTTCCACTTACAGGTATCTATTCTATAAAATATTCCATTTACATGACACAACTAAAGTAATCAAAGTGGGGGCGGGGGAGGGATAAATTAGGAGTTTGGGATTAGCAGATACAAACTACTGTATATAAAATAGATGAACAACAAGGTCCTACTGTATAGCACAGGGAACTGTATTCAATATCCTGTAATAAACCATAATGGAAAAGAATATGAAAAAGAATATATATAACTGAATCACTATGCTGTACACCAGAAACTAATACAGTATTGTGAGTCAACTATACTTCAATTTTAAAAATTTTAAAATAAACTTACTGAAGCAGAAAATAAAATGGTGGTTTCCAAGGGATTGGGGGAGGGGAGGTGTTGCTCAATGAGCATCGAGTGACTGTTACACAAGAGGAATAAGTTCTAGAGATCTGCTGTACGACACCATGCCTATAGTTACCAATATGGTACCACGCAAGCAAAAATTTCTTAAGAAGTTAGATCTTGCGTTGTGTTCTTACCACACACACAAATAAAAACAAAACAAAGGGACAAGAAAACATTTGGTGGTGATAGAGATGTTTAGTACCATGGTTCTTGTGATGGTATCATGGGTGTCTGCACATATCCAAATTAACCAGATTGTGTCCATTAAATACGTGCAGTTTTTTTGTTATCAATTATACCCTAAGAAAGCTGTTTAAAAAAGAAACTGGAAAAATATGCACAAAAGTGTGCAAAGATGTACGTATAAGATTATTTTTTGCAGGATTTCCTACAAAAGTGCAAAATGGGAAACAGTCTAAGTAACTACCCCAAATGGATAGGAGGCAACAAAAATTTTCCTGTTAAAGGCCAGATAGTAGATGTTTTCGGCTTTGCAGGGCAGTTTTTCTCACAGCTACTCTACTCTGCCCTTGTAGTGTAAAGGCAACCATAGATGAAACGTAAATGAATGGACTTGGCTGTGTTCTAAAAAAAAAAAAAGAGGTGGACTGGAGTTTACCTGCAGGTCGCAGTTTGCTGACCCCTGATGTAAGGGTTTTCTTTCAGCCCCCGCAGGTAGGGCAGGCCAAAGTGTCTGTCGGTTAATGCTACCAGGCACAACCATCATCCAATGATCCAGAGGATTTGGAGGATAAACACTCCAGGTTCCTCGCCCTTTGGAGGGGAAGCAACTTGAGACTCCTGCGAGGATTGAGTCTGAGTTGCCTACAGCAGCAACTCACCCATTAACATAACCTCGATTGGCTTTTCTCCTTTCCCTGCCTCCATCCTCACTCCCTGAGGGGACTTTCTGAGATCTATCGTCTCCTCAGTGAACCACCTGAACTCAAATTTTTGTCTCAGAATTTGTTTCTGGGGAAACCCAGCCCAAAATGGTGGATAAAAGAAGTGGTCCTAGGAAGTAGACCCTCAGGATGGGTTTCTGAGGTTGGATCCCTCTCCAACCATATGACAACAAGGGCCCTATTTCTACTTCTGATGTTAAGGAGGTATGGTCAAAAGCACCATCACGCAGTAGAATCGCCTTTACTAAGATTCTCAGGTATGCTTTTTTGGGATAGAATGATAGATGGAAGGGGTGCTTGAAAAATATGGGCACAGTAGTAATGATAAGGATTATAGAGTTGGGTGGTGTTTACTGCCATAGAAGCTCTACGGGAAGAAAATAACAGAAGCAGGTCAAACAATTATCAACTTAGAGCGTGGGGAGAACGCCAGAAATTATCCACAGTAATATGTAAAGGGACTCTCATCTCCTGCAAGCAGAGGGCAGTCTATGCTAAAAATCATACCCAAGACTTCATTAGAAGAGCGGCAAAATTATAAAGAGGCTGAATGCACAACCCGGGATGTCTCCTGTGCTGATTATTGAGAACTCTGAACCACTGTAGTCCTCTGAATTCCACAGGTCAACAGAAGTGGCTTTCTCCTCTTGCTAGAGGTGATTGACCTTATTACCTGGAGATCACCAACGGGGACTCATAAGGAACATGCCTTAAAAGAGTAAGCTTGTCCTTCTCAAGATCTGCCTCTGCTTCCTCTCATTGTTTCAAGCCCAATAAGAAGAATCAAGATTCAGCATGACTCAAGCAAGAAAGTGCTATTCCTGCTGCTTGAAGAAAGTGATTGCTTTCCAGAAGAGCTGCAGGGCATGGCTCATGTGTACTGGAATGATCTGACAGAACATAGGTGGGTTCCAGGGGTGTTGGACCAAAGAAGCTGCCATCTAAAGGTAAGAGTAGAAAGTTTATTGACATAGACGTATACTCTCCATTGACTGTAGACTTAACATTCTGGAGATGATACTAGGAACTGAGGAAAAAAATGTTGGAATGGCTCCTTCTTGAAGTTTGGAAACAGTGATGTTTTACGGAAGATGAAGCAGAGATACTGGAATTGCCTTGGCATATTTTTGAGGAAGATATCAATAGGCTTCGAGGCACGCATGCTAGAACGGATTTTTGAGGAAGACCAGACAACTCACCAGCTGACTGTATTCCCTGGGAGGATCCAAGGAAGAGGACTTTCAGTAAAGAAATAAGGAATGTGCTAGCGTGAGGGACTCCATCCTTGGTAAGGAGCTCAGTGGTAGCTTCCTCCATAGCCCAGGGTTGATAGTTGGAGATGCTGCAGTAGAACTAGGCTCCTTAGGACCCATGGAAATGACAGGATTCCAGAATAGCAGATGCAAGGTCGTGGCTTGTAACCATCAGAGGCATGGTGGATTTATGATCATAATGGACACTAATGCTGGAATACCAACTAGGAGGCCTCAGACTGCAGGGCTCTGCGGCAGAGAGTAATAGACTGTGGTATTACTAGGGGCAGCTTGCTGGGGGGCCAACAAGGGTATTGCTTGGTTTATAGACCCAAAGTAGACCAAGGGCAGATGATCTGAAGGCTGAAGTTGGCTGCCTAGTGAAATATAATAATCCCTCATCCAGTTTCCAGATCTGAGCCAGTTCTCAGATCCAGAATCCTGTGATTGAGAGAGATACTAGATTCTCTTGCAGAAAATTCTACAAAGACTCAGAAAGTATATATAGTACTAATTGCCCCAGTCCTTCTCCAAAGGGATCTACACTGCAGAAGTGGGAAATACCCATACAGCAAACACTGCACTGTGCACTGCAGGAAGTGAAGTACCCACACATTTCAAGAGCTCTTGGATCCAGGGTTTGAGCTGACACTAATACCAGAGAAACCAAAGCACCATCTTGATGACCTTGTTAAGGGTGGGTGAGTAAAAACTAGGTGATAAATGGAGTCTTGGCCCAAGTCCACTCCATAAATGCCCAACGAGGCTGCCAACCCACACTGTGATAATATTCATGGGTTCTGAGCGCTTAATTGTGTTGGATATACTTAGCAGCTGGAAGAACCCTCACATTGGTTCCTGACCTGCAGAGTGAAAGCGATTACAGTAGAAAGGGCCAAGTGGATGCCCTGAAACTGCTCACCATTCCAGCCAAGATGGTAAATTAGAAGCAATAACTCATCCCAGCTGAAATGGCAGAAACTAGGGCTACACTAAGAGACTGAAAGGTTGCAGAGGTGGTTGTCCCCATATCTCTGTTTGATTCTCTGGTATGACTTCTGCAAAAACCAGATGGATCATAAAGGAGGAAGGTAAACCTGTATAACTATAACTCACTAAACAGTAGATCCAGTTATAGCTGCTTTGTATCCTTACTGGAACAGACCTACATAAAGGGAGGCTCTTGGCGTGTAGCTATCATATTGTACTGTATCGTATCGTATCGTACTGTATCGTATTGTATGGTATCGTACTGCATTGTATCGTATCGTATTGTATTGTACTGCATTGCATAAAGGGATGTTGGTGTGGACAGAAATTAGAGAGTTGATGCACTAAACCCAACACAGGGGTGGTTCTAAAATACTGGTAGGGGAAAAACCTCCCGGGGGGCAGAGCTTAGAGCAGTACACCAGGCCATCAGAGAGCAGTGGCCTGAGAAAAGGATACATCCAGATTCCTTGGTGGTGGCAAACGGCCAATTGGACATAAAAAGAATTGCTTTATTTATTTTATTTTTGGCTGCATCAGGTCTTAGTTGCGGAATCATTGCAGTGCTCGAGCTTCTGTCTAGTTGAGGCGCGTGGGCTTAGTTGCTCTGTGGCATGTGCGATCTTAGTTCTCCGACCAGGGATCGAACCCACGTCCCCTGTATTGGAAGGCGGATTCTTAACCACTGGACCACCAGGGAAGTCCCAGAAGAACTGCTTTAAAACACTGGTAATAAACATCTAGGAATTAATTTTTCTAAAAAACACCATTCACTATGAGATGCTTTGGAATAAATTTAAGAAGAAAGGCACATAACTTACATCTTAAAATTTACCAAATCTTACTGAAAAACATAAAACAAGATCCAAATATATAGAAATAACCATGATAATAATAATGACAACAACAACAACTAGCACTAATACAACACTTATATGGCAAATATTATAGTAAATGCTTTACTTATCGTGGTTTTGGATGGGAATACTTAAATGTCACCCAATGTCCATTTTCTCTAAATTAATGTTTAAATTTACTGTAATCTAATCAGGATCCCCACAGGCATTTTTAAATTGTATAAACAACTTTAAATTTTCATTCGGCAGAATAAATTCCCGAGAACAGACAACAAACACGCAAAAGAAGCCTAGTGAGGAGAGCTGTCTTAACAGTCAATGTAATCAAATCAACATTGGTTTTTACAGAAACATACAAGTAGGTAAGCGAAACAGAATTGAGACTGAATTATATATACGTAATATATATTTACATACATAGTGATGAATGTAGTACTTTAATTTACTGGGGGAAAATCATGGTTTATTTAATTGGTATGCTTCATGAAGTTTGGGCAAAGAAGTAGAATGGGAGATACCTAGACAGGTCTGCCCCATGAAGGCAGATCTTTCAGTGGGTTGTTTATCCATCAGAGGGAGGGAGCAGGGAGAGAATGACCTTGAAGGCATGAAGAATGTTAACACAGTGACCATTCCCACTAATATTTGTGGATCAAAAGGTATCTCCAGGGATTGTTCAACCAGATTAGGGACTTTATCATCTGTGTGCGAGGAAAGGTCTATGGAAGGTAGAGGGGAAAACCACAAAGGCAATTGTCAGAAGGGTAAGTATGAAGTGGGTGCTAAAGTCTTGCTTCCTCCGTGAGAAGAGAAGGAAGGCTTGGCAGAGTGGCAAAACCATCCCCTCAACTTCGACCTGCACTATTTTTCTTCCTTTAACCCAGTGGTTCACACACACACAAACCATTAGAACCAATCAACGAATTCAATAAAGTTGGCAGGATACAAACTCAACATAGAAAAATCAGTTGCATTTCTACACACTAACAATAAATTATCAAAAAAGGAAATTAAGAAAAGAATCTCATTTGCAATAACTTTAGAAGAATAAAAGGCTTAGGGATAAACTTAACCAAGGAGGCAAAAGACATGTACCCTGAAAACTACGTAACACTGATGCAAGAAATTAAAGAAGACACAGACGAAGGGAAAGACATCCCGTGTTCTCACAGTGGAAGGCTCACTGTTGTTAAAGCATCTAGCCTGAGCTAATACATCACCTGGGTGGATAATACCGGAGTATAGAGTATGATATTATACCATTTGTGTTAATCAGCTTTCATTTCACTTCTGGAACAACTCACACTGATTTCCCTGCAGGAATGTCTTTCCCTTTCTCTCTCTCCTCCTTTCTTATTCTCTCTGGTGGCTTTTTGGTTCCCATTTCCCCTCTACCCTGTCCCTGCTTTTGTTTATTTTCCCCTGCTGGCTTATAATCTTTATTTACTTAAGGCATCCATGAGTGACCTTTTATACTTATTCCAGAGAAAGAGGAAGAACAGAGTCAGATGGTATGAGAAGAGCAGAGGTGGGAAGATTCGGAGGGTGAGAGGAAGAAGACATGGGCACCTGTGTGTGCCCCTGTGACAGTCCTAGGCATCACGTGGGCCTCTCATAGCTCCTGAAATGTACACAAGGAATCTCAGTGAGTAGGACAGTTGCTGTTGTTGAAAAGCTGTGAGTAAATTTCCAAGGCTGGCAACGATAGGTTCTCATCTTCTAGAGAGAACATCCCAGTCGGGTAGAAGCTCCCTCAAGAGATTCTCAAGAGCTGGACGTGGCCCATCATCACCCACCAAGAGGCCAGAAGGCATCCAGGGAGGAAGTTGGGGACGAGAATGCTATGACTTTCCTCTCTCCCTGCCATGCTTCACCTCACCCTAAATCAGCAGAGCGACTGCACCAAAGGAACTATTGGCAGAAATTGAGGTGTTCACAGATAGTAAGATTAAGATCTCATTCCAGTTGGATATTCTCTGTTCCTATGAAAAAAGGTGTGGGATTGGGGAGGGTGGAGACAATTGGAGCTCAACGGCAGATGGCGGGGTGCAGAGAGCAGTCAGCAGTGGAGCGGTCGACTCACCCATCGACTCACCCATCCGTCGTGGCAAGAAAGTGCTGGTTTCCCAGGGCCTGGGCTTAAGTGGTCTTGTTGTGATAAGGAAGAACAAATCTGCCTGCATCTTAGATCTGTTTCTTTTACTTTAACCTTTGTAACCTATTGCTTTTGCTTCCTGTTAAGAATGTTGCCTATAGCCCGAAATATACAAATCTCAAGGCTCTGACTAAGGGTATCAGGGTTTTCCATTCATACAGAGATAAAAAGTTGCAGAACAGAGAATAACATTTGTCTTGCTGGAGGTTTACAGGAACATCAAGAACAAAGGATTTCTACACCAGGAAGTCTGCCACAAACAACCACACCCCTCCCCTCGCTTTTAAAAACGCTTTGCTGAAACCCTTCCAGGAGTTCAGGGTCTGGGGGGCATGAACCACCTGTCTTCTTGCATGGCCCTGCCATAAACCTTTCTCTGCTCCAAATTCTGACATTCCAGTATTGTTGACACGGGGCACATGAACTTGCATTCGGTAACATTGTTACTCTGCCCCAGACGGCTACTTGACCTAAACAAAAACTTTTAGATGTCCCCAAAGGAGCAGAAGCTCAGGGAGCCCAAAATGGTCAGCCAGAGCAAATCCCCGCCTCATGGCTTCTCAAAGAACTCTCTCCCCAGCCCCCATCTCTCCCAGACCCAGAAGAGAGCCACCAGGAGCCACCAAGACAGCTGAGATACAGCTACGCGGCAGCAACCACCTTAAAAATTGTGTTTCCTCCTCTTCTCACCCTGCATGCAAATCTCAACACACCAGGGGAGGAAGAAGAGGAACGAAGAGAAAAGTCTACTGACTCTGACCAGCTCCAGAGGAGAGAGGAGGTGAGCACAGGCTGGGATGAGACTGAAGTCCTGGTGCTTCTTTACTATCAGACAGTGACCAGAGACTAAGGCATCTGACAGAGACGCTCGTAAGGGACACAAAGGGGATATTTGGCACAGTTTTTTGAAGGAAGTGATTGGACAGAAAAACAAATTTGTGTTGATCCCACTCCCAGCTCAAACTTGGCTCAAATTAGAGTACTAATAGAGATAATGATCATTTATATTTACAGAGTGCTATGTGCCTGGGGCTGTGCCAAGCACAGAGATTGTCACCTAGCTTTGATGTGGACCCTGCCTTGAGATCACTGCAGGGACCCGCTGAGACTCAAGATTCGGAAGCAGGCAGTCCTGCCTCGAAGACCACGCTCTTCCCCAAAAGAGCCACCCCTGAGCAGGTGTGTTGTGGCTTCAGGTGGTGGCAGGTATATGGGCAAGCTGACGTCTGGGGCCATTGGCAACTCTGGCTTGAACAGCCTCACCTCTTCATCCCAGGTGCTATAATAGAGTTATTTCTCTGGGATCCATGTGTGGAAAAAGTAGGGCGAGCATTGCTCCAGAGGAAAGGCAGGGACTGAACTCGCAATTATTAAGCATCTTTTTCACGTGCCGGGCACAGTGTTGGGAAGATCCTGTGTGTCATCCCTTTTGATCTTCCTAATAACGCTGGAAAAGACGAGACTGGGGCAGTAAGAATGCAGGTTCAGAGAGGTTAAGTAACTTGACCACAAGCACTGTGTTTTGTGTCCCCGGGTCTTAATTTCTAAAGGTGACTGGGTGATGAAACAGAGTGGTCAATGTCATTGAAAGAAAAATTTAATGTGAACAGGATTTTAAATTGATGACTGAACTTTTTTTTTAAAATCATAAAAGCATTACACACACACACACACACACACACACACACACACGTTTTCTTCATCACCAAACTTAGGCATTCTGCCAGACACTGATGGGGATGGCCCTCCTCCTTTGAAATTAATTAAAAACACTTATAATAAACTTTATTTGTAGCAATGCTTTTTCTAATGCCAGGATTAACTTTCATGGTTTGGCTTTTTTCCCTTTCCTTTTATTTCAGCATCGTATTATGCTTTGAAGTCCTGAAGTGACAGAAAAGCCAGAATATCGATGGCCAATATTTAAGAAGCACTTCATTTTCTGCCAGGCACTGCTCTAAACACTTTTCATGTATTGCTTCATCTAGTCCTTACTGCTGTATAGTATAAACCTAGCGCTATACACTGTATTACCTCTGTTTAATGGATGAGGAAACTGAGGCACAGAGGGGTTAACTTGCTCGAGGCCATACAACTAGTAATTGGGCGGAGCTGAGATTCAAGTGCACACTGCCTGGCCCCAAGAGCCCACTTCTTGGTTACAATGCTACGCTGCATCACAAAGCAAAAGTCAACGCTTTTGGAAATGGAAAGACTGAAGTTTAGTAAAGTAGCCCCCAGACAGGCAGAATTGAAAAGATTTCCGCCTAATGCGAGCAAAAAACTGAAATTATACTAATTAGACAGGGCTGAAGCTTAGTGAGAAGTTACTTTTGCTCGTCCAAAGAAAATACCTCCCTCTGGCCCTGCGTACGCTTACTGCAATTAAACAGAGTACACAAACGTACGTATAAAGTTTCCAGGTTTATAAGCCTTTTACAATGATAAAAGTTAGAAATCAAATAAGAACAAAATAAAGAATTAATCTCAAATTACTTACATAAATGTCATGGGCTAGGTGATGCCTTGCTGAAACTAAATTACCATATCCAGTGTGACATTGGTCCCAACTGCCACAGGAAGGGCCCTCTGAACACACACACCTAGGCTACCTTGTGCTATGTGACTGCTCAGTCCTCCTACCCACCTTCTGCCCTAGGGCTCTGGCAAAACCTTTGTTCACACAGAGAGCCAGGGCACCACATGGCCTCACTTGCTGGGAGTGCCTCCATTTTGTATGGAAGTAAACTCTTGTTCTTTATTTAGTAACTTACACAATGAAAGAAACACTACTTATGGGGACACTGAAATTGCATTTTTCCTAAGAAAGGGAAAACTAATGCAACAAAATGAGTTTTTCTTGGGTTCTCATCAGGGTTCATTTTATTGTGTTTGGCACTCAGTTTTAACAAACTTAGTTGGCGTCTCAGTCTATAGCAGAATGGATGCAGCAAATTAAAAGAAGGGAGAAATACCGCCATAGGCAAGAAGAGTGAAAACAGTAAGAAATGCCTGCTGAAGGCAAGAAAGAACAATATCAATCATGGGGCCATTTATCGTCAGCCCAAAATGCCCCAAATACAACCGGTCCCATTATAAAACAACAGAATAACTGACACTCCCAGTGATGCCTCTGAGTCATAAAGGAAAACTTAAATGGTTCCCTTCACTCTACATAAGATGTCAGAAAATGTAAAATGCATTTGTAGAAGATGTTCAATGCAAACGACTGAAGTAAGAAAGGGTTTCGACATGAAGGGCAAGCTCTCTAAAACTGGCCCATTCAGAACAGACCAGCTCCCGAGACATCATAATTGTGGAGGACTGTTAAAATTATAATGTCTCACCTGCACGTGCTCTCTCATCTTAGAACGTAAGGAACTTGAGAACACGGACTGGGGATATATTTCTGGCTTCTTTGATACCTAAAATAGCCTGTCATTCATAGAGGGAACCACATGTCATCATCATAATCACACTGTACTGTCCCAGGTGCCACACTTGTGAGTCCTTGGAACAAACCTGCAGAGTGGTCCCGTGTTTAGCCCCACCGTGTGGTTCTGTGAGCGCCCACCTGGCCAGGCTGGACTACATTTCCCAGAGTCCCCTCACAGAGTGTTTCCGGTTGGGATGGGCCATGGGATTTGAGGGCAGAAGTGAAGCGGGTGGGGGGTGGGGGGGGTGCGAGTGGGGCTGCCATTTTGTTTTTACTCTTTCACATGGCACGTTGGTGGGGGGCAGCTGTGGGTCTTGCAGCTGCTCCACCTTCCCCTGGACCCTCCTTCGGCTCTGCATCTCCTGGTGTCAGGTGTGTGTTTAGCTGTGTGATGAAGGGGGACAGCTTCTCTTGCAGGACACCCGCTTCACTGAAGTTGGAGGCAGCGCGAACACAGGTTCAGGTTGGTTTTAGTGGGTTCCTCTTCACGTCCATGGCTTCCAACTCGACCCTGTTCTTCTCTGCTTACATCTGTCTGCCTGCTCTGCAGATCTCAAGTACCAGCATTGGAAAAAAAGGCAAGGACTTTGCAGAAACTGTTTAGCCAGATCCCACGATGGAAAACACCAAATCCTGGATAGATAGGTAGGTATGTATGTAGATAAATAGATAGATAGATGATAGAGTGGTTCTGCTTCTCTGAGTCCTAACTAACTGATAGACCCCATTTTACAGACGAGGAAAGTCAGGCTCAGGGAGCAAAAGTAACTTGTGTGGGACCACAAAGCAAGTGACGGGGGAGCCAGGGTTAGAATTCAGTCTGACTCCAGCACTTCTGTTCTCACTCATTAGGCTACAGGGCCTTTCTAATAAAAATTCACTAAGTGAATGAATTCAAATAAATAAAGCATCTGAAATGGTAGGAGCTTCAAAGTCAAGAAGTCATTTCCTTTCTCGAGTACCTACTTGGTGCCCAGAGAACCTAGTCCTGGCAGTGGGCAAACCAGCGGCTCTAGAATCTAGTTTATGAACTATCACCATGGGTCCTTTCAATCCCATCTATGATTAAACAATTACCAGTCAGATCTAGCCAGAGCCGTAAGCATGGCTTTCTCCTCTTTGAAAACACTTTTAGAAGCATCCCCACAGACACAGCTGTCTAGTAGAATGTGGAGGCAAGGATAAACATGCATACATTAGTGTCAGAAAGGTCTCTGGGGCAGTGATTTTATTTTCCATTCAGTGTGCTTCAGTTAGTGAAATACATGACTAGTCATTTCTACTTAAAGTAACAATAGAGAAGATTAATCCAGACATGCCGTATCTTTTGAATAGAGGCATGCAATTTGCATATACCAATGTTGCTAAACTCTAAAAACCAACTTGACATTTACTTTTATTTAGGATTTTTCAATGGAGATGTACCTCACTTATCCTACTATGGGAATTTCTAATGTCAGGGTAAATGCTCTGACCTGGACTCAGAAGATCTCAGGTCTAATCCTGGATGTACCATTAATAGCTGTGCAACCCTGGGCAAAGCACTCCCCTTCTCTGGGCTTCGGGTGGTACATCTATGAAAGGAAGATCTCTAAATTACATCCAGGGTCCTTTCTGACTCTTTGTAACATCTTCCAACTTGGCTGATCATTGCATTTGTCATCCAGGTACAGGACAATCAAATGAGAACTTAAAGTTTTATAACATATGTTCCTTCCAGGAAGTATGTGAAAATCAAATAAACACAAATTGGTCATATGTAAATCTAATCCTAAAGTGATAAGAGTACTAACTCTTCACATGGACCTGATCTTCTAAGGACTGCCCCCCGACTAGGAGATCTTGCAAGATCTTTTGGATGGACAACTGAGCAAAATCCTATCTGATTAATTCTTGAACCTCAAGGAAGGCCCAGGAAGGGCAAGATATAAAAGAGATGTCTGTCTCTGTCATTGAAGATGGGATTTCAAGTCTTTTGAGATGGTCCAACATCTGGAATTACATCAACATCTGGTTTCTTCTTGTTCATCTAATACGTGCTAGAACTGTAGGTCTTTGTAAGTAACCAAGAAAAATATGAGGCATAGTTTCTATCTGCAAGGAGCTTATGATCATGGAATTTGTATTGATGAAACAGGCTCTTAGATTTAGAAGGGGAATTAGAGAAATGGTCTAAATCAGTGGTTCTCAAACTTTAGACTGCATCAGAATCACCTGGACATCCTGCTGAAACACAGATTTCTGGGCCCTACCCTTGAGTTACCGATGAAGTAGATCTGCAGTAGCGCAAGAATTTTCATTCTAACAAATTCCCACATGATTGCCGATACTGCTGGTTCAGGGGTCATACTTTAAGAACCACCAGGCTCACAGGCTCCACACCGTACCCAAGTGCCTAAAATGGAGATTATGAACATTCCAGCTGCTACTCTAGCTTTTACAGTCTGGCCTTAAGCCCTTGGAAGGTTTATAAGGAACCACCCATTGGAATATGAATAATAAAGAGTAATTTTTATTAGCACATTTCCTACAAAGGTTTATTTTCCATGGTTTGGTTCCTAAAATTTCCTATTGAGTTGAGCCAAAATTGACAAGGTTTCTAGATTGCTTTAAACATTGACTTGTTCATTTTAAGGGTCAACTTCAGTTAGGACTGAACCACTGTGTTTTCTCCCTTTGAATATTTTGAATCTGACTCAGACCATGCTTAAACACTGAGGGAGAGTTCACAGTCCAGTCTATGGCTGAATAGCTTTTCCCAAAGTGAACCCCAAATCCACCCCCCCATTGGTCCTGGTTCTCCCCTTTGCAACATCACGGATCAAGTCTTTACCCTCTGCTGCTTAGAAGTTGTTTCAATAACCGACAGCAGCTGTCATGTCCTCCCATAGATATGTCAGTCTCTTTTCTAGGTTTATCACCTCTGGTTATGTCTTCATCTCAACTGGGACTATAGGACTTCACCTCAGCTGTTCCTGAGCTCATAGGGCTTTGGGGATAAACTTAAAACTAAAGCTAAGTTTTTCATCAATCCAACAATATTTACTGAGTGCTCCTACATGCCAAGCACTACGGAAGGTTTAGCTAGAGATGAGAAAAACAGTCTCTGCCTCAATCTTCATGGAGTTCACATTCTCATGGGAAAAAATGAATATGTTGTACACTGTCCTTCTTGACCTTTTATTTCTCTCTTGCAGAATGTGTTGAATTTTTCTATAACTTTACCACCTTGACATTCAGTTTCTCCCAACACTTTAGCATTATTTTACCTGGAAGTTGCAAGCTACGTAACATGAACTCCCTCATTTATTTATTCAATACTTACCTAGTGAGATATATTGAGATTCACTCAGGAGTGTAGTGAAATGCAAGATTGCTGGAGGAATCCTTCAGGCCACCATCACCCGGATACCAAAACCACACAAAGATGTCACACAAAAAAGAAAACTACAGGCCAGTATCACTGATGAACATAGATTCAAAAATCCTCAACACAATACTAGGAAACAGAATCCAACAGCACATTAAAAGGATCATACAACATGATCAAGTGGGGTTTATCCCAGGAATACAAGGATTCTGCAATATACACAAGTCAATCAATGTGATACACCATATTAACAAACTGAAGGATAAAAACCATATGATAATCTCAACAGATGCAGAAAAAGCTTTCAACAGAATTCAACACCCATTTATGACAAAAACTCTCCAGAAAGTGGGCATAGAGGGAACCTACCTCAACATAATAAAGGCCATATATGACAGACCCACAGCCAACATCGTTCTCAATGGTGAAAAACTGAAACCATTTCCTCTAAGATCAGGAAGAAGACAAGGTTGCCCACTCTCACCACTATTATTCAACATAGCTTTGGAAGTTTTACCCACAGCAGTCAGAGAAGAAAAAGAAATAAAATGAATTCAAATCAGAAAAGAAGAAGTAAAACTGTCACTGTTTTCAGGTGACATGATACTATACATAGAGAATCCTAAAGATGCCACCAGAAAACTACTAGAGCTAATCAATGAATTTGGTAAAGTAGCAGGATACAAAATTAATGCACAGAAATCTCTTGCATTCCTATACACTAATGATGAAAAATCTGAAAGAGAATTTAAGGAAACACTCCCATTTACCACTGCAACAAAAATAAGATACCTAGGAATAAACCTTCCTGTATGCAGAAAACTATAACATACTGATGAAAGAAATTATAGATGATACAAACAGATGGAGAGACATACGATGTTCTTGGATTGGAAGAATCAACATTGCGAAAATGACTATACTACCCAAAGCAATCTACAGATTCAATGCAATCCCTATCAAGCTACCAATGGCATTTTCCACAGAACTGGAACAAAAAGTTTTACTATTTGTATGGAGACACAAACGACCCCGAATAGCCAAAGCGATCTTGAGAAAGTAAAACGAAGCTGGAGGAATCAGGTTCTCTGACTTCAGACTATACTACAAAGCTACAGTAATCAAGACAGTGTGGTACTGGCACAAAAACAGAAATATAGATCAATGAAACAGGATAGAAAGCCCAGAGATAAACCCACGCACATATGGTCACCTTATCTTCGACAAAGGAGGCAAGAACATACAATGGAGAAAAGAATGAAAATGAAAACTGGACAGCTGCATGTAAAAGAATGAAATTAGAATACTCCCTAACACCATACACAAAAATAAACTAAAAATGTATTAAAGACCTAAATGTAAGGCAAGACACTATAAAACTCTTAGAGGAAAACCTAGGCAGAACACTCCATGACATAAATCACATCCAGATCTTTTTTGACCCACCTCCTAGAGAAATGGAAATAAAAACAAAATAAACAAATGGGACCTAATGAAACTTAAAAGCCTTTGCACAGCAAAGGAAACCATAAACAAGACGGAAAGACAACCCTCAGAATGGGAGAAAATATTTGCAAACAAAGCAACTGACAAAGGATTAATCTCCAAAATCTACAAGCAGCTCATGCAGCTCAATACCAAAAACAAACAAACAACCCAATCCAAAAATGGGCAGAAGACCTAAATAGACATTTCTCCAAAGAAGATATATAGATTGCCAACAAACACGTGAAAGAATGCTCAACATCATTAATCGTTAGAGAAATGCAAATCAAAAGTACAATGAGGTGTCACCTCACACCAGTCAGAATGGCCATCATCAAAAATCTACAAACAATAAATGCTGGAGAGGGTGTGGAGAAAAGGGAACCCTCTTGCACTGTTGGTGGGAATGTAAATTGATACAGCCAGTGTGGAGAACAGTATGGAGGTTCCTTAAAAAACTAAAAATAGAACTACCATATGACCCAGCAATCCCACTCCTGGGCATATATCCTGAGAAAACCATAATTCAAAAAGGGATATGTACCACAACATTCATTACAACACTATTTACAATAGCCAGGACATGGAAGCAACCTAAGTGTCCATCGACAGATGAATGGATAAAGAAGATGTGGCACATATATACAATGGAATATTACTCAGCCATAAAAGGAAACGAAATTGAGTTATTTGTAGTGAGGTGGATGGACCTAGAGTTGGTCATACAGAGTGAAGTAAGTCAGAAAAAGAAAAACAAATACCATATGCTAACACATATATGAGGAATCTAAAAAAAAAAAAAGGTTCTGAAGAACCTAGGGGCAGGACAGGCATAGAGACGCAAAGGTAGAGAATGGAATTGAGGACACAAGGAGGGGGAAGGGTAAGCTGGGACAAAGTGAAAGGGTAGCATTGACATATATACACTACCAAATGTAAAATAGATAATTAGTGGGAAGCAGCTGCATAGCACAGGGAGATCAGCTTGGTGCTCTGTGACCACCTAGAGAGGTGGGATAGGGAGGGTGGGAGGGAGGCGCAAGAGGGAGGGGATATGGGGGTATATGTATATGTATAGCTCATTCACTTTGTTATACAGCAGAAACTAGCACACCATTGTAAAGCAATTATACTCCAATAAAGATGTAAAAAAAAAAAAAGATATACTCCCAGCATAGGAAAGAGCATTGGGTTAACATATGGAGGCTTATGTGTGAGGTATGTGTTATGTGTGGGTTAACACAAAACAAATGAAAATGTGATGAACCCTAGGGAGTTCTGTTTGTCGAATATAACACAAGTGGTCACAGTGTTGCTGAGCGAGAAGTTTCTTCTTGATGTGGAGGGTAGCAGTACCTGAAAGAACAATGGAGGATTTCAAGGGCAGCCACATGGATAGTCCAAGGTGTGGGCAGTTACACCAAACAATGGGCTGGAGACTGCAACAAACACCCCGTTACCCCACAGAACAATACAGCTCATCCAGACGTGATGGACCAGGAATGGGATCATTTGACAACTAAATACCCAGCTCGGTGGCTCTATCCAGAAAAGACACTGCCTATTCATGAAATTGCCCTTCTGGTACTGTCCATAGCTGCAGGTGTCAAGCCCTCAGGCTACCCTCAAGCTTAAGACATTGAGATGAGATGATTTCAGTACTCATGTAGTTTGGTAAAAAAGTTCTAGACACAGATAGAAGCTTTGTTGTTCAAAGATGAAAAAATAGAAACAAAATAATATGGGACCTATGAAAAGATCCTAAACACAGATGGATAGTCTAATACTTACAAAGCAATAGAAGAACAGTTTTTAAAAAGATTTACTGCAGGAAACAGACATAAATTTTAAACATTTATCTTGTATTATCAACAATGTTAAAACAAAAGACAACACAGTGAGATCAAAAGGCAGCTGCTAAGAGGGAGTTATAAAAAGGGAACTCGATGAGAGAAGGACTTTTAGACGTGTGAAAATAGATATTTTTAATTGCATAAAAAATTTAAAAAAGACTCAGTGCAAAAAAAATCACATTAGCAATGTGGAGGACAATTCTGAGGAACTCAGAATCAAAAGGAAAAGGAAAAAATAAAAATTATAAAAGGGTTGATGCTACAAATAGATAAAAGAGAGATCCTAAATACATTTAATGGTGTATTCAGTGGAAGAAATAAGACAAATAGAGCAGAAGCAAATACCAATGATTAAATAAAAGAAAAATCTCCTTAAACTGAAGACCTGAGCTGTAGAGCAAAAGGCTTCAATGGATATTAGTGTTCCCACCAGATACAGGTGCATCGTGAACTTAAGGGTGGAAAAAGATAGATGTCACAGGTGATCTACCTTCCCATTTTCTAAACTCACACTAACTTCAAAATTATGCATTGAAACATTAATGCCAACAGTAATAGCAAAGCTATGGTGGAGAAGGGGCAAGACCAAAATATGCTCTATGCACCAGTTTTAGTTAAGATGCTTTTTATTACAAGAGACAGAAGCCCTGGGACTTCCCTGGTGGTCCAGTGGTTGAGACTTCGCCTTGCAATGCAGAGAGTGTGGGTTCAATCCCTGGTCGGGGAGCTAAGATCCCACATGCCCCATGGCCAAAAAGCCAAAACATAAAAAACAGAAGCAATATTGTAGTAAATTCAATAAAGAATTTTTTTAAGAAAGGTCCACATCAAAAAGAAAAAAAGACAGAAGCCCTGAGGAGAAGAAATGGTGTTTGCTGTGCTCCCTAATGTTTCCCAGGACTCCCTTCAACTTGGTGATGCGGATGAGAAGATTTGTGGTGTCATGAGGTGCAAAATAGTTGGCCCTACTAATCATGTCCTCCTTCTTGAAATATTTTTCTCACTTGGCTTCTGGGAGCCGTCACTCTGCTGATTTTCCTCCCACATCACTGGCTACTTTTAAATCCTCTCTGCTGGTTCCCATTTTTCTTCTTAACCTTTACAATTTGAAGTTCCCTAAGGCTAAGTCCTTGGACCGCCCTTCTCCTCCCTCCTCACTTATCCCACTCCCTGGTGATCCCGTCTGTTCCTATGGCTTTAAACTTTATTTATAACCTGATGATCCCCTAGTCCGTATTCCTGGCCTCAATATCTCCCTTAGTTATCCAGTTGCTTTCTTCCCACATCTCCATTTTTGTATGAAGCCTAATAGGTTTAAACATGAATTTTTGATTTCCTGTCGTCCCCCATGCATTTTTCCTCCACCGATCTCCTCACCTCAGTTCACGGTAACGCCATTCATCCAGTTTTACTGACACCAAGAACATCCTCATCATCTAAGTGTGGCCCGTGAGCAATTACCATCAGCTCTACCTTCAAGGTTCAGCTTGAATCCAATCACTTCTCTAGAGACCTCTACCAGTACCATCCTGTCCAGTGTACCATTATCTTTCTTGGACCTCTGCCATGGCCTCCTGCCTGAACTCTCTGTTTCCAATTCTGCATGTTCTCAATTCTTCACCCAGGAGTCAGAGTGATCCACGTAGAACATGAACCAGACTATGTCACTCCTTGCTTTTCACCGTCCAGTGAGTCTCGACCTACTTAGATCAACTCCAGAGTCTGACTGTGACCTAAAAGTCCCTCAGCCCACCTGTCCAGTCTTACCTCCTCCCCCTTCCCCATCACTCACGGGGCTCCTCTGTGTTCCTTGCCATACTGGCCTCCTCTGTGTTCCTTGCACCCTCTCACCTTCAGGCTTTCACATATGGTGCTTCTTCCACCTGCAGGGAGGGCCTTCCACTGCCTCCTTCAGGTCTCTGCTTCAACCTCACTGCCTCAAAGCAGCCTCCTTAACCATTAAAAAAAAAAAAAACAACCCAGCCCCCATTACTCTTTATAACCTTACTCTGCTTTATTTTTCTTCAGAGCATATATCACTATCTGACATAATGATTTTCAGTTATTTAAATCTTTTTTAGTCTCTCCTATAAAAATAAGACATCATGAGGGCAGCGACTATGCCTGCCTCACTCGCTGCTGTATCCCCAGTGCCTGGCACCATGTCTAGCACAAAGAAGATGCTCAATAAACATTGGTTGAATAGTTGACTGACTGACTGAATGCCTAGTTCTATTTTAAGAGGGTTGAGGAAAGAAAAACCCATGGGACCCAAAGAGAGTACACAGGAAAACACTGGCCATCTGAAAATGTTACATGAGTTTTGGAACAAGTTGAGAAATATTGGGGGGAGGGCAGGCTGGGGAGAATAAAAGCAAGCTGCAATTTTTTAAAAAAGGGTTTACAGTGCCCTGTTGAAAGAGGGTAAAACAAGAACAAAGAATAAGGATATTGGGCTAAAATACTTCTTGAGACAACAGGAACCCAGAAGTGGGAATGGATATAATATAATCAGGAGGACATTTTAAAAGGGTAAAACACATCATGGAAAAGCAGGGGAAGAAAGAGGAGATGGAAAAGAATAAAACTATCACTCTATTGTGTTTACAAAGAGCCGTGACATCTGTAACTGGATGCTTGTGTAAATGGTTTTGGTTTTCCTGGTGGTGGGAAAGGAACTGCAAATACTGTATGTATGTACACTATGGAAATTCATCTTGCAATTTTTGAAAAGCCTGTGAGAAGTGAATGCAATGACAGATGTGAAAGTATAAAGCGTTCTGCAAATGAAAGGTATTGTCATGAAAACAATAAAAAGCGACACTGCTAGGATGTGAGAGTTAACTTGGGAGAGCCTGCTTCGAATTCCAAGTAGCCCAGGATCCAGGGCCACGAGCAAACCCAGAACTCCTGTTGCTGGATAAGTGAGGTAGCCAGTGATGACTTTCCGATGTAGTTGCTGCTAGTGGGAGGTGGGCAAGGAAGAGAGAGAGACGCCCCCTGGAGAATGCTTGGCCCTTCAGAATGCTCACAGCTAATCTAGCTTAAAATATCAATACATCTTCTGTGCCATCTCACCTGTGCAGAGGCACCCCTTTGGCGGTACTGGTTGTGAACCACACAGGTAAACAGATGCAGACAGGTGCACTCAGGGATGTGACTCAGGCAGTGTCTAACAGGCAGACAGTGTTCCTGAGCGACCAGCAGGTGACAGTGACAGCTCCTGCCAGAAGGACGGCTTCCGTCCTTCATCTGAACGCCCTCCTCCTAGGTACTAGGAGAGAGCTATCCTTCCTGCCTTCTGCCTCAAATTTTGGCACTGAACTCTGAAAGGCACAGGCTGCAGCCCTGCTGGAAATGTCGCTGAGGGCTTTACAGCAGCGGCGAAGGCACTTCACAGAAGGGCTCTTGGAGGCCAGCTCTGAAATCCTGCAATGCCAGCATCCACCGTCCATCCCTTGTCCATCCTGTGCATCTTTACAGTGATCTGGAGGCAGAGCTGAGCTAGAAGTACCAGTCTTGGTGCCCTCCATGCTGGAGGGAAGGGACCACCCTTTACCCAACAGAGGACACTCCCTGCCTAGAAGCAGGGCTGGGACAGCCAGAGGAGGCCCAGCCTCTGCCCTTAGTCGGCATTTTCCTTCCCCTTGCATCTTGGAAACAGCGCCCCGGGCAGCCTCTCTGGCCGGACATGGGGTGATGCCTGCCTCCTCAGCGTCCCCTCCCACATCCTGATGCACACGCCTACATCCCCGCGCAGCTCTGGCAGGCCCAGCCTCCCAGCTGCCAGCGGAGGCTGGGACCTGGAGACCGAAGCTGCCTTCTGGAGGAACGCTGGGTGACCTCGTGTCCTCATTCAAACTCTCTGGGCCAACATTACAGGCACAACCCTACCATATGTCACTTTCCCAAGCCCGACACGTTTTCTGGACACGTTTCCAGGAACAGCAAATGAAAGAGCAGTCATACCTCCACTCGGGTCCTGAGACAACACTGACAGCTTCCTCAGTCCAACTTTCCAACCCAAGAAAAGAAGCTTCCCCCAGCTCTGCTTGGGAATGAAAACTGATGGACCCAGGAAGGTGCTTTCTTTCCCCGTGTGCTAGGACTCTCCTGGAGACATGCCAGAAATCTCTTCAGTGCTGCAAAAACAGCCATTTTTAGACTAAAAGGGCAGATTTCATTCCTGCTGCAAAGTTCATATAGTTCTTTTAGATGCCTGGGGCAGGCAAGAGGAAGGATTAGGTTGGCAACTGCTCCTTTCTCTCAAATATCTCAGGAATTTGGAGCCTGTATCAGTCGGAATAGGTTAGGTTATGCTGCAGTAACAAAAACACCTCAAATTTCATTAGGTTCAAACAATAACATATATTGCTTGTTCACGCTGTGTGTCCACTGAAGAGGGCTCAGCTCACTGGAGTCACTTAGGAACCAGGCTAATGAGGAGCCAGTATATTAAGCGTCCTGCTTTATCATGTCAGAAGGAAAAGAGATCTGGAGAGGGTCTTGTGTCAGCAGTTAAATGCTCTGGTCTAAAAGCGACACATGTCACTTCTGTTCACAGTGCATTGGTCAGAATTATTTACTTAGATGCATCCAATCAGAGGGGGTCAGGAGATACAGTCCTACCCAGCTCTGGAAGTAAAGAACCAGAAATGGCAAACAGCACTAATGGTGACCACAAAGTACACAGCATTAGGAAGCCAGCTCCTGGGTGCTGGCGCTCCAGGAAAAAGACCCCGCTTGGTTCCAAGCCCAGAAGCAGGGCCTCATCTTTTGCTATTAAATTTGAAGCCAGGAGAGGCCCTGTAATGATCCTAGTGGGACGGTCAAGAGGGGAAGTGGTGGCCAGAGGGCCTTCTGTAGGAAAGATTTTGTTACCCTCTGGTGACATTTACTGAACAACACTTACTATGACGGATAGCTCCTGGAAGCATGACATTTAAATGTTTATCGATCCCACAGCACACTGGACAGTACCCAGGAGATGCTCGGAACCGAGCACACAGCCAGGATGGCCAGCTGCACCGTATCACGTGGGGTGGACAGATGCCCCAGAATCCAGCCCGCTAAGGGCACAACATCTTCCTCACCCCTGCGGACTCACGTGAAGACTTAAAGTTCAGTTCTCCCCGCATAAAGGCCAGGCTGCATCGGCCCGGAAGGACGAGTCCTGTGACGAGCTTTTCTCTTGTCTTGCTTCAAATACACACCAAGCGTTTCTTTTCTTGCTCACTTTTCAATTGTGCAATAATGTCAGTGGTAACAGGGGCAATGCCTTCTATCCAGCTCCTCCCCGGCCCCTTTCCCAAGGCTGGGAGCACGTGCCGACCCCAGTCTCCCTCCATGCTCCTCCTGACCTCCGGAAACCAGGATCTCACTTCCAGCAAATTCTCTCTTCTTTCTAAGTGGCGCCAAGGACCGAAGGAAGCCCAAACCTTAACGTAACAGTTAGATAGGTACAGTGGGGCTTCCCTGGTGGCGCAGTGGTTGAGAGTCCGCCTGCCGATGCAGGGGACACGGGTTCGTGCCCCGGTCCAGGAGGATCCCACATGCCGCGGAGCGGCTGGGCCCGTGAGCCATGGCCTCTGAGCCTGCGCGTCCGGAGCCTGTGCTCCGCAGCAGGAGAGGCCACAGCAGTGAGAGGCCCGCGTACGGCAAAAAAAAAAGAAAAAAAAAAGGTACAGTGGAGTGTGGGATCCTGAAGCCAGGCTGGTTTGGGGAGGGAAGCACCAGGAGCTCTGCAGAACCAAAGCTGAGAGTGAAGGGGCAATTGAGATCTCTTGGGAGTCGGCGTGAGGCCCCTGGGCAAAGAGGCTGGAACCGGGCAAGAGCAACACAAGGACCCAAAGGGGTCACACACAGATCAGCTGGCATCACAGGTCAGACCCCGGGAACCATGCCAAAGCCAGCCTTGCACCTCGCAGTGGGGAAGCGCAGATAGAGGGTAGCAGTGTGCCTTTCCCAAGTTCACGCAGCCAGCCGGTTATGGGCAGAATATGGGCAGAATAGCACCCTTTGCACTGCTGCCAAGTGGGAGCGGGATGCTGTGGACCCCAGGCAGCCAAGATGCAGCCACGTCATCTCTGGGCTCAGGGAAGTGCCTGAGAGGCTAGCAGCTCCGAGGTCACTACTCAAATTCTTTTTATTTTATTTATTTACTGAATTTTTGCATTTTATTTTATTTTTATACAGCAGGTTCTTATTAGTTCTCTATTTTATACACATTAGTGTATATATGTCCCTGCTCAAATTCTAGAGGATGCTGAAGAAAAAGGTTACAGGTGCCCCAGGGCAGGGGAGGAGCAAAGGTAACATGCATCTGCTCCCTCCATAAGATTAGTCCTACTTTGATTTCTCATTCAGGCTCTCAAGGGAGCTTCCATTGAAATGGGGTTTGATTGCTCACATATGGTTGACAATAAATAGTTAAGTCCCAAGTTTTGACCTTGAAAACCTTTACCTGTAATACTATATTTATACAGTATTATACTACAGAACTCTTTGAGTTGTGATACACATAAGTTGAATAGGATCAGGGAGGGAAAAAGTGAATTACTGGCCAAATAACTGAAAAGTCAATGACATAGCTTGATGCAGGTATCAACTCAATTAGGACTATTTCTCTCCCCTTCTCTGTCTCTCTCAACCTCTCCCTCTCTCTCCTCTGCTTTCCTTTGTTTTTCCTTCATTCTCTTGAAGAAACAACAGAGCTGCTGACAGCACAGGATACTCATGCTTAGAACCTAACACCGCCGCAGAGACAGAGCTGCCCTTAACCTAAGGTTCCAGAAAACATCGCATGGTTGCCTCTCCTTGGCCCGGCCTTGGCCCTTTGTCCATCCCAAGCCAACAACTGTAGTCAGACAATGCAGGACAGTTGATCAGCCACCTGAATCTGGAGCTGGGTGTTGAGGGCTCAGCCTCCCTGGATGGCAGAGGACTGATTCCTGAAAAAAATAAGGCTGCCCGTTCCCAGAGGGAAAACAGACGGGGAGGCAGGCAGAAACACCAGCCGTTCACTCCCAACACCTGCTAACCATCCGTAGAACTAGATTGTGAAACTCTGTGCTGCATCTTGCTCCCTCCCTAAGCAGCCCTGAGTTACTATTAAACGGCTGTTTAGTTCAGTGAGTTTATTGTTGGGTCTGGAGAGGTTGAACCCAAACAAAACACCGACTGTCCCCTCCCCAGCTCCTCTTTTGTGCTCCATGGTGGTCAAAACAAGCGAAAAAGTGAGCTTCCCTCTCTGGTGATCCACGTGCCTGCTCCCTGGGAGTGATTCTAGTCATTTTAGAAGGAGATGCAGGACCTATACGAACTACTAACTATGGGACTCAGCTGAGGTTTTTAAAAACTTTGAGTTGTTTGTAAAATACAGTTGCTTTGTCCAAATCTGCTACACTCAAATTAAAATCTCTGCTTACCTACTTGTTTACAGAAACCCTCGAAAATGAGATTAACATTTAAAAAAGAAAGAAAAGACAAGATAATTAAGCCTGATTGCTCCAGAGCAGGTGGGTGACAGCCCTGGAAACGTGCCAGCACTAGCTGACTGGAGATATTTCCCATACAGTTAATTGCAAATGGTCATTGAAAGCCCTTGAAATTCTCTCAGGTCCCCTCAGCTGAAGTGTGGAGAAGGGATTTAGAAGTGTGAAGGAGACCGGGGTTTGGAAAGGGGACCCACCAGGGACATCTGGTCCTTCCTGTCCTCAAGTGCTGTTCACGTCAGTGTTGTCAAATCTCGTCACTTCTCTGGACTGTGGTCCTCTGGCCGTGGCTGCTGAGGATGCAGAGGTCATGCCAGAGACAGAGGGACGATCAGACCTTCTCTGATCTCCCCCAACTCTGGTTAAACCTTGACCATGTGCAAGTCCTGAGCTGGAAACAGCAAGGACACAAGTCTTCAAGTCGCTTGAGCAGACCTGCAGTGGGTAACTTTAAAAATGGCAGAACGAAAATGCAGAGGGCTGCTGGTAACAGGATGCTGGCTCTGGGGGAAAGAAGGATTAACCAGGCAGGGAGGAAGTGCAAGAGGATCAAGGAGCACTTAGTTGGGAAGATTCCCTTTAAGGGAGGTCTTGAAGAATAAGATTCAGGTGCACGGAGGAGGGGAAGGGAGGGGCGATCAGCCTGAACAGAGAAACAGCAGGGTGTTAAGGGAAGACTCAACACGTGAGTGAGGCTGGAATGTTCTGTCCATTGAGGGTGTGCTCTACTCTTCTGGTGCCAAGGAATGGACGCCCCATCCTGCTTATTGGCAGGACTCACATGGGACCGGGAATCTTGCAGGGACCTGGGACTCCCCAGGCTCAGGAGGCAGACGTGTTTCAGGGCACAAAGCAGCTTAGTGACCAAGTTTCCTTGCAGCTCCTTCGGGGGGGGGATGTTTTCTGATCTCCACGCTAGTGCTTGGCTGTGAATTGACTCAGCTCTCCTCTGCCTCTGGATCCTTCCCTGGGACGCCGAGCTTCAGCTGACTCCCCGTCACCCTCACGATTTCAGCGTACGCGTGGCTTCTGCGTCCTCACATCTTCTGCCTCATGAAAGCTGTGTATTGTCTCTCTCTCTGCATTTTTTTTTCTCACTTTGGCTCCCCGCAGCAATGAATGACTTCCTACCTACGCGTCCAGCTGAAATCCTCACAAAGGTGAACCTCATTAGCCTTGATGACAGATACCGGTTGCCAACCAGATTTTGACCATGTTTCCAGTACTGGTCAAATTGGACACGTGTGGTAGAGAACGTGGACACCTGCCAGTAACTTGCTGGAGCCATTGCCTCGACAAGCAGCTATGGGAAAGGACTTCTCAGAAGGGGTTTAGGGTGGCAGGTTAATCTTGTCTGATGCAAGAAGATATAGAGAGACAAAAACAAACTTATGGTTACCAAAGGGGAAGGGGGCAGGGATAAATTAGGAGCATGGGATTAGCAGATACACGCTAGTATATATAAAATAGATAACCAACAAGGTCCTACTGTAGAGCACAGGGAACTATATTCAGCATCTTGTAATAAACTATCATGGAAAAGAATCTGAAAAAATATATATATACACAAAAATGGTATTGTGGGATTGGGGTCTGCTGTATTAACAGTTATTTACTTTAAAAATCCACTTATCTATCAGCATTAGATTCATTAAATCAATAAATAAATACCGACTGACTATTACAGGTACTTTCATTTGTATCTACACACATTAAATATAACAGACTTTCTGGTATGTTAGCATTGCTTTAATAATTACTTTTTCAAATACTAGGGGTAATCATGCTTATTACTCATCATTTACATTTATTAACATGTCTATACTTCAGTCTAAAAATAGCAGTTGCTTTACAGAGAAATTGTTAACACTGAGAACTGTAGCTTGTCATTTATCCATTACATATTTTTTAAAAACCCCACAATATTCTGACACATGAGTCTATTTCAGACATACAAAATAGAACTCATCCTAGAAGCCACTTAATAAAATCCTTAGGGCAAATGAGTATATTTGAAGACCTGGTTACATCAGAAAATCATCAGTCTCTGAATATGTTCTTTTGGCAATTGAGATCATCTCCTGTTACTGATTCTCAGTTTTATGCTTCAGGGAATTTATGATAGGCTGTTTTTTGTTCAGGGCCCCCTATAATACTCTACCTGCCCTGGACTAAGGGAAGTGCTCGTTAGTGGACTACAAGGCCCTAGGACAAAAATCCCTCTTTCCAGTAGCATACTATTGCTATTTTTATGAATCCATCATTTTCATAGTTTTAAAAAATGTAATCTGAAGGTGTAACCTCAGGCTTTAAAGTAATGAAGATAGTAAATGAATAAATAAAATATTCTCAATACCCATCTTTGATATGTCTTCAAAAGGAAGAAATGGAACTTCAGACAGAAGAATCCAAACTTCAATAATATAAAAAAAATCACTGACCAACCTAAAATAAATATTTATGGGTCTCTGAATTGAATGAATCAAAGGGCAAAATCTGGGCCATCTCTATTCTATGAAAATGATTCCGAATTTCATAAATGAAGAAGTTAACGATAAAAAGAAAATGCAAAGCGATATCAGACAAAAGCTAGCTCTACAGGAAGGACTTTCAGGCATTTCCCTCTTCTAAGCATTCATTAATAATTTTTCCCACTCATTATGAACAATCATTATCCATGTTGAATATTCAAAAAAAAGAATATATATATATATGTACACATATATAGAGAGAGATACACACACACACACACACACACACATATATATATATAAAACTGAATCACTTTGCTGAACACCTGAAAGTAACACAACATGGTAAATCTATACTTCAATTAAAAAAAAAAGATATAGAGAGACAAAAGGTAGGAAAATTGGCTTAAAGTAAGTTCATGGAAGAACTTGAATTCTAGACCAATGATCCTCAAAGTTGACCGTGTATCAGAATCACCTGGAGGGCTACCCCCAGTTTCTGATGCAGTAGGTCTGGGTTGAGCCTGAGAAATCTCATTTCCAACAGCTTCCCAGGTTGTGCTGATGCCACTTGTCTAGAGACCATGCTTTGAAAACCGCTGACCTACACTGATTTAGACTCCTTCCCCTGGACCAATCTGGCCTGCTGCCTGTGTGTGTATGGCCCCTGAATGAAGAATGGTTTTCACATTTTTAAATGGTTGGAGAAAAATTAAAAAAAAATTTGTGACATGAATATTATATGAAATTCAAATTTCAGTGTCCATAAATAAAGTTATATTGGAACACAGCCATGCTCATTTGCTTACGTATTGTCTACGGCTGCTTTCAGGATATAGCGGCAGAATGGAGAAGTAGCAACAGAGACCATAGGACCCACAAAATATTTGCTATCTGGATTTTTATAGATGAAGTTTGCCGACCCCTGCTCTGGACTACGGGGTATGATATTCTAAATATATTGGCAATCTTTCTGCAGAAAAGATATACATAATTCTAGAAATTCTCTTGAGGAATTCTTTGACTCACTAAATGATCTGTTCCTCAAGTTTCTGCTTCCTGGGCTCAGGGTGGAGTGCCCGCTCCCCGCCAGGACCATCTGTGGACAAACCATCTTAGCCCCCGTTGAGAATCTACCTCTTGGAATCTGCGTCCCAGGAGCTGAGTTTCTGGATGGTCAGCAGAGCTGGTTCCTCCCCAAAGCACAGCTGCTCTTTAGAGTCGCTGGTTTAATAGATCATCATCTATTTCCTGCTTAAAATCATTACTGGGATTGTGGCCTGCTCCCTGGGCCAGTCCCAGGGGAGGGGATAACTGTGAGCAGGGTGCTTCCTGGCCATCTGGGCGTTGTTACCCTGCATTCCCAGAGCGAACTTCTTGGAACCTTTCGGCTTATACACTGACAGTCTCTGATCTGTGAGCTAACTTCAGAGATGCACAGGAGTGCCTGGCTTTCTATTCCTTCCCCTCCACCCTCTTCAACATTTGCAACACTGATTCCCCCTCCCCCCCATCCTCTTCATTCTCCCAGCCCCAACCCTTAGCTTATTAAATTAAGTCCAAAATAATAATAACGATCCCTAAGTGAATGCTCATTTTGCCGTCAGGTGCTGTCCTCAGCCTTGAGTGTAGGTTATCATAATTAATCGTCACAAGAAAACCATGAGCAAGACAGGATTATCACCCCTAAAAAAAAATGAGGCGCAGAAAGGTTTAGCAACTGCTTCAAGTCAAACAGCTGGTAAGTGGAAGACTCCGGCAGTCTGATTTCAGATCCCTGCTCCTACCATTGTGGGGCATTGTCCCTCAGCCATGCTATAGTGTCACTGGTCCTGAGAAAAAGTATCTTTAGGAGATAAAAAGAAGCTTACATCAGTCTCTACTTGAAACGTGAAAGGTAAAAATTAATAAAGCTTTTCAAGGAAAACATCTTTGTGACCTTGAGTAGACAGAGATTTTTTAAACAGGACGTGAAAGAGCTAACCATAAAGAAAAAAAAAAAAGATAAATTGGTGAATGTTAAAGTTAACAACTTCTATTTAGCAAAAGACACCATTAGGAGAGTGAAAAGATAACCTTTTCTATGGGCAAAATATTTGAATAGACTCTTCATAGAAAAGGATATTCCAATGGCCATTAAATATACAAAAAAGTGCTTGACTTTAATATTAGTCATCGGGAAAATGCAAATTAAAACAGTGATGTGATACACTACACCTCCACCAGATGAAAAACAAAACTAAGTTTTTGTCTTTCAACGTCTAAGTGTTGGCAAGGACGTGGACCAGCCAGAACACTCATTCGCTGCTGGTGGGAATACAAATGCGTGCATTCACTTTGGCTAACTGACAGCAGCTACCAGAGCTTAACTGAGGCAGAGCCTATGGCCCCTCCATTCTGTTCCCAAAGAAATGTGTGCATATGTTCATCCAAAGAGATCAACCAAAAATCTCACAGCAGCACCACTTGTAATAACCCCCAAATGGAAAAATACCCAAAGCATCGATAATAGAATGGATAAATAGGGTTATATACACACAATGGAATACTACATAGCAATGATACAGTAGCATAACTACTCACAGTATGGATTAATTCATCTTACCAACAATGTTGAGCAAAGGAAGACAGACACAATTCGTATACAAAGGAAGATAATCTACGCTGTTGGGAGTCAGGACAGTGGTCACCCTGGTGGGGTTGGGGTGGGGGAGGTGTCAGTAACCAGAAAAGGGGGCTTATGGGGCTCCTGGTCATGTTCTTTCTTGCTTTGGGGGCTGATTTTACAGCTATGTTCAGTTTGTGAAAATCATTGTCTGCTATTCTTATGTGCACTTTCTTGTATGTAGACTGTGTGCACATTTCCCATATGTATGTTGATAAAACATTTATAAAATATCTCTATTGGACATACAGGTAAACTACAGTTTGTACCTGGTCCAACTGTCCTATGGTCATGACATGCTTGGATTTCCTAATGCCATGTGTATATAGACATGAGAACACATTTATGGATTTCTCATTAAGTGAGAAGTTAAGCTCAGACAAACCCCCAGTCACCTGACTTGGAGTAACAAAGATACCTATCCTGAAGGCAGTTTCCAAGCACATTCCAACCCGAGTCAAATCTCTCAAACATCTTATCTTATTCTGGTTACAGGGAGACTTCTGTAGTCTGATCCATCGCCCACCTCCTGACTGTCAGCGGGCTTCCCTTCTTTATTCAGGGAAGAAACTCTCTTTCTGACTAAGCTAACAGGGGGAGTATTTCCTGAGCCTTGGCTCTGCATGAACTTTTCTGCCAAACAGACAGGAACTAGCATTACTTTTCACTCCCTAACGCTCATGAAGATTAGCGCCTGGAAACGAGCAAGTGTATCTGCCCTAGCAACTTGTCTTGTTGGGCTCCACAGTACTCTATGTTAAATGTGAATTGGTTGCCGATACTTAAAAATCAGATTTCACCTAAAACTCTAGGGTTTGGGCTTTTCTGGAAAAAATCAAGTGCCAACCAATCTCCCTGTGGCCCATAACCAGCCCTCTCCCCGTGGCCACCTTAGGTCCTGGGCCCTGCAGACATGAGGCTGCAACTCCCAGTGTAGAAAGTTGGAAAACTGCAACAGAAGGCTCCTGTTCTGATGGACTTTAAGATATGACGTTGGACATTGCATCAATTGGGTCAACCATTATTGATGGGTCAGGCCCTGTGTCAGGGGCAAAACCAGTTGTTTAAGCATTTTGGCCTTAAGTTTCACCATCTTTAAAATAGGAGATTGAGCAAGAGATTTTGTACAGTCCCCTCCAGCTTTAAATTTCTACTCATCTGTGACTTCAGTTAACTCTGGAGAAGCGTGATGTAACTATGTCTCACGGGGAGGCCAGTCATTCCAAAATAGCATGCGTGAGTCTGTGCAGGTGTAACCACCTCCATCATGGTCACTGGGGACCAGCATGGCCCTTCTCCTTGAGTACTTGAGTCTAGGAGTCTAGGAGAAGAGACCTAGTAAAAGTCTCTTAGTAGGCCTGGGAAAAGAGACCATGTAAGAAAACATCCATCCTCCAGACTTCTACCTAAAGATGGCATTGCGTAGTTTTATTCTAGAAGCCTCACTGAATTTCCCCATCTTTCACACCAGTAACTGGATATTGCCAACTGCCTCCACTCCAGACCTACTGAATCAAAGTCTGCATTTTAACAAGATCCTTGGGTGACTGACATGCATTCATGTTCCAAACAGGCTGTTTCAGAGGATCTCTTTGGTTCTAACTCTGGGTTCCTTACAAATCCATCGTTGTCCCAGCCAACAGTCAGGAGGAAAGACAGTCAGCAGTCCTGGTCTCAATCTTCCTCCACTGGCCATAGACATCACGGATGACATTCACACTCACGTCCCTGGGGTGGGTTAGCCCAGCTCCCAGTGGCCCTACCCCTTCCTCTCCTACTCAAGAAAGCATCTTGGGCTCCTAGTGAGAGGAAATGATTGCTACAATTTATTATACATTTTCAAAAGCAAATCACGCACATGCTTTCCTCCTGTCACCACTACCAAACGACAAACGACTGTGACCCTCTTCACAACTGTTCACGACACACTCGTGGAGGGAGACACACAGCAGAGAAGGGCTAGCGTGTGGCCTGGGAAGGAGAGGCTGGCTCCGGGAGGGGGAGAGCAGTGCTGCCCAGTCCCCTTGCAGGCAGCTGCTAATGAGCCTCACCAGCCCTTAACCTCACTGCCAGCGGAGCAAGCTGGTAATGTGATGAGCTGTCACTATTCATTATGGGGACAACCGATGGGTCCAGAGGTATCCACAGGCTTAAGAGGGGGGCCGTGCTAGGGACAGAGGGCCTGAAGAAGGGGGTCAGGGAACACAGAGACCCACCCCCCCAGGTCAGCTTCTGCCCTGCGCGTCCGCTGGGCAGCTTTTGCTCACACAGGCTCTGAGGAAAGGCTGCTCAACGAGAGGGCTTGTTTCCTGCTCCCTCCCGGCTGGCATGGCAGGGCCTGCGCACTGGCCAACCGGCAGAATTGCTCTGGGAGTCACTTGGACCACACCAGCAGCTTCAGGACAGGGGCTACTGGAGAGAAGAGGAAGTAGAATGAGAGTGTGGGCTGGGGAGGGAGGACCAAGTTTTTCTGCTGGTCCTCACAAGAATTCCACTTTCCTCCAGGTGAATCAGGCACCCCCATACCCACCCCATGGCCTGGGTGAGTCACTGGGTCCTGGATCAAACCACAAGGTTTGATCTGTTCCAAATCCCCATCATCGGGAAAAGAATCGGTATCCCCTTATCACAGATGAGGCCACCGAGGCCCCAGATGGTCAAACGATGCACCCAAGGTCACTGGGCCAAGACCGTGTGGAAAAGGGAGGAACTAGACTCTGTTTACATTTCTGTCCCTCAATCTTTCTCCGCATCCATGCTCTCAATCCCACAGCAGGTCACTGGATGGCCATGAACATGACTCCTCGCACTGCCCATGTCCTTTGTCTCCATCTGGCTCCACTTGGGGAGGCTCGCAGGGGTTAAGTCCCCACAGGGAGCTCAGCTGGAGAAGGCAGCTCACGTCTGGATTCTAATGGAAGCGTGGGTCCTGCCAGGCCCGGAACCACAGTAGGACAGCACTTGTTGGGAGAGGCAGCGCAAACCTGGGAATCCAGACGGGGAGGAGAAGGCCGAGCCGTGTCGAGGCAGCCATCTAAATTCTGAGTCAATGTCAGAAGGGCCAGAGGAGCCTGGAAGACTCCAGGAGCACTCGGGTCTGAGATTAAAGGCGGACACAGCCCCACACGTTAGCTGGGGCAGGACGTGTCCCGCAGGGCACGGTGCCTGGGCAACCCAGGCTCCAAGGCCGTGAAATCAGAGGCGGCAGGACCAACAACGGGTAGGACCACTGAAGCAAAAGCAAAGCTGTGGGTCTCTCCGCCACGCGCTTGAGGAAGGCAGGGCAGGAGAGCGCCATCTCTGGTTCGGGTAACGCGGTCAAGGTCTCTTGGCATCTGTGACCAGGAGTCAGGGGAGGTGTCTGAGGAAGTGAGACTAGGAAAGCCAGGAAGACAGCTAGGTATGCCGACTAGAGAAACAGCATTACTAGCTTAGCAGGACAGTGAGTGCAGGCTGGCGGTGGTGGTTGGGGGCGGGGGGTTGGTGCTGGGGTAGCAGCGTGGCAGAGTCTGATGGGAACACGTTTTGTTTGCGATGGAACAAAACACCACCCGCAGTATGTAAAGTACTGAGCCAACCGGATGCTTCAAGTGCCTCATCAGAATGCGGTCGGCAAAGAGCCTAGAACTTTCTCAGCCCTGATTTTCTGGTACAGCTTTGGAATGGACTTGCACGGACAGTGAATACAGGGGTGCTGGCTAAAGACTAATTTTCTCAAAGCACTCTGGTTGACAGAGTAGAAAGAAAAGAGTTTGGCTAGATTAGGGCAAATATAAATGAGTATAAATTACGTGTTGGGTAGTTCATCAGTTTGAGCGGGAGAATTAATCTATGATGTGTGTGTCTCTGGATGTGTGTGGACATATAATTCAGAAATGGCAGCGAGGCAGCATTAAGGTTGAGAAATGGCGCAATTAAGAGAGTCAAGAATTACCTCTGCGACGGCTCCTGCATCATCATTAATTCATCCACATTACCTTCCACAAACATCGCACGAGGTCTTGTTTGCAGCTTCCAATGACTCACAGAGGGGGACCAGCTGCTGGTGGCATCGCCCTGGCTCCTTGGGGAAATTAGTGATTTTCCTATCTGACCAGCCTCTAAGTTAACTAAGTCCTGCTCAGCACAGCTGCAACCGTTTATATCGTATAATCCTGGATGAGATTGCAGGGGGAAAAAATGAGAGGGCTGTCAGCTACTCAGTGGTGGCCAAGATTTCTGGGGTAGGGCCTGAGATGCTGCATTTTTAACAAGGTCCTAGGCGGTGCTGGTGCCAGACCGCCTTTGAGTGGTTGAGGATCTAGATGCTCTGGGTCAGGAGCACTGACATTGCTCAGGAACTTGCAAACTCAATGGAGGTCTCAAGCCCCACCCCAGACTTCCTCAGTCGGGGTCTGCACTCGAACAAGATTCCCGTGCCCATTCGTGTTTGGCAAGCATTGTTTTAGAGGATCTCCTTGGTTTCCTTAGAAAGACCTGTGGCATCCCTGCAATGAGATGCAAAATTGCATGTGTGCACTCGGGAGCGCTTGGGGCACAGATGGCATTCCGGTACTTGAATCCTGTCACACACTTCTCCTTCCTTTTGGGTTTTCAACTGAAGGAGACTTAATCAAGGAAAAATAGCGCAATAGGGAACTCATTAAAAAAAAAAAAAAAAAGCCTGTAAATCAGAACTCATGAGCCAGCATCTGAGGCTTCCCAGGGCAGAGCTCCTCTGATGATGTGTGCCGATGCACAAGCCCAGAGAGCCCAGAAGGATTTCCTCGTCTTACAGAAATGCTGGGTCTGTGGTGCACACCGAGCTCTCCTGCCCCATTAGCCACGCGAGCAAGGACCGCCTGCCTGCCTCACCTCCCAGGTACAGCTGCAGATGCTGGAGCAGACATGAGGGTCTGGCCAGCCAGCCTGGAAAGGGAGCGCGGCCTTATACTTGACGCGCAGGGACGGGGTTAGGGGAGTGGGATCCACCTTGCCAGGAGTCAGAAGTAAAAGAAGAAAGTGATCTTGGGTCCTGTCGGGACAGTCATTAAACACACTGATATAGAAAAAGGCCATATTTTTGTCATGATACGTCAGAATCTACGCATTGGAGTTGATGTGTTTTGTATTAGTGTCACAGCATAAAATCATGTCACAAGACTTAAGGATTCAGGGTCTCTTTATAGAATTATCACAGCTCTACATTGAACGAAAGCCACCATGCTTGTGCTTTGATTGGAAATTCCTTTGGTGTCAGTTGTTTGGAAGTTAATGATGTTTGCCACTGAAATTCACATCCATAGACGTATTATACTTGCATGGAACTTTGTTTTAAGTCACACTATGCACACAGAATTCATTTCTAGTTCTTGATAGAACTGTACTTAATTCTCAGTATTATTCTTGACTTTTCAAGGGCTGTGCTATAATGAGAATATGTTCTATTTTACTGTTAAAATCTAACTACATATACTTTAGAATTTTCTAAGATAGTCCTTTGGATCCTGTAAATGTGAATTCTGATGTAATAACTGCTAATAAAATTATATTGAAACAGTAAAAAAAAAAATGGGGGGCCGTCAGATTGGCAACACCTCTCGCCTCTGTGAGAAGTCTGTAGGTGGGGTTGGCAGAGAGATGGAGTCCCCTCACCCAGACCTACCCCAGATGGGTAGAGAGAGCAGAAGTCTCATTCCCTCTAGGCTGGAGAAGAAACACGGAGGGAAGTTCCCAGGGGACTCCGGGGAAAGAGTCTATATTCCCAAAGGGATCCACACAGGAGAAAAGCTTAAAATGCTCCAATCTGGAGCCTTCCTTGGCTACCACTTGAAGCCTGGAATGAAGTGGGAGGAGCCTTGAAAGAGGCCCTCAGCCAGCTGAACCTGCTGGTGGGTCCCCAGACTGCTGAGCGGAGATGCCCAACCTGCTTGATATGGGATCAGTTGTGAGGTGGCTGCCTCCCCACAACCCAGGGATGCTCCCAAGGTGGGGGGAAGGGTAATTACCCCCCATGACATCCTCTTCCCTGCGACCCGCTGCCAGCCACCCTCACTGATGCCTGTCCCACCTCCTCCCCGCAGCGATTTCCCACGAAGCTAACGGAGCTTAAGTTTCAGGGTCCCCCAGCCCTGTAGAGACCCTGTAATGCTGGGAGTCTCTGGGAGTTGCAGAATGTTCCAGGTGGAGTGGGGACACCAGGATGTCATCCGAAAGTGTTTCTATTTAAGCTGTTCTTTTTTATTTTTGTAAATTGTCTGAAGAGATTTAAAAAAAAAAAAAAAAAAAGTAGCTAAGTTCCCAAGGCTCTAGAAATTTGTTTTGACTGTTTTCTCATTCTAAGTAAATACTGGTTCTTCTACCAATTTTTTTCTTCTTCTTAAAGAGGCCTCCCCAAATTATATAACCTGCAGGCCTCCATTCCTGCCCCTACACCCTACCACGCTGCAATCGAGAGAAACAAAAGAATAGCCTCTCTCCACCCAAAGCTGCGAAGGTCCGCTCCAGATTCCCCTCAGCTCCACTCCTGTCTAGGAAAAGAACAAGAAGGATGGAAGGCCACAGTGTCCTCAAAGGGCTCCCAGCAGGTGGGTTAAAATTCAGATCCTCATAGAAGCATTTCAGGTTCCCCCGACCCCCTTGAAAAATGTCTAATTAAAAACAAATTAGAAGGAACGTCAGCACCAAGCCCTTCGTGCTGCTCGTGCTTTGAACACCTCACGTCTGTTTTCTGCTCTTTAAAGCTCAAGTGTGCAACTCGTTCCCACCCCCATCAAAGTTGCCTGGAAGCCTGCTTGCGCTTCCCCGCCACTTTCTAAAGACCCACCTTCCTGTCTTGACTTCAAATCACGCCTCTCTCTCCAGAGAATGGTAGAAAACAACAGGCCAGGGCTCACTCGGGGCAATGAGTAAGGGCAGTGAGCCTATGACTTCCCTGATGAGCTGTCCACATCTGGGAGGGAGGGAGAAATGCCTTAAGTTGGCTATTTGAGGGAAATTCAGACGGCCCAGACTGGAGATCTATTAGAACTGGTAGTCATGAATTCTCACCTGGGATTGAATAATGCACTAAACTTAAGCAGAAAACCCGCATTTAAGCACTAGCTCTTTACCTATCATCTGTCTGTATTAACTGTAACTAATTCACAGCACTGATGTGAAGATGAAGGGAGATTAGCACATGGGGACTCTTCATAAACTCCACGAGTCTTATATTTATAGATGCAGCATGCCTCACCATTTTGGACCTTCCTCCATGACAACAATCATTGTGGAGAGATTCTGATGTGCTATTTTGATGTGTTTTTCTCATACTTATTTCATCATTCGGCCAGCTAGACATTCTACAGAGTTGCCTCAGGAGACTGACAAAGTGGTTAAGTCTTGCTGTTGAGCTTTGGAACGTGAGGTCTCAGGAGGAAGGGGAGAACTGTGGGACTCCAGCGACAGATTTTGTACAGACTGGGAAAGCATGGCTCTTCTCCATTCACCCTCAATGCCAGGCTGGGAAAGGAAAAAGAGAGAAGTAGAGTCTGGATGAGACCCAGTGGGACCAGACAGAGAGGTAAGGAGTCGACGTGAGGATCTTCCCAACGTTCACCCCACGTCATAGAGAAAGCTCTGAAAACTGCCAGGACTCGGGAACAACGTGGGCGCCAGGTGAGACCCTGCAGACCCCCAGTCTCCATTTGTGTAAGGACAATGGAGAAACGCCATTCCTGCCCCCCATTTCTATGTCCAGCCGTGTCCAACAGATCATTGCATGACCACCCTGCAGAAGTGACACCTGCTATGCCTGCTATTTTTATTTTGGGGTTCCATCTAGCTTACCCCACGAGGAAGGCCCTCCTTTGAACATTGCAAGACACTTCTAAGGGTCTGACTCACAGGATGGGGCAGAGATATATCAGTGAGGATGGTGGGGCATGGAATGGTATCCGCCTGCACCTGTGCCTCTGTCAGGCTTCATAGAACAATCTGAGATCTTTCTTGGCGTGAATACAATGGCAAGACAAGTACCACCACCCCACTTCAGCAAGATAAGGAATCATAGGAGCCCCACCACAAAGAATGGAGTCCTGGAGAAATACAAAACCCAAAGGCAGCAAGAACATGAACTGCCCTGCAAACCAAAGTGAGTGTGTTTGGAGATGGATCACTGTTCCCTGTGTTTCTCTAAAGAATGGACGAATATTGTTTTTTCATCTTATTTCTTTTTTTTCTCCAGACATAGCATATGGCCTGTTCTGTGATCATTCCTTACCCTATCAATTATCAACACCTCACCACTAAGAACTCTATTCAAAATAGAAGTATTTGGGGGGTAGAGCTGATAGAACGCACCAGTAGATTGAACAGAGAAGGTAAAGGAGGGAATTCCCTGGTGGTCCAGCGGTTAGGACTCAGTGCTTTCACTGCCGAGGGCCTGAGTTCAATCCCTGGTCAGGGAACTAAGATACCACAAGCTGCATAGCCAAAAACAAACAAACAAACAAAAAACAGAAAAAGAGAGAGAGAGAGAAGGTAAGAGAAAGGCAGGAGTCAAGAATGACTTTAAACACTTTGGCTTCAGCAACATGGGATGTAGAGGGAGGGGCAAGTATTGGTCTCTAAAAGTACAGTATGTTATTTATTAAATGAATTATTGGTTCTCTTCTGGCTCTCCTACTAAACTATATGCTTTATGAAAAAAGGGACTTAGTCTTTTTTACTTTATCTTGTTCTCTGCTGCTTAGAATATAATGCTTGGCATAATGATAACACTCAATACACACACACTGAACGAATCAATTGTGGGAACCAAAGGTAAGTGTGATGGGAGTGGGGGAGAGAAATCGGTTTGGCATGGGGAATCACAGTTCGGTTTGGGAAATGTTCAGTTTAAGAAGCCCAGGAAATATCAGATGGGAAACATCATGTAGTTTGTTGGATATTAGAGCTTGGAGCTTAGGAAGGGATTAAGGCTGAAGAGAAAAAGCTCAGGGTATCAGCGTCCACTTGGTATTTAGCATCATGAGACCTGATGACGTCACCTAGAATAAGGGCTCTTTGGAGATGAGAGGGAAGAGCCCTGAGGGCCCCAACATGAAGAGATCCAGGGGAGAATGAAGAGTCAGCCAAAGAGTTCATGGTTGTGTAGGAAGGAAAAAGAGTGACAGTGCTCTCTCAGGAACCACGAGAGTAAGGGTCTTCAAGAAGGAGGGATCACACAGCTGCATCGAATTCTGCAGAGAAGATGCAGAAGATGGGTGTCGCCCCTTTGTCTTCTGCTGAACTGCAAGCTCACTGAGGGCCAAGCTTTGGCTGTTGCCTTGTTCTCTGCCCCAAACAGTGCCATGCCTGCCCCTGCTGTGATAAGGAGTGCCAGTGAGGCAGATGTACAGAGGCCCTACCAGAGAAACACGAGAGAGATATGGGTCCCAGTCCCTGCTGACGACACTGGGTACCTCTGATGGAGAAGCTCCTCCATGCTTGGCACTGTGCTAGGAACATGACGAATTATATCCCCTGTAGCACTCACACCAATTCTATATGGTACTTTACAATGTCCGTTTTAGAGATTTCCCGGAGTCAGGGTGCTTGGTCCATGCCAGAGACTGGGATGACCAGTATGCCTTATGGTGTGGTGGTTAAGAAGGTAGACTTTGGATTCAGACAGACCTGCATTTGGTTCCTGGTGCTGCCTCTGTTGGGTAACATAGTCTCATCTTTCTGGGTCTCAGTTTCCTTACCTACAAAATGATCCAATGGGATGAGAAAAATCACCCTCATCCTTTGATTGTAGGTGTGTTCTTTGAGGGCACAGTGCAGAAGGAGAGGTGAGTTTCTGGGGAATTCAACCCATGCCTGACAATTAGTCAATACCCAAAGGTGCATCCTGTCTGTCACTAAACTGTCACCAAATTGTCTTCCCAAAGTCTGCTTGAAGACAGATGACCTGTTGTGACTGACACCACTCTTGGGACCAAGGGACTGAGTGCAGCCTCCTAGGTTGTTCCTCCCTCAGTGGCTGTCAGACAGTGTGTAAGCTGATGGTGTGGTGAGGGGCAGATGTCATCCCTGCTGGCCTGATGCTGGGTAGTGGAGGGGGTGGCTGGAGGCGCAGCGATCAAGGGCTGTCTGCCTTTTTCTGGAAAGACTGAGATCAATGCATTTGTTGGGAATAATGAGCAGGAACTCTTATTATACATTTTAAGGATAAACAGCGATGTTTATCGCGGAGAAGAAGGGAACGAGGAGAGGCAAAACGCTGCCTTCTGAGCATAACCATTTCTCACAATTGCCCACAAAGCTTTCAGTTCACTGAAGGCTATCATGAACGTCTTCTCCAAGGGACAAGGCTGTGAAACAGAAGGAAATTCATCCTCTATTGCTCCAGAGAATGAATAAGGACCAATGAGGAGAAGTCACAGGGGAGGTTAGTTTCGGCCAAGCATCAGAGACAGAACAGCAGAGTAGCTACTGCATGAACTTTGGAGTCAACTGGCTGTATGACCTGAGGCGTGTCACTGGACATTCTGTATCCCAATTTTCTCATCTATAAAATGGAGGTAAAGTATTTAAAGTGTTTAGCATTGTGTTAGAACATATTATCTTTGTTTTCGTTAGAATTAGGAAGAGCATTTTAATGGCGTGCTCTGACAGCTGGCAAGACAGCCAGGTCAGGGGTCCACTTCTGAGTCTGGGAAGGTTTGGATAAATGATCATCTGACAAGGAAGAAAGATCTCAGAATAGAGATGGGCCCTGTCTAACCCCAGTCTGGGCAATGCTTCTCTGTGCAGCTCACCAACTGCAGGTCCCCACTGAGTTGTTTTTTTTCCTAAAACAGAGCTCTTGTTTTGTTTTGCTTTGCTTGTTTCCCAGAAAAAGGGCAAAAGAGCAGGAAAATGCACCAGAAGTATAGAAGTTCTTTCACATGGATCCTCAGGGCAGCAGTTTCTGAGGTCTCTAAATGGGAAAAGGAAAGACCAGGGTGGCCATCTCCAGCATCATGCCTGCTATAGGCTGAGCAAGGAGAGGCTGCCTGGTACGGTTGCCTATAGTACTGAGTATCACAGGACTGTCTCTATGGCAACCCATGGCTAAGAGGCCCTGGCTGCCACATCACGGTTAACCTCTCCCTCACCAATGCCAGAAGACCCAGCCACCCCAATGGATGTGAAACCTTGGTCTCCACTCTTTCTCAGCTAAAGTATCTGAGGAGATACTACACCCTGTCAAAATAGTTATTTGAGGTAAAAATTGGTATATAACATTATATTAGTTTCAGGTGTACAACATAGTAATTTGATATTTATATATGCTACAAAGTGATCCCCACTGTAAGTCTAGTTACCATTCATTACCATAAATAGACCCCCTTCACCCATTTCTGCCCCCCCAACCCCCTTCTCCTCTGGTAACCAATAGTCTGTTCTCTACCCAATAATCTGTTCTCTATATCTATGAATTTTGTTTGGTTTGGTTGTTTCAATTTTTTTAGATTCTACATACAAGTGAAATCATATGGTATCTGTTTCACTTAGCGTAATACCCTCAAGGTCCATCCATGTTGTTGTAAATGGCAGGATTTCATAACACATCTTCTTTATCCATTCATCCACCAATGGATAATTAGGTTATTTCCATAACTTGCCTATTGTAAATAATGCTGCAATGAACATAGGGGTGTGTTTATCTTTCTGAATTACTGTTCTTATATTTTTCAGGTAATACCCAGAAGTGGAAGAGCTGGATCACATGATAGTTCTATTCTTAATTTTTTGAGGAACTTCCATACTGTTTTCCATAGTGGCTGCACCAATTTACAGTCCCACCAACAGTGTAGGAGAGTTCTCTTTTCTTTATGTTCCATTTGCAGAAAATACCTTTTTCCATCCCTTTGCTTTCAGTCTGTGTGTGTTCTTATCTCTGAAGTTGGTCTCTTGTAGGCAACGTATAGATGAATCTTGTTTGTTTGTTTGTTTTAATCCATTCAACCACTCTATGTCTTTTGATTGAAGAATTTAGTCCATTTACATTTAAAGTAATTATTGATAGGTATATACTTATTGCTACTGTGTTGTTTTCCGGTTGTTTTTCTAGTTCTTCTCTGTTCTTTTCTTTTTCTCTTGCTTTCTTCCCTTGTGGTTTGATGACTTTCTTTAGTGTTATCTTTAGATTCCTTTTTCATTATCTTTTTTTTGTATCTACTATAGGTTTTTACTTTGTGGTTACCATGAGGTTCACACATAAGAGCCATACATATACCAGTCTATTTTAAGTTGATAACTTAAGTTTGAACACATCTTAAAAACTCTATATTTTTAGTCCCTCTTCCCATGCTTTACATTTTTGATGTCATATTTTACATCTTTTTATTTTGTGTATCCCTTAAGTAATTACTGTAATTATAGATAATTTTACTTTCTCAGGTTGAAGCTCCAGGACAAGTAAATAGACCTTTTTCACAAGCAGACTGGAGTTGTGCTTCAGTCTGCTGTTTGTGCAGTGCCCAATGTGTGGCAGTCTGCCCAGAACTGTTTTTCCAATTGTTATAGCCCCAGGGGGCCCAGGAACGCAAGCCCCTCTGGCCGCCAGGGCCAGGTGATCAAGGGGCATCCCCTGTCTGGCCACTCACTGGTTTTAGCAAGGCTGTAGGAGACTGCTGGGGGTGGGGCATGCCTGTAACTGTAGAGGCAGGGAAATATTATTGGAGGTGGGGCACACCTGCTGTTTAACCATCTTAGACTGCCCTGCCCCCAAATCAAGAATTTTTGTTATAGCAGCAGAACCTGTTCTTTGTATGCTGAAGCATGTGAAATAGGATAAATTGTCTTAAATGCTCTGGTCAAGGACAGGATGAAGAGATTGCACATTCTCCCTCCTCTTAGATGGTTCACGAGGCATTTGTGGATTCAAATCAGAACATGGATGTTGAGTGCTGAAGAGTCGCTTTAAAAATCTGATTCCATGGATGTGTGATCAGTGGTTAAAGTCACATTTGAAAGGAAGGTGGCCCACACTACCCTTTGCTATTATGATTGATCACAGTCCAAGCCATTAACCAAGCCATATTTATACATGAGTGGGGTCAACCGATTTGAAAAGAATAAGCAATAATCAATCAATCAATCTCTCCCCTCTCCCGCCCGCCCCTCCCATGTGGCAGGATTGATGAGTGAACTGGGAGCCTGCCTGAGACTGACAACGTCTCCTCCCTCCCACACACCTCAACACTCATCCTTGCCATGTTGAGAGGTGCTAAGACCCAGGACTAGGGTGCTGGCTCTGGGAGGAGATGGAAGCCCAATCTGAGTTTCAAGTTTTATCATTCAATTCTGCTCTTTCAGAGAGCTCTGCATTGGGCTGTTGGGTAAAAAGGGGTTCTTTGTTCCCCATAGAGCTTCCCCTTATATGTACCTCTTTAGGGGAAGAGGTGATGGATCAGAAGATGAGAATATGGGCAGTGCAGAGACTCTTGCCCTGAACAACATCAAAACCTACTCTTGACCTACTAATATGCTGTTCTGAGATGGGTGAAGGCATCACAGAGGAGGTGGCATTAGAGCTGAGCCTTGAAGGATGGGTAGAAATCTGACAGGCAGATGAAGGTATTTATTCCTCAGGCTCCCTGAGAGGCAGGGAGGGGAGTATGTGGGGCAAGGTTGCCCAGGAGCTTTCCTACAGCCACAAAGACACACTCTGCTTCTTTGATGTTCTCACCATCTAATTTGAGTTGTCTAAGTGATGGATGGGCTGGGAGGGCTGTTTCTCAGCAGGTAAGGGATTCTGAGTCTGCTGGGTCAGCATGTTTTTGGCAGGCTGTCTGTCTTGATTTGTTGCTTTGAAGGACCATTGCTCAGAAAGCCTTTTTTATCAGCAGAGCCTGGGGCTGCTGGGTCATGTCTGTTTCTGTGCTCTAGCAGGCATGCCATGCCAGGCTCAAAGCTCTGTTGTCTTTATTATTCAGCCTACAGTAACTCCACGCCTGGAGGAGGGATAGCTCCAGCTGATCCTTGGGCAACTCTGTCCATTCAATGTTTGGCAGGCTGGGGATTCTGAGATGGGGTGTGATCTTTGGGTTTACTGCTGGGGACTTGTTGACTAGCTTGTCAACTCAGGTGGAGAATGAGACACTTGACAGAGATAACATAATAGCAAGTAGGATTGCCATGCATTGTATTACATCCATGCATTCAATCACTCATGCAGCAAACATTCACCAAACTCCTATTTTATTCCAGGTACTGGGCACAGATAAGACATGGTGCCTATTTTCCCCAGGAATAAACAATAAACATAGCATGTGAACACGCCATGTCAGAGGGAAGCTCAGGGGCCCTCTGGAGCATGGGGGAGGGTTTCTGTCTTAGCCTAAGATGGGGTGTGGTGTGATGAGCTCAAGGAAGACTCAACCTCTAAGCACCCAGCACACCAGATAGGACTGTCATAAGGACCCAATGACTATTTCAAGGATCCATAAGCGTTGTGTAGATGGTAAAGCAAAAGAGAAGAACAGATTTTATTGTTTTTATTGCTATCTCTGGCTACACAGCACAACGGAATTCTTCAAACAACTGTGGTGCCTAAAGATCTGATTCAGATGCCTGTGCCTCTAGACTCCAATATCCAGCATTTTCCCACCTCGTTTCACCTTCTCAAATGCTTTCCTCCCAACCCTCTTCTTTACCAATCCCCAAACCACATATTCCTCAATAGTACGTTTGATCTAGCTTCATATGGAAAACTTTTCTGAGCACACGCATTGCAATGTCTCCCTCCCGCCTCCCTCACTAGACTCCAAGTGACCCTACCTGCCAACGGTGCTACTAGGAAGGACGGCGGGCTGTGAGGGAGGACTTGCTCACATTCCTTCTGGCCTCAAGCCCCAGCAGTTCAGATGCCTGCTACAACCAGCATGGCTTTCCAACGTTCTTAATGTTGTCCTCCATTTGTTTTATGAATGGAAGTCTTATCTTTCCCACTCTATTATAATCTACTTAAGGCCAGGGCCAATGCATTTGGACGCTTTTCTGTGCTCTGCATGAGCTGGCATTGTGAGAAGCACTCAGTGTTTGTCATCTCTTTATCAAGAGGCTGATAAAAATGAGGCTGGTACATAACACATAATGTTGTAGGTCAATCACACTTCAAAAACAAACTCATAGGGTTTCCCTGGTGGCGCAGTGGTTGAGAGTCCACCTGCCGATGCAGGGGACACGGGTTCGTGCCCCGGTCTGGGAGGATCCTGCATGCCGCGGAGCGGCTGGCCCCGTGAGCCATGGCCACTGAGCCATGGCTGCTGAGCCATGGCCGCTGAGCCATGGCCGCTGAGCCTGCGCGTCCTGTGCTCCACAGCAGGAGAGGCCACAACAGTGAGAGGCCCGAATACCGCATTAAAACAAACAAACAAACAAACAAAACAAACTCATAGAAAAAGAGATCAGATTTGTGGTTATCGGAGGAGGGGGGTTGAGAGGAGGGGGAATTGGATGAAGGCAGTCAAAAGGAACAAACGTCCACTTATAAGATAAATAAGTACTAGGTATATAACGTATGACGTACTATAACACTGCTGTAGGTTATATATGAAAGTTGTTAAGAGAGTAAAGCCTAAGAGTTTCAGCACAAGAAAAAATTTTTAATTCTAAGTTTTTCTGTGTCTTTAATTTTGTATCTATGTGATGATGGATGTTCACTAAACTTATAATCACTGCATGATGTATGTAGATCAAAGCATTATGCCATATACCTCAAACTTGTACAATGCTGTACGTCAACTATATCTCAGTAAAACTGGAAGAAAAAAAATGAGGCTGTTAATTCCATCTTTGTGACTTCATTTGCAATTAAATGGATGGTATGCCTTGGTTATGGCTTAATTAATACATTCAATAAACTTGAATTAAGGATCTATGATGAGTCAGACTCTGAGCTAAGCACTGGCTCCGCAGAGATGAATGGCAGGCCTCTGCTCTCAAGAAGTTCATACTCTAGTTAGAAATGAACATGCGCAAACAGGTATTTATAACACCGAGGGTAATTGCTAGAGAATAGGTTTGTTTAAAGGACTGTGAAAACCCAAAGGAGGGAGCAAGAAACTATGTTTGCTGACATGATGGATAATCTTGGTTTTGAAGGATGCAAACAAAATTTCCAAAGAGGCAGGGGGAAGCATTCCAGGCAGAATAATAGGGGGTGCAAAGACAAAGAAGCATGATGAGGCAGGAAGCTCATTTGAACAATCTGAAGACTGCAGTGTGTCTAGGACATGGGCCATATTATGGGGAATGGTGTCAGATTGTGAAAGCCCTTCTGTACCAGCTCAGGAATTTAGACATTATGTGGTACTCACAGAGAGCCAAAGGCGATTTTCACACATGGGAGTGCCATGATCCTATTTGCCTAGGTGCTTTGTGACCACCTAGAGGGGTGGGATAGGGAGGGTGGGAGGGAGACACAAGAGGAAGGAGATATGGGGATATATGTATACATAGAGCTGATATACTTTGTTATAAAGCAGAAACTAACACACCATTGTAAAGCAGTTATACTCCAATAACGATGTTAAAAATAAATAAATAAAAAAGAAGATGTGGTACATATATACAATGGAATATTACTCAGCCATAAAAAGGAACGAAGTTGGGTCATTTGTTGAGATGTGGATGGATCTAGAGACTGTCATACAGAGTGAAGTAAGTCAGAAAGAGAAAAACAAATATCGTATATTAATGCATATATGTGTAACCTAGAAAAATGGTACAGGTGAACCGGTGTGCAGGGCAGAAATAGAGAAACAGATGTAGAGAACAAACGTATGGACACCAAGGGGGGAAAGCGGCGGCGGGGCGGGTGGTGGTGGTGTGATGAATTGGGAGATTGGAATTGACATGTATACACTAATATGTATAAAATAGATAACTAATAAGAACCTGCTGTATAAAAAACTAAAATAAAATTCAAAAATTGAAAATAAATAAATAAAAGCCTTTTCTGTTAAAAACTATATATATACATATATACAGACATATATATACAGTAGCTAAACATGAATATCAATTAGATTAGTTACAGACACAAGGAGAAACAATTTAGAGAGTAAATGGTTAAGGACATCTTAGTGCCTTTTCTGTTAACGTGTAACTATAATGGATCATAGCATAGTTTGTCCTGGTCTTCTCCTCGTCACGCATAGAATTAATCCATACCAAAACTTTCTTGTACCCAAACCTGAAGGTTTGTCCACAGCTGTCCAGTTGTGTCCGAAGTTCACCTCGGCAGCTTCCCTTCCACCCTGGGTATCCTTTCCCTAGCATTCCGGACAACGAGCCCTCCCCTCTGATTCTCCACTATTGCTGGAGATAAGATAGATGGTACGAAGCATGCCAAGGGACTTTCACAGGGTGGCGGCACCTCATTGGGTCAACAGAATCCAAATTCTGCCAATTCATTAATTTACCATGAGAAACACAACTGCCCGAGGGAACAGTCTCTTACGCCCTCCAGACCAGCTAGCACATTTACTGTTTTGACATTTCCACAGGAAGCCAAATTACAACTTGGAAGTTGCACGGTGAGCAAGGAATCCCAGTAAGGGAGGTAGATGCATGCGCAAATGCTGGATGCCGCTAGGTAGAGCTGTCCGATGTCTCCACATCCCTCAAAGGAATTTTCCCACCCAGACACCCAAGCAGCACCCGTCTCGCAGTGGCAATTTACCCAAGTTGTAGGCAAAGCTTTTAGGAAAAATATTATCTGAGATGCCTGTGTTACTGACTGTGGAACCTGAAAAGGAGTGGGCAATACCAAGCCTCAGAATTAAATCTGATCACTTTGGTCTATAGTTTCCACAGAAATTGTTTCAACATTTAGTCAGCATGTGCCTGGCGTGTTCTAAGTGCCAGGCGCCATGCTAGAGTGATAAACAAGACAAGAACTCTGCCATCAGGAGCCTCAGAATTCAGTAGGAAGCAGACACGTTGGCTGGCAGTTATGATGCAGGGTAGTGTTGGCTGTAACAAAGGCTTGTTCTAGATACAGTGGGAGCTCAGGACAAAGGACCTAACCCTGCCTAAAGGTCAAGAAAACCTGCACAGAGGCCAAGGAGCTTTAAGCTGATCCCACTTCAGTATCTGATTTTTACCATGAAATAAAATGCATTTTTATGATTATATATTACCAATAATACAATCATACAGAGAACTGCTGTTAGTCTTACGGTATGTTTCTGTTTAATTTTACACATTAAGATTTGTACATACAAATCTGGAATCGCACAGTGTCATGCTGCTGTCACTTAGCATGATGAACATGAGTTGTTCTCGTGCGATATAATAAAAATACATTTAAAAAAATTACTGTTTGGTATTCTACCATCTGGATATATCATGACTTACTTAACCAAACCTTGTTGTTGAACATTTAGGTTATTTTCAATTATTCAATATTATAAATAAAACTGTAACTGAGAGGACCTTAGAGATTAGGTAGTAAAATCCTCTCACTTGGCAAATGAGAGAACTGGATTCCAATGAATTTAAATGATGGGCCCCAAATCCTATAGCTAGCTAATTTACAAGTTGGGTTTGGACTCCTGATGAAACACATTTGGGGAAGGAGGGAGGAAAGCGGGTTATCTGAGGGGTGATAAAAATGAGAAGCGCTGGAAAAGCCCCACGGGCAGGCAGAACCGAGGACCCCAAAGTGGAGAGGAGTGGGGAGTGTCAGGGTTTTGATGGTGCCAGTGCTCTCGTGTGAAACACTGCCCACTCAGGGATGCTGACACCACCTCTCAGTGTGCAGCAGCGTGAGAGGGGCGGGCCTTCTCAAAACAACTTGACAGTGTGTATCAGGAACCTTGAGAAAACCCTTGAAGAGCACGGCCCAGGAAGTCCACTCTTGGCATGTTCAGGGGTAGTCACTGAAACATTGCTTATAATACAAAAAAAAAAGATAAACCAAATCAATAGGATAGATGGACAAAGCCTGAATATAGGCCCACAACAGACTGGGTCACGCCCACCACACTGGGGAGCGCTGTCTGCTTTACTCAGTGCATTAGAAAAACGACCCAGTCCTCTTCCTGAGTTAGAAAAAACTCAGCCTTCCTCCTGTGTGTCTCCTCTACTCCTCACACAGGACACTCACAGCACTTCTGGTCACCAGAGATGTGCATTTCCTCCCACCAAACAATTCACAACCCCAGCAGGGTGTCCTACAATTGAACTCGATTCTGACACTACCTACCTGGAGATGGCGTCCGATCCCACAGGTGAAGGACTCTGTCCTACAAGACTGCTCCCCGCCCCAACTGACCACACATTAGATGTCAACCACAAGTCCAGTTCATCACCTGGGCTTCTGACCAATTGGCTACAAACCGGAGGTTCCCACGACCCCCTCTTCAGATTCGATGAATTTACTAGAGCAGCTCACAGAACTCGGGGAAACACTTACTTACATTTTACTAGTTTAACAAAGGGCATCATAAAGGACACAGATGAACAACGAGATGAAGAGACACCTAGGGCGAGGTCCGGGAGGATCCCAGGCACAGGGCTCTGCCCCCGTAGGGCTGGGGTGCATCTCCCTCCTGGAGTGGATGTGTTCGCCAACCTGGAAGCTCCCAAACCCCCTACAAGTGGGATTTTTATGGAGGATTCCTCACACAGGCATGATCAGTTATTAACTCTATTTCCAGCCCCTCTCCCCTCTCTAGAGGACAGGGCGCGGGCCCGGGGAGAGGACTGAAAATCCAAGCTTCTAACCATGGCTTGGACGTCCTGGTGACCAGGCCCCCATCCAGGAGTGCACCCAGCGTCACCTCAATAGAACAGAAGACGAGCTTAGTGCTCTGATGACTTAGAAATTTACAAGTTTTAGGAGCCCCTGTGTCAGAGACAAGATCAAAGACAAATATGGAATAATAGATGCTCCTAGTGTTCTTATCACTTAGCAACTTACACGGGTTTTAGGAGCTCTAAAGGGTTTAGGGCAAAAGACCAATACATATATATATATATATATGTTCTATTATTTTCTATTCTCTCACACCGTCTACTGAGCCAAACGCTAATCTCTTCTGGAAACACCCTCACAGACGCACCCAGAAATAATGTTTAGCCAAATATCTGGGGACCTCGTGACCTAGTCAAGTTGACGCATAAAATTAACCATCACAACATTGCACGTCAGGGAAAGGTTAAGTAGATTATGGTACCTTCGCAAGAGGCTGTCGTGTTCTGTGGTGGCCTCTTGTTTCTTTCCGATGTTTGCTTTTTCTGGCTCGGCTGGGCCTCGCTGCACGTCTCGCCACCAGGCTGCAGCTTACGTCGTTCAGTTCAGTCTCTACTTTGGGTCTTCCAAACATGCACTGTGCTCTTTTCCCTCTGCTAGGGTAGTGGGATCTGAGGAGAAAAAAGAGATAAACACATATTAAACGCACTATTTAGGTGGAAGGGCATTGCTCTTTAAGTAAAAAAATGTTAAGAGTAATAAAAACATTTCTACTCTTTGATCCAGGAATCCCACTTAATGTAAGTAAATGATTAAAAAACAAAACAAAACAGGAAGAGCTAAAACTAGCAATACTACCACACTGCAAAACTGATAGCAATTTAAAGTCCAACAGTATGTAATCAGTAATTTAAAACAGTGAGTGCATATAACATAGTACTGGGTAGCTTTAAAAAAATATATGTGATAAGACTTAAGACGAAACCTGGGAACATTCTTATGTTATAAAGTTAAGTAAAAAGGCTGGTTACAACTGTGTAAATATTCATTAGCACAGGGAAAAAAAAAGATAGAGAATAAAGACAAATTTTAGAAATTGTATGAGACCTGTGATATTTCACTTGATGTGTTTCCTTCAGTTCTGAAAACTTTCTCTAATGTGGTCACATGGGTTTTGCAATTAAAAGTAAAGAATGCTACCACCAGCAGCCATTATAACATGGTTATTTTTGTGTATCGAGACATTGAATGAAATTCACTTGAACATGGCCACCGCATGGCTGCCAGGCTTTTGATGGGAGGCCAAGGATCCCGGCGCCTGCGGCTGGCCTGTCTTCAGCCATAAGAGCATTTTCCCACCTGTACGCAGCTGGGGTGCGAGAGATGGAGCCCAGATGTGGGCTTGTGCCTATGAGTCGGTTGTGTCAAAATACATTGTACTTCGCGCCTTTATGCTTCCTAGAACCGAGACACACAGTTCCTTCCTTGCAACTTGCTCAAAGTTTTTTGTTTTTGTTGTTTTCTAAATATGGATTTCATCCCCAAATTTGGAGTTTCTCATGTCCCACAGGACACCCGCTGGCTCTGCTCCGAGCGCGAATTGAAGGAAAAGCATCGTTCTTGTTTTCCATTCCTGAGTCTGCATCCCATGATGTAGATGAGCAAAGCATACAAGGACTAGACCCCATGATGGCCATGCAGTGAGTAGCAGCTCAGGTGATCCTCTGATAAGTGGCTCTGAGCACGGGGCAGACCGAAAGCTGGCGCTCCAAGCCCAGCTAAACCAGCTAAAGACCACGTGGCTCAGACCTGAGCACGTCAGGTGGAGGTGGAAAGGACTAGAAAAGTTCTCTAACCCTACCTCCTGCACTTTGCACAAACCCTCCCATTCTCCCACCCCCATGAAGCCGTCAGCCAGCTTCGGCTTGACCACTGCAACGATAACAAAATTTTCAGAGAGCAGCAGATGTCAGAATCATCTTCCATACCTTGTGCTTTGTGCTGCCTCTCAGGGAGTGCCACTTCTAAGCCCCCAAACACAGGAGTGCCTACTACGTGCCCAGCACTGTCGTAATCTTTCACATATGTTCGCTGATGTCATCCTTAGAATAGTTTTGTAAGTGGATGCTAATATTACCCCAATTGACAGATGAAGATACTGGAGTCCAGATAGTTTGAGTAACAACAGCTGGTAAGCCGTGATGCTGGGACTCCATCCCAGGCTACCTGACTCCAGAGGCCATGCTCTTAGCTCCGTTCTGCTGCCCACTGAGTTTACATCCACCTGTAAGACCCGCTTCTGCCTTTTGGAGTCAGACCATAAAAGGGGGCTTGACTCCCCCTCTACATGCTAAGTATTCAAATATCTGAGCATCGTCTTTCTACCATCCCTTCCGTAGGCGCTCCCACTAAGCCCTCAGCACACCAAGCCCTACATCTGCTCAGTCCCACCACTTCACTGCTCAACTGAGCTTCACCAAGCAGAATCTCATTTGTTTTCCTATATAGGATTGTTTCACACGGGAGCCTCTCATGGCCAAGTCTCCCAAGGGTAATAAACCAGATGCATAATTCCCTGCCGCCTCTATCTCAAACCCTCCACAGGAGATCGGAGGGTCTGGAATCATTCAGAAAGGGAGGGGAGAGCTGTTAGTGCATTAGGACAGAATTTCTCCATCTGATTTTCGAAGAAGACTGGCTTTTCATTTCCCCAGAGACTTAATATAACTACCAAGTGAGGAAGAAAAAAAAAGGGGAGTAATAATTTGTAAAGTTCCCAAGCAGGAAAGGAGCCACTGCTATCTCTGCTTTCCACATCACCACTGTAAATCCTGGCACCTGAAAAAAGTGGGAGGGGTGGTTGTTCTGACTGTATATATTGCCAAATGCTGCTGATAAACTCTGATCTATTAGTGGGAGCCTCTCTACTAGAGCTAAGTTTATGGTATCCATGGAAAGAGACAACGTGAAGGAAAACAAAAGCCAGCAACCAATCAGAACAGACACGTGGCCCATCAGAAAGGATGCTGGCCGATAGGATGCAGTGTTTCTACCGACTAAATGACATCCAGCATAGACCTTCTAATGAGTAAGTTTGCTCGACATTCAAGCCAACGATGTTTACTCAAATTTTTAAATTACCACAATTTTCCCCACACAGTTAAAAAAGAAAGTGTATTTTACATCAACAATGTTGTTTGTTTGCTCTCTCCTTTCTCCCTCCCTCCCTCCCTCCCCCCGTCTCACCTTACAGCATCCTCTCCCTTTCCCATGTGTTCTGAAATTACATGATGGTAGATCTTTTATTTTTTCTTTTTTAAAGATCCACTGAGATAGACACTGAGCTTGCCTTTTCAATCTGGAAACGCATACACCTCAGATGTGGAAAACTACTGAAATACTTCTTCCGAAAATTCCTCCATCCATTTTCTCTGTCCTCTGCTATTCTTAACCCTGCCAACCGATCCCCTATATTTCTTGTTTCTTTTATCTTTTTACTCTATTTGTGAGTGAGTCTCTCAACATCATCTTCCAAGATCTATGGTGAGTTTTTCATCTTCTATCATATTTTTAACTCCCCAAAACTTTTCTCACTTGACGTTCCTTTCTTTAAAAATAGCAACCTGTTTCTGTTTTACTGTACAATATTTTTCTTATGTGTCCATAGACATTAAAAAAAAAAGGACTTTTAAGGTTCAGTTCTTCTGCCAAGGTTGTTTCTGCTTCCTCTGAGGGTCTTCTCTTCTGCTCTATCACGTCCCTCATGAAAGAGGTTTTTTTCTTCAGGTCTTGGCTGTCTCAGTACCGAGGCACTACTAACCTAATAGGAATCTGTGTGCCTGAGTAGAGCTTTTGACTAAGGCAATCTGGTTAATGTTGTTTGGTTAAGAGATTCTCAACTATTGATTTCAGAATATCTTTCTTCTTGGTCAAGCCACGTTCCTAAGAAATGATTTTGCTATCTACTTCCTGAAAGTGGAGCCTGACCGGCAGCCTTCCACAAGCCAAGGGGAATGATCTGATCATTCAATATATATGTTTCTATTTTTTCCCCTATTTTCAGTAAGGTACCCTATCCACAGCTACTCTTAGACTCTCTGAGTCCAGAATCCCTCTGGTTCAACTCTCTAAGAAGGAAACCCCTAATGTTCTTCCAGAATGTTGGATGGTGTCACCTGGCAGCAGAGATTTGGGAGGGAGTCTTACCTAACTGCATCTTACACAGAACTTTAACCGTGTCTCCGATTTTCAGCTGTCACTGCATTCCCACTTTCGGATGTGTCTGACACCTCCGTTTCTGAGATTCTGGAGTTCTGCAAAGCTAACGGTCCTGGCCAATTTGCTATCGCCCATTTGCTCTCTGGCTTTCAAAATTCGTGCTACTGCTATTTTCTTTCCCAATCTCTTTGTTCTTTGGGTTCCATGCCTTTTTGACCCCTGTATTTTTACTTCTGAGGGGTTTCAGGAGGGAAATGTGATTTAAAAAATACGTTCCACCTGATGTATTTAACAAGAAGTCACAAGCAACAAGCCTTTACCCCTTCCTTCATGCCAACAACTTACAGGAAGGAAATGGCAGTAGTGGTAGTGGTTGCCCCTAGGGAAGGGAGACTAGGGAGAGGAATGCAGACTCTTCTCTATACATCCTCTTGGACAGTTCAAATTTTTCACCACGTGCAAAAATTACCTTTGCAAAACTAATTAGCCAATACAACAAAAACAAAACAAAAAAGCTTCTGTGAACATCTTTCTCTCTGTGACTAGCACATGTTAGGAGAGTATCGTTGTCACGGCTCATGCCATCACACTGCTTGCTGCAAAGACATAACCCCAAATTGCATTATTTTATAATCTGCATAATTTATACAATTTCCTTCAACCTTGAATCAAGGTTAGAGGGAATGTTATTGATCACCAAAGCCTGTCAGTGGCTAACATCCAAGCGTGGCAGACATCTGGGTTGACATCTAAGTGTGACCTCTCTTAGTTAAGGACAAGGATCTGACCTGGCTGCAGCCACTGACCGTACCTGACTCTGGCACACTCTGCAGTCTCCAGCAGGGCTCACAAAGTCATGATTAATTCAATAAAAATTATGTCTTCCATAACATGAGTTTTCAGTAATCAATAGGAAAAGATGTTGAACGTATCTCCCTCCTGCATAACATGCATAGGCCAACAATCTATTTATACTCAGCAGATCAGTGGTTTTGTGCAACTATAATGTAAATGTCACTTGGCTTAAAGCCAGAGAATAGTAGTGGTTCCATGTGTTATCCATTGAGAACCTACAACCACAGGAGTATCTTCTCCGGAAGGAATGCTGCCAGTAGTTTGTTCTGCTTTCTCTCTGTGAGCATAAGATTTGTCATTACTTTTGCATCTAGTTTTACAAGATTCTCAGCAATGGTGTGACTTGTACCTGTTTTTGCTATCAGAGATGCAGCCTTGCATGATGCCTCTGTAATGTTAGCCTTTTTTATTCCCCTTTAGAAATAAGCTCCACATACACCAGACTGGAATATATTCATTTGTGCTTGTTCTTTAAACATTCAATTAATTTAGTGAAAGGCCATAGGCTTTGTTTGCCAATGACACAAAAGCTTTGATGGCTTCATACCACAATTTGTGACAGACCTTAGATGGAGCACAGGAGATTGGAATCCACTGGAGTGCCAGTGTGATAAAATCCTACTTTCAGAGAGTCACCATCATACTTCTTGTTCACCTTTTCATTTTTCAGTGGCTTGTCCACAATTATTGAATTCATAGAGTCTTGGTTACTATTTACTTTTATGATATTATTTTGAGACCTGTAGTATTTCTATTATCCTTTTCATTACTATTTTTAATAACCTTTTCTAAGAATAGCTTTATATTTACAGAAAAGTTGTGAAGATTGTACAGGCAGTTCCCATATACTACACACCCAATTTCCCCTACTGCCAACATCTTTCGTTGCTATGGTACATTTGGCCCAACTAATGAACAAATGTTCATTCATAATTGTTAACTAAAGTGCATACTTTATTCAGATTTCCTTAGGTTTTGCCACATTACATTTCGTTGTCATGTCTCCTTAGACTCCTCTTGTTGGTGTCAAGTTTCTCAGGCTTTGCTTGTCTTTTATGACCCTGACAATTTTAAAGAGTACCGGTCAGGTAATTTGTAAAATGTCCTTCAATTGGGGTTTGTCTGATGCGTTTCTCATAATTATACCAGGGTTATGGGTTTGGGGGAGGAAGTCCACAGAGGTAAAATGCTATTCTCATCACACCATATCCAGAATTCATGCTATTAACGTGACATCGCTTATCACTGTGGTTGTTAACCTTGATCATCTGGCTGAGGGAGTGTTTCCAGGCGTTTCCACCGTAAAGTTACTCCTTTTCCTACTGTACTCTTTAGAAGGAAGTCGCAATGCACAGCCTGTACTTAAAATGTGGGAACTTATGTCCCATCTCCTTTTATGGAGACTATCCACGTAAGTTATTTGGAATTTCTTCTGCACAAAAGATTTTCTATTGTCTCCCATTTATCTATTTCTCCAATCATTTATTTATATCAGAACGGGCTCGTGGATGTTTACTTTATACTTTGAGTGATAATTCAATGTTCCTTTATTTATTTTTCACTCAAATTGTTCCAGCTTTGGCCACTGGGGGCCCTTTTGTTTGGCTCCTGTGCCTTTGACATACCCATTTCATTGGGGTTTCTCTGAGCAATTCCTCATTTTCCTTCACTGCATGATGCTACAAGCATCATCTTGTATATTTCTTGCTACAGCTAAGTAGCAGCCATTTCTTTAAGGAGGCTTTACTCCTTTTATTGGAGAATGGTGTTAGAAACCGAGATATGGGCACTGAGAGTGCGCAGTGGCACTGAAGTGTCATTGCTTCCGGGCCTTCGCACCCGACAGAGGGAGGAAAGATAAGTATGTACACTAAGCTATGTATATATGCATGTGTATAACTATTTTGATATGTACCCGTCTGCAAATATATTAAGCTAAACATGGTGTCTCGAACTCTAACCCAATGCCACATGGATCATTCTGGCATGGTCCTCATGCTTGTCTGTAGTCTCCCATTCCAACAGGGGAAGCCCTGGCTCCCACCAGCCACCAGCCATGTCTTTAATTGTTCAACTCCAGTATGCGTGTGTAGTGGCTACAGAGTTGTTCATCTGTACCCTTGTGGGGAAACAAAAACGTTACCAGCTAGAATACAGTGTTTATATACCATTTCTTTGCCTTTAATCTTACAGATGCCACTAATCTCCAGTTACTTAAGTCAGCAGCTAGTCCCCTCACCCTACCTTCAAGCTCACTGATATGTTTATCTATTGTGTCAAGCCTACTGATGAACCCATCATCCCTGTTAGAGTGTTTTTTAATTTCTAGCACTTTCCTTTGATTTTTCTTTCCCTTAAAGTTTCCAATTATCATTGTTTCAAATTCCTTATCTGATAATTCATATCCGAGCCTGGTTTTCAGGATCACTTTGTCTATTCAGACAGTGGTTATTTCCTTTGGCTTTTTTTGAAAGCCAGACATGTTGTGTCAGGTAGATAGGTCTTTAGGTTTTGTTAAGCTGGCTAGGAGTGTCGGGCTGTGTTCAGCATTTGTTGTAGTTTCAGGTACCAGAGGCTTCAAATTCCTCTAGGGTTCTTGTTTTTTGTCTCCTCTCTTGGCTACGTACAGATGCTGCATCTTGCACCTGTTAACTCATGGTTATGATGCTGGAGCCCTACTAATGTGGCAGTAGGGTGTAGGGGAAAGGAGAAAGGCACTGTGTAATCTCCCAGTTAGATCTCAGCCTCTTAGTGGGGCTGCCCTGGGGCTGGGTCTTCACAAATATTTCTACTCCTCTTCCTATAGCAGGGCATCCCCCAGCCCCACTCCTCCCCTCCTGCCCAGTCACCTCGACTCCCTTCTTTAACCACAACATTCTGCTTCCTTAGAGCCCTATCCCGTCTTGGCTTTTCGCTTCCCTCAGGGGGCTGGAGTGGTGAGAAATTCTTTTCCCCCCAAATTTCAGAACTGTGTTCAGGCACAGTCCTTTTCCCTGGAGAGTGGGCCTCTGTGACTGAGAAGACCCTCAGCGGGTTTTACGGTAGCTTATCTTTCCCTCCTTCTGGGAGGGTCATGAGGGATCTTTGCTGGATCTTCACCATGAGAAATCTGGCAAGATTCCCAGGAAGACCCATGAAAGTGTAGGGGAGCCCTAGGATGGTGGCCCCCATGAATCTCTCACTCTCACAGCGAGTCCACACTCAACCTCCAACAGTGTGTCAAATTGATCACTTAAATATTCCTGCCAGTCTACGGCTCGTAACTCCTGCTCCAAGGAAGCAGATCTCAGTTACTGTGTCTCCCAGGACATACCTGACTCACCAGGTTTCAGGGTGGCAGTTTGCCCTGAGATCTCCGCTCTCTGATGGATCCAGGGAAAGTCACTGATTTCTTCATTTGTCTATCTTTTTCTTTTTTTAAGGATGACGGTGACAATTTCCAGACTCTTGACATATTAGAGCTAAAACTGGAAGTCTCTTCATACTATTTTTATACCTCAGTGAATCACTGTATGAGTCACTAATCCACTTTTGTTTATGTGGGATAAACACAACACAACATGACCACAGAAGGTAAACGTAATGAACGTAAATACAGCTGTCCCTCAGGATCTGTAGGGGATTGGTTCCAGGACCCCCCAGGATACCAAAATCTGCAGATGTTCAAATTCCTTATATGAAATGGCATAGTATTTGATGTAACCTATGCCCCTCCTCCCATACACTTTAAATCATCTCTAGAGTCTTCTAATACTGCATACAATGTAAATGTTATCTAAATAGTTGCTTACATGCAGCAAATTCAAGTTTTGCTTTTTGGAACTTTCTGGAATTTTTTCCAAATATTTTCCATCCGTGGTTGGTTGGATCCGCAAGTGCGGAACCCACGAATACAGAAGGCCGACTGTAATCACAAATACCATGAAGCTACAGTGGTGAGATAACTTTACTCCGTGAATGGCATTTTAGCCAAGATGGACTGAGGCATACTCTCCTTGTGGTGCTCATACAGGCTTCAAGGTTTTCATGACTTATAAAGGAACAGAATTTCTAAGAAAAATCATAAGCCACACATTTCCTTTTTGTGAAATACATATTTTTCACAAATAAAAAGAGGATTTTTTCCCTCGTATTAATTTTACCACTGAAAGTGCCAAAACATCTGTGGACTGCATGATAAAAATCCTGGAAATTACGCTGAGAAAGTCCTCACTGGATAGTCTTTGCAGTTTTCCCCTGAAGTGTGTTATCTTGTAAGCAAAGACAGCATTAAGGGAGATAAAGTGATGGAGAGTCAGGTGTTCATATATATATTCATTCATTTACCATATTATTATTATTAAATAGCATATATTCCATATACCCCAAGGCACAGGGGCATTGAAGCTTATTGTAATTGTGACACTCTCTGTGGCTTACTGTAGAGGAAATTCATTTGTTCAAGGGTCAAATAAGCATTGCCTTTGCCTTCAAACAGGATCACTTCTCTTTCTGGTTAAGCATCAAAAAGCTATGATAATTGTCCTAATTATGGCAAACTAACTGATCATTATGGGCCCAGAAGCCACTCATCACCAGATCTTTCTTTACCACCATTTGTAGGAATCACGGGTCATTTGAAAAAATCAGCACGTGGTCACCACCTTCATCTCCTACCTGATCACAGGAAGAAGGGTTATTTCTTTCATTAAAACTGGCTTCAAGTGTTTTGTGAGTGCAGAAGAGAAATGGAGTCCGTGGTCACTGGTCAGCACTGTGTTGGCCAACCCCTGCTCAATAGGAGAGGGGTATTTTCAAAGCCACCCACTTTAGAAGGGTACTTTTATACACATTGATCTTGTTATAATATCAACTACTAAAAGTGGTCTCAGTGGACAGTTTGGTAATCTAATCATTGTCAAATCAAAAAAGAAAGCTTGACATCCATTGCTTTCAAATAAAAATCATCACCTTTGGCAGGTTTGCGTCCTCTTGTTTGGATTATCTCCAACACTTTTATTCAAAATTCCAAGAGAGATTTACCCGTGTGTAATTTACAACTAATTTATCCCAGAGGCTTGCCATAAAGCTATGTTGCTAAATATTAGACTGCTTTGGAGGAAATATATATTAGTGGTGAAAAAAATCAGTTTTATAAAGACTTATTATAAAGCTATGATAATTAGGACAGATGGATATTTCCACAGGATACTTGAATAGAACAGTGGGACGAAACAGAAAGGTTAGAAGCAAATCTACACATGTAAGGCAATTTTATATGTAATAATCATAGATTTGTGAATTAATGAGGGCTGATTATCAGTCAATAAATGGGGCTGGGTCTATTGAGTTTTCATAGTTAAGAAATGAAATTGGAACCCGACTCACATTCTTCACATAGATCAGCAGAAATCAGACGATGCCAAGTGTTGGTGAGGGTGTGAAACAATAAACAGGCCCTCTAAAACACTGCAGGTAGCTTGATTTTTTAAAATTTCTATAAAAAAAATGTTTTTCCAAGTAAATTTGAAGATGTGCATGCACTACTATCAGAAATTCCACTCCCAACCATCTGTCCTAGAGTGACAGTTCGCAATCCTGTCAGGTCAAATGTGTTCTTTTGATAATAAATAGTTTATAACACCCTCGTTACTATCCTTATGAAATTCATAAATAATACAACTTACCTACACACATAATTTCAAGAAGTCAACATAAACCGGAGAATCAAGGCTCTGCTGTGATCCAAACTAAATTGTGGCACGATTTTGAGTAAGTGATGGAGAATAAGAAGGGAATTTTGCTTTCCCTTGGGGGTAGAAACATTTTCCTTTGAAGGGCATTAAATCTACGGAGAAGGAAAGGTAATTCTAGAACACTATCTGATTCTTCCATTAAAGATATTTACAAAGTCATTAAAAAAAATCAACATGAAGGAATTCCCTGGCGATCCAGCGGTTAGGACTCCGCGCTTTCAATGCCGAGTGCATGGGTTCAATCCCTGCTCGGGGAACTAAGATCCCGCAAGCCGCGCAGTGCGGCCAAAAATAAATAAATAAATAAAGGATAGATTTTAAAAATCAACATGATACCTAACTGTAATTTTAAAAGGAAACAGAGTATAATAAAATATCATTTCAATATTTAAGTACTTTATCTTTTTTTTAAGAAGGTGTAATTTTTTATTGTGGTAAAATATGTATAACATAAAACGTCCCATTTTAACTATTTTCAGTGGCACTGAGTACATTCAGACTGTGGTGCAACCATCACCACTGTCCATCTCCAGAACGTTTTCATCTTCGCATTCTGAAACTCCACACCCATTAAACAATAATCCTCCATTCCTCCCCCCCCCAGCCCCTGGCAACCACCATTCTACTTTCTTGTCTCTGTGAATTTGACTGGTGTAAGTACCGCATTTAAGTGGAACCAAACAATATTTATTCAGTTGAGACTGGTTTATTTCATTTAGCATAATGTTTCAAGGTTCATCCATATTGTACATGTCAGAATTGCCTTCCTTTTTAAGTCTGAATACTCTTCCATTGTATATCCATTCATCTATTGATGGACACCCGAGTTGCTTTTCTTTTTTGGCCTTGTGAATAATTCTGTTGTGAACATGGGTGTAGAAATGTCTGTTTGAGTCCCTGCTTTCAATTCTTTTAGGTACGTACCCAGGAGTGGAATTGCTGGATTATTGGTAATTCTGTTCTATTTTTTTGAGGAACCAACATACCATTTTCTGCAGTGGATACATCATTTTACATTCCCAACAGCAATGCACAAGAGTTCCAGTTTCTCCACATTCTCATCAACACTTATTTTCTGCTTTTTTGATAATAGCCATCCTAATGGGTATGATGTGATATCTCACTGTGGTTTTGACTTGCACTTCCCTAATGATTAACGATGTTGAGCATCTTTTCATGTGCTTATTGGTCTCTTCTTTGGAGAAATGTCTATGCAAATGTGCTTTGCCCATTTTTTTTTTGGCTCAGGACGCGCAGGCTCAGCGGCCATGGCTCACGGGCCCAGCTGCTCCACGGCATGTGGGATCTTCCCGGACCAGGGCACGAACCCGCGTCCCCTGCATCGGCAGGCGGACTCTCAACCACTGCGCCACCAGGGAAGCCCCCCTTTGCCCGTTTTTAATAGGGTTGTTTGGTTATTGCTGTTGTTGAGCTGTAGGAGTTCTTCATATACCTGTATATATATTCTTACAATTATGATTTGCAGTCATATTTGATTGCAAATATTTTCCCCCTCTCCATGGGAAATACTCCAAACTAGCAGAACCATCACAAATACAGCAGTTACTAAGGCAGACTGACAACAGGCATGTTGAATGGGCAACTTAAGTGCTACCAGGGGAACTGCTGTTGGTGACATGATTTTCCAAAATGGTGAATACTTGGTAACATTCTGAACCAAACAAAGTGTTTAAAAAACAAAACTCCATAGCAGTTACATCCTTGGAAAACTCATTAAACTATGCAAAATACCTTGTGTTTCTATGTAAATTAGGGGTGTTTTCTAGATAATTATAAACTGATTTCTCACCTGAAGGTCAGGTAGGACACAGCAAAGTCACATGAGATCTAAGAGTGACTCTTTGCCCCAGGCCATGCATGGGAATGATACCAGTTTCAAGAATAGTGGCTATCTTTGGAGGTGGGTATAGGCAACAGGAGAATGAGACCAGGGAAGAGTGTGCAGGGGTATAAACTTTATTCCTAATATTTTATGTCAAAAGCTGGGCAATAGTAACATGGGAGTTTAATACATAACTTACATCCTCCATGTCTAAAATGTTTTTAAACAAAAAACAAGAACAAAGATTCATGCAGTCTCTGCTTCCAGAGAGACCTGGTTTTGAATCCTGGCTCTGTTACTTACAAGCTGTGTAATCCTGAGTAAATCACTGAACTCCCCTAAATGTTAGTTTGCTTTTCTGTAATTGGGGATAAAAATAGAAGCTAGCACATAGGAATGCTATAGACTATTGAAATAACAGGATACATTTAAAGCTCTTAGCACACTGCCCTGTTCTAGAGTAAGTGCCAAAGAAGAAAAACCTCTGTTTAAACATGCTTTAAATAGTCTCCTTGATTTTTAACAAACAATCTTATCCTACCTTCTGTCTGATCACTGTCCAAATGCACATACCAGCTCTTAATGGAAACACTGAATAAGATGTGCTCCAGTTACTAGTCAGATAACTCTCCGTTGTCCAAATCCTATCAAAATCCTATTTACGAGAATAGATATTTATGGGGGAGTGCCTGAAGGACATGCTACTCATCTATTCTCTATAAATGATAAATTTTACCCTTGGATCAAATCATACCATCTGAGAGCTGTGTATCTGGATGGCATCATTCTGACTGTTGTCAAATTTACTTCACAGTATTGAACTCTGCTTGTTGTTCCGATATCAGCTTGCATTGAGGGATGCTGTAAGAAGCAACCCAGCAAACTTCGCTCTTCTATTTATTGCTGGGATGGAGTCCAGGATGTTATTCTCTGGATCAAAAAGTGTTTCCTTGGGCTTCCCTGGTGGCGCAGTGGTTGAGAGTCCGCCTGCCGATGCAGGGGACACGGGTTCGTGCCCTGGTCCGGGAGGATCCCACATGCCGCGGAGCGGCTGGGCCCGTGAGCCATGGCCGCTGGGCCTGTGCGTCCGGAGGCTGTGCTTCGCAACGGGAGAGGCCACAGCAGTGAGAGGCCCGCGTACCGCAAAAAAAAAAAAAAAAAAAGTGTTTTCTTTGTGAAAACCCAAGGGAGGAAATTCTTCTCAGGTCAGCAAGATGAAAACCTTTAAGAACTGGTTTGTCTTTATCTTGTGGACAATATGGATCTTTTAACTGAGTCTATTTCTTTATTTACTTGAGTCTCCAGAAAATGTACAGCCCAATCTGCGGCCCATCTCTGGTATCTCTACAAAACCATTTGGCATACACTCCTGAGAGGTAGGTAAATGTACCTCGGGACTGTTTTCTGACCCATATTACCTCTTTGTCCCAACATTTTCAATGATTTATTTCCCATGCATTTTGGGAAGCTGTCCTCTGTTTATGAAACAAGATAGGAAGAGAGAAAATGGAAAAATGGGGCGAGAATAAAGAGAAGTGGGGGTATAAATAAGTAATAAATCAAGTAGATAAGAGTATTGTGTTGTTTATTTTTTATATTTCCCAGAGCACCTTGCATTGAACTTTATGACTAGTATATGGTTAGTCAATGTTAGAGTTAAAAAAAGATAAAATCTCAGCTTCCACACCATTCTTTTTCCTGCTTGTGCATAGCTATACGTTGGGCTAGACATAAGAAAGGTTTGATTAAACCCCTGAGAAGCAAAAGAGAATACTTTGATAACTTCAGAGTGATGTCTGACATTTCCTGAAGGAATGTCCTAGCCACGCCCCAAAGCTCACTGCAATGCTATATAATTTATGAAAACACCTCCAAATTGTAAATGAATTTCCCCCCTCCTCTGAACTCCTTCAGAACCTACTGTCTTTAAGCCCTCATATAACTTACCTTGAGATATAGATTTAAAAATACATAAATAATAGACAGAGGACAGGTAGATATTTGGAAAGGGAAAAGATCATGCTTATTGACATTTCTTCGTATTTCTAAGCATATTAACGATCATATATTTGTTGAATAAATACTTAAATAGGTAAATGAAAATCTATTTCATTGATAGATTTTTTTTTGGACAAACTTGCATTAAAACTCAGTTCACATGCAACAATATGAATGACTCAACAGGCGTTATGCTGAGTGAAAAAAAAGCCAGACTCGAAAGCCCACATACTTTTGATTCCATTTGTATAAGATTCTCGCAAAAGCAAAACTGTAAGGATTAGCAAACAGATCAGTGGTTACCAAGAGCTAGGAGTGAGATGAAGAGTTGATTACAGAAGGGCACAGGGGAGTTCGAGGCGTAAGGAAACTCCTAGGTATTGTGATTGTGTGGTAGGGGTTACATGACTGTATATGTTTGTCAAAACACTCAGGACTCTACCATCCTGAAGTGTGGATTTTACTGTGTGTAAATTATGCAAAAATATAAAATAATGAGGAAAAAATTTTGTTCAGCATCTGCTGAAAATACAAAGAAGATTTTTCATTCATCTAGCAAGTTAATCCAGTTCCCAGGCCATCTAGACATGTGCTGCCTCTCTTCTCTATGCCCACAGAAGATACTGCTAATCAATTAGGACATTTTTTTCACTCTGAAGCAAGAGAGGGACTCATGAAGAATCTTCAACAGAATGCCCCAGGCAGCCACCAACAATCTTTCAGAACCGACATGAGATAAAACTTATTTGCTGCCTGGGACCCATGTCATCCCAAACGGATACTATCACTTGCTTAGTTACGCCTACTCGAAGTGCAAGTGTAATGCTTTCAAAGTGTTAACTTATTTTCAGGTGACTACCTTTGTCTTCTTTATCTTAATTTAGTGTCTATTAAAAAAACCAGGACGAACATAAATGTAGCACAGAATCAACATTTTGTAAGCTACATCCAAATATAATTTTCAGAAAATGTTTCTGCAGCCATAAAGGTAGAAGATCAAACGATCTCAGGATGTGACTGTGACACAAGGAAGGAGATTTGGGGAACGCAGGAAAGCTCTTCTTTAAGGAGTGACTTTTAATCTGAAGGCCATAGGAAGCAGAGGGATTAGCCTAGTGGGCTGGGCGAAGATGTTCCAGGCAGAAGCCAGTGCTCAGATCTTGAAGAGGGAGAAAGTATGTAGACGTGGCCTAATGAAAGACCACCAGCTTTGTAAGAAAAATTGTCCTAGGAATAGGGCAACTCAAGCTCAGGCAGGGGAGGTGGGCAGGGACCAGGCCCCCATAGTCCTCTCTGAGGATTTTAAAGGTATCCTAAAAGCACTGGAAAGCCATGAAGTCAAGTCAAATTATCATTAATACTCTGGACCAACAGCCATGATGAAACTTCAAGAAAAAAGAACTTTCAAGGTACTCTCTAAAATGAAGTAAAATTCAAACCTTAGCAGCATTAGCTCCCCTAGTATTTTAAGCCAAACATTTGTATATTACTAGTCACACTGTCTTAATAAGGGATCTACATGTGTCTTCTCTGCTCCACCATGAGCTTCTAGCAGTCAGCGACTACATCTAATGAACTGTTATATTTCCAGGTTTTGAGGCATAGTAGATGCTCAATAAATATTTGTTGAACTGAAATAAAGTAAACTAATATATATAGCATTCCAAAGCCAGTTTAATCTATGAATTCCCTGCTATGTCCAAAAGTACTGAGAGATTCAAAGTTACAGACACATCTGCCTAAGGATAAATAGCCTTTTTGGATCTGTCATAAATACATGCCGATTGGAATTACGCTGAGAATCTTCTGTCATGGTTCCAGCAATGTGGAGAAAATCCAAAGACAACATGGAGATAAAATTACAGGTTACAAAGGATTATTTTTGGAATTCATTCAAAAGCCAAGACAAGCACAGCAAAAATATAAGAACAGCCAACTAGTGATAAAATTTCCCCTCGACAGATCAAGGACTCAGAAAAGGTTAACAGTAGCTCAAGAGCAGAAGATAGATCAGCCCCCAAACTTCTGAGAAAGGAAAAGGGATGGGGAGCAAGTAGCTGAGTTTTACAGAGAATTTGGAGATTTTTCAAACTAAGCATTGGCAGAGAGCGAAGTGGGGTAGAAGTAGCAGCAGAAAGAAGTTACTGGCAAGGTAATTGCTACAGGTTGAATTGTGTCCCCTCAAAATTCATATTTCTTATAAAAAGGGGAAGTTGAGACACAGTGGTTTTCATAGAGGGAAGACTCCATGTGAAGAAACATAAAGAGAAGACATCCACCTACAAGCCAAGGAGCGAGGCATGGACCAGATCCTTCCCTCACAGCCCTCAGAAGAACCCAACTGGGCTGACGCCTTGATCTTGGACTTCCAGCCTCCAGAACCATGAGAAGGTAAATTTCTGTCATTTAAGCAACTCAGTTCGTGGTACTGTATTATGACAGCCCTAGTAAAGTAACACAGTAATCAACCAGAAAAATCTTTATTTACTGGAGGATTAAAAGAGTAAAGGAAAAAAAAAAAAGCAGCTGCATTAGTAGATCAAGGGGATAAAAGAGGTCTCCCCAGGCTCATATTTGCATGAAATAGGTTTTTTCTGGTAGAAATTCACTCACCAGAAATTATACCAGGTTGGGGTCTGGAAGGATAATGTAGACTACTAACCATGAATGACAAGGGTAGGTCTTGTCATGTGCCAGGCCGGCATCGTGTGCTTTACGTAAGTTATCTGATATGGTCCTTTCAATCACCCCGTGAGTAGGCTGAATTATTTTACAGATGAGAATACTGACTCTCCGAGTACACTCCTCCTTAAAATATCCCATTCCTTTGCTTCTAGAACACCTCACTGGTTGGCCTTCTTAGTCTCCTTTGCTGGTTCTTTGTCTTCTGTCTGACCTCTTCAGATTGGAGAGTTCCAGGGGTCAGGTCTTGGTCCTACTGTCTTCTGTATCTGTACCCACTCACTTGTTGGGTTCTTAGAGTTCCAAGGCTTTCAAAATTCATCTATATTGAATCTCAAATTTGTATCTCCGGGAAGACCTCTCTTCCAAACTCCAAATCCATATATTCAATTGTATCTTTGGCATCTCCACTTGGAGGTCTAATAGATATCTCACACTTACCATGTCCTAAAGTGAATTGCTGATCTCCTCCCCCCCCCTCAAAAAAACCTGCTTCATCTGCAAACCAACTGCCCATCTCAACATAAGGTATCCTTCCAATTTCTCAGGCCAAAAATGTGGAGTCATCCCTGACTTGACTCTGTGAAACTCAGTATCCCATCCTCTGCTTGTGATGCTCTAGCCCAAGACAGTGACTTAGCTAATCCTCTCTCTTCCTTCAAGTGCTTGCTCAGATCGCCTGCTCAGTGAGCCCACCCTGACCAGCCCTGTGTAATATGACATCTGCTCACCCTACATCCCCTAGCACTCTTGATCTCCCTTGTACTTCTGTTCTTTTCCTTCTGCTCCTGGCACTTAACTTCCACCATACCTACAACTTACTCATTTAATTATTTTCACAGTCTGTCTCTGCTGGGCAGAGAGTTTCATCTGTTTTGTTCGCTGATATATCCCAAGCACGTAATACAGCAACTGGTGCCTAGGAAACATCCCATAAATAACCATACACGTTAAATGAATGAAATTATTTCTGTTTTTCAAATGAGATAGTAAACTGCAGTGTGGCTAATAAAAATGATGAACTGGAGTCCCAGACATGCTTGATTTCCAAATCTTGTTGCTTTCTATCATTGTCTTTTCTCCTCTCTTTACATTCCATGCACCCCAAAACTGGCTACACAACCAGAATGACCTGAGGAACTTTAATGAAACACAAGACCCCGCTGAGTTTCATTCGGTCAGAGGTGGGGGCCCACGTGTCTGTGTTTTCACTCTCCTAAGTGATGTATCTGGTGAACATCCAGGCTTCTGGACCACTGCTGTAGATTCGATCCTCTCCTGTGGGCATGTTTCCCTTCCAGAATTCTTGCAGAATTAGATGGGTGTGTCTGGGAATAGTTACCTCATCAACGCAGCCACAGTTATACGGCGTGGTGAAGGAACGAGCTGCCCCATATTCATCAATCTATAAAATTAGAGTCTCCCTTTTTGAACACGGAAGTCTTTTTTTAAGTAAACCATTTCAGGTCCAAATCTTTCTAATATATAATGCCACTTTAAAAAAAATAGCGTGTTCAATGGATTTTAGCTTGTTTTTAATCCATGTTCTTCCTTCTTCCCAGAATGTACCATGTTCCTGGATAATTCCCACTCATCCTTTATGACTAAGCCCAAGTAGCCCCTTTTACTGAGATCTTTCTCCCAAATCCCGCAGATTGGGTGAGGCTCCCCTCCCTCTACTCCCATGACATTTCTGTGCCTTTTTATCGTCACAACATGTTATAACAAGTGATCAACTCCTCTTGTTCCCCTACTTTACTATGGTATCATTAATAAGGACTATTTTTATTTCAAAAGACAGAAACCCATCTCTAATTGGTTTAAGGAAAAAAAGGCAATTGATCAGCTTGTGTAATTGCAAAATTCCTGGGTAGATCTGTCACCCCCGGATCTAGGCACTCAAACGATGCATTCAGAAATCTGACCCTTCGCAACACTCGGTCCTGTTCTCCTTTGTTCTGGCTTCGTTCTCCAGCAGGCTCCCCACCAGATGGTAGCAAGGACGGCCCTCAGAATCTCCAGGCCTCCACCCTGCCTTTTAGCAAGGCTGGCAGAAGGCAAACTCCTAGGTGTCAAGAATTCTAGCAAAAGTTCTAGGACCGACTCTCTCTGGGGCTGACTTGGGTCATGCTCCCTCCCTGAACCAACCACTGTGAATTGGAAAAAGTGGAATCACCCACCCAGCCCTGGAGCCAGGGAGTGAAACCAGTCCCTTCCTCCAAATCCCTGCGGGTAAGAAATGGGATGGGGGAGTCCCTCAAGAGGAAATGAAGAGTGTGATCATCAAAAGAAGGAGAAATAGACACAAACACCAGAGGTCCAGTACAACCAGGTGCCTTGAGAGCAGGGGCCTTGCCTTCTCACTCAACCCCACCCCTTCATCTCCTAACATGGTACCAAGCAACACACGAGGCGGCTCATGTTTAATAAATCAATCAGCTGAACAAATGAATGCAGTCAGGGTTCTCATGAAAACCACCCACTATTACCCTGTGTCATCACATACTGGATGTGGGCTTCATTACCATACGGAATACAGGCCTCTGGGATAGACACAAAGAGGCTATTTTAATTTAATTTTGTGTGTGTGTGTCACAGAGACATAATACTCAGCTCCAAGCAGAACTATTGGTAAAAGCACTACCAGTCCTTTAATTAGGAATGCCTGGAGACCAGGCCCGGGAAGCTGCAGGATAACAAAGCCAACAGGAGGGGAAGTGGAAATGTCACCCTCGTTAGTGAGGTTATTCACAGGAGGAAAGCCCACCCAGGGCCCTGGTGAGTGTCAGAGGGCAGGTTCCTGCCAAGAACCTGAAGTGAGAGTGGGAAACAGCAGCTGCGGGGCCTTCGGGGACCGGGGATGAGTTCAATTCAGAAGGCAGAGGGAGGGAGCCGCATCTCTGGGGCAGACCCCAGCCACCTCCCTCCATAACCCCCCGGGGGACCCAAAGGACTTTTCTCCAAGGTGATCCTGGAATGTGCATGTTGTGGTTATTGCTTATTTATTTCCCATTTATATTAATGGACTCTTATTATGTGCAACTTCTAATGGTTGCAGACGTGAGCCTTCTACCAAGCTGAAGGGCAGATAAAGGTGGTTCTGAATCGCATTCCCTTCCCTCCCCAAACCCTGCCAATGCTGTCCCTCCTCCCTCTGCACCCATGTCCCAACCAGCCCACACTGCCATGCCACACTGTTGACTCCAGGCACCTCTAACTGCTCCCTGCCGCAAAGCAGAGGGCCTGCCTGGCCACAAAGTTGCCAGAATGTTCGGCTGAGGAATATGTGGGCTTGTAGCAGGAAGAACAGGGTCTCCACCAAAGTCCTGAGTTCGAGTCCCTGCTCTGTCACTAGCCGGCCACGGGACCTTGGGCCAGTCAGCCCAAGTCTCACCTCTCAGTTTCCCCTGTGTTAAAAAAATCAAACAAAAGAACATGAAGGATTCTATATCTATAAAGTCCCTGCCCTGGAATGAATAAAAACTGTGATAAATGAATAAAAGCCCTCACTGACAGGACCAGATCCAGATCTTTTGGGTGAGCCAGTTTCCTAGTTGTAGGAAACAGAATCCAACTCTGGCTAAGTTAGGCTCAAGGGATATTGAGGTCATATAGGATTAAAGGGAGCTGGGAAGGCCAGGCTTGAGAGTGGCAGAAACCAGAGAACATCCAGAGCAGGGTCCATCACCACACTGGTCCCATAAAAAGAACGCCTGGCCAGGATCCCGCCACTGGGGTGCAGGGGTACAGCAGCCATTTTCAGGAGTCCTGTCTCTTTGCCAAGGAGGAATCACCTACTTGGCCTAGATTGGGTCATGGGATGGCTGGACCCTGATGACGTTTCCATTAGACTGTATCTAACAAGGAAGAAACACTTCCTCTAAAGAAATCAGAGGACCCTTGGGAATGGAAACAGATGCCAAGCATCTAGAAGACATGAGCGAAGATGAGAGACAAAGGCTGCCTTTATAGGAGGAACTCCTGTTTCTCCATGAGTCTAGAATCCCAATAGGTCTGGACCCCATGAGCACCCAGGGAGAGCTTTCAAGGTCACAGCATGCCACCTCAGCCCCCAAACAATAGGTCTACCTCTACCTACTTCCTCACTGCCCTTTGCAGTTTTTCCATGAAGACCAAGAGTCCCTTGGTCATTAACCCTCCACCAAGTAACTTCAGAAGGACCCTTCTGCGCCGTTAATGAGCTTAGCTAAGCAGACACCACAGGTGATACAAGTGGTCGACCAAGTTGCACTGATAAATAATACATTCAAATGGTGGTCTCTGTTGACTAGGGACAGCCCCTCTGGAATTTGCAGAGGAGGCGTTGGGTATAAGATCAAGGACTCGGATCTGAGTCCTCACTGGGGGTCTTCTGCCCCTTAGCCCCCAAGCTGGGTAGCAGCTCTATTCTGCCGTCCCTGTGGCTGTTCCACTCTCCATCTTCCCGACCCTCTCACTCCCACACCACCCCCCACTACCCACCCCCTTCCACCACACACACACACACACCTTCACCCTCCACAATAGCTTTCAGTCTCTCTGTTTGAACCCAGCATCAGTCTCTGAGCCTGGGCCAAGGACCTGCCTCTCTGGGCTGATGAGAACAGACGCCCTCCACCTCCCTCTCCCCACCCCCTGGTCTTTGAGGCTGCCCATGACTACTGCAGGTTAAGCAGAGAGGAGATCAGAAATTATCTAAATCACAACAATTCCCTGGCAGCTTTTGTGTGATAGCAGGTTCTGGTGAACTAAACTGTCCAGCTGGGTAATTGAAGGAAACATATTTACTGAAATTCACATGCTTACAGTTATACTTAGCCCCTGGATATCAGCAAAGCTGACCTGAAAGAGAATAAAAAGCCCCTTGCAGCATTCCAAGTAATCATTCCATACAGGCCCTTTGGGGTTTAACTCTCTGGTGGCCAGAGAGAGCTCTGATTTTCCACATCCCTGGTGCCTCTCCGTGGCTGCCAGCTGCCAGCTGGGCTGCCAGGGCTCAGGCAGGATATGAACATGAGACCCACCAATGCTGACATTTCCCCCTCACAAAAGGCTTTAGCCGAAAGGTGTCAGCATCATGGCCTTACTTTTCAGATTTCATTTTCTGTGCAGGAAGTGGAGGACTTTGATCAGCTGGTGAGCTCACTCTGAGTGACAGCTACAGTTAGTAGCAGATGGGTCTGTAGTATGAGCACCTAACACAGAAGAGCCGACCCGGGCAAGGTCACCCTGGGCTCCGCACAGCTTCACTGAGACAAGCTGGAAAAACAGGCTCAGGCAGAGCGTGGCGCATACAAACACATGTGCTTTCTTTTCATGTAAAGCAGGACTCACATGGACCTTGCTTCACCAAGTTATAGAGTCACAAAAACACTCAAGGTCATCAGAACCTACCTTCTGCTAGATGTTGGCATCCTTAAAGGCCCTATGTCTAAACCAGGGTTGAATTAGGTTTTAATGCATAGACCCATCCATAATCAGTGGGGCTCCCTGGAGTTGAGGTCTGGGAAGCCACATTTAGGTTTATCAAGAAAGAATGTCATGTAATGTCAGGCAAGGGCTCTGCAAGGTATTTGCTCTCTCTGAGTTTAGCTGTCAGTAGTGTTGCATGAGACCTCTTCCTGCTACAGGGGCCTGGTCCCTGAAGCCACTAGGACGACACATGGCAGGCAGAAACCAGCCTGAACAGAGAACTGTTCAAACTGTTGGCCCCTTGGTCAGCAACTTAGAAGTAAGGAATGGGACACCTCAAGTCCAGCGATCAGAAATAGATCTTGACAAAGGTTTACGTAGGTCCAATGTCCCAAATTTGGAGCTATATTTCCCATCCAATAATCTCATCTTCCTGTTATGGGTTTTCTAAGCACCTTGTGGCATATTACAGCACCCAACCGTAAGCGCTGGGAAAGTCCGGAGGGATCCAGAATCTTGGCACTGAGACTATTTTCTGGATCCACGCAGAATCTTCCAAAACAAGCAACAAAAGACAGGACAAATGCCAAGTGACCCAAATCCTACTTATCAGGGGATGGTGAAAGTAAACAGTGTGACATCAAAAGGAATGCGGGATAGAATCACTAGATATCCCGTCTGTATGTAAGGAAATGCAGAATTTTCATGAGCAGCCCACAGAATCTAACCCACAGGAAAAAGAGGAACGAAATACTAGCCGAGGGAGACTTGACTTCAGACAGCTACTCCTTAATGGGAGCCCAGGGTGGCTCACCCCAGCTCAGACCCAGTGGTCCCCAAGAAGCAGCCCAGGCCCTGCGACTGGAAAGTTAATGGACTGCTACTTGAAACTACCCCTTGACCTTGTTAGTCAGGCCTCTCAGTTGGTAGTAAAGTTCACGCTTGCACTCCTTGCAACAAAAGGGTTTGCAAAGTAAAATAGATTGCACAAATCCTATTGAAGGGAATTACAAGAACAAACTGATTTTAAGGACTTTGGAACATTAATCATTGGAATAAAGATGGATACCACCAATTACCAGTGGGTTTCAGAGAGTTTCCAAAGTGGCCCTCCAGGGCCTCCACTCAGAAACACACTGTCAGCAATTAGTGGTGGTGTGTGTATCTGAAATTTGGTATAAGAAGTTAAGCGCTTTTTTAAAAAGTAACTCAGATTAGCCTACCCCCAACAGGGGGTTTATTCTGCTTTAAACAAGTCTAATCTACAAATAAAACCCAGATTCATAAAGCAAATAATATACTATAAAAGAATTTGCTGTGATAGTCCTATAAATAGTAAGTTTCCCCACTAAATCTAAAATTTGACTTTTTCCAAAAAATAGGCTTAAAGACATATTCTTGGAAAGATGTCAGTTATATAAAGTGACCCATATCTATGGGGCAGAGTTACATCAGCAAGTCTGAGATGTTTTATAGACTCTCTGTGGGACCAGCCCAGTGAAGACCGAGTCTGTTGGTTTCTGTGGGCAGTGGTTGCCCCTCGTTTGTATGGGGACAACAGCTCATCTTGCTGGCTGCTCATTGGAGTGTGTGCGCCTCTGCAGGAGTTTTGATCCATTTATACACCCAGCAAGTGTGTATTGAGCACCTACTAGGCATATAATATATTCATGTAAATGTACATGAACATATACATGTGGCATATGTATATGTTCCAATTTTGGGGGACTGATAGTGGAACTTTACTAATGTTTTTGGCTGACTGGTATCAGTTTGCATGTCCTAACAACACACTAATTTCCTTTTAAGGAGGCACCTCTTTCCTCCCGGATTCATCGTGGAGGGCTGTAACCAGAACGCCCACCCTCTTCTGGTCAAGTACGGGCCAGGCCAGACAGGCGTTCCCTCCCTGAACTTAACTGAAAGCGTCGGCAATTCCTGTACCACTGTTTGGACCAGGCTCTCTCTGCCGCAGAACGGCAGCCACACTTCCACTCTCTGCCTGCCGGGATTGCTGGGGCCAGCTCCTCAGCCTTCCCTCCTTCTTTGACTGTCTAGTCGTCTTTCAGTCCAGTCCCTCCTGTTAACATCAGCTGTAGCCATGTGCTGTTGCTTGGGACCAAATCACTGCACGTGCCAGACCTTGAACCACTACACGCTGCTTCAAAAACTTCCTCTAGCCGAGAAGCTGGGCCTCCCCCTCCACAATCTGTGCATTTCTAGCTGCCTTAAGTCACCCGAATCAGGCCTCCTTCCCTACAATTTTAGAGGAAAGTGTCCCTCCTCCTAGAAAATGATCCCTTCACTTGGTATGGTGATCAATTCATCCAGGTTTGCCTGGAATTCCCCCAGTTTTCCCACTGAAAGTCCCATGTTCTGGGAACTCCCTCAGCCTCAGCAAAGCAGGATGGTCGATCGCCCGAACTTAGAGCCTTTCTCCCATCTCTTTCCACATCATAGTGGTGGAAGTTTTCTCCTCTCCAACAAATCATTCAATCGTCTGCTCTCATTACTCCCCACTCTTCCCACTCTCTCAGAGAGATTGTGGAGTTGCTGCTAAAACTCTGCGTCTCCAGCCTTAAACTTTCACCCCATCTTCTCTCCAACACCTACAAGGTATTCAAGTTGAGCTGCTCTGTGCTGACACTTCCAGGTTGAATCCATCCTCTGCTCACAAACACCACTTCCCCAGGTAGGTGGGCACTGCTGCTTTGGAGGTGACACACCCAAATGGCAATGTGACAGTAAATACCAAAATTTTTAATATGCATGCCCCGTTCAGAGAAACACTCGAACACGTATACAGGAGGCAGGTGCAAGTGTCTTCATTAGAGCATTATTTACAGTGGCAAAAATGGAAACTACCCAATAGTGTATCAATAGAGAGTAATATATAAATCAACTATGGTAGATCCCGACTGTGGAATCCCACGCTGCAAATAAAAAGAACAGTAACTGTCAACTCATATAATGCTTTCTATGTTAGGCCACTGTTCTAAAGTGTAAAGAGAAAGGCCTAGAAAAATACATATCAAAATAATAACAATGTTTATCTCTACGAAGGGAATTGGGAAGTAAACAATAATAACTGTAAAGTTTTCATGTATCACTCAGAATATTTGCATTTATTACTTGCGTAATAAATATTTATTTTTAAAAAAGTGATTCTCCCACTCAATTCCCCAGAGCAGCTAATATTGCCATTCTTTAATCACGCAGACTCGAATCCATCATATTAGTCTCTGACACTTCCCTTCCCTTTATTTCTTCTCTGTAATTAAAGAGTTTTCAAGCACCGTCAAGTCCTTCTTGCAATCAATACCGGGGTCAATGTGCTAGAAATTGCTGTTAATAGGCAAATGTTACCTGAAAGGAATGGCAGATTAAATGCGTAAACGTGCAAATCGATAACAGATACCTTGGTTGGAATTAGTTTGTCCCGTCAGCGCGCACAGACTCAGCAATGGCATGAAGGAAACACAGTCGGTGGGAGATGGGAAGAGCAGGGGTCCCTGTCCCTGGGAATCTGATGGGGTTGGCAGGGGGCTTTGGAAGGATAAAGAAGGAAGCACTGGGGCTAAACACCTGGAGAGTGAGGGTATTCTCAGGAGGGCTTTTAAATCAAAGCACAGAGCAAATAGTCTATGACTAGAAAGGTCCTAGAGGTTGTGTCGTCTGACCCACCAGTGGGTGCACAACTGGAAGCCAAGAGCTGTGCCTCATTTCGCCGTGTCCCTGACGCTTGGCAAGGCCTGGCAGAGACAAGGGCTCAGTAAACATGGGTTGAATGGATAAAGCACACAGATGAGGGAACCAAGGTACAAGAGGTGCAGACATTGGCCTCAGCTCCCAGAGCAACAGAGGATGGAGCCGGGAATCACCCCCCGTCCTCCCCATTCCCTGATCCAAGCCCCCCTCCCATACTGACACACTCAGCCACTTCCCCTGGAGCTGCCAGCCTGTCTTCTACATACAAATCCTTGGCAGGCGCAAGGCACAGCCGGGCAATTTTTTCCACTCCACTGTCTTAAGATTCATTTGTAAAGCATGAGTGTTCTCCACCCATCTCAGTAGCCAAATCCCAGGGCTGCAGCTGCCCCCCCAGCTCCTTGCAGAGGGAAAGGGTGGTATGCTCCGCTGTGCTTGATGAGTACAGCACGCAAAGCTTCCAGAATCCATACGACCCCCTCCGACTGCTTGCAAGGTTCCCCAAAGGCCCCAGGGTGACAGGAAATGAGAAAGTATATTCATTCAGTGAAATAAAACCGTTCCTCCCACCTTGCCTTCGGCTCTGATCTCCAGGCAGCGAGCAGAATAGAAGCTCTGTTTCTGGACCAGAGGCTCTGGCTGGGGGGCAAGAGTCACACAGACTCCCAAAGAAAATATAGTGTGTTCACCTGTTCTCTCTGTTTCTGAACCCCACCAAGTCTCTCCTTTCTGAGCTCACGGAGAGACTCCTATTCAGGAATCTTGGTCCTGTCCTAAGAAGGCCTTCCCGCTTCCTCTCAAAGCCAAATGCAATTGCTCTGCCTGGACACTGCCAGAGAAAATCTGATTTTTTCTGGAGGTGGGACCTATGTCTCTCAGCACTCAGGGTTCATCATGCAACCCACCTGCATTTTTCGTGAGGTGCAAGTGGGCACAATTTCTTAAAACCCTCCCATCAGAGAAGAGCCGGAATTGCTATGTTATATTGAAGTCTGAAGAACATAAATCCCCATGTGAAAGGCTCATTTCCTGCTTGGAAGAAGTGGCTTAGACCCAAAGAGTCTACTCTTTGGCCTTCAGGGAGCAGCCTCCCCTCCCAGGGACAAGAGGCTTCGAATCCTGCCCATCCTCACCTTTGTTTCAGGGCAGGCCTTGAGGCGAACAGTGGTGAAGGGGAGAAGGATCTGCTCCAGGCAGAGCCCAGCACTGGGTGAAGACGTCACCCTCTCCTGGGACCAGGTCACAACATGCAGTTCTCCGGTGCTGCCCACCATGGCATTCACCACGCCTGCGCACCTAGGACCCCAACATCACCCCTCCTGCTTCCTCAACCCCTCAGTCTCCATGGAGAAACTCAGCTAAGGGCCAGGGAGACAGCAGGAAGAAGGCGCTAAGTAAGAAATATCTGTAGCGCAATGGTAGCTTGTTACTTAACAGATATAATCAATATCTGAAGACCCCCAGGCTTCAATATGAAAAGAAAGGAAAGAAGGAAGGAAGGAAGGAGGGAGGGAGGGAGGGAGGGAAGGAAGGAAGGAAGGAAGGAAGGAAGGAAGGAAGAAAGAAAGAAAGAAAGAAAGAAAGAAAGAAAGAAAGAAAGAAAAAGAAAGAAAGGAAGGAAGGAAGGAAGGAAGGAAGGAAGGAAGGAAGGAAGGAAGGAAGGAAGGAAGAAAGAAGGAAAGAAAGAAGCTTCTTTAATTTCTAGGGCTGAGCACCCAGTCTTCCCTGGAGCAGGTAAAAAAATACAGTTCATTCAGAGTCTTGTGTGTATATGCTCCGCACAACCTGGACTCCTGGTTGAAAGTTTCAAACTAAAATGCCACTCTCCCTTATTCACAAATACTTTCTTATATGACATAGGACCAGAGGAGTGGGGTAGGCAGAGACTACCTCCAAGGTGTATTTACTGTGACGCTAACTAATTTTAAGCTCCAAAGTCCCTCACCTGTCCCTCACCCACAGGCCCCTTCTAAGTTCCTGGGAGGAACCTAGTGATACGTTCACATAGTCACTTGTCATCGTGAAATTTGCAAAAGTCAAATATTTTCAGCTCGGTTGGTTAAGACCACTGTTTCTTTCTACCCTGACTTCTCCACAACTCCTCTCATATCTGGTGGCACTGGGATGGCATGAGTACAAGTGGGGAGACAATTAAGGGTAAGTTGAGTTGGGACTACATTTGGGGTTTTGTGGGATATAAGTATGTGGTTTACAATCACTTCCATATACAGTAAAGTTGTTGCTAGCCATCCTGACACGGGAACGGCTTCCCTGTTGTCCACTGTGGCATCACCCAGGTCCTGACTTTGTACAACGGGGTACAGGGCTAGAATTATGCCACCATATGAACATGCCCTGCATCTCACAACAGACAAAGCACAAAGTACAAGGACAGTGGAGGAAAAACAAGACTTGAAATGTTTGCAGCCATAAGCTAGTCTGTGGAACATTCTCCCCATCCCCTCAGATGAATAATTTTGTAAGCGGAAGATTTATTTTCCATCAATTCTTAGTCAAGACAGAAGTCCTCTCTTATCAGAAATATAATTGGAATAAAGGAAAGTGCATTTCTTAGCAGGAGAAGATATTCTTTCTCTCAAAGCCACCCCCCACTTTAGGGGCCAGGGGGGCCCCTGCTTCCCACAGCATTTCTCTCTCTTCTGCTCTCCTCCCTCTCTTCTCTCCTAAACTCTTCTTCCCATCCCTCCACTCTCCTTATCTAGCACAGGGTTTCTCAGCCTTGCCACTACTGACATTTGGGGACATAACTCATTTGCCTGAAAAGTTCATGTGGAAAAATAAAACATACGAGAATAGCAAGGGCAACTCTAAAAAAGCAAAATATGACCAGGTACAAAAAAAAAAAAAAAGCCTCAATAATGAAAATAATGAAAGCAGTACAGTGTTGGTTCTTGAACAGACAGGAAGACCAAGCAATGGAAGTGGAGATCCAGCCACAGAAAGTCAGCCTGTTGTGGAGGGAGACCTAATAGGTGGTTACACCCAATGGACAACTTTGGAATCCGGCCCCTTTACCTCGAGCTGGGTTTCTGCCCTCCTGCGGCAGGCCTTGAAGTGGGAACGGAGGCATGGAATGCTGTGAGGACCCTTGGACTGGATTAATTCTAACCCTCTCATTTTAGAGATGACACAACTGAAATTCAGAGATGGGAAGAGACGTGCTCCCTTTTCCATTGCTATTGGTGGTGAGATAACATTTCAAAGTATTAGTCAATATTCCTCTTACTGATATACACCAGACACGTGGTACAGCCCCTCTACGGTCATGTTTTTTTTTTTCAGATTTGTCCTGGCTATTCTTATGTGTTTTATTTTTTCCACATGAACTTTTCAATCAAATGAGTTCATAAATTGATTGAGTTAGTTTCAAGTCTGATCTTGAGCGTGAAACCTGATCCCTCTTAACATTGACTTATCCTCTGTAAGTTGAGATCATAGTGTTCCTCTTGCAAGTTTATCGTGAGAATTCCATGAACTAATGCAGTGAGGGGTCTTGCACAGAACCTAGCACATATTAGGTGCTCAATAAACAAAAGCCATTATGATTATTTCTTTAATGTCCAGATAAACAAAGCCAAAATCGTCAAACATGCCATTATAATTTCACCTGAAAGCAAGTCGCTTCTAAGACACAGTTTCCACATCTGCATTGTATCTAAAAGTGGGACTTCCTGTACCATCAAATGTGGAGAAGTATGATGGCCCAGTAGAAACGCTGAACTCTGGGGGAGAAAGACTGAAAAACTTTCTGCAGATGTGGTTAAAATTCCAGACACAGGAGGAAGAGGCAGAAACCTGTCCATACATTTCCTCTTACTCAGAAAAATATGAGCTAAAGCAGGAAGCCCAGCTCCTATTGTTGGGAGCAGCAGCGACTATTAGCGGCTGTGTGTGCTGAATATATTTTTTGCGTATTATAAAGAGTGGCAAATGTGGCTTCATAACAGTGAGATCAAGCAGAGCAAATTTACTTATATTCTTGGAGTGCATCACGGAATCACACAGCCTTTCTATGTATTTCACCCCTAGAAAAGGATTTAATAACCTCTCTGCCGCATTCTTTGTCTGAGTAAAAAGCAATGGGAAAAGAGTATGAGTGGATTTGATGAATTACAACCTGTCTTGAGCATAGGACAAGCTCATTTGGTTGCTGTAAAAGCAGAAAACTGGCAACTCTTGCGGGTGAAAAGGCTGGTGTAGCTCAGGAGAAAAGGTGAGCTTGCCCTCTTGCCTAGGAAGCCTTAACAACCCTACCTGTGGGCTCCAGTGCTCACCTGGACAGGTGCCCGCAAGACTGGAGAGTGGGGAATGTCCTATTTGAACAGAAGGAATAAAGACAAATGTCTGAACCTTGACTTTGAGTGACTGAAGGGCATGGGTGGGGGCCAAGCCCATTGGCAGAGCTTAACAAGTCTTTGATTCATTGGGGCTTAGAATTGGTTAGGTTATCAAGGACGGTGCTGAACCCGGAAATCTTCTCCCAGTGAAACTTAACCCACCATGATTGAAGCAGATTCACAATACCCAGCACGTTACTTTTGACCTCTCTCCAGGTGAAGACGGGGTCTAAAGTATGTGAGAGCAAAGGCAGGCAGATATGAAGTACTGGCCCAGAGGGATCTTCACAGCGGTGTGCACATGGCAGAAGCCGTTCCCCTGGGACTTCACTGTCCAAGATTGGCTGGAATTCCCATCCTGATTCTAGGTAGCAACACTGCCCTCTTTAGAGAGGATGAGCTGCCCAAGCAGCCAGAGGTCAAGGGGGCCCAGCAGACAAGCCCAGACATCACTGCCCCAGCCCTCCCGGAGTTCGACCATTCTGATAAAGGATACTTCAGCTTATCCTACAGCTGGAAGACTCTGGGAGAGAAAAAGAAATCACTGTCAGTCTAACACTACTGACAACGTCTCCAGATTTGCAGGAATTTTCCATTTAGGGAGGACTGGTTATTTAACTTGGTGAAGGTTAATGGCTCAGGGGGCTTGTGTCTGCCTAGATCAGTAGTTCACAGTCCTGATATCCATCAGAAAATCCTGGGAAGCTTTTAGAAAATGTCCATGCCTGCAATGTTCCACCACCGGAGATTCTGATTTAGATGGACTGGGGCGGGGCCCAAAGCATCTGTAGCTTCTGAAGGATTTGCAGGTATTTCCAGTGCACCCTGACTGGCTAGAGACAGGGTGGTGGAGTGCATTCAGAGGGAGAGCGAGGGAAGCATTGCTCACCACATGTGTAAACACCAGCCCAGCAGCCCCTGAACTGCAGGACCACGAAAATGTGTTTATTTTGCAGCTAATGAAGGAAAATAGACATTCCCTGAAATTTTTACTTAGAAGCCTTGAGTGTCCCCATTTACTGAGAACCAACTATTTAAGGGTATAGCCTAAGAGTAAAGGGTGAGCAGGGAGGAAGGAAGGTCAGAGAGAAATGAAGTTTGGGGAGGAGTGTTCAACAATCAACATGCGTACCCAGCCCAGCGATCTCAGTGACGCCAAAGACAAATGGTGGGGATTTCCCTGGTGGTCCAGTGACTGGGACTCAGCGCTTCCACTGCAGGGGACCCGGGTATGATCCCTGGTCAGAGAACTGAGATCCCGCATGCCAAAAATAAATAAATAAATACAAATTGTTGATTGAAAGGGAAAAAAAGACGAATGGTGCCTGCATATTTACCAAGAACCCCTCCACGATCCCTCAGGCAGCGCGCTCTCCTACTGTCCACACAGACTAGTTCAAGCAGCTTCTCCTGGTTCTCCTTCTAATCTCTTGTCCATACTTTCTTTGACTCTATCGCTTCCCTTTTCTCCTTCTGATTCTGAAATATTGTGGTCCCCTCTCCTTCAAAGTCTGAATCAACTGAGACAAATTCAGATGGGAACCACGACATTAAGTCTATTAGTAGTGACTCACATCGTCCTTAATCCATAATAATTACCCCGCCCCCATGGAAAGTACCTTCCAGTTCAACTTTAGGTCTCCTTCTCCCCCACGCTTCCTATCACACACTGCGGAGGGTGGCAGGGCATGGAGGAGAAAAGGATGGACACAAGCCAGGATCCAAGAGAGAAGCAAGAAGGAGACTGGACTACACAGGCAGACTTTCTCCATTGTTAGCGTTTGGGTATGTCGCTCTTCCTCTGCAGAGAAGAAACAGCAAGGAGGTTGGAGAGAAGGTTGGAAGTGTGCTTCCAGTGAGAAGAGGGAGAAAATAGTTCCCTCCTACAGCAGCCCTTAGGTTCATTGTGGTTTGCCTGGAGGACTGCTTTGGGGGCAAGTGGAAGATAACCCCACAGCATCCACTGGATGAAGAGAAGGAGTAAATCGCTGAGGGCTTTGCATGAGAAGAAAAGAATATAATACTCTCCTTCCCAGGACAAAATGGCAGCCCCTCCTCTAGATGGAATGAAGCTTGCTAATAAATGGTACCATTACTGCTTCTGGAGGTGTGGTACCCACGAGTGAGATGAAGTGGAGAGAACCCGGTCTGTGCTTTGAGTTCAGTAGCCAGAGAAATGCAGGCCCTCTATTCATTCGGCTCCAGAAACATCCACGCTGCGGGGAGCTGCAGCAACGCTCAGGAACCAGGGCCCACCGCCTTGAAGAGAAAGCCGACTTCACAGCGCCCACTGGTTGGCCACTCAGCAGGACTGCGTGACAAGCCGTTCTGCCTTTGTCTCCCCTTTTCAGAGCAGGTGTAATATTAACTAAACCCTTAATATGATCATTTGGGGCTTGAAATGGTATGGTCATTCTTAAAGAAGTGTTTCATTTTTCTGTTCCTAAATGACTTCTCTGGCTCAAAATCGAAACTGCCACATTACTAAAACCACTTCTTTCCAGATGGGAGGGAAACTATGGATTTTAACCGAAAGGAACTGCCTAAGTGCTCAGCAGTAAAAATATATACATAATTCTGCGCAGGCTTTCCCTTCCCCCGTTCTCTGTGTCGCTGGTATAAGAGAATGGCCTGAGCTGGTATTCAACAGCCCCCCTCTCGAAACAAAACAGTCTTTATCATATGTTCCACAGGGCTTCACATCTGGGGTCAACTCCCACAGACCCCACCCCTACCCTGCTTCCCTCCCTCGCCCTTTCCCTCTCTTCTTTCCTTTCTTTCTTTTCCTTCCTCCCTTCCCTCCTTCCTCCCTCCCTCCCTCCTTCCCTTCCTTTCTTTCTTTTGTCCATTCAAACAATATTTCTTGAACTATGGGCCAGCCACTGTGCTGAACCTCGTGATTTCACAGGGAATATTCCCCGAGCTCGTGGAGTTCCCGTTTAGGGACCAGAGATTCCGTTTCTCAGCAAACTCATCAACGCCTTACTGTTTTCTCTTTCTTTAAAAGAGAAGAGCAGTCTGATGCGCAGGCCTGCCCCCCAACCAAAAACAGTCTCCCCCCACAAATGAAAGCAAACCTCAGCACCCGCTCGGTCCCAGCTGATGTGTCGGTTGGTGGCGGCAGGACAGTGGTGGAGGTGTAGGGGGAGGTGAGCCACCCTCTCCGAAGCCCCTCTGGCCCCATTCTGTGTCCCTGTGACTCCAGGTGAAGTGCAGCTGGCCTTGGAGATGCATCTTGAGGCCCTGGCCGCTGGACTCCCTGCCTCCCGGGCCAGCTGGCCGCCCCAGCAGCATGGAGCCCCAGGCCACACCAGCTGGTGTCCCCGCACCTGCAGAGGCTGTTATGCTGACACAGGTGCCACCATCAGCCGGCACTCAGATCACAAGACATCCTGAAGCTCATGGCAGAACTGAGCCGGCGGTTCCTCAGTTGGCCTCTCCGCGCTCTGGAGATGTCACTGTGATCCAGCCTTCCACCACGTCCCTCATGGGGCAAGTGGTGCATGAGGGTGTTAGTTATGAAAAGCACCACCTTCACTCTCCCCCCGTGTCCCTCTGCTTCTGGCGACGTAGGAGCCCCTCCTCTGACAGCAGGGCTGACGCCCGGTTTCCAGGGCATGGCGCTGAAATATGGGCCTGGGAGGGCAGCTGTGCGAGGTCTCAGACCGACAAAGAGCCGGAGAGACAGCAAGGAGGCCAAGCTGGGAACGCACAGACCCAGACGTAGGAGAGCAGGAGAGCAGGATACCTGCCCACGGATCAAACTCATCTCGCAGTTGTATTTTGTTTGTCATGCACAGTGTTTCTGGAGGTTTTGAATTACATTTCAGTATTTAAAAATCAGAAGGTTCCCCTTAAAATGTGAACTCCCAGCTTCTTTTGAAAACGTAGAAGATGGGTCCTATCTGAGCTGTAGCGACAGACTGGAGGAGAGCGGTCTTCTGCCCCTGCTGACGGACACAGGCTCTCAAGTTTGCCACAGTCCTCGGCCAGCCCTTGCACCCACTCGAGCAATCCGCCTGGCCCCTGCTCGCACTTAGCTGCCTGTGCAATTGCACTTTTCAACTGCAGGGATTGTCCTGACTCCTTGTAATGTCGGATGCTACTAATAAGTTACTAATGGCGGTTAGAGAATCAGTGCTTACAAGTACTTTACTTTTAAAACTAATCAGAGCAGCACCAAAGTTCTCCTTGGAATAACTTTGTTATTACGCCCAGTCACTTGTATTCCGATATGCTTTTGAAGGGAGCGAGGAAGTTGGACAGTTAAAGCCAGGAGGTAGGGTGGGCACAGGTGTGTTGATAGCATCTGTCTGTGTTGCAACAGGTGTGGGGTTGAGACTGACAGGTATAGAGAGCTGGTCCCATTCCTTGGATGGAGAAAGACATTCTTAACAGCCTCAGAGGGTGGCTGGAGTTGGTTGGTTGGCCTCCCATGAGACAGCACCAGGAGACCAGTGCAGCCAATCGCACCATAAGAATCCAACATCGGAGCCCTAAGAGCTGGAGGAAGGAGGCTGTTGCGTCTCACACAGGGCCAGGTCTGCCCTCAGGTGAGTCCCACACATGGTCTGTCTGACAAGATGTGGTCCAGCTCAGGTGAGGTTAAGAAGGACACAGGGTGAGAGTTGAAAGAGTCAAGTGTCTGCAAATTGAGGTCCTCGGGCCGATAAAGACAGAGCAAGGCCCCTGTCTGGCTGCTAGCAGCCATCGAGTCCCCAGCCCGCCCAGTCTCTCCTGTTCACCTCACTGTCTCTCCTGCTCGGCCAGAGCTCTTTGAGACAAGGGACACACTTCTGTATTTCTCTACAATCATCTGCCACTCGGTCCTGTGAACATGCCTGGCTTCTAGCGAGCGTCAGATCAATGTTAACCTACTTTCCTGGCTTCATTTCCTGTAACTTTAACTCACTAAATTTCAACTAACTTTGACTGCTGGTATAAGAGAGGTCTGCTGCTCCCCTTTGCAGGAAACTCCTTGAAAGAATAGTCTAGACTCACTGGCTCCAACACCTCTTCTCCTTTTCTCTCTTAAACCCACTCCAATTAGGCTTTGCCCCAATCATTCCAACAAAAATGTTCTGGTCAAGGTTATTGCTAAACCCAAAAGGGAACAGAGAAAGTAGGTGGTAGCTGGTAGGGAACATGGGGTCAACAGGAGGCTTTCTCATTAAGATAGAACAAATTACAGTAGGTTTGTCTACTAATGAAAATGATCCAGTAGAAAGCGGGGAGAGTGAGGCTGGAAAGAGAGGGGCCAGGTTGCTGGTGTGATGTCACAGAGTAGTGGGAAAGGGACAGGATGAATGTGCGAGGGCATGACTGGCATGCGTGGGCTCACGGGCAGGTCCTCTATACACACGGGCCGTGTGCTAAGTGCCTACTTTTTCCAGGTATGCACTTGGAAGGCCTAAGGCAAGAAGGCAGAGCATACGGTACGGATGCTGGGGAGTGAGTAGATTTGGTGGTGGGAGCCTGACAAAACCCTCTTCCTATTGCTTTATTTTCCCAGTGAGAGAGGAAGCAAGGTCCTGTCTGAGAGTGTGGATAGGTGAGAAAGTTTGGGAGATTTCGAGGTAAGAGAAGGCGTAAAATAGAATCTTGGAGAGAAGGCGAGTGAGTGGCCAGGGAGATATGATAGGACTGCTGGCGGCCCTAAGCTTGTAGTTATGCATCAAAACAAAAGAGATTCAGCTTCGCTGTGACTGTGGTTTTATCTAGCAGTCATAGTCAGCTGACGGGTGCGGGCACAGAGCAGGGACAGTAACACAAAGTAAAAATGACAAGGTTGTCAAGGGCACATGCAAGGGAGTAAAAATAATGTTCAACCATGGAATTTCAACCAGATGGGAGGGAAGCAGTAACATCCAAAGGGGAAAAGTGGTGGGATCAATGGACTGAGCGTCCCTGTGAGACTGAACGATCGCCAGAATCAGATACTATTTAGATGGAGTGGGTTGAAAAACAGGTGGTGGTCAGAGAGAGCTGTATGAAGTAGAGATTATGGAACGTGGCAATGATTGGTCATGACAAGGCCATGAGGGTCACCTGCCAAAGGAGAGTGGAATTTAAGCTTGGAGGAGGAGGGGAATTTAAGAACTAAGAGAATTACCGGAAAGTATGTGGAAATCACCAAGAATTAAGATGGGACTGGTGTTGGAGAGAGTGAAATAGCCACCCAGGACACAAAACTGTCAAGAAAAGAGAGGCAAGACCAGAGGAGCTGGCACAGGAAACTAGCGCTAAAGGGTCGGGACTGATGTAGCCTGACAGCAGGAGAATAAAACGAGGGTCTTAGTGACTGTGGAAGGAAGGCTGGTCTGGAAGCAGACACGAGAAACCAGGAGGCCCAGAGGTTCAAGGGAGAAGGACGGGAGAGACACAGTCATCAGTGAGAGAGCTGCAAAGGGAACTGGCCTCAGCGAGAGCCAGGTTCCCATTAGAGCAAGAAGAATGAGGGGACCCCTCTGACCCAGACAAGATGCTGAGGATATAGAGGATTTTGCTGAGATGAACCTGGAATTCCGGAAGTTACAGGAGACAGTTTCCATGAGTCGGGGAGGGGTGGGAGATACAATCGCAATACAACAGCGATGTGGGACCACTTTAGGGATTCCACGAGCCAGAGGTAAGATCTGGGAATCTGGGGCTTTGTATATGGTGGACATGAACAGAGAAAAGGAAGACATGAGATTAGTGTGAAGGACTCAAGACAGTAGTAGCGGGGCCAAAAGTGTTGAAACCCAGGAAAGTTTGGGTGTCAGGGGCTAACTCTGGATTCTGTCACCGGACAGGAGGAGGTTTGGGGAAGCTAGGTCTCACTCCAGAATCTGAAGTCTCCTCCCCAGGCCCTGTCGATGGTTGATAGGTCTCCTGGGAAGGTGAGATCCTAGATGCCGCACGCATGGGGCTTACTCTCAACTCCCGTTGAGGCAGAAGGTGGCCTTGCCTCATTTTCCTCGTGTGCAAAATGAGGCATAATCATAACTACTTCATGAAGTTGTTATAAAAATAATGAATGTAAAAAGCGTGGCAACATGTAAGAGGCTCTGACGGTTCTCCTTCTTCTCAATCACAGCTCCATCAAACAAAAAGTGCTATGAAATGACGGAAGAGTCACGTTTAGTGAGGACAACGTGGAGATGAGCGGGCCGTGCGCTAGGTGCCTACTTTTTCTAGGTACGCACTTGGAAGGCCTAACAGCTGGCTCCATCCACAGCCTCCTGGTCTCCAAACGGAAGCTAATCAAAGTGCCCAGGTCTCTGTAATCGGTCTCTGTAGGACTGGTCTAAGAAACCACACTTTTTAAGTGACATAAATTCCAACTGGTGGCTCACTAAATCCTGTTGATTGCTTGGGAAGGCAGCGAGGGGCTGGAGCCTGGCTGATGGCTCTGTAATGATTGTGGCTTTTAGCCAAGTTATTAAGTGGCTGGAGAAAGGAGGTTGGATGGCAGAGGTCCGCATTCCCTCTCTACCCTCTCCTTCCCTGACATTTCAGCTTAAGTCACAGCATTTCCCAAAAGGGTATTAGCTCTTGCGGACAAAGGGCCCGACTGCATTAAGCAAGACAGTCTTTAGTGCACGGATCAAATTTTCATGTGCGGCGAGGGGTGCCTGGGCTCGTACTCAGAGCAGCTTACCCCTCACTTAGAAATGTGACAGGAGCCTGTGTGGCTTGGGCATTTTGAGTAAAAGCAAAGAAGTCACCTTCAGAAAGGACTCACTGGATCTTTGGCCTCCAGGAGCAGGGAAAGTAAGATGTACAAACTGCTGCGCCCAGAAAGTCCCTCTTTCTGGGTCAGGAGGAAATCAATTTATCCATGGGATTTCCCCTGGGGACAGAGCCAGCTTCTGTCTACTTAGCATTGATAAAATCCATACATCCATCGGGAAATAAACAAAGGGACCAATATCGCTGGGTATGAACTAAAGGCTAGGACTGCCTTGGACATTTTCACGCACAGTCTATCAGGTTTGGTCTCTGCGTGAGTCTATGACACTAGAACAGTCTCACGCTTCTGCTCCTGATAGACTCCACGAGCTTATTATCTTGTCTCATCAGAGCTTTCCGGTTTATCTGAACAAAGGAAGACACGTCCAGCTCCTCTCTGATATCTAGACGTCGAGCTATAAAGCATCTTGCCCACTGGGTCTCCCCTTGGGGAGTGAGCTCTGTACTGCAGGAAGATTCCTCCTTTGCTGAGTGTATGTGGGAAAAAGATGAAAGTGGCACCAAGGAACGTGGATGGGACCCTGCCTGTCTGGGAGAGGGAAGCAAGGGCCCAAGCACAAAGGGGGACCCTTCTCCAAGCCCCTGCCTATTTGTCCCAGTTGGAAGACTCTTGACCTTCAAAGGCAGAGTGGTCCCTTGTAGATAAATCCCAACTCCTCCCTTCTTATGCTGAGTCCAGCCCTTGGGGACAACTTCACAGGCCCGGAGGACAGACTGGAAGGGAGGTGATACATACGCAGGAAAATTCAGACGGAATAAGATGGAAAAGAGTTGGGACGGAATGGCAGGTGGGACTTGGTGATAAAGACTTAGTTATTTCAACTTCGCACTCTGCCCTTCTGCTTCCTTTCTGCAGGATTCTCAGTGATTTATAGCCTCACAAGGCTCCAGGAGTTAAGGGTACCGGGGACAAAAATCCAGAAGGATTAAGTCACTGAGCCCAAAAGCTATGAGAGGACAAAAAAGCTTTTAGGACAGAAGCACTGAGCAGTGGATGTCTGCTGCTGAGCAAATGCCCACCCAACTTTCTCTCATGGCAGGCGGCCTAATTTCAGAGGCAGCCTTTCCGTTCCTACAAGAGAATTAGGATTAGTAGAACAAAGACTTCCAGGGTGACCACCTGCTGACAGGAGAGAGCCTTCCAGCTGGCAGAGGAGGGATAGGGGCTGGAGGGCGTGGCAGAGCTGTGTCCTCTCCGGAAGGGTTGGGGCCAAAGCCCAGAGCAGGCTGAGTCTCCGTGTGCCTGGTGCCACCACGCCAGCTCAGCCTGGACTCGACCAGCCTGAGCGCCTTGTCACCAGGAACGCAGTGGCGATGGTGTGGCTTACAGGTGCAGAGCTCGCCCTGCACCTGCTAGCCCAGTCCAAGCAGAGGGGAAAACCAGTAAAGGCCAGGAAAGGAGGCTCAGTGGGGAGGCAAAGGGAGAGGTCTGCGCCCTTCATTTCTATATTTTCTGTATTCGCGGCACTTAGCGCACAGCTGGCCTAATCAGATGGATTAATCCCTAGCTCTGATGCTCTCTCTGTGTGTGAACCTGGATTAAGCCTTTGCATATCTGAGACTCAGTTTTCCCGCCTATGCAATGGGGTGGATATTTTGTGTGTGTGGTAAAATGCACACGGCATAATTTCGCCATTTTAAAGTATACATACAGTTCAGTGGCATTTAGTACACTCACAGTACTGAACAATTATCCGCACTGTCCAGAAAGCCCACTCATTAAGCCGTCACGCCCCATTCTCCCCTCCCCCAAGTCCCTGCAGCCTCTACGCTGCCTTCTCTCTGCAGAGATTTGCCTGTTCCCGATATTTCATGCAGATTGAGTCATCCGTTACGTGGCCATTCGTGCCTGGCTTCTTTCACTTGGCAGGAGGTTTTCTGTTCATCGGTGCCCTTTATCATATCCTTTATAATAAACTGGTGAATGCAAATAAGTGTCTCCCTGAGTTCTGTTATCCATTCTAGCAAATTATCAAACCTGAGGAGAGGGTCGTGGGAACCCCTGATTTATACATGGTTGATCAGAAGTACGAGTGACCACCTGGGACCTGCAATTGGTGTCTGACATGGGGAACAGTCTTGCGGGACTGGGTCCTTACAGAGTCAGTGCTGAGTCTGGGTAGCTGGTGTCAGAACTGTTTAATGGTAGGGGCGAACCCAGCCATTTGGTGGCAGAACTATTCTGTGGGTAGAGAAAGGGTTTTCCTTTTAAGTAGTATATCCCACGATAAAAAATATTGTGGACGAGGGCTCAGCAATAAAGAGAACAAACTGCTAACATACGCAATTACATGGGTGAGCAAAAGAAGCCAGACACAGAGGGATGGGCAGTGCAGGATTACAATGGACGGTTGCGTTTATGGGAAACTCTAGACCCAGTAACACGGATCTCTGGTGACAGAAATCAGGGCGGTGATGGCTGTGAGGCACGGATTGACTGAGTGGGACACAAAGAACTCGCTGGCATGAAGGAGATGTTCTCTGTCTTGCTGGGGTGTGAGTTACATGAGTAGATACAGTTGTCAAAACCCATCAGAGTATGAGGCTAAGATCTGTGCATTCACTGTTGGTAAATTTTATCTGAGTGAAAAATAAAATGCAATGAAAAAGAAAGAATTGTGAAGAAGCACCTGATGGGGAAATATTTGACATTTCCTGGAGGAAATGTCAGATTTCTGGTTGGTTCCAAAGGATGAAGGAAGCAGAGACACTGTCAAAAGTTCTCCTGCCTGTCTGCAGAGTTTGCTTCCACCTGTGTCCACATTAGGCTATCAGACCTCTGGAGGTTTAACCATCGCTGTCTGTGAAAGCAGGCCCTGGGAACCATCTTCCACTCATTAGCAGAAACTGCAGAGGCTTGTGCAAATCTGGTTCACAGGACATCAACCAGTTTCTGAAACACATCCACAAGCACCACTACGGAATGATGGCAGATGGCGTTCTGCTGACAAAAGTGCAAGACGTCAAGAAAGAAACGGACAAATCTTACATCATCCATCTAAAAAGGTGTGAAGTAAATAAATGAACACCGATAACATCGATGGGAGCAAAACTGAAGTAGACATGCACTGATTTCACATAAACTCCCCAGCAGCAGAAAAGTGAGATTAGAAAGAGCATCATTAAAAGCCAGCACAGGGGCTTCCCTGGTGGCGCACAGTGGTTAAGAATCCGCCTGCCAATGCAGGGGACCTGGGTTCGAGCCCTGGTCCGGAAAGATCCCACATGCGCAGAGCAAAGACTGAGCCCGCGCTCTAGAGCCCGCGAGCCACAACTACTGAGCCCATGTGCCACAACTACTGAAGCCTGAGCGCCTGGAGCCCGTGCTCCACAACAAGAGAAGCCGCTGCAATGAGCAGCCCTCGGCAGCTAGAGAAGCCCACGCACAGCCACGGAAGATCCAACGCAGCCAATAAATAAATAAATAAATAAAATAAATCTATTTTTAAAAAAAGAAAAAAATTTTACATAAATAAATAAATAAAAGCCAGTGCAAACACACCACCGTATCCGCACATCACACCTCAAGCCTCGCACCGGGGCTGTGCAGGGAGTGGTGATGCCGCATCCCTATTCTGTGACGGCTCTGAAGCGGCCCAGGAAGAGGCTGAAACAAACACCAGCTGCTCAGGCTCTGTCCCCTACCCCTCCTGTCCTCATCCTCGTGCTTTGCTCAGAAGCAGGCATCGAGGTAACGATATCATGACCCTGTCTGTGAGAAAGGCTCCAATGGAAGTTATTCTTACTTTAAAAAAAGACCACTTAAATAAAAATTCAAAAGTGAATTTTTTCATAGGAAACCTACTGGACTGGAGAGCTTGCTGGCTGCAAAGGCCAGAGCAGAGCCTCTGAAAACAGACCACAGGGGTGGAGGCCGGACCTGAGCCAGAATCCCAGCCTCCTGGAGACCACCTCCACTCTGTTCCCTGTAGGCGTCTTCATTACATTCCAAGATGGAGCTAACATTTACTTAATCCTGAACTATCTACACAGTTATATAAGTAGCTGGTGCTCATAAAATATGATCTCTACTTCCAGGGCTGACTGAAAATATATATATTAGAGGAATTTCCAAGAATCCAGGCAACTTGAGCACAAACATATAATTGTAAATCTCCCTCTGCATCCCATCCCTGGCCTCCCAAATCACAGTCACAAGTATCAAAGAAATACCAAAGTATAGGGAAATTACACCTGGAAGGTGAGAAAGAATGTCGCCCACACACCATTCACGCCGTAAGTTGTAGGCATGGAGTGCTGTGTTGTATGTTGTAAATGTTCCAATACTCCTGCCCTATGTAGAGAAAGCCTGTCCCGCACAGATACACCTTTGAACGGATATTCTCTTCCTGGGATCCGCTAACAGACAGTGATTTTCACACCCTTTCATCCACTGGGAGCTCCCAGACAAGCAGCACACATATGTACACACACAGTCTCTAATAATTTTTTACTGTCTCACTTTCAAAAATACATGAAAAGAATTGAAAGCAAGGACTCAAACAGATATAGGTACACCCATGTTCACAACAGCGTCACTCACAGAAGGAAAACATGGAAGCGACCCAGGTGTCCATCAGCGGATGAATGGATAAACAAAATGTGGTATAGACAGGCAATGGGTTATTACTCAGCCTTTACGAGGTATAACATTCTGACACCTGCTACAACATGGACGAACCTTAAAGTCATTATGTTAAGTGAAATAAGCCAGACGCAAGAGGACAAACGTTGTATGATTCCACTCACCTGAAGTACTTAGAATAGTTAAATTCATCAAAAGACAAAGTCGAATAATGGTTACCAGGAGCTGGGGGAGGGGGAAATAGGGAGTTACGGTTTAATAGGTACGTAATTTCAGTCTGGGATGATGGAAAAGTTCTGGAGATGGATAGTAGGGATGGTCGCCCAACAATGGAAATTTACTTACTTCCGCTGAATTGTATACTGAAAAAAAAATAGTTAAAATGGTAAATCCTACATTAAGTATATTTTGCCACCTTAAAAAGACATGGCCAGCAAAGGACAACCAGACACTTGAGAAAGCCCTCTGAAAGAAAAAGAGCAAAACAAATAAATATAAATAAGAAACCTGGATTCAGACACGACTAAAGGAGTAGAAGAAAAATCTGTAAATAGACTCTGGTGGAGTGAAAGGAGATACCGCCCCTACACACTGCGTATTACAAAAATAACAGCACACTACCCAAAGGGTCATTTCAAAAACAAAGAGAAAACTTTTGAAAATCAAAACATTTGATAACAAAAATTCAATAATAGAATATAAAGTTGGGGAAACAGTCCAGAAATGGACCAAAAGATCAAGAGGTAGAAAAGAGTGGAGGAAGGAAAAGAGTTTTTTTTTCAGAAATTACAATATCAAAATAATTGGGCTTTCAAACCACAGGGGAAATAAAGAAAAGGAAATCATCAAAGGAAATAATAGGAAAGTACTTTTCAGAACTGAAAGCCAATAAGTATCCAGATTGAAGAGGCCCAAAAAATACTCTGCAAGATGAATAACAAAAAGCCAAATAAGGCACACTGTTTTGAAATTTCAGAACCCCAGGGATAAAGAAAGGGTTCTAAAAATACCCAGAGGTAATGAGGACCTGGCTGGAATAGAGTTTCTGAGCGCTTCTCTGAGGATCTTTGAAACCACCTGATCTACTCTTATGCTTCTTTCCACCCTGTGTGGCAACTCCCCTGCCCACCCAGACTTGTTTTTTTAAAAGTAAAATTGGTATATAACTACACTAAAAAATAAATTAAAAAATAAAAATACCCAGAAAGGAAAAAATAATGGGTTATATGCTAAGGAAAAGAAATCAGAAACACAACAAGCCTCTTATAAGCAACATCAGACACTGGAATATAATGGAGCAAAACCTTCAGAATTCTGGGGGAAAGCTTACTGCCAGAACTTACTGCCTGGAATTTTATACCCATCTAAATCATAAATTGAATATGAGAAACAATACAGATGTTTTAAGACGTATATAAGGACTCAAAACTTTTCCTTGCCTTTCAGTCTTTCTTAGGAATCTACCAAGAATAAAAGGAAAGCTCTGAACATAACACAGGAAGTGAAGGAGTCCTAGGATAACAGCTGTGCTTTACAGTCTAATGCAGGCTCACATTCTGCAAGAAGACTTTTATGTCCCCATTTTTCTTGACAGCTAAGCAGCAGCCACTTGCATTATCTCATCTAATCTTCTCAATGAATCCTAAAAAGAAGACATGATTTTTCAATCCACGTGGTTTAAAGGGTATATAGGCTGTAAGTCAGGAGAAGGAACAAGTTTTAAGAGGAAGATAAGAACTTCTTTTTGAGATACACTCACACCAATATTCACAGCAGCACTATTCACAGTAGCCAAGACACGGAAGCAACCTAAGTATCCATTGACAGATGAATGGATAAAGAAGATGTAAGACATATATATACAACCCTCAGCCATAAAAAAAGAATGAAATAATACCATTTGCAGCAATGTGGATGGACACAGAGATTATCATACTAAGTGAAGTCAATCAGGCAGGGAAAAGCAAATATCATATTATATCACTTATATGTGGAATCTAAAAAATAGTACAAATAAACTTATTTACAAAACAGAAACAGAGTCACAGGCATAGAAAACAAACTTATGGTTACCAAAGGGAAATGTGGGGGAGGGGTAAGTTGGGAGTATGGGATTAACAGATGCACACTCCTATATATGAAATAGATAAACAACAAGGATTTACTGTACAGCACAGGGAACTATAGTCAATATCTTGTAATAAACCATAATGAAAAATAATAGAAAAAAGAATATAGACATATACATATATATGTATAACCAAATCATTTTGCTGTATACCTGAAACTAACACAATATTGTAAATCAACTATGCTTCAATTTTTAAAAATAAATTTAAAAAATAATAATTTTAAAAAAGAACTTCTTTTTGATACATTGAACTTGACAACAATTGGATATATGTATCTGAAGCTTAGGACAGAAGTCTGGGCTGGAGACATGAATTTTAGGAGGAAAATGAAGGTATGAGAGGGGATGAAAAAAACCTACGGAAATCAACATAATTTTAAAACAAAGAGTTGAAAATTGTAAGAGAAATGATAATGAATCAGAGAACAGATCAAAGCTAATAGAATAAAAACAGTAATCAAAGATGTATCAGGGCTTCCCTGGTGGCGCAGTGGTTGAGAGTCCGCCTGCCGATGCAGGGGACACGGGTTCATGCCCCGGTCTGGGAAGATCCCACATGCCGCGGAGCGGCTGGGCCCGTGAGCCATGGCCGCTGAGCCTGCACATCCGGAGCCTGTGCTCCGCAATGGGAGAGGCCACAACAGTGAGAGGCCCGCGTACCGCAAAAAAAAAAAAAAAAGATGTATCAGAAGAAAGAATCCATGACTCATAGAAATACCAAAAGCTAGCAATGAAAAGGTTTTCTCCATGTAGCTGGAAAAATTAATGAAAAGAAACCAAGATCAAGAGTTGTCCTAGTTAAATGTGTTACATGAAAGAGAGAAAAGGAGAAGAAAGAGGAGGAGGAAGGGAAGTTTCCAGAGACCAAATGTTGGTTATCTTTTAAGGGAATCAACCTCCCTACTAGTCTCATGCTTTCAGTGAAGAGGAACTTCTGTGAGGATAACACTCCTAGCTTTTGTCTCCACCTCTACTAATTTCTTCGCCTAAGAGTAGTGCTTTATCTGATATTTGCTTCTGAAAGAGGGAACTGAGCTTGCCTGGCTCAGCTCCTACTCCTGTCTGGTCAAATTCATAAGCTATAAAAAGTATGCATCGTGTCTCCTTACCTGCCAGGTGGTAGGAGTCCAACCTCAGGTGGAGATGTGCAGGTGAACTGTGACTCTGCCCGTGATTCTGTCAAAATCAAGAGGAGAGACTATAAGTGCCTTTGGCCACAGATCTAAAATCACTTTCTCCAATCGGCTTTAAGAAATGCACCTGACATTTCGATCTTCCTTTCCCTACCTCCTGTGTTCTCAAGTTAATCCCCAAATTTGTAACCCAAGTTAGTCCTAATTTGGGAGGGAAAGAGGAAATAACCTAAAATACCAATGGTTACCCACGAAAGATTACCCATAACATTAAGTATGAGAAAACAATGACAAAGTTCGCAAACTGCTAGTTCTTAGGCAAAATATAACGTTGGTAAATGTTCTGTTTGGTGATTTTAGTTGGCATATACAACGTTTTATATGGCCATGTAATTAGGCAGGCATAAGACGTGATTATAACACGTCTTCCTCCAAGGCTGCCTCACATTCAGGTGTCCTGCATAACCTCTGTAGAGGTTGAGTTTGCTACCCCTGCAATAAAGCAGTGATGACAGAATCTGAAGTTAAACAGAAGAGCTGTAGATCTCTAAGTACCTATATGGCTAGACCTGCAAGCCAAATGCTAACTGAAAAAGGAAGCTGCAGAATAATGCATACAGTAGGGTATCATTTACGTATGTTTAAACACAACATATTTTCTGAATTGCTGTTATGATTCATATGAAAGGTTTTCTTTTTTCTTCTCTCTCTAGAACTTTCTAGAATCTTTTCTATACACTCATGTTCTGCATTTCATGATGGTATGTTTATGAACATGAGAGACAAAGACACTGACCTCACCGAGCTTACACTCCAATAGGTAATAAATTACAAACAGATGAATGCACATGTCATATGACAGGACTTTGTAACTTATGAAGAATAAATAAACCAGGGCAAGGGTTTCCTCCTCTTCTGGTGGTTTGTGTAGGGCAGAACCATCATATAGGGGAGGAGGGGTACACTGCTGAGTGGAATTGGACAAAACTTTCAAACCGCCTTTCCAAATGGCCATGCCGACTTATAATCCCAACGGTAGGATAATCTTCCCCTCCCCCCCACCCCGTTTGATAGAAACCCGTTGTATCCATTTTCATTTCCTGGATTAAGTTGTGATTTGCCTCTTGATATTGTTTTCCTGTTGGGTTGTACAGTTGATTCGTGTTTCTCCTCCACAGACCCAATTTCTGGTTCCAAGTTCATCAGTGCTCCGACCACAGACCCCTTACTGGAAAGTGTCCCTGAAGCACTCCTCATGCTTGATGCAATCACCCAGGCTGTATTTCCATGCCGGCTCTGGGCCTCAGCAGGTGTCACCACTGATATCTTACTTAAGCCTCACCACATGCCGAAAGTTAAGTGGTAAGTATCTTCATTGCCCAGATAAGCAAACAGACTCTAAGATGATGAATTACTTATTTCAAGGTGCCACAGCAAGTAATTGCAGGAGTCAGGATTCAAAACCATGTTTTTTAAATCTCTAAAGCTTGTGTTCATCTCCCTTAAATACTCTCATTGTCAGCCTTTGGGAGCAAAAGCTATTCTGCTACAGCACTGGCTATTTCAAAGTTCAACCTAATTTAGATTGGCGCTTGGTGCAGTTCACATAAATAAAGCCTTTGCAGTTGTCAACAGATCTTCTCAGATCATTTCCTACCTCAATCCATTGCTAAAGCTGTTTGGTTCCTGAAAACCTTCCGTCCAGGTTCTAGGACCACCCCCTGAATTCTAGGTCTTCAGTTGCTCTCCATACTAGTTGACAGTAGCCCAGAATATTTCCATAAAATTTCCTTCAATTGTCACTTCTTTTAAATGCTATAAAACCAGGAAAGATGTCTAGGAGGGGTTTTTCTAGCTTCCAACATCATTTTCTTCTACACAAACATTTACATAAACATCAAAATGCCTGAAACCAAATTACATGTCAGTTACTTAGGTCCCAGACAAACGGTGATTACTTTTAAATCGTGCAAAATTTAAGATCACAGAGTTCTACAACACTGAGGTCAGAAGGAATCACAGCATCCACCCAGCCCAAGGATGGCCAATAGAATGCATAACTGGAAGTGATGGCGAGAAAGCTGGAGTCCCATCTGGGCTCTGCAGGAAGGAGTGCTGTGATCCATTAGCAATGTCTGCCCTGGACAGCTACAGAAGTTCCAGGCCTTTGGGGCAGCTGTTGGGAAATGCTGATCCAAAATGAACACTAGGGCTTCCCTGGTGGTGCAGTGGTTGAGAATCTGCCTGCCAATGCAGGGGACACGGGTTCAAGCCCTGGTCTGGGAAGATCCCACATGCCGCGGAGCAACTGAGCCCGTGAGCCACAACTACTGAGCCTGCGCATCTGGAGCCTGTGCTCCACGGCAAGAGAGGCCGCGATAGTGAGAGGCCCGTGCACTGCGATTAAGAGTGGCCCCCACTCGCTGCAACTAGAGAAAGCCCTCGCACAGAAACGAAGACCCAACACAGCAAAAATAAATAAATAAATTTATTTAAAAAAAAAAAAAATGAACACTAAAACATCACCGAGCTCAACCAGTTAAATATGATTTGTCCCACTCCCACCAAAGCAGACAGCACCTTGACACGAAAAATTTAAAAGCCCAGCTCTACTGAAACCTCTTACAACTTTCTCAGGCAGTCGCAGTGAACTTAAAATCTCAATCTAAATATCCCATGATATAGTGCCTTTTTCTCAGAAGAAAACATTTATTTTATTATATACACGTTAAAGTGGACTACAGAAACCCAAAGAGGAAACAAGAACACACAATTTTTCAGTGATTCTGCTTTGCCTTGTTGAAGTAAGTTCATAAATACAATTTTTATTAGTACAAAAAAAAAAAAAAATCAGTTGCTTTTAACCTCTTCCACCTCCCCAGGCAAGTAAATACTGAAAAAAAATTGTAAGGAATATTGGCTTGGAGGAGGGCCACTCAGGCCTGGGGTGTCCACACATCACCATGTGGCCCTACTGTCAGACGTGTGAAAAGGAGTATGTGTATTGTATATCTGTTTTCTCTAACCTTGTCCGAGGCATGCATTTTACGGAGGGAGAATCTGAAGCCCAGATAGACTAAGCCGTTTATCTATACACACACAGCTAGTTAACGGCAGAACAAGGCTAAGAATCCACTTCTCCTGCTTGCTCGTTTAGCACTGTTAGCCTACATAGCCCCACATGTAAATGACTCCCAGGCCGTCTACTTAGTCACCCATCACTCACCAAATACAAGGGTAGGAGGCACAGAATTGAAGCAGTACAACCTTGGGCAGCATCAAGATGCTCACAGCTGCATGGGAGGCTGGACCTGCAAACCGAGGGCTGCAGAGGACTCTCTGCCTTCCTGAGGAAGGCATTTGGAGAGCTCTGAGAATCCCCAAACTCGCCCGTACCATTGCTTTTAAACCTCTTCACTACCCCTGCCAGGAGTGACCATCAACTTCCTTTCTGAAGCTTTTTTTTTTTTTTAACAAAGAAGCATCTTTAACACTTCATGATCGTTACTACGCACAAAGCAACGGAGAACCAAAACCAATCCGAGCTCTCTCCTGCCTTGCCGTCTTTGCCCTTGATGTCTTTGCCCTTGATGTGCCCTCCAGGAGGATGGCCCCCTCCCCCCATCTTCACATGGCGGCTCCTCTCTTCACTGCAAATCTCCCTCCTTCCTCTTTTTTTAAATTGTGGTAAAATATATGTAATACAAAACTTGCCATTTTTAAGTGTACAAATCAGTGGCATGAAGTACATTCACAGTGTTGTGTGACCTCCACCGCTGCCTCTTTCCACAACTTTTTCATCACCCCAAACAGAAACTCTGTACCCACCAAGAAATGACTCCCCACTTCCCCCTTCCTCCAGCCCCTGGTAATCTCTAGTCCACTCTTTGTCTCTACGAATTTGCCTCTTCTAAGTATTCATATAAATGGAATCATGCAATATTTACCCTTTTGTGTTGGCTTATTCATAATGTTTTTAAGATTCATCCACATCGTAGCATGTATCAGAATTCCATTCCTTTTTATGGCTGAATAATATTCCATTTTATGAATACACAACATTTTGTTTATCCATCCATCCACTGACGTACACGTGGGTTGCTTCCACCTTCTGGCTGCAGTGGGCAGGGCTCCTTTCCAATGCTCACCTCTCTCTCTCACTTTCCATCACATCACCCGGCTTTATTTTCTTCATAGAACATATCACCACATGCAATTAATTGTTTTGTTTATTCTTCTTCCCTCCCCTCATCCTCCTCCCAATGGTATAGTCCACGGGAGCAGAGAACCTTTTCATTGCTCACTTTATAGCCAACCTAGCATCCTAACATAGGGGCTGGCATATACTAGATACGCAAAGAATATTTGTCAAATGAATGAATAAAAAAGCAATAATGAAATGCATAGGTTGGGCAGGTGACCAGACTCACTAACTTGCTAACTAACTCCCGCCCCCGCCCCATCACAGAGCAGGTCATACAGACTCATACTTTAGCAACATGACAAACTACTCCATGCCATGGCTCTGTGGGATACGATGCCTAAAGCAGAAGTCACTAGTGTTAAATCCTCAATGCCAAATATCTACGACATTATATGGTTGAAAGTTGCTGTAACGGCAACGTGGGCAAAAAAATCTAAGACACAGAAGTGCCAGTGAGTAAAAAGAAGTGGGAAGAAAAACGGAAAGAAGCTTTGTGCAGCTTTGTGCCCTGAAAAAAGGGCTGGTAACGTCCCTCTTACACCAGAAGAGAACCTCACTTAGCATAATTGGCCAGAGAGGCAGGTGGAAAAGTGGTCCAGCCTGGGGGGCTGTGGCACCACCTTCTGTTCTGGCAGCTGCCAAAGCCGTCACCTGATTTAACAGGTCTCTCTTTATCCCCAACGTTGAGGCCCACACACCTTCTCCCTGAGAGAGAATTCTGCCCACTGCTCTTTTCCCTGGGAGGGGATAGAGAATTTCAGTTCATGCACGTTGATCCCATTACCGCTTACTACATGGCTATTTCCTGGGGCAGCGAGATAATCCAAGTCTGCTCCTTCCCAGCACACGAGCATAAAACCGTAATATATGACATATTATGTCAGACACAGGTGCTGCCCAGCTCAGCATTCTGTCCCTGACACCCGGAGCAGGGAAGATTTTTTGAGCAACTCTAGTCCTTTCTTCACGTGACACACAGATGCCAAGTCCTGCTTTCCCGCCAGAGTGCCGTCGTGTCCCTGCTTCTACTCTTCCTTTCTCTCTGGACCACCCGCACATCATCCTTCCTGGTTCCACTAGCAGATGCCCACTGGACTCTTGCAGTGTTCTAGGATGTCTGTTGGGAACCAGAAATTTACAAATGAATGAGTTATGGCCCCCATAGGGTTCCACTGGACAGCAAAGGCAAGGACCACTTGACAGAGCGAGTAGGAACTACTTAGGCAGTGGGAAGATAGGGACCCATGGGGCAGATCTTGAAAGATAAGCAGTGTAGAAAGAAAAGGGAAAAGGATGAGGCAGAGAAGTGTGGGCATAGTTGTATATCAGGGAGAAAAGCCTGGGGTTTGGGGGGTGGGGGGAGAAAGAGAGAGAGAATGAGAGAGAGCGAGAAGGAGGATATATGAGAGAGGGAATTAAATTTTTTCTAGAGAAAAAACCAGGAAGCAAAAGAGTCAGCAGTTACTCCTAGAAAGGTTAACTTTGGCAATGAATAATAACTCCTTCAAATAGAATCATGAAGGAAGCAAATATAGGTAAAAATATAGACAAATTGGGCTTCCCTGGTGGCACAGTGATTGAGAGTCCACCTGCCAATGCAGGGGACACGGGTTCGTGCCCCGGTCCGGGAAGATCCCACATGCCACGGAGCAGCTGGGCCCGTGAGCCACGGCCGCTCCGCGACAAGAGAGGCCGTGACAGTGAGAGGCCCGCGTACCGCGCAAAAAACAAACAAACAAACAAAAATTTTTTTCTAGAGAAAAAACCAGGAAGCAAAGGAGTCAGCAGTTACTGCTAGAAAGGTTAACTTTGGCGATGAGTAATAACTCCTTCAAATAGAATAATGAAGGAGGCAAATATAGGTAAAAATACAAATTAAAAAGACCAAGGGGCATACATGACATAGATCGTCTCTGAGGGTCTCCATTATCTCTGTAGAGCCCCAGCTTCCCCCATGAGCTGGGAATGAGGAGATGACGGTGGGTTGGGTGGAGTGAGTGGAGGTCAGGGGCAGCCGCTGAAGAGAAAGTAAGAGAAGGTCAACTAGAGATAATTAAAAGATAAGCGAGCAGCAGTGGCAGCCCAGCAGAGGCTGAGAGGCTCATAAACGTGTAATGGAACCACTTCAGCATGGTGATGTGATTTTTCCCAAGTATTGTCCAGCAGCCCCAGGCCAGGGAGAGTGAAAACAAGCATTTGGATTGACACAGCACTGGGGATGGAGGTGCAGCTGTGTAAGGAGGTCAAGGAGCTGAGGGTGAGGAAGGATTGGATGAGAGGGCCCTCGAAGACATGGGTGATTAAATCTAGCCTAAGAAGGGGAGATGGGCAAGGCCAAGAGAGGTCTGACAGCCTGCAAAATCAGGTGTCAAATATATCCAGCACGTAGCCATAAGGCTTTGTATTAGTCAAGGTCCTCTAGAGACACAGAACCAATTCCTTATAATAAGTCTCATTATAAGGAACTGACTCATGCAATTATGGAAGCTAAGAAGTCCTGTGACCTGCCGACTTCAAGCTGGAGCCCCAGGAAAATGGCGCTGCAGTTCCATTCCAAGTCTGAAAGCCTGAGAACTGGTAGAGCCAGGACTGTGAGTCTAAGGCCACTGCCAGGAGGAGACCAGCGTCTCAGTGTAGGCAGTAGGCAGAGAGAAAAAAGGCTACCTTCCTCTGCCTTTTTCTTCTATTCCGGCCCATGAATCCATGCCCATGGGCACTGGATGATGCCCACCCATACTGAGGAGGGCCATCTGCTTTACTGAGTCCACAGATTCAAATGCTGATCTCTTCTGGGAACACCCTCACAGGCAGAAATGATATTTAAGCAGATATCTGGGCATCCTACGGCCCAGTCAAACTGGCACATAAAGTTAACCATCACAAGCCGGGTAACAGTAGCTCTTATTGTAACCCCAGGCATGTATGCACCAGGCGTTAACTCAGAGCTTTACGTGTATGGTTCCATTGGGTCCTCTCTCACTTTACAGGAAAGTAACTACAGCGCAAGGAAGTTAAGTCACTCTGGACTTGACTAACCCCACAACTCATGCTCTTAAACATCTGGCCCAAAGAGGTTGTAATGCTAGATTTCTGAGCATATTGTTTTGTAGGCTGAGCCGTCCCAAGTGATGAACAAGGTGTAGGAGGTGGCAGTGGACGTGGATTGCTGAGGTGAATGGAAGTTGAGTCATTGGGGCTGAGGACGTCAGAGCAATCTGTGACTGCAAAGTTGAAGGACTCAACAACAAGGGTCAGAGGGCCAGGAGTCAGGGACCTCAGAATCGCAGGAAAATTTAACCGTCCAGAAGGGTTCATGTGAGGAAGAACCAGCCTGAAGCCAACTGGAAAAAATTTTGCAAGGCCCGTGGAACCTCTGAAATTTGGCAAGAAGTGGCATCTCTCCCTTTGAAAGGTTCCCAGTTGGGTCAGGGGCTCCCAAGACCATCCTCGGGTTCAGTGATTCACCAGAAGGACTCATAGAACTCAGGAAAGCTCTGACACTCATGGTTATGGCTTATGACAGTGAAAGGATACAGACTCAAACTTGCAAAGGAAAGAGGTACAGAGGGCAGAGTCCAGGAGAAACCAGACATGGCCTTCCAGCTGCCCTCTCTCAGCAGAGTAGCCCAAACAGGACGTAATCCTCCCAGTAATGATGTGTGATAGCACCTGGGAAGTACTGCCAGCCCGGGAAGCTTACCTGAGCTTTCAGGTCCAAGGTTTTTCTTGGGAGTCAGTCACCTAGGCATGAAATACCCACATGACTGACCTTAGCTACCCTGTCTTCAGCAGTTCCAGAGGTCAAACTGCTACAGCATGGCCCAGGTCCCCAGGCAAACAGAGGCACACATTCATTATAAATCACACTGTAGCCATAAACTATCTGGGGTAGCCCAAGGCCCCAGGTATACAAGAACACTCTTATCAAGCAGAATACTCCGAGGACTTAGAAGATCTCTCTGGTCAAGGGCCAGTCCTTTCTTTGGAATGTGCAGGGTTGAAGCACCCCAAGCCCTCTGGGTTAACTCTTTACAGCACACCAGCACCAGAGACCAATAAACCTGATCTGTGATGTGAGACACCCATTCTGGCCCAGAACACCACAGAGACCTCCAGGGATCAAGGATGACCCAGTCACTTGCAGGTAAACTTTGCATTTAAAGTTAGAATGTTATCCTTTGAGTTTGGGGTTCACAATGAGCTCAACCTCTGAGGCTGATCCAAGGACTTTTCTACGTGAGACCATCCTATGCTCTCTCTGATCAAGGCTCAACTCTCCCAGTTAACATTAAAAAGAAACAAGCAAACGAATAAACTGACAACTCTCATGCCCAACCTTGGAAAACAAGTGAAAAGGAAGTCTCTGATGTCCACTAGACACACACAAACACACTGCAGTGAGGACCAAGAGACTTCCTCTCTACACTGTGTGCTGGGATCCTGTTCCTAAAAGCCCTGTGGATAGAACGCTCCCAGACCCAAACGCCAGGCTGAGAAAGCAGCCAGGAAGCAGCTGGTGTGCCTTGGTCTAACTCTGCAGTGGGTTCACTGGACACAACTGGGTTGGCCATTCTTTGGCCTCTAGAGGGTACAGTGAGCAGCAACTATCACATTCTCCTGGGTGCACAGGCTTGTAAAGAGTTGAAATAGAGATGGAGGCAGAGATAGAGACAGAGAGAGAGATAGAAATAGAGGTTTCAGCGGACGTTTTTGCTAGCATAGCGTTTCTGTCATGCACCTGCCTTCTGATACGCCTTGTTTTCATCTATGTAAGATTTTATTCTTTTTTTATTGAAGTGTAGTTGATTTACAATATTGTGTTTCAGATGCACAGCAATGTGATTCAGATTTTTTTTGTGGGTTTTTTTTGCAGATTTTATTCCATTATAGGTTATTGCAAGATATTGGTATGATTCCCTATGCTATATAGTACATCTTTGTTGCTTATTTATTTTATGTTTAGTGGTTTTAGTAGGGAAGAAAGTAAGTGGATCCTTTGCCCCTGGCATTCTAGACCACGGACAGCACTCAGCTCATCCTCTTCCTGCTGTAGTCCCCTTGCAGATCTCAAATCAGACAAGTGCTCCCTGTTTATTACACACGATGGGTAACCCTGCTGCGGAAGGATACTTCTATTATGGAGGTAAAACCCATGGGAGTTTGGCTGGCTACTCCTTTATCTCTACCTTCTGTTGACCAACTGTGAGACTGTTCTATTCCAAATGCCTTTGAGGAAGGTTGTCACAACAGTAAAGAAGGGAAAAAAAGTAATAAATCCATGCTCAGCTTTCACGTTTCAAAATGAATGTTTGAACCCAAGGCAGAGGCAAAAGCCTGAGAAAGGGATATTGGAGTTGCAAAGCAGAGCCCATAAAAACCCAGCACAGAAAGCTTATTTCCAAAAAAGTAAGCAAGAAGAATTCATGATCGGTTAGAGCCAGTTTAACCACCACTCATATTATATTAAAATCCCCTAAAGTGAGAAAAGGGGGAAATTATGAGTGGTCCTGAGGTGGGGGTCCTGTCTTGCCCCTTTGAGGTCAGGTCTATAGGGATGAAGGAGTACCGTAAGTTCAAGAGCAGAAGGAATCACAGCTTCCATGCTGAGCAGGGCCTTGGGACTCTCCACCTGTATCTTTCCATGGAGCCACAGGGATGGAGAACTGACTCCAGGGTCTGGGGAAATGGGCCTGACCCATCAGGCTCCACATGGGAAGGCGAGAGACTGAATGCTTCTCATGCAGTCTTTAGGGCTGGTGGGCCCTAGTGGCCCCTGGTCAGCTCGTGGAGATTCAGAGTGACCTTTATGGACCAACCACTAGGGAAAAGATGAAGGCTCAGACATCCCAAAGGAGCCTGGCAAGGATGGGCAGTGACAATCAGGGCCAATGAGAGTGAGGCCATAGTGGTTGCTGTAGAAGAGAAGACGTCATGGCCTAGAACCAAACGCCACTCCAACGCCTGGACAGCCCTCAAGTCTCCTGGAAATTAGGTTCAATCATGGAGGAAAGAAGAAAGGGGAGAACTGTGAATGAATTGAGAAAACCTTGAATTGGTTGAGTTTGTCCTGGAATGACTACCATTCAGTTTCCATGGACAGAGGTGTGGAACTGGAGACAGAACCCAAATTCAGTTATGGAAAAACAAGAGCCTTACCCTTTACTTTGCAAACCTGAGTTGGAGGTCTATGGAATGAACACTTAACAATATTTTAAACCCCTGAGAGCCAAAGATGTGAGGACAGTGATAACAGCAAGAGTAGCAGGCTGTACATAAATCTTCGTATATAAATTTTATATAAATGTTTAATGCTGTATATATAAAGTCTAGTTTGTGCAAACCAAAATTTGGGGTGCATTGTTCTGAACATGGAACAGATGTGAATGGGACCTGCCCCTGAAAGTGGGAAATGTATGTGCCTAGGTCATCTTCTTTCTGTATCAGCAATGCAGCCATCCCTGACCAGGTGACAGATAGTGTGACTGTGCATTTCAAAAGGGGAGCTATGTATGTGCCACTTCTGGGTATGTGAAGCCATCTCAGAGATGCAGACTGGGCCCCCAAATGTTGGGATGGCTGGAAAAATTCAAGGATCAAGTTCAAAGTCCTTAGTATGGCAAACAAAGCTTTTCACGATGGGGCCTTTGCTCTCTTGACCAGTCCCTTGGGACTCCCTAGCAGCCCCACAGTCAGGAAAACCACCAGGAGGGCTCTAAACCCACCATATTGTCTTGCCCCGGGGCCTTTGCACAAGCTTCTCCCTCTGCCTGAATGGGCCTGGCTATCTCTACGTATCCTTCACGTCTCAACTTGAACTTACATCTTCCAGAAAGCCTTCCCGAATTTTCCCAAATTGACTTAATTGTCCTTCCATGAACTTCCATGGCATCCTGAGTGAACCCCAGTTGTGCCACTTATCAGGCTGTATTTAGCTGTCTGTTTCCCTATTTATCTCCTCCACTAGACTGTCATCTATTTAAGGGCAAAGGCAGGTCTTGATCATCATTGTATCCTGGAACCTAAAGCAGCACCTGGCCATGAGAAGGTGCTCCACAAACACTTGTTACTTGTCAAGGTTGATGACTACTGGGGAAGGAGGCATCTGGACCATTTTAGAAAACCCAAGCTGATTGGGCCACCTCCCTCGGGGAAATGGCCGCGAGCAAAGAGACATCAGAGTCAGAGAGCTGTGGCCAAAGAATTTTTCTTCACTTGTTCCCAGGGGAAATTACTGCTTTGAGCAGCAATGCTTTAAACCTGGTTCTTAAAGGAAGAGAAACCTCCCTGGGCTGGTAACTCACATCAGCAGATGCACAGCTGCCCTCTCTCCAGTCTGTCTGTGCTTCCTCAATCAGGCAGAACATCCCCATCCTTCAGACCACTGTTCTCAGTCTGGGCTTTTGGGGATTCATTGTGTCAGCATCCCCCGCGGTTCCCACTCTGCTCAGGGTCTTTTCTTGTGAATGCCCTGAACAGAAATACTCTCTTTAGAACCTTCTCAGCGGAAGGCTCCATGCCAGGCACTTGCACGAAGAACATTATATTTAACCCTCACAAAAACATTGTGAGATAAAACCATTACCCTCAGATGTAGACAGGCAAAAACTGAGGAGGGTAAATAATTTGCTCAAGATCCCAGCTACTGAGAGACTGAGCTGTTCTCAGGGGGAAAAGAATAACCTCCGTCACGAGACTGTTTAATTTTTTACACTGCTGTCACAGAAAATGCAAAACTCCACTTCCTGTTCCCGAAAGCTCTGGGTGGCAAAACACACACACACACACACACACACACACACACACACACACATACACCTTGAAGAATCCAGCAGGTGATAATTGGTGTTGCTACAGCATGAAAGAATAAGGGAGCTGTGAAATTCTCCACTATCCTGGGAAAGAATCAGGCACTTTTCTACTTTGATAACCACGGTATTCTCAAGCATAAGGTAAGGGTTTAAGCCATAGTTTCCCATGCTTCTGATGTAAGTTTAAAATTTCCAGGAAGAGCAGAATATGTCAATTAATTAGGTCTTTGTTTTGTTTTTTTTAAGAGATTTTGTAAGTTGTTTACTCTCATTAACAGCCAGGAAGAGTCCGAGTGCTGTCCACTGGCCTCACATCAATATTCCAGGCACTCATTAATCATTCACAGATTCCTTTACACTCTGCACATGCCCTCAGATGGCCCTTTACCCAGGTTGGGTAGCTCGAGTTATAAATGCCAGTGCCTGTAGGAGAAGCAGACCCATAGCATGAATGTTACAGCCCCAAGGAGCACACGTGCAGGGGTCCCTAAGTGACTCAGAGAGCATGTGCTCTGTCTGCAGGGGGCGCCACGACTCAACTCCAGCCAACGGTTGCCATGTAGGATCCCAGAGTCCTTGTGGCTGGGTCTCCTGATTTTCCAAAAAAAAAGCCGTTAAGTCTGGAATTTTACACGAAAGTTCCTGATCACTATGAGAGCCAAACAGCATATGCCTGTGGGTAACTTTCCATCCAGTCTGCGATCCCTGGATTACTGTCTACAGCAGTGCTGTCCGCTAGGACCCGGGACTTTGATGAGCTCATCAGAGTTAACCCAAGAGCAGACAGCCGTGCAGCCACGGGGTTGATGGCAGCGGGAGGGCTTCGTGTCTGATGAAATCGTGAGCGTCGAGCCAAGGAAAATAGGAACTCTCTGTCCCATAAGAAAACGACAACGCTCAACAAGTCCTTATGGCCTCGATTTTAACATCTTTGGTAATTCCACAGCAGTAGCACCTGCTCAGGCAACGAGAGAGGCGGCTTTGGGAACATTACATGACACCTTTTATCTCAGCTCTGGGTGAGGTGAGCTACAAGTACAACTATCTACAAGCAACACAATCACAGGTACAGAGCCGTGATGAGATGCCTGGTGCAATTCAGAGGATATCTGAGCAAGGGATTAAACAGGCTTCCAGAAGGGTAGTGTGAGGTGTTGGAAGAGGCTGGGCTGGCGGGAAAACTCATGTGTTGATCCCCAGAAGCATCTTTCGTTTGATGTAGAGGGGTTCTCCTCCCACCAAGCATACGATGCTAGTCGCCAGGGACAGAGCCTTGAACCACGCTAATGACTTCCACTGGCAGAAGTAAAGAGGGAGCCCCGAGTTCTGCCCTGTCCAGGCAATATCTCCCCTCACCCAGCCGTGCCCTTCCCCAGCCGACCTGCAGGAAATCCCAGGGCTCCCTGTCCACCTTCCTTCTTACCTGGACCCCAACAGGACTGACTCCACCTGGCTTTTGATCTCTGCTCACTTCTGCACAGGAAGCCCTAAGGCTTCCTAAACTCAATCCTCATCACCCTGCTTCTCCTCGCTTAAACCTCTGTCCATCTCCTAACCTGACTACCCCTAACTCCCCAGATCCTCTCATTGGGTCCTCTGGAACTCATGGTCCATTATCAGCAAAATCCCTGTATCTTTGGTTGTATCTCTAAACATTTTATTCACCTTTCTGTCCTAACAGAACAAGGAGCCTGCTCCAGAACAAGGAACCGAGTAGAAGATTAATTTTAAAAATAATCATATTATTAGCAAAAACTAGTATACACACTTAACCATGTTCTAGGCACTGTTCCAAGCACTGTACCTATATCGATTCCATTAATCTTCACAACAACCCCATAATTAAAGCCATTACCACACCTATTTTCTGATGAGGAAACTTAGGCATGGAAAGGTGAATCGATTAGCCTAAGTTCATGGAGTTAAAAAGCAGGAGAGCAGGAATACAGGATTCGAATCAAGGCAGTTGAACTCCAAAGCCTGAGCATGGAACAACTGTGATACACTGCATCACAGAATCGTCTTTGGTAGAAGAGAAGATGCCTCCAAAAAGGGGCAATCTGGGCCACCCCAGGCAGGCAGCACTAGGAGTCCAAACCTGTTTGGCTCTAGAATCCACCACTAAGAAAAGCTCCAAACTCCTGCTAAGGACACGGCTTCCTCTGTCATCCTCTCAAGAAGTGCTGTTTTTTTCATTCCCATACCCCTTGTTCCACTAGGCCTTGGGAGGCGGGGGGTCCTCCCTGCTCTTTATTCATCTTCTATACCATTGCTCCCCACTACTCTTGGTTTTGAAGGTCATACTGCCAGACTGAATATTCCACTATGCCTTCTTATAGTAGTCACATCCAAAGACCCCGGGTTGCTCCCCTCATTCCTGCAAGATCTGAGCACCTGCCCATTGTCAGTTCTGATCTCAGGAATTTCACTTTCCACTGAGAAAACCCTTGCAATGCCCTTGACTTGTAGTTCCACGACCTCCTCTCTTCCCATTCTAACTCATCCTAACTCGGCCACTCCCTCCTATGGCCACACCCTAGACCTTTCCATACAGGTCATTCAGTCCTCCATCATCTTAATTCTAAGGATACTACTTTCCAACCACTATCTCTCATCTTTAGTTTGCCAGTTCCAAAAATGATTGACCCCTGTCTAACCACCTGATCATTACCACCTTTTTACTACCCCTCAATTCCTTCATATCCTTACCTTTTTTTTTTACCCTGCTTACATTCAAATACACAATATTATCATGACTCTCTAGCATGCACTCCAAATCCCTTCTTCCTCTCTCCCTAATACTCACCTGAAAAAAACACAACCCTTATTAAATTTCACCCTAACTATTCTGAATCTTCATCCAAGCAACTGAGCTTGCTCTGAAGAGAATTTCACAGCCTCCCGCCAACTCATCTACCAACTTCAGGGCCCTATACTTTGTCTTCCCTTGAATTACCATGGATGAATGGAAAGGCTCCTCTCTAAGGCCAGCCCCTCTGTTTGAATCCCATAGCCTCATTCTCTTTTCAATACCAAAGTCATTATCAGTCAATCATCCCCTTCCCTGCATCATTGGATTTTCCCTCTCTTCTTGATCATTTCCATCAGCTATAACAAAAAGCCTTCCTGCCCCTCCAATCCCTTCCCGCTCCCACCCCATTTCTCTGATCTCCTTAACTACAGTTGTTTCCACGTTCTCTCCTTCCCTTTTCTCTTGAACCCAATCTTCCCTGAATTACTGCCCCATCACTCCACCATAGTTCTCACCCAGGTCATCAATAACTTCTAGTTTACCAAATCCAATGGTCAATTCTCAGTCTTCACCTTACGTAGCCTCAGAAACATTTGACAAAGTGTGTCCCTCCCTTTTCTCTGAAACTTTTCTTTGACTTGCTTCCAGGATGCTCTTCTCTCTAGGTTTTCCTTCTACATCACTGACTGCTTCTTCTTGGTCTTCTCTCCTGGCCCCTGCCCATATCCCAGACCCCAAAACTTTGGACTCAGCCCTCAGCTTTCTTTTATCTGTCAACCTTCCTGTCCAGGGACCTCATGCAGTCTCATGGCATTTACACTGGTGGCTTCCACAATTCTGTCTCCAGCTGGACCTCTCCCCTGAATTCCAGACATCTCAGCTCAACTGTACATCTCAGTTGGATTTCTAATAGGCACCTCAAACTCTACATGAACAAAACCCAACTCCTGATTTGTCCCCAATGCACACACACACAGACACACACACACATGATCTTGCACAATTTTCAGTAATTAGTACCTCAATGCTTCCATCCAAAACCTTGAAGTCATTCTTTCCTCCTCTCTTTTCCCCACTCCCAACACTCAAACAACAAATCCTGTAGATGATGCTGGGAAAGGAGGCCTCATGCACAGTCTTTTAACCCACACTTGGCCACAGAAAATGAACCTTGGGCCTGGAACACTTCCTTACCAAGAGATGGAGCCCCTACTCCCTGTGCCAGGCTTATCAACTTGAGCGGGAATATCTTTTCGTGTTTCATGCACAATGACTGTTCCTTTGTTCCACTTAACCATGTACGTCAACAGCCCTCAGGCATACCCCCAGCTTTCAGTATTTCAGACAACATGGGGGAGAGGTTGGGGTCCTTCCACTGTGGCACTAGAGAGATGTGTAGGCCAGTCGCCCTGTGTCAGCTGCTTGTGGGGACCTGATAGCCATGAGGGACCGATACACACCACTGGATCTGATCTTTCTCTGTCTCTTCCCTATGTAAGTAAAGCGTTATTCCATCCAGAGCCTGACTATGCTGTGTTTTCCTTGGCGACTCCAATACCAAGATGCAATGGGAAGAAGCGTTTAGAGTCCTCCTCTGGGACTGATAACTGATGCCTGGTACTTTGCTCAACACTTTATCTTCCGAATCTGTACAGCATCTGCTTCTTACCACCTTAGTCCAAACTACTCTCACCTGGATTGTGACATAGCACATCCTTGCCTCCACCTTTGCCCCCATGACAGTCTGTTCACATGGCAAACAGAAAAATACTTGAATTCTGCTCAAAAGTAGCTTCCAGTCGTGCTCAGAGTAAGAGCCAGGGCCACCTCTGACCCTCTCTGATTTCATTTTCCACCACTCGAGAACTGGATCACTCTGCATCAGCAACATTCATATCCTTGCTGTTTCTTGAATCTATCAAGCATGTTCCAGCCTCAGAGCCATTATACATTCTGTTCCCTTTTCCCAAAATGCTCTTCCTCCAGATACCTTCATGACATGGCCCCTCACTTTTTTCAGGCCTCTGCTTGAATTCCACTAAACCACCACATTTAGTAGTAACACCCTTTATTCCCATCCCTGGAACAAGAATGGGTATTCTAGGAGACAGGCTAGACTCAGAATAGTGGCTGGAATGTGTACAGGTGAGTTACAGTTATTTGTGGAATGAATGATTCCTGTCCTCATGGAGCTTACACCCTAGTAAGCAGACAAACACTGAATAATTGGTGACATATAAATCACATTGCTGTGAATGATAAGTACAGAATGAATTAAGGGTATATAACTAGCATGTTCAAGGTCCTATGATAAGAAGGATCATGGTTTCCAGACCCTAAGTTGTGTTAAGTCCTTAAGGATCAGATTGATGCCTTACTTACCTCTGTTTAAAAAAAGAAAAAAAAAAGTATGGCATAGACATGCCCAAATTAACTTGTCCTAGGAATTTCCATATTCTCAAGCATTCACTTAACCAGATCGTTCCACCTCTGCTTTTAGCTACATGCAAGGCAGCCTCAGGGAAGATGGTAAAAGAAAGAGGAAACCCCATGCGTCCAACCCTTTAGTACTCAACATTTTCAACAGGTGTAACCATGTCCCCATGGTATGCTCAGGCCCAGGAAAGGTTGGACAGGACCTCCAGCATCGTGTGCCTAGAATAAGCCTTCCCTGTGTCAGATTGAAGGTACCAACAGACACATGGAAGAAGAGGAATGGTCCCATTCCATTTGTGATATCAAAACCTCAAGAGTAAGAAGTGTGCACCTTATACAGTGCGGCACCTAGTGAGAGCTTGATCAAGGATGGATGGATAGATGGATGGATGGATAGATGGAGAGAAGAATGGGCAGGTGGATGGAACGATGGATAGCAAATTAAGAATGTGACAGATGGTTTGCTTCATTTCCCCACTCTGGTTCCTTGCCATGTCCTGTGGAACAACAAGGAAAATTCAAGAAGAATCTACATCAGCCTAGTGATTAGATTCTCAATTCCCATATCTTGGAGTTGGAATACTAGGGAAGAGAACTTTTCACACTCTCTCCAAATAGCATCCGTCTCTTCTTGGACCTTGGTAATTAGGACATCATCTTGGATTGACTTCCCAAAGGTTCTGGGGCTCAAAACCAGCTCATTATGCCATTGGTCATCGTCATCACTTGGCTAAAATAAGCACTTAGGGAGCACGTACTCTACGCCAGACAGGTTGATACGTGTGTAATGCAGATCATCTCATTTAATCTCACCCTCCTCCCACCTTATAAAATAAACACTTATCATTTCTATTTACACACTGGTAAACAGAGACTCACAGAAGATAAGCAAGTTGTTCAAGGTCACAGCTAAAAATGTGACAGGACCAAGATCCAAACCCAAATCTGACCCTGGCTCGTTCCAAACGACCACACTACTGCCCCCACAGGCACCATCTCTGTGCCTAATGCTGTGTGTTATGCATTAAACACATGATCTCAAGGGATCTAATCCTCATGTCAACTCTCAGCCACTTTTTCCAGATGAAAAAACTGAGTCTCAGAGAGGTATGTATAAGCCAGCTGCTGAAAGTCCTAGTGCAAGCGAGTGGCACAAGTGGGTTTCACCCAGGGCTGTCTGATGTCAAATTCCTCATTTTATAAAAGAAGAAGGAGAAGAAAAGAAGACCAAAAACAAAAAAAACAAAGGTATAGTGAAATGCTGAAGGTCAACACCACTAATTAGTAAGAAAAGGGGGACTTGAATCAACACTGTCACCCTCACGGGAGCGTGGCAGTACCCTCCGAGAAGTGTGTCCTGTGCCCACCCCTGACCCCTGCATGCTGGGATGTCCCTTTGTGATGCTGCCTGGGGCTGAGCCGGGTTCCTAGTGGAGACAACCCTTGGCCGGTCTTTCCCGAGGACAGGGCCCAAGTCAGGCAGCCACGGAGCCAGGAAAGGGTGGGGATTCCGCTCTGTTTCTGGGTCATGCTCATTCCCCATGAGATTGCAAAAAGGAAGCCACCTAAAGGCAGCATCCACCGGCCGAGCACTTGACCCAGCAGTCACTGTGTTGGCCTGGGGGATGGAGTATAAAGCATCAGCTGGATGTGAACCACATTTATCTTGTTCTCTGTGCCCCAGAGTGTGTGCAGTTTACTTTCTCCCTGGAGGTGCAATTATTTAACGAAGTGCCGAAGCCTGGAGAAGGTTGCACATTTTAATCAAAGCACCAAACGAGCGAGTCTAGATGACTTTCCAAAATGTATCAGAGGCGAATTTTGCACAGCAATGTCTGGGTATCAGGTAATTAAGTGAAAAGGGGAATAACTTCCCAAGGGGTGTAAACGAACACACTGAGTCAGTCTCACTTCAGTGTTATGCTGAGTAGGGAAAATGGATTTCTGAGTGGACAGCGACCCAGGACTCCTCCTTCAATGTCAAGTCCGGCTTTGTGGGGCGGAGAGCCCAAGAGCAGAGCTGCGGGGCCACGGCGCCCCCTTCAGGTTGAGAGGGGGAAAAACAACCCTTGGAGAGAACCTTGTCCCACGCCCTCCAGTCAAAGGGGAGGGGGAAGCCTGCAGCCCCGAAAGGCAAAGTGAATTTCTCAAGGCCATATGACACCCAGGGGCAGAGCTAAGACCAGTCACTGGCTTTCTGAGTCCCAGTCCTGTGTCACCTCCTGTCGACTAGGCCAGTGCTACGCAGAAGTCAGCTATTAATAACGAAAACAATAATAATGACAATAACTAACACGGTGATAGCTGACATGTATGCGTGTATATGCTCCGTGCTGTGCCTCGTGCCTTGTATCCATTAACTCAGTAAACTCTCCCAAGGACCTCATGGAGACACTAAGAGTATCCCCAGCTTAAAAGTGAAAAAAATAGAGGCAGAAAGAATTGAAGAAACCAGCCCTAAGTTACACAAGTAGAGAGAGTCATAGGCGGGTATTAGACACAGACCCCCTACATGTCATCTAGCTGAACTTGGGCCAGACCTGGGTTCCACGGTCTCTGGGTGTCCAAATCCTACCCCGGGTTCCTAAGGTGAGTCTGAGCCCTTCTGCCTCCAAGGCCCTGTTTCCAAATCTGCTGTCTGTGTTTGGGACCACACTTATCCTGGTGAGCAACTGGGTCTTTTTCTCAGTTCCCACAAAAGCATAACAAAGACAAACAACAAAAGCAGAACAAACAAAATGCAGGATGCATTTGAGCGTGCTGTAAACTTCAGGGTCACAAACACAGAACACGTCCTGGTAATCTACCGAAAACCACTTACTAGACATTTTCTGCAACGGCCCAGAGATTTTTTTTTTTTTTTTTTTTTTTTTACTGGTTTCTTACAGGGGTTTCTTGCTCTTTTCTCTGATGTGTGTCTCAGCTGTGGTTTGCCGCCCCAGGTCTTATCTCCTCCCCTTACTCCACTGTCTCGTGTCCCCTTGCTCATGAGGTGAAAACAAACAATTCGTTTCCTCCGACATCCATGCCCTCAGGGTCTCGCCTTCTGCCCTGGGCAGCTTATCAAGATATTTTCTTGGACTGAGGCAATTTCCTTCTCTGAGAGGGATTCTGGAACTAGCTGCTAAGAAAATGCATTATTCACTGTGTGACACCAATAAATGTGAGGTCCCCACTTGCATTTCTTAAGCTCACATGTGTGTTCATTTGCACAGCATATGGTTTCTACATGATAACCCACCCGGGAAACCAGGTAAGTCAAACATATTCATATATTGTGTTTCCTCTAAAGCTTATCCTTCCTTCACTTGCACCCCCAAGATCTCATCATGATGGAAACTTGATTCTGGCTGAGGCTGAAGGCTGTCCCCCCCACCCACTGACCCCGACCTCTGAGCAGCAGCTCTCAGAGAGCGCAGACAGTGAAAGCTCCTTGAGGGCAGAAGCCTCTTTGGTTCAATTCTGTCTCCCCAGAATCTAGCACCGAGATTGCATACAGAAGGCACTCATTCCCTCACTCGTTCATTCATTCAGCAAACATCTGCTGAGTACCTGTTATGCTCCAGGTCCTAATCTAGGCTTTACAGATATAAGAATAATGAAGGGCTTCCCTGGTGGCACAGTGGTTGAGAGTCCGCCTGCCGATGCAGGGGACACGGGTTCGTGCCCCGGTCCGGGAAGATCCCACATGCCGCGGAGCGGCTGGGCCCGTGAGCCATGGCCGCTGAGCCTGCACGTCCGGAGCCTGTGCTCCGCAATGGGAGAGGCCACAACGGTGAGAGGCCCGCGTACCGCAAAAAAAAAAAAAAAAAAAAAAATGAAGATGTCGTCCCTAAACTCAAGGATGAGTATATATTGGAGGTTCTTGAAATTTGGGGTATATGGGTTACAGTGGGAAATTGTCCTGAAATCCTCCTTCGAGAAAGCAATTGTATTTTGGCATACAGTCCTTGGTAGGTAGCTGCACTGGCCCCAATTCTTCACTTTCTTCTGTCTTATGCCCTTGGCCATGTAGCTCGGCAGGACCTTCCACCATGGGTGGGGTGGGGTGACCTGCCCCACCACTTGGCTTTGAGCTCATCCTCAGACCTTGCTTTGGACAAAGGGGTGTCAGTGAGAATGACACAAACAGAACTTGGAATGGGCTTGCACTTTAGGGCATGTTATCTCACACTGTCCCCACCACCACGAGAAGGACAAGCCTGGACCAGCTCTCTGGCACAGAAGGGAGAGGAGAAACACGGGACCGGAGCCCAGCCACCCCAGCAAAGGCCAACTTAGATCAGCCAACAGCCGGGTGTCCCCAGAGATTTAAACAAGCCCATTCAAGATAAGCAGAACCCCTGGAAGAACCCCAGCTGATTCCAGACACTTAAGGAAGAGTCACTTCCTGTGGGCGGCCACTGGGATGTTGTGGTTGTTTGCCTCCTGTATTACTGTGGCAGTTGGTTAATAACTCAAAATTTTGAGGGCTTTATGAATAGCTTAAACGTCGGTAGATCCCAAGTTGAGAACCCTTGGTCTTCTAAGGGATGCAGTGAAGGACACGGGACCTACAGCAGAGTGTATGAAGCAGTACGAGGGGATAAATCTAGGTGCTTTAAGAGCACCTAACAGGGGCTTGCTGTGAGGCTTGAGATGACGTCCAAACTGAGATCTGAAAAACAGGCAGGAGTTAGTCAACCGCAGGGGGAGAGGAACAGGTCCCAGGAGTGGGACTTAGCACAAAAACCGTGAGATGAGAGAAAGCGTGACCAGTTAGTCATTTTGGTGGGACCGCAAGCATTTCAGCTGAGGTGCTTCAAAAATTGAGAGAGGAGCCTCAAACACTGAAGTTTTGAGGGACGCTGATATATTAAAAGACAAAGATATGCTAAAACAGGGTACAAAAATAGTGGTATAATTTTTTTTTTTTTTTTTGGCGGTACACGGGCCTCTCACTGTTGTGGCCTCTCCCGTTGCGGTGCACAGGCTCCAGACGCGCAGGCTCAGCGGCCATGGCTCACGGGGCCTAGCCGCTCCGCGGCATGTGGGATCCTCCCGGACCGGGGCACGAACCCATGTCCCCAGCATCGGCAGGTGGACTCTCAACCACTGCACCACCAGGGAAGCCCAAAAGTGGTATAATTTAAGTATTCTTTGTGGAACAAGAGAACAGTTTTAACATTGGGAGGAATACAGTGTTCCTATGTAGAGCCTTGTCTGGATGTAACATTAATGCCTAAACATGCCTCTCATGAATGTGAGAACTGGGCCTAGTGGCCTTCCTGCCCCCTGACCCCAACCTCGTCTAAAACAGAGGGTGTGGATACAAAGCTGGATTGGCGAGAGCTGAGACTCAGCAATTCCTTGTTCAACTGAATTAAAAGGATGTGAATAATTTTCAGATGTCAGCAAGGAGAAGATGCACCCAGGCTCAGTGAGGATCCTCTGGAAAGGCCTTCTCATGGCTACAAACTGGAAAGCCCTCAACCCCAACTACAGGGCGTGATGCATGGGCCCCATCTTGGCCAGCTGGGTCACCAAGAGGTCCCCAGCCATCCTGCCAGCCCTTCAGAACAGGTCCAAGTCGCTCACTGCTCCACCGCGAGGTACAGAGGTGACAGCGGTGTCGCATCGCCACCTAGTGGTCACACCCGAGAAGTCACCTGCTCCACCCCAGGGATCCAGGCTCCCACCCAGGTGGGCCTTCACCTTGGGAAAAGTCTGCTAGTGAGTGACAGGGCTTAAAGTTTACATTTATACTATAGAGTTAATATAAAATACATGGCACATTACGCTTATCACATAGTAACTGCAGTTATTTATATCCTCGTTATTATTGCCTTGATGCTGTAGAAATACCTCAGTCTCTTTGAAATTAACTGGGCTGTGGGAACACGAAATTTCTTAAGATGGTTAAGAATCCAACTAGTGGTTACCAGTGAGGAGAGGGAATGGGGGAAGGGTAGGATGGGGCAGGGGATTAAGAGGTACAAACTACTATGTATAAAATAAATAAGCTACAAGGATATATTATACAACACAGGGAATATAGCCAGTATTTTATAATAACTCTAAGTGGAGTATAACCCTTAAAATTGTGAATGACAATGTCGTACACCTGAAACTTATATAATATTGTACCTCAACTATGCCTCAACAGCAAGAAGAATCCATTCCCCCTTTAATTACTCAATAAACACATACTAGGCTTTTAACTCATGCCAGTTCTGTGCCGTGTAACTGAGACAGCGTGAAGAAGATACAAAAATGACCAAGATGTGGTCCCTACTGCAACACATTTCCAGCCCTGAGGGAGAGGTGGGCACGTAAACAGCCAGCTCCCACTTGCTAAACAGAGATGCAGCCGGAGACCTGGCTGTGACAGCCGGAAGTGGCAGCCATTCATTTAGATGCCTGTGGTTTCCCTTCACTCTCACAATAAAATAATGGTCCTTACCATGATCCTGGCCCTGGCTGCCTGTCTGTGCTGTCTCTGGGCCTCTCTCCAACATCTTGGAGAGCTCCTAGCCTTGCCAGTTAATGGGAAGCCTCATGAAGTTGCGGAGCAGGTGGAAGCCCAGGGAGGGTTGGGGGCATCACTTCTGGAGTCAAGGTTCAAGCTGGATGTCCTTGGCCAAGTTGCTTAACCTCTCTGTGTCTTAATTCCCTCATGGGTGAGAAGGAGGCTATTAATAACAGCACCTGCCTCCTGGGGCTGTTGTGAGGGTTGAATGAGTTTATATATAAGGCACTTCCTTAGTTTCTGACGCGTGTTCAATCCCCCACGTTTTCATTACCAACTGTGGTCTGCAGAAGTTCTCTTGACTCTTCACGAGACCTGGGTCCAATTTTAGGCACTTTCCGTGATTAACGCTGGCTCCAACCCCGTTTAAAATGTCACTCTCGTCTATGATTCAGCTTCCCCCACCCAACCATTTAGGGCACTAGGAACTGGGGGTACAAAGAGGTGCCCCTGGTCACCTCCCTTCTCTCTTCTCGCCTTGAATTTTCTCCCTCATCATCCTGTGTGACCTAAATCCTAAAGGGGCTTCTCCCTGGCCTGCGGCCCGGCAGCAAGGGCAGGCGGAAAGAGGACTCCGCTCACCTTACTCACTTTTGACCCCGGGGGTGGTGTGACGGGGAGACAAGAAATATGTTTGATTCACTCTGATGTGCGTAGTCTCTGTGAGGGGAGGACCTCGGGAGAGGTGGTATCCCTAGCTACCGTGGAAAGCTGTTCGGCCTCCCTCTGTCCACCCCAACTGCATCTCAGAAGACGTCTCTGAAGGCAAACCACACAGCCCTTTAGCCCCCAGTTGGTGCCTCGTCTCATCCTCCAGGTTGCCCTCCCACCACCTGGTCTGCTGGGTCGTGAGATGCCCTCGGGCAGGGGTCATCCTGGTAACCACTCTAGCATCAGTTCTGGCAGGTGTGACCTTCACAGTGCTTGTCATATTTCACCCCTCAGGAACAGGAAAGAGGTGGCATTAATGTCTCTGGGACAAAGTAACGAAAGGGACCCGCACATCTTCTGAAAGGTACACATGCATCTTCCGACGGGGAGGGGCACCCAGCACAAGCAGGTTCCTGCTTAGGGCCTCGGCGCTTAGAGAGGCTGCTTGCCTCCCATATATATGCCTCTGAAAGTACGTTGGGGAGAAATTCATTTCTTTGTACCCCAACGAAGCAAAGTGACGTGGAGCGCAGTTTATTGAAACAAGCCTTTTTCTGTCCCAGGGTTTCGGCCGAGGCCCCCAAAGCTGAGAGCCATGCGTGCTGAGAGGACCCATAGGTGCCGGGCCATCTCTTCAGGCCTGGCAAAAGGCGTCACTGCCAAAAGCTACTTCTGTTGTCACTAGGCCACCATCCATCTGCAAGGCAAGGGAGGAAAAGTGATGAGGGCTTTGCAGAGAGGCACTGGTGTCCTGTATGGGCAAAGTAGAGAGGTGCTTCACGGCTACCTCCTCAAGCGGGACAAAGGGCAAAGGCTTTGGAAGAACTACTTGGATCGCTGGATACATGCTTCCTGAAGGCGGGGTGGGAGCCAGACTCAGGCTTCAAGAGGCTAAGGTTAAACAAAGGGGTTGCCGTGGTAGCAAACAGCACCCCTACTGAGGGTGAGACAACAAGCCCCACGATCAGCGGTCCAGGTGGAAGCCTGGAGGGAGAAGCCAGCCAGGAAGCTTCTAGGAAAAGACCCAGTCTGACTGTCGGATGGCGAGACGTTTTTAATTGCTTTATTGAGATACAACTGACAATAAGTATCAATATTTCAATTATATCTCAATAAAACTATTTAAAAATGTTTAACACTCTCAATACACCCTTATTGTCAATTGTATCCCAATAAAACTATTTTTAAAATGTTAATATTTACTGTCAATACACACTTACTGTCAATTCTGTCTCACTTATTACCACACATATTTAAAGGGTACCACCAGCTATACTCACAAAACCACAATCACGGTGAGGAACACATCCATTACCCCCCAATGTTTCCTCCTGCTTCTTCGTAGTTTGTCCCTCCCACCCTACCCCGCTCCTCTATCAAAAGGCAGCCGCTGATCTGCTTTCTGTCGCTGTGAATTAGCTTGTAGTTCTGCGTATTTTATACAAGTGGAATCACACAGTATGTCTCTCTTTTCCGGTCTGCCTTCTTCCATTCGGCATAATTATTTTTAGATTCATCCACGTTGCTGTGTGGATCAATTGTTCAGTATTTTTTTTTATTGCTGAGTGTGTACGAATGTCCCACACTTTGTTTCTTTATTCTTCTATTGATGGATGTTTGGGTTGGAGATGGCAGGAGTTTGACTAATTATCTTCTGCTCCATTATTTTTTAGAACAACTCTGGTGTCACATGTATTGTTTTATAATCAGGATGCAAGGTAATATGGAATCTAAAAAAAAATTGGTTCTGATGAACCTAGGGCAGGACAGGAATAAAGACGCAAACGTAGAGAATGGACTTGAGGACACGGGAAGGGGGAAGGGTAAGCTGGGACGAAGTGAGAGAGTGGCATGGGCATATATACACTACCAAATGTAAAATAGATAGCTAGTGGGAAGCAGCCTCATAGCACGGGGAGATCAGCTCGGTGCTTTGTGACCACCTAGAGGGGTGGGATAGGGAGGGTGGGAGGGAGACGCAAGAGGGAGGAGATATGGGGATATATGTATATGTGTAGCTGATTCACTTTGTTATACAGCAGAAACTAACACAACAGTGTAAAGCAATTATACTCCAATAAAGATGTTGAAAAAGAAATAAAAAATAACGAGGAAGGACTGCCTGGCAGGGGTGAAGGGATCTCAGCAGAGGGGTTGGGGGGTGCCACTGGGCGCAGAGGTGTTGAGACGGAGGACTTGCAAGCAGGCAGCCTGAGGTGGCATCACCAGCTTCAGGGGCTGCAGTCAGATGGCTTCCGGAGGAACTCACGAGAGTGTCACGTGGAGAATGTCCTCTGTGCCACCAGACACCTCCAGTGACAACCGCCATACGAGACCTATTCTGTCCTTCCTCTCCTCCCAGCCCACCCAGGAGGGTCCCAAATTGCTTGCTGGAGGGTTGGGGGAGGTGAGTGGGAAGGAGAGAGGCAGGACTCCCAGCGCTCTCCCCCATCATTGATTGCTGAACCCGGAACAGGCCAAAGTGACAGAAAGAGAGCCTGGAGTTTATTTGTCAGACTGGATTAGATTTTCGAGGACCTGAAAGTAACCAAAGAACTTTTTTTTTTCTTTTGTGGTCTAAGAGTGACCAGAAAAGGTATTGCATTGACCCAAAATGTTATCCAGGGGCAGAGAGCAGGTGAAAATGAGCAGAGGTGAGAGAGAGTGAAGCTGTTTTCGGCTTGAGTCTCACGCATTCAATAAACCAGTCGCCAAAGCTCTGACTGAACTGCACCAGGAGGCTGGAATTTCTGCTCAAAGGAAGATCAAAAGGTTGGCATCCACATACACACTCAGACCTGTAAAAACAAATTTGCTAGAGGTCACCTCTTGATACCTTCGGGGACTCAACTTGAGGCCACAGGCAAAGCTTGTGGAAGCTCAAGACTGTTCAGACCATGGGAAACGGATGCAGACCATCCCCCACTGCTGATTTTCAAACCTAAAACAGGCCAAAGTGATGGAAGAAGAGTCTAGAGCCTATATATTAGACTAGATTCAATTTTGCACATAACAGATTCTCAGTCTATAATGGAACAAAAGATCCAGACTTTTATCATTGCTCCCCATCTGATGGGCCCCCTTAATGCACACGATAATCATAGCTACTTTCATGCTTGCAACAGCCCTAGGAAGTATCCCATTTTACAGATGGACAAACTGTTGTTCATAAATGTTCAACTCCGTGCCCAAGTTCATATAGATAGAAAGCAGCAGAGATGGAATCAAACCCAAGTCTGTTTGGTTCCAAATCCCAGAATCTTCCCACCAGGTGACACTACCACACTGGGCTGTTACTGAGTGCGACGGAGAGTATGGTTAGTGTCAACATTTGAAAGGCTTTTTCTTCTGAAACGCCAGATGGGTGTCACTAAGAGGAAAGGCCAGCAGACTGTCTACCAAGACGTCTCACAAACTGGTATTACTTACCTTGGGGAATTTCCCATGATCCTACTAGGTCTGATATCTGATACTTGGAAAGCTACACAATCTGAAGAGTGACCCATCTCACAGAGACATTTTAACCAAGAAGAGTACACTGGTGTATAAAACCCCAATGCCTGTTTCTTAGTTCACAGGGAGAAATTTCTGATGCTAAGACCTAAAAACTCAGATTCTACAGGATTAGCCCATTCTCTCCCCAAAGGCTGACTCCAAGAGAAGCCAAATCACAATTTGAGAGTCTCTGGAGCACCTAGAGCAGAACGAGGGGAAATTGATAATCCCACGCTTACAGGGACACGCTGAGGTAGCCTGGGGTCTCCATTTCACAAGAGTGATGGTCTTGCCAATGGGACGAGAGATATGTAAAGTGCGTGGGCTCCACTCTCTGCCCCCGTTGCGTGAGAACTTCTGGTCACTGGCTAAGGCTCCCTCTTCCCTGGAGGGTACTGCAATGGACCCTGTGGATCCCTGCCTCCAGTACTCTCGTGTCTTTTTGCTTTCAGAGTTGACCAGTCCTGCCTCTGATGGACACATCCTTTCTTTACGGGAATGCATTCAATCTGGTGGGGCCTCTGCCCACCTGGGCACTGTGCCTTCTCCTTCAGCTGACTCTGTGTATCTTTAATGTTCTCCACCGTGTTACCCTACAGCTTAACTCCCAAAGGGCAATCTTACTCCCTTCATTCCCAAATCCAGAAAAACAAAAGTCTACTGTACCCCAGGAAGGGTGGCTGAGGCAAAGGTATAGAAGAAGGTTCTTGCAGACAAGCACTACATTCTATTATTCTATACTTGACTATTAGATCTTTTAAAGGGGGAACTAGTTTTAATTAAGAGATATACAAGCGTTGGGTGCAGAGAACCCAAAAAGGAAGGGATGAGTATTAACTCCCAAATGTTTAATAAGGGCCTGGATCTATGCTCGGGGTTTCAATCAGCACAGCAATCCTAGGAAATAACTATTAGCATGCCTGTTTTATAGTTGAGAAAACTGAAACCCAGGTTAAGTAACTACTAGTTTTGGGAGAGCTGGGATCTCTACATTGGCCTGTCTGACTCTCAGAGTCCACTGGAAGCACAAGAGTCAAAGAAAAGTGCTGACGTATGTGAAGATGTTTTGTGAGCTGATAATGAGGTTACATAGGTGCCGTGTCTGAAACTGAAAGGAAAAGAAAATTAGAAACAGACCATACTTCCCAATTAGCAGACTGCTTTTTCAGCGAAAACAGGAGTTGCTTTCTAGAATGTTTTGCCAAGAGTGTCTGATATCTGGACTGGCTGCATCTCCACAGGGGCATCATTTTTTTTTTTTTTTTTTACATCTTTATTGGAGTATAATTGCTTTACAGTGGTGTGTTAGTTTCTGCTTTATAACAAAGTGAATCATTTATACGTATACATATGTCCCCATATCTCTTCCCTCTTGCATCTCCCTCCCTCCCACCCTCCCTATCCCACCCCTCTAGGTGGTCACAAACCACAGAGCTGACCTCCCTGTGCTATGCGGCTGCTTCCCACTAGCTATCTATTTTACGTTTGGTAGTGTATATATGTCCATGCCACTCTCTCACTTCGTCCCAGCTTACCCTTCCCCCTCCCCGTATCCTCAAGTCCATTCTCTAGTAGGTCTGTGTCTTTATTCCTGTCTTACCCCATCACAGGGGCATCATTTAAATCCAGCCAGATGGAGTCTTCCTGCTACACACAAGCTCAGCAGCCCTTCACTTAATTCCATCCTGAATCTCTAGGGCGAGGAGGAGAAGGCTCCCAAGCTCCTTCAAACATCAAAGGAAAAAAAATGTTTCCACCAGAAGCCCAGGACTGTGGTCACGGCCGTGCCCAGAGCTCACCCACCTCTGTAGACGGCGAATCCTTTAAAGGAATAAGAAGCTGCTCAAAGGGCCAGGGACACAGCTTGCTGTGGGTCATGGCTGGGATGAAGCCCACTGGAAATCTCCAGCTGCTCCCATCACTCAGGCCCTGAAAACCACTGTCCTGGCAGCTCCTCCTTGGCAGCCTCCATCTTCCTGCACTTGGCTCCCAACTCTTATCATTTTATGCGGTGAGAAAAGAAAGACAGCAAGAAACCCGGGGCGGTTCCCACTTTAAGAGACAGAAAGACACAAAATATGGGGGAGAAGAAGCAAGAAAAGATTATGGATCGTCATCGGGGCGTACGGCGCGTTTCTGACTCCTGGCACGAGTGCGCTTCTGCTGGCAAGACGTAGTAAGCACCCCCCGCCCCTCACTTAGAAGCACTCGTGTATTCGCTTCATGGTTCCAAGCTATCGAGATCTGGAAGGACAGGAAAAGGAAAGGAGGAAGCGTAAGGAGGAAAAGCAAGAAAATGGGCATTTATCAAGTTTAAAAAAACATCTGATTTCACGTAATCCTCCAAACAGTACTATTATTACCTATATTTTATGGAGAAGGAAACTGAAATACAGAGAACTTAAATATAGACCTGGTAGGATGGAACCCAAGCCTGGAGGACTGGAAAGTCCATACTCTATGCACTAAAGCACAGATTCAGGAGATCTTTCTGTGCCCATCAGAGAAAGAAAATTTACAAGTTTCCTCATTTAGCACCCAAGTTTCCTAAGCTGAAATGAGTATTTTTAAAGATGCTATACGTCAATATTTTGTCCTTTGTCCCCATTTTGCCAAGCTACACCTGGTAGGCAGAAAGATGTCCATGCCCTAATCCCTAGAACCTGTGAATTTCTAGGTTCCATGGAAAAGAGGAACTAAGGTTACTAGTCAGTTGGCCTTGAGATGGGGAATGAGCCTGACTTATCCAGGTGGGCCCAATGCAGTCACAAGAGGCCTCAGAAGTGACAGAGGGACGTAGAAGAGAGAGTCGGGGACAGAGAGATGACAACAGAAGGAGCGTCAGAAAGCTGCTATCTTGCTGGCTTTGAAGATGAAGAAAGAAGCCAGGAGACAGGGAACGTGAGTACCTCCAGAAGATAGAAAAGGACAAGGAAATGGATTCCTTCCTAGAGCCGCCAGAAGGAATACAGCCCAGCCCACCCCTTGATCTTAGCTCAGTGAGACCCACGTCAACTTGAACTTCCAACCTTCAGAACTACAGGTAATAAAATTATATTGTTTTTGCACCACTAAGTGCGGTAATCTGCTTCAGCAGCAACAGAAAACTAATACAGCACATGGAACCCAAGTTATCACACAGCAAGGTGCCAGCTTTCATGGTGCAGGCCCCAGCTCCTAGAGGCCACCTCCCGGCTCGAATCCCCCCACCCCCAACCGTGTCTGCCCGAGACAGCCTGACTGATCAACTTTCTCACTCACAGTAAGATGATCTCGCCAAGGCAAACTGAAATAGTACAGTCTGTTGGCTAAAATTTCATCCTCGTTAGGAATGGTTTGGTTGCATATCCCTACTCACTGCAGCTTGTTAAAAAGGAATGTCATTTAGAAGCAGAGTGAGACTTAAGGAACAAGAAAAATCAGCAGATCTCTCTCTCCTCCCTTCCCCTCTCCCCCCCCCCCCCGCCGCTTTTCTACACATATCTTATTTATTCTTCTCTTCTGGCAGACACTTAGTTGCTCACCCCTCTGTTTGCACAAGGCTGCAGCATGGCCACCCCTAGGTGATGGTCTCTGTCCCAGTGACCTTCCAGCCTCCCAGCTTGGTGCCCCCCACACCCAAATGATGCAGTCTCCCCATCTCTGTTCCAAATGCTCAGAACACAGAGAAACTCAGAAAACAGCCCTCGTCTGCTACTGGATTGTATTCAATCCAGTAGGCATTCCATTGGAATATCAGTCTGGTATTCACCCCCGACTCTCAGTCCTGGATAGCAGGGCGGGGCTGGGAGCAAGGGCACCTGCTACAAAGGCCTGCAGCACCCCAGGCTGCAGGTTGGGCGAGATCTTTGAGAAGGCGTGGGGAGTAGGGAGGAAATGACTGGCATCCTCCGTACATCTGCTAACTCTAGGGATGGCCTTATCTTTGGAAACAGAAATGCATCATTTCTGGCGGCTGAGCTGCCCTCCTCCCTGCCCAGGCCAAGTTGAGCCCCCGTTTGCATCCGTGACAACGTTTTCCGTCCCTTCATTCTCTGATTGACATACTGTCTTTTAAGGTGTTAATCTATCCAACCAAGTTGCATTCAAACGCTGCTGGTCTGGCAGCCGCTGCGTCCTTCTGGTGACTTTGCATATTTCACCGTTTAACTCTCAAAGGAAGAGCATGATTGTCTGGCTCTTGCAAGAAGGGGCGACTCACTGTGGGCCCTGAGTTCCGATGATTATAATCATTAATCATAATAATCTGAATAACAACAAGTTTATTTAGGGTTTCAGAGTTCAGAAAATGCAGTCCCTACAATAATGTAATGTGGTAGAGAAGATAAGCAATAACAGAGATCATGAAAATGAGTCTCGGAGAGCTGGAATGATTTGGGCAAGGCTCCAGAGCATTGCGGGGTGCTCTGAGCTAAAGCAAATAATGACAAAGTAATGCCAGCTACTCCACATTTGCTATTTCTCATCCTCACACTCACTGGACCTTTCAGGTAAGGCTTTGGCCAAAGTCCCACAGTTACAGGAGCATCTGATTTGAAAGCCTGGGCTCATCACCAAGGACCCCATCTGTGTCCCTAAATTCTCAGAAGTGCCTTAGATGAGCCCTTCCTGTCCGTCCTTCAAAGCTCAGATCAGACACCACCTCCTGCACGAAACCTGCCAAGGGGGTCCTCCTCGCTAGGGGCCAAGTCCCAGCCTGGGCCACCAAGACAGCTGGCTTCCTGAGGAACCGGCGTTTATGTTGAGACCTGGAGGACGCATGGAGTAGAGATTGAGGGCATCCCAGGCAACTGCATGGCAGGGGCAGGGACCCAAGAGAGGATGGCATGTCCAGGAACTGGAAGTTTCCTGGGGTGACTGGAGCACAGAAAGCAAAGGGATGAGAGGCCAGAAGAAGCCTAGAAAATCCGTCAGGGCCTTTGGGCTGGCTTAGGAATCTGGGGCTGTATCCTAGTGTCACAGGGAGTCTGGGGTGGGGTTAACATGATAATGCCAGGATGTGAGCAAAAACCATTTGGCTTCAAGGAATGGAAATCAGCTCAAGGTAGCTCAAGTGAAATGGGGGAATTTCTTATAAATTCCCAGAAACTTAATGAAATCTCAGAGCATAAATGGTTCTCAGGAAGGGCCTGGAGTCAGAATCTGGAAAACTCTTCCGGAATCCAAGAGTTAGTCTCTGTCTGTCATGTATGCCTCTCTGTGCGTCTGCTTTGTTATTTTCTCTTTCTCTGTTTCTCCAAAGGCAGGGGAGACAATGGCCCTCAGGTTATAAGTTATAGTTCCAGTCATACAGAGAGGCACAACGGTGTTTATGAGTCACAATTCAAAATGCCTGGAGAAAGAATCCAATTGAGTCAGCCTGGTATTCAATTATTTACCCCTAATTCACTGACCTATGGGTGAGCTCCAGGAAGCTCACGGTGTCATAATACAAATGTGCCTTCCAGGAGATGGGGCGGGTCTCGGAGAAGCGGGGACGCTGGATCGTAGGCTCAGCAGACCTCAAATGGCATCTACTATAGACATAATCAGATCTGAAGTTTACACAGATGACCATATCTGTCCCGTGGAGAAAGGATGGCAGGGGCACTCCAGTGGGATTAGAGACACCAGAAAGGTACCCCATCCAAGTAAGAGAAGGTGAGGACTTCGGTCACAGTGGTGGCTGTGGTGTTGGGGAAATGCTTGAGAGATATTGGGGAGTTTCAACTAACAAACTGTAGAACAAACTAGCAAACAACAGGTATTGGGGAAGTCCAACTAACAAGACAGTGATTTGTTGGACACAAGGTCTAAGGGAGAAGAATGTCAGGTGATCGTCAGGTTTATGGTTTTACCAACTGGGTGGACAGTAATGTCATTGATAAAACATGGCAGACATTGGGAGAGAAGGGGGTTGGGTGGGCACAGTTCAGAGAATGGTGAGTTCTGTTTGGGACAGGTGGAGCTTCGGTTGGCCTGTGTTGTATGCAAGTGGAGGTGGCCAGTGGGCTGTTGGACGTATAGGTCTGGAAGACAGGGCTGTTCTTAAGACACTGGCAGAGGGTGGTAATTAAAACCATGGAAGTGAAAGAAATGGCCTGGAAATAGTGGAGTTTAATAACTGCAATGGTTGTACCCTTTCGTGCTTGCTGACTCGCAGCTGTGAGCACCACGCCAAAGCATACCAGCCCAGGCTTTCACAGAGAAAGAAACTGAGGTTTAACGAGAAAAGGTTTGGATAAAAGTCCATAAGCCAGTGGCAGGAGAGCTGCCATTAGACCTCAAGTCTCTTTATTCCCAAACCTGACGTTCGATTCTATGTTATCACCACTAACTTTTCCCTAGAATTGTGATGAGACACAAATACTTGTCACGAATGAGTAGGGAAATCCTGGATTTGTTCAGCAATTGTTCCGGTACAACAACGGCCATATGGTTAGAAAGAGATGCCGTCCTCCATGGAAAAGCTGTACGATTTTATCATTTAATGTATTATAATAATGTATGTATTATTATGTATTATTAATGTATTTAATGTATTATTATAATGTATTATTTAATGTATTATTATGTATTTAATGTATTATTTAATGTATTATTATTAATGTATGTATTCTAATGAAGGCTGTTTCAAGGCTCTCCCAGCAGACAAACTCTGAAATGTTCCCAGGTGAACCCCACTGTGAGGGATCTGTTTCAAGACAAGGAGGATCCATCTCCGTGACTTTTCCACACGCATAATATTCTAGGTACAAGACACGATAATTAATCACGTGTTCTTACAAACTGGGTGACAGTTACAGCGGAGGTTGCTAAGCAATCCTGAGAACGCTCCCCTTATGAGATGTAGTTTTCATATTTTGTGACAATGGTCGGAAAAAGCAGCACATAATGACTCCATGTGGATGAGGTCCCTGCTAGTTATGTTTTAATTATTAACCCAATTATATGGGTGAAGTAATAGGTGGTAATTTCACCTCTTCACTGCCACGTAATTCCTGCTCTTTAGAAGCCATTTGAGGGGTTTGTTCTAGAATACACCCAGCTACAACCGGGTCCCACCTCCTGGGTTCCTAACCTCGTTTCCCTGAAGCTCTAAGGCAGGAATGGGTTGGAGGGTGGTCAGGAAAAGAAGCCATGTGTCCTGGTAAACTGTCGTGATTTGGATGCATGAGACAGCAGCGAGCAGAAGTGGCCCAGGTGGGGCCCAGCTCCGCACGTAAAGCTCGGTGTGCTAAGCACCGTCTTCACACCATGTGGCTACCTCGTTCTCAATTCCAGAAATTTGAGGGGAGGATGGAAAGGGTGAATAATCTGCTTGGTTTGGGGGGATTTTTCTGGACACCCCTCCCCACACTTAAGAGATGGAAATATGGTAAGTCCCCTACATATGAACAAGTTCTGTTCCGAGAGCATGTTCATAAGGCCAATTTGTTCATAAGTCCAACAAAGTTAGCCTAGGTACCCAACTAACACAGTCGGCTATACTGTACTATAAGAGGTTTATAATACTTTTCACACAAATAATACATAAAAAAATAAGGAAGACATTTTTAATCTTACAGTACAGTACCTTGAAAAGGACAGTAGTCCAGGACAACAGCTGGCACACAGGGGCTGGCATCGAGTGAACAGGCAAGAAGAGTTACTGACTGGAGGAGGGAGAGGAGGACGTTGGTGGAACGCACGTTTGCATCTTTGAAAGTTCACAACTTGAAGGTTCATATGTAGGGGACTTACCGTAGGGGTTCAAGGCTTCTGTAATTAGTATTCCTTCCCCTATTGCCTTTCTTGAGCTTTACGTGGTCTTACAGAGCCACTCAATTCCCCTTAGAATGATCATGGGATCTATTTAACTCTGATATTTCTCTGACTTACCAGTAGCAGCTAGACCTTGTGGGGAGGACAGAACCTGACGGAGGAAGGAAAGATGGGAGATCATGGGGAGGATGGTGACCCAGGGAAAACACATCTCAGGATTTTTCTCGGAAGCCACATGGTCAGGAGTGTGGTCAACTTCAAAGGTGATTCAGGGAGCCATGTGGAAACCAGCCTTCAAGCCTAGATCCTGCAGCCGAGATCAGGAGGTGAAGCTTAATTCCAAACCCAATGCAGTGGAGGTGCTGAGCCACTGATGATATGGTTAGTACCTCAATCAAAGTTGGTTTCTTAAAAAATGGGACAAGAGAGACAACTGCATTTGTGACCTTTGTGAATATAAACATATATATAGGTATTTAGCAAATGTGGCTCATTCTACACTTTTTACTGTTTTGTAAACTGTGGGTTTTTTTTTTTTTTCATTTAACAATACATCATGAGAAAGAAAAACGAAGCTGGAGGAATCAGGCTCCGGGACTTCAGACTATACTACAAAGCTACAGTAATCAAGACAATATGGTACTGGCACAAAAACAAAAATATAGATCAATGGAACAGGATAGAAAGCCCAGAGATAAACCCACACACATATGGTCACCTTATTTTTGATAAAGGAGGCAAGAATATACAATGGAGAAAAGACAGCCTCTTCAATAAGTGGTGCTGGGAAAACTGGACAGCTACATGTAAAAAAATGAAATTAGAACACACCCTAACACCATACACACAAAAAAACTCAAAATGGATTAAAGACCTAAATGTAAAGCCAGACACTATAAAACTCTTAGAGGAAAACAAAGGCAGAACACTCTATGACATAAATCACAGCAAGATCTTTTTTGACCCACCTCCTAGAGAAATGGAAATAAAAACAAAAATAAACAAATGGGGCCTAATGAAACTTAAAAGCCTTTGCACAGCAAAGGAAACCATAAGCAAGATGAAAAGACAACCCTCAGAATGGGAGAAAATATTTGCAAATGAAGTAACCGACAAAGGATTAATCTCCAAAATTTACAAGCAGCTCATGCAGCTCAATATCAAAAAAACAAACAACCCCATCCAAAAATGGGCAGAAGACCTAAATAGACATGTCTCCAAAGAAGACATACAGATGGCCAAGAAGCACATGAAAAGCTGCTCAACATCACTAATTATTAGAGAAATGCAAATCAAAACTACAATGAGGTATCACCTCACACCAGTTAGAATGGGCATCATCAGAAAATCTACAAACAGCAAATGCTGGAGAGGGTGTGGAGAAAAGGGAACACTCTTGCACTGTTGGTGGGAATGTAAATTGATACAGCCACTATGGAGAACAGTATGGAGGTTCCTTAAAACACTAAAAATAGAACTACCATATGACCCAGCAATCCCACTACTGGGCATATACCCTGAGAAAACCATAATTCAAAAAGAGTCATGTAGCACAATGTTCACTGAAGCTCTATTTACAATAGCCAGGACATGGAAGCAACCTAAGTGTCCATCGACAGATGAATGGATAAAGAAGATGTGGCACGTATATACAATGGAATATTACTCAGCCATAAAAAGAAATGAAATTGAGTTATTTGTGGTGAGGTGGATGGACCTAGATAGAGTCTGTCAAACAGAGTGAAGTCAGAAAGAGAAAAACAATTACTGTATGCTAACACATATATATGGAATGTAAAAAAAAAGAAAAGAAAAGGTTCTGAAGAACTTAGGGGCAGGAAAGGAATAAAGACACAGCCATAGAGCATGGACTTGAGGACATGGGGAAGGGTAAGCTGGGATGAAGTGAGAGAGTGGCATGGACATATATACACTACCAAATGTAAAACAGACAGCTAGTGGGAAGCAGCCACATAGCACAGGGAGATAAGCTCGGTGCTTTGTGACCACCTAGAGGGGTGGGATAGGGAGGGTGGGAGGGAGACGCAAGAGGGAGGAAATATGGGGATATATGTATACATATAGTGGATTCACTTTGTTATAAAGCAGAAACTAACACACTATTGTAAAGCAATTATACTCCAATAAAGATGTTGAAAAGTATATATATACCATGAACCTCTATATCAATATTTATTTTGTCATTTTGTCATTTAGCAGATGCATAGTCTTAAAATGTATTTCATTATATTCCATTGTTTTCAAATTTTCACTGTAAAACACAGTATGGAGCTGAACATCCATCTTTTTCCACTGCCCCAATATGCTGCTGCAATCATACTACATTCCCATATGGGTTTGTTCTAGACTGTTCTGTGCCATCTACCCTTCACGCTGGTAATACAGCATGTTGTTTTCATTATTATAATTTTGTTATGTATTTCTCCACCTCCAAACGCCTGACTCTAATTTAAAAATTTCTAGGCTGTTCTCATAACTTTTCTATTCCAGATGAATTTTTTTCTTCAGTTTGAAAACTCCCACAAAAAAATCTGGTAGGTTCCTATTGGAATTTCTTATTTATTGATTCATTTGTGTAGAATCAAGCTACTAAATAGTAGTGGGACTTCCCACCAGGAACACAGCATATTTCTGTTTATTCATATCTTCCTGTGTCCCGAACAATTTTATACTTTTTCTTCATATCCAAAGTCTGACATTTTCTAACTGGTTAGCCCTGGTATATAAAAATGCTTTTGAATTTTTGAATGTTGCTTTTTTTTTTTTTTAAATCCTCTCTTGTTTTTTTTCTTTTGGAGTGCTTCTCTTTTTCATACTGGTTCATGTATTAATTAGAATTTCCCAGGTTCCAAAGAAGCAATCGCTTCTGGTGATGGTGGTAAGAAGGTAAGAAACACAGAAACAGCTAAAGAGTTGGATGTTATGGAGGAAAAGAAGTTGACAGAGAATTCAAAATCAAGGTCTCTCAAATGACCCGATTAAATGTCCTTCCCTCAACTGTAGGTTCCAGTAATCGCAGCCCACACACTACCAAGGTCACGACTCAGACCCTCCCGATACCGCGAGCTTTTCCCTGCCTCAGCATTTGCTACACACAGCTTCCTCCTGGCTTTTTCTAACTTCCTCCCACTATCAACTCCTAAGTTTCTCTGTGTGTTTGCATCCATACTCTCAGGGAGAGAGGGTGAAGGTCTTTGTTTAATCACAAGCCTTCCTGCTGAGGACCCTAGACCCAGCACTAAATGGTTATTCGGCCTTCAGATCGGCTGCTCCAAAGCCATCCGCTCTGACCACAGTACAGGACGGCTCATAGTATAGATCAGGGCTTCTCAAACAAGAAGGCACACACAAATCATCAAGGTAGCCTCTTTAACGCAGATTCCCTTGACCCCACAGACGTCTTCGCTTTGGGGGAGGGGCACAGCTGGAAGAGGGCCATGGAAGGGTCCTCCAAAGAATCAACACTCAAAGCGGGGTCCAGCAGCAGCAATATCCCCTGGGAGCTTGTTAGAAATGCAAATTCTGGGCCGCACTGCACTCCTGCTGAACCAGAATTGGTGCAGGCAAGCCCAGCAATATTTGTTTCAACGTCCTCTCCAGGTGACTCGTATCATACCAAGGTCTGAGAAACAAGGTTCTAAAGCAGGGCCTCTTCCTACCCTCTTCACTGGTATATTATCGGTAAGGACTGTTTCTAGTTCACAAGACAGAAACTCATCTCACACGGGCTTAAGGGAGAATAGGGAATGTATTAGCTTACGTAAGCGAAGAGTTTGTGAGTATGCAGATTTAGCATCGCTGGAGCTGGGGCCAACCGCAGTCCACGGACCAAACCGGCCCGCTGCCCGTTTTTGTAAATAAAGTTTGATGGGAACACAGCCACACACATTCTTTCAGGAATTGTCTATGGCTGCTTCTGCACTGCGACAGCAGACTTGAGTAGTTGTGACACAGACGTTAGCGTCCACAAAGCCTAAAGTATTTACAGAAAAAGTTTGCTGAGCCCTACCCTTAAGCATGGGGCCCAGGACAGGGACCCCTCCTGCCCAGGTGTAAGTGAATGACAGCAGTGAACGATGCACAGCCTGTGGGCTGTTATACCTTGTTCATTCAAGGGCAGGAAAGCCAGTAGTTTTAGTGCTCAACCATGATGCACACAGGCACACACATTTATGTATATATGTACACAAACGTGTGTGTATACACTTGCACACACATATATGTATATGTATAAATATTATATATTATTAAATAGATATAAAGCATCCCTTTATGCTCAATTAATGCATTGCCTAGTGCAGATTTATATAGCAACATTTGAAGCACTTCACCTACCATCCCTGAAGTGTAGATTCCTAATTAGGGTGTATGACATACAGAAATAAATATTTTGTCTCTGTCCACAGTTGCTGGCTCACAGCTGCTAAAAACCTTGGAATCTCTGGAGTGATCAGCGTCTTTTCTATGCTAATAAGATGACTGGTGGCTGGGGGCCCCTAGGCAGCTTCAGGATGGTGGCAGGTCTCCAGAAAGATCAAGACATGATTAGAGGGCTGGAACTTTCAACCCCACTCCCTGACCTCCACGGAGGGGACAGGGGCTGGAGATTGAGTTCAGTCACCAATGGCCGGTGATTTAATCAATCATGTCCATGAAATGGAACATCCATAAAAACCTTGAAATGGAGAGGTTCAGAGAGCTTCAGGGTTAGTGAACACACTGAGGGGCTGGGAGGGTGGTGAGCCAGAGAGAGCGTAGAAACTCTGCTACCCCCACTACATCCCTGTACCTCGCCCTGTGCGTCTCTTCCATCCAGCTGTGCCTACATTGTATCCTTTACAGTAAACTGGTAAACGGAAATCAAGTGCTTCTGTGAGTTCTGTGACCCGTTCTAACAAATTATGAACCTGAGGAGGGAGCTGAGGGGTAATTAGTGTCAGAATCAAACTGACACCCAGTTGGGTATCCAGAGATTTGGAAAACATCTCAGAGGGGGCCTCAAACATTAACTTTAATCTACATTATCCCAGGAGTAATTACTTTGTAACTCATCTATAATACACTGTTAATTCAGAAGTTTTTGAAGATAAGTTATAGATGCTGTAACCGTAGCCACAGAACTTGTAAAAATGAGCTGAAGTTGCTGGCCTTGTTGAAGTCTACACGAAGTCCTTCTTTAGGTGGGGGATTTGTGGACATTGAGGGGAGAGCCAAGTTTCACAGCACAGTTGGTGCAGGGAGAAGCAGAGAAATCACTAGATTTAGCATTACTTCAGCAGTTCATGGAGCCGGGGCGACCGTGTGACTATAACCCACACCCAGAGCAGAAACTCGGCAAATAGCAGAAATCCTAAGAAGGACATTGTGGGGTTTTAAAAAATATTTATTTATTTATTTACTTATTTAGGCCGTGCTGCGCCTTAGTTATGGCATACAGGATTTTATTTTATTTTATTTTGAATTTTATTTATTTTTTATACAGCAGGTTCTTATTAGTTACCTATTTTATACATATTAGTGTATATATGTCAACCCCAATCGCCCAATTCATCACACCACCACCACCACCCCTGCCACCTTCCCCTCTTGGTGTCCATATGTTTGTTCCCTACATCTGTGCCTCTATTTCTGCCCTGCAAACCAGTTCATCTGTACCATTTTTCTAGGTTCCACATATATGCGTTAATATATGATATTTGTTTTTCTCTTTCTGACTTACTAGATCCATCCAGGTCTCAACAAACGACTCTAGATCCATCCACGTCTAGATCCATCCACGTCTCAACAAATGACTCAATTTCGTTCCTTTTTATGGCTGAGTAATACTCCATTGTATATATGTACCACAACTTCTTTATCCATTCATCTGTCAATGGGCATTTACGTTGCTTCCATGACCTGGCTATTGTAAATAGAGCTTCAGTGAACATTGGGGTGCATGTATCTTTTTGAATTATGGTTTTCTCTGGGTATATGCCCAGTGGTGGGATTGCTGGGTCATATGGTAGTTCTATTTTTAGTGTTTTAAGGAACCTCCATACTGTTCTCCATAGTGGCTGTATCAATTTACATTCCCACCAACAGTGCAAGAGTGTTCCCTTTTCTCCACACCCTCTCCAGCATTTGCTGTTTGTAGATTTTCTGATGATGCCCATTCTAACTGGTGTGAGGTGATACCTCATTGTAGTTTTGATTTGCATTTCTCTAATAATTAGTGATGTTGAGCAGCTTTCATGTGCTTCTTGGCCATCTGTATGTCTTCTTTGGAGAAATGTCTATTTAGGTCTTCTGCCCGTTTTTGGATGGGGTTGTTTGTTTCTTTAATATTGAGCTGCATGAGCTGTTTATATATTTTGGAGATTAATCCTTTGTCCGTTGATTCATTTGCGAATATTTTCTCCCATTCTGAGGGTTGTCTATTTGTCTTGTTTATGGTTTCCTTTGCTGTGCAAAAGCTTTGAAGTTTCATTAGGTCCCATTTGTTTATTTTTGCTTTTATTTCCATTACTTTAGGAGGTGGATCAAAAAAGATCTTGCTGTGATTTATGTCAAAGAGTGTTCTTCCTATGTTTTCCTCTAAGAGTTTTATAGTGTCCGGTGTTACATTTAGGTCTCAAATCCATTTTGAGTTTATTTTGGTGTATGGTGTTAGGGAGTGTTCTAATTTTATTCTTTTACATGTAGCTGTCCAGTTTTCCCAGCACCACTTATTGAAGAGACTGTCTTTTCTCCATTGTACATCCTTGCTTCCTTTGTCATAGATTAGTTGACCATAGGTGTGTGGGTTTACCTCTGGGCTTTCTATCTTGTTCCATTGATCTGTGTTTCTGTTTTTGTGCCAGTACCATATTGTCTTGATTACCGTAGCTTTGTACTGTAGTCTGAAGTCAGGGAGTCTGATTCCTCCAGCTCCGTTTTTTCCCCTCAAGACTGCTTTGGCTATTCGGCGTCTTTTGTGTCTCCATACAAATTTTAAGATTTTTTTGTTCTAGTTCCGTAAAAAATGCCATTGGTAATTTGATAGGGATTGCAGTGAATCTGTAGATTGCTTTGGGTAGTATAGTCATTTGCACAATATTGATTCTTCCATCCAAGAACATAGTATATCTCTCCATCTGTTGGTATCATCTTTAATTTCTTTTATCAGTGTCTTATAGTTTTCTGCATACAGGTCTTTTGTCTCCCTAGGTAGGTTTACTCCTAGGTATTTTATTCTTTTTGTTGCAGTGGTAAATGGGAGTGTTTCCTTAATTTCTCTTTCAGATTTTTCATCATTACTGTATAGGAATGCAAGAAATTTCTGTGCATTAATTTTGTGTCCTGCAACTTTACCAAATTCATTGATTAGCCCTAGTAGTTTTCTGGTGGCATCTTTAGGATTCTCTATGTATAGTATCACGTCATCTGCAAACAGTGACAGTTTTACTTCTTCTTTTCCAATTTGTATTCCTTTTATTTCTTTTTCTTCTCTGATTGCCATAGCTAGGACTTCCAAAACTATGTTGAATAACAGTGGTGAGAGTGGACATCCTTGTCTTGTTCCTTATCTTAGAGGAAATGCTTTCAGTTTTTCACCATTGAGACTGATGTTTGCTGTGGGTTTGTCATATATGGCCTTTATTATGTTGAGGTAGGCTCCCTCTGTGCCCACTTTCTGGAGAGTTTTTATCATAAATGGGTGTTGAATTTTTTCGAAAGCTTTTTCTGCATCTATTGAAATGGTCATATAGTTTTTATTCTTCAATTTCTTAATATGGTGTACCACATTGATTGATTTGCATATATTGAAGAATCCCCGCATCCCTGGGATAAACCCCACGTGATCATGATGTATGATCCTTTTAATGTGTTGTTGAATTCTGTTTCCTACTATTTTGTTGAGGATTTTTGCATCTATATTCATCAATCATATTGGTCTGTAATTTTCTTTTTTTGTAGTATCTTTGTCTGGTTTTGGTATCAGGGTGATGGTGGCCTCATAGAATGAGTTTAGGAATGTTCCTTTCTCTGCAGTTTTTTGGAAGAGTTTGAGAAGGATGGGTGTTAGCTCTTCTCTAAATGCTTGATAGAATTCACCTGTGAAGCCATCTGGTCCTGGACTTTTGTTTGTTGGAAGATTTTTAATCACAGTTTCAATTTCATTACTTGTGAATGGTCTGTTCATAGTTTTTGTTTCTTCCTGGTTCAGTCTTGGAAGGTTATACCTTTCTAAAAATTTGTGCATTTCTTCCAGGTTGTCCATTTTATTGGCATAGAGTTGCTTGTAGTAGTCTCTTAGGATGCTTTGTATTTCTGAAGTGTCTGTTTTAACTTCTCCTTTTTCATTTCTAATTTGATTGATTTGAGTCCTATCCCTCTTTTTCTTGTTGAGTCTGGCTAATGGTTTATCAATTTTGTTTATCTTCTCAAAGAACCCGCTTTTAGTTTTATTGATCTTTGCTATTGTTTTCTTTGTTTCAATTTCATTTATTTCTGCTCTGATCTTTATGATGTCTTTCCTGCTGCTAACTTTGGGCTTTGTTTGTTCTTCTTTCTCTAGGTCCTTTAGGTGTAAGGTTAAATTGTTTCAGATTTTTCTTGTTTCTTGAGGTAGGCTTGTATAGCTATAAACTTCCCTCTTAGAACTGCTCTTGCTGCATCCCATAGGTTTTGGATTGTTGTGTTTTCATTGTCATTTGTCTCTAGGAGTTTTTTGATTTCCTCTTTGATTTCTTCAGTGATATCCTGGTTATTTAGTAATGTATTGTTTAGTCTCCATGTGTTTGTTTTTCTTACTTTTTTTTCCTGTAATTCCTTTCTAATCTCATAGCCTTGTGGTCAGAAAAGATGCTTGATATGATCTCAATTTTCTTAAATCTACTGAGGTTTGATTTGTGACCCAAGATGTGATCTATCCCGGAGAATGTTCTGTGCACACTTGAGAAGAAAGTGTAATCTGCTGTGTTTGGATGGAATGTCCTACAAGTATCAACTAAATCTCTCTGGTCTATTGTGTCATTTAAAGCTTCTGTTTCCTTATTTATTTTCACTTTGGATGATCTGTCCATTGGTGTGAGTGAGGTGTTAAAGTCCCCCACTATTATTGTGTTGCTGTCAATTTCCTCTTTTATAGCTGTTAGCAGTTGCCTTATGGATTCAGGTGCTCCTATGTTGGATGCATATATATTTACAATTGTTATATCTTCTTCTTGGATTGATCCCTTGATCATTATGTAGTATCCTTCCTTGTCTCTTGTAACATTCTTTATTTTAAAGTCTATTTTATCTGATATGAGTATTGCTACTCCAGCTTTCTTTTGATTTCCATTTGCATGGAATATCTTTTTCCATCCCCTCACTTTCAGTCTCTATGTGTCCCTAGGTCTGAAGTGGGTCTCTTGTAGACAGCATATACATGGGTCTTGTTTTTGTATCCATTCAGCAAGCCTGTGTCTTTTGGTTGGAGCATTTAATCCATTCACATTTAAGGTAATTATCGATATGTATGTTCCTATGACCATTTTCTTAATTGTTTTGGGTTTGTTTTTGTAGGTCCTTTTCTTCTCTTGTGTTTCCCACTTAGAGATGTTCCTTTAGCATTTGTTGTAGAGCTGGTTTGGTGGTGCTGAATTCTCTTAGCTTTTGCTTGTCTGTAAAGCTTTTGATTTCTCTATGGAATCTGAATGAGATCCTTGCCGGGTAGAGTAATCTTGGTTGTAGGTTCTTCCCTTTCATCACTTTAAGTATATCATGCCACTCCCTTCTGGCTTGTAGAGTTTCTGCTGAGAAATCAGCTGTTAACTTTATGGGAATTCCCTTGTATGTTATTTGTCGTTTTTCCCTTGCTGCTTTCAATAATTTTTCTTTGTCTTTAATTTTTGCCAATTTGATTACTATGTGTCTCGGCGTGTTTCTCCTTGGGTTTATCCTATATGGGACTCGCTGCACTTCCTGGACTTGGGTGTCTATTTCCTTTCCCACGTTAGGGAAGTTTTCAACTATAATCTCTTCAAGTATTTTCTCAGGTCCTTTCTCTCTCTTCTCCTTCTGGGACCCCTATAATGCGAACGTTGTTGCGTTTAATGTTGTCCCAGAGGTCTCTTAGGCTGTCTTCATTTCTTTTCATTCTTTTTTCTTTATTCTGTTCTGCAGCAATGAATTCCACCATTCTGTCTTCCAGGTCACTTATCTGTTCTTCTGCCTCAGTTATTTTGCTATTGATTCCTTCTAGTGTAGTTTTCATTTCAGTTATTGTATTGTTCATCTCTGTTTGTTTGTTCTTTAATTCTTCTAGGTCTTTGTTAAACATTTCTTACATCTTCTCAATCTTTGACTCCATTCTTTTTCCGAGGTCCTGGATCATCTTCGCTATCATTATTCTGAATTCTTTTTCTGGAAGGTTGCCTATCTCCACTTCATTTAGTTGTTTTTCTGGGGTTTTATCTTGTTCCTTCATCTGGTACATAGCCCTCTGCCTTTTCATCTTGTCTGTCTTTCTGTGAATGTGGTTTTTGTTCCACAGGCTGCAGGATTGTAGTTCTTCTTGCTTCTGCTGTCTGCCCTCTGGTGGATGAGGCTATCTAAGAGGCTTGTGTAAGTTTCCTGATGGGAGGGACTGGTGGTGGGTAGAGCTGGCTGTTGCTCTGGTGGGCAGAGCTCAGTAAAACTTTAATCCACTTGACTGTTGATGGGTGGGGCTGAGTTCCCTCTCTGCTGGTTGTTTGGCCTGAGGCAACCCAACACTGGAGCCTACCTGGGCTCTTTGGTGGGGCTAATGGCAGACTCTGGGAGGGCTCACGCCAAGGAGTACTTCCCAGAATTTCTGCTGCCAGTGTCCTTGTCCTCACGGTGAGCCACAGCCACCCCCTGCATCTGCAGGAGACACTCCAACACTAGCAGGTACGTCTGGTTCAGTCTTCCCTGGGGTCACTTCTCCTTCCCCTGGGTCCTGACGCACACACTACTTCGTGTGTGTCCTCCAAGAGTGGAGTCTCTGTTTCCCACAGTCCTGTCGAAGTCCTGCAATCAAATCCCATGAGTCTTCAAAGTCTGATTCTCTAGGAATTCCTCCTCCCATTGCCGGACCCCCAGGTTGGGAAGCCTGACGTGGGGCTCAGAGCCTTCACACCAGTGGGTGGACTTCTGTGTTATAAGTGTTCTCCAGTTTGTGAGTCACCCTCCCAGCAACTATGGGATTTGATTTTACTGTGATTGCGCCCCTCCTACCACCTCTTTGTGGCTTCTCCTTTGTCTTTGGATGTGGGGCATCTTTTTTGGTGAGTTCCAGTGTCCTCCTGTCAATGACTGTCCAGCAGCTAGTTGTGATTCTGGTGTTCTCACAAGAGGGAGTGAGAGCACGTCCTTCTGCTCCGCCATCTTGGTTCCTCTTCCCGTCATTATTCTTATGTAAGGTCCAAGATGCTACAAACACTGGCTGAAATTGTGTAATACATTTTGAAAACCTCGCCAGGGAGGCTGGCTTGAGTCATACAGGTCCACAGAGAAATTAGTGGGAAGGACAAGAGAATTTCAGTTAAAACCAGTGACTGGCTTTGCAGGACTGGATGGGGACTTTATGGGCTGAAGAGGAAATGTCCATCCTTTGGGGTTTTAATCCATTGCCACAGTTCTCCTCAAAGTCCTCGGTGAGATTATTAGCAAAACAAGTGACCTCATTAATCAAATGGGTTAATACTCTCCCCATGCTTTCCTTAATTGGTATTCTCACTTTCAGGAGAGGCGTTCTCAAGCCAAACTGAGCCCCCAGAGCCTCCAGTATCAATGCCACAAGAAGCCCGGTATGCTCGGAAAGCAATTACAAAGATCACCGCAGAGGATGTGCTGCCTAGCTGGCCTCCACCTCCAAAGGGTCCCCACCTGAGCGCAGGTCCTAAGTGCCCCATCCCATTGGCACTGCTCTCCAACCCAACCAGAAATCCAAGAAGGTCCGTCATCATCATCCTCTCCCTACAGAAGATATTTTAATTTGAAGACATGTTCTATTTCCATTTTATTCATTGAGTTTATATGATTTGAATACTTTTAATTCTGTTCCAAGCACAAGAGATACAGTAGTAAACATAACAGAGCAAAATCATGGCTCCATGGGGCGTACGTTCCGCTTGGTGGGTTTCTTCATACAACCTTGACTGTTGTTTGTTTGTCTGAGAAAGCGGCCCTTTTCTATCACATGCTGCCCAGCATTTACCCCTGTTGAACTTAAGGATAGGGACATTTTCTCACTCAAATTTGTTCCTCCAATGCCTAGGACAGTAGCTGGCATAGAAGTTGCATCAATTAGGAACTGTATTTGGTTATAAGTAACAGGGACCCCCTCTTCCCCAAAATACACTGGTTTAAATCAAATAATGATTTTTTTCAATTATTTAATGCAGAAGTAGGAAGTGCAGGGTATGTCGTATTATCTCCCCAAGACCATTAATGTGTGAGCCACCCCGGAAAACAACTTAGCATTTATAAAGTTAATTATACATTTACCATATGACTCAGGAGTCCCAGTCCTCGAGGAAAGAAAACTTCCGTTAACACAAAAGCCCAGAAACAAATGTTTCTAGCAGCTCTACTCATATTTGCCAAACACTAGAAACAACTCAAATGCTCTTCCGCAGGTGAATACGAAAGTGGTACATCTACCCAATGGAAGACTACTCAGCAATGAAAAGGACAAAACGATTGATGCACGCAACAACTCTGATGGCTCTTGAAGCCAATATGACAAGTGGTAGAAGCCAGTCTCAAAAGTTTACATATCGTATGATTCTGTTTACATGACATTCTTGAAAAGACAAAGCTACAGAGATGGAAAACAAATCAGGGATTGCCAGAGGAAAGAGAGTCACTGTAAAGGGACAGCACGAGGGAACACCTTGGGGTGAAGGAATTATTCTTTACCCTGATTATGGTAGTGGTTACACAAATCTATACATGTGTTAAAAGGTATACAACTGTGCATCCAAAACAAAAAAGCCAATTCTATTCTAGAAGGCTTTTTTAATGCAGAATCCCTGGGAAGGGTTTAACCTTCCATGTTAGCCCAGCTTGCGGTCCATTCAAGTGTACTGAATTAGGAAAAAATAAAGTTAAGTGGTTTCCTGCCTAGAAATCTTGTGTTCTCTCGAATGGGGAGTATTTACCCGTGAAACACACACACTCTGTGTTGGTGGAACTTTGAGGGGTGAACAGCAGCAGACCAGAGGCCTGGGATGGACCTGGGACAAAGGGAAGTGGAGGCCGGTAGCAGCAGAGGGGGAAGGGACGAATATTTGGAGAGGGGAAATTTCCCTCTCCAAATACTTTAGAGGGAAGTGACTCCTGAAAGAGGGGGGTAAAGGACTAGATCCTTCTGTTACCTGATGGGGGGGAATGTCTGTTGACAGTTGTTTATACATATTTACCTGTCTGTCTACCCCACTAGACTGTCAGCCCTCTGAGGGCAGGGACAGATCTCATTCACCTCTGAATCATCAATATGCCCAGCCTGGCACATAGCAGGTAGTCACCACTATTTGTTGGATTACACCACTATTTGTTGGATTAAAAACAAAATGAAGGAAGGAAGAAAAGGAGACAGAGAGGGAGGGAAGGAAGAAATACACCTGATTCTTCCTTTGGTGATGAGGTCATATGATGGAACCAACCAAGGCAGAGCAACCCCTGGGCAGACTATTACACAAGTCCACCTTAGACTTCATCAAGACCCCACCCTAACTGCCCAAGGCACGGGAAGGCACTGCCATTTTAGCAGGAGAAACTGGGACACAGTGTAAATATTAACAGAAGAACTGTTAAACACATTAGATATAATTTCTTTGGGATCCTTTCCAATTCTAAAATTCTAGTAATAATAAAAAAAAATCCTTGGTTAGAACCCATTTCCACGTTCTAGATTGAATTCCTTATATTCACAACTGAATGCTTGGGGAATTCATAAAAGGAGAAATGGAAAACTTCATGTGTTCCTATGGTCTGTTCCCTGTGTCTCATCATCCCCTCTGATCATCACCCCCCTCCACCTCCACCTCCACCTCCGCCACTTCCCTCCCCTCCATCATTCTTTTTCTGCCTCCTATATGCCCTTCAAGGTTCATCTTAGCCATAATCTCCTTCAAAAAGCCTCTGCCTTCCTTCCCAGTTAGCACTCTAGACCATTCTAAGATGACCCTCCTTTGTATTCTCAAAGCACAGCACAGACATATCTGTATTGAAGTATTTTTCTTTCTGGACTGGAATTGTTGGTTTAGTTGCCTTTCTTTTGCCACATAAGTTGTACAGTTCGTCGAGGTCACCTCTGTATTTCCAGTGCCTACCCTAAAACATGCCTGGCATATGACAGATCCACAGAAAATATTCGATGAAACGATGAATACATGAATCTTCTAAATTATTCGAAAGCTAGACAGTGATAATTCTTTCAGATTTTGAAACTGCGGAGACTACTTTCGGGAGATGGTATTTATCGGCAAATACTGTGACGCTGACTTTTCCAACGTCAAGTTCAGTGTTAATTACCAGGGCAGAGGCCAATTGCTGGGCGAGGACTAATTGAACTTCAGATAGCAACACTACCTAAATCTCACCACTAGATGGCAGCCGTGCCCAAGGAGCAGGCGGCGCCTGCCCTCTGACCACACCCCGCCGCCCCCCCCCCCCCCCCCCCCGGCCGTCCAGGTCCAGGTCCTGCTCCTTCGGGGGTCTCAGACCCCCACAAAAGGAGGGCCGGTTCTGGCAGGTATTGATGGCCCTGGGAACCACACCCCAAAAAGATGTTCTTTCCTGCCCTGCTGCACTCCCACTTGTTCTCGTAAATGCCACCAACCACTTCCTCCTCCGTGTCCCCGGCTCCCCTACACCCAGCCCCAATCAGGAAATTCCCAATGCCTCCAGGGCGTTCTGATTCCCCACGCAGGACCCGACCCGGCTGCCGTCTCCACACTGTCTGCTCAATTAACACGTACTGAGAAAGAAAGGGGCAGTATCTCCTTGAGTGTCCCCCAAGGAAATACGGCATCTCGAGAACTGTCATGTAGGAGAAATAGAAACAGTTGAGGGAGAAGACCGACAGATAGACAAGGAACAAGAGCGTCTCAAGAGACGAGAAGAGAAAAGCAAAGATGCAGGTGCTTTAGGAAATGGCCTCGTGGCTTAGAGAGTGGGATGCTTGACCAGCCAGAGAGATTGGTTAGGAAGACGCTTGACTTAACCGAATTTCTCAAGAAGACCAAGGGGTCAGACCGGGAGAGATTTAGGGCCAGAGTCCTATTTTCTTGGCCAGGGCACCCCCGATGGGAAAGGAAGGAAGGCAGAGGTTAACATAGGGGGCGGGGGAGCAGGTGGAAGGTGGTGGCCTCTCCCTGGGGCTGCCTGATCTAAGCAATTGCTTGGCATGATTTCCCCAGGCCCTGGAAAGCTAAAAGGCTTCTCCCGTCTTGGTGGCCGGCCCCAGCAGTACCACTGAGAAGCATACACAAAATGCAGCCCTGCCTGTGTCGCGGGTCTACTCTGAGGACCCAATAGCACGAGGCAAAAGGCCTCTGTACATTGTAAGATGGCTTGTGGATGTTCACTTGGCCATTTATTCCACATTGCCTGGCACCTCTGTGCCAAGACCCTGTCCTAGGATCACCGGCTGCAGCAGAAGTCAAGACCCAGCCCTTGCAGAAAAGAGGAAAATGTTAAATGACACCATTTAAGATCTGCACTTTAGCGCAGTTTCCAATTTCCATTTCTCGTACAGGAAGTCTTCAGTTGTCTGAAGCAGTCAGCCAGGTCCGGAATGTGGGTTCTCCAATTCACACGACCTGGAATCTTCAGTCACTAAATGGTGTGAACAGAGGCGGGACTGACTGCTATGGAGGAGAGGGAGCTTGGGAGTCACAGCACATAGGGCCGGCACTTGGGAGGACCCTGCTTTACGGAGACCTGACCATAAAAAGACGTTTCTGAGACAATCAGGGAAATGTGAGTGAATGGTATTAACATTAAGGAACGTTTACATTTCAAGTGAGATTATGATGGCATTGTGGTTATTGTTTTAAATAAGAGGAAGAAAGGAAGGAAGAAGGTCCTTATCTGTTACAGAGATACACATCTCCAGTGGCAAGGATTCACTAAAGAAGAGATGTCTGAGATTTCCTTTAAAATACTTTTTAAGAAAGAAGGGTGACAAATGAAAAAAAAAGAAAAGAGCATTGGTCACCCCATCGAACCAGGGGTGATAGTTGGTCACCCCGTGCACCATGGGTGTGTGGACCACTAGGCTAGCCGGGTGAGGGGGGCAGAGCTAAGCCAGAGCAGCTGTGAGCTACAGGATGGGGAAGGGGGGTGCCGCCAGCCATCCCCCAGGCAGGGCCTGTGCCTGCTTTCTGCCCCCTCGATACCACAACTGCAGCAGCAGCCCTGCCTCCCGGGGACACTTGGTGTCGATTGTCCAGGGTCCAAGCTGGCTTCTCAAGCCCCCTCCTCTATCCTGCTAGGGAGGGGCCTGCAGACAGCACAGCTTCTACCTGGACACTTTCTCCTGGACCCAGATCCCCCCTAATTTGCATAGGTACATATATACACTTATATCATATGCATACATACACTATATAAAATATATACATTATATCTAATATATATGTAATATATTAATCATATATCATTATATGATTATATAATGTGTGAATATATATCATACAGAATATATCAATATGTACATATATTCATTAAGCACTTGCTATGTGCATTTTCTTATACAATTCTTACAAAAACTCTCTAAGGTAGCAATGATCACATCCACTTAAATGAAAAAATTAAGGCTCCGGGAAGTTAAGTAATTTGTGCAAAGCCAAATATAAGAATAATAATATAGCTCACATCCCTAACTGATAGGAGTATGTGGGGGAATACATGAATTACTGTACATTTATAAAGTACTTTAGACTGGTGCCCGACATGGAGGAATGCTAAATACGGATGTGTCTTACTGATGGCTGCTACTACACTGCCTGCCACGCCCTGCAGAGGGTTGGGGGAAAGCACAGAAACCTGAACTGAGGGAAGAATAAATGATCTGATTATCTGCACTGCAAAATAATCCACCCCCGGGTTTCTTCACAAGCCAGGCCATTGAGTCTGACAAACCGATCTGAGTATAAAGGCAGAGCAAGCAACATCCTCAGAAGCCTTCAAGTCCAGCTCCCCTGGACACTCATCCCCTGATCAGAGAAGGCTTCGCTTCCACAGGAAGCCAGAGGAAAAGCCCCCTCAGCTCGACCCCCTCCAGCAGCTCGGTGGATGGCTGGCCCTCGGGGCCCTCTGCTTCTCTAGCCCTTTATCACCCATCAACCTCTGCAGAGCCTTCCCAGGCTGGAAACATCATGTTCATTTCACAAGCTACCAGGGATGGAAGATTCCCATTCCTGTCTTGGTCTTCGCTTCCTGGGGTCACTCCTGGGAGAGCCTCCCCTACAGGACACATAGCCTCCCCTACAGGACACATAGCCTCCCCTACAGGCCCCCCATGTACCATTACCATAGCAGGGACCCACCTTCACCCCGGAGCCCCCAACCAGCCAGAAGCAAGGCTTCTCATCCTTGAGTTGGTGTTAAGAGTGGAGGGTCAGCCTGGCCTTCAGGATTTTAGGCAATCTTGTTGGCTTCAGGGTACAGACCCACATCTTGAGACTGGGCAATTCAACACCTCACACCCAGCTTCCAAAAGCACAATGTGATGACTGTTAATAGAGATGGAAACCCCGCCCCACCACTGCAGTGATGTTTCTCACTCGTTTCTTATCACCATGATAAGTAACATGAAAAATACAGGGGCACAGTCAGGAAAGCCGGGAGAAGCAAGGATGAACATGCTACTTTGCCCCCAGTTCAGAGATGTCTGGGCCTGGGGTGGGGTAGGACCCTATATGTTCATCTGACCTTTGTCTGTGGGTTCCTGGTATTTTGTCACACAAGGTGTCCACCCATAGGGCTTGGGAATTCCCCAGAGGTAACCCTGCCATCTTGGAACAGAGGATGTTAAGTAAGTCTACACATGCTTTCTCCAACATCCAGAACAAACAGGGCTCCCAAGTCTCACAGCCAAGGCCTGCACTGGACAGAGCTAGTGTAGACTCTGGGTAACCCACTCTTTGGCCTGTCACCACCGCCGTCACCATCACACGCTCCAGCATCCCCGGAACTCCAGGTCTCCTGATTTCTGAGCCTGGGTCAGGAGAAGCAGCCCTGGCCCAGACACCAGCCTCATGCACATCTCCCCGAAACTTGAAGACAGACTGCAGAGAAACTTCATTAATTTTTCACAAGATTCATCTAATAGAGGCTGAGCAGAGCTGAGCTAAAGCCCTATCACAAGTACCTCTGCCAGCGGCCCGCCAAGGGTTAACCCATTAGCCCACATCCTGTGAGCTCATCATCCCCGCTGGAGCCTGTTCTCGGCGGGGATTCGCTGCACAGCGGCTCCTGGATGGGGCCAGGGAGGCTTCCTCAGGCTGCCATGAGAACTTGAGCAGAAGCTCATTGCCGGCTTCCTCCTGGTGCAAGCTGTGTGTGAGCCCCAGGTCCCCCATCTTCCCCAGGGACATCAAGGACAGTAAGTAAGGAGGGGACCTGTCCCTCTGCCCTTCCTTCCATTTCCCCAGAGGAACGAGCTGGTTTTAACTTTGCTTTAGAGTGTGTGTTGGGTCTGTGAACTGGAGTTAGGAGGCAGCTGTGCATGGCTGGCAAAGGGGAGGGGGCTGTGCCCTGGGAGGGCAGGGGGTGAGCCAGCCGCCAGCAGGCTGGAGGGGCTGCCCTGTGAGAACTGTGGCAGGGAGGAGGGGCTGTCCCGGCTCTGCACCTGGAGGAGGGGAAGCTGTGTGCAGGTGGCTGCTTCCACCCTGCCGGACAGCATTTGGGCTTCACCCTTCACAGCCATTGGCAGAAAGGGCTGGGCAGGAACCACCCTCCCAAACCTCGACAGAGGCAGGAACAAAAAAGCCAGACGTCGAGGTACAAGGCCACCCTCAGATCCTAGAGTGCATGGGCGGGACCTCACACCCAGACCATCCTCCTGGGCATCCCACATCAGACCTCAGCATCTGTGGGCCCATCCCTCCCAGCTGCAGGTGTGGCAGGCAACCAGGGCAGGTGTCAGGAAAACAAGTCGCAGCATGCGGGCTGGGCAGGCTCCATGTCGGAAAGGGGAAACGAGGCTGGCATATATAAACATGGACAAAACAGGTAGGGCAGACGTGTGCCACGGGGACCATACCCCCAGGTAAAAGCAGACGTTATCACCTGGCTATCTTTCCACTTTGTAACCGGGCAGGGCCTGGGCGCCGGCTGCGTGATGTGAAGAGCGAGGTGAGTGGCACTGTCTAGGTGGAGTGTGACCTTTGAAGAACTTCCCTTACTAGAAGCACTGTGGGCGGTGACAGACAGGTGCCCTGGTGACAGCAGCAGAAGATTCAGAAACACTCTGGCCTCTGCTTTATCAGCTCAGGCACTAGGCACCACTCACCTTATCAGAGGGATGGGGTCACCAACCGAATGTCTTGTTGCGGGGAGGACAGCCACTCGCAGTGACAGCTGGGTGAGGCATTGTGGGGACTCCAGTGGGGAGAGAGCAAGACCCTCCACAACTCAGGAATTCCAAATACAAACCCACGCTTGGGGTCTTTCTCAGGAATCGTGTTATTTCTATCACTTGTGTTTCGCAACCTGCCCCTGTTCTCCCACCAGACGACCCTTCCCTCTGGGCCCACCTCCTGGCTGTGAGACATGTGCCCGCTCTCCCCTGCTTTTGGTCCTTGCAATTCCCAGAATAGTCCAGCTCCTATCAGGGAGGAGAAGGTTGGGAAGGGACAGATAACTCCAGACCCAAGCCCAGTGGGGCTTCTTATGATATCATGGATGTATCTTGGATGTATCTGGGGTTGCCAGATACATTACAAAGGGATGCCAGTTACCTTTGAATTTCTCATAAACAACAAATACATTTTAGTATAAGGATGTCCTGGGCAATATTTGGAACAGTCTTATAAGAAAAACCATTTGTTGCTTATCTGAAACGCAAATTTAACTGGGCATCTTGTCATTTTATTGGCTAAATCTGGCAACCTATTAATATTGATGGTAGTGAAGGGGAAGGGCAGGCTCCATCCTTGAGCAAGCAGAGTGCAGTATAAAGACCAGGATTTGGGGTCAGGCAGCTCTGAGCCTCAATTTCCTCATCTGTAAAATGGGAATGATAATAAGAGTACCATCGTAGTAGAGCTATTAAAAGAGATGCTCCAGGTGAAGAAGGTGGCAGGTACCACGCATTTTGTGCCCCACTGGGATTATGGTGGTAGTGGCTTTGTGGCCTATGTCACAGGCCTCTTGCTGCTCTGCTGGCTGCAGCTCAGGGCCCCCGGCTTCAGCCCCCACGTCCTCAGCAGCTCCACCTATCAGGGCCGGCCTAACCCCTCACCCAAAGCAGCCACCCCTGCAATTCTGTGCATGGCCAGTGCCCCCATTTCAAATATGCTCGCCATTCACTGTTCCTCCAGTTTAAAAAAAAAACAAAACCAAAACCTCAAAACCATCCCAAAGGGGAGCAGGACAGACTCGAACCCAGGCTCTGGAGCCAGACAGGCTCCAAAACTCCCCTTTCTAACCTGGTTCACTACTCATCTGCTGAGTAACGTTGGGCAAGTCATTTAACCTCTCTGATCCTGTTTCCTCACCTGCAAAATGAGGTAATAACTGTCCCATCCTCAGTGACTTGTCAGGAGGGTTAAAGGACACAATGCAGATAAAGCACTCAGCCTGGTTCCCAGCCCATAAGAAGAGTCCGAGAAATGACAGTTATTGTTACTGTATGAAAAGCGTCGACGCTCCCCTAACGCACTGTGTGCTGCTTCTCCTTTGGAGAAGCTGCTTGGGGAACCTTGAAGACTTCACGAAGGCCAGCCAGTGGAGGGCAACCAGACTTGGTGAGGTGTCCATCCATCAGAGAGCACGGAGGGAGGGGAAGGGGATGGGGAACAGGTCAGAGGGTCTCCTCACACCTGCCTCTCCTGCCCCCTCATTAGCCAGTCCCATCTGACCACCCCGGCTCTAAGAACACAGGTCATACTTGACAGTTGTATGGAGAGGAACAGCAATGGCGACCTGACGCTGCCGTGCCGAACCTTCCTGCCACAGCTCCCCTATTTGATGAATCATTTCACAAATGTCTGGCAAGTCCTAAGCCCCAGCCAGGCGCTGAGCTACCTGCTGGAGCGCATAGGAAGCTGAGGAAGCCCCAGGCCCGGCCCTGCAACTGCTGCCCCATTAAGTGGTTCATTTCAGACACTCGAGAATCTACCGGAGGGAAAAGTGTTTGCTCCTTATTCTCCTGGACACTCACTGTTGCTTGCCAGCTGTCATGGTCCACACACCCCACCCAACCAGCTGTTGGCGGATGAATATATGAGTGCGTGAGAAACAGCCAGAAAGTTCCTGCTGTTCTCTCCCCTCTCATCTGAGACATCACTTTACCTTGTTTGTCAGAGACACCACTGAGCGGGCAAATGGGGACGCCTGGAGCTCCTCTTTGGAGAGGGACGTCGTCTTCTTAGTTGTGTCTGCAGCTCCGCGTCCAGCAGAGGGTAGACACGGGGGCTGCTCGGAGTGTGTTTGCTGCAGTGTTGGGGAGAGCTGTGAGCCGAGTGCTGTGTAGCAACCTGGGGAACACAAGGTCAAAGGGCAAACACTCAGTGGATATCTGCAGACAGGGTTTTCGAATACCTGGCCAATTACAAACACACGACAGATAAGGAGACCAGCTCTAACAAGATCAAGAGACAGTCCCTTCTGTACACACTTGTTTGGCCAACCAAACCCAGTCTTTGCTCTGCCCAGGGCCTCCTGGCTCCCTGAAAGTCTGTTTTCCTTCAAGGGATGGTATCTTTCCAGAGACAAGGTGAAAATGGTGAAATTCTTTTTCTCTCTCTCTCCTCTCTCTCTCTGTCTCCCTCCATCTCCATCTCCATCTCTCACATCCATCCCCATCTTCATCTCCACCTGCATGCTCATCTCCATCTCCATCTCCACCTCCATCTCCATCTTCATCTCCACCTCCATCTTCATCTCCACCACCACTTCCATCTTCATCTCCACCTCCAACTTCATCTCCCTCTCTACCTCTCATCTTCACCTCCACCTCAATCTCTCATATCCATCTCCATCTCCACCTCCATCTCCACGTCTTCCTCCATCTCCATCTTCTGTCCCCAAATCCCAATTTCTCAAAGAAGCACCTTCTCTTTCTTTCAGGATCTCCTCTTCCTCAGAATCAGCACATGGCGTTTCCCATAAGGGCCAGGTGACTCTCTCACCTCACAGATTTCCCTTTAACATCTCTGCCCTATTCTGGGGTCATTCTGCCCCTGCCCATGCCCCTACTTTCCTTTTCCGGGGTAATGTGTTTCCTGCCCTCACCTCTACCCTGGATCCCCAAGTTCCATCATATGACTTCAACCATTATCAACATTCTGCTATTCTTGGTTTAACTATACTTTCGCCTGCTCCCCAGCCTGACCCCCTTTATTATTATTATTACGATTTTTACAGTTCTTTTTTTGCAGGGTATAATTTACACACATCACAATGCACAAATCTTAGTGTACTATATTGAAAAATGGGTCCCCCATGTAACCCACACCGATATCAAGAGATAGAACATTTCCATCGACCCCAGAAGGTCCCAGTTAGTTCCTCCCCACCCCTACAACCACTGTTTTGAGATGTGTCACCTTAGCTTAGTTCCTAGAAGGTTCTAGAATGTCATATAAATGGAAACATACACTATATGTACTCACTTGTATCTGACTTCCTTCACCCATCATGTCCATGAGACTCATCCATGCTGTGTGTGTATCAGAAGTCTGTTCCCTTTTATTGTTTAGTAGTATTCCATTGTGTGAATATACAAGATGTGTTCACCTTTTCTCCTGTTCATGGACATTGGGTTGTTTTGTGGTTTGGGCTATTATGAACAAAGCTGCTATGAATATTCTTAAACAAGCCTTTGGTGGACATAGGTTTTCATTTATCTTGGACAAAGAAATATCTAGGAGTGGGATTGCTGGTTCAAAGGGAAGGCGTATGTTTCACTTTGTAAGAAACTACCGGACCTTGCTCCAAAGCGGCTGTACCATATTACGTTCCTACCAGCAGTACACAAGAGCTCCAGTTGTTCCCCACTCTCACCAACATCTGTATTGTGAGATGTTTAAATTTTAGCCATTCTAGTGAGTGTGTGGCTGTATCTCCTTGTGGTTTTAGTTTGTATTTCCTGTCAAATGTCAATCTCAAGCCCTTTTGCATGGGCTTCTTCTTCATCTATTTGTCTTCCTTTGTAAAGGGTCCATCCAAATCATTTGCCCATTTTTAAAATTGGGCTGTTTGTGTTACTAATCATATGTATTTCAGATGCAAATCTTTTGACAAATATGTATTTTGCTAAAATTTTCTCCCAGTCCATAGCTTGCCTATTCATTTTCTTCCCAGTAGCTTTTAATGAGGCAGGAGTTTTAAATTATTATGAAATCTAATTTATTGATTTTCTTTTTCTTCCTCAGTTATTGCCTTCTCTGTCCTAAGAACTTTTGCCAACCTCCAGGTCACAAAGATATTCTCCTATATTTTGTCCTAAAACTTTATGGTTTTAGCTTTTATGTTCAGGTTATGTCCATGATCCATCTCGAATTCATTTTTTGTTGATGGTATGAGGTGAAGACAAGTTTCATTTTTTTCCATATAAATATTCAGTTATTCCAGCACCATCTGTTGAAATGACTTTCTTTTCCCCATGCAACTGTTTTGGTGTATTTGTCAAAAAGCAGTTGTCCTCAGTTACTGTTTGGCCTGTGGGGCTGGTTGCTAGGGAAGGCGTTCTGACTTCCTGAAAGTCTTACTTACAGATTGTAGTCTGGCTCCCTGTGCCAGTTATTGTAGATAACGGGGTGGCTTCCTGGGCTGGTTGCTGCAGGTTGTGGGTCAGAGTTCTGTTCTTATACATGTCTGGTCACCGTCCATCTGTATATTCAGTGTCTCATTTATTACAAACATTTGCAAACATACGTAAAAGTAGAGCTCATAATATAATGAACTTCCATGTATCCGTCACCCGGATTTTATAACCTTTAACATTTTGTCATATTTGAGTTGGAGTTTGATGCTTCCATGTGAGTCACGGCATCATGACAATTCGTCTCTGTACGTGGTTTCAAGATTATCTCCATATCTATAAAGACGCTTTCTTCTGTGTCCGCAATATTGTCATCATAATACAAATTTTAAATCCTTAGCGTCGTCTAATATCCAATCCAGATTCAAACTTCCCTAAAATTATCTCGAAATGTACAATTGGTTTCTTCTAGTCAGAATCCAAATAATGAACATATTGCATTTAGTTATATTTTAAAATTTCCTCCAGCGGTCATATCACGGCGTACAGCTCAAATGGTACACACCCATGTAATTGGCTGTAGCCAGATCGAGAGTCAGAGCACGATGGTACCCCAAAGGTCTCCATCATGTCCCCCTTCCAGCCACCATCCCCACTGAAGGTAACCACTGTCCTAACCTCTAATGGCGTAGATGGTCTTACATGTTTTTGAACTTTCTGTAAATGGAAGAGGTGTCTGGCCTCTCTTGCTCAGCGTCAATGTTTGGGGTCCTGCATGGACAGGCGTGCGGTTCATTCTTTACTCCTCATGCTGTGTAGCCCCAGACCAGTGCCCCCTCACCACACCAGCCTGTGGCCTGTCTGTCGCTAGTTCTGTGCTACAAATACGTCTCTACCCACTACCTCTGCTTCCTGACACCCCAGACGCGGCCTCCAGAGAGGGGGAGAAGGACCCAATCTCCATTCTCAAGTTGCTGCCCTGGGGGCTGAGCCGACAGGCAAATCTGCGTTTAGTCCAGGAGGCCCGAGCCTCGGGCCTTCCGCTGGCTCTTCTCAGCTCTGCCCCTCGGGCCCTCGGTCCTCGGCCAGCTCTGAGGTGTGGGGACATCAACCGACAGCGAGTGTGTTCCTGTTTTAGGGTTTCCGTAACAAAGCACCACAAACGTAGCCACTGAACACAATGGAAGTTTGTTCGGTCACAGGGGAAAAATCAAGGTGTCCCCCGAGTTGCTCCCTCCAGAGGCTCTGAGGAGAGTCCGTCCCATCCTCTCTCCCGCCGTGCGCCCTTGTCCCGTAGGGGCATCACTTCACCATCGGCCTCCATCTTCACGTGGCCTCCCCGCTGTGTGTCACATTTCCTCTCCTTTCTCTACAAGGACGCAGGTTCTTGGACTTGTCTGTTTGAGGATGAGCTCGCCTGGAGATCCTTCCCTTAATTACAGCTGAGAAGACTCTTATTCCAAAGAAGGTTGCTTTCTGAGGGTCTGAGTGGACAAGTCCACCCACTGCGGGAAGTGAGGGATCCTCTGAGACAGACAAACCAAACCCGCAGGAACTGAGGACCTGGAAGTGCGCTTCTTCTCACTGAACCAGCTCCCCAGGGGTTACGTGCTCCCCACCCCACAGGACTGCAGCATCAGGCCCAAGGCCTTTGAGCACCTGCTGAGTGCCGGTGGAGGGGGGAGGCTGGGTAGAGGAGGCGTATAAACCAGCAGAGGCCCTGAGGCAGTCTGCAAACTAGGAGCAGAGTTTCTCCACCAGGTTGACCCTGCCCCCAGGAGGCGCTTGGCAAGGTCTAGAGACATTTCTGACTATCATGACTGGAGGGGTTTGCTACTGGCATCTGGTGGATAGAGGCCAGGGATATTACTAAGTATCCCACAATGCTCAGAACAGCCCCCGCAGCAAAAAATTATTGGCTCCCAAACGTCAATAGTGCCACTGTTGAGAAACCCTGGTATCAGAAAAAGAAATCGGATCTTTTAGGACTTTAATAAAATGTTAAAAAACTCGTACTGCCCCTGAGATGGTGATTTTCAGGAAACCTGGGTTCTCAGAATTTGAGTTTGATTCACCAACCTATGGACCTATACAAAATAGTTTTAGAAGTCCCTCAGCCTAACTTCTTTATTGTACAGATGAGAAAACAGGGACCGAGAAAGAAAATAACTATTGCAATAATAATAGCAACCAGGGTCATGTCTTAAACTCCTGTAACATATCACACAATGAAGTGGGGTCTTGTGAAACCTGACAGTCGCCGCTGCCCTATGAGGCAGACATGCCGTTATCCTTATTCTATATATGTGACTAGGGAGTCTCAGGTGGGTTCAGACAGCGGTCCCTCTGCTGTCAGAGACCTGGATCTTTCTGTCACACCAGACCCTGCGAATAAGCTCAGTGACGTGCTGCAACCGTGAAGGAACCCAGCATGGCGTTCACCCCACAGCCAACCCCGCCTGCCCCTTGTGTTTAGAGTTGCTGCCACCTCCTGCCTGGTAGGGGTGGGGGGAGAAGGCACGGAGCTCAGCCTTGTTCAAGGGAGGAGAAGTGCCCGGAAGATGAACCCCCCGACCATTCACTGTCCCAAGGACCCGCCCTCTTCCTAAGTAAGGCCACTAAATGAAAGGTTCCCATTCTTTGGGATTTTGTGAGGTATTACAATTTACATAGATAGATAGATAGATAGATAGATAGATAGATAGATAGATAGATGATAGATGATAGATAGATAGATGATAGATAGATGATAGATAGATAGATAGATGATAGATAGATAGATGATACATAGATAGATGATACATAGATAGATAGATGATAGATAGGTGACAGATAAAGTAGATAGACATCTACACAGGATGACTGACTTCTGATCTTGGCCAGTACAGATACCAACAAAACCAATGATCATCTTTGCTCACAGTCGTTTCATGAAATGAATATTCCAATGCCAAAATAAAAGAAGGAAGGACATAATCTCAGAGTAAAAATAGTTCTTTAAATAAATAAATGTACCATTATGAAAAACTTAACATCAGTGTCATCTCTCCGTTGTAGAGTGATTCCCTATACAACTACTTGTCTCTGTCAGTCCTTACTCAGTGAGAGGTTACTCTACTGCAGGATGCAGCCCTGAAGTGAAAAACTCAGGCCTTGTAATGGTGGAAGGACCCTCAGGGATCATTCTGACCAGCTCGGTCTAGTACAATGAGCTTTGAGTCCAAAAACCTTGGCCTGGATCCCAACAAGCCACCTATGAAGTTGGGGGGAGGCTTGGGCCACGATCCTAAATCTCACTGGGCCTCAGCCTCTGCCCTCCTAAGAGGGGAATAAACATGCAACCTCCTGGCAGGGCCGAAGAGCGTGCGCTAGGTGCGGCCAGCAAGGCGCAGCTGGCCGCACCTCTCACTCAGCACCCAAGAAGCCGTCCTCCCTGCATCTGCCGTGGCTGCCTCGCACCCCAGCGGCAGCTCTCCCGGGAGCTGGTCCTTCCCCACCCAGCCCGGTGATCCTAGGGCACAGCTGAGACTCGTGCCTTCCCGTTAATACTCCTCCAACACAACACCCCGAACATCTGAAGGCAGCAGGCGCTTCTGCCCTGGGATTTGCTGCCAAGTGGGGAAAGGGCCACCTGGAGAGACCATCCTACCAAAGACGTCAAAACCCCACAGGAGAAACCAGGTTGCAGTAACCAACGCCAGCTCCCCGGCTAGGATTTCACCACACGCCTTGTAAGCCCTGCTCTCCCCACCGAGCCCGCCGGCGAAAAGGAGAGATCACTTTAAGAGTGTTGACGTCACTTACGCAAATACTCCTCGGGACCCACAGGGCAGCAGCGGGACACCTGTGAGCCCCTACTTATAAAAGCCCGTCGTCGTCGTATTTTCCAAAGTCTTCGGAAGCAGAGATCCCAATATCCTCTCTCTAGAGGAGCACACACGAATGTGAATATCCACATTCTGAAGGCGTGGCGATTCTACAATTCCTATTCCCCCTGGGATGCAGGGAAGGGGTCTTGTTCGGCAAAGTGGGAGCACTGGCCCAGTGGTCCAGGCCTGAGGGGCTGTGAGGGGTGAGTTGAGGAAATTACTTGGAACTGAGCATTGCAGGAAGTGTGGAAGGAGAGTGTGCTCACTACAGGACCCTTCCACATTTAGAGGTGTCTTGATAGAGGGGAAGCAGCAGGTTCGAGTGCTGGGCTTGGGAGCCACCAGCTTCACACACCATCTCCTTTATCCTGATACCCTGGTTTCCGAATGCAACCCCTCCCACCTCTCACCCCGTCTGGAACCCACTGTGACTGGGATTGAGTAGCCCACCTTCCCAGGAAACTTGCTGCTGTGGAAAGAAACCCCTCCCATCCCGCTCCCAAAGAGGGATAGTAGTAAATGCTGTTTGAGCGGGGCCTGAGCTGGCCAGACCGCAAAGAAGAGGAAGAACCTGGGGCCCCGGGAGGAGGGACTGGAGGGGAAGCCAAGGACCAAGGCCGTAACTCACTCAAGACCACACAGCAAGAAAGCGGCTGGGTCTGAAAATAAGATGCCGCTTCATAAACTGTAGCTTTTGCCCGTTTTCTTAAAGGCCACCACTGTTCCCTGCTTTAAATAACAAGAGCGGTTGATCAGAGTGATATAATATTTCTCTCTCACAAGGAAAAAGAACACCACCTTGAGTGGCTTCTTATTTATGTGGATCTCATCTGCTTTTCTTTCAGCTTCAGCACAAAAACCCTGCACTGCCCTCCACTAAGAGCCAGGCTGGAGACAGATGCTGAGAACAGGAAGGCTGTGCGAGGATTCCCCTGGCCTCGTCCTTGCTTCTAACCGGTGCTGGTACCAGGTGCCCGGTCCCGGGAGCCGTGACCATGGAGGCTCTCCCCAAGGACCTGGAGGTCAACGAGAAGTCTCCAGAATCCAAGGACCTGCTGCCCAGCCAGACCGCCAGCTCCCTGTGCATCAGCTCCAGAAGTGAGTCTGTCTGGACCACCACCCCCCGGAGTAACTGGGAAATCTACCGCAAGCCCATCGTCATCATGTCCGTGGGCGGTGCAATCCTCCTGTTTGGTGTGGTCATCACCTGCTTGGCCTACACCCTGAACCTGGGTGACAAGAGCCTCAAGGTCCTTAAGATGATAGGGCCCGCCTTCCTGTCTCTGGGACTCATGATGCTGGTATGCGGGCTGGTGTGGGTGCCCATCATCAAAAAGAAACAGAAGCAGAGACAGAAGTCAGTTTTCTTCCAGAGCCTCAAGTCCTTCTTCCTGAATCGCTGATAACGGTCTCGCCCTCTGTCCTCCCCACCACCCTGCCACCTCGACCAGGAGAAGATGTGATAACCAATATCCAACATCCCCGGCCCCTTGAGAGGTGGAGTCTTCCGTAAAACTGATGCAGGCAAACCCTCTCCTGGGCCCCGTGGAAAAGAGCGAGCCGGGGCTGCGCCCTCCGTGCAGCTGGGAGGTACCGCGGGATGATCTCATTTAGTCTCTCTGTTATCACTGATGTTCCCTCAGATCCTGGCCGTGGCCATCGCCTTTCATGGCTCTCATCCCAGCCTATGCATCCAGGTGTCACTCATCTAACGCTCTCTGCCAAGTGCTGTGCATGTTGGGAAATTCCTTGAGGTGGGCCATGCCCCAAGAAGAACCTCCTGTTTACATATCTGAGGGCCTGAACTGGATTCTGCATTTGCTTCCTTCTAGAACCCAAGCTGACCAACGGAGGTCCTTCGCAGAGGGAAGGGAAGTTCTGACCATTGGGTCTGCCCACCCCAGATCTCTCTGTGGGCAAGATGCTGGCTTGCATTTCAAGAGATCGGACAAGTCACAAGTATCAAACATTCCAAAGAGTGAGCAGTGAAAGGTGGCCGGGGAAGGACTTTCCAGGAAGGCACATTTCCCCTAGAAATGGCCCTGGGAGTCAGCCAGTGAAGAAATTTAACCCTTAGTTGTATAGAATTTATACCAGAGGCAGTGGGGTGCGCTAGCAGGTGTCACAGACTCCCCTGACCTTCTAACTCCTTCTCCGTGACTACTCTTCCCTCTGAACTTGACACTTAGACAAGGACAAGCGTGTGTTGCCCTAACTCCCTCTTTCCCCCACCCCATGACTCTAGAACAGCCAGGTGGAGAAGGATGCTGTAAGATTTTTCTCTCCTTCCCCCCCCCGTCAAGAATCAAAACCAAGAAGCTTGAATTCCACATCTGAGTGTCTGTAGGTTTCCAGCGATGGAATTTTCTTTAGAAAATCCCAACTTCTGCTCTCCCTGCCCCCACTCACCAACATGCGTTTAAACCTTCAGTGAGGGCCCTGCTCTGGGCCAGGCCCCGGGGCGAGAGCAAGACAGACGGTTCCTGGGCTCATCTTCTGTATAAAGTGAGAGACAGCCAGAGCACCAGGCGGCCAGAACACCCCGGGATGAGTACTTTCTGGGGAAACGAGGATGGGGGCAGGAACGCGGAGGGGACATCTGTCCCAGCCCTGGGAGAGGACGGAGGGCGTGCTGGAGGCTGTGCCATCCACACAGAACCAAAGGGAAGAGGAGAGCTGGCGACGAGGGCAAAGAAAGGCACTCTAGGCGGGAATGGTGTGTGCAGAGCTGGGGTGGGAGGGGAGCGGGATACAGTTAGGAAACAGCATGGCAAGCTCCCTAACCTCGCGAATGGTCACCTGAGCCCCTGTCTCGGCCTGCCTCCCCCTGCTTCCCCAAGTGCCTTAGTGCGGCTTCTCGGGGCTCATCGAGGGGCCTCCTGGGTCTGTGGCAAAGACTACAGACCTCCTGGGTCTGTGGGAGATTCCAGGGGCCCACCACGCAGAGAGCACCCGTATGGTTAAGTGCTCCCCAAATCTGGGCTTTCCTGCGGCATCCGGAGGCCCTTAGGTGACAGACCAGGAGGGTACCTGCAAGAAAGCCACGCTGCCCTAGGTCTGAGGCCCAGCGGACAGCATCTGATAATGAGGGGAAGGTTTCCTCGGCCTTCTGCCCGTGAGCCCATCCCATCACTATGTCACCATGACAACCTTTCTCTCTTTCCCTCCTTCTCCACCCCCCCCCACCCCGCCGTCTCTCTTTCTCTCTCTCTCTCCATCAGGCCTCCCGGTATCTCCATCCTTCATGGTGGTTCCATATGCAAAGTCAGAACCCCACCTTGTTCCCTCTGCATCATGGGAAACTCCATGGAGGCAGGTACCCATGACATGGGGACACCCCCCTGCCCCACCAACCTAAGGAGCCAGAGTTTGGGGAGCTTCACCCAGAATGACCGTGTCTCTCATTCAGACAGCGTGGCCAGGTCCTCTAGCCCACATGTCCCCTGCACACAGGCAGTCAGGACCAATCATGGGGGACGTTGCAAGTACTGTGTCACTAATTGTGGTCCCAGTGCCTCAAGTGACCGGGCTTTCAGAGGGTTTCCATTTCTCCGACGTGAACGCAGATTCCACATCAGCCCTCAAATGTCACTCTCACATTCCCTGATGCTTTCTTACATGGGAGCAAATGGGGAGGACGCCCAGCTGGCTCACTGGGAATCCACACTTCCAGGGTGTCATTTCCTCTCCCCACAAGCTTATCGAGTAGGTGCAGCTGAGGGAGGAGGGCCCAGGCTGATGCTGTACCACGCGTGTCCTGGCGGAGGGCAGTTTGGGGACGACACGACTCTAGAAAGTGTCCCAGGCCTGGACTCACCTTGGAGTCTCCAGCAATCTGGCCCACATTCCCCATTCCTCAACCTAGTGCTCAGCAAGAAAAATGAGGACAAATCCCCAAAGCATCATTCACCCCCACCGGGATCCCTTGTATGAATGCGGACCAAGGAACATGCCAGGGCCACACTGAGGGGCTTCTGCCAAAGACCATCGCCACACAGAAGCCCTAGGAATGGCTGTGCCCAGATCAGATGCCACGTTTCTGGAAAACAGCATCGCCACCACGACTCCTCCCATGCCGTGGATGGGAGGTCAGGACCAGCATCGTGCGTTCGGCTACTGGATTGTATTATCCCACCCATGGCTGTTCTGTTTGGAAGGGTTCCATTTAATCTGAGTGCTAAAAGAACTGCTGGGATGTTGAATTGTATCCTGTCTGACAGTGTCTGCTGTGTTTTCATTCTGTTTCATCAGGAATTCCAGGCTCTACCACTGAGTCATTCCTCTAAAATGCCTCCCAGCCCCAGCCCCATCACCACGCGCCCTTCCTCGAAACGTGCTGTCTGGGAGAAAGGGTTTCCCAGACATGTGTGGGTTGCATGCCTGGTCCCTTGGGTGCCTCACAGGAGCCGAAGGCCCCACTCTGAGATGCTGACGGGGCACACAGAGCAGGAGCTCCTGACTCTTTCGCTCCCTACAAGCTCAGCACTGGGAGATGGAAAAAGAACCTTCCTGGATGAATCAGTGGTCCAGGGTGAGGCAGGCAGGTACCCCAGGGTCAGCCTGCCAATGTGCCCAGGAACCCAAGAGAACAAGCCCAAGAAGGGATGGCAGTCCAGCCCCCAGGACCTCCATGGCCCGCCCCTTCCTTCTAAGCCCTTCTTCCTTCCCCTGGCCCAGCGTCTTCTGCTCCTCTAGGTCTGTAATCCCGACCCTCTCCGACTTGGCTCCCACCAGACTCCCCGTGTCCTTGACTTTCTGCTTGCTCTATCCTCAGAGAAAAAGAAAGCATCGCTCTGGGTCTGGACAAGCCAGCTGCATTTCAGTCCTCCTCAGATTCCTGCAGCATTGCAGAGTCACGACACCCCGCTCCCTCCTGCCCCCACACCCATCACTTCGTCACCATCTCCAGCCCTTAGAGATCAGAGCTCCCCGGAAAACTAAAACTCACAGCCCCAAATGTGTCTGATACTAAATGGTGCAAGGGAATCGCCTGGGCACGTGCCCGGTGAAGCTTCTGGGCAACACCAACCTGATGCCTTAACTCACTCAATCCTTTCCAAAAGCCTGCTGGAGGCACTGTTGTTATCATCCTCCCCGTTTTACAGATGAAATAAGTGAGACACGGGGACACTGAGCTAGGACATCAAGCCACGATGAAAATCCAGGTGAGCTGGCTCCAGGGGCCACACACATGACCCCCACCCGATTCACTCTTCGGAGGTGCTGAGGGGCAGCAGAAGGCACCAGGGTCGCCGTGCTGGGCTCCGGGCTGCAAGGCGGGGACAGCAGGAGTGGAGCTTGGGTCAGTAGACAGGCCAGGGGTGGGAGCACAAAACAAGTACGGACCCAGAATGCCAGTGGGGAAAGCGGCCAGGAGCCAGGAAGGCAGGCAGGAAAGAAGCCGGCATTCTGAGCCCCTCCTAGGTGCCTGGCCTTCGCATAGTGAGCGTTCAGAGGCAGGAGTAGGGGTCTCGCCCGGCACGGGGTAGCTTTGTCGGAGCAGGTGGCCTTGGTAGAGCGAGCCTTCAGCCCACAGGCCAGGCTCCTCTGCTGACCAGCAGGAGGATTTGGAACCAGCTGCCACTGGACTGAACTGACCTTGAGAATGAAGCGTAGCCAAGGATAGCAAAGCAGAAAGTGAGAAGACCCTGCAACACTGATGACAGCCGGGGAGCTACCGGACTGCCCCGCACCATCTCTTACAGGACACACAAATAACATCTTATTAAGTCACTATTTTTTAGGCCCGCTACTTGCAGCCAAATAAAGTTCTTATCTACACAAGTGACAAGTCTGGGGAAAGAGTTCTTTTCTTCTTCTAAGCCCGAACACTATTTGATGAGATCAGAACTGATATATTTAGAACAAAGACCACATCAGTGCAGTGTATTTGTCCTCCAAATCCTTCCAAAGATTCTCTACGTCTCTAAGGAGAGAGGAAAGGGAGGGGTAAAGCAAGAGCGGGATGACCACGATGATGCCAGACAGGGACCTCCCTCAGACTGGGCATTGGGGTAGTGGGCGGGGAAAGAGTGGGGTTCATACAGGGCACCCGTCAGGCTCTGTGACCTGTCAGGCTGTCCCACCTACTCTAAGAGCTGAGGCAAGGGTGGGTAGGAGACGCAGGAAAGGACTGATTCCATAAAACTAGAACCACTCACGGGAGGAGACACCTAGACACTCAGTTCTCTTTCTCCCAGGTCTTAATCTCCTCATTTGTCAAAATTAAAGTAACCAAAATTCACAAACAGAGGATTCTGTATTGGTTGGGAGCACAGATTCTAGAAACAGTCCACCTGGGCTCACGTCCCATCTGGTCTTCCTAGGTCTTCGACCCTAGACAACTTATTTCCTTTCTGTGTACCTCCATCTTTGTGCGTGTGTGCATGCATGTGTGTGTGTGTCCTAATTTTTTAATTCAGGTAACACTGATTTATAACATTATATTTCTATCTCTGCATACACTACAGTGTACTTAACACCAAAAATTTAAGTTTCCGTCCATCACCATACACTTGACCCCCTTTACCCATTTTTCTCTCCCCTTTTTCACGCCCCTTTCCCTCTGGTAACCACAACTGTGCTCTCTGTATCTACATGTTTGTTTCGCTTTGGTTTGGCTTGTTCATTTACTTTGTTTTTGTCTGCTTGTTTGCTTATGAGTTTTTTATATTCCACAAATGAGTGTAAGCATACCATATCTGTCTTCCTCTGTCTGACTTACCTCACTCAGCATAATACCCTCAAGGCCCATCCATGTTGCTGCAAATGGCAAGACTTCATTTTTTATGGCTGAGTAGTATTCCATTGTATATGTACCACATTTTCTTTATCCATTCATCCAGTGATGGGCACTTAGGCTGTCTCCATATCTTGGTTATTGTTAATAATGCCTCGATGAACATGGGGGTGTAGATATTTTGGGGGGTTAGTGTTTTTGTCCATAACTTCTATCTTCACAACTGCAAATGGGGTTAATGAAAGTGCTTGCTTCTTCCTCAGCATCAATTGGGAAAATCCACATATGGCTTTTATGCATTAAGCCCTGAATATTAGTTATTACCAATGTTAAAGAACTACACAAGGCAGTATATTCTCCTGAATGGTTTTACCTAAGGAAAGAATGCAAGTCTACACACCTAACGTGAGCTGATTGGAAAAAGAGAATTTGAGGGGGTGGGAGCTCACCATGCGCTGTGCTGTCTGGACAACGGGGGCTTGGGGCCAGCCAACAGTTTCATTCCCACCTTTTTGACTCCTGCCTCCCCTCTGCCTCACAATCAGTCCCAATCAATCGTCAAAGCCTATAATTTCTATCTCTCAAGGATGGCCATTCATCTTGAAGCCGAGGCAGCTCACTGTCCAGAAATATTCATGTTTCCCCTCATAGTGAGAAGTGAAGTAGCTGTCCCATCAGGTGCACATGTCACAGGACCCCTGGTGTCCAGGTGTGACCATGTGACAGGCTCACAGGAGCAGAAGTGGCACGTGACCCTGCTGGGCTGGGCCTTGTAGGAAGGGGGCTTTTTCTCCTGGCTCTGTGAGGAGCCACTATGTGCCAGGAGCCTGGGCCTGAGTCACCAAGGGAAGTGGTATGGACTGAATGTTTGTGTCTCTCCAAAATTTATATGTTGAAGCCCTAACCCTCAGTGTGATGGTATTTGGAAGCAGGGCCTTTGGCGGGTAATTGGGTTCAGATGAGGTCATGAGGGTGGAGATCTCGTGATGGGATTATGAAAACAGGAAGAAACAGGAGAGCTCTCTCTCCACGCCCTCATACCCGGGAAAGGCCATATGAGTACACAGTGAGGTGATCGTCCGCAAACCAGGAAGCGAATCTGCCGGCACCTTGATCTCGGACTTCTCAGCCTCTGGAACTGTGCGAAATAAATGTCTGTTGTTTGAGCCACCCAGTCTGTGGTATTTTGTTACAGCAGCCTGAGCTGATGACGACAGTGAGGAAAGCCCCGTGAAGACCAGGGACACCACACTGGACTGGTCTATAAAGTAGAAATAAACTTCTATTTTGTTTCGCTACCAAGATGTCGGGGTTTGTCACAGCAGCTAGTATTGCCCCACTAATATACCCGCTGGAGCCAGTAATCCCGTCTTTCTGACTACTGGCAAACTCGTCTCCCCCTTCTGTCTTGTTCTCCTCTAATCCATTCCGCATCCTTCACCAGGAGGATCTTTTTCCCAAATGCAAACTCTTAGCAAGCCTCTTCCTTCCACAGTATCTCTTTGCAGAGGCTAAGCGTCTGTCAGACCCTCATCCCCACCTTGCCCCTCATCTCTGCTCTTCGCTCAGTGTAGTCCCTCTGCCTGGAAGATCCTCCCTCTGCCCCCCTCTCAGCTTGTCTGGCTTGCTCTCACTCACTCTTCTCTTTTTTCCCCCGCACATTTTCTCCTTCCGCCAAACTGCTCAGGAGCCTATATCACAATTGCCCAAGTCAAATCCAGCTTGGAAAGCAACCACTTATTTAGTAAGAAGTTATGGTCATGGAAAACTTGGCGGCTTTGGCATTAAACAGACCTGAGTTTGAAATCTGAGTCCACAAGCGAATTTCCATACTGTGACTTTTTGCATTTCTATCTCAGATTTCCAGTTACGTGTGAGGATGATAATTACCCCATTAGGTCCTTGTCAGGATTAAATGAGGCAATAGAAAGTGTTAATATGGCACAATCACATACTAGGTGTTCGGTAAAAGGCAGATACTGTTATTATCTTTGTCACAGGAAGAGAGAATTTCAGGCTACAAACACAATGCAGGAATTCCCAAACCCTTGATTAGACTGGATTTATGCTTGAGCTTGTCAAGCCCTACAGAGTCTTGCAGGTGGGACTGAGGTATCTGATTTCAAACAAAGAAACACAGCATTTTGGCAACTGAGTGCAGGGCTCTCCCTGTAGCATTACTATAATTCCTAGAGAACCTTGCCCCAGACTAACACACAGGTGCACATTTTCACTTAGAATCCAGGTAACAACCTCACAAAATCCAGGTAAGAACCCCAAGTGAATAACTCTGAGAACAGTTGCCAGATACTCCACGGGCGCCCATTTACTGGGAGAGGGCAGAAGATCTCCATGTAATTGCCCTTCCTGGGGGAGAGGGCGTGTTCCCCGTCAGGGACTATGCTGAGTAATCAGACTACAGAGCAGTACCAAGTGTGTGTGACCCACAGTCAAGGCCAGGGCAGCTGCTTTCAGGTTCAGCCCAACCAAAGAACGAAGGGAGCGAGGCCAGCTCCTGGGTAAGCAGAGACAGGCTGGAGTGGGTGTGGCTGCCACTGGAGCCTGAACTGAGGGGAGGAAGGGGGGGCTGGACCAGGGAAGGGCAAGGGATGGTTCACAAAGCCCTCTCCCATATGGCCCGTGAAAGACAACATTGTCCCATTCATCCATCCAACCAACAGCTACAGAGCAGCTCAGGAATGCTGCCCGGGCACTGGGGAGAAGGAAGTGAACAAAACAGACAGAATGTCCTGTTTCTGGAGGCTTCCCCGGTTAGAGGCAGACAGGCCATAACAAGGACATCACCACATGGACAAGATGGCGCCGAAGGGTCGTGAGGGCTATGGAGTCAAGAAACAGGGGGAGGGGTAGTATGGTCACAGGAGGCTCCTCGGAGGGGGGACACTTGTGTTGAGACCCGAATGAAGAGAAGGAAGCAGCCATGTGAAGGCCTGGGGCAGAAGCGTCCAGCAGACGGTGGGTGGTGGACGCACCATGGCTCCTCTTCCCCACCCTCGATCTCTCCTCCCCACTGTGGTGTGACTTCCACACCTGTCCCATCCTGAAGGACCTGGTGGGGACACCATGCCTGGAGCCTTTTGGGGGGTGGCTTTCACCTGCCTGTCGTCTGTTACTCCGGCCACCCCTCCATCACACACAGCGTTTCTGGCATCCTCTTCCTCACGTGCCCACTCAGCCCCCCATCCCTCTGGGCTAGTCACCCCTCCCCCAACTGCCCACACCCCACTGCCCACACCCCACCCCCAGCTTCAATCAATGTCCCCCAAATCAGCGCTGCTGAAACGCATGCCAAGCTCTGGACAACATATCCCAACCTGGATGGTCCTGGCATCTCCATCTGGATCATCCTCACCTCGCATTCAACAGGTGTCAAAAGAAATTCCTTGCGTTTTCCCACAATGCCTCCTCCAAACCTGGTCCCATGTCCCGTGTGTCAGTCATGGGTGACACCACCAATTAATCCAGAACACTAGGCTAACCTCCCTCTCCCATACCCTCTGTGTCCAGTCTATCTCCTGAACACCTTGTGGAATCCTTCTCCTTTTCTCCATCCCCAGGGTCCCTGGGTTAGGTCACCAGCCTCCCCAGTGGTCTCCCTGCCTGCAGCCTTGTCCCACTCCAATCCATCCTCCATTTATTTCAAGCAGAGCATCTTTCTAAAAGGCACTTCTGATCATGTCACCACTCGTGGCCCTGCCCCTGAGTCGTTAGCTGCTCCCATCCCATGGCAGATGGAGCTCACACTCCTCCACCAAGAACAGGCCTCCCTAGGGAGGCCCACCTCTACCCCAGCTTCTTCACATTCCTGCCACCCACCCTTCACCCCAGACCTACAAATGAGGACAACCCAGTATATCATGCCTCTGCATCTTTCCACAGGCTCCTTCCTCAGCCTGAACTACGCTGATCTCTTCTTCTGCCTAGCTGACTCCTAGCTCAAGCACCACCTCTTCCAGGAAGTCTTCCTTGCAGCACTCTGTGGTCACCTTCTAGCACTGGCCTTTCTGATTCTCTGTGCTTTACATTTAGTGCATCCTCTCGCTGAAGAGCTCTGTGGTATATAGTGCTGGTTAAATGAAGGAATGAATGGTGACAGTGTGTCCTCACAGCTGTCCTGTGTGCGAGTAATAAGGGTAGGTACTACTCTCATTTTACAAGTGAAGAAATTGAGAATCAGAGATACTCAGCCATTTGCCCAAGGTTATAAGCAACTGTGTAAGAGGGAAAATGGGCACAGGGAGAAATCCACTCCAACCTCCACCCTCATCCCATCCCTATTCCTCATCCTCCCTCTCCAGGGTAAAAGCAGCAGTTCGGCTTGGTGAGGACAAAGCTCTCAGGACGTGGGAAGAGAGACTCCACAATTCCTTGTGGGTTTAGGAGAGCAGGTCCCAGAGAACTCAGTGCAAGGCCAGGTGTTCTGAGCCTTGCCCAGGGCCTGGCACAGATGCCCAGGGGAGCTGAGGATCCACCCCTGGCAGGAAGCAGCCTGATCTGCAGATGCCACTACAGGAGGGTCTGAGCAAAGGCCCTGGTGCCCTCCTGCTTCCCACTGCTCCTTGCTCCTGTTTTCCCAACTTCCTCCTTGAGGCACTGTCTGTCTGTCCTCAGACATCATCATTGGTGGACAGCCCGGCAGCTTCTCAGAGCCCACAGCACCAGTGTAGTGTGTAAGCCACAGGACTGGACACTGGGCTCTGGGCTGCGAGGGGGCAGAATTGGGCCTGAAGTTGGGTCTCTAGATCCTAATGCCAAGCACCCTCTCTGGAGGCCCAGGGCACTGAGGAGAGCCAGTTTGGACCCGGCCAAAGAGAGAAGGCCCAGCCCTTTCAAGAGACGGATGGTGCTATCCAATATGGTAGCCACATCTGGCTACATACACTTAAACTTAAATTTAATAAAATTAAATATAACTAAACATTCAGTTCCTTGGCCACACTAGCCACATTTCAGATGCTCAACAGCCAGAAGAGCCGACTTGCTACCATGTTGAAGGAACAGATTATAAAGTATTTCCATCACTGCAGAAATTTCCACTGGACAGTGCTCGTCTATAATGACACAGTTGAGAACCCAGTGGAATTCTCCAGACTGACTGTACTCCTATATTATACATATAGTATATTATATACGATACACTATATTTTATACACAGTTCCTATACTATAGTCTTCTCATTGCCTTCTTGAATTTGGAAAAATAAAATTCTTTCGCCTTTCTATTTTTTTAAATTTCAACATTTATCTTCTTAAAAATATTGATTGATTGATTGATTGATTGATTTGGTTGCACTGGGTCTTAGTTGCAGCTCTCAGCCTCCTTAGTTGTGGCTCACGGGCTCCTTAGTTGTGGCTTGCAGTCTCCTTAGTTGCAGCTTGCTGGATCTTTAGTTGTGTCATGCGAACTCTTAGTTGCAGCATGCATGTAGGATCTTAGTTCCCTGACCAGGGATCGAACCCCATCTCCCTGCACTGGGAGCGCAAAGTCTTACCCACTGGACCACCAGGGAAGTCCCTTCAGCATTTATCTTTATTTAGCTTTTCCTTTTCCCTACTTTCTTTGGTTCATGTTGCTTTTTTTTCTTTTTTATGGCAATTTCTTATGATACATAGCAGATTTTAAATAAAGTTTGTAAATTAAAATATTATAAAGTTTAGTCATGCGAGATGAATATGTTCTGGATTCTGCTGTACAAAACGTGTCGCCTACAAGTTAGCGAGACTGCATTGCACACGGAAACATCTGTTAAGGTGGATCTCCTGTCATGTGTTCTTAACCACAATTTGAAAAACCATTCATTTTTTTAAATTAATAATTTATCATTTTAATTAATTACAATGTTATTTGGCCCTTCTAAGTCCTTAAATAACTATGCTTTGGCTATTATATCTGAAACTCTGAACTTTCAGTGGGATTTTAAATATCCCACTATAGTGGTATTTTTTTTCAGGTCCTCTAAGCTAAGGTATTAGTCCACCTGCCAGGTTTCCTCCCAACTCCTCAGGCAGCTGCCCTCAAGGCCAGCACCTCAGATCTGTTAGTCAGGCTCTTCTCAGGGCCCCTGGAGTTGTGATTCTTGCTCCAGACTCTCCATCACTGGCTCCCCTGCTCTAATCCATCCTGCAGGTGAGAAATTCCCATGCCATTTTCCTCTGGTGAGGCTCAAGGTACTTGCTGAGCCCCTCTGGGTCCACCTGTCTGCAGCCCCAGTGGCCACGGGCTCAGGAGATCAATAAGCAGGTGCATTGCAGAAGGAAGGGGAAGACAAGGCCGTTCTCCCAGAGCCCTCCAACCGCTGGGAAAATACGTCAGTGGACTTGATCTTCCAACAGCGCTCAACACAGCTGACCATTCATTTTCTTCTTGAAACACTTTCTTCCTTTGGATTCAAGACACAGCCAGCTCATGGTTTCCTGCTATCTCTGCAGGTATTCTTTTTCTCTCTCCTAGTCCATCCAAGCCACGACATGTGGGAGAGCCTCGGGATCCGTCCCAGGTCCTCCTTTCTTACTGAGCTCTGTCTCAAGGAGTCTTGAGCAATCTCATCCCTACCACCAATTTGTCGCTGACTCACAAATTCCTGTCTCCAGCCCAGAGCGAGAGCCCCCAACCAGTGTACCAAACCCATCGTGTCCCGAACTGAATTCATAACTTCTCAACCACACCTGGCCCTCTTCCTGTCTGTCTGTCCCATCTCCGGAGGCGCCCGTAGCAACCAGCTTTACAAAACAGAAACCTGGTCTTCGACAACGACCCCTTCCTTTCCCTCATCCCCATACTGAGTCTGTCACCGCGTCCTGTCGATTTCAGTCCCTGGTTATCTCTCAAATCAATCCACTTCTTTCCATCGCCACGGTCACCAGCTTTACCTCTTCCCTGGTCTACAGCAACCACGCTTACTGCCTGCCATGTGCCCATTCTTGGTCCCTCCAGTACTCTCTGGACACAGCAGCAAGAGTCCTCTTGAGAAAACATGGGTCACACCACCTTCTGCTCAACACTTTCCGCTTCCCAGTGCTCTCAGGAGAAAGTATTAACACAGCTCTTTACTGCCTTTCCTCCTCTTGTCCCAGCCACACCGGCAGGGCCACCTGCCACCTCACAGCTTTTGCAGACTCTCCTGCTCTGCCCAGAATGCTGTCACCTCCTCTTCACCTCTCCTCACCCAGCTCGCCTGCTCTTCCTTTAGGTCTCAGCGCAAACATCACTTCCTCAGGGAAGCCTTGGCCCACGGCTTCTTTGTCTCGTTCTCATAGGATGGGATCTCTTGTCATATTGATACATTAATTTATATGACTGATTGACATCTGCCCTCCCCAAACCTCCTTCCTCTCTTCCCTGTCACCACTTGAAGCTCCCTGAAGGCAGGCACTGCATTTCTCTAGCTCACTTCTAGCTGACTTTGCACCGAAAGATGTCTCAGCAGCTCAACAGAGCTGAGCCCAGCCCCAGCGGAGCCCACGGTGGACAGGCAATTAGACGTGGAGCCTGGGGGTGGAGGCACCCAAGCAGAGGCCGGGAGCGCGGCCCTGGGCCTGGCTGGAAGAGGAAGGGGGTCACGGACAGCCGAGCCCTGTGCAGCTTCACCCTGGAACCTGCAAACAGGCTTTGCAATTGACTGCTCCTGAGGCAGGCAAGGAAAATGGTGACAGAAGATTCTAGCACCAAACCCAGCAGATATCCTGGGGGCGATGCATTTGGATTTATAGCTCTGGTAAGTCTTACTAGGTGCCCAGCACTTAATTCAGAGCTGAGGGCCAGCAGAAACAGATGGCAAAACTAAAGGGTGTGGAAAATAAACACTAGAAGCACAGCAGACCATTTCCACTGTGTGATAAGACTTCACGGTATCATCATGGAAGCATTTTGCTTCGGAAGGAGTCGTGGGAGCTCAGCTTCCTCAGAAATAGAGAGGAGGCAAGAGATGAAAGCTAGAAAGGGACACTGAATGGATCTGGGCAGAGTCAGAGGAGCTCTGGGGAATCACTCTCAGCTTTCCCAATATCTGGGAGTGCCTAGGAGTTATAAAATGAATCTAGTCATAAACAGTGCATGTTGGATTACAAGAAGGAAGAGCCGTTCCCTGAAAGGGATGCCCAGCCTAGCGAGGGAGATGGAAAACTCAGCAAATTACCTCCATGCATGTACCAGGTACTATAAAAGTAACCATGCAATTAAATAAGCATCTGCATCTTACTCATTAGGATGGCTGTGATCAAAAGAACAGAAAACAGCAAGGCTGGGTGAGGATGTGGAGAGATTAGGACCCTCGTGAACTGCTGGCGGGAATGGAAAATGGTGCAGTTTCTATCAAAAGCAGTACGGAGGTTTCTCAACAAGTTAAAGAGTTACTATATGATCCAGCAATTTCACCTTTAGGTACATACTGAGAAGACTTGAAGGCAGGGACTCATACAGATATCTGTACACTCATGTTCATAGCAGCATTATTCACGATAGCCAGAGGGGGAAAGCAACGCAAGTGTCCATCGACAATGGATGGATAAACCAAACATGGTCCATACATACAATGGAACATTATTGTCTTAAAAAGGAAGGAAATTCTGACACATGCTACAATACCGATGGAACTTTAAGACATTATACTAAGTAAAATAAGGCGGTTACAAAGAGATAAACATAATATGATCCCACTGACGTGAGGTCCCTAGAGTAATCAAATTCATAGAGACAGAAAGGAGAATGGTGGGTGCCAGAGGCTGGGGAGAGTGGAATGGGGAGTTATTGTTTCATGGGGACAGAGTTTCATTTGAAGATGATTGAGAGGTTCTGATAAGGGATGGAGGTGATGAGGCTGCACACAACAGTGTGTGTGTACTAAATGTCACTGAGCTGTACGGTTAAAAATGGTTAAAATGATAAATATGTGTTGTGTATACTTCACTACAATTAAATAACTTTTAAAAATAATTTTTAATTAAATGGGATTAAGAATGGAACTAACTTGATTCTCCAAGGATGCTGGGGAAAGAGCTGGCATGCAGATTGGGAGCCGAAAAAGAGGGAGACGTGGTATTTGTATTTAGTGCGGACCCACCAACAGACAGGTTGCAGCCACAGCTGTTACTGTCTGAGTGAACGTAGGCGAGTCTCTCAACTGCTCTCAGCTCTGGAACAGGAACAGGGCTGCTGGGAGGACAAGCTGATGCTGAATGTGGACGGATGCCACTGTATATGCAAGTGCAGCCCAAGTGCATGGAAATGTGATTCTCTGCTAAATAGGGGACAACGTCATCGACCTACTGAGACCGAAGGTGATGGGCAAGGGGGAGGGGTGATGCGGGATGCTCTTGAAGTCTGAGTAAGAGTGATGAATGGTTAGATTAGCCCTGGGGGGAATAAGATAGAAAGACCAGGGGAGAAAGCTAAAGGGTTTGCCAAGCAGCAGGAAGGGCTCCCTGAGCTGCACGTAGATGGAGTCTAGAGGCGCAGGCAGGACGCTCTGGGGAGCTCTCTCAACCCCCTCTGGTAGCCTAACAGGAAGAATGAAGATCTCTGAAAATTGTCGGATGCTCCGAAAATAAGAGTGAATGTGTTTCTGAAAATAGCGACCCTAGGCTCCAGCCCAGGAAAAAGGAGGAATACGTGAAGATTCACTGGAGATCACTGGTCAGCATCAATGTTTTTCCACATTCCAGCATTGTACCTCTAGGGCTATATGAAATGTTCTGGCTGGCACACACGTTCATGGCATAGTCACTTTAATTCTCATCCAGTCGTTCCTATGACTTCGGCAACTAAATCTCGAATGGGTACTGTAAATCTGTCCCCTCTGAACTCTGTGCATCACAGGCCTTCATTTGAGAAAGAGAACGGGCCTCAGGTTCAGCAGCTTCAATAGACAACTGTGTCTAGTTCGGGAGTTGATGAGTCTGGTCCACTGCTTAGTTTTGTAAATAAAGTTTTATTGGAACACAATAAAACTATGACCCCCTTGGCTACAACAGCAGCATTGAATCGTTGTAACAGAGACCTTATGGGCCACCAAGGCTAAAATGTTTCATATCTGGCCCATTACAGAAAAAGTTTGATGACCTCTGGGCTAATTTAATTAGAAAGTTTGTTTTCAGTGTATATAGTCTTAAATACTTGCTGTCTGTTATAAGTAATATCAGTTTTCCACTGGTGGTGGCAATAATTAATTGAAGTTAAAATCCATTTAAAGAAAAAAATTAACAAAATATCATATTAGCAAATTAATATAATAACACATTAACAAATTAAAATGGTGTTCTATAATGAAGAATAGAAGCACACTGCAGTTGTGGCAGAATCCTGGGGGCAGCACACATATGAGGTTTGGTAAACACTGGGTTATGAGAGTAGGGACGGTGGAGAGATTTGCGAATGATGGAGGTAAAGAGCAGCTGCAGTAGAGATGAGACTGGGGACTGGAAAGTCATTTCACGAGGCTAAGGCATCCATCAGGGGTGGAAATGTAGCCATCAAGGATGGAACGGGGGGCTCAGCACGGACCTAGTGGGGGGCGGTGGGACAGGGAGCTGCCATCAGGCAAAGCCAAGACTGATAAAGGGAAGAGGATGATGGTGCAGGAGAGTCGGTGGCAGGTCCCTCCCAACCTGGGGTTTTCCCTACAGAAGCATCGTGGCAGAAAGGATGTAATAAAAGACATCAGTGCCAACCACACAGTAACACTTGTCTATGTCCCAGAGTGCAGGTTCTAAGCACTTTACACCTATGAACTCACTTACTCTTCACAGTAACCCTGTGAAATAAGGCATCATTTTACAATGAGGAAATCGAGGCACAGAGAGGGCAAGTGACTTTCCCAAGTTTGCACAACTAATGCGTGGCACAGGCTCATGTGGTCAGACCTGCTCAGCATCTGATCCCTGTCACTCAGGAGGTGACTGAGCCTTGGTCAAATAGTCAGGCCCGGAACCGTGACTCTGGGTCAGCTGAGCACCTGGCTAGCCTGTTCCTGTCTCGGTCTCAACTTGCCCTTTAGGAACCAGGTCATGGAGAGGCCGTCATACTCATGACATCACAGGGAGATGACAGATCATGATGACTTTGCCAAGGTAGTGACAAGGTCCCAACTGCCAAGAGGGGGCAGCACTGTGTGGTGGCAGCAGAAGCACAGCCCTCTCTAAGCCACAGGGGTAGCTGCAGCCCCCAGGATTCTCAGAAGTGGAGGGGCAGAGGGGCCCTAAGAGACCAGCCCTGGGAGTCACTGGCCAGGGGTCCGGGCGTCCGGCTGTGCCCTACACACCACGTTCATGGTTCAGAAAGCATAACAGATGCCTACTGTCTTACATTTCCCCGTTTTGGTAATTTTTTTCCATCATATTTATCACTCTCTGAAATGATATCATTTATGTATTGTTTAATTATTCACTATTTTCTCCCCCCTTAGAATGTTAACTCCGATGTCAGGTTCTGTAGTTGATGCTATTCCCTGCTGCCCGACATATAGTAGGTGCTCAAAAATACTGGTCTGATTTAAATCCCACTTAGGCTCAGACTTCTAAATGTGTTGAGGTCACTTGGGGTTACCCACTTGTGGAGGATGATGAGCTCCTCAGCGATCAGGGGTAGGGGGGCAGCCAGAGCCCAGGCAGCAAGAAGGCCCTGCGTCCTCGTCTTCTCTCCCGAGGGCCTAGGGACAACCAAGGGCATCTCGGTGTCCCAGGGGCTGAAGCACTCCTCCTGGTGCCTGGTGGCATGGTGGGCCACCTTTAATAGGGTGCTAACTTTGTCATGTTTTGGAAACCTTTGTTTGAGAGTCTAAATTTTCTATCTATATCACAGCTAAAGTCAAAGGATATCCTCAAATGAACAATCCTTTTAGCTATTGTTACAGGTTGAATTGTGTCACCCCAAATTCATATGTTGAAATCCTAACCCCTAAGACCTCAGATGAGAACCTCATTTGGAAACAGGGTCATTGCAGATGAAATTCTTTAAGATGAGGTCTTACTGGAGTAGAGAGGGTCCCTAATCCAATACAACTGGTGTCCTTATAAAAAGGGTAAATGTGGACACAGAGACATGCACACAAGGAGATGATACTTGAATATGAAGATGATGTATCTACAAGCTAAAGAGTGACAAAGATGAGCAGGAAACCACCAGAAGCACAGAGAAGGGCCTGGAACAGATTCTCCCTCTGAAGGAATCCACCCTGCTGACACCCAGATCTCCAACTTGTGGCCTCCAGAACTGGGAGGAATCAGTTTCTGTTGTTCAAGCCAGCCAGCCTGGGGTTCTCTGTCACAGCAGCCCCAAGACCCTCAAGCCCCTGTTTCCAACCATAGAAAGGCCATGCAAGCTCCCTGGGGGAGAAAGAGGGTGGTGGCATCCTTGTTAAACTGAGCCTTTCAAGTGACTGTTTCTTGTATGACCTGCCCCTGATCTAGGCCAATCCCCATCCCCCACAAACCTAGTCACTCCCCCACTGCTCAGCCTCCCACTTTTCCAGGCTGTCCCACTCAGGGCCTGGGTCTCACCTGGCTTTCCATCACCCGTCCCGTCTCCCCCAGCTGTGTGGATATCTAGACGCCTCAACACACAGGAGACGGAGGTCAGGGAACAGGAGCAAGGAGACACATCGGGCTGGGGTGGAGGACTCCTCACGCCCTGGCCAGGCTCCCGGGTGGCCCACGGTTAGACACTCGGAAGTGTGGCCGTGTAGTGTGAGAAGGAAAAGGCAGGCTGCAGGCGGAGAACAGGGTGGCCCATTTCCACAAGGCAGAGGAGCGACATTTGTGATTCTGGAGGATGAAGGTCAAGGGGAGGATGCTGCCTAGCTCTGGACACAGAAATTGTGAGTGCTTTCAATCTCCTCCCCTTTGCTCGTGAATATGTCATGGTTTTTTCAGCTGGAAACGTGTGTGTGTGTGTGGGTGGGTGGGTGTGTGTGTGTGTGAAAAATAGTAGAAATAAAAAGTTGGAGGAGTTCCAGAACCTGAGGAACCCGTGTTCCCCTGGGATGCTGAGGGTCTGTGTTGAGTAAAGCTGACCTCAAGTGGGGTGGAGGGGAGACGACTTCACTCTTACCAGCTTCTTTTTCTTTCGTTTTTCCATTATAGGTTATTACAAGATATTGAACACAGTTCCCTGTGCTATACAGTAGGACCTTGCTGTTTATTTTATATAAAGTAGTGTGCATCTGTTAACCCCAAGCTCCTAATTTATCCCCCTCGCACCAGCTTCTCTTTGACCCAGCATTTCAGGAGTATGATGACCAACCATCCCGGGGGGCTCAGGACTCAGAGACCTCCTGGCACCCAGAAATTTTCACACTGAAATTGTTGCTCACATTTATGTATACAAGATGCTGCAGAGGAGCCCAGGAACCTGTGGACAGCCAGGCCTGGACACACCAGCCTGGCCCTGCCCAGCCACACTAGGGTTTCTCCACCTGCCCTTGCAGAGGGCATTGCGGTCCTTCAACTGTTCTTCCCAAGAAACTCTCTCTAGTCAAAGCTGGGGGCAACAGGTTGGAAGACTCATGGCTTCTCCTACCCGGGGAGGTGTTCTTGTGTAGGTACCTAATCCCTTCTGAGGACAGACTGGGAAAAGGATGCAAATACGGGGTGGAAGATTGGCTTTAGTGACTTCTCACTTTGGGATGCTCCAGACTGGCTACCTCGTTTCAGTCACGTCTTGCGTTTCAGATCCTAAAATCCGCAACTTATAAAATTCTCTCCCTCCCTAATGCTTTTTTTCTGAAGTTTCTCTTCATCCTGCTTATTTTACACATAGGAACTAAATTCGAACCCCTTCTCATCCACGGGAGAAGGCAAAACAAAGAGTAGAAGTTAGTTTTCAGTGGTGTGGGGAAACAGAGGTCCAGAGAGGTTTGGTGCCCTGTTCAAGGCCCACGGTGAACGAGGGACAGAGGAGCGCTGGCTGCGTGGGCCCGCAGAGACGGCTGAAGACCAGACCGCTGCTGCGTTGTCCTCAGTTGGTGCTCACTCAGCACACCCTGGGAGTGGCCCAGTGATAAGAGCTGTTTCACACATAACCCCTCAGGATTGCGTGCAGTGAACCCGAGACGGAAAGCAAACGTGGACTTAGTCTGGAAAACACACACGGCCAGAGAGCCAGGTAAACATTTCTTGACTTTTGCCAGGAGTTGCCTTCTGGTCCACGCCCAGCCCACCCAGACAGGGGCACGAGTCCCCTCCCTCCCTGGTGTCCCCTCTCTGTCCTCTCAGCCTTTTTCATTGCTGTCCCTTCCCAGGGTCTGTGTTCATACCAAAGGGCTGTGATGAGCCCTGCTGTAGGAAGCTCGGGTCCTGGGGGCTTCAGAGCAGAGAACCTACAGGCCGCACAAACCTTTCCTGCTGCTGCTGCACTCCTTACGGCACAATTTCAAAATCTATTCACATCAACAAACTCTCTTCCATAGCTTTTACATAAAACCTCCCGTCCCCACCAGGAAGAGTAGGGCAGAAGCGGGTGGGGAGGAAGCCCCGACCCTACCACACGTCTCAGGAGCCCAGGAGGACTTGCCCAGGACTTGAGAGGCAGAACGAGGGCAGGACAGCCCCTCCCCCAGACCCACAGGTCCCAAGTCCCCAGATCCATCCAAGGGCACCCTGACTCCTCTCCTGCCACGTCACTTGGTTGGCCTCAGTGATGAGGATGTCATTCCTGAGCCATGAAACAGTTAAGAAATATCCACCCCACTGGCTGCCATGCTCATAAAGGGAGGTCCACGTGTACTTCCGTGTGGCTCCAGATGGGCGGCTCACTCATTTGCTCACACCCGGCGGGGAGCCAAGGCAGAGGCCAGCAGCACCACCACCTTCCCATGCAAATCAGCCCCGGGAGTGCAGCTGGGCCCCTCCCGCTCCTGCCTCCCAGGCAATGCTCCTGGGGAGGCCTTGCGGAAGATGCCACCCTGGGCGCTGTGCTGTCTTCCTCTGCCTGGCCCTCGTGCTCGACGCTGTGGGCCTGGTCCTTTTGCTGCTGGGCATCTTCGCCTCCCTCGACTTCTGGGACTTCTTGGTCTACACGGGGTCCCTGATCCTGGCTTTCAGCCTGCTCTTCTGGATCATCTGGTACTCCCTCAACATCAACGTGCCTCTTGAGAAACTGGACTCGTAGTTAGGAGGCGGGCAGAGGAGGAAGGACTCAGGCTTCCTGGCGGGCGGAGGGGCAGGGGCATGCTGCAGCTCCCACCCCAAATGCCCCGCCGGGGACCAGGTGAGTGCACAGGAGACCTGCCTGGAGGGGTGGCCAGGAGGCTGGGACGAGCAGCGGGAGGCTACACAGGCAAGTGGCCCAAAGACTGTCCCCCAGCTGGGGTTTCTGTCAACCAGGAGAACGTGGGGCAGGTACTTCCAGTACCTCATGGAAACTGGAAAGAGGGTCTCTACAGACCCTATGACTTCTGATCCACCACGAATGGTCCTGCCATGCAGAACAGGAAGTTATTCCTTCAGCTTAAAACTTGGAGAAAGGAGCCTATCTCGATTCTCTGTTGGGGAGAATCCTTGCTGGGGAGAAAAGCCTTTAGCCCTAGCAGAGGATGGAAAGTTCCCCGATGCTGCTTATGCCCTTGCCTTGTGAGCTGCTCGCTGCAGCAGGAAACAGAGCAGATCCACCCAGCACGGTCCTTCTCACTTGCTTCCTCCCTGCACCTGCCCAGGTGGGACACACGGGAGGGGGTCAGGACCTGTCTCCACGTCCCCGCTCAGTGCATCTGCCCCCCTCCCAGCAGTGCCCCCACCCCATGCCCCCAGCCAGCCAGCACCCCCCAGCCAGCCCAGGGGACCGGAATTCAAGGCACCATGGCTGACCATTTCATCCCAGCTGGGCCAGAGCTTGGTGGACCATGTGTAACCAAGGAGGCAGGTAACTGTAAGATTTTTCACATGGGCATGGAAAGCAAAAGATAGAGCTAGTCTGGCCCCCACAAGCCTGAATTAGCGATGGCCAGCTCTCCCCAGGGGACTAAAGTCAGAGTCCTGGTTGGTTTGGTCATCATCCCCTCCTCCCAGGTGGGCAGGGACCTGCACTCAGGCACAGCCAAGCACTCCACTTTGAGTGCTGCATGTGAGAGCAAAGGTCACTGCAGAGTTGGAAGGAGGAAATAATAATCGCGTCTTTTCTGGGGGATTCCATGTGACCCTTGGAAGTGAGAGACAGAGTGGCAGTTTGAAGAGGTTTCAGTAGGGGAGGCTAAACTGTCCCCGGCAGGTGAAAGGAAAGAGGTGAGAAGTCAGAGCACCTGGGTCTTGATCGGGGCAACACCACTTGTTTGCTGGTGACACTGCACAGGAGGCATCATGCCCTGAGCTTCAGTCTTCCCATCTGTAAAATGGGGATAATGTTACCTGCCCTTGTTGTTGCCATGGTCAAAAAGAGGTAAGGCAGGAAGAGGCTCTTTGCACATAATGTGGTTCTTACACATGCCAAGTGTTACAAACACACAGCAGAGGGGAGTAAACTGACCCAGAGTCCCAGCTGGGGGTACCTTGGTGTGCCTTAAATTGGTAGTGGTGGGGGTCAGCTTGAAACTTCAAAATGTGCATCATGAAACTTCAAAGCAAGAAGGGACCCCGAACTTGTTTGCTCATTCACGAGGATGCGTCAGGCACTGTGCATGGCGGTGCGAGTGCTGGGAAGAGTAAGACATATGAGGTCTCTACCCTCTAGGAGTTCCCGTCAGGCGAGAGACAGACGTTAACCAGACAGTCTGACTAACAAGGTACGACAACAGTCAGGTGAGGACTGGAAGAAAAGGAACACCGCTCCTTGGGAACGTTCAGTAGAGAGGCTGACCCAGAAGGTGGAGTCTTACAGAGAGAGGGAACAGCTTGAGCAAACCTCCTGGGGTAGCAGGAAATAGAAGACAGCAGGGTGATTGAAGGGCAGAGGGCAAGTGCAGGAGAGGGTTAGGGCCCTGCAGTGCGGGGAGGCCAGACCAGGCAGGGCCTAAAAAACCCTCTCAAGGATTTTAGCCATTATTTTAAGAACAATAAGAAGTCATTAAAGAGATGTAAGCGGGGGTGGGGACAACATAATTTGATCTCTGTTTCCAAAAGACCACCTTGGCCGAGGCACGGATGACAGTGATGACAATGAGGATGATGAGCAGGTCAAGCCCGTGTGGGGATCTCAGTCACGCGCCTGAACAAGAAGGGTCTCCAGTTCAGTCTCCTTATCCTGCACACCCTCCCCTCATTACATAGAAGGCAGTTCAATAACCCAGTAGCGAAGACCATGGGTCAAGACCCAGACTGTCTGGCTCGAATACAGTTTTGTTGCTTACTAGCTATGTGGCCTGGGGCAAGTTATGGACTAGCTATGGGCCTAGCTATGACTCCATGCCCTAGTTTCCTAAACTGTAAAACGGAGATGGTACTAATACTAGCCTCTGTTTCAGAGATGATGCTAATAACAGCCCCGACCTCGTAAGGGTGTTGCAGAGATTAATTTTAGCGTGCGTATAGCACCATGTGAGTGACGACTGATAAAACAAGGGGCGCTCTGATAAACCTCTGTCACGACGCAGGTAGCTAGCTGGTCCATTACAGCGGGGTGGGACCTTCCTCTAGGACAGACATCCCTGAAGCATTTCGACCAATTCTTCAAGCAGCATATGGCGTTCAGACTCCTCAGTGGGTGTAAGAATGAGGGCTGCCCCAGAACACCAGACTTCTGTCCAGGCTCAAAGAGACGTCAAAAGTTGTGGGTCCGTGGTAGCCTCCACTGAATACAATCACACAGATATCTCCTTCACCTTCTCAGTCCCCAAACTCCAAGTTCTGCAGGACCCTAGAGCCAGCTGGCCCTTTTCATCCAGCTTCATCTGGACCCTGCATCCCCGACAATGTCTGGGGCCGGCCCAGAGTGATGGGTTACAGTGGACTGGGACCCGCTGTGCAGGGGCTCCTCACTTATAGGAGCCGCTCACCACCTCCTGGATGACCTCAGGCAAGTTATTTGACGTCCCTTTAGAGTAGGAGGTTTGGTCCCCAGGAGAGGTTTCATACTGTTCTCTGCAGAGGCCACTGGGGGCTGGGGCTGGGAAGGGAGTGAGCAGGCAGGACGCTGGCAGCCCCGCCACACACACCCCCAGAGCTGCTGGGTGCTCTGTATGAAAGTTCACACTGAACTTTCACGTAAGGCTTCATGTGAACACAAGTTCCGATGCTGAAAGATATTTCTTAAAGGCCTAGACTCAACCCCCTTACTTTGTATGACCTTTGGCCTGGGCATCATCTCCAACCATATTCATGATTTACGGGCAGTTTGTAACTGGCTCTGCTGGTTCCCTAATTCTCAGAGTGGAACAAAGGGAAGAACACGGGTTCCATGAATTCACAGCCGAGCACGTCCCCCAGTCTCGGCAGGATGGTTGCTAGGACCTCCCCCACCCCACCCAGAGGCAAGCAAGCCACATCGCAGGCAGGAGTCACGACAGGGCAGGGCCACCTGGTCACTAAACCTCCAAGTCCCCCCAGGAGTTGCAGGACGACTGGCTTGTTTTTATCGCTCAACTGTGTATCAAGGGATTCTATCACTTGGTCACTGTATTTCCCGAAGCTTTGTTTGCTCCACGCTCTACTGGCTGGGCATTTCTTGTAGATAAAGTCCCTGCAAAGGCAGGGGAGGACGCTTGTCCTTTAACAAGAGGGTGTGAGACTACACTGCCCCCACAAACACACACACACACACACACACACACCACATATACCCACAGCCCCGCCCTCCATACACATCCCTCCACGTACATGCACCCAGATTCCCCCCATAAGCACGCCCACAGACACACACACACCCTACACGCACACCCACCTCTCCCATGGCCACCACACGTCACACGCACACAGTCCATCACAGATACACTCACACACCCACACACGCCCACACTCCTCCCCTACACCTTCTACACACATCAATACCCTACACATGCGTCCCTCCCCCACTGCACACACGATCACATGCACACCCTCACATGGCCTCCACACCCCATCCGCCCTGTTCACACACAAACACGCCCTCACACCTGCCACGTGTGTTCCAGAAACACAACCCACAGAAACAAACAATCCCGCTCCCCGGCAACCGAAGCCAAAGGGCGTGGGAGGCTCACGGCCTCGAGCCCTGGAAAGTTCACTTTTTCCAACACGCAGATTCTCCTCTCTGCCACAGAGAGGCCAGCGGGGCTGCCCGCAGAGCCAGACGGAAAGGCCTGCACCCCCGCTCGGCACGGGCTGCATGGAGGGCCAGACATTCCTCTAATTCCCGGAGGAAGTTTTAACCTAGAGGGAGAGGTAAGGCAAGTACACAGGGCCTCACAAAGAGTACACGGAAGGAGCGCAGTCTCACACGGGGCTCTGAAAGCCCAGATGAGGAAGAAGCGCCCCTGGCTGGGTGGGAAAGGGGGCGGTGTGTGGCTTCAGACGTCTGGGTCCTGAGCAACAAGTAAGAACGTGACAGGCAGAGCTGGCGCTCGGGCAGGGCCAGAGGGAAGGACCGCAGAAAGGGAGGAATGAAAGGGTGGCCCAGAAAGGGTGAGCAGACACAGGGGACCGGGGTTCGGGGTGCTCATTGCTGAACTTGGAGGATGCTGAAAGCCACGTGAGGATTCTGAAACTTGGAAAGCAAGGAGGAATTTTCTATGACTTCACGGCCTGGAGAGCAACACGGCTGGGCTCCGCTTGAGGAAGAGTAACTTGGTGTCATGTGCAGCCGGGGTAGGGGATGAGAGGCACGGGGACAGGGGACCATTGGAAAGCAGGGGTAGTAATAAGAAAAAATGATGGCCACAGGGAGGAGGGGAGAGGGACAGAGAGAGAGCATGGTGGACAACAGACGGACGTCCTGGTGTCCCTCGGGGGGGTAGCAGTGTCAAAGGCTTCAGAAAGCACTGCCACCGTGGAACAAGGAGGTCAGGGGAAAGCAGGGGTTTGCTCAAAATGAGGTGTTTTCCTTTGCACGTGCAGAGCTGGGGGTGCAGACGGTATCTATCGATGGGCAGAACTGCCCAACTGGAGTTGAATGTGCAGACTTTCAACTCAGAAGGGCGATCAGGCGTGGAGATGGAGTTAGGGGCTGGAGACAGGACTGCGGACAAGATTGTAAAGGGTGGGAAGGAGGAGGGAAGGAAGGCAGGTCGGGAGCCCAAAAAGGATTTGGGCGGGTAGCAAAGAAGGCAAAGGAGGACACGAGACCAACGGTGAGGGGAACTGACCTTCAAACGCTGCTGAGTCGTAAAGCAGGGTGTAGCCTGAGGAAGGATAATGGGACTTGGCAATGAGCCTTTATCAGTGAGGTTGGGGACAAAAACGAGACTGGTGCGCCTTGTGGAGTGGCTGCTGAGATGTGTAAAGGGGCGAGCGCAGATCAGTCTAAAAAGTCTTTGGCGATGAAATGGAGGGGGTAGGCCAGTAGCCTGACGGCATAGCTGGTCTGAAGTATGGTTTCTTCAGAGGAAGGGGATGCAGAAAATGGAGCTGGATGGCAAGGGCGGGGGGGGAAGGAAACTAGCAGAGAGGAGACGAGGACGCTGAGGTTACAAATGGAGAATGATGTCTGGCTGTGCCTGGGGTGCAGGTGGGTGGTGGGGCCCAGAGGCCAGGGAGAGATTTGGTTGGCCTGCAGGGAAGGATGGGGAAAGATAAACGGAGGTTTGGTGAGTGCCTCGGTATTTACTGGGCCACTTATTTCCATGACCTCATTCAATCCTTACAGTTCTGTGGGTTAGGGGTTCAGATCCCCATTTTACAGGTGAGGAAACTGAGTCTCAAGGTAGTTTCAGGACTAGCCCACTGTACCTGTGCTGTCGAGGGCCAGCATTAGAATGCACAACTGAGTCCAGCGGACTCCAAGAACTATGCTTGTTTTGACAGATTCGAATCCCGGACTGACCCATCTAGTCTTCATGTATTCAGCCCAAGTCCCATCTGGCGGAGAAGCAGCAAAGCAAGCTGATGCCCTGTTTCTGCAACACATCCTGTAACAGAACCCGGAAGGAACCAGAGGCTGTGAGGTGGAAGCTTTCAAAGCACCCGCTAGGATGCCCGGGAATGGCCACGAGTGCCTGGCTTCCAGAGGGTTCCAGGCTCCATCAAGAGACCAGCACCCCTGCCCTGGGCCACTGACACCACTGCCGGCACCCCAGCCGTTTGTGAGGTTCTGGGGAGCCCCTAATGTTCGCACAGTGGGACTTTTATGGCAATAACCCTGCTGCTGCGGGCTTGCGCACCCAACGAGAAGTCCGTCCAAAGTCCGAATGTGATCTCCTGCAAGCAAGTATCACACAACGTTGCTGCCTCTTCTGCTCTTCGGCTCTTTGGACAGACTGTGTGAGCCCCTGGAGGGCCCACCTCATCCATCTCTTGGTGTCATCCAGTCGGCACGTGGTAGTGTATTTCAACATGCTGGCTGCCAAGGCAAATGCAGAGCCAGTGCTGAGTGCAGGAGGTCCCCCTCCTCGGTGCTGGACACCCGGAACCACCAGTGCCGCCCCCGACTTGCACGACCGGGCCATGTTGGGGGGGGGGGGTGTTCACATTAAGCTTTTAGTCAAATGAAACCCTCCGGGCATTTTTCTGACAAGTTTCTGACAAGCGTTTTCTAGACTCTGCTGTGCTGTCCTTGCGTCATTCGTTTCTTGATCCTAAGAGCAGGCCTCTATTTTTATCTTAATTCAATTGCATCTAGCCCAACGCAGCCCAACTAGAGCACCTAGCAACCTTCACAGGCTCATCAGATGTGCTCATGCCTGTCACCTGTGCTCGAGCTGCCCCACTAATTTATGTCCCCCAGCTTAATTTTGTATTTTTTATTTATATCTCACCCTAAACGTGTATGTGTTTCTTCCAGAAGCTGCCTCAGATCTTTTGTGGTGTGAGGTAGTTACCTAAATAAAGAAGCTGATTGGCCTTTTAACACAACATAACCTATTTCTGGGTCTGCACGGTGTCATAACTACTCCCAAACTCCCGGCTTTAGGGAATCTTCTTCCCATTCGTTTAACCTGCCTCTGTGCAAATCCCAGAATTCTACATTCAGTACAGCACTTCTTGGGAAGAAACGCACAGAGCCCAGTGGATGGAGACAGTACAAAGGTTATCCTGACACTGTGGAATCTTCTGGAAGCTCTGTGCTCGGCCACCAGGCCAGCTTCTCAGAATTAGGCTGGACTCAGGAACCTGAAGAGATATCATGAGAGAACATTCCAGATAAGGCACCAGAAGAAAGATTCCCCTCCTACCCAGAAGCGTCCTTGACCGTTGTCACTTGCAATCGTATCGATCTTCCCAGTTGGAAATTTCTCGGTGTGTCAGACCTGACTCCATACATGGAGGAAACATTTCCCTTTGCTTGAAATTGTAACGTTAGCACGGGAGGGAAAGTCACATATAATCAAAATCACTGAACAAGTCCTTAAGAAGACACTTGCTGGTGGCCACATAACTTCTCTTCATGAGACCGAGCCAGGTTTCTATTCTAGAAGTGGAACAGGTTGCTGTTTCTTTGGCTGGGAACCAAATGGAATCGTTGGCTGTCGTTTCACAGCAGCCATGTTGTTGCAAAAATGCAAATCTTGAAAATCGAGGCTCACGCTCAGCCCAAAGCACATGCTCACATCTGCGAGAGGCTGGAGGGGCTGAGGCTGGGTGAGCGGCAGCAGCAGAGTCCCATCTCCTGCGCCGCCCTCCCTAAAGCGAATCTCCCTCCTCACTTAACATCTTCCTCCTTCGTTCTTTCTTCTGCTGGTTAGTGTGCAATTTAAATGCGTGTATGAGACGGCTCTCCATAGAGAGCATTTGTTCAACTCCTAAGGCCTCCTGAGTTACAGGGCGTGCTCCTGCAGGGTGGGCACCGGACCACTGCTTTGGAGAATGCACGCAGAATACATCTGTGATAAAAAGTAGGGGGCGAAGTGAGTGCAGTTCCAGCTGACAACCTGCTGGCCTTTGCATGAACCCCGTGGGAGAAAAAGGAGGTCCACATAGGAGGGCTTCCTAGAATTTAGCTTCAACCATCTGGAGACCCCAGTTAAGAGCTGGAACTGAGAAGGCATACTTAGGCAATGCATGTGCAAAGTCGGGGTGTTCCCTCAGAGGCGAGGCTTGGTCTACAACTCAGTATCTGCCAGGACAGGACAGTATCTCAGGGACCCCCGACGGCACAAGCACCAAATTCAATCTCAAAGATGATGAGAGCAGCATTCCATCAACTGGATGCAGATCACCTGGGGATCACATAAATGCAGACTCCAATTCAGTCGTCCAGGGAGGGGCCTGGGACTCTGCATTTCTAACAAGTACCCAGGCAGTACCACTGCTGCATTAAACCAAAGAAAGTGTCCTTAAGATAATCTGAAGAGTGAGCATCTTGAACAACGCTGTCATTTTAGAGATGGGGACGCTGAAGCCTGCAGGCAAAGTGAGTTTCCCAGGTTCAAGCCGCTGAAGAGCAGCAGGTCCCGCACCGGGGCCCAGGGCTCCAGGCTGCCGGTCTGGCTCTCTTCCCCGCCCCCGCCCACCCCATGAGCCGCTGACGGGTTCTTCTGAGCCCTGCCGAGCCCTGGGCAGCGTGAGCGAGTGAGCAGGGCAGTGGCCAGGGCAGGTGAGGCAGCTCACACTGCAGGTGAGTCATGAATCGGCGTGGCTCGCTTCAACCTGGCTGTGCCGTGTGCCCGTGAATGTGGTCCTGACCAGGCTTCCATGCTGCTCTGTGTCACTGCAGATTCCAGAGCCATGAGCCCATGAGCACGCATCACGCAAGGCAAGTAGGGTGGAGAGGGAGAAGGAAACAGGAGAGGCTGTGTTTCCACCAGGCAGAGCCACGTGGAACTTGGCTAGGTCTGATCTGGGCTCGTCCTCCCAGTGGGCTGGGCATGGGGAGCCTCCTACCACTCGCAGGGCCATCTTCTCGGCCCCTGCCCCTATCTGTTCCTTTGAACGAAAACTGGACTTTCCCAGTGACCTGACTCAGTCAGCTCCGCCACTGACAAGCTGCGTGACCTTACAGGGGATCCTCACCTATTAGGGGATAATAATAATGACATCACAATCATAGGACCTACTGTGATTCAGCGCTGGCTTTCTGAGACTCACAACCTCCTGAATGTAAATACCTTACAGTGTACTGTTCCTCCTTCGTAGAAGTCAAAACAGAGAGCTGTGAAGTTTAGGTCATCTCCTCAGACGCCTAATGATTCCAGGACTACAGGACCCGTCATTTATAAAGCTATTTACAGTCAAGTCTGCCGCTAATAATCAAGTCTACACTTCACACAACCTCATCCCCACACTTTACTGCAGAGACGACCCACCAGGACCCACAAAGCTGGAGCAGATGGGCATTCTAGGGGGAACAGTGGGTCCACCCCGGCCCTGCAGCCCACCCCCAATCAATAGCCTTAAAGCTCCTCCGATTCAACTCACCCCTTGGTGAAATTACAGTGCCGTGGAGGAAACTGATCAGAAGCTGAGTCCACCACTGTGGAGGCCAGCTCGGAAATGTATTTGCATGAAGGACCAAAGAGCCCTCTGGGTAAAGACGAACCCTAAGGGAAAAGACAGTCAGGCTGACAAGGGTAGCCCGGTAACAGATACTTAACACAGGCATGCTTGGCTTCCTGCGTCTCCCAACAACCCTTGCTTGTGCTCAGGGAAGAAGGGCTATAAGAAGGATTAGGCCAGTCTGGGGTGAAACTGTACGAGATACCGGGGTCCATACGCTGTCACTTGGACACACCCAGCACAGACTTGGGTTGTGCTGGTTCCTGGTAGACACAATGATATCTGGCAGAAAAGTGACACAGGAGGTGCTGATGGCTGACTGGACTTGCTGGCGAGCTGAACTGGCTCTTCCAAGACCCCCAAAGTTTCTTGCCAGGGCAGACACACAAGGGGGCGAGGGGCCAGCCGGGAAAAGGCAGGTAACAGTAAATCACTCCTTGTCGGGGACACTTAGGTGAAAGGTGCAGACAGCTAGAAACCACAAACCAGCCTGGGAATGGCAGGTGTCCCTGGGTGAGAAGTGCGTGTACTTCTCACTCTGACAACTAAGCGTGGCAGGTCTGGGGTAGCTGTGTCTGCCTTCCCACCACCACACAGCCTCCTCTCTTTCTTCATTCCTTCACTCAGCACAGATTCACCTCTGGCCTCACTCCTCCTGGATCCCAAAGGCTGCCCCGACAGGGAGATCCTTCAGCACTTGGAGCTGGTCCCTCTTGGGAAAGGGAGGGGGAGGGGAGGTACAGATTCCCACCACGTTCCACCTCTGCAATGCCCATGGCATGCTGGGCTGCGTGCCCCCAAATGCCCCGAGTCAGCGTGCAAAGACACAATCTACACACAGACTCTGTATTTCACAGGGCAACACCTAGACACTGCTTCCACATCCAGGCATCCTGTTGGCAAGGATCTCCACGTCCTTCCTTCCTGCCTCTCCTTCCCCAAGCCGACTGCTTCTGCAATGGCAACCCCTCCCCACCCCGGCCACTATGCAGCCGTTTTCCTCTCCACCAGCTTCACTTCCAAGCCAGGGCCTTGCCCTCTTCAGTCTGGATTCTGTTCGCCGGGGCACCATGCCGCCAGCACACAGCCTCAGCTCAGATGTCCTCTCACCCGACTCCATCTTTCTGATGTAAGCCTTCCTCACCCCCATGATCCCGGGACTCTGGGGCCAAAGTTTGCGGAGTCCACATCTACCCTGCCAACCAGAGCCTCCAGGCCCTGCCCAGAGTCTCTCCTTCTGAAGAGTCCAGGCCAAGGCAGCCACCCTAGGCCTCTGCCGTCGCCTGGAACAATGAAGCAGGGACTCTCAAGGTGCAGTCCTGGGACCAGCAGGTCAGTCTCACTGGGGAATTTCCTTAGAAGGGCAAAGGCTCCGGCCCTGGTTGGTCACCAACTCATCCCAGTTTGCCTGCCTCAGTGCTGGGGATTCCTATCCCAGACCTGAAATGAGAGGCTCTGGGGGCGGGGCCCAGCAATCAGGTTCACCAAGCCATGGGGGGATTCTGATGCACCCTCAAGTCTAAGACCCTCTACGGGAAAGGAGCTTTGAAGCCAAACTTGTGCTTGGAGGCTGTCCTCCGGGTGACCCCATCTCCTCCACTGGCTCCCCTCCCTGGTTCAAGGACAGCAGACCTTGTCCACCATCACATGGAGTCCTGGCCAGGCTGTACCAGCCCCAGGCGGCTCTATCAGCTCTGAGGGACCTCGCATCCTGGCCAGCCCGTACTGTCCCGAATCACCTGCCACTAGTGTCCCTTGCCGGCCAGGGGCTGGTTTTTTCCCCTTGTTTCTTCTGCATTTCAGTTTTCAAGAAATTTAAGTTTCCCATTGTTTCAGAAGAAAGTCAAGAGGGGGAAGCGGCTGGAGCTGCTGGAGGAAAAAGGAGAGAAGAGGCAGGAGAAAACTCTGGGGGAAAAAGGGTGGAAGGCACTGAGGAAGTGAGATGGTGGAAGGAGATGAAGGGAAGGCTGGGCTGGGGAAAGGTGAGAGGAGAGCCATGGGAGACAGAAGCTGAGACGGGAGCGAATGGGGAAAGAGCGTTTCCCACGGTGTGCTTCGTGGGCCAGGAGTGGCAGCAGCCTCACCTGGAACCGGGCTCCACCTGCAAATTCTGGATCTCACCCCAGACCTTCTCAGCCAGAAAACCTGGGACTTTTAAAAGTCTTCCCAGTAACTGGGATGCGCACTACAGCTTGAGAATCACTGGGCTGAAGAGTTCTCTTGTTTATTTAAGCAGGCATGATACCCCTCCATCCTGGATTCCAGTGTTGTTTTGAATTTCTGCCTGGGGCATGGTGACTCAGAAGAGTCCTAATGTGACCCTCACACACACACCACCTCTTGGCCTAATGACCTCCAGAGATGGGAAGAAACAGCTGTAACATCCTCTTTCTCCTCCATCACTCTCATTGTACCACTGGTACCACCAGCCTCTGGCAGCTCGAGACTGTGCAGCCTTTTTCTGGGAGGTTTTGGGGCCCAGAAAGAACTCTAAGGCACTCCTGGATCCTGTGTTACTTCCCAACCAGTTTAACATCAAGGACCGCCTTTATTATTTTTCTCCCATATTGTCTTGAAATATGTTGTCTGCCAAAGAGACTAATCATTAAGGAATAATTAATTCAGTTCCCTGTGATTTATTAATCAACCACATCCATAACTGGGTATGCAAAAAGTAGAAAACAGATGTATTATGGTTTCTGTTAGAGTTTTTGAAACATTTAAAACAATGCATTACAACTACCATGAACCCCTGGGCGTCTGGGGAAGAACAGATGAAACCAGAGATTGCAGATCTCAGCTGCCTGGGTGAACAAAGGTAGTATGAGGAAAGGTAAAACAATAAACAAAACGTTTACAGGCTCCTGCCGCTGTCCCTGCACCCAGCCCGCTCAGGACTTGGCCCCTTCCAGGAACTCTACCCTCCCTCTGGTTCTGGGTTTCTCCAAAGGGCATCTCACAGACGCACCAACAAGGTCAGTCCTAACCCAGTGAGGCCCGCGGGCCCCGCTCCTGCCCTGCCCCCCTTACCAGACCCCACCGCTTCCTCCTGCAAACACAGGAGTTGGTTTTCAGTCTCCACCATTAAACACACCGGCGCCCCCAAAAGATGCCAGGCTAACAGGGCGGGGAGGGGGGAGGGGCACGGTCCACAGTGCGATTCTAGGTGCTAGAGAAATGACTGCTGCCATTTCTGCCTACAGAGCCCCTGTCCAGACACAAATGCGTGGGAGAGTGGAGCTGGATCCCTCTTCCCCTCCAGTGACTAAGGCTTTGCTACTGCTTTGGCTGGGTGGGCCTGCCTCTCATCGCTCAGGACACCTGTCAACCAAGGCATCTCAAGGCAGAGGAGAGAAGGAACAGGACTGGGGAAGGAGCTAGGAGAGCCCTGCCCCAAACAAGAAGTTTCTCGACAACTTCTTTCTATCTTTAAAATCTGTATGAATGTTGCCATTTTATTCCACAATACATTTGTGCTTGTTCACTACTTTAAAGATGTTCCCAAATCTTCAAATACAATTGGTGTCGTTTTACCTGTGGGTTTGCTCTTCCCGGCACAAGGACACGGACCCCAGAGGGCCAAGCAGCCCAGATGGGAAGGAATTCTCACTGCTGGTAGCAGTTCTTTCCCTTGAGGCTCCTCGGCCAATCCTGGGTGGACGTCTGCCAGTTCACCCGGCAGACAACCGGGCAAGCCCAGCCGCGTCCAGACATCCCAACTGCACATCAGGAAGCACCACCCTTGTCCAGGCTCCGTGTTTCCACCTGAGAAAGCTGAGGCCCCAGCATGCTGGGTGACTCAGCCACGGCCACACCACCTGTTACTGACAGAGCCTGAACACGCGTTTTCTGACTCCTGACCTACTCACTGCTCTTTCTGCCATCCCATCCTTCCTCTCTAGGTGAGGACAAAGGACTGGCAGTGAAACAAGGACCGTCTCAAGGATGAGCACCTGGTCAGCAAGCCAGGTGGACCAGACTGCGTTCAAGGGAACTGTTCTGTGCCTCTCCTATAAAATGGGAATGTTACTGCCAGCAGTATACACTCCAGAGGATTGTTTGAGATGTGCGCTGGGGAACAGACATAAGGGCTTCGGAAAAGTATGAACAAACTTGATCCCGTGCTGGGGAGGCTTGGCTGAGGCTTTGTTCCCTCCACACGTGTGCTTCTTCTCGGCCTGTCTGCAGCAGCCCAGCACACACATGGGCTGAAGTGTGGGAAGCTGACCCTGAAATAGTGATGGCCAGCCTGCCACATGGACCACATCCCACCATCGCGCCTCCAAAGCCCACAGAAGGCGTCACTCAAGGCTCGTGTGACTGGGCCACTGGGCCCGCCGTGGCCTCCACCCAGGGCCACAGGCACCACCACCAACCCAGTGAAGCGGGTTCCTGACAGGAAACTCACTCATCGTTCTTATCACCTACAGTTTATACGAGCCAGTTGTCAGGGGTCAATTACGTGGGCGAACTAAGACGATCCACCACGAGGGATGGACACCTACAACTCACACACCCCACGCCCTGTGCCACAAGCGATTCAGTCTGGAAAGAGCCCCGATTAATAACAAGCTTACTAATCAATGTCGTGCTGCATGAAATCTATACTACTTAATACTATAATCTATAATATTTCCACTGTCCTTCATCCTAAATCCCTCTTGGCCTACTTGACTGGGTGAGGGTCTTCATGCTTTTCATATATAACTTTATAAATGAGTTTGGTAGGTCTGGTACTGAACAGAAAAAAAAAAAAAAACAACGAAACAACCCTGTTTCCCCATAAACCAATAAGCTTACAAAGAGAACTCAGAGAAGGTCTAGAGATGGAATTTAAAGTGTGAAAGCAAGAAAGGGTAAATGAAGAGGAGGATTGCTTGGAATGGGCAGTTACATGCTTCCAACCTGAACCAAACAAGCTAGTGGAGTGGCCTGAGGCTGTGTGCTTGTTGCTTACCTCATCCACAGACAGATCCAGCTCTGTGTTATAAATAGCTTTACACTTGAAGAGTTTTTTGAATGTGCTGGATGAGAGCAGATGGGAGGGGGTGGAAGTGAGGGAAGCAGAAAGGGAACCAGATGAGAAATTCAGAGTCCTACCCCCCCACCCCCCGCCCACTACTACCACACACACTTCCAATGCCCTGAATCTTGGAGGAGGGGTAAGAGTCGCACAAGAGACAGCCACAAATGGTACTCCAGCAATGGAGCTTTAATTTGGAGTGTTGTCTAGGAGTGAGCATAATATAAAACACCACAGTTTGATGGTAAACCCCCCAAAGTAGAAAGTTAATATCTGATTTGACCCTCATGCAAAGTGTACTGCAAAGTTTCCCCTCATTATTGCAAACACACACACACTCACACTAACACTCACACTCACCTGTGGTCCCTCTCCCCTTGCTGGTGACCCTCCACCTGTCTCTACCTTCAGCTGAGGTAAAGACAGCTTTGGACTAGAAGTCAGACCTGGGTTCTAGTTTTAACTCTGCAACTTGCTGGCCAAATGACTTTGTCACTAAACCTCCCTTGGAGACTCCAATTTCATCTGTAAAATGGGCTCTTGTAACCATCAAGTGAGATACATACAGTAATAGCCAAAGAGGAAGGCAAATAAGCATATGAAAAATGTTCAACATCATTATCCATTAACAGGCAAATTAAACCCACAGTGAAATATCGCTACACACATATTCAGGTAACTAAAATTTAAAAGATTGACCTCACCAAATGCTGGCAAGGATGTGGTGTAACTGTAACTCTCATGCATTGCTGATGGGAATGTAAAATGTCATATGATCCAGTCATTCTAGTCCTAGGTATTTTCCCAAGGGAAAGACTGTATACATCTGTACAAAGATTTGTACACAGATGTTTATAGCAGCTTTATTTGTAATAGACAAAATTGGAAACAACTAGGGCTTCCCTGGTGGCACAGTGATTAAGAATTCGCCTGCCAATGCAGGGGACACGGGTTCGAGCCCTGGTCCAGGAAGATCCCACGTGCCGCGGAGCAACTAAGCCCGTGCGCCACAACTACTGCGCCTGCGCTCTAGAGGCCACGAGCCACAACTACTGAAGCCCACGCACTTAGAGCCCGTGCTCCACAACAAGAGAAGCCACCTCAGTGAGAAGCCCACGCACTGCAATGAAGAGTAGCCCCTGCTCGCAGCAACCAGAGAAACGCCCGCGCGCAGAAACAAAGACCCAACGCAGCCAAAAATAAAATAAAATAAATAATTTATTAAAAAAGAAAAAAAATTCTATGCTAAAATTGGAAACAACTGAATATCCGTCAATCCTTCAACAGGTGAGTAGATACACAAATTGTTGCATATCCATACAGGGGATTAGTACTACTCAGCAGTACTGAATTATTTTTTTATTGGAGTATAATTGCTTTACAATGTTGTGCTAGTTTCTGTTATACAATGAAGTGAATCAGCTATACTATACTTATATCCCCTCCCTCTTGGACCTCCTTCCCACCCCATCCGCCCATCCCACTCATCTAGGTCGTCACAGAGCACTGAGCTGAGCGTCCTGTGCTCTATAGCATGTTCCCTCTAGCTATCTATTTTACGCATGGTAGTGTATATATGTCAATCCTAATCTCCAAATTCGTCCCACGCTCCCCTTCCCCCACTGTGTCTACATGTCTGTTCTCTATGTCTACGTCTCTATTCCTGCCCTGCAAATAGGTTCATCTGTACCATTTTTCTATATTCCACATATATGCATTAATATACAATATTTGTTTTTTTCTTTCAGGCTTACTTCACTCTGTATGACAAGCTCTAGGTCCATCCGCATCTCTACAAATGACCCAATTTCGTTCCTTTTTATGGCTCAGTAATATTCCATTGTATATATGTACCACATCTTCTTTACCCATTCTTCAGTAATGAATTACTGATAAAGCCAACAACAAGGATGAATCTCTAGATGATAATGCTGAGGGAAAGAAGCCTGATGTAGGGACTTCCCTGGTGGCCCAGTGGATAAGACTCTACATTCCCGATGCAGGGGGCCCAGGTTCGATCCCTGGTCAGGCAACTAGATCCCACATGCATGCCGCAACTAAGAGTTCGCATGCCACAACTAAGGAGGCTGTGTGCCGCAACTAAGGAGCTGGTGAACCACGACTAAGGAGCCTGCGAGCTGCAACTAAGAAGCCCACCTGCTGGAACTAAGACCTGGTGCAACCAAATAATAAATAATTACATAATTATTAAAAAAAAAAAGAAGCCTGATGTAAAAGAGCACATATTGTATGTTTCCCTCTATATAAAACTCAAGAAAATGAAAACTAAGCTAGAGGAACAGAAAATAGTTCCCTGGAGGTGGGGAGGGAGTGAAGGGAGTTGGACAGGGAGAGAGGGATTTCAAAATTTAGCACAGGGATTAAGAGAGTAGCTGCTTATCTTACTCGCCATTCCAGATTCCATAGTAGATATTACCAACTGACCACAATGCTTTCCTGCATATACAGGCATGTACCACACCCACTGATGTTTGTCCTGAGTCCTTCTCCTTGGGTCTGCCATCAGATGACTGAGCCCTGGGGTTAGTCCGTACTTTTGGCATTCATTTCTTCATCCTCTCTGCCAAAAGGTCAAATTTATCTGCCCAAAGGCTCAGTCCAGCTTGGGAAATGTATGGGAAATATACCACCTCCCCTTGTTGTAGCTGCTTTCTGTAGTCCCAGCCTCCTAGAACAAGGGGACTGCCACAGGGTCATGATGGCCACAGCTGACTGCAGGGATAACAAAATTGACATGAAGGCAAAACAGACTGTGGAGGCTGTTTCTGGGGAGACGCAGAACAGCTCCTTTGGTGCGCCCTGTGATGGCAGGGATCTCTGTCCATCTGGTTCTTTGATATATTCCAAACACCTAGCACAATGGTTGGCACGTAGTAGATACTCAATAAGTACTCACTGAAAGAATGAATGATAAACATTCTAAATTCTTCTTCTTTCTCTTTTTCCCATCAAAAGACCATTGGTTTTTCCATTGATTTCTAGCTGTTTTTCCACTGAGAGCAGAGATCAATCTAATATCACTTGTTCACAGCCTACTACTGCATTGCAAATGATTTCAAGTCAGAGCCTGGCAAATCTGGAGCCACTAGAGGCGTCTTACCTGAAACATTAGGTTGTAGCAGGAGCAGGAGGCAGGAGGCGTTTGAACAGAAAGTGCCAGACCTCTGGGTCCCAGGCAGGCCCACGGATGCTGCACGCTGACTTCTGGGGAGAAAGATCCATACATCTTTGAATTTCGTTAAAGAGTGTCAGTGCTGTGTTTTTGTGATTATGGGTATGACATGAAAATTAAACTACATTAGTGTTGTTTACAGATTTTGGAGAACTAAGGGAGAAAAATTTATGAAAACTCATTTTAGCTGCATAATGCTAATTACCTATTTACACGAGCTACTTACCATTAATTCATAATTACTCTATACACAAAGAAATTGCACATACATTACATCTATGTCAGATGGATTCCGAGGCTTTATTTGAAACACTGTGAAGGATTTGGTCTCCTAATTAAGCATTTGCCCGTGACTTTAAGAAGATTTGCCTCATGCATTTCAAATCCCAGCCGACATTAGGATCACTTGGGGAGGTTTTCAAAAAAAGCCAATGAAAAAGAACATGATATTTGGGATTTGTTTAAAATGATCCAACACAGAAAATGGGGTGGGGAGCAGGAAAGATGAAACAAAATTGATGAAACGCTGATAATCGTTAGAGCTGACTGATGGAGGTTCATTCATACAATTACCTCTATTTTATGTATGTTTTAGAATTACCTCAATAGAAAGATATGTGGGGAATTTCTTTGCACAGCTGTGAGAGGACAGAATACACTGACGCAGACCTGGGGATATGGATGTTTCAGTTACTGGACACTTCCACCTCCATTAGCACATTTGCGTTCCCTGCCACCAAAATAATTCTTACTTGAACAATTCTCGGTGGTTCTATCTTCTATCTATCTCTCTATCTATCTCTCTATCTATATATCTATGTATCTATTATGTATGTATGTATCTATCTAATCTATCTATGTAGCTCTATCTTTATCTATCTCTCTATATCTATCTATCTATCTATCTATCACTCCCTAGACCAATTCAATCAGAACGTCTGACTGACGGAGGGGGCCCACACATATTCTAAAGTATCCAGATGACTCTAATGTGTGGCCAGGGTTGAGAACCACCAGGAAGGGAAAGTTTCTCAGGGCAAACCTCAGGTCAATTTTTTTTTAATTAAATAAGCTGCTTTGACATGTCTACGAGAGCACAGACTACACACAGGAAGGCCTGGGTGGCAATAATAATCACCACCAGTTACAACGTTTCTCATATGTGTCACTGGGTGGGTTCCTTTACGTACATAAACTCGTGTACTCTCCACAGCTACCTTATAAAGAAACTGAGGCTGGAAGAGGAGAAGTAATTGTCCCAGGGTCAATGTCTCCTAGGTGGCTGAGCTGGGATTCAATCCCTATCAATCAAAACTCTTTCTGCTCCAGCTTCTCTGAGTGTCGAAACAGGGGAATTAAGAGGTCCATGTCTCTTAAGCCACCAACCATCTGTCAACCCATCCTCTGTTTATTTGTCTCCGCAGCCTCCCTGGATAGCTTATGTTCTCACTCTTCTAACCTACATTCCAGCTAAAGTGACTCCTTTCACCCTGCTTCTCCAAGTTTCCCCATTTCTGCTTATAAATGTTCAAAACCCTTACAAAATGATAGTATTCTGTTGCCCACACCCACTTTGGGTGGATCTATAAAAATCTGTCCTAGAGGGCTTCCCTGGTGGCACAGTGGTTGAGAGTCCGCCTGTCGATACAGAGGACGCGGGTTCGTGCCCCGGTCTGGAAAGATCCCACATGCCGCGGAGCGGCTGGGCCCGTGAGCCATGGCCGCTGAGCCCGGGCGTCCGGAGCCTGTGCTCCGCAACGGGAGAGGCCACAACAGTGAGAGGCCCGCGTACCGCAAAAAAAAAAAAAAAAAAAATCTGTCCTAGAAATGGTTTTCCTTTATTTAAAAAACATGTTCACCACATTCCATGTGTCATGTTTATAGCCACATGTTTGGTCAGGTCTCAGAGCAGTGTGACAACAAACCAACAGAGCTGAGTAACCAAAATTAATTCCAGAATAACTCAAGTTCTTGATGGCATGTTTAATGTCCGTAGGTGTAAGACGTAAGGTGACTACAATATAAGGGGAAAGGGCAAAGGTACCTAGTTGTGAGATGGTGTCTACATTCTACTGGAAGTGGTGCAATACTGATTCTAAGTAAACTGAGAAGACAAAAAATAAAAGAGAACAAAGAGAAACAAATAATAAAATGGTAGCCCTAAATCCAAGACACAGATTAAAAGAGATTGTGCCAATGGATTTTTAAAAATTATTATAAGTTGCCTACAAGAAACTCACTTTAAAGATAATATTGGTATGTCGGGCTTCCCTGGTGGCACAGTGGTTGAGAGTCCGCCTGCCGATGCAGGGGATGCGGGTTCGTGCCCCGGTCCGGGAAGATCCCACATGCCGTGGAGCGGCTGGGCCTGTGAGCCATGGCCGCTGAGCCTGAGCATCCGGAGCCTGTGCCCCGCAACGGGAGAGGCCACAACAGTGAGAGGCCTGCGTATCGCAAAAAAAAAAAAAAAAAAATTTAAAAATTTAAAAAAATTTAAAAAATAAAGATAATATTCGTATGTTAAAAGTAAATAAATGGAAAAAGATATATCATGCAAACTAACCAAAAGAAAGTTGGAGTATCTATGTTAATAACAGACAAAGCAGACTTCAGAGCAAAGAAAATTACCAGGGATAAAGAGGGACATTACATAATTATAAGAGGGTCAATTCACCAGAAGGCAGAACAATCATTAATGTATATACACCTAATAACAGACGCAAAAACTTACGGAACTGAAAGGAGAAATAGAAATAGACTAATTCACAATTTGTTAGGAGACTTCAGCTCCTCGCTCAATATTTGATAGGACCAGCAGAGAGAAAACCAACAAGGTTTCAACTATAAACTATATGGTTCTTCGGTCCTATCAGAACTGATAAACCATAAAACAATGGACTCTAACTGACCTTTATAAGACATTCCAGTCAACAACAGCAGAATATACATTCCTTTCGAGTGCACATGGAACATTCACAAAAATGTCTATGACTGACCATATGCTGGGTCATTGAACAAATCTTAAATTTAAATGAATTGAAATCACACAATATATGTTCTCTGATTATAATGTAATTAAAATTGAAATCAATAATAGAAAGAAAAATTTCCACCCAGGGGACCGCCCTGGAGGTGCAGTGGTTAAGAATCCGCCTGCCAATGCAAGGGACAAGGGTTCGAGCCCCGGTCCAGGGAGATCCCACATGCTGCGGAGCGGCTGGGCCCGTGAGCCATGGCCGCTGAGCCCGCGCATCTGGAGCCTGTGCTCCGCAACAGGAGAGGCCACAACAGTGAGAGGCCCGCATATAGCAAAAAAACAACAACAACAACAACAAAACATTCTAGGCTTTGCAGGCCAGGTATTATCTCATTTTCCCCTTCCCCCCTCCTCCCCTCCCCCTCCTCTTCCTCCTCCCCCTCCTCCCCTCCCCCTCCCCTTCCACCTCCCCCTCCCCCCCTCCCCCTCCCCCTCCCCCTCCTCTTATTCTCCTCCTTCTCCTCTTTCCTCTTCAACAAACCCTCTAAAAACATAAAAACTGTCCTGGTCGCAGGCAGTGCAAAAGCAGGCAGCAGGCTGGATTTAGCCCCCAGGCTGCAGCTGGCTGACCCCATCCTAGGTCAATAATTCTCAAACATTAGTCCTTGGACCAGAGATGAAGAAGCATAGTGTCCTGCTGGTAAACTGGCTCTCGTAAACCAAAACCCTCATCTTGCAGCATTTGCCAAGTTCCATGGTGTAAAATGCTCCCACCGTGCCCAGTCTCAGACTACTAATGTGATGTCACTGAACCAGAGCTGTGAAGAGACATGCCGAGTCTGCCAGCCAGGACCAGGCAGCTCCAGCCCATCACTTTACCGGCATCGGCTGGGAAGCTGCTTAGCAAAGCACCCCTGGAAATTCTGGCACCGAGTACGGGAAACACTGTCCTTGGTTCTATGAGGTAGCAATCTGCTGATCCTGTCATTCAACAATGTTTATACAAGGCCCTGTACTAAGCCTTAGGAACGTCCCCACCCTCCAGGAGGCCAGAGTCTAGAAGAGACCTCACAAGCGGGCATTTATGACAACAGACTGTGATAAGTGGGTTCAGATGCTGAGACAGCACAAAGAAGGGGCAGCTAACTTGTTTGGGAAAATTATCCATGACTTGCAAATAAGACAAAAAGATGACTGTGTGGCCATTTAAAGCTATGCTGGAGCATTTTCTAAGAAGCCCACTGGAGGGTCACCTGACCTCTATGGGAACGTATCTTTGACAAATTCTTGATTAGAGCTTGGGCATAAAATTAGAAGTTAACTCATATAAAACAGGTCAAGAGAGATTTTTTTTTTTCTGTCCAGTAAATAAGTATAGAAATAAGAACTGACACTAATACTTTCTAATTCCAGTATGATTAAGTTCTTTATACACCACAGCTAGGAAGGAAAATAAAGTGAAAAGAACAGGATCACCTTGCCTAGCTCTGGTCCCCTACATTGTGAAACCTTGCCTATTTCCCATAAACCTGCAATATCTCCCTAACAATATCCACGTACCCTTGATTTTTACTATGCTGATATCTGAAGATATGCCATGACCTTTAGGATTATGATAATGATCTGAGAAAGCTGGTGTCTTTCACCATGAAAAGGCTAATTTAAACTTGATAACCTTGGTGATTTTGCAGCTTTTTTCTTTAAATGCTCATTGTGTTTTATATTTGGCAAGCCAGCCCTTCTGAGGCCTAATTCTCTGACATCTTTGAAAGTAAACTTTTTCTTTCACTTCCTAAACACTATCATCTCTGAGTCTTTGATGGAAGATAACGCAATGGGTGACTTTTTATTGCCCTGTTGGATATTAACCAGTTTTACACTGAATTGTAAAAGGTGAATTGGTACTTTTATCTCAGCATTCTTTTTTCCACTGACTGCATAAATCCCAATTTTTCATATCTTTAGTCAACCAGCTATTTTTCTTTCTGTCGATTCCCTCATGTATCAGGTAGCTTCAGCTGTGTAGCAAAACCCCAAACTGAATGGCTTCAAACAAGAGCCATTTATTCAGCTCCTGATTCTTCATGTTGGCTGGGAAGTTCTTTTGGTCTGGGATGGCATGAGTAGACTCTACTGGACATGATTATGCACCTGTAGTTAGCTGGCAGGACACCTGGCACCTGAGTGATCTAAAACATCCTTGCTTACGTGTCAGAGGATTGGCCAGCTAATGACCAGAGCACGAGGGACAATTGGAACTGTGTCTCCCATCATCCAGCAGGCTAGCCGAGCTTTTTATATAATGGTTGCTGGATTCGAAGAGCAGCAAGTGAGGGCAAGCACCAATATGCAAGTACTTTTCGAGTTTCTGCTTATTCCTCCTTTGTTATTGTGTCATTGGTCAAAGGATGTCACAGGGTGGGAAGGTATAGATACAGGGAGGCATGGATAAATTGGAGACCTTACTGTAACAATTTATCACACCTCATTCATGAGTTGAATGAAAGTTTGGCACGTGTGTTAGAGAATTAGGCTCTTACAGGATAAAGAGATGCCCAAGGGGAACCCTGTAAAAAGACGGGTCAAAAAAGTGAAGAAGCAGTGAAGGGAAGTGTGCTCCAGGCAGAGGGAATAGTATATGCAAAGTCCTAGAGGTGGGGCTGCAAAGCCTGCTCCAGAAAACTGCACACTGTGGCTGGAACGAAAGGCAAACCTAGTCTACCTGGATTTAAAACTTCTAGGTAGGCTATCAATGGCCAGAGCATTTTAATACGAAACTTTAACTGTTTTTGCTTTTTTTACTTTTTTGCTTTGTTTTTGCTTTTGTTACTTATCTCTGCCTTGTGAAAAGAGCTGTATGCCCTGGAAGAAGGAGATGGTCTTTGGTTGGTTGAGGATCAAGGTGTAATGAGCCATCTGGTCTACAATGAAAGAACAAACTGAGGGAAGGCCTTGCCTCTGGGGAAAGGAAGGATTACTCACAGACTTCAAAGGAGGTTCCAGGAAGAAGGGAAGAGATGCAGATATTAGAGGGGATTGGCAGGAAGCTGGGTGTGATCCCGGGGAATTTGCCCAAGAAGGGGGAGGGCATGCACTTGGGAAGAGCTGGGGGTGGGGAGAACCTGGCAAAAGACCACTGTGAAGGGCCTTGTTGTAGAATCCAGAGGCTGCATAGGCTCCCAGCCTCCACCGTCTCCACTCAAGCTATTCCTCCCGCGGTGGCCAGTGAGGACTTTGCTTTGACAGCACCCAGCAATTTCCCAGTGACGTCTCACCTTGGTCCCTATCTGAGTACCTCATCCTGGAAAACCCACTCTCTATGTCCCCCAAGCTCCCATAAGCCTAAGAAAAAGATCACTGGGGACCTGGCATGCTAGTGAGACAGTGGATTAAGGGGCGTCCCCTTCCTTCTGTATCTATTTTTTAGGGTCTGATGGAGTGAAGTAAGACTGCACTGAATCAGCCAAAGAATCCCAAGCCTTCGCTGCCATGGACGATTTCACAGGAGTACACAGACCAGCTCAAACACCTAATCCCCTCCCCAGAGGCAATCACTGTGAGTTGTTCCATGTGTGTTATTCCAAAAGCTCTGTGTGTATTTACACCCACTGAGCCTTGACATCCACAACTGTGGATTTCAGATGTGTTCTCAAACAGTTAAAGAAAGAGGGGGAAAAGCCTAAGCAAACAACCTAGGTTCTTATAAGAAAACTGGATGAAAGTCGCTGGGTTGGCTCTCTGAAAGGATTGAGTGATTTTATGCAAAGTAACCCATACGGGGTTGGGGGGGTGGGGTCGGTGGGTCAGGTTCACAAACAGCGGGGATGAGCGATGTAGCTTCATATCCAAAGTCGCTCTCCCTTAACTGCAGGAAGAAGTGTCAGTCAGCTTCTACAATTACCGCCTTGACACCTCCATCCGGCTCTCCTGATCACAGAGAGGAAAGAAAGCTACAGTGACTTGCAAGGAATGGGCCCCTGGGAGAAGAAAATGAGATTCTCCCCCTTAAACTCCAGAGGGGAGGGAGGAGCAGAGAAAGCCAGATTGACAGGGGAGCAGCTCAAAAGCTAATTAAGTCTTCACAGGAGCCAAGCGGGCCTCTCGCTGGTTCACTGCCAGCAAGCAAAGCTTTTCGATGTTGCTCTGAAATCTGGGCAGGCAGAGCCAACTCCAGGCCCCAGAATGAGGGCTGGTGTTACAGTTGCCAGAAATCTCAGGAAAGGAGGAAACTAAGAAGGAGCCCCTGGGCAGAATGAAGATCACCACCTAATTGTGCAAAGACAGCGTGAGAACGGCATTCAAAATCTTATCTTGAGGGCTTCCCTGGTGGCGCAGTGGTTAGGAATCTGCCTGCCAATGCAAGGAACACGGGTTCGATCCCTGGTCCTGGAAGATCCCACATGCCGCAGAGCAGCTAAGCCCATGTGCCACAACTGCTGAGCCTGCGCTCTAGAGCCCGTGCTCTGTAGCAAGAGTAGCCACTGCAGTGAAGGGTAGCCCCTGCTCACCGCAACTAGGGAAAGCCTGCACACAGCAACGAAGACCCAATGCAGCCAAAAATAAATAAATAAAATAAATAAATTTATTTTAAAAATCTTATCTTGATATGTAAATGATTCTGTCAGTAAATAACTGCATTGTAAGCAAAGGGGGCAAAACCCGTCCCCAAATGATACCCTCCCAGTCCACACCATGGATCAGGCACCACCTAGTGTCAGCTCCTGGAATTACAAGCACAGGCATTACGGGTTTGGCTACCTTTGCAAAGCTAAATCACAGAGTAACCATGGTACGCGCCCACAGCTTTTCTTTTACTCTGACCTTGCTGTAATTACACACCCACCTCCTGCCTCACTCTTTTGGTCTCTACAAAGGGCTAACACAAATAATGCTAATAATGTTTCCTTGCATTTGAGTGACCTTTCAGAATCTACAAAGCCCTTTCATATAAATGACCTCAAACCATGGGTAGGAGATAGGCAGGAAGGTGTAATGATCTCTGTCTTACCAAGAAAGAAAATTAAGGACCAGAAAGACAAAATAACCTACTCAAAGTCAAAGATGATTTCACGAGGGAACCAGTGCTGAAACGCACCTCCTCACCCCACCCACACCTCCCACCACCGCTCCGGCTCCAAGTTCAGAGCTGTTTCCTCTGGTCTACTACAGCCTCTTGACTCACAGCTCACAGGAGAGTAAAGCAGGGAAGCCCAGGCCTGGCTGCAACCAGAGTCACCTGTGGAGCTTCAGACATGCAGCAGGGCCCAGGTTCCATGTCCGGAAATTCTGATTTAACCAGTGTGGGGTAACACTGGGGCTTCGGTATTTTATAAGGCTCTCCAGCTGAGGTAATATGCAGCCGGGATTGAAAACCACTGTGTTAAAGAAATAAAACAGCAGGAGAGAAAGCCATCATGCTTCAGTCTCATAGAGCTTACAGCCACTAAAACACCAGACATGCCAGAGACTCCTGAATGTCACGGAGGCAGAATCCAGAGCTGCCCTTCTGATGCCCATCTCCTCAACACACATGGCTACATGCAGACAGACACACAAGCACACAGAGATACACAGAGAGACACAGACACACACGGACACACAGACACAGACACACATGTATGACAACTTGACAATATATCAGGGACACGTTATGCTTTTCTGGATTAGGACTTGCCCTCCTTTCTAAATAATTCATACCCAAACCTAAACAGGGGATTCCCAGGTTTCTACAGCCCCTCCAGGATTATGGGACCCCTTTGCATTTACTGAGATCATCACAGAAATCAGACCTCAGGAAACCCCCAAACTCCAGCCCACTCCCTGCTCTCTCTGCTCAGAGAACCACAACATACACAAAGGTCTCGGGTCAAGCTGTTTATGCCACCAGGAAGAGGCTGCCCCCAGAGCTGTCCACACAGAAACTGGAACAACTGGACTTCTTGAACTTCAAGTGTCACTTGGGTAAGCCACGCAACATTTTCTGTGCTTAGTGAAGACTGGGTTAAAGCCAAGGCAACAGTAAGATACCTGCCACCCCCAGCACCTGTCCGGCCAAGAAGCCAGTGATGTTGGGGCTGGGGGTGGCTCTGTGTTCAAACGCAGCCTCCACTCCATTCCTGGGGCTAGGAGACAGCACCCCGCTAAGGCTTCAGGTCCGCTGGGCGTGAGTACAGAGCACTCATTCATTCATTCAGTAAATATTTATCAAGCCTTTGCTATGTGCCAGGCTCTGGGTATATAGCAGTGAACCAAACAGACAAAAATCCCTGCCCTCATGGAGGTTCCATCCTAGTTGGATGGACAGACAGAAAACAAGATAAAAAATAATATACACACACGTTAGCTAGCATTAATGCTAGGGAAAAATGAGGTAAGAAAAGGGCAGGATGACTGCTGGAATTTCAGATGGATGAGAGAGGAGGTGACAGCTGAGTAAAGCGTGAAGGCAGTGAGAGGGCGGCGTGTGGGTACCTGGGAGAAGACGGGAACAGGAGATGCAAAGGTCCCAAGGTGGCAGCAGGCCTGGGGAGCTCAAGAAACGGTAAGGAGGTGAGTTCAGAAGGAAGAAAGCAAGCAGATCATTAGGGCCGTGTCTGCCTTGCAAGAGCTTTGGCTTTTACTCTGAGATGGGAGATCTACAGGAGGTGAGAAAGGGGAAGTGGAAAGGAAAGAAAACAAATGGAAGAAGAAAAAATATAAAGAGGTCTGTCTCTGGGAGGAAAGCAAAGGGGAGAGAGCACTGAAACCCCAGTGGGCTTGCTCTACTCTCCATGGCCACCCTGTCTCCTCTCTGCTCATCCTTCCTGGTTGACCAGATGCCTGAGCAGGCTTTGCCCATCTCCTACTGAGGCAATGTTCATCACTGTCCCAGAGGTACCTGGTTACATCCAGAGCTGGACCTGTCCCATGGGCTCAACCTTTCTACTGATGGACTAATTCCTGTCTGATGCTGGAAGGAAGGCAAAGATCCCAGGAAGTAAAGGGGCTCAGGGGTCTTTGCTGACCCAGCTGGAGCTCCAAAGGTTGGGTTTCTCTCTGCCTGGGAGACTGGGTATGAGAGACAAGGAAGGGCTTCACCCCACACCAACCTCTTATCAGGCCGTCACCCAAGCCCCAAGGCACCCACCCATCAGCCCCTTCTCAGGGCCAAGAGAGAATGTGAGATCAGTAAAGTTGCTCCCCATCCATCTATCTCACCCAGAATGGAAGGATAGATTTGGGGCCTGGCCCTCCTGACAGTGTCCCAGGTTTCCTGTCCTTTAATGTCCAGACCTAAACAGTTCTAAGGTCACCCAGGGCAGAATGTAGACTGGTGGGACCAACCAGTGACTGAGGGCAGCACATCCGAATGAACCAGGGGTAGAAATAGATGCTGTCTCTCAAACTGTCCCACAAAAGCCTGGTCCCCAGTAGACTAGTAGCCTGACCCCCGCTCTTTCCATAGCCCAGCACTGCAGGGGGCCAGAGCCCTACTAAAGCACTCAGTACTGCGGGGCCTCTTCTGTCCTCTGGGGAGAAAGCTTCAAGCCTCCAGCAATCCCCTGACATACACTACATACAAGTTCTAACTCAGAAGAATGGACACTCTGCAAAGACACATTATAGATGCACCCTGATACCTCTGTAATGATTCCAAAAGTGTGGGCATTGGAGTTAGCCCAAACGGGGATCCAATCCAGTTCTGCAGCTGTGTGTCTTTGGGAAAGCTACCCGACTACTCTGAGCCTCAGTTTCCCTAGCCTGTAAAGCATGGAAGTACAGAACTGTTGTGAGGATTACATGGTATGTTCTGTTATGTACAGTGCCAGGCATCAGAGCCCTGATGTGGCAGCGCCCAGCGTGACGCTGACAATGGTGCGGGCAGTGAGACTCCTGCAGAGAGGGAGGCTGGTACCACCTGGGCATGTAGCTTTCTCCCTGGCCTTCTCTAGATCCAGCCACGAGAGCTCCTGCCCCACCCGTCCCTGCCATGGCAGGGCCACACCTGCACCACGCCCGAGGCACAGCTCGCCCAGACGCAGCATCCCTAGATGAGGAGCCCTCTGTTCTGGAAGGTCACCTCCCATAGCAGTCCTGCAGCTGAGCCAAGGGGAGCAGAGGAGTCTAACAGGATTAGGTTAATGGGGTCATGGCCAGGGTGGCCTGCCTGTGTCTTAGATGCTTGCATTTTTCAGCTGGTGATTAAGAGGCAGGCTCTGCAGGATTCAGGCTCATTACTATGTAATTGAATCTCCTCCCAGACACCAGCTGAGGGATGGGGAAGTTAAGTACATTTCCGAAGATCAGGAAGCCAGTCAGGCTGCCATCAGAGCTCCGTGGGGACAGTTCCGGGATGCTGGGAAGTGTCAGGTCCTCTGGGGACAGCGTTTGAGCAGAGAACTCTTTCTGTCAACTGGTGGCAGCCCCAGCAGCTGCTCTGATGAAGTGCCACCCCCTTCCTCTCAGCATCCATCCCGTTCTCAGCGCTGCCCCCGGGCCTCAGGATAAAAGCGCGGGGCTCCAGAGGAATCACGGGAAGAACCTCGGAGGTGGGGTAGCTGGACTGGGGTCCTTCAGCCGAGCTGCTGGGGGGCTGGGGCTGAGAGGGGTGGGGAGGCAGCGTGACTAAGTGGTTAGGGGCGAGGCTCTAAAACCCAAGTCCACCATTTACTAGCTCAGTGACCTTGGGCAGGGTATTAACCTCTGTGTGCCTCAGTTTCCTCATCTGCAAAATGGCAATAATAAAATTACATATCTCACAGGTTTACAGCAAAGATGTAAAAAATAACAGGCATAAAACCCTGCGCAGGTGCTCGTGGCTGGTCTCTCTTGGCTTCCGGGCTCCCAGGGGCTGTGCCAGAGCACAGCTTTTCATGCCTTTCTCAGAACTCAGCAAGAAGAGAGCAGCAGCATTAGGTGCACACGCCTGGGACTCCATGGGGATGTATAAGAAGCCCTCACTATATTCTAGATGCTGAGCTAGGTATCTACTTATAAAGTCTAAAGTGCACTTCATGGCATCCAAGGTAAGTATATGTTATATGGAAACAGGCTCAGAGACTCAGGGAGGAAAGGACCTTGGCCAGGGTCTCACACCCACAGCCAGCAAGTGAGGGGACCAGGGTTTGAACCCAGGTCTTCGTGACTTCACTGTTCACATTCTTACGGAGTGCATCTTGTGATGCTTTAACTGATGGAGGTCATAAGTTCCAGGAGAGAATCAATAGGAGGGTAATTGAAGAGGCTCTTATTCCTCCTTGTCAGGGGAGCATAGAGGTCTCAAGACAGGAAAATAAACACTATACATTGCTAATGTGTCATTCGTGACTGCATTGCTTTTCCTTCTTTATTCCTTTTTCCGTGTTGACCCAGGCACCTATGTCCTTTACAGCACTGTCTGCATCACTCTGTCTGTGGGTAGAGAATAAATTTACAGAGGCATTCCAGAGGGATCATCACAGAGACCTTAAGGCAAGCTGTCTTTAAGGAGTGAAACCCTGGTTTGCAATGCAGTAAGTACAAAAAGCAAAAGGGAGTTGCTAATTCCACTATTATTTAACAAGAGGCTTCTCAACCTCAGCACTATTGACATTTTGGGCCAGTAATTCTTTGTTGTGGGGGAATGTCCTGTGTACTGTAGAATGTTTAACAGCATCCCTGGTCTCTAGCTACTAGATGCCAGCAGCACATACACTCCTTCCCCGACAGGAGTTGTAACAACCAAAAATGTCTCCACACATTGCCAAATGTCCCCTGGGGAGGCAATAATGCCCAAGGCTGAGAACCACCAGGCTAAGTTGTAACTCTGTAGTTACAATTTATATAATATAATGCAATTTATGTAGTAGAACTCTGTAAGTTCTAGCTATGGCAATAAGATAAGAAAATTAAAGTGAGTTAGTTATAACAGGAAGTTAGTTCACTTACTTATGTAATGTAAAAAATTTCAAATGGATTAAAGAATTCAGATCTTTTAAAAATCAAAGAATTAAAAGATATAGGAGAATATTTATCTAAACATAGTCTAAGTATTAACACTTTTAAATCAAAGACAGCATAAATAAAAGATAAAATTCAACATGACATAGTCTCTCTATATATTAGTATATTAACCATCTATGTTCTACGTGACATATGAAGGATTAATAATCCTACATTAAAAATAAATGTTACATATAGATAATAAAAGACCACTGCCCTTGTAGAGGAAAAACAAAAAGCAAAGAGTATGAACTGGATATGCACAAAAGAAGGAAGGTAAGTAGTCAACAAACTTTAAAATGTCTAATATTTTTTAGTAACCAAAAAAAAAAAAAGTAAATTAAAACAACTGCAACGTACCTTTGCATATACAATTGACAAAAATTGGTTTTAAATAGTAACATCCAGTTGTGAGGAGATTGTGCAGAACTTGGCTCTGCAGACGGGAATTTATGTGGTTTTATCTTTCCAAAGGGGAGTCTGGTGTTAAAACGGGCACATTTTTGACCCAAACATTTCACTTTCAGAAACGTATCCAGGAAGAAAATCATGATTGTGTACAAAATGCATCATCAAGATTGCTCTTCACAGCAGGAGGCAGTTGGTTGCATCAATGATGCTATATCCATACAAGTGAATCCTGTGCAGTCTGTTAAAAGGATGCGCAGACAGTGTTTTCCAAACTGGCCTTTCCCAACTGCAAGGGGTTCCCTGAGCTGCTACAGCAGTTGCCTCTGGTCGGGGGGCAAGAGCGGGTGAGACTGAGAGTTTCCCATTCCTATTTCAACCAGTCCACCTCCACTTCTATCTGTTTTACATATTAGGTTTATAGAAAAAGTCCTTCAAAGAATGCATTCCAGAGCTAAAAGAGTTTGCATAATGTTGTGGTAGAAGAGCGTCCTGGCAGAAAGGGCATGGGTTTGGGGGTCAGACAGATCTCGTTACAGTCTTTGTTCTGCCACTAAACTAGCTGTGTGATCTTGGGCAAGATACCTGATCCCTGTGCTTTGGTTTCCTCATCTGTAAAATAATAATAATAATGATAACTAACTTATCATCACTATTGTGAGAACTGAGATAATACATGTGAAGTGCACAGACCTCAGCACATAATAAGCAGCAATGAAGGGTAGCTACTATTATATTACATATTATATGTCTAATGAGATGCAAAAATGTTCACAGATACACTGAACAAAGAAGATCATACACAGCATAATCATACACGTCAATGTATAATAGGCCACATGTGAGAAAATGTATATATAAACACTAGTGCTAATGTTTGCTGGGAGGTAGAATTACAGGTGGTTTATTTATATTTTTTTAATTCATTCATTCATCTCTTTATTTTTATTTTTGGCTGTGTTGGGTCTTCGTTGCTGTGCGCGGGCTTTCTCTAGTTGCGGTGCGCGGGCTTCTCACTGCGGTGGCTTCTCTTGTTGCGGAGCACAGGCTCTAGGCGCACAGGCTTCAGTAGTTGTGGCACGCATGCTCAGTAGTTGTGGCTCGCGGGCTCTAGAGCGCAGGCTCAGTAGCTGTGGCGCACGGGCTTAGTTGCTCCGCGGCATGGGGGATCTTCCCGGACCAGGGCTCAAACCCGTGTCCTCTGCATTGGCAGGCCGATTATTAACCACTGTGCTACCAGGGAAGTCCCTACAGGTGATTTAGAGTTATACCTTTTTGCTTCCTCTCCCAGAAAGTGCTTTTCTAGATTACCAAGACCCCGCATCTCTTTACGTGTAGGAGGGTCATCTGATATTGACTCCCATTTCTTTTCACAATGTTCTGACAGTCTAGACAGAGCTAGACTTCACCTTTAGCCTATTTGATAGGTAGGATTTATATCATCTTCAGGATTCACCTCATCTGCTAATTCTGGGCATTTAGGAGATGATACATTGGTGTCAAGATGTGGGGATCATTAAACCCAACGGAGCACTGTCTCATGGGAGCTAGTGGAAGGATGCTGTACGTAACAGGATGCCAGCATCACATAAGCCCCGAGGACAAGTATCTCCGAAATGCGGCAGCGATGAGAGTGCTGATGTGCCAGCCGTTTCACCTGCCTCTTTTGATATAAATGCTGCTGCTTGTTATGGGATGTCCTGGGTATTCCAATAGGAGAGGGCAGAACAGCAAAGAGATTTTAGAACGTGAGAAAGGGCACGGCCTACATAAAACTATCTCAGATTTACCTCTTTGAGCTGTGCTGAGGCCACAGTATCTGAGAGCCATCAAGAGGGCAATGAAATGGCCTAAGAATCTCCAAATCAGCATGACCCCTCTCATGTCCACCGCAGGAACACCACAGCTCCTGAGGGGAGTGCGTGCATGTGTGTTTTGCAAGGGATTAGGGGGTTGAAAGGATCCAGGTCACGGTGTCCAGGTCTTTTGCCGAGCTCTCCAGTAGAGCTCTCTGAGAGGATGCACGTGTGCTGTATCTGCGCTGTCCAGTGTGGTAGCTACTGGCCATATGTGTGTAGTGAGCATTTGAAATGTGGCTCATGGGACTTTGTGAATTTTTAATGTTACTGAAGTTGAGGAATCTATATTTAAATAGCCATGTGTAGCTAGTGGTCACCTCACTGGACAGCTCAGCATAGTGGTGAGGAACACAAAGTCTGGGTGCAGATGGCCCGGGTTTGAATTGCAGCTACTCTCACACTGACCGGATAAATTACTTAACCTCCCTATACTTATCTGTAAAATGGTGTGATGCTGGAGAATTACATGAGTTGCATACATGTAACGTGAGTTGCTGTACATACTGTGTGCTCATAAGAGCTCAGGACGTGTCATGGAAGCTCCTGTGCTGGGTTTCCTCCATCTGCCCCTCCTGACCCACTCTCTGCTCTTTCCGCCCCACTCTGTCCTCCGGGAGATTGGCCTTCATGGATAACATCAACAGCTCCCTTGCCCTCTGGCTTCCAGTTGGGTTCAGCCAATGAGAAGCGCTGAAAGGAAGCTGGAGGGTGGAGCAGAGAGAGGTCAGGGTGTTGATCCCCCTTCCCTCCTGCGTGGTCACCATGCTGAGGCCCTTCACTGAAGGCCACGCCCCTGTCAGCGCTCTCCAGCTTCTGGCTTCACCTCCGTCTCTGCACCCCTCACGCCCAGAGGTGGTACGGATTTCCTCCTGGCTGCTTCACCAACTCTCTTCACTGGTTTTTCTTCATGCTGCCCACGCCTTGGGAAACAGTCCCTGTAATAAGCTCCTCTCACGACGTAATCACTTCCGGCCAGACCTGCAGGTACCGTTCTTGTTACTCCCACTGTCAACATCTCGCTGTCCCCCATCACTATCACGGGGGGTCTGCAGGTACCTCCTAGGCTTCCCCCACTGAGGGGCTTTCTCTCTCTGATGGACCTCTAAGTCTTATTCACTGATCTCAGCTGGTGTGATCTCTAGAAGTGGGAAGATGATCACCAGTGAGGAGAAAACGTGTGTTCTCTGCAAGAATCCCCACCCCCAGGAGACAATCAAATCCACTCTGCTAGCAAGCTAAAGCCAGAGAACATTCCAATTGCTGCTTTTCTGTGCTTTGCATGGGAATCGTGAAAGCCTGAATCCATTATCCCCTTTCCAGTGGGAGCAGTACTCTCCTCCACCCCACCAGCCTGCCCACTGTCACACCCTTAACCACGGCCATCGCCCAAGACAGGCTGGGATTAACTCTGTCTCCCTGAGGAAGAAACACAAGCTCTGTCTCTGCCAACCTCAGGCCTCATTGGCTGGAAAGATGGCCAAGGTCAGGGGTGGGTTGCTGGGTGCTCAGGGTGAGGAACAAGGAGGATGAAAGCAGGCACTGATCCGCTGTATCAGCAAATATTTACTATCTGACAGGTGCTGGTGCACCTGTGAGGGTTTGTGCCCACAACTGGCAAAAGAAGTCAACTCTGGTTGATTTAAGGAGAAAAGTAAGATTTAAGGAGAAAAGTAATTAATTGAGGGGCCATCAAGTGGGTGCCAAGATGGCCACGAACCTGGAGAACCAGGTTCTGGAAATGGGCAGCTCAGAGGGAGGCTGAACCAAAATCATGCCAAAGAGCAGGTCACGTGGCTCCTGCCACCCAAGTCCCAGGCTCCCCAGCTCGCCTGCTGCCCCTGGGAACCAGATCTTGCAGGTGCCGTCACCCACATGCATTCTCCCCTGTCCCTGCTTCTTAGGGTCACCAGCTCCCGAACAGGAGAGTGAGACTGCTTGGCTGAATCTAGGCCATGTGCCCATGTCCCCTGTGCTGGGGGCTGGGAGGGCAGTACCTGGACCTTTCGGCCTCTGTGGGGAAGTGGGTTTTGTCTTCTATCAGGACAAGATGGCCGGGAATCCCCCAAACACAGGTGGGGGCGAGGGGAGATGCTGGACAGCCGTTCCCCCGGGGTGTACGTGAATGAACGGCACAGCCTGCAGCCTGGAGGAACTGACAGTCTCCAGACCAGAAATCGTCAAACATTAAGGCCAATGTGCATATGAGTCAACCGGTGTAACTAGGTAAAAATGCAGATTGGCCAATCAGCCTGTGATGGGGGAACATACATGATGCTAAGGCAGACGGTTCCCACACTGGTGCGGATGCTAAGCCAATGCTGGCGCCACGACCCACATGCTCTGAGGGCACAGAGGAGGCCCTGACCTAACACACGGGGATGAGCTGAGTCTTGGATTACAAGGGGGAGGGGGTGCAAAGACAAGGAGGGGGACAATTCAGGCAGAGGGAATGGGGTCAGAAAAGGCACCAAAGTGAGGCCTAGCGTGGGATGTACAAAGGAACTCAAAGAAACAGAGACCAGAACCTAGAGCCAGAGAGTGGGGAGAGTGAGGCCTGGGAGATGGGCAGGGCCTGGGTCACCTAGGAGCCTTCTGTGCTATTCCCGGGGAGCTCTGCTTGTTCCTTTCAGCCAATGATTTTCAAACAGATCATGACTCACTAGTGGATGGTGAACTCAGTTTAGTGGGTCCTGGCCAGAAGTTTTAAAAGTGATATAGGATAGCAACTCAGGTAGTATCAACTCTTGAAAATTTTGCTTCAGTTATACAAATAAGCGCATTGTAAAATCAGGTGCAACGTAAAATAAATTTCTTCCTGTGGGTCAAGGTCACAGAAGTTTGAAAGCTGTGCTTGTGGTCAGAAAGGCGCTGTTTGAAGCTTTTTAAGGAGAGGAATGATATGATCAGATCTGCACTATACAAAGATGCCTTTGCTGCTGGTTGGATGGGGTAAGACCGGAGGAACGAGCCTTTGGGAGAGGGAAAGATGCTGAGGGCCTGAACTGCAGCAGTGCTCGTAGGAATGGAGGAGAGTTCCAGGCAAAACAGGTAAAGTCGGCACCAATTAGCCGGAGGCTTGGAGGAGAAGGGGGAGGGCTCCCCTGTTCCCACTGTGGGTGACCAGGAGGATGATGGTACCGTTACCTGAACTGGGGAAAAGGCGGGGGGAGATGCAGATTTCGCTGTTCGGAGAAGCAGAGCATGTGGAGAGAATGAGCCCAGGGCTGAACACTGTGAGTCAACAATGCCTCTGAACCTCAAGGGGCCCTTTGTCCAGCATGTAGCCTGAGACGGGGAGCACCTACCCTATCAAAGCCCATCAGACATTGTCCCTGGGGTTGGAGCCTTGAGCAGAGGACACAGGACCGTTCATTCTGTAGGGCTGCCCTGGAGAGCGTCCTGTTCCTGCTCTGGAGGATCCTTCCAGAGAGCTGGTCCTTCAGTTTTCCACTAAATCAGTAAGCTTCCCGATCCCTGTCCTTCCTGATTAAATTAACCAAAGCCATTTTCTGTTGCTTACCACCATAGAACTCGGACTGATAAATAACAGCCACTCTGCTGACCTCACAACATCTGGGGATTAATGAGGTAAGGTTTCAAAGTGCGCTGAAAACTGTAAAGTGCTGGTCAGATGTAAAGAGCTAGAGCTGGACAACAATACCCTCTCCCTCAGGCCGTCTGTATCCGTTAGTGTTAGGATCCCATGCATTCCCCCACTGCTGAGACTTGCTGAGACCCTCAGGGGAGGCACTGTGTGGGTTAGGCTGTAAAGAGCCCAGAGCTGCGTGGTCCTGAAACCACCCACACACAGAGCAATTAACCCAAACCTCCGCAACCCACACAACCTACCAACACCCTTTGCAGGTGAGGGAGCATTTGTGATGGCTCTGGAAAAACAGATCTGGATCGAAATGGGCCAGGAGAAATGGGCGGAGGGTGACCAGGCAGGGGGACTGGCATAAGCGACATCACAGAAGCTGCAACTCTGCCACCCTACTCAGTCGCTGCAAGCAGCCTGGTGTTCTCGTGGTCTGTGCAACAGAAATGGGTGGGGGGAGGCTGAGGTCCTCCCTGTGAGTGTTACCAAACCGCACTCGGGTCCATTCGCCTGAGCACAGCAAAACCAATCTACTGGTACCGGGTTTCAGTGAAGGAAAAGACAGCACTTATTGCAAGGCACCAAGCAAGCAGCACAGGCAGTTAACGCTCAAAAGACCAAAACTCCCCGATGGCTTTCAGGGAAGCGTTCTTAAAGGCAAGGTGAAGGAGAGCGCTGCAGGGTGCCTGATCAGCTCATGGACGTTCTCCTGACTGGTTGGTGGTGAGGTAACCAGGTGGTATTTCAGGAGTCAACGGCATCAACCTGGTTGCACCTGGTCCGAGGTCTACGTGCTGGAGAGGAGAATTATCCAGCCCAGATATGAACAATGCCGAAGTTGAGAAACTGCTCAAAAGCCGTGGTTCTCAAAGTGTGGGCAGTGTCACCTGGGAAATTGTAAGCGCTGCGCATTTTCAGTCCCCTCCCGTCCCGACTGAATCAGAAATGGGATGGGATCCAGCAGCTTATATGTTAACAAGCCTCCGGTTTTCTCCACATCCTCACCAAGGCTTGTTACCTTTCCTCTTTCTGATAACAGCCATGCTAATAGGTGTGAGGTGATTTGCACCTTTTCATGTACCTGTTGGCCATCTGTGTGTCTTTTTTGTAGAAATGTCTATTCAGGTCCTTTGCCCATTTTTAAATCGAGTTGTTTGGTATTTTTGCTATAGAATTGTGTGAGTTCCTTTTCTATTTTGGATATTAACCCCTTAGCACTTCTGGAAAGCTAATGTATAACATTGTGACTATAGTTAACAATACTGTACTATATACTGGAAACTTGATGAAAGGGTAGATCTTAAGTATTTTCACTACAAAAAAATAAATAAAGGAAAGAGAATGGTAACTATGTGAGGTGATGCGTACATTAATTAGCTTGATTGTGTTGATTGTGGGGATAATTTCACAATGTATACGTATCCCAAATCATCAAATCGTACACCTTAAGTGTATACAATTTTTAATCGTCAATTATACCCCAATAGAGGTAGGGCGGAAAAACAAGAGCAAACAAGCCTTCCAGGTGGTTCTGACGCTTCCAGGTGGTTCTGACACTAAAACTTGAGAACCGCTGGGGGAAAGAGATCAAGAGGGGCTGAAGGAAAGGGAGGTGAGGAAGGGCAGGGTGGGCAGAGCTGGAAGCAGACACATGCCAGGCTCTGTGCTGGGGAGGGGCCTCAAAGGCAGTAAGACACAGGGAATGTGACCCACAGAGATGAGCGTCAAGATGGGAGCACACAGAGCTGGGGGTGGGGGGCATCCAGAGTGCCAATCCCGGACGGAGGGCTTAGGAAAGGCCTGGGAAGAGAGGGGGCTCCAGAGGGAGGAGTAGGGAGGACAGTGTGGGCCAAGGCAGAGAGACCTTTGGGAGCGTGTTCCCTCCGGAAAATTGCAAGATGTCCAACACATGTCGAAGAGGTGGGGTGAGCTGGACGAGGCGACAGCAGCCAGAACAGAAGAGCACTGTTGCTGGCCCAGCAGCCCACTGGTTCTCAGCCCTGGTGCAACCCAAGGGTCACCTGGGGAACCTTGAAAAAATAACCAATGCCCAGCTCTTACTCAAGGGCCGCTGAGTCAGAAAGGGGTGGAGGAGACCCGCAGAGCATCATTAGATTTTTTAAAGCTCCTGGGTGATTCTAATGGACAGCCAGGGTTGAGAGCACCTGAGTTAGAACCATGACTAGAGGGAAGTGGGAAGATCTTAAAGGGGAGCAATTTACACCATTATTTCATTTGATTCCCCACTATCCCGTTTTACAGATAAGAACATCGAGGCACAGAGAAACTAGAAGGCTTGCATAAAGTCACAGAGCTAGTCAGATGATGAGACCTGTATTCAGAGACAGGAGATAAAGGCCTCCGGGGCTGGCAGGCAGGGGCCAGCAGAGCTCAGTCCCCAGGGCCAGGGAGCTTAGTGGTAACTCTGCCTTGACCTGCAGGAGGATGACGGAGGAAGGAACAAGAAGACTTTGGCTTATGTCCAACCAGGGAGTGGACAGCGGGCTTGGAGAGGGCTGGACTCAGTGAGGGCTGTTCCGGACTCCTCTCCCAATCAGCACAAACTGGGCTCTGCACCTGCTCCCTCCCGGAGCCTGGTGTCTCTCTGCAGCCTGGACCCGGGCTCACTTCCCTCCTCTGGCGAGGCCCTTTCAGTTTTGCTGTGACAAATGCTGCCCTGGGTGATTACACCTAAGGGCAGTTGGAAGCCCTTCACAGTTTGCAAAGCACTCACTCTGCCTCAGGAAGGCCTCTGATGTGCCAGGGTCTGTGCTCAGACCGGGGTTGTACGGGGGTCAGCCTTCCAGTGTGAGAAACAGGAACGTAAAGAGATAAAACAACACTGCAAGCCAAAGGTGGACCGAGATGTAACCAAAGGGCACGGATAGATCAGGGAGGGGAGCAGAGTGCAGCCAGTCTCAGGAAGCTGCTGGGAGGAAGAGCAGGGCCCCAGATGGAAGATGAGGATGAAGGGGAAGAGGGGCATCTTAGGCAGTCTTATTTACTCCTCAGAGCAACTTTGAAAGGTAGAGTTGGTTATCATCTCTGTTTAATGATGAAGAAACTGAGGCTCAGAGAGGTTCAGTAACTTACCCAAGGTCACACAGCAAGGACATGACAAAGCTGAGACTCAAAGTCCTCGGGAAGGAGCCCATGCCCTTGGAGCAAGGAAGTGACTAGAAATCAGGAGGGGACTCGGAGCCTGGCTTTCACCACAGGGGTCTGCATTGGAAGAGCTGACAGCCATCTATTTATGGCGGCAACCGTTAAATCTCCAGCATCCCACTCCATTCAGTGCTTCCCCACCCCTTCCCCATCTTAATCCCTATAATTTCTCCTTTAGAGGAGGATCAGCCAACTGAGACAAACAATTATTCCAAGTTTCAAATAAACATAACCCTGGGAGGTGAGAATTCTTTTCTAAGCCTTTTCTCTACGAGAGACTTGGCCAGGGCCCGCAAAGATAACCACTCCAAACTCTTAATTAGAGGAAACCATAGGCAGAACACTCTATGACATAAATCACAGCAAGATACTTTTTGACCCACCTCCTAGAGAAATGGAAATAAAAACAAAAATAAACAAATGGGACCTAATGAAACTTAAAAGCCTTTGCACAGCAAAGGAAACCAGAAACGAGACCAAAAGACAACCCTCAGAATGGGAGAAAATATTTGCAAATGAAGTAACCGACAAAGGATTAATCTCCAAAATTTATAAGCAGCTCATGCAGCTCAATAACAAAAAAACAAACAACCCAATCCAAAAATGGGCAGAAGACCTAAATAGACATTTCTCCAAAGAAGATATACAGACTGCCAACAAATACATGAAAGAATGCTCAACATCACTAATCATTAGAGAAATGCAAATCAAAACTACAATGAGATATCATCTCACACCAGTCAGAACGGCCATCAGCAAAAAATGTAGAAACAATAAATGCTGGAGAGGGTGTGGAGAAAAGGAAACACTCTTGCACTGCTGGTAGGAATGTGAATTGGTACAGCCACTATGGAGAACAGTATGGAGGTTCCTTAAAAAACTACAAATAGAACTGCCATATGACCCAGCAATCCCACTCCTGGGCATATACCCTGAGAAAACCATAATTCAAAGAGTCATGTACCAAAATGTTCATTGCACCTCTATTTACAATAACCAGGAGATGGAAACAACCTAAGTGTCCATCATTGGATGAATGGATAAAGAAGATGTGGCACATATATACAATGGAATATTACTCAGCCATAAAAAGAAACGAAATTGAGCTATTTTGTAATGAGGTGGATGGACCTAGAGTCTGTCATACAGAGTGAAGTAAGTCAGAAAGAGAAAGACAAATACTGTATGCTAACACATATATATGGAATTTAAGAAAAACAAATGTCATGAAGAACCTAGGGGTAAGACAGGAATAAAGACACAGACCTACTAGAGAATGGACTTGAGGACATGGGGAGGTGGAAGGGTGAGCTGTGACAGGGCGAGAGAGAGGCATGGACATATATACACTACCAAATGTAAAATAGATATCTAGTGGGAAGCAGCTGCATAGCACAGGGAGATCAACTCGGTGCTTTGTGACCGCCTGGAGGGGTGGGATAGGGAGGTTGGGAGGGAGGGAGACGCAAGAGGGAAGAGATATGGGAATATATGTATATGTATAACTGATTCACTTTGTTATAAAGCAGAAACTAACACACGATTGTAAAGCAATTATACTCCAATAAAGATGTAAAAAAAAAAAGGTAACCACTCCTGTGCTTCTCCCCCAGCCCATCTACCCCTGCTGATGTTCTAAACTACAAAATGCTTCTTCCTGGGATATTCTCCCTGGGTAAATTTTCCTCCCTGGCATACTTTCTGCTAGATTTCAAGAGTAAAGCAGAGATTTTTATCTTTGTGATTTAATTAAAATGTGTTTGCTTGACGGTGAAGGAAGACAAGCCTCACCACTGTTGACATCTCTTCAAATGCCCTTTTCCAGCCCTCTGACGGATCCTCTGACGCCCAGGGCTGCCCAGCCCAAGTGGGTGGGGAATGTGGGCTCTTCCAGAAAGGCACTCACCAGAGCCCCCCGCGGCCTGAATCACCTCAGTACAGCCTTCCCCCTCATGGGGCCCACGTGAACCAGAAAGGAGAAAGCGCTGAGTGCAACAGAGGAGCAAACCGTGCAAATACCATTTGCTCTCTGGGCGGAAGGAAATTGCCTAAGCAGGAATGGCCTCGTTAATGGGTGGCTCTGAGCTCATGGGAGATGAAATAAGTGGAAAGAGTGAGCAGCAACTGTCTCCAGGGCCAGCCTTTCAGGAGACAAACACAAACTCCTGGAAACAGCTGAAGATCAGGGAGATGGGCAGCTGCCTGAAACAGAGTCAGAAAGGAGGTTAGCAGGCAGTGTCCAAAACAGATCGCTCCTGGATTATTCTCTTTGTCCAAGGTGACTCGCACATCCTCACCCAGCTGCAGACCAGCCGGTCCCGAGATCCAGCGCATCAGCTGGCCTGAACGGTTGTGGCCCAGTAAGTCCCAAGTCCTCGCATCAGGAGAGCACATTGTCTAGAAAAGTGAAGGAGGGATTTCGAGGAGATGCCAAGGCCAGCAACTCACACCTGGGTCCGAGAACACTTGGAGGCAGCCAACTGGGCTGTGACAGAGAAGGGGGACCGGTCCTCCACCCATCAAAGCCCTCTTCGTTTTTAGCGGTAGAGACATACTTGGGCACGTTCTTCGCTTCCCTGAGCTTCACATTCCACATCTGGAAAGTGGGACAGTTACAGTTCTTCACGGGACTGAACTGTGCCAAGGGTCTCCCACACAGGAGCTGGCAATAAAGGTCCCCGTGCCCCACCGCTTCCATCACAGACTGCGTGGTAATTCCTCCTGTGTGCTTATATTTTATGGGATATTCATATTGTTCTATAGCTTTCCTGGGAGTGTACAGTTTATGCAACCAGATAAAAAACTCCCGGAGGGCTTCCCTGGTGGCGCAGTGGTTGAGAGTCTGCCTGCCGATGCAGGGGACACGGGTTCGTGCCCCGGTCTGGGAAGATCCCACATGCTGCGGAGCGGCTGGGCCCGTGAGCCATGGCCGCTGAGCCTGCGCGTCCGGAGCCTGTGCTCCGCAGCGGGAGAGACCACAACAGTGAGAGGTCCACGTAGCGCAAAAAAAAAAACAACTCCCAGAGGTCAAGGTCCATGTTTTAAACTCCATACTGTTGCACAACATATTAGACCCATGTCTCAACCAACTTGATACTTCCAGAGATGTACACAGATTAGTGGCTCGATTACTATCCATAGCAGAGGCACAAAATACATGTACTGAATGAATGAGTGAGTGAATGAATGAATTTAGCCTCCATGTACTCTTCCTCAGAAGGCAGACCCAGGTCATCTCCTCCCTACGGTCCTTGCTCAGAGCCTTTGCAACTCAGAGCTCTGAGTAACAGCCCTCCTGAAGAGGGCAGAGGCCAGTCTGCTGTCCCCCAGCAAGGAGAGCCCACAGGGAGGCCAGGAGCCCCCAGAGCAAACACGTACACGATGGCCCACAATGGGCATGCAAGACCCTTTGTATCCTGTGCTCTTCGTCCACAGCCAGTGCTCCCCCGGGGCTGCCACAGGCCTGTGCCGTTGCTAGGGAACCATCTCACTGAGCTTCCAGGGAACGGAAGACCCACGGTCACCGGGGTGAGAAGACCGTGCCTGCTCCCAGCTCCCGAGACTTGTGATGGGAGCAGATTCGACCTCACCTGGACCATCACCTGTACTGAGGTATTCCTCTGGGGTCTGTCAAGTTATGGATCAGGGAAAGTTAGATGGCCAGGTCCTCCTGGAAAGACACGATGGCTGCCGGTCCCTCCCCTATGAGGAAAGCGGGCAGCGTGCACTCTGTCCTGTCCAGCAGGGAAAAACGACAGTGGAGGTGGTGAGGGTGAGGCCATGCTCATGGGGATGCCGGGAGGTGCTGGGTGGTGTCTGTTCCTTGGTGTGAAATCCCCGAGGGAAGTAGAGAAATGCTTTGCTTTTCCCTCTCTCCTTTCAGAATCACTGAAATCAGTGGTTCCCAGCCAGGAATAATTTTGCCCCTCTGCTCCCTGCAAGGACATCTGGCCTGTCTGGAGAAATTTTTGACTGTGATGACTGGGGGCTGCTACTGACACCTAGTGACTAAAGACCAGGGATGCAGCTGAAATATCCTATGATGCACAGGACAGCCCCACAACGAAGAATTAACCGTCCTAAATGCCAGTAGTGCTGACGCTGAGAAACCCTGAACTAAATGAATGGATGAAAGCATGTAACTAACATGAGTGTTATACAAATTACAGGTGTCGGTACTATGTAGGTATCTTCTGTATTGTTTTGTAGCTCTTTCTCTCTATATATACATATATATACAGACACATACATATCACCACAGTGGATGTGGGGCAGGGATGAGGATGAAGTGGAGAAAGGGAGGAGAAGAGAACACTTATTGAGCATTTACTATGCGCCAGGAACCAGGCTACACTAGAGGGTACGGATTCCATAGAAATTCAAGAATGTGGGACTGCACTCCTATTCATCAGGGTGAGAAAAGTTCAACCTCAGCTACATGTGAAGGCCCTTTGCCCCTAACTGTCTTTGTACAAGAATCCAAGGAGAGAGAGGGTTTAACACGGTGCCAGAGAAACGGGCGAGGATGGTCTCGGGTCGAGGCGCCTGCGGTGTTTGCCACCTGACACACCGTCTGTCAACAAGTCCTGTCCTCCTTGTCTTGCCAAGCTCTGATTCTCCAGGCAGGCTCAGAGGTGGACCTCCAGGGAGTGGAGCCTCAACCAAAGAGGAGACCCTGCTGCCCCCCAGCCTCAAGGCACAGGGGGCCACCGCCCGTGTATGGGGGCTTCAGGGAAGGCGGGGAGAGGAGTCTCCTCTCACCCAAAGAGAAAACCTCCAAGCTTCACCAGACTCGAAGAAGCAAACACTCTTTCCATCCGTCCTCCCCTTCCCCACCACAGGTCTCTGCGTCTCAGGCAAAACCTGAGAGTCCTCTTCCGGGTGCTGGGAAACGTCTGTTTCCCTCCCTGAGGAGCAAAATGGGTTGCAAACCCCTGAGGTAAAGTGGCCCCTACTCAGAACAGAGGGAACCCCTCATTCCTCTCACAGCGGTGCCGAACACCGTAGCGCTGAGGACAGGACAGAACACAAAGGAATATCTTTGCAAACGATCCCACCACCAGGAATTTGATAACTATTAGTTCTTTCAATCCTCACAACAAACTATGGTGTGGGTGTTATTATTCCCATTTTAAAGATGAGGAAGCTGAGGCTGAAAGCATGGAGGGGACTTGTCACAGGTTAGGTCCCGGGAAGCAGACTTGGAGACAAGTTCTGTGTGCAGGACAGGAACAGGACTGGGCAGCGGACGAAGCTGAGCTGCTCTGCAGTCACCCCTGTGGGGACTTTAGGAGCTGAGCTGGCGCTCTGGCGTCGTCCCAAGTTTCATAGAAGGAGCCAGGCCTTTGCACCCTGCTTTGATCTGTCACTGACCTCAGACTGCCCCTGGAAGGAGCTGTGACCTTGGGCAAGGCTTTTCTGTTCAAGTGAGGCAATCCACCTCTGCAGCACGCCCCACGGCCGGAGGGAAGTTTTCCTCATCCCTAAAGAGGGGCTTGGGTGCACGTCAGCGCCCACCCCAGTCACCTTGCCCATGAAGGGCAGATCTGGAACCATGCCCACACCCTTTCCCCTGCCACCAAGTCTACCTTCACGCCCTGATTACATGGGGGCTGAGGCGCCCCAGGAGAAGGACTCATGGAGCCTCCCTGATTGTAGGGCTAATGCATCCTGGCACGCCCAAGAACTGCAGGGTGAGGGTGGACAGAGGAACCCAGGTGTGGGCAGGGTGCAGGCCCGGGACGGAGGACTCCGTCCTGGTCACAACAGGGGCTCCCCCTTCACACCCTCAGACCCTGAGGCCCCACTGGCCTCACCGAACTCCCTCACCCTGCAATCCCTGCAGACCCCCGCGGGCCTCATCTCACCCCTGCAAGGCCCAGAGCCTAGAACTTACAGAATCATGGGATTTCAGCACTGCACAGAACCTCAGCAGCCTCCCATGTGCTCTGCTGAGGCGCTGAGACCCAGAGAGACCCCAGTGCACACAGTGGGTCCCAACGAAGTGTGAGTAACTCACATGGGGACACAAAGGGAGTGGAAGCAGAGGTGGGACTAGAGCCTGGGGGTCTCCCGTCAGGCACCCCACCCACCACAGGAGCAGCCCTGCACCAGCTGGTGCCACCTCTGCACTTTGTTCCGTGTCCAGCCTCCCGTGCTTCTCGAATGGTAGCAATTCTTTCCTCTGCCTGCAAGGCTCTTCCTCCTCTTAGCTCGGTGAGTTCCTGTTCATTCTTCAGATCTCTCTTCCGCAGGAAGCTTTTCTGGACCTCCCACCCCCCCACCAGGCCAGGTCAGCCCACACCTCGCCCCCTTTCATTCTCTCATGGCACCCTGTATTCATGCGTCACACAAATCACTGCTGTAGCTAAATCAGTCGATGTGCAATTGCTGATTCAAGGTCTGTCTCGTTAGAACATAAGCTCCACAACAGCGGAGACCAGAGCTGTCTTGTTCACAGTGAATAAATGAGCGAGGGGTACATTCGATACTGTGCTGCGCTCTTCCCCAGTTCGTTCATTTCTTAGCACAGCTGTCCTGAGTCCTTGGACAAATGCCTAACGCCTCAAAGGCACTTAGTGAGGCTTAATAAGCACCATCCCCTCCCCCACCTCGTTCCCATCCCCTCCCCAACCCCTCGGCACCCGGTCCGAAGTCAGGCACAGAGTGGATGAGCAACAGCAGTCTGCTGATTGACGATGCCTGCCTGCCAGGAAAAGGAGTGAAGGATGCTCATGCTTCCGCAGAGACTGAGGGCAGGAGCCAGGACAGCTCTGGACTGGGCCCCCAGGCAGCAAGGAGGGAATTAGCACAAATCACATTAACATGGTTCTCAGGAAGCGCTGCTGAATTCGACGTTATAGTCACAGCAGCTGCCTCTTTTTAAGAGGACGCTAATGCTCATTCTGAGCAATTACTCTATTTGCAATGGTTTCTTAATGTTCAGCTTCTGGAGCCCTGAGAGGAAAGGGCCTTGTGTTTCCAGTAACCAGCCCTACACTGGCAACGCAGAAGGATGAGCTGCGGAAACGCCCTTCCCGGCCTAACCGCGGACCTGCTCCAGAGAGCCTAGGGAAAGGGCCGGCAGCTGGCTCCCCTGACCGGGGGCCATGCAGGGGGTGAGCCCGTACAGGCCGCAGCAGGAAGGTATCCCTGAGCTTCCTCTACTGCTCCCTGCACAGCTTCGCAGCTTCTCAAAGCAGGTCCCTGCTAAGCTCTCTAATAGCATCCAGTCCTTCTCCTGGCATAGCACTTACCACGCTTATCGTTTTGACTTTAATAGCATTTCCCCCTTTTGATTATTAGAACAATGAAAGTCCATTGCAAAAACAAAGCAAAATGTAAAAGAAAAAAGCAGACCGCATTGCACAGCGCCCAGAGATCAGAGCATGCTATCATATTTTGTTCTAAGCACAGGCGCATAAAGATCCATAAATATCATTTTTAGAAAACGGGGCCGATCATACCATCCACGCTGCTTTTTAACAACAGGATGAACATGCTTTATTGTTGTCGCTTATGCAGTTGTCTGCCTTTCTCAGTAAGTTTTCGCCTCCGTGTGAGTGGCACCCAACTTCACCAGGTTCACTGTGCCTGCTGGACAGAGACCCCAGCACATGGCCGTGACCCCATAAACGTCAGCTGGAGAGATGGCATGTCCCTCAGGATACTCTGGGGTTGCAAGTCACCCAATTAAGTACCCAATTAAAACTGGCTAAAGCAAAAAGTCTGTATTAGCTAAAAAAAAATCTGGGATGTTCAGAAATAGTTCTAGCTTCAAATGAGGCTTGACCCAGTAACTCAAACCATGGCATCCAGGACCTAATCAATCTCTGCTCCATGCCTCTGTCTCTGCCTCTGTCTCTCTCATCTTGTGTGGTGTTAGTGGCACCCTTAGGCTCCTCCTGGTGGCCCAGATCCTCCAGGTACACTAGACCTCATGTCCTCACACCACATGGTCCAGGAGAAGAGAGCAGATCACTTTCAGTAACTGCAGCGTACGTTCCAGGGGGTGGGGGTGGGGTGGGAAGGAGAGGCCACTCTCTCTTTAGCCTAAATTGGGGTACATGCCTTTCTCTGAACCCATCCCCGTGGCCAAGGGGATGCTAGAGCTGGGGTGGGGTCAACCCCAGCCAAGCCCCAAGAGTGAGAATAGAGAATAGATGAATTCACAGAGAAAACTGGGATTGTATTGAAAGGGAGAGGAAAACACAAATGCCCACTAGAAATGAATGACCACAGATGGATGGACACACAGGCAGGTGGAAGAATGAATCAGCTATTGAGGAAGGTAGGCAAATTATCTTCTGCTGAGATAGTTTAGGATCTAATAAAGGAAAATAAAAGGAAGGAAGGAGCAAGCCTCACTTTGCCCCAAGCTCCCAGCTCACCAACGAGGTGCAGAAGCAAAATCCAGTGACACCCACATCAGTCACACATCCCTGGGATTACACTCTTCAAATACGAAGCGTTTCTCCTCTCTCTCTCTCTCTCTCCCCCTCCCTCCCTCCCTCTCTCCTCCCTCCCCTTCTCTCTCTGCATGCAAGTGTGTTTTTCTCCATCTCCTTCTCTCTTTGCCTTGCTGCTTTCTATTAGGTATTTGAACTTTATCAAACGCAGCTACTATATTATCAACCAAGTAGGCACTCAATATTTGTTGCATGATTGTAGAACTTAAAATCTCCTTTCTGATAAATGAATCCTGCTTCTTTCCATAGACTACAATGTCTTAAAACACACTTGGAATGTAATTCAATTTTTAAAAGAGCCATAACGCAGGTCTCCTCACAGAGATCAAAGGCCCCACTTCCTGCAGGTGGTACACGGGGCTGTATCTGTTTGTTGGCAGAGATAAGAAGGGCCAGTATCTAAGCTGAACTAATTTCAGAGCACGCCCAGCAGACTTCTGGTAAGTCTTTTAACAGACTCTGTTAAAATGTGTCATAGCACTGTCTTGCAGCCACCGGAAAGCTCTGTGCTCTGGGTGGTGGTAGGTTAGGGTCATTTCAAAGAAATGCTCCCCAGGCAGAAACAGGGAATCGGGAGCCAAGTGAGGAAGGGGCTTTAGGCAGGAGGACATACTATTGACCAGGAAGCAGGGGCAGTCATTTCTGGGTCATGTGACACTCTAGTTCCAGGTCACCAAAGCAACGTCTGACCCATACCCGTAAGGAACCTGCCCAAGGGATTACGGATTTTTTACACTTAGCTCCCAACTTTGGGACCAGAATCAGGACCTTCCCCACAAATTGTCCTTTTTCTCCATAAAGGACCATCATTATGGCAACGAAAATCATTCTGTGGGTGAAACAGACTCACAGACTTAGAGAACAAAATTATGGTTACCAGGGTGGAAGGGTGGGGGGGAGGGACAGTTAGGGAGTTTAGGATTGACATGTACACACTGCTGTATTTTAAATGGATAACCAACAAGGACCACCTGTATAGCACAGAGAACTCTGCTCAGTGTTATGTGGCAGCCTGGATGGGAGGGGAGTCTGGGGGAGAATGGATATGTATGGCCGAGTTGCTTTGCTGTGCACCTGAAACTATCACAATATTGTTAATCAACTATACTCCAATATAAAATAAAAGGTTAAAAATAGAAAGAAAGAAAATGATTCTGTGGGTGCATTTTCCAGGCCAGCACAGAGCTGGGCGTCTCTTCACTTGTTCATTCATCCTACAGTTCTTTATTGGCATACTACTGTGTGCCAGGCTCTGTTTGAGGCGTTGGGGATACAGTGATGGGTAAAAAACATAAAGCCTATGTTCTCACTGGGCTCACATTCAAGTAGGAAGAGACAGGTCATTTAAAAATGAGTAAATAAATACAGAATATCAAGCAATGAGAAGTGCTTAGAAGAAAAAGAAAGCAGAGTAAAGGGATAGAAAGTGAAGAAGGATGCCATTTCTGATAGAGTAGTACAATCTTTACGACAGGATGCAATTTGAGAGAACCCTAAAGGCAGTGAAAGATCAATCCATAGGAGAGGGAAGGACAGTCCAAGTGGAGGAAATAGCGTCAAGAAAGGTGACAGCTGATTGATTTATTGGAGGAACAGCTGGGAAGTCAGTAGGCATGGTGCAGAATGAGCAAAGGGGAAAGGGTAAAACACGAGACCAGGGAGGTCAAGGGCCATGTAGGAAGGATGCAGACATGGGCCTTTATTCTGGTATCATCGGAGAGTTTTGAGATGGGGAGAATCTTGATATTTTTTTAAAGAATGGTTCTAGCTACTGTGGGGAAAATAGAGTTTAGGACAAGAGCGGAAGCTGAGGCATCAGTGAGGCTGCAAATGCAATCATCCGGGTGAGAGACATTAGTGATGACCCCAAGGGTGGAGAGGAGGATGGATTTCAGAAGCGGAAGCAATAGGATTTGTTGCTGAATTAAGTACAGGAGAGAACAATAAGTCGAGGACGACTCCAAGGAGTCTGGCTTGAACAACTGGGAGAGCTGGTGGTGCCACTTCCAAACGGAAGACTCAAGGCAGGAGCCTGTGGGGAGGGATGGAGGATTTGGCTTCACACGGGTTATCGCACGTCGGGGCTGGGTGCAGAGAGAGCAGAGAGGGCTGAAGACTGAGCCGGGGGTAGTTCGATGTGTGATGGGAAGATGACGATCAGGCAGAGGAGGCTGAGAAAGAGTGGCCAGGAAGGCTGAGAGGGACCTAAGAGAGACAGGTGGCCCCTGCCCGCAGGAAATGAGTATTTCAAGAAGGGCCTGATCAGCCATGTCCAAAGCTGCTGGTAAATGGAGCAACGGAAAACCGGGGATAGACTTTGGAACTGACAAGACAGGCCAGGAGAGGCTGAGTAATGCGCCCAGGGCCACGTAATCAGTAGTGGTGGGGACAGGATTGGCACGCGGAGGTATCCGTTCTACCATCAAAGTCATCACACCCCAGCCACCCAGGCTCCTCAATCCGCGGCCCCTGAGAAGGCAGCTTTGAATTTACTGCAAATGGGGTAGTGTCAGCGTGCAGTCCTTCTAGAAAGTAGCTTGATCCGGTTCAAAACATGAGCCTGGCATTTCATTTTCATTGTTTTTACTCCTAAAACTTACTAGACTTTCTCTCAGCTTAGCTTTAAGATGACATCTTAAAAATGTCATTGTTTCTAACTGGACCATAGGTGAGCAAGTGTTGAGGGCTAACTCTGCCACCCTTGATGACCAGGGGAGGAGGTGGCTGCTGTCTATACTACAGTCTCAATTCTATAGCCACTCTAGCCTGAGGAGAATCCCACCCGCAGTCTCCTCTCCCAGGTCCTGCCAAAATTCAGTCCCACCTGGTCCCAACTTTCCCCGCCCCTTCTCTGTGCCTCCTTGCTTATCATTCCCTTGAAACTGATGCAAAACGACAATGATTAATTTTCTATTCCTGCATCTTTGGATTGTCTTATCGATTCCAGCAAACATTAGCTACTTTTGAAATACATTTTTTTCAGCTTATGTTATTTTTTTTGACAGCTCATTATGAAAATTTTCAAACACAGATCAAAGTTGAAAGTATTGTGCAGTGACCACCCATATACCACCACCTAGAGTCTACATTTAACATTTTTTCTACTTGCTTTATCCCACATCTATCCATTTATTCATCCCTCTGTCCATTATCAATCGATCTTATTTTCTGACACATTTTGGAGTAAGAGGCAGATGTTAGTACACTCCATCTCTAAACACTTTGGTGTGTATATCATTAACTAGAGTTCAATATTTGCTTGAGTTTTTTTTTTTTTTAGATAAAGTTTGCAAACAGAGAAGTTAACACATCTCATGCATACATATGCTGAATTTGGACAAATGCATACACACCTGGGTTAAGTGAAACCTCTACTGAGATACAAAACATCATCATCACCCCAGAAAGTTCCCTCATGCCCTTTTCCAGTCGGTTCCCACCCCCACCCCAGAGGCAACCGCTGATCTGATGTTTTTCACCATAGATGACTTTGACTTTTCCAGAATTTCACATAAATAGAATCCTAGAGCGTGTACTCTCCGTGTCTGGCTTGTTTAGCTCAGCATAACGTTTTTGCAATTCGTCAATGCAATAGCGTGTTATTGGTAATCCTCTTCCCTTTCTTGCTACTCGTATTCCATTAATGACTATAACAGATTGTTTATCCATCCTCCTGCTGACTGCAATGATTATTTTAATAAAGGAAATTATCTTTTAATGAATTTCTAGTTAGGTTGTTAAGAATCCACTCATCATCTGAAGCAGACTGGGTCTGAGTCATGGCCGTGAAGAGCCTCGTCTGTGAAATCAGAAAGCTCTGGTTTCCAAGTTCAGCTCCAGCTGTTCTAACTGGGAGCCCTCAGGTCAGTTACCGAGCCACACTGTGCCCTACTTCTCACATCTGAACACTGGAAATAGAAATACCTAAAGGAAGTGAGATGCTTACTAGGATTAGAGCCGTGTGTTCACTCCTGTGCTCACTCATGTACAGCAGTAGTTAACAAGTGCCTGCTATTGTGACTTCGCTAAACGCGGGGAAAACAACAGGAAACAAAAACAGGCCCAGACCTCATAGTGCTTTCAGTCTGGTGGGCAACACAGACACCAAACAACTAACTGCATAATTAATTGTTTAACTGCATTGTTATCGGTGCTGCAAGGGGAGCTGTGACAGTTGCTGAGGGCACGTGACAGGGTCGCTCAAGGCGCTGAGAGTGGTGTAGGAGCCAGAGAGAGGCGGGCAGAGGGGAGCCTTCCAGGCGGAACTGCCCACTGGAGGAGCCGAGGAAGGCTGTGTGCAGGAGGTGCTGCGCGTGGCAGGGGTGGGGAAGGAGGCGGACAGGGCATGCATAGAGGCGACAGGCTGGGCTTCCTGGACTGTGTTCCAAATGCAGGGCTTTACCCTCAGAGCCATCGGCAGCCAGGGTGGCGGGGCTGTCAGCGTCACACAAGACTGTTTACTGTTCCATCCCCCATGCTCAGAACTGCCTGCATCAATTTGAGGAAGGGACAGGGAGGCGGGTCTGCAAGCAGAAGTTTGAGATGTGTCTTATGCGGAGCCCGAGTGCGAGGAAGCTCAGAGCCTGCTGGGGCTGCTCGGGGGCTGAAGTAGCAGAAACGCATCTTCTCACAGTCCTGGAGATGGGAGTCCAAGATGGAGGTGCCACCAGGGTTGGTCTCTGGGAGGTCTCTCTTTCTGGCTCGTAGACGGCAGCTTTCCACCCTGTCCTCACATGGTCACTGTGACCACTGTGCGTGCACAGAGACGGCAAGATCTCTGACATCTCTTCCTCTTCTTAAAGGGACCCAGTCCCATCAGATTAGGGCCCCACCCTTATGACTCTATTTATGACCTCATTTAACCGTAACTATCTCCTTAAAGGCACTTTCTCCCAAGGCAGTCACATTGGGGGTTAGAGCTTCAATACATGAAGCGGGGGGGCAATTCAGTCCACAGCAGGGTGGGTGCCGGGAAACCAGTCAGGAGGTTAGGGAGGAAATGCCATCGGCCTGGACTAGCTGTTGGCAATGAAGGTGAAGGGACCCTGGACAGAAGAGTCTACCAGAACCAGTGGTGGACCAAATGAGGAGGAAGGGGAAGGAAGGTGTCAAGGGTAACTCCTAGGTTCCTGTGGGTGCAGTGAGCTGAATGGTGGCCCCCAAAAAGGCCCATCCACGTTCCACCCCCTGGAGTCTGTGGATGTGACTTTTTAGAAAAAGGGTCCTGCAGATATAACTGAAGATCTCGAGATGAGATGATCCTGCGTTCCCCAGGTGAGCCCAAGTCCAAGGACAAGTCTCCTTATAAGAGAGAGAGGGGAGAAGACAGACACCGAGAAGGCAAGGTAAAGGGGCCGAGCCTGGAGTAAAGTGGCCACAAGGGGCCCCCAAAGCTGGAAGAGGCAAGAAATGACACACTCCCTGCTGACACCTCGATTTTGAACTTCTGATCTCCAGAACTGTGAGAGAATAAATGTCTGTGGTGTTAAGCCACCAGTTTGGTGATCATTTGCTAAGGCAGCCGTATGCAAGAAACGCAAAGAGTCACTGAAAAGGGGACAATGCCACTCGTGGAGGGAGGGAAGCCTGAGGGGTGGGCCCTGTGGGATAGAGGAAGAGGACGAGTTTAGGGTCAGAAATGCACAATTTGTGGTGACTGTAAGATGTTGAAAGGGCAGCAGCCGGGCTCACGGTAAATACTCAATAATTGATAGCTATTGTCATTATTATTTACTTTTGGAACGCTCCAATATTAGAAGCGATGGCTCTCTTTAAGCATATCTGATTTTCCTGGAATCCTGGGATGGCAAACAGTTTGAAGCTCTGCCAGGACACAGCAAAGCTCAGCTCCAGGTCAGCAACACCCCTGCTGGGACCCACGTTATTTCCTGGTACAAAGTTCTGTTTGTACCTCTTCACCTCAGGCTGATACCAACATCATACCCACCCAGAAAGGCTACATCACAGCCACGCAGGCAGAGCCCAGGGGAGCACGGCCAGCCCACTGTGCCCTCCTCCCGGCAGAGTTGTTGGAAGCAGAAGCCCGCCACCTTGTGGACACCCACAGTTCTCAGCCCGGTCCAAACTCAGAGAGTCAGGATTGGAGAAGAAGGGGGCTGCAAAGACACTCACCTTTTCCTACCTCCGAATACAGCTTCATCTAATCAGCCTCTAAAAGTCAAGGTTTGGGTGGAAAATCCCTCTGGTCTTGAAAATAGCTAAGAGATAAGCAAGCTGGCATCAAAGCAGGCCCTGAAGGACTGCCCCTCCAGCCTGTGTCTATGGATGACCCCTTAAAGCCTCCCTCTCCCAGCTCTGGTTAGGAGCAACTACTCAGTGAAATGCTTCTCCCTCACGGGTGGGAGAGCTTTGGGCCTACCTTGCTCGCTGCTTCCATGAACCCATAGAACCCAATGCTGCGAACTCGCAGAGCTGGGGTCTTTCTCAACCAGTGTATTTAAAAGCTAGTCTATGCCTCAGTTTCTTCATCCATTCAATGGGGGTAATAATAGTACCTACCTAATTGACCTGTTGTGGACATGAAATGAGTTAATCTAGACAAAGTGCTTAGACTATTGCCTAACCCAGCAGGCCCAATACCTGTTAACTAGTACACACTCCCCGCTCCCATCAAACCCAACTTTCAGCAATATTCTTACAATGCCTCAAGGCATCCCCACTCACTGTTGGATACCATTGGTATCCAGGTATGCCAGGTACTGTGGGAGGAGAATAAAAGTAGGTAAGTTATAGTCCTTTTCTCCTGCCATTTGTGGGACAGTCCAGGAGTGTGGACAACACACGTACACACGTAACAATCAGTGCAAGGTAAAAACTAAGAAGTGCTATAAAAGCAACAAAAGCGAAGTGTAAAAAGAAGCAGGAGAGGAGGACTCTCATCCCCACATGGGGAGATAAACTGCTAACAAGCCCTGACCTTCCAAGGAAACCGCATGGAGCCAGGGAAACAGGGAGGACGGGTCCCTACATGGGCAGGTGCCAAGGTGAGTCCACCTCCTCCTGCAGCCAGTCCTCAGCCATGAGGCCCAAACTCTTAACTATGTCCCCGCACACAGCCCTGTGGTTCTACCCCATCGAGGTGGTTCATCCGTGCTGCATGGCGTCTTTCCTGGTCTCCTGCAGGGACCTCAGAGCCAAGCCCCCTACTGCTCTGGGCTCTCCCAACACTAGGGATAAGCCAACCTCCCGAGGCGGCACCTCTCCAGCCTCCTCTGTGTCCACACATGCCCATGCCAGCCCTGGAGAGCTCAGGGCCAGTATCACCGCATTCACTCCTTCATCTTTCAGGCCACGCCCAAAAGTCACCTCCCCAGACAGTTTCTCGAAGCCCCTGATAGAGGTCCGATTCCCCTCATTGACACATCTCCCCGAGCTGCCCTGGCTTTTCCTTCACAGCTCGAACTGCTGGGACCACCTGACTGGGTGATTCCTGTGAGGTCTGTAAGCTCTACAGAGCAAGGCCTGTATCTCTTCTGTTCACGGTCACGTAATCAGTTATCAGCTCAGTGCCTGAACGTAGTTAAGGCCTGTATAAATGTTCAGTGAACAGATGAAATAAATGACTCAATGAGTGCTTCACTCATTGAGGGACACAGTGATGAAGGGAAACACATGGAGGGTGCCTTGAACCAGTACACATTCTCCTACTGGAGATGTAAGGGGACGGCCAGGATTTCGAGGAACGTTGTTTGAGCCAGGTGTCTTTCAGTGTCAATCGATATGAGTAAACTTAGGGCTTTCATGATATGGTCTACGTTTTGCTAACAGGAGAAACCTGAGTCCTTCACGGAGACCAGATGGGTTTGGCAGAAGCAAATCAATCCCTGCCCTGGTGAGGTGCGTGTCTGAGTTCAGAGACCTTAGGAGCAGCCGGTACAGCCCAGGCAGAGTCCCTCTGCTGTCCTATTCCAAACCCCTCCCCACCCCAGCTCCTCCCCAACACAGAACCAGCAGACTATGCGAGGCGGAAGCTTGCTGAGCCGGGTGGTGGACAGAGGGAGGTGGACGGGCCACATCGGGCACGGGGCATGACTCTTATTCCAGCATCCCTGTCCCCAAACACATCATCTGGTGGCCATCACCAACACCCACGCTCAAGCAAGCACCTCTAGTTCCAAGTTCTCAGAGGACAGACGTCCGCATGCCACCCAGGCACTGTCGGGTTCTGGTGGAGAAGCGAGTCCCCCTTGCCTGGCGCCAGTGGCTCTGACTGCTCTCATGACGCTGCCACTGACCTGGCAGCCCGGGAGCAGCCTGGCAGGATGAAGGTCCCGCGTGCCGCCCTTTCGGCAGGGGGAGGCCAGCGTTGACAGGCCCCCGGTCCCTTCCAAACCTCCTCGTCCCCGCAGCGTGTGACACCGCAGTTAAAAAGGGAAATGGAGTGAGCTCCCAAGGAGAGCTCTCTGGGATACTGGATTCACTTAAACTTATTTCTCATGACTTTTCAGGCTGAGCCTATGTTTGCAAAATCCGGACAAACATGCAGCGGGAGGTTTAGAGGATTTCAAGCAACGGCCTAACTACTGAATCGTGATTTTACAAGTCATCATTCTATGTCGTGAGTGACAAAAGGCTGACTCACACAGGCTTGTGTGTGAGGAAGGGGCTGAGATGGCTCACAAAGCTGCTGAAGGGTGGTGAGGCCGTGCCCAGCGGTCGGCGGGGCTGGACCCAGAGCCTCGCTCACGCCATGTTACCAGGTTCCTGCCTTCCTTCCCTCTGAGCTCTGCTTCCTCTACCTGAGCTCACCCTCCGAAACGCCTTCTCCTGGCAGCTCCAGCTTACATGCTACCAGTTCAACACCCTCAGCAAAAAGAAAGCTTCTCTTTAATGGTCCAGCTAGGGTTATCGGATTTAGCAAAGCTTCAGGACACACTTATACTAAAAAATTATTCCTTGCTGATCTGAAGTTCAAATGTAACTAGGCTTCCTGTATTTTATCTGGCAACCCTCCCTCCAGCACAGGACTGAATCTGGGCAACCTGCATCACATATCATCCCAGACCCAATCGCTGTGGTCAGGAGGATGGGCTACGCCAACCGGCAGGCCACGGTCACCTGCCCATCTCTGGAAAGGCGCCAGCACGCCAGCCCTCCTGGTATACATGCCCTGACAGTGGGAGCTGGGTCCTTCCCCAGTAACTGGGATGCTGATCCTATAAGAAGGGGAATGAACCCTGCGCCAGCAAAAACAACACCTGTCCACACAGTGACCATGAATGCCCCAGACAACACTGAAAAATATAAACTGCAGGGGAGTTGCACAGCACACAAGTTTACAAAGCATTTTCATACCACTCTCTCCTTGCCACCCACACCTCCGTTTGGTTGGCAATGATCACTTCCTGTATTTGCTAGGACTGCCATAACAAAGTACCACAGACTGGGGGACTGAAGCAACAAACACCTATTTTCTGACCACAATTCTGGAGGATGGGAGGGCAAGATCAGGGCGTCAGCAGGGTTGGTGTCTCCTGAGGCCTCTCTCCTTGGCTTGCAGACGGTGGTCTTCTCGCTGTGTCCTCACGTGGTCTTTCCTCTGTGTACGTCTGTGTGTAAATCTCTTCTCGGACACCAGTCATATTGGATAAGGGCCCACCCATATGACCCCATTTTAACTTAATTATCTCTTTAAAGACCCCATTTCCAAACTATCCCGGAGAGCGTACAGCAAGTCCCTTTCATGGTCCCTGCACCAAGCACGGGCCGGGCATCCGGCAGACAACGTTCTTGAAATAAGCATTATTTGAAAGGAATGAAACAGAGAAAGAAAAAAAAAAAATTCCTAAAGAGTTTTAGGAGATTTAGCGAAAAGGAGTGGAGCACAGGAGAACAGGCTCATGATTTGAAATGATAAAGACTCTTTAGAACAGCAAAAATGATGAGGCCTATGGATGTGTAAATGAGCCCCGGGAAGAAGTAATCAGAAGGGTAAATTACAAAACAGAAAAAGACCATAAAACAAGTGAGGAGAGAAAAGTGAATATTTCAAGTGTCTTTGGTTCGTAAGAAATTCATGAGCAACGCGTGTGGAGAATTTGTCGGTTTTGGTGGTGGGAAAGAATTGTAAATATGTATAATATGTAAATACCTCTGATAATAAAAGCCCATGAAGATAAACTAGGCTGTCTTAAGAAAAGCTGTGAGCTGTATGAGATGCTAATGTAACTGTCGTCACTCTAAGAGATTACCATAATGCTTACAGGGCTTTGAAAGTTTCTGAGCTTTGGAAAGAAATGCATAAACACTTACCAGAAAGCGCGTACGCATACACACGCATACACACACACACACACACACACGCCTCTATTTTTCTCTTTCCTTCTTTCCTCCCTCCTTCCCTCCCCTTTAATTTCCTCTAATTTTTTTTAAATGTGAAGAAGGCAGCTTTAGTGAAAACTGGCATTGGAGTTGCACCTTTTTGGGTTCAAATGCGACTTCCTGCCCCCAAGGACGAGCTGTGCGACGCTGAACCAGCCTCCCCGGCGCTCTGTCACTCACTCTCCGAGTGTGAGAAATGGGCAGATACCTACGCCTCTCTACGTTTGACGAGGAGCGAATGCGGGCACACAGGAAGGCCCGACCGGCGCCCCTCCCACCCGGGCGCGCGCCGGCCAGTGGCCCCGGGACCGGACAACCGAGGGCCTTCCGGGGATCGGGCCGGGCGGAAGGAGGGGCCGCGGCGTGGACCGCGCCGCCCGATAATGGCGCCTGCGGCCGGGCGCGGGGCGCCGGGTCTGTGGCGCGCCTGCAACTGGCTCATGGGCGCCTTCTTCGCGCTGGCGGCCTTCGTGCAGGTCAGCGCCCCGGGCCGGGCGGCGGGCGGCGGGACTCCGGGCTCCGAGCTCCGCCCCAGGCCCCGTGCGGTGTAGGCCGAGCGGCCGGCGGGGTCGCAGGAGCCGGCCCTGTACGGGGAGGGCTGCAGTCAGGGTTGGTGATCCCGGAACCCACACTCCGGCTCCAGCTGAGACAGGTGTGATCATATGGTCGCGTTTGCTCACATGCTGGAAGGAACTGGTTCGGCGCGTGTCCCTTTGCAGGGACCTGAGCAGAAGCGGCCCTGGCACCTTTCTAAAAAGGCAGCCTGGGAGCGAGGCTGAACTCACGGCCTTGGAGAGGAAGCAGAGCAAAAACCCTTTGCAGCTAATTATCCTTCCAAGCCTGCTTTGGGGCCCCTTTGTGATAGCTTTCCTCATTCCTTGAGACTGGAGGGCGCTTAAGACACCCATTCTGGGCTTGGCTCGCCCTTTGTGGGCCCCCTGTGCCCTTCTTTACAAATAGGTAGGTGTGGCTGTGTGTTCAAACCAGGTGCTGGGTTCAGCCAGAAGCCCCTTCCCCGTCACCATCAGCTACACGCTATGTCATACTCCTCCTTGTATCCTCGGTCCCTACTGCAGCGTTTAGAAAATGACTGAACTGAATAAAGAGCAGACCAAATGCTGGAATGGAACATGACAGCATGTCGCTAATGCTGACGTTTTGGCATTCCAGGTAAATGATCCAGATGCAGAAGTGTGGATGGTGAGTAGGAGCTGCCTTCCCACACCTGAAAGAATTGTGGGGCTGCGTGAAACACGCAGGTTTATCTATTTCCTCCCTGCTTCGTCTACTTAAAAACTTAGAAATCAAATCCTTAGTAAGTGCTTTTTCCTAAAATATTAGGAGAAGGATCAGATTGAGAAGTCAGAATTTTCCAGATATAGAGGTGCCTTTCAGCAGTATTCCCTTTGAATAAAATGGGCCAACTGAGGACACTTTTCTGAAGACACAGAACAGACCTCTCAAGGTTAAGTGAACCAATCCTCATGAATTTCTATCCAGAAACTCCAACAAACATTTGACGAGAAAATGGCAGGCTTGAGGTATGTGGTTCTGCTAATTCAGTGAGTTACATTCATAAAAAGTAATTAAAGCCCATAAAACCTACAGTATACATTGAACCAATGCTCTGATTGAATCATTTAGAGGAGGGGGAGTTCATTCCACACATTTTTGGAAATATCTAAATTTCGGTTCTTTCAATACAGATATACAATACTGTACAATATCACTGATGAGATGATTTTAGGCTTTGGAATAATGTTGACTGTGTATAGAGTAACAACAAGTGAAAGCATTTGGAATTATATATAATGTAATATATATATTATATATATATGGTTATAAATATAACCACATTCTGATATTCTTACTCTCCAGATTCACATGCCCCTGCCTCTTCCTCAGCACTATGATCCATGTCCTTAGTTCCAAATGTTATTTCTCCTGCAGTTCCAAATATCCAGCTTAATGCCGAAGTTCTGAACGACTGCTACATCTGTCCACCTGTACGTTACAGTGGCTCCTCAGATACACACAAGGTCCTACCCAGCATCTTTCCCTCCAATGCCCACTCTTCCTTCTGACTCACCATTTCTGTTATCAGCAGTTATTCTGAGTCATCCTTGCTCAAAACCTCAGCCATCTCTAACATCTCTGTTTCTTACCACTGTCTTTGAGATCCCCTCAGAAAACAAAGAACAAAGCAATTCAACAAAAAACAATGTAGGTCTAATTGCTTATCTGTACGGTATCGGCACATTTTACCCTTCACCTCATGCTTGGATGATGTAATATGAATAATAATAAACACCAGGCCCCCAAAGATATCCTCCCTCACCCCCAGTTTAGCCCTCCATTCCTCCCACATGGACCCTTGTGGGTCCTTCCTAACTCTTCGAGCTGCCTCTAATATCTGCCATTCCTATAATACTCCCCATATATTGCTTCCTGCTTCAAAAACTTTTGTCATTTCCCAAAATGTCTAAGTTGAAACTCCCAACTTGGCATTCCAGGCCCACCACAATACGGCCCTAACCCACCTTCCCAACTTGGTCTGGGAAGCCCAGTCCACTTCTTGCCTTGCCCTGAGAATTCCTGTATGTCAGACTCTACTCAAGCTTCCAGGTCTATCTCAAATGCTATCTCACCTGCAAAATCTCTCTGCCTCTTTCCCATAAGTTCCAAGCATCCTTCCTTTGAACCTTTACTGTACCACTAACTCATTCTGCTTTGCATTAGAGTTGGCTCTGTATATGCCAGCTCCCAGGGGTCAGAGGCCAGTTCCCTCTTCTTGCTGGTCCTTAGGCAATATAGCATAGAACCTTTCTATGGCAGTTCTTCCCATACTGATTCTTGAGTGAATAAAACAATAAAGGCACAGATGAATCAATTATATGTTACCGGGCATTGGGGGCTGTACTGTACCTGACTGATTTCCATGTTCCCTACCACATCTTGCTTATGGAGGATACTTGTATCAGGATGCATACAGGAGCAAATAATAGAAAATCTCACTAGCATCAGGTTATAAAAATACAGACCATCTCACAAGAAGTCTAGAGGCAGGTGCTTAATGGTCAACAGTGTCATCAAGGACCTGGGCTTTCTGTCTTGCTTCTCTGCCAATCCTCAATGGGTAGGTAATAAATCCTCTCATGTTTACACAATGGCTGCTGCAGCTCCAAACATCTCATGCCCAGACAAGAGCATCCCAAGTAGGAAGAAACAAGGCAGGAGGCAAAACCAGTTTTCCTCCTGTGCTTTTCTCCCTTTCATCAGGGAGGAAATGTTTCCCAAGAAGCCCCTAACATGGCTTATGGTCTGGGATCCATTCTGCTTGGTGAGCACTCATACATAAGTGCTCAGACCCCTTAATCTATTAATCACAGATATCTGATACATTTGAATGCACATTTAAAAATCTCTGCCAAACATTTCTTATGGAGAGCACAATTAAATACTGCATGATGTGTATGTGTTTAACTTCTGTCTGTCTGTCTCGATGTCTCTTTCTCTCTCCCTCAGTAGCTAAGTCATGTAGTTCTTCACTAGGGGGAAACTAACCCCTTACTGCTCTAAAAGTGGCCCTTGGAACAACAGCCCCAGTATCCCCTGGGTGCTTGTTAGAAAAGCAGAATCTAGGGCCCTACCCCAGACCTCTGGGATCAGATCTGCATTTTAGTAAGATCTTCAGGTAATTCATATGCACACTAAAGTTTGGTCTAACCCTCGGCAGCGTGACTGTCCTTGCAAATGCTGATACTGGCTGATATTCTAGTCATCATTTGCGATGGAGTAGGAAGGATGAACATGGTCTGTAATCCATATGCTTTCTCTCCCCAGGGTCAAGACAGACATGTTTTCATAGTGACAGCAAATCACTTAAAATCTTCAGCTCTGACAACTTCCTTATAAACTAAAGGTTTCTAACTAAGCATCACTGTTGATGTTAAGCAGCTACATCTCTGGGGAGGCCCCACGCTTCTTATAGACCTACCACCCCCTACTTGCCCTCTGCCCACACCACACAATAGGTTTTTCCAGAATCTGCCTGCTTGCCGTGAACGAGGCTTGAAAACAGGGCCTCTTCAGGGCCAGCCTTCCCAACGCCAAACCAACTTACAACAGTTTCCAAAATGAAGGGCCTGATCTTACTGGGCACATCTGATCTGTACACTGTCATAACCTTTATGTGGTCTCACTCGCAGAGATGGAATATGGGGCTGGATGGTCCATGGAGCTAGACCCAGCAGGGCCATGTGGCTAATTATGGCTGCCCCTGCCCTGCTTTTCTAAGAGCATTTTTTGAAAAGTAGGGAAAGGCCATTTAGGCATGGATGTTGCTTGGGAGAGATTAGGAGGTCACTGTGTCTTGAGACCAAAACTCTGCTCAATGCTAGAGCTTGAAGATGGAGAAGTCTTTCCTGGAATAGCCTACAGTCTAGGAGGAAGGCAGACAGAATTACAGCCTGACACGGTAAATGCCATAAGGCAGAGGTCACCACTTCCTCAGCTGCTACTGAAAGCTAGAGGTAAGTCACGGAGTGTGGTGGCCACTGCTGTCATCTTTCTTTACTCCCTACACATCTCTGAACACCTCCTATACTGGGCATCCTTCTTTCTTTTTTTTTTTTTCTTTTTTTTTTTTTCTCTTTTTGGGCATCCTTCTTAACCCATATAATTTCCTCTTTTTCTGCTAACAGGTTGTGTATACAGTTCCTGCCGGTCTGACCCTGCTTGTTGGACTTAACCCTCTTGTCACAGGTATGAACCTTGGATTCTGAATGGAGATACAGCAAATCTGATTTCCTTTCAATGACGACAGTCTATCTGCCAACGCCCAGGAGAAAACTGGAGCTCTCCACGTCTCTCTTCTCCCTTCTGATCATAAGAGGCGGCGAATTCCAATCTAGATCGTCCTCACCCATCTTCAGGAAAACTTGATAAGGCCATGCCATACTAAGACAGTCTTTATCAATTTGGAACCCAGGGTCTCATACTGATGCGGTACAGCAGTTATGCCGTTTAGCCCCTGAGAGAGAAGGGCTTCAGTCACCGCGTTGACTTCTTAAGCCACCAAGCTAATGGAAGATGGGCAACAATCAAACTGCTAACCTTGTCTCCATATTAGTGGTGCATCATTGTCTATTATGCATTTACTCTGTACAGTTCTTCTCCCAGTGCCACTCCCATTAGTCATTTTCTGATTTTGAATGCATTTAACGCCTATGGATCTGAACTGCTACTTTTGTAGAGAAACTGTCTGTAATGTCTATAACAAATCTTTAGATTTTTCACTGATACATGTTGCTCTCTCTAATCTCCTTATGTACCATCACAGTAACTCCAGCAATTTCTTGCACACTTTTATATATGTTTCCTCCATCTAGGCTGTAAGCCCCTTGAAAGGATCATGTCTAACCCATCTTTGCCCAAGTCTAGCTTAAACATGGCCAGGAATATGGCAGGTACCTAATGTTTGTTGAGTCAGTGAATGGCTCTAACACAGAGGCTTTATCATATGTTTGTTTTGTAACCTGCTCCTTGGATTCCTTACATGTATATCCCAGGTGAGTATACACATAAAAAATTCACTTAAAATAGCGGTTTGTATTGCCCACAGGCCACCTACCTCAGTTAGGGGCAAAATGTAGCTGCTTCACCTTTTATGGCCCTAAAAACTCAGTAAACCTTAGTTAGACAGTTTCATTCTATGAAACAGTGTCTTAGAGCAGAAAAAAAATTTTTTTTACATTGTTTACTAACATTCTCTTATTAATGGGGAATGTTAGTCTGGCAGGTTATTTGTCACTTTCTTTAAATCAGCTTCTACTAGTGGGGCTTGAAAATTCTCAGGGCCTTAGAATAAAGACTAATGATTCCCACCTGGGTGGGGAAAACTCCCATCCCCCAGATGCTCGGGCTGCTTGTACAAGGCCCCTAGATCTCTGTTTACATCTTCAAGGTGTATCAGTTAGGACTCCATTAGTTGCAAGCAAGGAACAAACAATTCAAATGGCCTATAAGATGAAGGGAGATGTACTGGGATCCTTTACTGAAAAGGCTGGGATGGTGCTGGCTTCAGGCACTGGTGGCAGCTCAGAACTTAAATTTGTCTGCAGTCTTAGTTCCACATCTACTGCACTTCAGCCCTGGGCTCCACGTGGTAGCCCTGCCACACAAAGGTCACAGCTTCACCATGCTGGGTCCAACAGAATCTAGAAGCCACTTCCCTGATAGCTCCACAAAAGCTCAGAATGGAGTTGTTGGCCCTGATTCGTTATCTGTTCATCCTGAGACAAATCACTGTCACTGAGGGGATGGAATACACTGATTGACCTCACTAAGGTCCAGTTGTCTGGGACACATAGACCAGGAGTGTGGGAAGGGTGGATCCCCAGAAAAAATAAGGGTCGTCATCATAGGAAGGGGAGATGCTGGACAATCAAAATAATAAATGTCCACTTAAGTTTATAAATACTGTTTTAACCTCTGTTTTAACCTTTTGATTTGAGGGCAAATTGAAACAAAAAAACGCCAGCCTTTTCTGAATGCTTTACTTGAAGGCAGATTATGGCAAAACAATACAAAGAGACCATTTTTCTCTGGGATGTGATTCCACGATTAACAGCACCAGGATATCTGTTTTTAGGTAACTTTATTTGGAAGAGTGTCTCTGCAATACACATATTCTTCTGTATCGTGTGGGCTGTTGGCTTGGCGTACAACCTCTTGCTTCATACAAAACAGAACATCTTGCATGAGGAAGAAGGCAGGTGAGCAGTGATTTTTTGCTCTTTGGAAGGGGTGGGGAAGAACTGAGAAATCTGTTCCTTTACGACACCTTATCTGTGCATGACGATGATTTAATTCCCCCAACACCATAAGGAGCAGGGAAGATATTATCTCCTTTATAAGCTGAAGAAACTGAGGAAATGATAGAGCCAGCATTCAAAGCCAGCACTGCCTACCAAACCTGTGATCACTGCTACACGTTGCATTATATTATCGTCGGGCAGTTGGACCCTGACCCCCTTGTAACGAGCAAGGATCACGTACAGTAACATTCAGTCCAGTCTAATGAGGTGAAAACTCCATCAGCCTTTGGATTCAGTCCTGGTTCAAGCCAGAATCTCATTTACACATGTGATCAGCCCCATCAGAGGTCAGCCTCTGCCAGCCTTGCCCTTATATATCTCATGTCCTCTCCTCCTTTTGTCACCACCATTGGCTCTTGTTTTATCACCTCCTCCTTTGCTTCCTCCCACCCTTGACTCCCTGGTCTCACGAATAGCCCCCCTCCTTTCCTTTCTATCCCACTGGTAACATCTGCCAACACCAAAATTGAGAGACCTGTAGCTTAAGTCCCACTGGTGAGGTGCTGCTACATTATAGGCCCTAATCTTTGGAAAACTACATCAGGTTGGGTCAGTTGATGGGAATGTGGACCAAATGGTTTCAATCACCTCCACCAACCTGAAGCCCATGAGGCACAGTGAAATCCAAGTGGGGGCTTCTGGTGGTATTTGGCCAAATACTATTATTTTCTACGCTATGTAAAAGATACAACCTTTTAACACATATTTCTAGAAGCATATACCCACCCCAAAATCATTAGACTCACACTACAAGTCATTCCACTCCACTAAGACGTGACCCAGTCTCCTGCAATCTGTGCTTAAATTACTGATTTGAGCTCAGCCTGCCTAACAGTGACCCCTCTAACACAATGTGAAAAGAGTGCCTGATCAAATCTGGGATTGTCTTCTTGGTTGTGGTATTCCTCCCCGTGACATGAAGTAAGTGATTTATATATGTTTTTGTTTGTTTTTTGTTGTTGTTTCTCTGTTCACCTATAAATTGGGGAACAGTCATGAAGTTCTTATCTGCCTCATAAGATGAAATTTATTTTCATATAGGGCTTTAAAAGGTCTGAAAAAAGTAAGTTATGAGTCATGGTTAGACGTGAAAATATTTTGTACATGCTATATATCTTGGAGGAAGTCATCAGACAGTCAGCAGAATCAAGTGTCAGGGAGAAAATGACACTTCACAGCCACTTCAAAATATGAAATCTATGCTATTTTATAGGGAGCTCTTTGGTCTGGTGATTATCACAGCATGGCTGAGCCTGTGCCACAGCTCATCAAAGTAAGTTTTCAACTCAACTGTTAAAATCAGATGCGTTTAAGGTTGGTCAGATCAAGTAGGTAAGTGAGAATATTGACACAACTGGAAACAGGAATCTTTTGAGAGAAATCTTTCCTTTTCGCAAGGGAAGCTAACAAGAGTTGGTTCAGTGTTTCATGATCATTCATACTTTTATGAATACCACAGTTTCCTGTGTCATCACAGGTAGTTGCCAGTCTATTCTCCAGAGAGAAGGAAAGTGATCTGAAAAGGATCCTTGGATATTTAGGGAAAAGTGAATAGCAAACAAAATATAAAACTGTGGGTACATGTAAGTGAATATTAACTTTATAAAACAATAATAGAAAAAAAAATACATGACAACCGTAGCATATAAGCTGGAAGGGTATAAATGGGGCTAAAGTGCTCTAAGGTCCTTGAATTATCTGGGAAGGGTAAAAGTATCAATTTATATTAGATTTTGATAAGTCAAGGATTCATGTGGTAATCCTTAGGGTAACCACTGAAAGAAAAGGAGTACAGAAGGCAGGAAAGGAGAAGAGAAAAAGAACAGATGGGGAAAATAAGAAGCAGATGTTAAGACAGAGAATTAAACTCAAATATATGAGAAACTACATTAAATGTAATTGTTCCAAATATTCCAATAAAGATTTTCAAAATGGATAAAAGATTAAAAACTAAACACTGCTTACAAAAGAGAACACAAATATACAGAAACAGAAACACTGAAAGTCAAAAGATAGAAAAAACATACTATACAAGCACCAATAAAACGGAAGCCAGTATAGATAGTTTAATTTTAAAAAGTAGATTTTAAGGTCAGCATTAGAAAAAAGGAGGACTTTTTGGCAATTAAAAAAAATTCTGCTTTTTTATTTTGAAATATTCAAACACATTCAAAAGCAGAGACTAATATAATGAATCAGATGTACTCATCACCCAGCTCCAACAACTATCATTATATATCCAATCTTGTATCATCTATCACTGTCCTAATTATTCTGAAATAAATCTCAAACAACATGTTGTTTTATGTTTTATATATTTCAGTATGTATCTCTAAAAGATAAGCACTTAAAAAATAACCACTCTACCATCATCACACACAAAAAGTAAAACAGTAATTCCTCAGTATTATGAGTTTTCCAGCCAATGTTTATATTTTCACAATTGTATTATAAATGCTTGTTCCTCTGTGCTTCATGTTTCCTATAAATTGGTGGTAAGATCTAGAAACTTGGCCAGATTCTGGTCGTCTTCTTCTTCTCCTCCTTCTCCTTCTTCTTCTTCTTACCATCATCATCACTAAGCAAGACCACTTCATGGGTGGTGTTATGTACTTCCATCATAATGTGCATAACACCTAGCTGTTTCTCTTTAATGTTAATATAAAATCTTTGATGATCACTGCCTAAATCCACTAATTCATTTGAGTTGCAAAATGGTCATAATCTAAGTATACCATTCCTTGATTATTATCTGGAAAACTTCCACTTATCACTTCTTGGACTACTCAGACACAGATCATAAGAGGAAAAGGAGTTGACTCTCTTAATTCACCAGTTTTCAGAATAATGAGTTTGTCTTGCCTGGGCACCTTCCAAAAGTGACCAATGAGTTTTGTTTATTTAATAATACCATTATAAAGTCATGGATTTCAAGGTATTTGATGTTTCTCAGTCCATGGCAGTTGCTGAAACTGTCTCATCTTTGACCAGGGGCACTTATGCAGGTTGGCACCAGAACTCTGTTTGACACGACCCTAGTAAACGTTGATTGCTTCCATGCTTTCTGGTATGACAAATGTTCCAAGCTAAGATTATACATTTTATGCCCCAGACCTGGAATCAACCATTTTTCCAAAAAGCCCTCATTACTTTCAGTAGGTAATAATGGTATTTAGAGGTCACATTCTGGGCACAAATGGTGCTCACTGCTACTGGGTTGAGTTGGGTTCTTTTAGTGGGCAGAACTAGGAAAATTCACGTTATGTGTGCATAGGTATGTATATATATGTATGTGTGTCATAAATATATATATATACACACACATATGTATATGTGTGTGTATTACATATATAAAGATATATATATATATATATTTTTTTTTTACGTATATAGTTAAAGATAAAATCCCTTATGAGTTCATATCGATCCTAGAATTCAAATTCAGGAACACAAGTTTTCATCTGACCTTATCAGCAATCTTAAATCTGTATTTACTTTTAATCATGTCAAAAAATCTCTAGTCTCAGTGACCTCAACATAACTCATCTGACTCATCCCACAATACAAACACAATCTCAGAATAACAATATAATTACTGAAAATAGGTATTTTGTGTTGCTGTTTCTAGGGAACATCTAAGGGATGTACATTCAAATTACTTGGAATAGTAACTGTGTGCTAATCCCACCAACTGAATAGACAGTTAAGTTCATTTATTTCATTTTACTTTCAATTTCTAGGGATACTTTATTAAAAATATATTAATTTTGTTTTATAATTATATAAAACATCTACGTGGTTCCAAAGTCAAATCTACAAGACAGAGTACATTCAAAGAACTCTAACTTCTCTATCTCCCAACCCTATGTCCTCCCTTTCTCTATAGGTGAAACTTTTTTCAACTTTATGGTTCATCCTTCCATGGTTTCTATTTTTTTTTTGCGGTACACGGGCCTCTCACTGTTGTGGCCTCTCCCGTTGCGGAGCACAGGCTCCGGACGCACAGGCTCAGCGGCCATGGCTCACGGGCCCAGCCGCTCCGCGGCACGCAGGATCCTCCTGGACCGGGGCACGAACTCGCGTCCCCTGCATCGGCAGGCGGACTCTCAACCACTGCACCACCAGGGAAGCCCCCTTCCATGGTTTCTTAATGGAGCAAATACGTACATTCATTGGTATTCCTGCTTGTCTTAGCTAAGTGGTAGCATATTATACACAACTGTATTCTTGATTTCCCCTTACTACATCCTGGAGATCACCCTGTGGTATATAAAGACTTTCCTTATTCTGCTGATAGGTCCACAGTATATTCATCCAGTCCTCTACTGTTCAGGTTGTATCCAATCTTTTGTGATTCAAAATAGTGCCAACAAAGTGTATTGTCAAATTTTTGAATTTTTACTAATTGGATAATTGAGAAATGGGTAGTTTTCATTTGTATTTCTCTTATTAGGAGCAAAGGTAAGCATATTTTCATATGATTAAGAGCCATCTGCATTTTTTTTTCTATAAATATTGGTTCATCTCTGAGAGTATAGGTTTAACCAATTTCTAAGGTTGTTGGTCTTCTCTACTTTTAGAAGCTCTTTACATACTAGGGCTATTAACCCTCTGTCTGTGATATAATCTGAAAAATTTACTTTGCAGTTTCTTATTGTCCTTTTACTTTGCTTATGCAAAGTACACTTTGCCATGAAAAAAAAAATTTTTTTTAATGTGACCAAATTTATTGGTCCATTCCCTTATTGCTTCTGGATCTGGAGTCATAGTTAGGTAAACTTTCCTTCCTCTCAGGTTCTAAGTAACTTACCTAAGTTTTCTTCTAATACATGTATGGTTTCATTTTTACATTTAAATCTTTGACCGATTTAGAGTTTATCCTAGTGTAACAGCAAAAAGAACGGATCCAATATCATCTTTTTCCTTTTTGGCTCTCTGGTGATCTCAACACCACTTATTAAAAAGCATACATAACTAATAACATAGCCTCAAAATAGATAAAATAAAAATGGACAGAACGAAAAAGAAAAACTAAAAAATTGACAATCATTTTGGGAGACTTTAATACACTTCTTTCAGTTACTAACAGAACAAGAAGATTTAAAAAATCAATAAAGATATAGAAAATTTGAGCTACACAATAAGAAACTTGACCTAAAGGACATATATAGAATACCAGCACCAAGAATGGCAGAATTCACTTTTTTTTTTCAAGTAAACGTTGAATATTTGCAAAAAGACTTTATGTTGAGCCATGAAATAAGTTCCAACAAATTTCAAAGAACTGAAATCTTATGGAGTACGTTCTTTGACCACAGTGCAACTAAGCTAGAAATCATTAACAAAAATAATAATCAGACAACCACTGTATGTTTGGAAATTAGGAAATATATTTCCAAATAACATTTGGAACACATCACAATGAAAATTAGAAAATATTTTGAACTGAATGATAAGGAGACGACTACATATTAAAATTTGTGGGATGTGGGTAAAACGCATGCTTAGCATTTATACATATATTAAATATGTATATTTAATATACATATTTAATATACATATATTATAGCATTAAATACATATATTAAAACAAAACAAAACAAAACAAAAACTAGGCAGGCTGAAAGTCAATGAGGTAAGCTTCGAAGAAGTTAGGAACTCTCCAGTTCAAGAAGTTAGTAAAAGAACTGTAAATTAAGCCCAAACAAACAAGAAAATAAATATAAAAGCAAAAACCAATGAAAGGAAAAAATCAGCATTAAAAAATAAAGGAGTAAGAGGGACAAATATTCATTCTCTGAAATGATTAATAACACTGATGAACCCTGGCAAGGCTAAAAAGGGAAAAATAATTAGAGTGAGAGCAAGGAAAGGAAGGCACAAAAATAACTAATCTCGGATGAAAAAGACAAAGATATTTACCCATGTAACAGACACTGCAAAAATCATAAGAGGATATTACGAACAACTTTTTCCCAATAAATTTGAAAATGTAGATGAAATGGACAAATTCCTTGAAAGATACAATTTTCCAGAACTGACACAAGAAGAAATACTCAGAACGGTCTCATAACTATTAAAGAAATTGAGGGTATAATATAAACTCTTCTTAAAAGAAAACTCTAGACCAAATGGCATAACTGCAGAATTCTACCTAACATTTAAGGAAGGAATAATGCCAACCTTCAACAGACTCTTCCAGAGAACAGAAAAAGAAGAGACATTTTCCAGTTTATGAGGGCAGAAGAATCTGGACACCAAAAGTTGACAAGAACATTACCCACCACCCCCACCAAAAAAAAAAAAAAAAAAAAAACGAAAGAAAAAGGAAGTTACATAGCAATCTCACTCATGACCACAGATGGAAAAACCCTAAACAAAATATTAGCAAAAAATAAAAAACATTAGCAAATCAAGTCCTGCAATTCATGACCCAGCCACCAAGTTGTGTTTATTCTAGGAATACAGTTAGTTCAACATTTGGAAACCAACCAGTGTTTTTCACTACATTAACAGAATGAAAGAAGAAAATAAACTATCTTCTCAGCCTATACAAAAAGAGCATTTGATAAAATTCAACATCCATTCATGATAAAAGCTCATAAAAATTGATTTAAAAAGGAACTTACCCTGTTAAAGGGTATCTATACCACAGCATGATACTTAATGGTGAGCAGCTGAAAACTTTTCCTCTGAGATCAGGAATGAGAAGTAGCCACTGTTGCCACTAGTTCTACTCAACACTGTTCTATCTCTTGTCCTAGCCAGTACAGTAAGGCGAGAAAAAGAAATAAAAGCCCCCAAGGATTGGAAAGGCAAAATTAAATTTTCCTTATTCACAGATGACAAAATCACATATGTAGAAAATTTCTAAACATCTAAAAAGTTATTCAAATAAGTGAGTTTAGCATGATGGCTGTATACTAGGTCAATATACTAAAATCAACTATTTTTATCAGCAAGTAACAGAAAATGATAAAAACAAAAAGTTATCATTTATAGCATCAAAAAATCAACTCCCCAGGAATAAATCTAGCAGAGATGTGCAAAATCTCTGCATACAAAACTATAAAACATTATGGGAGAAATTAAAGACCTCAATATTAAAATAAAGAACACCTAAATAATTATCCTATGGCAGTATAAGATAAACCCATACTGGAAAAATAAATGAATGAAACAATAGAATCTAGAAACAGATCTATATATATATATATATATATATATATATATATATATATATGTATGTATGTATGTATATGGCCTTTACTTAGGACAATGGTGGCACTCCAGGGTAGCAAAGGAAGGCAATCTTTTCAATAAATAGTGCTGGAGCAATTGAATATCCATATGGAAAAAAGTGAAACAACCCCTACACCTTAAAACTTTCATAAAAATCAATTCTAGGTGGATTATAGATCTAATGTGAAAAGCAAAACAATAAAACTTTTAGAGAAGATAATCTAGTATCCTTAAGACCTTGGGGAAGAAAAGTTTTCTTAAACAGGACACAAAAATCATTATGTAAAGATCCATTTTAACATTGCTTTATCAATGACCTTCAACTGAGGTCACTGAAATGCAGAATTATATTTCTTATATAATTCTTATATGAAATATAAGAATTATATTTCAATTTAAAAAATTAAAAAGACCGTACAAAAATGTAATGATGTGTTTTAGTAAAATCAATCTTCATATTCGTTACCAAAGCAATTCATAATTTTTATTGGATTGTTATTTATAATAATTTTTGTGTGTCTTTATAGGAATCCAGTTGGTGGAAGAATTCAGTTGGCTATTGCTATCATAGTTGCTCTTTTCCCATTTATCTCATGGGTCTATATATATATAAACAAGGAGATGCGGTCCTCCTGGCCAACTCACTGCAAGACAGTAATTTAAATGAAGAATCCTGTTCTTAAAATGAGAGTTTACAATTTTTTGTAAACATGATTGTAACATGCCAGTTTCCTAGGAATTTATTTCAGGTAATTTGAGTTAATACTAGAGATGATTTTTTTTAAAAATCCTAAGTTAGGCTGCCTACAACACAGGACTGGAAGGGACTAGTAAGAAAAGGAGTCTGACGTTCTGTTGTGTCACAGTGTAGTGGAAAAGGCAAAATACAAAAGTTCAGAAATATGAATTCTAACTCAGCTACGTCACTATCCATGTGACTTGGGCAAATGTGTAAACCTCCCATGGATAATTCTTTATCTATAAAATAGGGTTACTACCAGACCTCCTACTTATTTATACAGTTGCAAGGTTTATAACCGAGATAATATGAGAGCATTCAAAATATAAAGAGCTGACAAAGGGCTGCACCTGATAACATAGAGGGAAGCAGAGTTTGGATAATGATAGAAAGAGTTCAGGAGAGGGCTGTACCCCTGAACTAACCTCAGTATACTGAACTGGTACAGTGCCATGAATTAAATGAGGACTCCAGATGAACCAAGTGAACAAGCATGTCTTGGAAAGAAAGTTAGCTAGAATAAAGGAATGTGGGACCAAAAAGAAGGAGAGAGAGAATATTAATTACATTTTAAATGAAAAATAAGACCAAAATCTAGACACATATTTTTAATGTCAAAAGTAGCCCTGTAGAGAAGACCATTTCAGAGCTGTGCAGTCTGGTGGCCACTAGCTGCATGTTGTATTGAGCACTTGAAATGTACACTGAAGAAGTTTGAATTTTTTCATTTTTATTTAAAAACATCAATTCAGTTATGAGAAAACTTATAAGTGTGTTTGGAACACTTGTTTTAAGTATGTTTGGAACAACTTGGATATGTGAATCTACTTCTTCAGCTGCAAATTTTATATCTAAATATGGACCAAGTATTTCCAATGAAAATTTAGTGTCCAAATGGATGGATTATAAGTATAAAATATACACTAGATTTTACAGACTTAGTATAAAAAAGAATGTAAAATATTTTTATATTGATTACATGTTAAAATAATATATTAGATGTATTGGGGTAAATAAAATACATAATTAAAATTAATTTTATCTATTTCTATTTACTTTTTAAAATGTGACTGCTAAAATATTTCAAATTACTTATGTGGCTCACATTATATTTCTGTTGGTCAGTGCTGTCTTAGAGCATCTGGACGGCAACTCTTTTACATATGCTAGCATCAAACTCCATAGTGGAGACAGTTTCATGAGATTTAGGAAATATTTGACTCAAGAAGTATTAGTAGAGTGAAAATGAGTCTGGTAGTTTGCCTCTTTTTATAGCCTTTAATACGATATTAAGTATTTTATAAATATTTGTTAAAGGAGATAGGCATGTTTTTTGTTTTACATAATGGCCACTGGATAGTCAGAAATTCTCTATCAAGATTTAGAGGGTAAAGAAAAAAAAATCTAGTTGATATTAAAGCAATTAAAGTAAAATTTATTTTAAGGGTCAGTGAAATACAAATAAAGGATTTCAGTTTTCTGGTATATTTATGGTTTTTATACCTCCGTTAGTATAACTATTAGTCAGACATGAAGAAACAGATTTATTTCCAAATTCTATATAGGACCTACCCATCCTCCAAGTAATGCCTGATTCTGTGCTTAAAAGACTGTAATGTTTCAATTTTTTTTAAAGTAATGTTCAAAATACACTTTCATCATATTTGCATCTCCCATATAACACTATGAATTTTGTGAATATACACAGTTCCTTTCGTATCTCCAGAAGCATGTAAAAGGCAGTAACTTGGTAAAGTACTGCCTTTTGAACAGTATTACTGAAATTGCTTTTCAACTCTATTTTTCAATTGAATTTAAGTATTATTAGTAAGTTTAATAGTTCTATTGTCAAAATCTCTGTCCTCCCACCCTCACAATCTTTTTTCTCCCCATTGTCATTCTCCTATATCAGCCTCTCATTATCCACTGCCTGGAATTGACACAAATTTCCTTACACATTCCCCAGCTCAGACACCGGAGGGTTCCTCACTGCCTGACAAGTTTAGTTCTAACTCTGGCTCGTCACTCAGGGCTCTTCACCACGTAGCCCTAGCTTGTCCTTTCCCGCTTTACCGCCTGCCATCCCCCAGCGCTGTTTGGTGAATCCTCATAGCATTACTTGCAGTTCCTGAACTCAGCATATCCTATGATGCTACGCTGTTCTGTCTACATGAAATGCACCTGCACACCTATTTAAACCATTTTTCTTCCTTCTTCAAGTCATCCCTATTCCCTTCAAACAAAATTAAATCCCTCCTCCATGTTGCCACTGTCCTTTCTTCAGACATTTGTATGCAGGGTTGTTTCTCTCTCTCACTTGTGGAAAGTCAGTGAAGGCAGGGAGTGCATTATAGTCACGTCAGTGGCTGAATAATGACCCTCAAAGGTATCCAGGTCCTAATCCCCAGAACCTTTGAATGTTACCTTACATCACAAAATAGACTTCCCAGATGTGATTAAGGATCTTGAGATGGGAAGATTATCCTGGATTATCTGGGTGGGCCCTCAATGTAATTACAATATAAGAGGGAGGCACAGGGATATTTGACTACAGACGGAAGGGGAGAAAGGCATTGTGACAACAAAGCAGCAAGAGACTGGAAAAAGCTGCATTGCTAGCTTTGCAGATGGAGGAAGGGGCCATAAGCCAAGACATGCAAGAGATGCAGCTCTAGAAGCTGGAAAAGGCAAGGAAACCGATTCTGCCTCCGAGAGAGCATGGCCCTGATAACACCTTGATCTCAGCCCAGTGACGACAATTTCAGACTTATGACCTCCAGAACTGTAAGAGAACAAATATATGTTGTTTAAGCCACCAAGTTTGTGGTAATTTGTTACAGCAGCCAGCGGAAACTGATACGCCTCTGCAGTCCCACAATGCTTCGATACTCAGCAGACACACTTACGTTGACTAGTACTGGTTTTTTGTCTTCCTGTTTTTCAGGCCCTGAATCAAACTTTTTCTACACTTGAACAGTCCCCATTTGCCACTGAGTAAGTGTTTCTGCAAATAAGTCTTAGAATATATGACAGCTGAGTTAAACATGCCCCGTTTGTCTATAAAGGGAGTCAAGGGTAAATTCATCTACCTACGATAGTCTCCTATAGCACCAGCTGGGGGCCCAAACAGACATGCTGGCAGGCACACAGCTGCACTGGCACTCGGTCCTGATTTGGCTGCACTCACAAGAGGTTCACAAGGGAGACCACACATTCACCTGTGTGAATGGGGGTGCTATTCGTTCACCTGTGAAGTAACTAGTGATGCTTTTGGCTTACGAAACAGGAGTATAAACCTATAAAAGTACAAATATGATGGGTACTCTAAGCATAAAATGTCTAAAGCTCATTCACACAACTGGGTAAATGGAAAAAGTTTACCTGAGCTTATTTTATTTCTTTTTTATTATGAATTTTAACTTACATAGCTAATACAGTGAATGAATACATTCTCCTTGTAAAAAGTAAAAAAACCTCAGGTAAGGCTAAATAGAATCTGTTTGGAGGACTGTATCCCCCCCACCTCAGTCTCCTCCCTGGTTTATTCATGCTACTTTCATTCATTTCCTTTCCAGTTTTCAACACGGGATATATTATCCAAAAATGACATTTCAGAATATCTTACGAGCTAACACACACTGAAGTCAGTTATGGCCATTTGTTATGCAAACAGAATACTAAACAATGAGACTCAGGATGTGGGGAGAGGAAGGCGGAACAAACCCACAAAGCCAAGTCAGTCTCTTTCTATAAAAGTAAACAAATAAAATCACACTAAAAATGGAGAGCTTTTTCCTTCTTGTAATTCATAATTCTGTCTGGAACTCTGCCCCTCCCTTTCAGCACCATTTTGTCAGGATAGACATGAACTGTGCCAAAGGCCTGGCTGTCTGGAGCCGTTTCAATAACCCCTTCTATGTTGACGTGGTGCACACCAAAAGGATCCTCAGAGTAGCCACCATCGTGAGTGTGACCGGCGAAGAAACACACCACACACTTGTGAGACCAAATGACTGCCAGGGCGTCTCTGTAATTCCAGGCCAGGCACACACTGTCAGAGGCCTCGGGATAAATGGGAAGATGGCCTGTTAGTTAAAGAGAAGAAGAGTTATGAGCCAATTAAGAAATACCTCTTTCACCAAAAAAAGGCTAAAAACTAGTACTCAGGATAAAGAAAATGTGTATTGCTACTCATATGGACCGAGACCAGAGAGAATCCACATACATGAAAAACTAGATAATCTAGAGCCACGTTTCTGGAGCATAAAGAAGGGCGAGACAGTTTGCATCCAAGGGGAGAGAGGCTGCTGTATACGCAGAAAGCCTGAGATCTACGGCCTACAAAGTCTCAAGATGCACAAGCACCACCACGGGAGACTGAGGGCATCCCGGGCAGGGCAGTCCGTAAAGGCAGCCAGAGATCAGGCGGATGCTGCACTGGAATCCAGTCTCACTGACTTCCCTAAGAGTATGAGTGTTACACACACAGAAAGAGCTACTCCCAAGTAAAAGAACAGTTTAGGGATGGGCCAATGGATTTTATATATATATGTCATTTATATAAACACTCAATGTTTTATAAAGAACTGACTTATGCTACTTGAAATACCTCCATGAGATCAAGGTGGCCACAGCCATTTTACAGATGAGAAAACTAAGTTAAAGAAGGGAACATTCATACTAGCTTCCACCGGAGATACAGCCAAGAGAATTTCAAATTCTTGATCTCAAGGCACCTACGAGGCCACATCAACATCAGGCCACGGTTTCACTCCAACGTACAGGTACAACAGCTCACTGGTCTTTGATTCTTCCCATTAAATCATTTTCCTTTTTTCTCTATTACTGTTTATTTTTATCCTGAAATTTTATTCTGAAAATTTTATTCTGCTTAATATCTATTAGTTTATAATAAATGTAAAAAAAGGGGAGGTAACAGAGCGCGCGCACACACACACACACACAAAACCACTCTTCAAGCTGTGGTAAGGGCTGAGAGTCCCAGGAGGCTGTGTGACTTTGTAGACCCAGATGCCACGCTGGACTCATCGGACACAATTAGTCGCTTCCTCCTCTTTGAAATGCTTGGCTTCCAGAACACCGCTGTCCCCCTAGTTTTCTCCCCACCTCAACGGCTTCTGATCCTCACTCTGCTGCTTTTTCACTTCCCTAGTGTCCTGTCAGGAGTGCCCGAAGGCTTGGTCCTCAGGCTTCACTACTCCGTCTATACCTAATGGCTTGGTGATCTCTTAGTAATTTACAGTTTTAAATACTATCTGTATTCTTTCAACTTCCACGTTTATATATCTGACCCAAACTTCTATTCTGAATTTCCGACTCATATGTCCCTACTGCTTACTCACCATCTCTCCTGATGTCTAATAGGCATCTGCAACTTCATATTTTCAAACCTGAACTCCTGAACTCTTCACTCAAAACCCCTCCTACTGCAGTGTTCCATATCTCAGCTAATAGCAATTCTATCCTTCCAACTGCATGGCCAAAACTTGAGTAGGCCAAATACTTCCGAGAAGCCAAAATGAAAGTGAGGAAGCAAACAGAAACAAAAGAAAATGTCTATTAGCCATTTTAAACTTTGCTAAAGAAAACCCGAGGCACTCAGTTGTTCATCCAGTGTCTGAGCTTAGAGCAAAATGGAAGAAACGTACGAGATGCTAACGCAGACAGGTGCACTGACAGAAGTGCAAAGAAACGGGAAGAATACGGTACGGAGGGGGATGACGAAGAAAGGGGTCTCCAGTCTCAGGAGCTCTATGACTTGACCTACATAGTTTAATCTCTTTGGGTTCAGTTTCCTTATCTTTAAAATTAAAAGGTTTGACTATATGATCTCGAGGTCCCTTTTAGCTCCAGTATTCTCTACAATAACAGGTACATTATGGCAGTGAAAACTAAAAAGCAGAGACAAGAAGTATCCCATTTTGGAAACCACTTATTACAGAGCCAAACAGTGTCACATCATGCCTATAATCCCTGAGGGCACCTTATAATTTTCTAAGCCTTGAATGACATTTGATATTCTAGAAATACCCCTACTCCATCTCATATCTTTACCACATCAGTGAAAGATAAATAAGTAAAAACTGATTAGTAGAAATATAATGGTTTTCTTTTGGCCACACCGAGTGGCTTGCCGGATCTTACTTCTCCCACCAGGGATCGAACCCCGGCCTCGGCAGTGAAAGCGCCAAGTCCTAATCACTGGACGGCCAAGGAATTCCCTGAAATATAATTTTATATTACCAACTATCTGAAGAGCCTGTCATTTTCAAAAGGATTTCATGTTCATAAGTCCATTTGATACCATCCTGAGAACCTGCAGTTTGCACATTCAACATCTGTCCAGAGTCACACAGGTCATAGAAACAAGAGCCAGAATGGCATGCCGTCCCTGTGACCCTCAGTACTATCTTCTCATCCATCAGGCCACATCGATTTTAACCGAGAGAACTAATCCCAGCCCCCAAACCAAGTACACCAGGCATACTGCAAATCCAGATTCAGTTCTTTGTGTGTGCGTGCGTGCACGCACGCACACACGCTCACATACACACACGTCTATTTTAAGCACCTCCAGGTTCCTATAACCTCTAATGGCAGTATGTCTGTGGAAAACAATTCTAAACGAAAACAACACATTTTATTTCCTTGCAATCATATGGTGGACACAGTTACAGACCTGCCAGATGAGCCTCTCACACTCGTCCCAAGACACCAGCTTTGCTTTCACCTCATCAGCAGAGGTCACTGCACTCACAGGTAGGTCTCCTGAGGCTGGGATTTGGTCTGGGGCCTGGATGGAGTTTTTCACTTATATGTATTACTACACCAATTGAACCCATTTGGGGAAATACTACTTTTAAACTTAAAGGGCCAACTCACAGGCTCTAATATATGGCAAGATGTTTTATTTTACAATTCTTTCCTGACTCAAGCTTAAATGTAATTTTACATTCAGATCGTTTCTCAATAAAAAATTTTAAACTAAGCTTTCATTTTATAAAAATATCACAATATTAAATATTGTTAGTATGTTTTAAAACCTAACTAGACCCATTCTCTAAAATGCCAGTGTAATCAAATCATTTAAATACTTACTCACAATCACCACCTTTTCTTGGTTTCTGTCAGAGAATGTAAGAACTTCATTCAGCCAGTTCAGCTGTTCTTGGCTGAATCCTCCATTAAACTGGACAAACTGGGGCTCAGCAAGTCCTGAAACAAATTTAGTAATTTAGACCCATCAAATGCCGATTTTCCCTCATTTGGGCATTCAAACTTAGCTAACAATTTAGAGCAGTGTAAATCACACTGTATCTTACTCCTAATCTCAATTCTCCTCTGCTTACTTCCCCAGCTTCCCGTTACACTGAATATACAACAGACTGTTTTCTGTGTCCACTGAGCCACTGTAAAATCACCTTGCACCCCATGGGCCCTTCTGTGCTCTTCAGTAACAGTGCCTTACACTGCTTTGCGCCTATGCACTGGTTTTTGTCTTGAGTGCTCTGCCCCACCTGCTCTTCCCAAGGCTGACTCCTTCACATCACTTAGCTGAAATGCTTTTCTCCTTAGAGAGGCTATTTCTGGCCACCTGACTAAAATGGTACCCCTAGTCGTTTTCTATAATATTGTACTTTATTTTCTTGGTGGCACTGATCACTTATTTCTGTTGCATTTATTATCTGTCCCGTCCACTTTCCTCTTGTTTCCTCTACTCCATCCCTAAAAAAGTGGGACTGTCAGTATTGCCTATGCCTCTGAATAGCTGCCCTAGAAAAAGTACCCGGCCAGAACATCAGGCACTCAGTTATGTGTTAAATAAATGAATCTTGAACCAAATGCCACCAATCCATGTGCCATGAGGCATGTGAGAAATCCTGACCCTGAACAACAGGACAATATACTTTTACCTTAATCGTCCATCTTCCTGCTGAATAAAAGGTAGCTGAAGAATTTAAAGACAATGTATTAGATTCTCAGCTCAAAGGAATAATTCACCTTGAGGACTATTCAATTCCGCATTTGGGTTGTGCTCCCTCAGTATCTTCAGACACTGCTGGTATTTTGGAGAAGACGGATCCACGCCCAAGACACTCATGTCATAAGCATCGAGTAAAATGAACCGGAATTTAGGGAACGGTACAAAGTGGTAAGCATAATAATTCTCTGAAGGCACAGTCTCAGGATGATGGGCAATCTGGTCCTCCAGAAACTTTGTGTTAAGTTTGGAGTTTGTTAAATAGTCTCTGCTGAAGTTATAGAATTCATGATTTCCCCACGTGTGATGAACTGGGACTTTCAGCCTTTGGAATGTGTTCATGATGAGTTCTAGTGACTTTTCTGATGCTTGATACTGTGCATTATATCCATCGATGATGTCTCCAAGCTGAAGTACACAACTGGGTGGGCTGCTTTCTTTATTCCAGTGTTCGATAGCACCCTGTAAGTGAAGAAGACTGTGTCTGTAGTATCTCCGTCTGCTTCCTTGGAAATTATAGCCATCTTCCAAATCAGCATACTGAATATCTGCTATAACTCCAAAGGAGAAAAGAAGTTCTGAACTCTCACTGAGGGGTCCAGGTTCGGGCTTAGCATCCATAATCTCCAAATAGTTTTCTAAATTAAGCAAGGAAAGTGAGAAAGATAAAGTTATAAACATCTAATTTTCTAACTGGACTGAAGAAAACGGTAAAATGAATATTAAACTTAATAGTCAATCCACTAGGTAGCTTGGTACAGAGAAAAGTGCATGGGCTTTAGAGTCTGATGGTCTTAGGTCCAAATTACCAAGTCCTCAAAATGCTTCAGTTTTCTCATCTGTAAAATAGATGATAACCTCTATTCTGCAGAAGAACAGCAAGTTACAAAAGGGTATTATCCTATTCGTGAACAGGCATTCTAGTTCTAGTAAAGTCAAATTCAAATCTGGTATAATTTGTAATTTTTAATAAATATACACTAGTTTTAAACAAACACACACACACACACCCCTTCTTCCACAAACACCAAAATAATTCTATCAAAAGCTCAAGATTTTTTTTCGGTGGGGGGAGTTGTATATTACACTCATTCATTGTACTTTATACATTAGTTCCCACTAGGAGTATATCACGTTAGGCTAGATCTTTTCTCTTTGTTGATGGGTAGGTCACCTCAAATAATTTTCTCATATTTTATATATGCAATAACAGAGAGAGGAAAAAAAGATGAGAGGATTAATTTAAACAAAAAAATCCGGCACAAAAACTATGATATTGATATGACTGTTTTCACTTCTGTGAGTAGTGATGCCTGGTTCTTCAAAAGTTGGATTCAAATTTGTACCAGCTTTTTAAAACCTGAATAACACATTCCCCTTCTCTCTAAACAAAACAGGAAATATGTATTCTTTTTTTCTCATACATGATCTCTTCCTCAGTGGACCACAAGTGCTAGGGATTTAGACTTTAAAAAGCTATTACTTTATTAGATTGTTTACAATCTAAATTTATAATCATTTGTAATCTCTTAAAAGTGCCAAGAACACTAAGGATTAAAATAAAAGGCTAGGACCCTAAATTATCAACTATTCTTGTTATAAAAACTACAGTAATAAATTGTGTTGTGGTGTCTAGGTTATTAAAACCTAGTTGTTTCTAAAAATTCACTTGTAGTTTCTAAAATTACTTTCAGACTCCTGGTCTCCAGTCATTTGCTGAATATGCCTACTGAGTTCTTTTTAACACTCTACAGACATGTGAAATCCTGTCAGAGTGCTCCTATGAGGTGGAGGTGACAACTCCACAATCAGCAACAAGGGCCAGATTTCTATTTGACACTTTTGAGAATTAAGGGTCTCTTTTTGGTCTAAACTGTTTATCAATAATGACACACTTTCTATGTGATCTACCCAATTATGAGCTAAATTCCTTCCTTAATCTGGTTGGGTAGAATGATCCCCAAAACAGGTAAAACAGGACCAGAAAAAGTGATGGAAACCCTGAAAAATTCCTTGGTGTTCTTATACTTTTTTGTTGTTGTTGTTCATTTCTTCCTGCAGTCCCATCTGAAAACTCCACTAAATACCAACTCAGTTAATATGTACGAGGGATAGTATAGATGAGATAATCTGATTTGAAAGGTGAGATACAATTAAAATAAATACAAAACTCATTTAAGCTGAAAACCCCTAGTCTTTTAAGGCTTCAAATATTTGGGATTCCAAGTATAGATTAATAAGAGAATCAAACCAGAAGATAATTTAGCAAGTGTTATCATTGGAACGTTATCACCAGAGTTTAAGAGAAAATGGTTTCTGGGAATGCTTTTATCCCCTGCTAAACAAGCTTGTTTGTTTTTACCTTTAAACTCAGCGCCTTTAGGGTAACAATATGTACTGTACATCTCCTAGAGGGTATTTTGTCCCAATTAATTTGATCTTGTCCAGTAGACACCTGCCACTGCCGACCCAGCATTCATTTCCTGTTCTGGTCACAGCATCCCAATGTCTGTTTAGGCACCTACCCACTCTCACTCTCAGTCTGTGTGGTTTAACCTCAACCTCCTGGCTGGAGAGGGGCAGACCCAGGACCCAGGCCTGGCCTCTAAAAGCCCAGTTTCCCTCTGGTCAGTGGGGTCAATAAGCATCAGCCCTGGGACTTTCACTGGAACTACTAGCAAAACTACTGGAACTACTTCTGCTAAAACTGATAACTAAGACTGGAGCTGCTAGGGAAAAGTTAACTGAGAAGAAACCCAACCTAGAAGGAAGCAATGTGACCGATGGAAGGAAATCAAGTCCTGGAAACACTAGTTGAACACTTGGATCCACCTGTCCCTGCTAGAACTACTCTTGGTCATTTAGTTCTATCAGCCAACAAAATCTCCTCTGAGTAAAGCCAAAGTGAACTGGCTTTAAGGTTTCTGTCATGCGATACCAAAAGCCCTATCAGATGCACCTTCCACTGGAACACAGTTTAGTTTAGGGAAACTCCAGAGTATCTGAAGATTTGCCAGCTTTTTAAAGAAAGTTAAGTAATGTGAAGAGAACCAGCAAGGGCCACATACTTCAAAGCAGTAATGTGTTCTCGGGTAGAAAAGAGATTCAAAATGCTCATTACATATAGCTTTCAAAGATAAGGCTAAGGATAGAAAAAAATATGCATTTTATTAAACACAGAAATTATTTTGTAAAACAGAAACTTAAATTTATACCGTGATCTGTTAAAGAAAAGATAAGAGATAAGGGAGGACAAGACCACATTCACGGAAAGACAATTGGAATCAACAGTGAGTGAGTCAGGGCAAAAAAGAACCAAGTGGGCTGGGAATTGACTCTTCTGGCTCATTTAGAGTCTTTTGTTTTATGGTTCAGGGAGATGCCAGGGAGCTCAGAAAGACTGATCCTGGTGGACAGAGAGATCAACAACTCAAAGACACCTCCAGTGGGGAGACTTAGAATTAACAAGCATTCCAGTGCCATAGAACTTTTTCAAAATACTCCCCATCCTTCACCAAATACACACAAACAAGTAGATGAGTAGAGAATAATTGTTAAAGCTAAAATGGGTACATGAGGTTTATTCTCTCTACTTTTATGCATGTTTTTAAATGTCTATAATATAAAGTTTTTAAAAGCATTCTAAAGTTTAGGGAAAAATGAAGTCTGGAAGAATTAGAAGATCTAAGAAAATAATTTGCTTTTGAAAAGACAGCAAAATAGCAAGTTTCTAGTGAACTTGGTTCTGGAAGTTTTGCCTGCACCATTTACATACGCTAAGTTATCTAAGTTTTAGTTAAGAGGTATTATGATGAACTGCTGGAAGCTGTGAAGCTGAAAACCTAGAACTGATTGCAGTTCCAGTTTCTTAGAGCAAAATAACCCTCATCACTTGTGAGATTCAACTGAGTTCTAATGCACAGTGGTCTACTTTGTAAATCATAAAGCACTCTATACGTGTTAAGAAAATTATTATTATTATTTTTTTTTGCGGTACGTGGGCCTCTCACTGTTGTGGCCTCTCCTGTTGCGGAGCACAGGCTCCGGACACGCAGGCTCAGCAGCCATGGCTCACAGGCCCAGCCACTCCGCGGCATGTGGGATCTTCCCGGACCGGGGCACGAACCCACGTCCCCTGCATCAGCAGGCGGACCCTCAACCACTGCGCCACCAGGGAAGCCCGTGAGCCAAGTTTTTATACATAGACCCACGTGGGCTAGGTAGCTGTGGAAAAAGAAGTGGGGGGGGGGGAGCCTTGAAATTCACTGTGCTAGATACAGCAATAACAGGCAAGGTGAGGCAGGAAATGTTTGTGGCTAGACACGCAGGGCGAGGGCGGAGATCTGCACCTGAGATGAAGCAAGTGAACTACAGGGCCGGGAAGTTAGGCCTAGCTGTCCTAGTCAAACAGCCTAAGGTTATGTCAAGCACAAAATTTGATCAGCCTTGTCACTGTTGATAGAACAAATATCAGATGATAATATCTACATCCTGTCTCGTTCAAGGAAAGTATCTAAATTGGGAAAAAAAAAGAAAAAAAACTCGTTTGTGATCTTGGTGGTTTAAGAGAAGTAATAAAAGTGTGTCAAAAAAAACACAATGCAGGAGGCTACAAGTAAGAAATGAATTTATTTGGGGTCTTAAGAACTGCAATTTGGGAGACACAGATTCAGGTAAAACTGAGAGTGTTCTGGGGAAGAGAAAGAGTCAGGGGCTCATAAATACGAAAAGCCACAGAGTTAGCTGCCTGTTGAGAACCGTGATTGACTCTGACACAAGTCAAGAAATATTTGTCTTTAAGGAATCACGAATTATTCCAGGCTAGGGGTCCGCTGGGTATCGTGAGTTTCCAGCACATGTTCTGGATGACTTCATTAGGACAATAAATGGTCAAAGGTCAGATTCCATCCAGGCTGAGACATGCCTAAGTCACACATCCTCAAGGGCCTCCCGACTCCATTTCAGTGAGCTCTCTTAGCAATACCAACACCATTCTGATTTTCCTCTCACAAGTGACAGGTTTACACTAGACAGTGTTTTAGGTATCTTTTAACACTAAAGTTTTACAGGTGCATGAAGTCAGGCTCAGAGGTGTTAGCAATTCATCCAATGTACAGCTATAAAACACCTACTTTCAGCCAGGAACTGTTTTAGAAGCTAGTATTTTATTTAACATTATAAATTTAATATGAAGAAGTTGTATAAAAATGCTTTGGTAAACAAATAAAGGGTCCAGCTATTGAAAGAATCACTCTGGAAAATAAAAATTAACAGACCAGCTGAAAAAAAATCTTGAGTTCAATTTTAATGTATCTGACGGCTGTCTGATCAATTAACCTACAACTGAGCAAAGAGGTGAACAATAATTTTACACACACTGCCTGAATAAGCAGGGTACTTTTGTGTCTTTTTGTCAATTTGAGGACTACCTTCTCCCTGGAGAAACAAACACAGAGAAATAAGGTGGGGGCGGGGGAGAAGATCTGAAGCATGGGCAAGTTCAAGACAGAAAAATCAGTTTGATTAAAAATGATTTGAAGTGCTGAACATTTACTTTGAGCCGATATTCCAGAGAAGTCCAGCTCAATTCAGGAATCAAGAAACACAGGTAATTACAGAGTACTACAAACCTCCTGGTGGGCGAGCGGAGGAGAACACTGGCTGATGATGCCAGTTCATAAAAAAATACCCCGCCCCGGGTCCACCATCACCAGGCATCGGATGCTTCTGCTCAGCGGACGCCCTGAAAAAGGCCCCGCGAGAGTGGGATCCAAAGTTAAGAACGTTAGAAGGCTTTTTTTTCCCCTCCTTGTTTTGTATTTTGCACGGAGGCGGGGAGGAGAGAGATTAAGACTGCAGATGCCGAGACAAAAACAAAGGCAAGACAGAATGAACGCGAGTTAAACTTTCGCAAGGAATGAAAAAACAACCTACGAACGCTCTCCGCCTCGTTAACAGGGGGCTTGTGTAAATACAGGCTTGTAGAAATCCTAGGGCCCAGGGAGCCCAAGTCATGGGCTGGGACATGACGCAGGAGAGACACCACTCCGTACAGTGCCGGTATTTCTATTCAGGTTCCTTATACCCTGCGAATATAAATCCGAGGCAGTTCAGTCATACTTGACTAGTCCTTGTCACCCTAACCGCTCAAATATCCTAATCAGCAAATGTGTTTAAAAAGTCGCACAAGGCTTCCCTGGTGGCGCAGTGGTTGAGAGTCCGCCTGCCGATGCAGGGAACGCGGGTTCGTGCCCTGGTCGGGGAAGATGCCACATGCCGCGGAGCGGCTGGGCCCGTGAGCCATGGCCGCTGAGCCTGCGCGTCCGGAGCCTGTGCTCCGCAACGGGAGAGGCCACAACAGTTAGAGGCCCGCGTACCGCAAAAAAAAAAAAAAAAAAAAAGTCGCACATTATTTCAAGCGCAATGGGTCCGCTTCTACGTTAGGGGTGTAAAGCGGTCAAGGACCGGCCTCCAGGCTGAGGACGGAGACTGCCCGGTCCCGGCCGTCTCCGGACGCCGTTTTCTCTTTTCCGAGGCTGGGGGCACCCGGTGGGGGAGGAGAGGCTGCGGTCGCCGAAGCCCCGGGCCCCTGAGCTCCACTCAGGCCTCCCGGCCCAGCTCCCGCCGCGCAGCCCGATCCCCGGTGCGGCCCGCTCCTCCGGGCCCTGCCAGCTCCCGAGGGCCCTGCCGCCCGCCCGCGTAGGCCTAGCCCAGCCCGGCCCACCCCGCCCCGCCTCCAGCCGCGAGGAACCACCTACCGCGCGCCGACTCCGCAGCGAAGGGCTCCCAGACTACCGGCTAGCCGACCGCGTCACCATCGAGCGCAGAGGAAAGAGCGGCTCTCCCTCACTTTCGGAGGAAGCGGAAACGGTGCCGGAAGTCGAGGGGCGGGGCAAAGGAGGCGCGGTCTGTCGAGCTCATGGCGGGTTTGTTGCGCGCGCCCGGCCGGATAATGCGGCTTCCGAGTAGCAAACTTTGGTTTCTCTTGCCTCGCGGCCTCGGGGTTTGGGGCCCCGGGGAGGGGACCGCGAAGGTCATGCTGGGGCGGCTCCGCGCGCCGCCAGAGGAGGCGTGGCGGGCCTCGGGGCTCGTTGGCAGCTGCCTGCGGTGCCGGCTCCTCAGCACGGCGAGGCAGCCCCCGCCCGGGTCGTCAGGACCGGAGCCGAAGGGCGGCGGAGACCCCACGCGCCCCTCGCAGCCCCGGGTGAGTGCACACCTGGAGCCCTGCCTTTGCTCGCCAGTCAACCCTGCGCGCCCTTCCTATCCCACTTGGTCATAACCTCAGAAACCACTCGGCCTCAAGTTGTCCTCCACTCCGCCGGTTGACCTCCCTGGGTCACAGAATCTCATCCCGCATTTTCCTCCGGTTTGCACGGACCCTCAGCGGTAAAGAGAACCTCAGAACCGACACCCTCTCCACGTGGTTAGATACCCGGGCTTGGATTTTAGTTAGCTTTTGCGCCAAGAAAATAAGTTTCAGGTGTTCTAAGCGTGGGGGCTGGGTCTCAACCTTAAGTTTCCCAAGATTGAAGCGCGTCAGAGCATTTTTATTATTTATCACTTGGCTCTCCCTTCGGAGGTCTGGTGTGTATATGCTGAAATTGAGCACATGTGGGTCGTAGTGGCGTGCTGGATATGCCTTTTTTCTTTGGTTTCTCCCGGGTTCTAGTTCTGACCCCAAAAGAACTTAAGAGCCATTAGGCTCTAGTGATAGGCAAGAGAAGTGGTCTTCGGAGCTGGGGGAAGGTTAATGAGTTATTTTATCTTGGGACTTGGAAAAAGTACAAAGAAATAATGATGCAGTTTGCAAGACGTTCCACTTTTAGCTGTCTTCTACTTTGGCTTTGTTACTTTTGGAAGCCAGAGTTAGGTTAACCTCCTAAATTTATTTGGTTTATTTCTATGTATTCTCAATATCAGCACAAGCAGGTGATTAACTGGTTTTTAAATCAGCAGTTGGGATCTGGGTCACACATGGTAACAATCATGGTGCTTGAGCCTTGGGTCTTTTTTTCCACGTGAAAAGAAATCGACTTAGGGAACCTTCCCTTGGAAAGAAGTGCCTTTGTAATTGTGTTAGGAGCCCAGATGCAACTGCATCCCCAGAAACTTTCAGTATTTTCTCATCCCAAAGTAACGTGAAACATGCTGTCCGTTTAACAAGATCGAGGCCTGTGTGTAGGTATCTTCAAAAATACTGTAATAAGTTTAGTGTGATTAAATGTTTTCATCTTTTTAGTATTTTTATTTTTGAAATCTCTGCCCCAGTAGCCTGTTTCCTGGAAGTCCTTAGCCATCACATTTGCTATTGGAGGAGTTTTACTGGCTGGGATGAAGTACTTCAAGAAAGAAAAGACAGAGAGTAAGTAGATATCATCTGGTCAGCGCTGAATAAAATCCTTCCTGGCTGTGGACTGTCATCTTTTTGTCATTGTTGTTTTTATGCTTTTTATCTAGAAATAATTTTAGGTTTACAGAAGAGTTGTAAAAATGACAGTTTCCATGTATCTTTCACCTTTCTTCCCCTAATGTTAATATCTTGTATAACTATGGCTAATTTATCAAAAGTGAGAAATTAAAGTTCATACAGTACTGTTCCCTAACCTACAAACCTTATTTGGTTTCACCTGTTTTTCCACTGTCTTATGTGTTCAGGGCACCACTGTCTAACCATGTGAAAAGACTTATTGTGGACAGATCTGGATGTAGATAGTAAGAAGTCCAGAGGGTGCAAAGATGACTAAGGTGCAGTCCAGCCACTGAGGTGCCCATGACAGTGAAACAGACACAGAAGTGAAGGATTCACTAGATGAGGTTCTGCCAGGCCAGAGGGAATTTCACGGCAAGGAACGGCTCTGGACTAACACTCAGTGTTTAGAAACTGTTTACAAGAACTTTATATTTTAGTGAATATTTCAGGACTTTTAAGATTTGTTTTAGAAGTTTCCAGTAAACCTTTAAAGTATCACTTACTCTGTTTTGATTCTTTAGAGAGTCTCTTTTGATGACATTATACAAAGGATAATGTTTACAGCTGGGAGTGAAAATTCATAGGCTTTAGAACTTTAGGAATATAAGATCCATATTGATATACAGGTATATTTCTTTTGTGTAGCAAGCAGTGTTTTATTGATATGATTTTCATATTTTAATAAGCAGTTAAGTTCCTTCAATTTCAAAATGAAACAGACCTGACAAACTAGGAAAGTAATGGTAGAGACAATTGTAGAAAAAGCCAAGCTTCTTATGACTTTAGTTTGGAATTTCACCTTCAGTTAATAATTTTGTTTTATAAAAACTTGTATTATGAAACAGTATTAAAAGTGTGCCTTGGGGCTTCCCTGGTGGCTTAGTGGTTGAGAATCTGCCTGCTAATGCAGGGGACACGGGTTCGAGCCCTGGTCTGGGAAGATCTAACATGTCGCGGCACAACTAGGCCCGTGAGCCACAACTACTGAGCCTGCGCATCTGGAGCCTGTGCTCCGCAACAAGAGAGGCCACCATAGTGAGAGGCCCGCGCACCACGATGAAGAGTGGCGCCCGCTTGCTACAACTAGAGAAAACCCTCGCGCAGAAACGAAGACCCAGCACAGCCAAATAATTAATCAATTAATTAATAAACTCCTACCCCCAACATCTTCTTTGAAAAAAAAAAAAAGTATGCCTAAGTTGTTTGAGAGTATTTGCTGACATGATGCTTCACCATCTCCCAATACTTTATTGTGTATTTTCTACAAACAAGGACATTCTCCAACATAACCACAATGCAGCCATCAAAATCAGAAAATTAACATCAATATGTTAACACCGTTCAATCTTCAGACCTCATTCAAGCTGTGCAACTGATGCCCTCCTTTATTTTACTTATTTTTAATTTTTTTGGCTGTGCCTTGTGGCATGCAGGATCTTAGTTCCCCAACCAGGGATTGAACCCATGCCCCCCACAGTACAAGCACAGAGTCTTAACCACTGGACTGCCAGGGAAGTCCCAACTGATGCCCTCCTTTTATAGCAGAAAGATCCAGTTCAGAGCCACACCTCATACCTAGTTTTTTCTTTGGTCTCCTTCAGTTTGTAACAGTTTTTCAACCTTTACCGGACTCTCATGACCTTGACAGCTTGGAAGATTACAGGCCAGTTATTTTGTAGACTGTCCCTTCGTTTGGGTTTGTCTGATGTTTTCTCATGGTTAGATTCAGGACGCTGTGTTCTCATTGCATTTAGTCAGGTGTCATATGATTTCAGTTTGTCCCATTACTGATTTAAGTTCAGTTTGATCACTTGTTTAAGGTGGTGTCTGTCAGGCTTCTCTACTGGAAATGTAATTAATGTGTATTTTGTGATGTACATTTACACATGTAAATATTATATATTTATACATGTAAATATTCTGTTCCCCATCAAACTCTCAATTCATTTATTTATATCAGTGTGATTCATGATTTCCTAGCAAGCCAGTGAGTTGTAATCCATCATTCTCTTTGGTTTGACGCTCACATCGTCCCAGATTGGTCAGTGGGAGCCCCTTCGACACAGGCTTCTGTTTCCTTTTGACATGCCTCCTATGTGCTTTGGGTTCTTCCTTAATTCTGACACAAAAGGATGTTCTAGGTTCGTGTACTTTCTCTGCCCCAGTCCTGGTATCAGCCGTTTCTCTAAAAAGCCTCATTTCCTTTTAGTGGAGGATATTAGAAGTCAGGATATGAGCTCATTGCTATTGGGGTGTATCCGCCCCCCCGGGTCCTTTCAGTGGACAGAGCTAGGAGAGAGATGTGCTAATTTACATCTATACTTATTTCTGTATCTATATATATTGAAACTGTAAGTTTGTATTGTACCTCCCATTTCTTTCCAATACTTCAGCATTCATTCTAGTTTTCTCTCCTTCCATCGATCTAACTCCTTTTTCGTCCATAGCTCTTTAATGTATTTACTTATTTGGTCACGCCCCTGTGTGTAACTGAGCTCCCATCGCTGCTGTCCTCTCCTCACACAGCTGCCCTCCTCAGCACATTCAGGCTCAGACACCCACTGCCAGGCCACCCACCTCGCCCACTTGGGCTCAGACATTCTGCTCTGCCCTGCCCTCACCCCCATCGTGGCCACACCTGATGGCTAAGGACTGAATTGTTCTGGAGGAGGAAGAAAATAGTTTTACCACTTTCTTTTCTTATAGTCCTTACTATATACAATAGCATTTTATTTGATTTTATTGTTTTATGCTTATTTCTCTTAAAAGATTTTTTAAGCTTCTTGAAAACTGAGGCTATTTCTTCCATATTTTGTGCCCTCAGTCAGTAGTATAGAATGAACCATAGATCAGGCATTTGAGTACCTGTGGTTAGATTGACTTTTTTTTTCCCCTTCGGTGTGTGTTCGTGTGTGTTTAAGAGCTGGAGAAGGAGCGGCAGCGAAGCATCGGAAAGCCTTTACTTGGGGGCCCATTTTCCCTCACAACTCATACTGGCGAGCCTAAAACTGATAAGGACTACCTGGGTCAATGGGTATTGATTTATTTTGGTTTCACTCATTGCCCTGATATCTGTCCAGAAGAACTAGAAAAAATGATTCAAGTTGTGGATGAAATAGGTAAGAAAGCCATCTCTTGCTATAAAAAAGTATGTGTTTACTTGATGTCCCTAATGTTACTATGCTTTTCACATTCTTTTTTTTTTTTTTTTTCACATTCTTGTATTACTGTTAGGTGGAGGGTTGTAATTATTCAGTTTGTGAGAACATAAAATCTCAGTGTTAGGCTTGTTACTGGCTGTGATTCCCATGACCTTATTCTTTACCAAAGGAAGCTTGTTTTGATGCTAAATGTTAGGTTGCTTAAAAATGGTGTGGTCTGGGTCTCCCTTAACTCTGCTTTGTGTCCCTTTCTTTTTGTAGCCTTTCATCACTGACACTGCCATTGCTTTTTCCCTGGTGACTGATGGTTAGACTAGGAAATCTGTGGTATGGTCTGTGATGTATATCCTTCTTAAAATGAATTGTTCCAGGATATTCAGTCCTTATCAATAGTTTCTTTGCCCTTGAGAAATGGTGGGTGGGGCGGGGGAATCCTACAAACATTGCATTGGATTAGGAGACAGGATATCCACGTGATGTGATTCTGAGTAACAGCATGTGTGCAGGGGTGCAGATATTTGATAGGCTATCTATCTGATTGCACCACAGATATATATATATCTGCCTTTCCTGGAGGCTGTCCCATCCCCTTCCCCATCCGTGTTAGATGTCCCTCTGTGTTGCCTTAACACCTTGCTGTAGCACTTCCTACACGCTGCTGTAATTGCTGTTTTTCTTTTCCCTTAAAATGTGAATACTGATTAATGAGAACTTTCTTTCAGATAGTATTCCAACTCTGCCAGATTTAACTCCACTTTTCATCACTATTGACCCGGAGAGGGACACAAAAGAAGCCATCGCAAATTATGTAAAAGGTGTGTTTATTCACAATGGTTTACATATGTTTAGCTCTTACAGTTTTTGAAAGATCAGCTTATTTGGACCTTGGAATGCTTTGTAAGATACGGGGGATATATGGTACTGTCACCAGTTTTACAGGTGGATGAAAAGAGTCTCAGAATTGTGACTGAGGCCAGTAACTAAATAAATAAGGAAGAGCCCTCTCATTTCCTGGTGCAGGGCTCTTTATTTTGTCACAGAGGAAAGATTGAACTTGGCCTTCTTATATCAACAAAGTAGAGACCCTTGAATTGAGGGAACACATTGCTTCTGATTACCTTACTCTTCCCTTTGTAAAATTAGGACAGACAGACATTCTGGGAATATGTTCATTGGGAGATTAAAGAAAAATTATGAAATATAAGCACATTTTGAATTCATAGTGTATATTTTATAAATCTAAAATATTAATGATAAACACATTTATAACCATTTTAAGGAAGAATTTCAATTCAGACATCTCAACATGCACTTAAAAACTATTAGAAGGTACTTTTTTTTTTTAAGGAATTTTGCCTTTTTTCTTTTTTTTCAAATTTTATTTATTTGTTTATTTATTTATTTATTTATGGCTGTGTTGGCTCGTCATTTCTGTGCGAGGGCTTTCTCTAGTTGTGGCAAGCGGGGGTCACTCTTCATCGCGGTGCGCGGGCCTCACTGTCGTGGCCTCTCTTGTTGCGGAGCACAGGCTCCAGACGCGCAGGCTCAGTAATTGTGGCTCACGGGCCTAGTTGCTCCGCGGCATGTGGGATCCTCCCAGACCAGGGCTCGAACCCGTGTCCCCTGCATTAGCAGGCAGATTCTCAACCACTGTGCCACCAGGAAAGCCCTAGAAGGTACTTTTAAAGACTATAAATTATGCTAGAATTAAGGGTGAATGTTTAGGTTCTTGTGAGCTTGGGTAATTTCTCTGAATTCAAGTTTCTTAAGCTGAAAAAAGTGATGAGAATAAAAATCTGATCAGACAGATTTTGTTGTACTAGTGTGTGGAACATGCGTGCTTAAAAATCAGGAATTTCCATTTTAATTATGGTGGAATTGATTTAAGCTACTGGTCAGAAGGACTAATGAATAGTTTTCTATTTATTTTTATTGTATGATGCCTTCTAATGCATATCCACTAAAACTTTGAGTTATTTTAAAATGTGTCTTATGTAAGACCTGTATATTTTATTACTTAACTCATGTATTGAGAGATAGTTGCCATATAAAAAGAGTACATACTTAAGGTGCACAGTGTGTTACCTTTTGACACGTGTGCACCTGGGAGACCATCACCACAGTCAGAGTGAACATATCCATCACCCCCAGCAGCTTCCATGTCCCTTGCTAATTCCTCCTTCATGTCCCTCCTCTGCATCCACCTCGTGTCTCCAGGCAACCACTGATCTGCTTTCCATCAATATAGATTAGTTTGCATTTTTAGAAGTTTATGTAAATGGAATTATACAGTATATGCTCTTTCTTTTTAATGACTTCCTTCAGTGTTATTATGTTGAGATTCATCCATGTTGTAGCGTGTGTCAACAGTTCATTTCTATTGCTGAGTAGTATCCCATTGATGGACATTCCAGTCTTTGGCTATTACAGATAAAGCTGCTGAGCACTCATGTACACGTACGTCTTTGTGTGGACACACGCTTTCATTTCTCTTGAGTAAATACCTGCGAGTGGAGTGGCTGGGTCATATGATAGGTGAATGTTTAACTTTTTAAGAAACTGCCACTTTTTTCGGAAGTGGCGGTACGTTTTTACACTCGCGCTGGCGGTGTGAGAGCTCCAGCTCCTCCACATCCTCGCACACTTAGTAGGGCCAGTCTTTTTAATTTTAGCCACTTCAGTAGGTGCTTAGTGGTATCTCATTGTGGTTTTATTAATGCGTTTCCCTTAATAACTTTTAACATTAAGCATCTTTTCATGCCGTTATTTGCCATCTGTATGTCTTCTTTGGTAAAGCGTCTCCACATCTTTTACTCATTTTTATGGGGCTGTTTATTTTTACTTATTTAGTTATCATTTATAGTCCTGATACAAGTCTTTTATCAGGCGTATGATTTGCAAATATTTCCTCCCACTCTATGGCTTGTCATGTCAGCCATGGCTTTTGAAGAGCAGTTTCCATTTTGATGAAGTTCAGTTTATTAGCTTGTTCTTTTATAGATAATTTTTTTGGTTTCATATGTGAGAGATCTTTGCCTAACCCAAGGTTACAAAGGTTTGTTTTCTCGTTGAAGTTTTAGAGTTTTTATTATATATAAGCAGAATTTATGTCCACAATTTACAGGTATGTCAGAAACTTGAGCAATAGCATCGTTATTTTCTAAAGCAGGTATAACTCATTGGGTGATAAATGATCTCCAATTTAAATGTGTGTCATATTGGCAATTGTTTATTATCACATATTAACCAAACCTTAGATAATCCCCAAATGAGTAGACATTTGAGTTGCCGTACTTAATGGAAATACCAAAACCTTACAGTAATATTCTTCATCAGCAGGTACATACAGTGATTGATGATGTGATCATTTCTAGTTGCATTTGGGGGGGATTTTTAAATATTTAAGTTGGTATTTAGAAAATTAACTGCAATTTCAACAATTTTTTGAAAAGGTTTGGATGTGCAACTAATTCAGGCTTCACTCACCGTCTCTTCATTTAGTCAGAGTGTAGGGAAGAAGAACAAGCCACCTTGCTTTTTCAGCACCTGAGCAGTTTTCCAATTTAGAATGAGTTAGTCCAAAGAATAAAAATAGGCTACCTCTACCTTTGGAAGAAGGTACTGCTGTTAAATGTTGGACTCGGCTCAGTAGTCTGATGAATCCAGGTCTTTTAAGTGACTTCCCCAGCTTACTTACATGAATTCCAAAAACTTAATAGCAAGTGCATGCTGTGAGGTTTTATGTTAGAAAATGAGATACAGGTATTTTGATCTGGTATGAACTAATTGTCAAGCAAACTTTTTTCTCATATGATAACAATGGAAAACTGTCGTGCTTAATTCATAATAGTATCTTTAAACTTCAGCATATCTCAGAACTACACCTAAATGTTTAAGAACCACTAAATTAACAAAAATTGTGATTTAAATAATTAGAATATATTCCCTCCAGCTCTTTACTAGTCATGAAAGGATTTAACTTATATATTACCAAAAACCAACTTTTGGTTTCATTGCTCTTCTCTATTAATAGCCTGTTTTAAGTTTCATTGATTTCTGCTCTAATTCTCTTCTTCTGCATACTCTGGATTTAATTTGCTCTTTTTCTAGATCCTAAGGTGGAAACTTATATTATTGATTTTAGATCTTCTTTTCTACTATATGGATTCAATAAGTTGTGTTTCCATTTTTATTTTATTCAAGATTTTTTTAAATTTCTCTTGAGATTTCTTCTTTGACTCGTGTTATTTAGAAGTGTGTTTAATTTCCATGCGTTTGGGGATTTTCCAGATATCTTTCTGCCATTGATTTCTAGTTTAATTCCAGTGTGATCTATCTTGGTGAATGTAACATATATTACAGAGGAGAATTTTCATTTGTTCTATGCGAATTTGTTTTTCTTTGAAACATGAAGAAATGTTTAGGGACTCACAGGAAGAAAGTGGCAGTAGGGCTGCTGTATAACGGATACTGTTTTTTGAAGTTTAGGGATGGTTGTTTCGCTTGCTTCTTTTTCACTGTCTTTCTCATTTTTTATTTAGAATTTTCTCCCAAACTGATTGGCTTAACTGGCACAAAAGAAGAGATCGATCAAGTGGCCAGAGCATTCAGAGTGTATTACAGCCCTGGCCCCAAGGATGAAGATGAGGACTACATAGTAAGCAAATGCGCAGCTTTCAACACCTGGACAGGCTCCCAGGTCCCAGACATTCACATAGCTTTCCGTGATGACTGGCTTTAAAAATGAAATTAAAACGAAAGATAATCTGAGATCATAGCAAATTCCTTGATAATTAGGGATGTTGGAAAGGATAGAAGAAGTATATATATTTTTTGAAGGATGATTGTTTAATTTATATTCATTGTTCTTAGAGTTTAATTGCCTGCTTTTCTAGAGGCACATAAAATTACAGAGCAATATAAAATCAGGGATATCTTAGATTCAATATAATATAATATAATCGTTTGGGGCAAAGCTCATTTTAGTTGATAAACATCGTATTGGTTTTCTCTGCCCTCAATGAAGAGGTATAAGAAATATACTCCTTTTGAGAAGTAGTGTTAGGCCATAGGGAACTGCGTTTTTGGGTTGAGTGAGTAAGAATTCTGAAAAGCAAGAGAAAAGAAAGCCATAGGCAACTAGACTTCCCATAAGATTTCTTTTCATACCAACTATGCGTTTGCGTAATTTTGTGTTTAGTTGCATTTGCAGCTATTATGCTCTACATAATTAGGATTAATTAATTAAAATTTTTTAATTAATTAAAAACTTAATGAAGTTTTTTTAATGATGAAGAACAAATTCTATCAGGTTGTTCTTCTATAGCTCTTACATTAAAGAGCCGTCTTCACGTTCATCAGCACTGCCCAGGAGTCCTGGGTCACCTTGTTCCTGTTCTAGTCAGTGGTTTCACAGTGAAGCATAAGCGCCACCCCTACGCACCCAGTTTCCTTCTCAGTGTGGACGTTTTTCCCTATCACATGAAGAGTTGACATTGTATTTTAGTATCATTTCAGGTTTTTTCCTTAGTTGTCATGCTCTAGTTTCTCTATAGTATTGGTTAGACAAAGTGATTAATCATAAGAGCCTTTCCAGCCGCAGAGCTGGTTTTGTAGGAAGAAAGATGGTCAGGATCCTGAGTCGTTGCTCTTCCCGCAACGCCATGGCCAGCTCCCAAGAGTGACATGCAGAGGGGACATCCCACTGTGGTGCTTTGTCTCTATGGCCCACTGTGATTTCCTCACCACTTTTGAACCTGGAGCACATGTGCCCCTGTAGCTTTTTTTTTTTTTAATATTTTATTTATTTATTTATTTATTTGGTTGTGCTGGGTCTTAGTTGCAGCAGGAGGGCTTCTTAGTTGTGGCATGCGAACTTTTAGTTGCGGCACGCATGTGGGATCTAGTTCCCTGACCAGGGATCGAACCCAGGCCCCATGCACTGGGAGCACAGAGTCCCAACCACTGCGCCCCCAGGGAAGTCCCAGCACTGTAGCCTTTGGCCTAAATTAAAAGCACATTTCTGGTCCCTTTGCCTTAAGCCCACACATTTTCTAGTTCTGGTGCCTCATAGACTTAGGGAAACTTGGGTTCATGGGAGAAAAAGACAAGAAAAATTAGCATTTTCTTACACCCTAAGTTTATGGAAATTAGAGGGACCCTACTGTGGTTTCCTCTTGTCACACCAGCAGCATGAGAAGAATGAGAGGAGAGCAGAAAGGAAGCTGTGGAGAAACAAGAGCTTTTCAGAATTCATTACTCTTCCTATGAAAGAGTTGTATTGACTGGTTTTGAGGTTTAACTTACAATGATAGTGGGAGCAGTTGAGCTAGTCAGTCTGACTTCCAGTGCTGAATAGTTTTATTAAATTGTATACATATGTACAGTTGTAAACTAGGTAACACCCTTTAGTCTTGTTGCTTATAGCTCATAATTCTAGAGTTAAAATTAATTTTACAAATTAGAGGAAACAACTTATAAACAAGTAAAACATGGGCTTCCCTGGTGGCGCAGTGGTTGAGAGTCCGCCTGCCGATGCAGGGGACACGGGTTCGTGCCCCGGTCCGGGAAGATCCCACGTGCCACGGAGCGGCTGGGCCCGTGAGCCATGGCCGCTGAGCCTGCGCATCCGGAGCCTGTGCTCTGCAATGGGAGAGGCCGCAACAGTGAGAGGCCCGCGTACCGCCAAAAAAAAAAAAAAAAAACAAGTAAAACATTCAGTTAACGTAGTAAGAGATACTTGGCTGAAACCGAAGCGCTGCTCACCACAGGAATGTGATTTGAGACACCCACCTCTATAGTCAGCCGCCCCTCGTGGTTTTTTATTTAAATTACTTTGAAACCTTTCATTGTGTAGCCTACCTGGACTGGTTGGTCTTGACTTAGTAAGAACGCATCTTTTTCTTGTCTGACTGTAACCAGCAGTATACGGCGAGGTGCCAGTGAACTCATAAACATAAATCAAATAAGGTTTGGGCACTGAGATTTGCACTCTAAGGTAGCCATGCAGATAATCCAGAATATGGATATTAAGTTTTTTAGTCTTAAAAATCAAGATGTAAATATGTACGTCTTACAGAGATTCTTGGATCCTCTAGAACCCATCCCAGACCCCATTTTGACAAGTAAATACTGGTCTACTGCCATAAGAATGTGACGTTTGATAAGAATCAGTGAGTTCACTGCTGTACATTTGCCAAATCAACCAGTAGGGGGAGACACTCTCCAGTTTCTTGGGTTTTTCATTAGTATGACTTCTGTCCTTTGAGGTTACAGATTTTAATCCACAACATGGTCTGGGAAACTTCTCTTAAGATTTAAGGACATGAAGGGAATGAGGGAGTACTTTAAAGGTTGAGATATAAAGGAATGAAGTTTTCTTAATCTCGATAGCAACAGAGGTGAGCTTCTGGCTTTGAATACGAGTGGCATCCTCTGACCCATAGTACATGTAACACAGGTTACAAGCGTTTAGAATTCCACTGAAAGCTAAATGTGCACGTCATTGCGTTATATGTATAGTATTACATTATTTTCTAAATATTAATTAGGAAATACTCTTGCAAAAGAATACAAATAGCTTTCACACCTAAGAAAAGATGTTCTGTTTTATTCACAATAAAAGAAATGTGAACTGTATAATATGATGCCATTTTTCACCTGTTAGATCAGAAAGGCCAAAGATACTGTCAAAATCTAATTTAGGAAAAGAGAAAATGCTGCAGTGTTGGAGTGAAATTGGACCAGCTGGCACTTCCATGCATTGTTGATGGGAATTAAACTGATACGCCCTCATAAGAAGGCTGTTTGTCAGTATCATCAGCATTTAAAGTGGAATACTTTTTAGGTTAGAGACCCCATTTTTTGGAATTTGTTCTACAGAGATAACCTATAGCATTGTTTGTAAAAAAAGACTGGAAACCAAGCAACCATTCTTTAAAAGGCTACTATATATGTACTGATACAGAACAACGTACAGTATATTGCTAAGTGAGAAAACAAGTATAGTGTGTTGTTAATTCTGTCTAAAAAGAAATAGGTGGTTATCGACACACTAATAGACACAGAGGGTTTCTCTCGAAGAGTAACAGCAGGAACTGGTGGTAGTGGTGCCCTCTGAGGAGAACTGAGGGTCTCTGGGAGTCTGGAAGGAGTGGAAGACTTCATTGTATACATTTACTGTGTATTCTTCCATTCTTATTTACATATGATTTGCTCTGCCCACAACCCAAGTGAACACTGAGACGTGACCACTGACAAGTTTGACAGTTTGAGTAGAACAATTTTTTTATTATGTATTAGAAAGTAATTTATGTGAAGAACACTCATAAAATAAGCCCAACACATGCTGAAATTCTGGTCTTTTAAGGGGGAGAAAGAATAGAAAGAATAGGAAAGAGGAAGAAATGGGGAGAAAGAGAGGTGTAAGCTGTGGAGTAGGTCTTTAAGAGACACCTGGAGACCTAGTTCTGACTGTCAGACAATTGGAGAAACGCGGGTTCCCTGTCCTCCCGCAGTGAATTACTCCCAGCCCCCTCAAGATCACCAGCTGTCTGAGCCCTCTGGGTCTACATTCTTTCCTTACGTGAATAAGCAAGTGGCTCTTTCCATGTACTCTCTATGAATGTGTGTGTATAAAAGCACGGTAATCTAACAGACACATCGTGTGTCTGGGTATATTTGGGGTGTCTTCAGCTTGGTATGTATGATCGCATTCCTGTCTTTCTTTTTGTTTTGCCAAACAGCAATCAAGCCTGGAATAAATTCCAAGGATTCTAAGTGCCATGTCTTCAACTCATTTAAAATTGGATTTGTGGAAGCATATAAGTAAAAAAAAATTGATGGCTAGTCTAAACTTTAGGTGGAGCTAGGAACACTTTAAGAACTTTGCCATGAAAGTGGATAATGGATTTAAGGTAACTCCTTGGGGGTGTAGCACTTACGGCTCCTGAGGAACTTCTGGGTGATGTGCTTCAGGTAGGATTGTTCAGCGTAGTAGGATTGTTCTTGGGGGAGGACAACACTCGTTGTCATGTTTCCATTTGAATCACTAATATGAGGACTAAATACTGTATTAGAATTTATATATTTAGTGGTTACTTTTCTGTTTTTGTTTGTAATATAACATGGTAAGCAGAATTTAGCCTGTTGAATGATCACCAGTTCTTCCTAAAACATAAAAGAATATACCCTAGAACTTAATAAAGAAAGTATTTTTCACCAACACTTTTAATCCCGTGCGGTATCTCTTTATAATATGGTTAAGGGATCAGATGAAATATTTTACTCATAAATGTAGGCTCTTCCCAAGCAGGCTTTGCTGTTCCCCAAGCATTGGCTGTTTAATGAAGGCTGGCAGTGGCCATTTCTTAGAAGTGCATTCTTTTCTCAGAAATTGTGTGGATGAGTGTGTTAAGGATTGAACCAAAAGAATTCCAAGTTCTAGCTGATGTGTCAGGCAATAGTCGGCAAATTTCTGGAAAGATTTTAGATAATTCGTTGCTGTGTATTTAGTATAATAGACTTAGGCCTGTTCCATAAATAATAGATGCTACAAAGGTTGCTTAACTAGTAATGTGAAGTCTCTTATCCTGTAGCATTTATTCAGTAAAATAAGCAGCTTATTTTGGTGAACTTTTTGTCATCCTCGCCTTCCCCCCTTTTCTCTGCAGGTGGATCATACAATCATAATGTACTTGATTGGGCCAGATGGTGAGTTTCTAGATTATTTTGGCCAGAACAAGAAGAATGCAGAAATAGCTGGTTTGGTTGCTGCGCACATGAGGGAACACAGGAAAAAGAGCTAGCCAAAGCAGCGCGGCCGTGCGCTCTTCTGCTAAAGACGAAGGAAGCTTTGTCTCCCGTAGGGGCTGATACTTCTCTGTGTATACATGCAACCTACAGAATGGCCTTCATACCAGGAGAACACCTAAATTTGGGGCAGGGCATGCTACTCTTGGGTTCAGCAAGGATGGATTCTTAACCAGAAGTCTCCCAAATGGTCGCCTTGAGACCAGAGGACCAAGTTGCCGTGAAGCCAGCGGAATGGACCTCAGGGAAGGACACAGCTGGAGAAGACGCAGCCGTGGGGTCTCCACGTGAGCAGAGCCCTCTGATTAGCATGGCTGTCCCTCCAGTGTCTTGGACTCTTGCTCTGGCAGGTTGTAGTGAATTTCCAGGAAGAGCGTAACTTCCATAGTGACCTTGCTTTCCTCTTTGAGTTCTTGGTGGCTGATAACAATCAAATTAGGCTCTCTGACATTCACAGTTAACCTTTATGCTTGAAAGCATTAGTGTAGTCTTGCTTGTTAATGAAGATCACTGTCAGGTTTGCATTGTGTTCCCCTGTCAGCAGGTGCTGATTTTACTAATGTAGAGAAAAGCTGTTGTTTGGGGCAAACCATTAGATCAGATTCCCTAGGGACCTTTCATGTGATTTTTTTTAGCTGAACGATGTGCCAGGCTTTCAGGGACCTGCCAAATGGGTGTAAGAGGATACAGACCATGAGTGTGTACAGAGTACCCTCCTGCCTGTACCGGATTGCACTTGTCTGAAATAAAGGTGTGCTTTTGCAGCTTGGACAACCGTGGCCTTTCTTGTGGGTGCAGAGATGGCAGCTTATAGCTCTCTGGGCTGAGACCCCCAGACTCGAGGGGGCAGGTAGGTGGGTGCTTGTTAGAGTGCAGGTTCCCAGGCCCAGGGCTGGGTTCACTGAGCTGAGGAAGGATGCAAAGACCTGCATTCACACCTGCCACCCCAGGTGCCTCTGATGCGGTGGCTGGGGGACTGGGGCCTCGAGAGACTGTTTTGAGGGTGGAGGGGGGCAGGTTTGCATCTGGGTGAGTTAGGTGTGTCATCTTCTGGTGTATCCATCCACAAAGTGCTAGGCAGACAGCCATTCAGGGAGATGCTGGCTTTTGTTTCTGAAACAAAAACTACTCAAAACTTCCCTGCTGTCTGGACTTGACCATTTATCACCATTCTCCACCTGAAACTGCTGCAAAGCCTCTGAAAGTCTCAACAAACCGTAACAGGTGTGGCGCCTCATCAGACATGGGCTTTCCTTGCACATCAGTTCTGTGCTCTGTGCACGTGACATGGCGCTGTCTTTTGGTTTTTAAATTCTCAATACTTAATGTTAAAACCTACTATAGATATTTATGTCAAGGCATGTGAAAAAGAAAAGTCATAAACTCTGTAGTGGTTATGGGCTGAACTTTCCCCCAGATGCATGTGTTCGTTGAAGTCCTAACCCAATGGAGGCAGCCTCTAAAAGGGTGATGATGAAGTTAAAATGAGGCCTTTAGGGAAGGCCCTCATCCAACATGCCTGGTGTTCTGATGAGAAGATATTGGGACATAGGCAGAGAGGAGACCACGTGAAGACACAGGCCTCCAGAAACAAGCCCTGCCGACCCATTGATCTGGGACTTCTAGCCACCAGAACTGCTGAGACAATAAACATCTGTGGTTCAAGCCCCGGTGCTGTGGTACTTTGTGAAAGCGCCCTAGTGAACTCATACAGTGCCATTCTCCTTTTAGGTTCCCTTACTAAAAAAATACCAAGATTTAGTTTATATAAACTTCAACTCAGGAGTAGTTGGTTTGGAATGACTTTCCCAGGAACCTTGTCAAGAACGTGAGGAACTTAATAAAAGACTACTCTCATGTAACAAAGATCTTAAGTATCTAAAATGCCAGACGTTTGAAAAGATGGTCTGTTTTAAGCCACAGAACATTTGTGTGGATCACTTGGCAGCAGCTTGTGCTGGAGAAAATTCAGTCTTCATTCTCAGCTGTTGCAGGTTAGAGCTTGTGTCATGATCCAGAAAAGGAACAGAAGCTTTTGAAGAAACTTTTATTTGCTCTTCATTCCAGTGTCAAGTTTAGAGGCTTAGAAGCAGGGAAAGGCACCTCAGAGATGACAATCCAAATCTCTCTCTACTCATGAGCGGACAATCCCAGAGATTAAGGTGCTGGCTTCACTCCTGAATCTAGATTAGAACTTGGGTCCCAATTTCTAGTCAGGTCCCTGCCTGTCCCAGTGCTGTGGGGCACTCATGGGGACCTTGTGAACCCAGACAAAACGGGGGCTCTGTGCACCCAGAAAGGGAGCAGCCTTTCCATTGTGAATCTCGGGAAATTAAAATCAAGGCTGCCTCTCAGCAAAGTGCCACTTGCAGACCTTGACCTGGATGGGCTATGGTGTTTTTGCTGGACTGTTCAGTGGAATTAATATTCTAAGAAATGGCATTTATTCGAAAATTATAAGAATGCTGTCCATGCAGCAGGCCCGGAAGTACTTTCTGCATCTGGCTGTCCGTGAGGTAGCTAATACCTCAGGTGTAAGAGCCGAGACTCACTGAATACCGGTAGAAAGCCCGTGTGGGGTGGACAGCTAATGTGAACCCAGTAAATGATTTGAAATTGTGAATGCATCTGCATGAGAGACTGTAAAATATCTCATTGTTTTTAAATACAAGATTAAAAAATTAAAATTTTCAAATCAATAGTGCTCTGAAGAAGTGTTTTATTTTGCATAGAGCACAATTTAAATTGTGTGTGTGTGAGAGAGCTACCCTTTCAAAGAGCAGTCACACACAAGCATTTTTCATCCATTTAGCTGATACATTTTACTCTTAGTTCTGAGTTACATTACTCTGTAAAGATACGGGTGGTTATTCCTATTTATTAATGAGGTACAATTAATAACCTCTAGCCACATGTTCCTTCATACCCTCTTTAGAACTTAGGTACTTTCTGTTCATTTAAGAATGTACTTTAAAATTTGTCTTTCCATGATTATAACATAAAAATTTGGAATATACAGAAAAGTTGAAGAAATTTTTAAACCACCATTGTTCCACCACCAGGAAACTATTTGGATGCATTTCCTTTGGATCTTCAACATTAATCTTTTCTTGTGGAAATCCACCGGTGTGTTCCTTTAAAAAATTAGACATGGCAGGTCAAGCTCAAGTCTCTGTAACCAGCACTGCCCCACCTTCCTCATAGGCAACTGCTGTTTAGTGTTGGGTGGGTATCATTCCAGAGTATTAAGGACCCACGCAGGCTGTGTTCTCAGGCTCCAGTTATGAACACTTGTTAAACTAGCTCAGTGCTGCTCAGTTTTTATGTAGCTGTTATTTTTGTTATATTTTGTATAATTATATTATTGAACTTGAAGGTAGCCCGAAATAGCCCCCTCTTGCCAAGGTTAGGTAGTGGATTCACTAGAGGAAAAAAACAGCTTTCAGGGCAAACTTCAGTTGTCCCCTCACCATTGTTGATTGATGGCATCATTTCAGGTGTGTTGGTGGAGAGACTTCGTTCTCTGGGAATGGTGATGTGGAATTGGGGACCACACGGCCAGTAACCCTCAGAGCTGGCCGGACTCGGGCTCCTCCCCTGCAGGGGTGGCCGGTGTGCAGCGCCTGCACGCAGCCTGTCCGTTCATCGTGCGTTGCTCTTCAGGAGTTCATTGCCCTGAAACCAGCCTGGTTTCCATCCTGACGATGCTAAGGTAACCTCTCGCAGCCTTACTTTTCTTACCTGTCACCTGGGGATATAATAGCACTGGTGTGGTAAGGTCGCTGTGAGGGTTAGAGAAGCCATGTGGAACACCAGCACATGCTCAGGAGGTGATGCCTGGTGTTATTTTTGGTCCTGATGAGGGCAGTGATTTGAGGCATGCTTAACAGGTGGTGTCAGCAAGTGGGTTTGATAAGTGTTTTCTACCCTGCCTCCACCCCCCTGCTCCCCACACTGGAGTCTGCCTTGCAGTATCCTAATTCCTGGAACTCCCCCATCTCCTGTCCCCTACCCCTACCCCATACATACCTGAGCCTGGAGCTGTTTGGTCACATTACCTTAATGAACTCTTCACACCTGTTTTCTTAAATGGTATTCAAATATAGAAAAAAAAGTTTCTGGGAAAAACCATCAGGTTGAAACCAGAAGTTTTGGGGCGTTTGGTCCTGACAGGAACAGCAGGGCATGAGTACACGGTCAGAGCAGCTTCTTCCTCAGGAGTGGGGTGGGTGCAGGGGCCTGTTAGTCTTCAAGCAGCTCTGAGTCTTCCAAGGAGGAGGGCAGTCCTCCACGTTCTAGAATGTGATGCTCAGGACAGCGGGTTGTTGGAGGGCTGCTGGCTGCAGCGAGGGCTTCGACCACAGGTGCAGCTGCTCCGTCAGATGGTGACTGTTCCTATCGAGGATTTCTGGCTTTAACAATGGAGTGTCACTCCCACTTTGACCTAAGGGGCCAGTTGCTGTGTCTGGCTGCTCACATTTTCCTGGGCCTAGTTTCTGCCAGTCTGGGCCAAGTTGGTTTAATTCTGTGCCATCTCTGCCTGTGCTCGGCTCACAGGGTGGTGCTTACTTGCCTTCGAGGGTCCAACAACAGGTCATGAGCGAGCTGTTCGTCTGTTCCTTCAGTATTTATCACGCATCTGCCACGTGCCAGGACTGTTCTCTGTGCTGGGAGACAGGAGGGAACCCTCCTAGCTGGGGGAGCTCGTCTTTAGTATGGCAGACAGACCATCAACAGATAAATGCATAAAGTGGGGTCAGATAATCGTATAGTGGGGAAGAAAAATAAAAGAAGGTAAGGGCTTGGAGAGTAACGAGGATGGGTATTAGTGTGACTGGTCGTGGAAGGACTCTTTCAGGAGGTGACCATTTGGAAACTGGGAGTGAGCCATGTGAGTATCTGGGGGGAAGCCCCTGACCCCAGAGTGAGCATGGGACACTCAAGAAGAGCAAGGAGCCCAGCGTGACAGTGGCTGGTGAATCAGGGAGGGCAGGAGGCTGGAGAAGGGGCCGGAAGCCACATTCATTGGGCGCTGGAGTCCCTGGCAGGGACTCTGGCTCTATTTTGAGTGTCGGGGAGGCCCTGGAAGTGCCGAGGGCAGAGCTTCATCTGATCCATCCTCTGGGCGCCCACCGTGACCGTTGCTTTGATTCACGTTAGGAGTCTGAGGGCGCTAATGTTGCCCCTCCTAGGGGGTCTTAAAAGTCACTCACTTTGTGTCATACTTCAGGAGAACGTCTCTGTGGATATTTAATTGAAGGAAAACTTGAGTTTCCTTTTTATTGTGGGAAATTTTAAACATACTCAAAGAGTGGCCTAGTTTAGTGAACTTGATCCGCCCGTCACCAAGCTTCAGTAACTCTCAACGCAGCTGACCTTTTTCTTCTACATCTCCACCCATTCCCACCCCACCCAGTCCCACATGTGTGCACATCTATAGAAGATACCAACTCAGTCTTTTAAAAATAACCACAATCAGGCTTCCCTGGTGGCACAGTGGTTGAGAGTCCGCCTGCTGATGCAGGGGACACGGGTTCATGCCCCGGTCCGGGAGGATCCCACATGCCGCGGAGCGGCTGGGCCCGTGAGCCATGGCCGCTGGGCCTGCGCGTCCGGAGCCTGTGCTCCGCAATGGGAGAGGCCACAACAGTGAGAGGCCCGCATACTGCAAAAAAAAAAAAAAAAATCTCATTATCACACCAAAAAATATCTATTTTTGCTTAATATCACTGAATATGCAGTCAGTGAAAAGTCAAATTTATAAATTGGGTCCTTTGCTTTCAGGGAGCTGCAACACCTCATCATGGAGGTGCAACACCTCATCCTGTCTGGGTTGCATATGTGACTGTGTTTGCACCCAGTCAAGGAGGACACAGGGGTTACCACTCCCACTCATGGGGGAGGCAGTACTCAGGTCGGCCTCTTACCCAACCAAACTTGGGTCCACTAGCCCACACGCAGTAAAGCCAATGCACTGACACAGGGTGTGGGTGAAGTGCAGCATTTATCACAGGGCACCGAGCAAGGCGTCCAGGTAGCTAGTGCTAGAAAGGCCCAAACTCCCCCGACAGCTTTCAGGGAAAGGTTTTTAAAGACAGGGTGAGGGAGGGGCGTTGTGGGGTGCAGCTCGTGGACACTCTTCTGATTGGTCAGTGGCGAGGTAATCGAGAGTCAACACTGTCAACCTGGTTCCAGCTGGTCTGAAGTCTACCTGCTTGTGATCAGCATGCGGTCAACTTCTTCCACCTGGTGGGAGTTTCAGTATCTGCAAAGCAGCTCAAAGGAAATGGCTCAGAATATTATATACAGCCCTTGAGGAGGAACTAAAGGTCCCTGACTTTAATAGCTAAACTCTTCTTATTTTGTCTTACATGACTCTTTTCCTTTCGTCTGTATTTTCTTCTCTGATTAATTTTTCTCTTTGGAACTCAGGGAGAGCCTAGGAGGCTAAAACTCTCCTGCGGGCGAGAGGCTGGTGGAGGATCTGGGCGTGGGGGAGGGGTCTGTTCTGGGAAGGCCCCACAGGGTCCTGCTCGGGTACAGGACCAGGTTAGAAAGACCAACTCACTTGTCTTGGATTTTTTATTTGTAGAGCAGGGATAACTGAGGATGAGATGAGATTCTGTGAGAACAGGGAATACTAATCTACAGTGGTGATGAGAACAGTGCTCACCTGCGGCAGGAGGTGGGCGGTTACTATGAGAAGCGCAGGCGTCCTTCCGGAGCCGTGGAGACGCTCTGTGGCTGGATCTGGGTGATGACTTGCGTAGCTCAGGAGGTGTTAAGTATAAACTTCGGGTGTTTGCATTTGATTGTCTGTAATCTGTAACTCAAAAAAAAAAAAGAAAACAACTGAGGAGGGGAAGGAGAGTTCCCACGAAGGGCACTTGAAAGAAAACAGTGCAATGTGGAGAAGGTATCAGCCATCGTGCAGCGATTCACTTCAGCTCGGACACGGGGAGGCGAGGTACCAACTCCTCCAGGTTGCAGGTGAGAGCCGGCTGAAGGAGCCTCTTGGAGAGCTCTGACGGAGCAGAGGCGGGATGGGGCCGGGGGTCATGCAGGCGGCCAGATGAGGGTTCCTCAGCCCCACTCAGCAGCTCTGGTGACTCGAGCTGGAGGGTGGGGCCAACACGGGCCGGCTCAGAGAGGCAGAGCAGTTTGCTCAGTGGCCATGGGGGCGCTTTCTGGGGCCCAGGACGCCGAGCGGGGAACGAACTGCAGGGGAGAGTTTCCCCTCGGGCTGCAGGTAGCAGCACTGGGTCAGTTTCAGCTGCGGGGCTGGTGACTCGTGTGCCCGCCGAGTCCCTTTCTGTGGACCAAGCCTAGGCGCTGCCCTTACACATGAGCCGTGTGAAGTACTGCTTGAGGGGGTGGTCCTCAGCTGGGGGCCCCCTATCCAGTCTCCACTGGGATGATGCAGAGGTACGGGGCCAAGCTGAACTGTGTAGGTGGTACGAGAGCCTCCCACTCTCGAGAGCCTTGGGCTCTGCATCTGCTGGGTGCTGAGGTCTCTCGGATGACCTTGAGGTTGTTGTGTCATCACGGTATCAGACGTGGCAGAAACCATCCTGTACGTCCTCGCTGTGTAGGAGAGGAAGGGCCATGGGGGACCTGTCTGCAAGTCTGCAGCAAAGCTAACCCTAGACCTCCCTCTACAGCCTTGATGCCCAGAAGTGGTCCCTGGACCAGCAGGATCACCTGAGAGCTGACTAGAAACGCAGAATCAGGCTCCATCCAGGTGTCCTGAGTCAGAATCTGTAGTTTAACAAGATCCCCACGTGATTTTTATGCACATTAAGGTTTGAGGACCACTGCTCTGCAGCACATTGGCTCCCCCCCTGCCCCCAATACCACGGAGCCTACTAATTTTCTCCCAATAGAGAAGAGAAAAAGTTAAGAATAATGAAGTAATTCATCTTCCCCTGACCAGGAAGCTCTTTAATTAATTTTGCTTCCTTGAAACACATAATTTGAAAGCATCTCTCAAGTAAACAAATTCCATTTTCTGGTAATTATTTGATCACTCCATTTAAAATTTTTAATCAAAGACATATATCATTCCCTATCAGAACTTCTGTTCAGCATAGGATACCAAGGGTTTCTCCACTGAGTTGCTATAATTCCAGCAAAAAGGAGAAATAGGCTGTTTGGTTAGCCTGTGAGGCTTTATCAAGGCTAAATGCTGTATTTCCATTTGAGCATTTTCAAATACTGAATTGAAACCAGATGAGGACCATTTGACTTCCATCCTGCCCTTGCGCAGTCAGGCTGATGAGAACAGCCGATGTAATTAAATGAAGCTGAGGGAAGCTAAATCTGCCCGTCTCCTGGTCAGCTCAGACACCAGAAAGGCTCTCAGTTATAGAAGAGAGTGGGGCTACGGAGCTCTGAGAGAATCAACTTCCACCCTTAACAGGGACAGGCATGAAGGGTATAATTTAGTTTATACATACACACCTCAATAAACTTTAAAAATGTGCAGGGGTGTTTTTTGGGAGCTCAACAAAAAAGATTCTGAAATTAATCTGGAAAAATAAATGTGCCAAATAGTTCAAGGAAAGATACAGGAAAGTAAGGGAAGACAGTAAAAATAATAGCAAGGAGAAAAGACTTGTCTTACTGTTACTAAAATATATTACAAAGCCATAATGATTTGTTAAAGTGTAGTGCTTACCTAGCGTTCAACAGGTGGATCAAGTCACAAATGAAAGTATGGAAACAGATACATGGCTTACAAAACTTGACTGCGTAACAAAGGTAGTATATTGTACTGGTGGTGATTACTAAAAATTAATACTGGAACTTAATGAACTTAATGAAATGAAGACAGAGATTCTAATGCTACATCCTCCTTTAAAATGAACACACCAGAGGGCAGCAGCCCACTCACGCGGGTCTCTGGTGGGCAGTGCAGTCTACTGCACCACATGGTCAAACCCTCCGCAGCCCGGAGCCTGCCAGTTCACAGTTGGGCCGGTCCCAGCCAGCTCTGGAGCACGGACAGAAGAAGGCTCTGCCGATGAGCAACAGGAGCTGAATGAAGCAAGAAGGTCATGACGAGGAGGGGCCGGAGCCAGGCCAGCGCAGGCACCACGAGCTGGGTGCAAACCATTCAGAAGAGGAGGTCTGTGGGTAGAGCAAGAAGCTGGCGGGCAGAGACGAGTGGGGCCTCAGAGTCAACAACTTGACACGCCTCCTCCAGTGCACGCATATTTACTTACTTGCACATCTACATGTACTACTGCACAAACATTTGGCAAGTGGTTGTCAGGGGTAGCATGTGGGGAAAAAAAGCAGACATCTGAAAGGATGAGATAAATTAATGGTATTATTAGCCCAGGTGATGGATACCTGAGTATTTGTTTTATTATTCTATAAACTGAACACGTATTTTTGTACATCTTATGTACGTTTGTTCCAGTTTCCTATAAAAACTATAAACGTATATGTACTCAAGTAGGAGGGCTGATGTTTTCTTCCCACACTGCAATGTGGCGTGTGCTCCTGAGTCTGGAGACCAGTGCTTTAGGCTTCCTGGGCTTCCCGGATTTTCATGTCACCTACATCCACTCTAACAATTCCCCCCTCCCCATCCCACCTCCTTTCTGTGGAGGTTCTGCATGAGCTTCTGTCTTTTGCAACCATAAAATGCAGGCTAAAATAGTAGAGAAAGCTTTTGTAAACATGATACTAAAGACAGAAAGCATAGAGTAAGTCATTGCTAGGCCTGATCAAGATCGTAGAGTTACTATCACTAACATATAAGGAATGTTTACAAATCCATAAGGAAATAGAAGATGAACATCCCAAGATAGAGTGGGGCAAAGGACATAAAGAGTTTGGAAAAGAATATCAAATAGTTAACAGCCATACATACAAAAAAAGAAAAATTACTAGTTATCAGATAATACAAATTAAAACGGTGGAATTTTTGTCTCACATAGAACTGGTGGGCTATACAGTGTGGCAGCCTTTCTGGACAGCAGTTTGTCAACGTAGAGCTAAGCCCACTGTTCCATGTTTATGCATTTTATCCACAAAAAGAGCGGTAAGTTTGCACGAAGGTTTGTTCATTGCAACATTTTTGTGATAGTAAATAATGGAAATAGTAGATAATGGAAAGCAACCTATTTGCCCAACTATGGGGATAAATAAACCATGGTACATTTATGAGTGGAGTGCCGTGGAACCTTGAAAATGGAGGAGTTGATTTATGTTTAATGATATGGAAAGTTGTCCAATATATGCTTTAAATGAATAAGCTGCAAAAGTTTGATCTCATTTTTTGTATAAACACAAAAAAAATACACACCAAAATGTTATTACTAATGATGGTATGTTTATGAATGATTTTTTTAATATACACTCTTTACTAAAACATTGAAAAACTTCATACACACTAAAATTCACTGGTTTTAATGAATGTCCTGTAAGGTTTGACAAATGCAAAGCACTGTGTAACCACGACCACAATTAAAAGAAAAAACAGTTCCATCAGTACCACCCCGCCCCCAGTCAAATTCTCTCAGACTCCCTTTGTTGTCACCCCCCACCCCGCATTCGCCACAGGCAACCACTGCTCTCTCCTCTGACGCTATAGTTCTGCCTTCTCCAGAAATGATGTGATGCAAATGGAATCACACCGAATGGAGGCCTTTGGCCTGGCTTCCTTCACTTGGCACGCACAGTGGAGGTCACCCATGTAGCTGCGAGCCGGGGAGCTTGTTCCGTTGGTTTGCTGACTAGGTTTCCATTATCTGGAGGAAGTAGTTTGAGACTCCATTCCCACTCGAGGGTCACGTTGGTTCTTTACAGTTTGGGGCAATTACCAAAACTAAAAGCATTTGCAAAAGTGTTTTTGTTTTTGTGAACACTGGTTTTCTTTTTTAATTTAATTTTATTTTTTTATACAGCAGGTTCTTATTAGTTATCCATTTTATACATATTAACGTATACATGTCAATCGCAATCTCCCAATTCATCACAGCACCACCACCCCCTCCACCACGTTCGCCCCTTGGTGTCCATACGTTTGTTCTCTACATCTGTGTCTCAATTTCTGCCCTGCAAACTAATTCATTTGTACCATTTTTCTAGATTCCACATATATGCGTTAATATACAATATTTATTTTTCTCTTTCTGACTTACTTCACTCTGTATGACAGTTTCTAAATCCATCCATGTCTCTACAAATGACCCAATTTCATTCCTTTTTATGGCTGAATAATATTCCATTATATGTATGTACCACATCTTCTTTATCCATTCGTCTGTCAGCGCGGGCCTCTCACTGCTGTGGCCTCTCCCGCTGCGGAGCACAGGCTCTGGATGCGCAGGCTCAGCGGCCATGGTTTACGGGCCCAGCCGCTCCGCGGCATATGGGATCCTCCTGGACTGGGGCACGAACCCACGTCCGCTGCATCAGCAAGTGGACTCTCAACCACTGCACCACCAGGGAAGCCCACATGTGTCTTTTTGAATTACGGTTTTCTCTGGGTATATGCCCAGTAGTGGGATTGCTGGGTCATATGGTAATTCTATTTTTAGTTTTTTAAGGAACCTCCATACTGTTCTCCATAGTGGCTGTATCAACTTACATTCCCATCAACAGTGCAAGAGGATTCCCTTTTCTCCACACCCTCTCCAGCATTTGTTGTTTGTAGATTTTCTGGTGGTGCCCATTCTAAGTGGTGTGAGGTGATACCTCATTGTAGTTTTGATTTGCATTTCTCTAATAATAAGTGATGTTGAGCAGCTTTTTGTGTGCTTCTTGGCCATCTATATGTCTTCTTTGGAGAAATGTCTATTTAGGTCTTCTGCCCATTTTTGGATTGGGTTTTTTGTTTTTCTAATATTGAGCTGCATGAGCTGTTTATATATTTTGGAGATTAATCCTTTGTTGATTCATTTGCAAATATTTTCTCCCATTCTGAGGGTTGTCTTTTCATCTTGTTTGTATTTTGCTTTGCAAAAAGGTTTTAACTTTCATTAGGTCCCATTTGTTTGTTTTTATTTCCATTACTCTACGAGGTGGATCAAAAAACATCTTGCTGTGATTTATGTCAAAGAGTGTTCTTCCTCTGTTTTCTTCTAAGAGTTTTATGGTGTCCTGTCTTACACTTAGGTCTCGAATCCATTTTGAGTTTATTTTTGTGTATGATGTTAGGGAGTGTTCTAATTTCATTCTTTTACATGTAGCTTTGCAGTTTTCCCAGCACCACTTATTGAAGAGACTGTCTTTTCTCCATTGTATATCCTTGCCTCCTTTGTCATAGATTATTTGACCATAGGTACGTGGGTTTATCTCTGGGCTTTCTGTCATGTTCCATTGATCTGTATCTCTCTTTTTGTGCCAGTACCATATTTTCTTGATTACTGTAGCTTTGTAGTATACTCTAAAGTTAGGGAGTCTGATTCCTCCAGCTCCGTTTTTTTCCCTCAAGACTGCTTTAGCTATTTGGGGTCTTTTGTGTCTCCATACAAATTTTAAGGATTTTTGTTCTAGTTCTGTTAAAAATACCATTGGTAATTTGATAAGGATTGCATTAAATCTGTAGATTGCTTTGGGTAGTATAGTCATTTTCACAATATTGAATCTTCAAATCCAAGAACATGGTATATCTCTCCGTCTGTTTGTATCATCTTTCATTTCTTTCATCAGTATCTTACAGTTTTGTGTATACAGGTCTTTTGTCTCCCTAGGTAGGTTTATTCCTAGGTATTTTACTGTTTTTGTTGCAATGGTAAATGGGAGTGTATCGTTAATTTCTCTTCAGATTTTTCATCATTAGTGTATAGGAATGCAAGAGATTTCAGTGCATTTTTTGTATTCTGCAACTTTACCAAATTCACTGATGAGCTCTAGTAGTTTGCTGGTGGCATTTTTAGGGCTCTCTACATATAGTATCATGTCATCTGCAAACAGTGACAGTTTTACTTCTTCTTTTCCAATCTGTATTCATTTTATTTCTTTTTCTTCTCTGATTGCCATGGCTAGGACTTCCAAACTATGTTGAATAATAGTGGTGAGAGTGGACATCCTTGTCTTGTTCCTGATCTTAGAGGAAACGCTTTCAGTTTTTCACCATTGAGAATGATGTTTGCTGTGGGTTTGTTGTATATGGCCTTTATTATATTAAGGTAGGTTCCCTCTGTGCCCACTTTCTGGAGAGTTTTTATCATAACTGGGTGTTGAATTTTGTCAAAAGCTTTTCTGCATCTATTGAGATGGTCATACAGTTTTTATTCTTCAATTTGTTAATATGGTGTATCACATTGATTGATTTGCGTATATTGAAGAATCCTTGCATCCCTGGGATAAATCCCACTTGATCATGGTGTATGATCCTTTTAATGTGTTGTTGGATTCTCTTTGCTAGTACTTTCTTGAGGATTTTTGCGTCTATATTCATCAGTGATATTGGTCTGTAATTTTCTTTTTTTGTAGTAACTTTGTCTGGTTTTGGTGTCCAGGTGATGGTGGCCTCATAGAATGAGTTTGGGAGTTTTCCTTCCTCTGCAAATTTTTGGAAGAGTTTGAGAAGGATAGGTGTTAGCTGTTCCGTAAATGTTTGGTAAAATTCACCTGTGAAGCCATCTGCTCCTGGACATTTGATTGTTGGAAGATTTTTTTTTTTTTTCTTCAATACACGGGCCTCTCACCGTCGTGGCCTCTCCCATTGCGGAGCACAGGCTCCAGACGCACAGGCTCAGCGGCCATGGCTCAGCGGCCAACCGCTCCGGGCATGTGGGATCCTCCCGGACTGGGGCACGAACCCACGTCCCCTGCATCGGCAGGCGGACTCTGAACTACTGTGCCACCAGGGAAGCCGCCAGTGGTAGTTTGATAGCGATTGCATTGAATCTGCAGATTGCTTTCGGTAGTAGAGTCATTTTCACAGTGTTGATTCTTTGAATCCAAGAACATGTTATATCTCTCCATCTATTTGTATCATCTTTAATTTCTTTCATCAGTGTCTTATAATTTTCTGCATACAGGTGTTTTGTCTCCTTAGGTAGGTTTATTCCTAGATATTTTATTCTTTTTGTTGCAATGGTAAATGGCAGTGTTTTCTTGATTTTACTTTCAGATTTTTCATCCTTAGTGTATAGGAATGCCAGAGATTTCTGTGCATTAATTTTGTATCCTGCTACTTTACCAAATTCATTGATTAGCTCTAGTAGTTTTCTGGTAGCATCTTTAGGATTCTCTATGTGTAGTATCGTGTCATCTGCAAACAGTGACAGCTTTACTCCTTATTTTCCGATTTGGATTCCTTTTATTTCCTTTTCTTCTCTGATTGCTGTGGCTAAAACTTCCAAAACTATGTTGAATGAGAGTGGTGAGAGTGCGCAACCTTGTCTTGTTCCTGATCTTAGTGGAAGTGCTTTCAGTTTTTCACCATTGAGGACGATGTTGGCTGTGGGTTTGTCACATATGGCCTTTATTATGTGGAGGAAAGTTCCCTCTGTGCCTACTTTCTGCAGGGTTTTTATTATAAATGGGTGTTGAATTTTGTCAAAAGCTTTCTCTGCATCTATAGAGATGATCATATGGTTTTTCTCCTTCAATTTGTTAATATGGTGTATCATGTTGATTGATTTGCGTATATTGAAGAATCCTTGCATTCCTGGAATAAACCCCACTTGATCATGGTGTATGATCCTTTTAATGTGCTGTTGGATTCTGTTTGCTAGTATTTTGTTGAGGATTTTTGCATCTATGTTCATCAGTGATATTGGTCTGTAATTTGCTTTTTTTGTAGTATCTTTGTCTGGTTTTGGTATCTGGGTGATGGTGGTCTCATAGAATGAGTTTGGGAGTTTTCCTTCCTCTTCAATTTTTTGTAAGAGTTTGAGAAGGATGGGTGTTAGCTCTTCTCTAAATGTTTGATAGAATTCAGCTGTGAAGCCATCTGGTCCTAGATTTTTGTTTGTTGGAGTTTTTTTTTTTTTTTTTTTTTTTTTTTTTTTGGCGATAGGCCGGCCTCTCACCGTTGTGGCCTCTCCCTTTGCGGAGCACAGGCTCCGGACGCGCAGGCTCAGTGGCCATGGCTCACGGGCCCAGCCTCTGCGCGGCATGTGGGATCCTCCTGGACTGGGGCATGAACCCACGTCCCCTGCAATGGCAGGTGGACTCTCAACCACTGCGCCACCAGGGATGCCCTGTTGGAAGATTTTTTTTGCAGTACGCAGGCCTCTCACTGTTGTGGCCTCTCCCGTTGCGGAGCACAGGCTCCAGACGCGCAGGCTCGGTGGCCAGGGCGCACGGGCCCAGCCGCTCCGCCGCATGCGAGATCTTCCCGGACCGGGTCACGAACCCGTTGTCCCCTGCATCGGCAGGTGGACTCTCAACCACTGCGCCACCAGTGAAGCCCCTTTTGGAAGATTTTTAGTCACAGTTTCAATTTCATTACTTGTGATTGGTCTGTTCTTATTTTCTATTTATTCCTGGTTCAGTCTTGGAAGGTTATACCTTTCTAAGAATTTGTCCATTTCTTCCAGGTTGTCCGTTTTATTGGCATAGAGTTGCTTGTAGTAGTCTCTTAAGATGCTTTGTATTTCTGCGGTGTCTGTTGTAACTTCTTTTTCATTTCTAATTTTATTTATTTTTTTGTACATCCCGTCTATTTATTTTTTCTTTGACATCTTTATTGGAGTATAATTGCTTTACAATGGTGTGTTAGTTTCTGCTTTATAACAAAGTGAATCAGTTATACATACACATATGTTCCCATATCTCTTCCCTCTTGCGTCTCCCTCCGTCCCACCCTCACTATCCCACCCCTCCAGGCGGTCACAAAGCACCGAGCTGATATCCCTGTGCTATGCGGCTGCTTCCCACTAGATATCTACCTTACGTTTGGTAGTGTATATATGTCCATGACTCTATCTCGATTTGTCACAGCTCACCCTTCCCCCTCCCCATATCCTCAAGTCCGTTCTCCATAGGTCTGTGTCTCTATTCCTGTCTTACCCCTAGGTTCTTCATGACATTTGTTTTTCTTAAATTCCATATATATGTGTTAGCATACGGTATTTGTCTTTCTCTTTCTGACTTACTTCACTCTGTATGACAGACTCTAGGTCCATCCACCTCATTACAAATAGCTCAATTTCGTTTCTTTTTATGTCTGAGGAATATTCCATTGTATACTTGTGCCACATCTTCTTTATCCATTCATCCGATGATGGGCACTTAGGTTGTCTCTGTCTCCGGGCTATCGTAAATAGAGCTGCAATGAAAATTTCGGTCCATGACTCTTTTTGAATTATGGTTTTCTCAGGGTATATGCCCAGGAGTGGGATTGCTCGGTCATATGGTAGTTCTATTTGTAGTATTTTAAGGAATCTCCATACTGTTCTCCATAGTGGCTGTACCAATTCACATTCCCACCAGCAGTGCAAGAGCGTTCCCTTTTCTCTACACCCTCTCCAGCATTTACTGTTTCTAGATTTTTTGCTGATGGCCATTCTGACTGGTGTGAGATGATATCTCATTGTAGTTTTGATTTGCATTTCTCTAATGATTAATGATGTTGAGCATTCTTTCATGTGTTTGTTGTATATCTTCCTTGGAGAAATGTCTATTTAGGTCTTCTCCCCATTTTTGGATTGGGTTGTTTGTTTTTTTGTTACTGAACTCCATGAGCTGCTTATGAATTTTGGAGACTAATCCTTTGTCAGTTGCTTCATTTGCAAATATCTTCTCGCATTCTGAGGGTTGTCTTTTGGTCTCGTTTCTGGTTTCCTTTGCTGTGCAAAAGCTTTGAAGTTTCATTAGGTCCCATTTGTTTATCTTTGTTTTTATTTCCATTTCTCTAGGAGGTGGGTCAAAAAGTATCTTGCTGTGATTTATGTCATAGAGTGTTCTGCCTATGTTTTCCTCTAAGAGTTTGATAGTTTCTGTCCTTACATTTAGGTCTTGAATCCATTTTGAGCTTATTTTTGTGTATGGTGTTAGGGAGTGATCTAATCTCATACTTTTACGTGTACCTGTCCTGTTTTTCCAGCACCACTTGTTGAAGAGGCTGTCCTTTCTCCACTGTACATTCCTGCCTACTTTATCAAAGATAAGGTGACCACATGTGCGTGGGTTTATCTCTGGGCTTTCTATTCTGTTCCATTGATCTATGTTTCTGTTTTTGTGCCAGTTCCATACTGTCTTGATTACTGTAGCTTTGTAGTTTAGTCTGAAGTCAGGGAGCCTGATTCCTCCAGCTCCGTTTTTCGTTCTCACGATTGCTTTGGCTATTCGGGGTCTCTTGTGTTTCCATACAAATGGTGAAATTTTTTGTTCTAGTTCTGTGAAAAATGCCAGTGGTAGTTTGATAGGGATTGCATTGAATCTGTATATTGCTTTGGGTAGAAGAATCATTTTCACAATGTTAATTCTTCCAATCCAAGAACATGGTATATCTCTCCATTTGTATCATCTTTAATTTCTTTCATCTTTGTCTTATAATTTTCTGCATACAGGTGTTTTGTCTCCTTAGGTAGGTTTATTCCTAGATATTTTATTCTTTTTGTTGCAATGGTAAATGTGAGTGTTTTCTTAATTTCACTTTCAGATTTTTCATCATTAGAGTATAGGAATGCAAGCGATTTCTGTGCATTAATTTTGTATCCTGCTACTTTACCAAATTCATTGATTAGCTCTAGTAGTTTTTTGGTAGCATCTTTAGTATTCTCTATGTATAGTGTCATGTCACCTGCAAACAGTGACAGCTTTACTTCTTCTTTTCCTATTTGGATTCCTTTTATTTCCTTTTCTTTTCTGATTGCTGTGGTTTAAACTTCCAACACTATATTGAATAAGAGTGGTGAGAGTGGGCAGCCTTGTCTTGTTCCTGATCTTAGTGGAAGTGCTTTCAGTTTTTCACCATTGAGGATGATGTTGGCTGTGGGTTTGTCATATATGGCCTTTATTATATTGAGGAAAGTTCCCTCTATACCTACTTTCTGCAGGGTTGTTTATCATAAATGGGAGTTGAATTTTGTCAAAAGCTTTCTCTGCATCTATAGAGATGATCATATGGTTTTTATTCTTTAATTTGTTAATATGGTGTATCACATTGATTGATTTGCGTATATTGAAGAATCCTTGCATTCCTGGAATAAACCCCACTTGATCATGGTGTATGATCCTTTAATGTGCTGTTGGATTCTGTTTGCTAGTATTTTGTTGAGGATTTTTGCATCTACGTTCATCAGTGATATTGGCCTGTAGTTTTCATTCTTTGTGACATCCTTGTCTGGTTTTGGTATCTGGGTGATGGTGGCCTCGTAGAATGAGTTTGGGAGTGTTCCTCCCTCTGCTATATTTTGGAAGAGTTTGAGAAGGGTAGGTGTTAGCTCTTCTCTACATATAGAGTTGGCCTGTGAAGCCATCTGGTCCTGGGCTTTTGTTTGTTGGAAGATTTTTAATCAGAGTTTCAATTTCAGAGCTTGTGATTGGTCTGTTCATATTGTCTATTTCTTCCTGATTCAGTCTTGGCACCTGTGCATTTCTAAGAGTTTGTCCATTTCTTCCAGGTTGTCCATTTTTTTGGCATAGATTTGCTTGTAGTAATCTCTCATGATCTTTTGTATTTCTGCAGTGTCGGTTGTTATTTGTTTTTCATTTCTAATTCTATTGATTTGAGTCTCTCCCTTTTTTTCTTGATGAGTCTGGCTAATGGTTTATCAATTTTGTTTATTTTCTCAAAGAACCGGCTTTTAGTTTTATTGATCTTTGCTGTTGTTTTCTTTGTTTCCATTTCATTTGTTTCTGCTCTGAAATTTATGATTTCTTTCCTTCTGCTAACTTTGGGTTTTTTTTATTCTCTTTCTCTAGTTCTTTCAGGTGTAAGGTTAGATTGTTTATTTGAGATTTTTCTTGTTTCTTGAGGTAGGCTTGTATTGCTATAAACTTCTCTCTGAGAACTGCTTTCACTGCATACCGTAGGTTTTGGATCGTTGTGTTCTCATTGTGATTTGTCTCTAGGTATTTTTTGATTTCCTCTTTGATTTCTTCAGTGATCTCAGTTATTTAGTAATATATTGTTTAGCCTCCATGTGTTTGTGTTTTTTACGTTTTTTTCCTGTAATTGATTTCTAATCTAATAGCGTTGTGGTCAGAAAAGATGCTTGATATGATCTCAATTTTCTTAAATTTACTGAGGCTTGATTTGTGGCCCAAGATGTGATCTATCCTGGAGAATGTTCCGTGCACACTTGAGAAGAAAGTGTAATCTGCTGTTTTTGGATGGAATGTCCTATAAATATCAATTAAATCTGTCTGGTATGTTGTGTCATTTAAAGCTTATGTTTCCTTAATAATTTTCTGTTTGGATGATCTGTCCATTGGTGTAAGTGAGGTGTTAAAATCCCCCACTATTTTTGTGTTACTGTCGATTTCTTCTTTTATAGCTGTTAGCAGTTGCCTTATGTATTGAGGTGCTCCTATGTTGGGTGTATATATATTTATAATTCTTAAATCTTCTTCTTGGATTGATCCCTTGCTCTTTATGTAGTGTCCTTCCTTGTCTCTTGTAACATTCTCTGTTTTAAAGTCTATTTTATCTGATATGAGTATTGCTACTCCAGCTTTCTTTTGATTTCCATTTGCATGGAGTATCTTTTTCCATCCCCTCACTTTCAGTATGAATGTGTCCCTAGGTCTGAAGTGGGTCCCTTGTAGACAGCATATATATGGGTCTTGTTTTTGTATCCATTCAGCAAGCCTGTGTCTTTCGGTTGGAGCATTTAATCCATTCACATTTAAGGTAATTATCAATATGTATGTTCCTATGACCATTTTCTTAATTGTTTTGTGTTTGTTTTTGTAGGTCCTTTTCTTCTCTTGTGTTTCCCACTTAGAGGAGATCCTTTAGCATTTGTTGTAGAGGTGGTTTGGTGATGCTGAATTCTCTTAGCTTTTGTTTGTCTGTAAAGCTTTTGATTTCTCTATGGAATCTGAATGAGATCCTTGCCGGGTAGAGTAATCTTGGTTGTAGGTTCTTCCCTTTCATCACTTTAAGTATATCATGCCGCTCCTTCTGGCTTATAGAGTTTCTGCTGAGAAATCAGCTGTTAGCCTTATGGGAGTTCCCTTGTATGTTATTTCTCCTTTTTCTCTTGCTGCTTTCAATAATTTTTCTTTGTCTTAATTTTTGCCAATTTGATTACTAAGGGGCTCGACGTGTTTCTCCTTGGGTTTGTCCTGTATGGGGCTCGTTGCACTTCCTGGACTTTGGTGGCTATTTCCTTTCCCATGTTAGGGAAGTTTTCGACTATAATCTCTTCAAATATTTTCTTTGGTCCTTTCTCTCTCTTCTCCTTCTGGGACCCCTATAATGCGAATGTTGTTGCATTTAGTGTTGTCCCAGAGGTCTCTTATGCTGTCTTCATTTCTTTTCATTCTTTTTTTCTTTGATCTGTTCCACAGCAGTCACCATTCTCTCTTCCAGGACACTTATCTGTTCTTCTGCCTCAGTTATTCTGCGATTGATTCCTTCTAGTGTAGTTTTCATTTCAGTTATTGTATTGTTCATCTCTGTTTGTTTGTTCTTTAATTCTTCTAGGTCTTTGTTAAATATTTCTTGCATCTTCTCGATATTTGCTTCCATTCTTTTCCTGAGGTCCTAGATCATATTCAGAATTTATTCTGAATTCTTTCTCTGGAAGGTTGCCTATCTCCACTTCAGTTAGTTGTTTTTCTGGGGTTTTATCTTGTTCATTCATCTGGTGCATAGCCCTCTGCCTTTTCATCTTGTCTGTCTTTCTGTGAATGTGGTTTTTGTTCCACAGGCTGCAGGATTGTAGTTCTTCTTGCTTCTGCTGCCTGCCCTCTGGTGGATGAGGCTATCTAAGAGGATTGAGCAAGTTTCCTGATGGGAGGGACTGGTGGTGGTAGAGCTGGCTGGTGCGCTGGTGGGCACAGCTAGGTAAAACTTTAATCGATACTTGACTGTTGCTGGGTGGAGCTGGGTTCCCTCCCTGTTGGTTGTTTGGCCTGAGGCAACCCAACACTGGAGCCTACCTGGTCTCTTTGGTGGGGCTAATGGTGGACTCTGGGAGGGCTCATGCCAAGGAGCACGTCCCAGAATTTCTGCTTCCAGTGTCCTTGTCCTCACGGTGAGCCACAGCCACCCCCTACCTCTGCAGGAGACACTCCAACACTAGCAGGTACGTCTGGTTCAGTCTTCCCTGGGGTCCCTGCTCCTTCCCCTGTGTCCCGATGTGCACACTACTTTGTGTGTGCCCTCCAAGAGTGGAGTCTCTGTTTCCCCCAGTCCTGTTGAAGTCCTGCAATCAAATCCCGGCAGCCTTCAAAGTCTGATTCTCTAGGAATTTCTCCTCCTGTTGCCGGACCCCCAGGTTGGGAAGCCTGACGTGGGGCTCAGAATCTTCACTCCATTGGGTGGACTTCTGTGTTATAAGTGTTCTCCAGTTTGTGAGTCACCCTCCCAGCAATTATGGGATTTGATTTTATTGTGATTGCGCCCCTCCTACCATCTCATTGTGGCTTCTCCTTCACCTTTGGATGTGGGGTATCTTTTTTGGTGAGTTCCAGTGTCTTCCTTTTGATGATTGTTCAGCAGTTAGTTGTGATACCGGTGCTCTCGCAAGAGGCAGTGAGAGCATGTCCTTCTATTCCACCATCTTGAACCAATCTCATCATGAATGATTTTTATTTTCTTATTTTTGAGGATTGATTTTCTAAACCTGCCTAAACAAACACATATTAATTTTGTAATAAGAAAGAGTCATTATTAGGAAGAATCTCCTAGTATCAGGAAGACAAATAGTTTATCCCCACATTGATTTTGATCAAACAGCAGTTGCTTCCTGAGATACATTGCTAAAAAGGAGTAGGAAGCGGTGACCAGGCTCCCATGGTATGTGCCCTGCTCGGTGACACCTCCGCAGATCCTGGGAAGACGCAGTAGCCACCTTGCTCTAGCCCGAGTCGTGGAGGTGCTGGGGTTTATCGCTGTTGTCTTGTGTGTTTGACTTGACTGGGGAGAGACATGGCCAGGATCAAGCTCCAGGTTCCCGCCTGGGCAAGTCTAGGGAGGAAGGCTCCTGGTATCATGCCATTGTGGACATTCACCCTGCACTTCACACGTGGAAACGGACAGCCTAGCCGCCTCCCGCACCCACATACATGCTTGGAGGATAAAGGCAATGCACGTCTCTCCTGGGCCTTAAATCACCAAATCAGAGGATCGTTGAGCTGAAGAGGACATAAGGGATCATGTTTTTGAAAAAATTCCATTTTTTTTTTTTTTTAACAGAAGAGAAAACTGAGGCCCAAATAGTCAAGACATTTTAATTTGCATAGGGGAAATGTTATTTCTCCCGTAATCCTGAAGGATGCCGTCAGGGCCCTTTGAACAGTAGGACAGCTTGGTGCACCAGACTCAGAGCAAGGAAACTGCGGTCCTCCCACACCCCTCTTACATTGGCCAGTATTCCTCAGTGAGTCACAGTTTCCACATCAATTAAGTGGGGATCATTCCACCTGCTCTGCCAACCCCCTGGGATTGTTGTGAGGCTCACATGAGATGAGGAACAAATGGGGAAAACATTTGCAATATACATGAGAGATTACTAAAACCTCTGAGACATGAAAGTTCTTAAAATAGAAAAAGATTAACTTCTCAAGAGAAAAAGGACAAAGGACACGAAGACTATTCATAGAACAACAAATGACCGGCAGCAACAAGATGGGATTCAGCCTCATTCATAATAAAAGCAAAGTAAAGCAGGAGTGAGGTACCTTGTTCACCTATAAAACTGGCACAAGCAAGTGATGAGACCTAGAGTTGGCAAAGGTGTGGGGAAATAAGCCCTTACCGAGGGGGAGGGGGGAGAGTAAATGGATATAATCCTTCAGATTAATATGGTTATATGTACCAAAAGCATTAGATTCTGTAATTCTGTTTCTGGAAGTTTATCCTAAGGAAACAATTGGATAAATGTTCAAAGAGACAAGGAAGTTCCTCACTATGATATTTTTAAAGATGGAACTTATTAAATTAATTACGGTACCTCTGCATAACAGGATTGTGTGGCCCCATAAAAAATGATGATGTAAATCTAAAGTCCCTGACATGGAATTATATCCACAATCTGTCAAGTAAAAACAAAGTTAGTTACAGTTACATTTCTGCATGATAGGATTTTGTTTTTACAGTGAGCATGTATTGCTTTAATAAAAATATGTAAAAACTGCCCCTTTTTATTTTGAAAAGACAAATATGAATAGGCATATTAAAATGCTTAGAAGTAATATATAATATTAGTGACTGCTAGCTCTGAGTAGGAGATTATGATTTGCCTTTATCTTATATTTCCTATAATTTAAATTTTTATATGAATATTAATTTTATAATCAGAAGAAAATCTTGGAGAAGGCAACATTTCCACACAAGGTGTGGTTGCCAAGTCATTTCTAAAGTAACTCTTTACTCATTGTCATTCCCAGTTCCCTAAAGAGCCACCGTTTGCTTTCCTAGAGTTGACTGTTCTGCTAGAGGGATGATCCCTGTCCTGGACTCATGTTTTCGGCAGAGCCCCCAGCCCCAGCCCATCCCAGTGATGGGAAAAGCCATGACGCTTTCGCACTTTGGGAAGAGAAATGTAGTGAGGTAAGAGAGGTGTCTTACCCTTTGTGAGGAGTGTGCTTGGCACCAGCAGACCTCGGGAAGCGGTGCCTGTCGGCTCCGAGTCAGGGAGCACGTGAAGTCAGGTGTACGGGAGCGGATGAGGTTACCAACAAGTGACATGGTGACAGGAGGGTCGTGGCAGGGCACAGTTGACATTTGCTGCAGGAAGGCAGGGCAGTGGCCCTCACAGCCCCACCTGGAGGGAGCAGTAAGGGGCAGGTGGGCGTGGGGTGAGAGTGCCATGGAATGGAGGGAGTGTTATTTGCCGAGGCACCTGGTGTGAGACGTCTTGAAACTGTCTGGTAAGGAAACATTTACTGACCCTACTTGAGGGGACCTAGGCCCCAGATGGGCGTGGGTCCAGGTCTGAGACATTGAGAAAGCTCCTCGGCACGGCCAAGAGAAGAGGAACTTAGGCTCCCTGGTTGGAGGGTGGTGAGGGGAATCTGGAAGCAGAGGGGGAGTAACATGGAGGAAGGTGATGCCCTGCCCTTCCCCTCCCATCCTCGTAAGATTCCCACAAACCATGGAACGCTCGGTGCGGCCGTGTTTCTTGTGGAAAGCAGGCAAGGACTGGAGTTTTGCATTGAAGCCTACAGGTGCGTAAACTAAGGTGGCACTGATGTGCCTCGCCTGGCTCCTTCCTGAGCTCCCTGCATTTCCCCTTTTAGCACCAACCACAAAGGTCAAAGGTGTGGAATTCATCAGTTAGTTGCACAGTCTATGTTTCACGTCTGTTCGGTTTACCACTTGGCTCCCACTGCCTGGCACAGGCCTGAGCGCATCCGCAGGGGCCTCTATTTTGGGTGAGGGGGTTAAAGAGTGTGTTAACCGACCTGGAGTCTGGAGGCCATGGTGACTGGACGAGTGGGGACAGGCCCACTTCTCTGCCGAGACCACCGTGGGCAGATGGCAGTTGTAGACCAGAGGCCCCTCTCCCATCCCCCCAGGTTAAACATAAGCTGTCCCCCTCCCTGAGTCTAGGGCAGGTTTGAGGATACAGGAAGAAGGGGCAACAGGCAGCATCCTGAATTGACTATTTACCAAACAACACTAAAAAATTCTGGAAGCCGCTCAGTTGCTGTGCAGGTGACAAATTTAGTTTTCTCCTCTTTGGTGGAAGTAGAGGTTTGTAAACGAAGATAAAATCTGTTAGAGAAATAATGGCAATTACATCTCTTTCTCCTTTGGTCTGGGAAGTCGGTACCTGCTTCACAAGGGCAGTCTTGCAGGCGAACAGCATTGGCCAAGGGCTGCCACAAAGTGGGGTGTGCCTGGCGTCCACACCCCTCCCACCCACGTTACTGTGAGGGTAGAATAAATATTCTGACACATCGCAGCCCAGTTCATCCTTTTTAGGGCATGTTGGTGTGTCCTCCTGATGAGAATGGTAAAATCAGAGAAAGGAGGGACCCAAGGGGACCTAGGAGATCAGAGAGACCCATTTCTCAGATGAGGAGACTGAGGCCTGGTGAAGGGAGAAGATGAGCCGAAGTCTCAGGTCAAGGCCTCCCGACTCGCTCCCTCTTACCCCCTGCCCCCTCGGAGTGCGGCAGACACCACTTCTGGCCCTGGCAGCTCAAATGCTTGGCAGAAACTGCTTGCGTTCTTTATTCTGCCCCCTGTACCTCCCCTCCCCCTCCCCTGCCCATGTTAGAGTCTAGCCACAATGTTGGGGACAACCCTGCCACCTGCTTTTCCCCAAGGCCTCTGGGTTCCCTCGGGGAAGGTGTCTACCTCCTAAGGAAGGGGCTGGTCAGTTAGGGGCGAGGATGCCCCAGCCCTCCTAGATTTGGGAATAAGGTCTCTAAGTGTGGAGTCGCATAGCGTCAGGGTTGGAAGGAACTGAAGGGATGGTCTAACAGTTGTTCCTAATCAAGGGCCTTCCTCAAAATGACCTGGAGAGCCTTTGGAAAGCCCACACACCCAAGTCTAGCCCCCAGAGATTCTGACTTCATGGGGTCTGGGTTAGGAAACCTCATCTAGTTCAATGATTTTAATTTACGAGAAGTGTTTGAGCATCGCCGGCCCCGGGGCTTCAGCTTCAGTCACTGCTATTTGAGATTCTCCTTAATGCTCGTTCCCTCCAGAACCGCCCCCCCCGCAACACACACCCCACAGCCCTGCTAACTGCGTCCTCTTCCTGCCCTTTTCAGTCACTATTTGGGGAGTATCTGTATGCTCTCAAAGCCATCTCTTCACTACAGAATTCTATCGTTCTTTTTTTTTTTTTGCCCACACCCCCTGGAACTCTGAATGGTTAGTCCTCAGCTGCAGGTGTACATAAGTATCCGGGGTGCACTAGATGGGGGAGCCTCACAGATGGCACCCAAACCTAGAGATTCCATTGGTCTGGGGCAGGGGCGGGACTAGGCCCTTTTTTTTTTTTATTCTCCCCTCAGCCTTTTATTTGAACATTTTCAAACCTACTGAACACAGATTTACCCTTTCCCTAGGGTCACCATTTGAAACTCATTGTATAAGATGCTATCTCCCTAAATATTTCAGTATGAAACATCTAGAAATAAGGTCAATTTTCTACATAGCTACAATTCCATTTTTACACCTAAGAAAAATAACAGCAATTCTGTCCTCAATTTGTCCCCTTTTCAGGTTTGTTCTTTCTTATTTCCCTCCCTTCTGTTCTCTTTTCCAATCTAGGATCTAACCAAGGTTCATGTGTTACATTTGGTTCTATCTTTGTCATCTCTTTTCACCTAAAACATTTTTAAAACATAACATTGATTCATTTTGAACTATCTAGGCCAGTTTTCTTACAGAATGTCCTACATTCTAGATTTGACTGATGGCTTCTTCATGGTGTCACTGATGTGTTCTTCTCTCTACTTTCTGAGGTTGTGGACAGAGGCTTGAATAGACACAGGTTAAACATCTGGCAAGACTATTTCCTAGGGGATGTTGGGTCGTGCATCCTGCATCATCCTTGTTAGGATGGCAGGCTGTCCATTATTGGTGGTGCTGTTTCCTCACCTGGTTAAAATAGTGAATATCTTTCTCCCTAAAACCCTTTCACCCAGTGGTTTTAGCGTCGTGGATGATCCTTGCCTGAATCACTGATTATATCAGGGGTGGGGAAATGATAATGTTCCTCATTTTCTCATTCTGTCTACACTTATTAGTGGCGTTCTTCTATAAAGAGGAAGAGTTTTCCTTCCTCGCTGCCCCCGCCCCCCCGACCCTGTCTCACCTTAGGACTCACAAATTATTCCTTATTCAATGTGTTGATATTTAAATACAGTCATTCTTTCAGATGCTCAAACTGATTCAGATAAACAGGTCCAGTTCAAATTAACATTATGGGGTTTTTCTAACCCTCTTTTATTTTATACTTGTGTCTTTTTTTCTCTTAGAGTGAAAATTTTGGTTCTTGTAAGATGAATTTATTTATTTGCACTATCTAAAAATATATAAGTTGTTTCACATTTTAATCCAGAGTACAACTAATAATTAACCTACTGGGAAAGGTTCCCAATTTCTTTGTACTTCTCTCTCCACTTTGAATACATCTCATGAAGAATGTACAGGGTACTTTTCAAAATTCACAAGAATTAACTCTTTTCTAAGTGTCGTTATATTATTAATTTGATATGCATTAGGTTTATTTGTGCTTTTTAAAATTTAATTTTAGGAATTGCTTTTTTCCTTCCTTTTTCTTAAAATTTATTTTTGAATCAGCCATTTACATGGTTCAAAAGTCAAAACCGTGTAAGAAGGCATTCACTCTCTATGGGGAACCATTTGCTTAGTTTCTGGTTTACCTTTCTTATGTTTCTTTTTTCAAAAATGAGCAAATATGTATAGATATTCTTATATCTTCTTTCTTACACGGAAGTTAGAATTCTGTATACACTGTTCTGGGCCTTTCTTTTTTTTACAAACAATATACCCTAGAAATGACTCCATCTCAGCTTTTAGAGATCATTCTAATTCTTTTTCATGGCAGGCTCACCATATAGCCACATATTCTGTCATAGGGGTAGAGCATAATGTATTCAATAAGTTTTCTATTGCTCAATACTTGGGCTACTTTCAGTCTTTTGCTATTATGATAGTGCCACTATAAATAACCTGGCACTTACAGCGTTTTAGTATTTGTGGACTTACATCTTAGGGGATGACTCCTAGAAGTGGTTTTGCTGGGTCAAAGGGAAATCGCATATTTAATTAGTTTTTTCTGAATTCCCCTCCATAGCAGTTGCTATGGAATTTTTCACCCACTAGGAAAGCATGAGAGTGTGTGTTTCATCACAGCTTTGCCAACAGAATGTTTTGCCCAGCATTTGGATTTGTTCCATTCTAATTAGCGAGAAAGTGTGGTTTCAATATACATTTCTCTTAATGATAAGCATTTTTTCTCATGTTTAAAGACCACCTGTGTATCTTTTTGTGTGTTTTCTGCTTGTTTATTTGCCACATGTTTCCATCTGAGAGTTTTTAAATCCTTCTCAATGTTTAAGAATTATTTACATATTAAAGACATTGGTCTTTTGTGATGCAAATTACAGATATTTTCTCCCAATTTGCCATTTTATCTTTTGCTCTAATTTTTTTTTTTTTTTTGCCATGAAGTTCTTTTTAGTTGCTATGATGTTGTCTTTATTTTTTTACAGTTCTGAATTTTGAGTCATAGTTGGCCTCTCCCACTCCCAGATTAGAAAGGAATTCACCCATGTTTTCTTTTAGTACTTGTTTCATTTCTTTACATTTGGGCCTGATACATTTGTTATTTAATGTGTGGTATGTGTGTGGTATGAGGCATGGATCCAAATTTATCTTTTTCCAACTGGCCATCCAGTTGTCACTCTACCACTTACTAGAGTCTATCTTTGCCCTGATGACTTTAGATGCCCCCTTCATTTTGAATCAAATTTCCATATGTATTTGGTCCTTTTCCTGGCCTTTCTAGTATGTTCCTCTGGTGAGTCTGTCTCTTCATGCATCAGTACAACATTCTGCATTATGTAGACTTTATTGTATATGTGTTAATATCTGGTAGGATGTCCTGCCTGTGACTTTCCTTTTTTCTGGGTTTTCTTTATTGTGCATGTATGAAATTTAGAATTAACTATTTAGCTCCAGAAAGAAATAAAGTTGGTATTTTTATTGAGATTACATTAAATTCATATATTAATCTGGGTATAATTGGCATCTTTATGATGTTAAATCATCCTATCCAATAGCAAGGAAAACCTATGTTTTTGTCTTTCAGTATTATTTTAAGGTTTTGTACATATCTTAAGTTTATTCTTCAGTATTTTATCTTATTTGTTGCTAATGGAGTCTTTTCTTCCATAGGAGGTCATATCTTTCAGTTGGCTATGCAAATTTTTTTAAACAGCTCCTCAGGGGATTCTAAGGTATAGCCAAATTTGAAAAGCACAACTTTATTTTTTATTGAGGTATAGTTGATTTATTGTGTTAGTTTCAGATATATAGCAAAGTGATTCAGATATACACACACACATATGTATATACTTTTTCAGATTCTTTTCCATTATAAGTTATTACAAGCTATTGAATATAGTTCCCTGCACTATACTGTAGGACCTTGTTATTTATCTATTTTATATAGAGTGGTGAGTATCTGTTCATCCCAAACGCCTAATTTATCCCTCCCCACCCTTTCCCCTTTGGTAATCATAGGTTTGTTTTCTATGTATGTGAGTCTTTTTCTGTTTTGTCAATAAGTTTATTGGTATTATCATTTTTTTTAGATTCCACACATAAGTGATATATGATATTTGTCTTTATCTGACTTCACTTAGTATGATAATCTCTAGGTCCATCCATTTTGATGCAAATGGAATTATTTCATTCTTTTTTATGGCTAATAGTCCATTTTGCATATATATACCACATCTTCTTTATTCATTCATCTGTCTTTGGACACTTAGGTTGCTTCCATGTCTTGGCGATTGTAAATAGTGCTGCTATGAACATTGGGAAGCATGTATCTTTTTGAACTAGAGTTTTTGTCTTTTCTGGATATATGTCCAGAAGTGGGATTGCTGCATCATATGGTAACTCTATTTTTAGTTTTTTAAGGAACCTCCATACTGTTCTCCATAGTGGCTGCACCAATTTACATTCCCACCAACAGTGTAAGAGGATTCCCTTTTCTCCACACCCTCTCCAGCATTTGTTATTTGAAGACTTTTTGATGATGGCAGTTCTGACTGGTGCAAGGTGATAACCTTATTGTAGCTCTGAGTTGCATTTCTCTAATAATTAGTGATGTTGAGCATCTTTTCATGTGCCTGTTGGCCATCTTCGTGTCTTCTTTGGAGAAATGTCTATTTAGCTTTTCTACCTGTTTTTTTTTTTTTTTTTTTTTTTTGCGGTACGTGGGCACTGCCGTGACCTCTCCCATTGCGGAGCACAGGCTCCGGACGCGCAGGCCCAGCGGCCATGGCTCACGGGCCCAGCCGTTCCGCGGCATGTGGGGATCCTCCCGGACCGGGGCACGAACCCGAGTCCCCTGCATCTGCAGGCGGACTCTCAACCACTGTGCCACCAGGGAAGCCCTCTGCCTGTTTTTTAATTGGGTGGGTTGTTTGTGTGGTTTTTTATTTTTGGCTGCGTTGGGTCTTCATTGCTCCACGCAGGCTTTCTCGAGTTGCAGCGAGTGGAGGCTGCTCTTCGTTGTGGTGCATGGGCTTCTCATTGCAGTGGCTTCTCTCATCGAGGAGCATAGGCTCTAGGCACGTGGGCTCAGTAGTTGTGGCACACGGGCTCAGTAGTTGTGGCTCACGGGTTCTAGAGCACAGGCTCAGTAGTTGTGGCGCATGGGCTTAGTTGCTCCGCGGCATGTGGGATCTTCCCGGACCAGGGATCGAACCAGTGTCCCCTGCATTGGCAGGCAGATTCTTAACCACTGCCCCCCAAGGAAGTCCCCAGTTGTTTGTTTTTTGATATTGAGCTGTATGAGCTGTTTGCATATTTTGGAAATTAAGCTCTTGTCAGTTGCATTGTTTGCAAATATTTTCTCCCATTCTGTAGGTTGTATTTTTGTTTATGGTTTCCTTTGCTGTGCAAAAGCTTATAAGTTTGATTAGGTCCCATTTGTTTATTTTTGCTTTTATTTCCTTTGCCTTGGGAGACTGACCTAAGAAAACATTGCTACAGTTTATGTCAGAATGTTTTGCCTATGTTCTCTTCTAGGAATTTTATGGTGTCATGTCTTATATTTAAGTCTTTAAGCCATTCTGAGTTTATTTTTGTATATGGTGTGAGGCAGTGTTCTAACTTCGTTGATTTATATGTGGCTGTCCAGCTTTCCCAGTATCACTTGCTGAAGAGACTTTCTTTTCTCCATTATGTATTCTTGCGTCCTTTGTCGAAGATTAATCGACTCTAGGTATGTGGGTTTATTTCTGGGCTCTCTGTTCTGTTCTATTGATCCAAATATCTGTTTTTGTGCCAATATCACACTATTTTGATTACTGTAGCTTTGTAGTATTGTCTGAAGTCTGGGCGGGTTATGCCTCCAGCTTTGTTTTTTTCCTCAGGATTTCCTTGGCAATTCTGGATCTTTTGTGGTTCCATATAAACTAGGATTATTTGTTCTAGTTCTGTGAAAAATGTCATGGGTAATTAGATAGGGATCACAATAAATCCATAGATTGCTTTGGGTGGTATGGCCATTTTAACAATATTAATTCTTCCAATCCAAGAGCATGGGATAGCTTTCCATTTCTTTGAATCATCTTTAGTTTCCTTTATTTTTTTTTATTTTATTTTTTTTGCGGTATGCGGGCCTCTCACTGTTGTGGCCTCTCCCGCTGCGGACCACAGGCTCCAGACGCGCAGGCTCATGGGCCATGGCTCATGGGCCCAGCCGCTCTGTGGCACATGGGATCTTCCCAGACCGGGGCACGAACCCATGTCCCCTGCATCGGCAGGCGGACCCTCAACCACTGCACCACCAGGGAAGCCCTAGTTTCCTTTATTAATGTTTTATAGTTCTCAACATATAAGACTTTCACCTCCTTGGTCAGGTTTATTCCCAGGTATTTTTTTTTTGGATGAAATTTTAAAAGGGATTCTTTTTTCACATTCTCTTTTTTTTTTTTTTTTAACATCTTTATTGGGGTATAATTGCTTTACAATGGTGTGTTAGTTTCTGCTTTATAACAAAGTGAATCAGTTATACATATACATATGTTCCCATATCTCTGCCCTCTTCCATCTCCCTCCCTCCCACCCTCCCTATCCCACCCCTCCAGGCGGTCACAAAGCACCGAGCTGATCTCCCTGTGCTATGCAGCTGCTTTCCACTAGCTATCTACCTTACGTTTGGTAGTGTATATATGTCCATGGCTCTTTCTTGTTTTGTCACAGCTCACCCTTCCCCCTCCCCATATCCTCAAGTCGATTCTCTAGTAGGTATGTGTCTTTATTCCTGTCTTATCCCTAGGTTCTTCATAACATTTTTTTTCTTAAATTCCATATATATATGTGTTAGCATACGGTATTGGTCTTTCTCATTCTGACTTACTTCACTCTGTATGACAGACTCTAGGTCCATCCACCTCATTACAAATAGCTCAATTTCGTTTCTTTTTATGGCTGAGTAATACTCCATTGTATATATGTGCCACATCTTCTTTATCCATTCATCCGATGATGGGCACTTAGGTTGTTTCCATCTCTGGGCTATTGTAAATAGAGCTGCAATGAACATTTTGGTACATGACTCTTTTTGAATTATGGTTTTCTCAGGGTATATGTCCAAGAGTGGGATTGCTGGGTCATATGGTAGTTCTATTTGTAGTTTTTTAAGGAACCTCCATACTGTTCTCCATAGTGGCTGTACCAATTCACATTCCCACAAGCAGTGCAAGACTGTTCCCTTTTCTCCACACCCTCTCCAGCATTTATTGTTTCTAGATTTTTTGCTGATGGTGTTAGGGAGTGATCTAATCTCATACTTTTACGTGTACCTGTCCTGTTTTCCCAGCACCACTTATTGAAGAGGCTGTCCTTTCTCCACTGTACATTCCTGCCTCCTTTATCAAAGATAAGGTGACCATATATGCGTGGGTTTATCTCTGGGCTTTCTATCCTGTTCTGTTGATCTATCTTTCTGTTTTTGTGCCAGTACCATACTGTCTTCATTACTGTAGCTTTGTAGTATAGTCTGAAGTCAGGGAGCCTGATTCCTCCAGCTCTGTTTTTCATTCTCAAGATTGCTTTGGCTATTCGGGGTCTTTTGTGTTTCCGTACAAATTGTGAAATTTTTTGTTCCACTTTTGTGAAAAATGCCAGTGGTAGTTTGATAGGGATTGCACTGAATCTGTAGACTGCTTTGGGTAGTAGAGTCATTTTCACAATGTTGATTCTTCCAATCCAAGAACATGGTATATCTCTCCATCTATTTGTATCATCTTTAATTTCTTTCATCGGTGTCTTATAATTTTCTGCATATAGGTCTTTTGTCTCCTTAAGTAGGTTTATTCCTAGATATTTTATTCTTTTTGTTGCAGTGGTAAATGGGAGTGTTTTCTTGATTTCACTTTCAGATTTTTCATCATTAGTGTATAGGAATGCCAGAGATTTCTGTGCATTAATTTTGTATCCTGCCACTTTACCAAATTCATTGATTAGCCCTAGTAGTTTTTGGTAGCATCTTTAGGATTCTCTATGTATAGTATCGTGTCATCTGCAAACAGTGACAGCTTTACTTCTTCTTTTCCGATTTGGATTGCTTTTATTTCCTTTTCTTTTCTGATTGCTGTGGCTAAAACTTCCAAAAATATGTTGAATAAGAGTGGTGAGAGTGCGCAACCTTGTCTTGTTCCTGATCTTAGTGGAAATGCTTTCAGTTTTTCACCATTGAGAATGATGTTGGCTGTGGGTTTGTCATATATGGCCTTTATTATGCTGAGGAAAGTTCCCTCTGTGCCTACTTTCTGCAGGGTTTTTATCATAAATGGGTGTTTAATTTTGTTGGAAGCTTTCTCTGCATCTATTGAGATGATCATATGGTTTTTCTCCTTCAGTTTGTTAATATGGTGTATCACATTGATTGATTTGCGTATATTGAAGAATCCTTGCATTCCTGGAATAAACCCCACTTGATCATGGTGTATGATCCTTTTAATGTGCTGTTGGATTCTGTTTGCTAGTATTTTGTTGAGGATTTTTGCATCTATGTTCATCAGTGATATTGGCCTGTAGTTTTCTTTCTTTGTGACATCCTTGTCTGGTTTTGGAATCAAGGTGATGGTGGCCTTATGGAATGAATTTGGGAGTGTTCCTCCCTCTGCTATATTTTGGAAGAGTTTGAGAAGGATAGGTGTTAGCTGTTCTCTACATGTTTGATAGAATTGGCCTGTGAAGCCATCTGGTCCTGGGCTTTTGTTTGTTGGAAGATTTTTAATCAGAGTTTCAGTTTCAGTGCTTGTGATTGGTCTGTTCATATTTTCTATTTCTTCCTGATTCAGTCTTGGCACGTTGTGCATTTCTAAGAATTTGTCCATTTCTTCCAGGTTGTCCATTTTATTGGCATAGAGTTGCTTGTAGTAATCTCTCATGATCTTTTGTATTTCTGCAGTGTCAGTTGTTACTTCTCCTTTTTCATTTCTAATTCTGTTGATTTGAGTCTTCTCCCTTTTTTTCTTGATGAGTCTGGCTAATGGTTTATCAATTTTGTTTATCTTGTCAAAGAACCAGCTTTTAGTTTTATTGATCTTTGCTATCGTTTCCTTCATTTCTTTTTCATTTATTTCTGATCTGATCTCTATGATTTCTTTCCTTCGCTAACTTTGGATTTTTTTTTTCTTCTTTCTCTAATTGCTTTAGGTGCAAGGTTAGGTTGTTTATTCGAGATGTTTCCTGTTTCTTAAGGTAGGATTGTATTGCTATAAACTTCCCTCTTAGAACTGCTTTTGCTGCATCCCATAGGTTTTGGGTCGTCGTGTCTCCATTGTCATTTGTTTCTAGGTATTTTTTGATTTCCTCTTTGATTTCTTCAGTGATCACTTCGTTATTAAGTAGTGTATTTTTTAGCCTTCATGTGTTTGTATTTTTTACAGATCTTTTCCTGTAATTGATATCTAGTCTCATAGTGTTGTGGTCAGAAAGGATACTTGATACATTTTCAATTTTCTTAAATTTACCAAGGCTTGATTTGTGACCCAAGATATGATCTATCCTGGAGAATGTTCCATGAGCACTTGAGAAAAATGTGTATTCTGTTGTTTTTGGATGGAGTTTCCTATAAATATCAATTAAGTCTATCTTGTTTAATGTATCATTTAAAGCTTGTGTTTCCTTATTTATTTTCATTTTGGATGATCTGTCTATTGGTGAAAGTGGGGTGTTAAAGTCCCCTACTATGAATGTGTTACTGTCGATTTTCCCTTTTATGGCTGTTAGTATTTGCCTTATGTATTGAGGTGCTCCTATGTTGGGTGCATAAATATTTATAATTGTTATATCTTCTTCTTGGATCGATCCCTTGATCATTATGTAGTGTCCTTCTTTGTCTCTTCTAATAGTCTTTATTTTAAAGTCTATTTTGTCTGATATGAGAATTGCTACTCCAGCTTTCTTTTGGTTTCCATTTGCATGGAATATCTTTTTCCATCCCCTTACTTTCAATCTGTATGTGTCTCTAGGTCTGAAGTGGGTCTCTTGTAGACAGCATATATATGGGTCTTGTTTTTGTATCCATTCAGCCAATCTGTGTCTTTTGATGGGAGCATTTAGTCCATTTACATTTAAGGTAATTATCGATATGTATGTTCCTATTCCCATTTTCTATATTGTTTTGGGTTCGTTATTGTAGGTCTTTTCCTTCTCTTGTGTTTCTTGCCTAGAGAAGTTCCTTTAGCATTTGTTGTAAAGCTGGTTTGGTGGTGCTGAATTCTCTCAGCTTTTTCTTGTCTGTAAAGGTTTTAATTTCTCCATCAAATCTGAATGAGATCCTTGCTGGGTAGAGTAATCTTGGTTGCAGGTTTTTCTCCTTCATCATTTTCAGTATGTCCTGCCACTCCCTTCTGCCTTGCAGAGTTTCTGCTGAGAGATCAGCTGTTAACCTTATGGGGATTCCCTTGTGTGTTATTTTTTGTTTTTCCCTTGCTGCTTTTAATATGCTTTCTTTGTATTTAATTTTTGACAGTTTGATTAATATGTGTCTTGTCATATTTCTCCTTGGATTTATCCTGTATGGGACTCTCTGTGCTTCCTGGACTTGATTAACTATTTCCTTTCCCATATTTGGGAAGTTTTCAACTATAATCTCTTCAAATATTTTCTCAGTCCCTTTCTTTTTCTCTTCTTCTTCTGGAACCCCTATAATTTGAATGTTGGTGTGTTTAATTTTGTCCCAGAGGTCTCTGAGACTGTCCTCGGTTCTTTTCATTCTCTTTTCTTTATTCTGCTCTGCAGTAGTTATTTCCACTATTTTATCTTCCAGGTCACTTATCTGTTCTTTTGCCTCAGTTATTCTGCTATTGATCCCATCTAGAGTATTTTTCATTTCTTTTATTGTGTTGTTCATCGTTGTTTGTTTCATCTTTAGTTCTTCTAGGTCCTTGTTAAATGTTTCTTGCATTTTCTCTATTCTATCTCCAAGATTTTGGATCATCTTTACTATCATTACTCTGAATTCTTTTTCAGGTAGACTGCCTGTTTCCTCTTCATTTGTTAGGTCTGGTGGGTTTTTATCTTGCTCCTTCATCTGCTATGTGTTTCTCTATCTTCTCATTTTGCTTATCTTACTGTGTTTGGGGTCTCCTTTTTTCAGGCTGCAGGTTCGTAGTTTCCGTTGTTTTTAGTGTCTGTCCCCAGTGGCTAAGGTTGGTTCAGTGGGTTGTGTAGGCTTCCTGGTGGAGGGGACTAGTGCCTGTGTTCTGGTGGATGAGGCTGGATCTTGTCTCTCTGGTGGGCAGGTCCACGTCTGGTGGTGTGTTTTGGGGTGTCTGTGGACTTATTATGATTTTAGGCAGCCTCTCTGCTAATGGGTGGGGTTGTGTTCCTGTTTTGCTGGTTGTTTGGCATAGGGTGTTCAGCACTGTAGCTTGCTGGTCGTTGAGTGAAGCTGGGTGCTGGCGTTGAGATGGAGATCTCTGGGAGATTTTCGCCATTTGATATTATGTGGAGCTGGGAGGTCTCTTGTTGCCCAGTGTCGTGAAGTTGGCTCTCCCACCTCAGAGGCACAGCACTGACTCCCGGCTGTAGCACCAACAGCCTGTAATCCACACGGCTCAGAATAAAAGGGAGAAAAAGTAGAAAGAATTAGTAGAAGTAGGAAGAAAGAAAGAAAGAAAGAAAGAAAGGGAGGAAGGGAGGAAGGAAAGAAGGAAGAAAATAAAGTAAAATAAAATAGTTATTAAAAGTAATTATTAAGAAAAAAATTAAAAAAAAAAAAAACGGACGGATAGAACCCTAGGACAAATGGTGGAAGCAAAGCTATACAGACAAAATCTCACACAGAAGCATACATATACACATACACATAAAAAGAGGAAAAGGGGAAAAGATCCTAAATCTTGCTCCCAAAGTCCACCTCCTCAATTTGGGATGATTCATTGTCTATTCATGTATTCCACAGATCTAGGGTACATCAAGTTGATTGTGGAACTTTAATCCGCTGCTTCTGAGGCTGCTGGGAGAGATTTCCCTTTCTCTTCTTTGTTCTCACAGCTGCCGGGTCTCAGCTTTGGATTTGGCCCCGCCTCTGTGTGTAGGTCGCCAGAGGGCGTCTGTTTTTCGCTCAGACAGCACGGGGTTAAAGGAGCTGCTGATTCGGGGGCTCTGGCTCACTCAGGCCGGGTGGAGGGATGGGCACGGAGTGTGGGGCGGGCCTGCGGCGGCAGAGGCCGGCATGACGTTGCACCAGCCTGAGGCGTGCCGTGCGTTCTCCCGGGGAAGTTGTCCCTGGATCCCGGGAACCTGGCAGTGGCGGGCTGCACAGCCTCCCTGGAAGGGAGGTGTGGATAGTGACCTGTGCTCGCACACAGGCCCCTTGGTGGTGGCAGCAGCAGCCTTAGCATCTCCTGCCCGTCTCTGGGGTCCGTGCTTTTAGCCGCAGCTCGCGGCCGTCTCTGGAGCTCCTTTAAGCAGCGCTCTTAATCCCCTCTCCTCGCGCACCAGGAAACAAAGAGGGAAGAAAAAGTCTCTTGCCTCTTCGGCAGCTCCAGACCTTTTGCCGGGACTCCCTCCCGGCCAGCCGTGGTGCACTAACGCCCTGCAGGCTGTGTTCACACCGCCAACCCCAGTCCTTTCCATGCGCTCCGACCGAAGCCCGAGCCTCAGCTCCCAGCCCCGCCCGCCCCGGCGGTGAGCAGACAAGCCTCTAGGGCTGGTGAGTGCTGGTCGGCACCCATCCTCTGTGCGGGAATCTCCCCGCTTTGCCCTCCGCACCCCTGTGGCTGCGCTCTCCTCCGCGGCTCCGAAGCTTCCCCCTCTGACACCTGCAGTCTCTGCCCGCGAAGGGGCTTCCTAGTGTGTGGAAACCTTTCCTCCTTCACAGCTCCCTCCCACTGGTGCAGGTCCCGTGCCTATTCTTTTGTCTCTGTTTTTTCTTTTTTTCTTTTGCCCTACCCAGGTACTTGGGGAGTTTCTTGCCTTTTGGGAGGTCTGAGGTCTTCTGCCAGCATTCAGTAGGTGTTCTGTAGGAGTTGTTCCACGTGTAGATGTATTTCTGGTGTATCTGTGGGGAGGAAGGTGATCTCCACGTCTTACTCTTCCGCCATCTTCCACCGGAGCTTTCACGTTCTCTTTCTGATACTTCATTGTTAGTGTAAAGAAATGCAACAGATTTCTGTATGTTAATCTTGTATTCTGCTACCTTGCTGAATTCGTTTATCAGTTCTAATAGTTTTGTGTGGAGCCTTTAGGGTTTTCTATGTAGAGTTACCATGTCATCTCCATGTTTTACCTCTTCCCTTCCAATTTGGATACCTTTTATTTCTTTTTCTTGTCTAATTGCTGTAGCTAGGACTTCCAATACTATGTTAAATAGAAGTGGTCAGAGTGGGCATCCTTGTCTTGTTCCAGATTTTAGCAGGAAGGCTTTCAGCTTTTCACTATTGAGTATCATGTTGGCTGTGGGTTTGTCATAAATAGTTTTTATTATGTTGAGATTTGTTCCCTGTGTAACCACTTTGGTGAGAGTTTTTACCATGAATGGATGTTGAATTTTATCAAATGCTTTTTCTGCATCTATTGAGATGATCATGTGGCTTTTGTCTTTTTTTTTGGTTGACATGGTGTATCACATTGATTTGTGTATATTGGGCCATCCTTGCGACCCTAGGATGAATCCAACTTTATCATGGTGCGTGATCACTTTTATGTGCTGTTGGATTCAGTTTGCTAATATTTTGTTGAGGATTTTTGCGTCTATTTTCATCAAAGAATTGTCCTGTAATTTTCTTTTTTGGTAGTGTCTTTGTCTGGTTTTGTATCAGGGTGATGGCGGCTTCATAAAATGACTTTGGGAGTGTTCCCTCCTCTTCAGTCTTCTGGAAGAGTTTGAGAAGGATCGATATAAGTTCTTCCTTGTATGTTTGGTAGAATTCCCCAGTGAAGCCGTACAGTCCTAGACTTTTGTTTGCAGGGAGTTTTTTAAATTACAGATTCTATTTCACTTCTGGTGGTTGGTATGTTCAATTTCTTCTTGATTCAGTTTTGACAGCCTATATGTTTCTAGAAACTTACCCATTTCTAGGTTGTCCAATTTGTTGGCATATAATTGTTCATAGTATTCTCTTACTTTTTTTTTTTTTTTTTTTGTATTTCTGCCGTATTGGTCGTTATTTCTCCTCTTATTTTGTTTATTTGGGTCATTTCTCTCGAAAAGCACGACTTTAAATAAAAATTCAGTGTTATCCTTCAATTTGAAGGTTATGGCTTAAATATTAATCAACTACCACACCTCAAATTGGCTACCTTTCTTCCAAGTTCTCTATTATTATGGAGCCATTTGTTCTCTACTTCCTCCCAGCGGTGACCTCCTGGTGATCTTTGATCTTTACGTTCCACATCCACATGCACCTGGTGGACTAGTTTGCTTGCCTCCTTCTCTGTGGCATTGTTCAGATGCATATGTTATTCTTCCTTCCTGTCCTCAAATACCCTGGCAAAGCCCTGGGTCATGCCTGCTGTTTATAAACTCCTTTCCTTGGAACGCCCGTCTTCTCCTGTCCCTCTCAAAGCATTCTTCCCTGCTTCAATCATGTTGCTCCAAGCTCCCAACCACACGGGCCCATCAATCTTCTGAACCATCTGCAGACTTCGGACAGCAGCCGCAGCTGCCCCATCTCAGGTATGGGACTCGTCTCTTCTTTGCCAGCGACTGTCTCTCAAACCTTCTCTCACTCTCATCTTTAGTCTTCTCCTCTGACTCTCTGTGCGTGGCATCCTCCCTTTTCCTGGTCACCTTTTAGCACCAGCTCTCCCTTTCACTCACAGATTGGGGTTTGACCTTTTAAAACGTTTGTTCTGATCGACTTCACAAACTTCTGGCTCATGTCATAATTCTGGAAGCATCCATTCCTGAAGCCCTCTCGTATAATTAGTGCGGTGGTCGGTAGCGTGGCTCTGGCATCAACTCCAACTGCATTTTAACCCTGGATGTGCACGACTGTGCTTTGTGCTTACCTACAGATTTGACTTTGTTCCTAATAGAAAGGTGGGGAAAGCAGGTGTTTGTTGAATTGAATTAAAGGAGAGTTATGGGCCCTCTCGGCTTTATTTATTACCTGGGGCTCTGGACACTGGTTCAGGACCTCCACCTTCACCTCACTGGCAGGGAATGGTCTTCGCTCAGAATAACCAAGTTCCCTGCTTCCACTGACACCAAATCCCCCTCAAGCGGGACATGGAGAAGGCACTTGATCCCGGAGGCATCTGCTCCTGCGGCTGACGTCATGCTCTGACAGAGCGCTGTCCTAGGGGCTCCATGTCCACATGTGGATCAGACATCAAACAGAAGTAGAGGAAAATAGCTCAGGAGCAAGCTGCCGGCTCTGACGAGGGGACTCAGCCACTCTCCAAATAGCGCCTCCGGAGCTGCCTGCATTCTTGAGACAATACATTTTCTTCCAGCGCACCCAGGAATAAACGCAGCTCTGTGTCCAGGCTGTGGGGATTAGTTCTCGCTGGGTGATGGCTGAAAGAACAAGGGCTCCTCCTTTTCCCATAAAGCTGGCTAATAATACACTGGTAAGTCATCTGTCCCCCAGCTGATCAGAGGAGGAATTCCGCACCAGCCGAGGGTCCAGTTAGCCCTGAAAGCTGCCTATTTAAGCACCAAGAGGTCTTCTTCTTTAAGATTTCTCTCTCTTTGGATGGAAATCTTTTTAACACACACACATATATATATGTCCCTTCTGCCTCCTCATATCGATAAAACAAATATCCAATATGATCTACTCAATGTCATCAATATAACCAGTCGTACTGTGTGTAACACATGGAAACCTTCAGACAGGGAAGAAAACTTCAAATCTACAATGTGCTATAAACACAGCACTGGGCAGGGCGTGCCTGACATTTTAATATCCTATCAAATGCACATAACTAGTCTGTGAGGCAGCTGTATCATCCCCATTTTACAGATGAGAAAACAGAGGCTCAGAGAAGTTAGGCACAATGCCTGCCATCACACAGTAAATGAGAGGGCAAGCGGTGGGATTCACACCCAGGCCCGTCTGACTCCAAAGCTCCACAGCCCGCAGCTGCTGCTGCACGTGCAGTTCTTCCCTCCTACAGATAATTTTCCAGACGGCCGTACTTTTTGATTCCTGGTATCTAGTTTTAAAACTTTTCTCTGTGGCAGTTATTGTTGTCCTTTCTGTCCTCTGGAGAGTGGAGCTCTCTGCCTAACCCTGACCCTCCTTCTCTGGCCTTGGGCAAGCTTCCTACCCCTCCTGCCTTCCAGCTCCTCCTATGCAAAAGCAGGCTGACCAGCAAACAACCTCTGAGATCCCCCAGCTGAACACTTTATACCTGCAGGAGGAAGAAGCGTGATGGAAAGAAGGACGACAGGCTGCGTGATTTGGAAAAGCTGGGGTGGAAGGCCGTCGGCACTTCAGAGCTGGGGCTGGGCTCAGTAATGTGACCTGGGGCTGTTTTACAGCGAACTCAGGGAAGACCTGTATGGAAAACATCCTTTCGGCTTCCTGGAGGTGGGTATGGATATGGTTATACAGAGAGACAGGTAAACTGGTGACAAAAGGCAAAGAGCAAACTGAGCCTTTTCCCGTTGCCCACAGAGCCCCTCCTAGCCGTAACTCTAGGTGTTTAAGAAGGAGCCGCCAGCACCTCTCCCTGTCCCGTGGCCACCCTGCTACGTCACTGCCCAAGGTGTGGTCAGGGCCCCTCGCACTGTCCCTCAGCCCCGTGGGGCTTGCTAACCCTCTGCTCCCACAGGTGACATGCACCTGCCCTGACCAGGCCTCCAAGGAGATGCCTGGCCAATGGCACAGAGACTTGGACTGAGGTCACTGGGCAGGCAGGACAGGACCTCAGGCAGACCGCTCCCCTTCAGAGCACGGATGCACCCTTTAGGAGGGTCGGGCTCTCTTCTTGGATGGGGAGGGGCTCTAGGGACGGGGGTTTCAGTCCCAGCTGGAGCAAGGAGGTGGCCTGGGGGGGTGTGACAGGCAGCAAGCCCACAGCAGGCTGCTGGGGCAAGCAAGCGGGCTCCGTACTTCCTGACTCCCCCGCTGGTGGCCACTCACCTTTCTGGCCTTCACAGAGCAGGCATTTCGTAAATGTGCGCTTTGATCTAAAGTCCCCTAAATGTCAAAACGATTGAGTCACCGTTTATCCTACAAACCATTAAGGGTAAAGGCTGCATCTTCCGTTTCTTGTGTACCTTCTTGAAGCGCTCTGCATTGGGGCCAGCATACAGTGGATGCTTAATTAATGTCCCTGCACCTTGGGGACCACAGTCCTGCTCCCCCTGCCCTACCCACACCTCTTCGAGTGGCCTCCGTATCCACGCCTGGTGTGGGTGCGTTGGGAGGGGCAGCTTTTATTCTCAAGTGGGAACTGCTGACACTCTTTAAAATTAATGACCAATTAACGAGGGTGCCTGCTGGCCACCCTCCCAAAGATTTGTCAGGAAAAATAGGGAAAAAACAAACAGACATAAAGTAGAAGGGGAAGAAGCTTCATTCTTCTCCGGAAGCTTCATTTTTCCAACCCTGACTTAGAAACAACCAGACTTGTTAGACAGCCCCCCCCCAGTCACCCCCCGTTTCTCTGCAGGCCATGCCTTCTCCCTACCCCCCACCCAGGCCAGCAGCTGGTCTTTCCTAATCCATAGTATATCTCAATAACAACAGGTCCTTAAAGCAGCTGTTGCTGTGGATACTGTCTGGCCGGGTAGCTCCCCCATCATTAATTTACTTGTTGGTGGCACTTAAGAAAGGATTCAGTTAATAATGATACTAATGAGATAGAAAGTTACACAGTGAAAGGAGGAGGAGGAAGAGGATCGTTGTTGTTGTTGTTTCTGGCTGAGTTTTACAATCACACCACCCTGTGTTGTGACAAAAGTCTTGCTCAAAACTCCAAGAGGATTTTAATAGTTTTGTCCTTGGCTTCCTCCCTTTTCCCACAGGACAAGATTTCTAAGTACCTGCTGCCCAGGGCTGCACACTGATGTCTGAGCCCGTGGCGCCCGCAGGATGGAGTTAGGCAGGAGCCCCAGCGAGGCTGTCCCATCACACTGAGTGAGGACACCCCGAGCCCAAGTTCAAAGGAAGGCATTTCAAACCTCCAGCTTTCCCCAATGGGAAAATGGTTGTGGATCCCGCTCATTTCTATATATACCTCTCCCTTGGCAACGACAAAAAAAAAAGTGAGGAAGGAGCTGGTCCTCAGCTTGTGGTGTCGGTCATTCTCTTTCCAAATATAGAGAAGGAATGAGCGGTGGCGTTAGCGGGGGGTATAAAAGTCCGCGGGCAGCAGCCCCTCTGTAGCTGCTCTGTGGGTGGAGGAGAGTCGCAGCGCCCCTCGCTGGCTCTTTTCCGAGTGCGGCTTGGAGGACGCCACCTGGTGCGGGCCTGTCTGGCTTTGGTAAGGTTAGTTAGAGGCGGAGCTGGGCCTCGGGCCCAAAGGCCCACCCCGCTGCCTGCAGCACCGTCCTCCGGCCCGCTCTCCCCTCGACGCTCCGTGGGCCACGGCCTGCCCTTCGCCTCTCCGATCTGTGCAGAGGCCAGTGGGGTCGCCGCCTACCCTGCCCTCACCTTCCCCACCTGCGCTGCATGCCTGGCGGGTGTCCGTCGGCCAATCTGAGATTTCTCCCTGTTCACCGAAGACAGGGGGCCTGATCCCGGCTTGGAACCACTGGCCTTTTTAACAGGGATTCTGTCCTTCCTGCCCAGTTCTGAATGGGAGGCACTGCAGACTGAGGAGAGTGCCGTGCTGGGCTGGTAGGAGCCAGGTTTGGGGCGGTTGGGGGCTTTTCCTACCTTCGTGGCTCACCTGTGGGTCACGTCCCATCTGCTCCTCCAGCTTGTCTCTGGGGTAAGACTCTTTCTAAGTTATTAGTCCTTTATCCTTATTTGGTTAGTTCATCAGGACCCGATTCAGAACCGACCCAGACACTCCCGTGTCCTGAGCTTGCTTTCTGCGTATTTATTGCAGGTCTGATTTCCCACGACTGCTGTTGTCCGCTGATCTCCCGTGGGTGTGACCCTCAGGTGAGGAAGCCGGTCGGGTCCCTTGGCTCAGAGGTCTCTAGGCTACCAGTTCCTCCCACCTCCGATGGCCTGGAGGGTGAGAGCCCTGTAGAGCTTAGACCAGGACAGGTTAGGCTGGAGCGGAGTGGAGAGGAGGCAGCACCTGGGGAGATGCTCTGAGTAGATGCTGATGTCAGATGCTGCTTCTGTTCTCAAAACAGAACCGAAGAAAGCAAAAGCCGGTTTCCTCCTGTGAGGAGGTAGCCACCTTGAGCCAGAAAAGTCCCCAAATTCCTCAGCTATTTGCCACTTAGCGCACTCTCTTTGAAGAATGGCGTTTATTTCTGATGGTGTTTATTTTTAAATCTTCCCTCAGCAACACCTGGGTTTTTGCAGAAGAGGAAAGTGAGTCCCGAGAACTGCACCCGCCTCTAGGGTCCCTTCGCCCGTCCGAGCCCCGGCTAATGGGGGAGCTTGGATTGCATACGCTCCGTGCCCTTTGCACAAAGTAGCTGCTCAATAAATATGTGTGCATTTGATTTTCCTGGGGGTCGATGGAGGGCAGCCTTGCTCCCGGGGCTCCGCCTTGAAGGGCTCCCTCCGGGGCAGGGCTGAAGCCTGGGGGCAGCAGGGCTCACCTGGTGGGTTCGCCTTCCAGCCGACACCATGAGCAGCGGCACTGAAATGGAAGTGTTCGGCATAGCCGCTCCCTTCCTCCGGAAGTCAGAAAAGGAGAGGATCGAGGCTCAGAACCAGCCTTTTGATGCCAAAACCTACTGCTTTGTGGTCGACTCAAAGGAAGAATATGCCAAGGGGAAAATTAAGAGTACCCAGGATGGGAAGGTCACGGTGGAAACCGAAGACAACAGGGTAAGCCCCGTCCACACCCTCTGCAGGCCGGCCAGGCCTCTGTCTGCTCCCCATGGCTGCCCAGTCTGTGCATCCGGTCCATACCCAGCCATCTCCAGACGTGGCTCTGGCACCGGAACGCCTTACCTGGCATCACCGCCTTAGCGTCCCAGGTGTCCTCGGAGGAAGCAGAGTGAACACTGGCCTCAGGTTGCACGGTGGGAGAACCACCTGGTTCTGGTTTGGCCAAAACAATCCATGTTCGGGTGCTTTTGTTAATGTTCGTGTCACTCTAGGTCAGAGGGGACCAGCCCTGTGCATCCCAGGGGTGTGGAGTTGGGAGTCCAACAGTAGGAGGACCTCTGTTAGAACACTCTCCTTTGGTAGCCTAGGTTTCCCCCTAATTCTTCTAGCAATAGCCATCTAACTAAGGAAGTAAGGAAAGCGAGTAAAGGATCCTGGTGGACCACAAGCTCGATGTGACATAGCAGCCTTCCCATATCATGAAGGCAATGAGCAGTGTAGCCCACTACATTCTGGCCCAGGTACTGTGGGCATGCTGGGAGGAATTCTGGACTTCACTACTCTCTGGAATCTAGAGCAGAAGAATCTGGAAATGTTCTAAGAAAAGTTAAAAAAAAGAAAAAAAAAAAAAGGCAGGGGGGTGGTATCCAAAAGAGAAGTGTAAAGGAAATAGCGTCATTGGGTTGGATGTGAAGGAAAAAGGCACTGAAATTGTCCTGTGATGCTTGCAAGCACTGGAGCTCCAGAGGGCAGCTCTCAGTACATTTCAGATGATGGAGTTAAGAACGGGCTTATGAAGCCACAGGGAAACACGGAAGGTAGACCTGATGAATGACAATCTAAGATGTCTAGACCCTCACAGGAAGGGCTGATGGCATGGATGGTTTAAGTGGATCTCTACTTAAAGGCAGGTTATCCACTGCCTTGCCCAGAGGCGGGGTGGGGAAAATGACCATCTTCAAAGGAGGTCTCAGGAAGGAGGTGAGGGCAGAGCAGGGGAGAGGAAGCTGAGCTCCATGCCCACTATGCCAGGGTCCTCCAGCCCCGCTGGGCACTGGGGCAGGGGGCTTCTCTCGAGGGGAGCACAAAGGCGCCCGCCAGTGCCTGGAACCACCACTCTGCCTCGTGGTTCCTTCTCCTGGCTTGTAACACTCCCGCCCCAGAAAGGGAGCGGGGCTGGTTCTCTTTCACAAGCAAGGGCCAGAGCGGGTGAACGGGCAAGATGCAGGGTGGGGGCTTGACAGCTGCTTCCAGAGAGCTCAGAATGCCGGCTAACTCTGGGCACCGGCCTGCTGACCCAAGGCCACCAGCCTCCTCTTCGGTACCTGCCTCAGGAACACCAGTGGACCTGCCGTGTTCCCTGAGTAGACAGCAGAAACCCATGAGCTGCTGGAGCTGGGTTTCGGCCCAGCCGGCATCACGGAGCTGAGAGGTTCCTGCTGGCACCCGCGCCTGCGTCATCCCCGCACCCACCCACAGAGACCCTCTTCTCATTTCTGGCATCCTTCCCTCACCTCAGGCCCATCGGAGATGGAAAAAAACAAAAGCCCAAGTAACAGAAACAAATCCCATTCCGTCACCACCACTGCAAGCCGCCCCCAGCCCTGTCTCCCTCCCTGTCAAACGGGCGTTTTCTCCAGCACCTGCTTCTTCTGATCTGGGCGTGGGAGACAGATAGCTGCAGGGGCAAAACACACAGAGAAGCCCAGGTGTGCACTGTACCCCGTCCCTTTCAGACCCTGGTGGTGAAGCCAGAGGACGTGTACGCGATGAACCCGCCCAAGTTCGACCGGATCGAGGACATGGCCATGCTGACGCACCTGAATGAACCGGCCGTGCTGTACAACCTCAAGGACCGCTACACCTCCTGGATGATCTACGTCAGTGCCCGCGTTTGCTGGGTTCCCGGGACCTCTGACGGGGTGGGGTGGGGCTGAGCTGCTTGTGGTGGGATGGGCTCTGGAAGGACTGGTGCTGACTGAGCTGCTCAGCAAAAGAGGGGGAATGAAAAGAAGAAAGGGCGACAAGAGTGATGCAGGATGAGAAGGTGAGAGATGAACGGGGCAGGAGGAGAGCAGCTGGAAGGAGGGGCGGGGGTCCTGGCACCGGCACCCACCAGCGGCGGGAGGTCCGTTACAACCCTTTTGAGTCTCAGCTGCCTCATCTATAAAGAGAAGTATCTTGCCTCCTTTACAAGTTTCTCGTAAAGAAAAGTGAAATAACAAAAAGAAGGTTTTATGTGTACAGGCACACACCCACGTATACATACATATATATTTTTTACGCTCCCCCAGACCTACTCGGGCCTCTTCTGTGTCACTGTCAACCCTTACAAGTGGCTGCCGGTGTACAACCCCGAGGTGGTGGAGGGCTACCGGGGCAAAAAGCGCCAGGAGGCCCCGCCCCACATCTTCTCCATCTCTGACAATGCGTATCAGTTCATGCTCACAGGTAGGTTTCCAAGGAGGAAGCCTGGAGGCGGGGGGAGGGCTCAGGGAAGCTGCCATGCGATCCTGCACCCGCCCCGTCCAGTGTGCAGCCTCCATACAAAGGACAGGAGGGTGGAGGTGCTTAAAAAAGACGAAAGAGGCCACATATTTTAGGGGCTTGCAGGCCCTGGTGAGAAGTTTGGATTTAGTGCAAGCATGGGTTACCTCATACGAAACTGACATTTCTGTGGGCCCAAAGCAAAGACTGACAATTTCATATGGTTCAGCATAATACAGAGAGAAGCCCGTGGCTGGTTGTAAGCGGGGGCTTAACCTCTCTGGGCCTCATTCTCAAAGAGGAGTCTCTTCAAGCTCCCACCTAGGACTAAACAGGATGGTGGTGGGAAACTGAACCGTGCAGTGAACTCTGACTGCTGGAGACATGGCGGAAAACTGGGAAGCTCTTTTTATTACAATTTTTTTTCTTGGACTATAGTTGATTTACAGTGTTGTGTTAGTTTCTGGTGTACAGCAAAGTGATTCAGTTATATATATATATATATATTCTTTTTCAGATTCCTTTCCACTATGGTTTATTATAGGATACTGAATATAGCTCCCTGTGCTATACAGTAGGACCTTGTTGTTTATTTTATATACAGTCGTTTGCATCTGCTAATCCCAAACTCCTAATTTATCCCTCCCCCACCCCCTTTCCCCTTTGGTAACCATAGGTTTGTTTTCTACCTATGTGAGTCTGTTTCTGTTTTGTACATAAGTTCATTTGTATCACATAATCACACATAGGTGATATCATATGGCATTTGTCTTTCTCTGTCTGACTTCTCACTTAGTATGATAATCTCTAGGTCCATCCGTGTTGCTGCAAATTACACTACTTCATTCTTTCGTATGGCTGAGAAGTATTCCAGAGTGTGTGTGTGTATATATACACACACACACACCACCCACACACCTTCTTTATCCATTCCTCTGTCAATGGACATTTAGGTTGAGGAAGCTCTTCTTATATTGCTATCAACTCTATTTTATCTTTCCCTTTGGCAGATCGTGAAAACCAGTCTATTCTGATTACGTAAGTATCCAAGGTGTAGAGTGTTTTCATAGCTGTGGCCCTTTGTCCCCAGTGCAGAAGGGGAAGATGCCACTTGCTCTGTTTTGTTAATGAGAAAGTACCGAGAACGAAGTCTGTGATGCAAAGATGTGGGGCTGGGCATTGGGGAGAGACGGGCAGAAAGGCCTGTGAGGCCTCAGGAAGCTGGAGCTCCCCATCCAGCCCGCTCAGCCGTGCCGGTCTCCCCCGGGGCCCCTGCCTCTCCGAGTGGTCTCACATTTGCTGGGAGGTGTGTGTCTGCTTTGGCTCGGGTGACATCTTAGGGGGCCAATTTACACTCACGGAACTTGTTTCTCTGTCTCTCTCTCTTTCGACTGCTCTGAATAGTGGAGAATCCGGGGCAGGAAAGACTGTGAACACCAAAAGGGTCATCCAGTACTTTGCAACAATTGCAGCGACTGGAGACCTCGCCAAGAAGAAGGACTCCAAAATGAGGGTATGGAGAGGAGAAAGGCTTGTTCTGCTTCCACTGCCAACCTTTGTCTTAACTTCAGAACGAGGGGGCACGGGGAGGCGACACCCCACCTCCACAAGGAAGGGAGAGCAGGCCAGGATTTAAAGTCTTGCAGGACAGCCAGTTCTCCTAGACGACCCAGCATGTGGTTGATGTTACAGGACCAGATCCTGTGATTGCCTAGAAAACAAGCTTCTAAGGCTCCACTAAGAAAAGTCAGTTTGGGAGCAGCTCACATACACCAGAACCACACATACCAATTGGAGAGAACTGTAGTGTCTACTTGCCTTTCAAAACGAATATATTATAACAGTATGAAATGAACACCGATGACCTAGCTACCTGGAGAATCAAGGAGCTGAAGGGCTAAGTGAGGAGGTTTAGGTCAAGACACCCAGCTTGAGCCAAATCTAAGAATGGCAAGCGTGAGGCGTGCTGATGGTTTGGCTGGGCCCCAGGTTGGAAAGCAGGGCAGGGAGGGTCTGGCGACCTGGGGCTGCAGGAGCGAAGGCAGCAGGCGCCGCGGAGCTCACTGTCGCGTGCGGCTCTTCCTGCCCCGACCCCCTGCTCCAGGGGACTCTGGAAGACCAGATCATCAGCGCCAACCCGCTGCTGGAGGCCTTCGGGAACGCCAAGACCGTGAGGAACGACAACTCGTCCCGCTTTGTGAGTTTGCACCAGCTCAAGCTGGGAGCTCCTCTGAGGCCCGCAAGTAGGCGAGGGCCCTGCTTCCAGGAGGCTGCAGTCCTGGGGGTGGACCGCGAAAGAAGGAAACCGATCAACAAGACAGTCTGGGACAAGGATTCCTTGGTAGACAGTGCAGTAAAGAGGGCGTGTGGTAGTGTAACTGTGAGCCAGGTCTCCTTTAGACAGGGCTGGCAGGGAAGCCCTCTTGGTGGGGGGGCTGGCCTGTGAACCCCAAGATCCACAGGATGAGGACAGGGGACTGGCGGGGTCAAGGGACCTCAGAGGGTCCGAGGGGCTGCAGCGAGGCAGGCAGCATGAGGGGAGGTGGGGAGGGGTGGTAGGGAGGGACCTGGAGCCTCGGAGTCTGTAGGCCGGGAGAAGGGGTTTGGGTTTCATTCAGGAAGCTACTGAGGGATCCTTTAAGAGGGAAGTGATATGGTGTGATTTGCATCTTGAACACAATCTCTCTTACTTTGTTGACCGTCTTGGGGGTGGGAGGGTAGGGGAGTGGCATTTGGAGGCAGTGTGGAACAAGGGGATGGAGAAGGGAGACACAGCCAACCGGAAAGAGGAGAGGGAGAGGAGGACATGCTTCACTTCAAATTACTGGGGAATAAGGTTCCCGTTCACATTACCCAGGAGGTGGGTAGGAACACCTGGAGTCACGGTACACCTGGTCTCCCTTCCCCCACAGGGCAAGTTCATCCGAATCCATTTTGGTACCACGGGCAAGCTGGCCTCTGCAGATATTGAAACGTGTAAGTAGATCCCTGGGATCAGATGATGTCTCGGGACATCAGGGGAGCAGTTTGGAAAACAGTCGTGTGTTTGTGTTCCTAGATCTGCTGGAAAAATCGAGAGTAACCTTCCAGCTGAAGGCTGAGAGGAGCTACCACATCTTCTACCAGATTCTTTCCAACAAGAAGCCCGAGCTCATAGGTGAGGACGTCCCCAGAGGGGTTGGTCTGAGGCATTTCGGCTTTTGGGTGAGTGGACCAAAGAGAGTTGTGTGTATGCACTGGTGACTCGGCAGCCACCAGAGGAAGCTTGCTTTAGAAATGGGATGCGGCTGTTTTGACGGTGACATGCCAATTTGAAAAACGCAATCCAATGGACAGTAAAAGGCTGAGGCACAATTGGTTTATTCAGCTCTGGTTTATAGAAACTGGCCGAATGACCAAGCATGTAGTGGTCCTCTAGCGCCCCCTTGTGTTCTGGCACAGAAACCAACATTTCACCAAATGCTGTGAGGCCAACGCAAAATCAGATGAACCACCAGCTGGTGGATGTCCACCCTGCCCTTTGTCCCGCACCTAACAGGGGCCTCGTGCCCTTCTTTGCTCCCTGGCTGTGTCTGCTCAGCCTTCTGGGCCCAAGCCTGGAAATAGGCTGCAGCTTTTCAACAGGTTTTGGAAAAGACTGTGATTCTACCAAATGATCTGTGCTTCCCTCCCTGTGGCTCTGTCCTGGCCCACACTCGGCCAGTTTTCCCGATTAACCTTTCCCAACCGACATGGATCTGCGCCCTTTGCACGCAAAGCAAGAGAATTTCAATATTCTCTCTGTGGCTCTTACCCTACATGGCCTGGGCGGGCTGCAGAGTCTGCCCTGGACTTTATATTCTGCCACAGCCTGAGTATCGAGAGACTGTTTAAGAGATTTCTAACTACCCTCAGCCTGGGCCCCAGCAGCAAAAGTCTCAGCTGAGGACGCAGAAGCTGAAAGCCCCTAGTGGATGTTTTCTTTGCATCCATGTGACCTCCTCTAAATGGTCATCATTGCAGAGCTGCTGCTTATTACAACCAACCCTTATGACTACCCGTTCATCAGCCAGGGTGAGATCCTGGTGGGCAGCATTGACGATGCGGAGGAGCTGCTGGCTACGGATGTAAGCAGACGGGGGGGGGAGGGGTGGGCGCGGGGCTGCTCCTCCATCACTGGGGTCAACCGGCTGACGTGCTGTCCTCCGATGCCAGAGCGCCATTGACATCCTGGGCTTCACCCCAGAGGAGAAGTGTGGACTCTACAAGCTGACAGGCGCCGTGATGCACTACGGGAACATGAAGTTCAAGCAGAAGCAGCGGGAGGAGCAGGCAGAGCCAGACGGCACTGAAGGTACCACGTCACCGCGGCGACCGCGCGGCAGGGCCAGGGGGCGTCCAGCTGAGGTCGCTCGGGGCCTTTTTTTTTGCCGTACGCGGGCCTCTCACTGTTGTGGCCTCTCCCGTTGTGGAGCACAGGCTCCGAACGCACAGGCCCAGCCACTCCGCGGCATGTGGGATCTTCCTGGACCGGGGCATGAACCCGAGTCCCCTGCATCGGCAGGCGGACTCTCAACCACTGCACCACCAGGGAAGCCCCTCAGGGCCTCTTTTGAAAGCGCTTACTCCTCCTCCTGCCTAGAGAGGCGAACCTCTTCAGGGCTCAGATGCCTACAGGCACGGTTACTGCCCTGTCTGCTGAATCACTAGAATGGTCCTGCCTCAGATACAGTAAGGAGTGACCAGGGTTTTCTGGAACCCAGTGCCGCCTTTTCATAAAATCTATCATATTCTCTGAGTGACTCAGCTCCCACCGGCCACAGGTAAGCAGTTTAGAGACACGGAATGTAAACACATGAAGATGGGCTGAGCCGAGCGTGGAAACATCCGGATGACTTTCAGAGTGGCTCTTCCGCTTTGCCAAGCATCAGGGGTTTCCCTTGTAATCAGCCTTCTTTTCCTGCCAGTGGCTGACAAGACAGCCTATCTGATGGGCCTGAACTCTTCGGACCTCCTGAAAGCTTTGTGCTTCCCCAGAGTGAAAGTTGGGAACGAGTATGTTACCAAGGGCCAGACTGTGGACCAGGTAAGTGGCTGCCGCAGGCTGGGAAAGGACGCGGCACCCGACGGCCGCTGCCTCCAGACTCACCGGCTGGCCCCTCCGCACAGGTGCACCATGCCGTGAACGCCCTCTCCAAGTCCGTCTACGAGAAGCTGTTCCTGTGGATGGTCACCCGCATCAACCAGCAGCTGGACACCAAACTGCCCAGACAGCACTTCATTGGCGTCCTGGACATCGCGGGCTTTGAGATCTTTGAGGTTTGTGTTATACTCGTTTGGCTTTGTGCTGGGGGCTGGTTTTCGTGATCCTATAGGCAAGATGTCAAGGCAGCCCACACGTCATCCAGCATCACATCTTGGAGGAAAACGAGATGGAGGGTGGATCAGGTAGAAGAGAATGTGGAAGGGTTTGTATTATTTTAAGAGGGAGGAAGGCTTGTGTCAAGTGGAATTTTAAAGACATCCTCAAACGGATAAAAGAAAACAAAAAATCAAATGCAATTACTGACAATAGGGAGAGCCAGAAACAGAGAAGAAGTTGACAATAAGCCAACCATGCGATGTTTTACATAAATATCCTACTGGCTCTGGGTTAGAAGCACGTAGCCATTCATCGAAGCGTATGTTTGGTGTCTGCCAGGTATAAGACTTGCAGGTGAAAAAAAGATGAGCTTGTAGTTTGTAGAGGACAACGAGAAGTACGTAAGGCACACAGAAGACCAACTACAGATAAGGCAGGCCGTGGCCAGCGCCCAGGAGAGGCCCAGACCGTGGACTCAGGAGAAGCATCTTCCAGCTGGAAATCAGAGAAGACTCCAAGGACGTGTGGTCTCCGCTGAGCCCAAGAGTGTGCCCATTCCTGAAAGCATAAATGAGCTGGCGAGAGCCCGAGACCATGAGGAGGAAGGCTGATGTGTGTTTGGTTTTGAAAGAAGTCTAACTTTTCATGTGAACCTTATGTTTTGGTGTTAGTACAACAGCCTGGAGCAGCTGTGCATCAACTTCACCAACGAGAAGCTGCAGCAGTTCTTCAACCACCACATGTTCGTGCTGGAGCAGGAGGAGTACAAGAAGGAGGGCATCGAGTGGGAGTTCATCGACTTCGGGATGGACCTGGCCGCCTGCATTGAGCTCATCGAGAAGGTACCTGCTGTGTGCACTCAGCAGCCGCCCCTCGCCGACCTGCTGCTTGACACTGCAGCTCATACCCGCCCCGTATGCACTCTGCCTTGGTCCAGCCGATGGGCATCTTCTCCATCCTGGAAGAGGAGTGCATGTTCCCCAAGGCCACAGACACCTCCTTCAAGAACAAGCTGTATGACCAGCACCTGGGCAAGTCCAGCAACTTCCAGAAGCCCAAGGCGGTCAAGGGCAGGGCCGAGGCCCACTTCTCGCTGATCCACTATGCGGGCACCGTGGACTACAGTGTCTCGGGCTGGCTGGAGAAGAACAAGGACCCCCTGAACGAGACGGTGGTCGGCCTGTACCAGAAGTCCTCCAACAGGCTCCTGGCACACCTCTACGCCACCTTCGCCACAGCAGACGGTAACAGACTCCGCGGGGTGCCTTGGACCCGCACTTTTTCACTCCACCAGCCCACGGGGCTGGAGCAGCTCTGCAGGTCTGCTAGCAGCACACGCCGTCTTTTCTTTCTTTCAGCTGATGGTGGGAAGAAGAAAGCTGCCAAGAAAAAGGGCTCTTCCTTCCAGACCGTCTCTGCCCTCTTCAGGGTAAGAAAGATACAGATTTATTTGCTTGTACTTGGTTTAAGTCATCTCAAAACGAGCAACGCAGAGATGCTAAACTTGACTCACTCAAGAACAGTGATGTGGTCTTAATCTGGTTACTGTCACTTAGGGAGGGTGAGTGGCAGTATGATGATATACAGATGAGGTCTAATAAATGGAGGACCAGAACTGAACTATCACTTTAAACGGCATCAGCTGCGTGTGCCGGCCGGCCTGGGAGGCGAGTCCTCAGTACAGACTTTCCGACTTGCCTGAAGGACACAGGCAGTAGCATGTCCTGTGCCCAGTGGAGCTGGATACTCCTCTTGAGTTGATTTCAGAGGCATTTTGTACTTGGTTAGTCTCTGGTGGTTCACTGTGAAGCAAAAGTCTGTTTTATCAGTTATTCGCCTACACTTCTAGCCAAAAGATTATTAAAAGAGAAAGTTAAATAATACCTTTATTCCTTAGAATTTATGATAAATTTAAAATACATACCTTACTTTTTTGTTACGATATATCTCCGTGTCTGTAAAAGCCTATAGTAGGCTATCAAATTTAATCTTTTTCTTTTAGGAAAACCTGAACAAGCTGATGTCAAATTTAAGAACAACCCACCCTCACTTTGTGCGCTGTATAATTCCCAACGAAACCAAAACCCCAGGTAAGACACCCGCTGGCTCTGAAGGTGGCACTCAGGTTTTAGGAGGTTCTGTGTGAAGCTGACGTTTGTTGCTTCTCTTCTCAGGGGCCATGGAGCACAGCCTTGTCCTGCACCAGCTGCGCTGTAATGGTGTCCTGGAAGGAATCCGCATCTGCAGGAAGGGGTTCCCAAACAGGATTCTCTATGGGGATTTTAAACAAAGGTGTGTGATAAAAATGTTCTATTTGCTTCTTGAGAAGATGTGTAAATGCTGGAACTTGAGAGGGAGGAATAGTAGTATGAAAAGACCCGTTTCAAAAGAACAGCTATGGACTCCACGTAGCCAAGGTGTACAGTTTTCTCCCACATTTTCTCAGGAGCTTATCTGATATACAACACGTCAGAAAAACACCTGGCCTAAGAGTCAGTAGGCCTAGATTCTAGGCCACTATCTGGCCTGTGACCAAGAGCAAGCTTCCCTCTCTCTCTGGACCTTGGCCTTCTTGCCTCTTGGAAGAGAGGCCTGAACTGGTTTCCAAAGTTCACGTCTTTGCTAATGGTCTACGATGTTTCTGTGTCCACAACGGCAGATACCGAGTGCTGAATGCCAGCGCCATCCCTGAGGGGCAGTTCATCGACAGCAAGAAGGCGTGTGAAAAGCTGCTGGCATCCATCGACATTGATCACACTCAGTACAAGTTTGGACACACCAAGGTACTGCATCAGCTCTGACAGATGTTGGCGGGTGGTCCCCGTTAGACTTCTCCGGAAAACTGACTCAAGTCATCCTTCTCCCCTCAAGGTGTTCTTCAAGGCTGGCTTGCTGGGAACCCTGGAGGAAATGCGGGATGACCGCCTGGCCAAGCTGATCACCCGGACGCAAGCTGTGTGCAGAGGGTTCCTCATGCGTGTGGAATTCCAGAAGATGGTGCAGAGAAGGTCGAGCGGGGTCTGTGCTCAGACCTGAGCTCTTCGGGAGAAGTGGGGAGTCTCTCTTAGAAAAACACTGATGTTTTGTTTTTTAGGGAGTCCATCTTCTGCATCCAGTACAACATCCGAGCCTTCATGAACGTCAAGCACTGGCCCTGGATGAAACTCTTCTTCAAGATCAAGCCCCTCCTCAAGAGCGCAGAAACCGAGAAGGAGATGGCCACCATGAAGGAAGAGTTCCAGAAAACCAAAGATGAACTCGCCAAGTCAGAGGCCAAAAGGAAGGAACTGGAGGAAAAAATGGTGACTCTCTTGAAAGAGAAAAATGAGCTGCAGCTCCAAGTACAAGCTGTAGGTGTTTAGGAATTTTTTTAAAACGTTCCTTCTAGATTTATTTAAGAAAATGACTTTTGGTGGGAGTTTTGCTTTTTAGTTGCGATGCTTCGTAAAGGACTTCATATATAACAAAATACTGGAATGTCACAAATCTTATCTTTTAACCATTAAAGGAAATGATATATTTTTTTCTTTTTTTAAGGAAAGTGAAAACTTGTTGGATGCAGAGGAAAGATGTGATCAACTGATCAAAGCCAAGTTCCAGCTGGAGGCAAAGATCAAGGAGGTGACTGAGAGAGCTGAGGATGAGGAAGAGATCAATGCTGAGCTGACGGCCAAGAAGAGGAAACTGGAGGACGAATGTTCAGAACTGAAGAAAGACATAGATGACCTTGAGCTGACACTGGCCAAGGTTGAGAAGGAGAAACATGCCACAGAGAACAAGGTGGTACACTCTCTGTGGGCCCTTCCAGCTTGATGTGGTCAATGCAAACCCGACTTGATCTCTTCTTATAATTGCCTGTGGCTTCTTCTTAGGTTAAAAACCTTACTGAGGAACTCGCTGGTTTGGATGAAACCATTGCAAAGTTAACCAGGGAGAAGAAAGCCCTCCAAGAGGCCCACCAGCAGACCCTGGATGACCTCCAGGCTGAAGAAGACAAAGTCAATTCCTTGAGCAAAATCAAGAGTAAACTGGAACAGCAGGTGGATGACGTGAGTAAAGGATGCTAGTCGGGAGGCCTGGGCCTCAGGGTGGGAAGAGCCCCCGAGAACCCTCTGGTGCAAAGCATTTGTTCTCAAAAGGAAATGGTGCCTTTTGCAGCTGGAAAGCTCCCTAGAACAAGAAAAGAAGCTTCGTGTAGACCTGGAAAGGAACAAAAGGAAGCTTGAGGGAGACCTGAAGCTTGCCCACGAGTCCATATTGGATCTGGAGAATGACAAGCAACAGCTGGATGAAAGGCTCAAGAAGTGCGCCCTGAAACCACCGAGTTCAGCTTTCCAATTCCCGGGTTTTTGGTCTTCACACGTTCTGCATTTCCCTTCACAGGAAGGATTTCGAGTACAGTCAGCTGCAAAGCAAAGTGGAAGATGAGCAGACTCTGGGCCTGCAGTTTCAGAAGAAAATCAAAGAGCTACAGGTAGGAGGCGTTTGGGACTTTTCTTTCACACGTGGTCACGTACAGTGGGTGGGGGGTGTCTATTGCACGTCATTAGAGCAAAGCGGGCAGGACCGTGGGTCTCCTTTCTGCTAGGCTGACACAGTAGTGATGAACAGTTTTTCCGTAACTGTTGACAAAGCACATAACTGAAGTATTTGAAGTCCACGTGCAGTTGGAATGGACTATATCCTGGGTGGCCGCTGCAGGGGTAATGCCTGTGTCGAGGCAGGAAAAACTCGTGTCAGAGGAAATTTGCAGCATTGGTATCGTTCGGGGAGCAGTCCGAGAGCGGTTTGTCTAATGGGAGGGGAAACTAGCCTGGTGTTGACACTGGAAGTCAGGAGTGTCGTGGGGCGGCCTGCCCTCACAGGCCCGCATCGAGGAGCTGGAGGAGGAGATCGAGGCAGAGCGGGCCTCCCGTGCCAAAGCTGAGAAGCAGCGCTCGGACCTCTCCCGGGAGCTGGAGGAGATCAGCGAGCGGCTGGAGGAGGCGGGCGGCGTCACATCCACCCAGATAGAGCTCAACAAGAAGCGGGAGGCCGAGTTCCTGAAGCTGCGCCGGGACCTGGAGGAGGCCACCCTGCAGCACGAGGCCATGGCGGCCACGCTGAGGAAGAAGCACGCGGACAGTGTGGCCGAGCTGGGGGAGCAGATTGACAACCTGCAGAGGGTCAAGCAGAAGCTGGAGAAGGAGAAGAGTGAGTTCAAGCTGGAGCTCGACGACCTCGGCAGCAACGTGGAGAGTGTGTCCAAGTCCAAGGTGCGGGGTGGGGGGCGCCTCATCCTCAGGTGAGGGGGACCCTGCGTCCTTCCCACCTGATCGCTGACTCAGCTTCCTCCCCCTTCTCAACCCTGCAGGCGAATCTGGAGAAAATGTGCCGCACTCTGGAGGATCAGTTAAGCGAGGCCAGGGGCAAGAACGAGGAATGTCAGAGGAGCCTGAGTGAACTGACCGCACAGAAGGCACGTCTGCAGACGGAGGCCGGTGAGCGCCGGGAAACGGCGGGGGCGGTGCCTCCTGGACACCCACAGAGGGCAACTGGTCAGAACGAAAGGCAGGGTTTGTTTGGGGGAGGATTTCTAGGGAAGCAGATTTTCAGGAGAGAGGCAATCAGAATAACCCACGAAAGCGCCATTTAGAATGTCCCAAAGGAGGAGAGCACTGAAAGTTCAGTAAGAAGGAGAGAGACGTGGACTGGAATGAGGAGGGACCCAAAACACCACCTGCTTCAAGCGCTTTCAAAATTAATGTAACCCTGCCTCAAAAAGACCCTAGAGGGCAGAGGTGGGACTAGGAACCAAGTCCCATGGCTTTGCTACTTCTCGCTGCACATTAATGCAGATTCGTTGTCTGCAATGGAGCATTTTAAACAGTAAAGAAAGAACCACGGCCAATTTGTATAGGCTCTTGGTGTGTGATAAAAATACAGGGGAACATTATCCGGGACTTCCACCTAGAAAACGTGGCTCCCCCAGCCCATCATCACAGGTGAACCAGTCCTTTGTAGCAGCTCGACCGAGACAGTGACAAAAAGAAGGTCAGGGGCCACTTCTACCATGATCTTGGGAGTTCACCCCTGGAGTCCAAAGGCCTCTCCCCCACCTTCTTTTTCTCCTGCCTCTACGTAAGCATATAAACCAGAACCACCGTAGCCACCCAAAAATCCAGCTTCAAACTACTGAAGCTAGAAGTCCTAAGGAACGCAGCGAAGAGATGCAGTATTTCCCCCAGTGATAAATCAGCAAGCTGCTGGAAGCGCCAGCCACTGAAAGGTCTGATGGGAGTGTTTAGGTGGTGAGGTTTTGGTTTACAATTCTTCTTAAGTTTTATGGACAAAAGTTACTCCACGCTTCTGGAATTTTACAACAGTATCTTACCAGGGTGTGCTTTCAGTTTCCTCTTCACGGACACATCCCTTCACCCCCAAGAAAGGACCACACCTTGTAATTTACTCTCTCCCCAGATCTCAGCACAGTGCCTTACATACAGTAGGAACCTGGTGAGTGAGTGAATGAAGTGAAAATATTTCCCTTCTGGACGCAGGTGAGCTGAGTCGTCAACTGGAAGAAAAGGAGAGCATAGTATCGCAGCTTTCCAGAAGCAAGCAAGCATTTACCCAGCAAGTAGAAGAGCTCAAGAGGCAGTTGGAGGAAGAGAGCAAGGTACGTCCGCAGAGGGAGTGCTCCCCGACCTAGCCTTCCAGTACCACCTGCAGAAACAAAAGGCAGCTCTACTCATAGGTGATGACAGCGGGAGCACACTTGGATTGCATCACGCACACGGCACTAAAATGGTCATCCACTGGGGCCTCTCCTCTGTCCTGACTTTTGCAGGCCAAGAGCGCCCTGGCCCACGCCCTGCAGTCCTCCCGCCACGACTGTGACCTGCTGCGGGAACAGTATGAGGAGGAGCAGGAAGCCAAGGCTGAGATGCAGAGGGCGCTGTCCAAGGCCAACAGTGAGGTGGCCCAGTGGAGGACCAAATACGAGACGGACGCCATCCAGCGCACGGAGGAGCTGGAGGAGGCCAAGTACACAACCCTATCTGTCTTCAGAAGAAATAGAACTCCTAGATGATCAAGTGACAGAAGGCACCGACTTTAGAACTACTCGCGAGTGAATTTGTTACGATGTTTCCCCACCTTCTATGTCTTTTAAGGCAGTTCTGTGCCAGTAGAGGGAGCCGGTGTTAGCACATTTCATTGAGACAAACGACTTTGACCTTGGTTAGAGAAAAGGCAGGTTATTGGTCACTGGTTTTTAGCAGACAGGAAGTTCTCCTGGGCTTATGAAAGGAAATCGGCGTTTGAATCACATAAATTAGTGATTCCAACTTAGTGAATAGTGATGTTCAGGAGGATTGAAACTTAAAGCATCTGCTTCTCTTTCACATTCTTCAAGGAAAAAGCTCGCTCAGCGCCTTCAGGATTCCGAGGAGCAGGTTGAGGCGGTGAACGCTAAGTGCGCTTCCCTGGAGAAGACCAGGCAGAGGCTGCAAGCAGAGGTGGAGGACCTGATGGGCGATGTGGACAGAGCCAACTCCCTGGCTGCCGCTCTGGACAAGAAGCAGAGGAACTTTGACAAGGTGTGGGGTGAGCTCCATGCCGGCTGAGCACCGTGACACAGGGGTACCTGGTGGTACCTGACTGCCCCAGTAGCAGTGTGACCTCAGGCAAGCCCCTGAAACAGAACGGAAGTGGGATGCGGGGGGGGGGGGGGTCCCTTTCAAACACTGTCAGTGGAAACAAGCCACCGCCTCCAGTGCTGTCCAGTCCCGAGCGTTTTTGTACCCCCACACGGCTGGTCTGTCTGGGGGGCTGATGTGGGAATCCAACTCGGGTCCCACTGCGAGGCTTTGTGACAGCGTCCCCTTCAGTATGACAGGTAAGGTTGCTTTGAAACAAAGTTTTAATGAAATACTTAGAAGTACAGGGCCGTTTTCATATTGGGAAAGGGCAGTTCGGCCCAGCTAATTCCTTCTCAAAGGATCCACTTGCTTTTCATCGAGGGCAGTTGTTACTGACCAGTGACTGATCTGGAAATCTTGGTTAGCCAGCAGTCAGGAACAAGGGGCTAGGCAAGCAACATGGCAGAGGCGGCCCCAGCTCCCAGACTGCTCCCCCTCGCGGGCGTACTTAGATAGAAACTAGCCGAGAGGCGCTCGTCAACAGAGGTGCCGCCTTCCTCCCCGGTGCTGCAGGTGCTCGCTGAATGGAAAACCAAGTGTGAGGAGAGCCAGGCAGAGCTGGAGGCATCTCTGAAGGAATCCCGCTCCCTGAGTACTGAGCTCTTCAAACTGAAAAATGCCTATGAAGAAGCCTTAGATCAACTTGAAACTGTGAAACGGGAAAATAAGAATTTAGAGCGTAAGCAATTTGTCTGAAATCCTGCTTCATGCTATTGCCAGAGCGTGGGGCTGGAGGTCCGTGACTGCAGGACCCAAACCCCTACACGAGAATCCGTTACTGCACACACAGGGAGTGTTCAGATCCGAGGGGTTGTTTCTGAGTCTCTCTATATACAGTATCTTATCTCTAGGAAACAGCATCCTTAGAACTATGATAAACTAGTTAAAAGCATTCGGTTGGTGCTTACTCTGCCTGGAAAACTGCACGGAGAACGTTCCGAGGCAACCAAACCTCTTTCTTTGCAGAGGAGATAGCCGATCTCACAGAACAAATTGCCGAAAACGGTAAAACCATCTATGAACTGGAGAAATCAAGAAAGCAGATCGAGCTGGAAAAGGCTGATATCCAGCTGGCCCTCGAGGAAGCAGAGGTGAGCAGAACGCCGGCGAGGCACTGGCCTGGAACAGAGACTATGATGGTGGGGCTCCAGCTTGGGAGGCCAGGCGGCCCCGATCTGGGTCTGTAAAGTCACAGTCCTAACGCCGGCCCCTTTCCTATCAACTTGCATGGACTAATACCTGTGAATACCTGTGAATTATCTTGAACTTACTGGAGAAAATCATTATGTTAAAATAGGTCTAAAAATGAGATTTTACAAAAATCTTAGATGAATTCAAAATATCTATAAAGTGCCTTAAGCGCCTAAGAAATGTGATGATTTAAATGTTATTGTTTGATAGTATAATAAAAACAAAGTGCAATGAAACATCTTATTTCTGCACTGAAGGTAAATTAGGGATTTTTTAAAAAAGAGTTTTGAATATTGCAGAGTTAAAATTACAAACATTCTATTGAAGGTTTTTTTGCCCCAAAGAGTAGCGTAGCAGGCTCTCTCCCATCACTGGTACCATTTCTGTCTTGTTCTTGTTCTTCAAAGGCCGCTCTTGAGCATGAAGAGGCCAAGATCCTCCGAATCCAGCTGGAACTCTCACAAGTGAAATCAGAAATCGATAGAAAGGTGGCCGAGAAAGACGAAGAGATCGAGCAGCTGAAGAGGAACTACCAGAGAGCAGTAGAGACGATGCAGAGCGCCCTGGACGCCGAGGTGCGGAGCCGGAACGAGGCCATCAGGATCAAGAAGAAGATGGAGGGGGACCTGAACGAAATCGAGATCCAGCTGAGCCACGCCAACCGCCAGGCCGCAGAGACCCTCAAACACCTCCGGAGCGTCCAGGGGCAGCTGAAGGTTTGCGCACTCCCGGTGGGAAACCTCTCCCATTCTCAGACACGCCAGCTGTCACCTGGGTTCATGGTCCTCAGGCCTCAACTTCAGCCGGACGTTTCTGTTACTGTCTGGCCAGGATACCCAGCTCCACCTGGATGATGCTCTCCAGGGCCAGGAGGACCTGAAGGAGCAGCTGGCGATCGTGGAGCGCAGAGCCAACCTGCTGCAGGCCGAGATCGAGGAGCTGCGGGCCACCCTGGAGCAGACGGAGAGGAGCAGGAAGACAGCGGAGCAGGAGCTCCTGGACACCAGCGAGCGCGTCCAGCTCCTGCACACCCAGGTGGGGGAGGGGAGGGGGCGGGGCGGGGCCCCTGCGCTCGGGCGCGCCTGGCTAAACCCCCTCCTCCCGTCCCAGAACACCAGTCTCATCCACACCAAGAAGAAGCTGGAGACAGACCTCCTGCAGCTCCAGAGCGAGGTGGAGGATGCCAGCAGGGACGCGAGGAGCGCTGAAGAGAAAGCAAAGAAGGCCATCACGGACGTGAGGCTCCTCCCTGCCCTGCGTGGCTGCCAGGATTGCATTTCATCCAAGCCCCATTCCTCTCCAACCCATTAGACAGGGTGGGGCCTTCCCAGGGCACATGTGGTGTGAGTTCTGCTCCAGAAGCGCTCCCCACCTCCCCGGACAGTCAGCATGTCTCCTCCCGCACGTTTAAATAGTGGACATGAGAAATAAGGGAGTGTGGATAAAAAAAGACCAGAAGGAATTATATTCCTTTCTTATGCCCTTGGAGAGGTATGCTCTTCTTTCCTTCAACGTATGACTGATTCCGAATATAAAAATGAGACCCTCAGACGGCAGGATCCCACCAAATGTCACCTTACAGGAAGCTGGCTTCCCTCCCACCGGCACCCAGCCTTCCTGCTCCAGAGGCCTTGGTTCTGGGCTCGTGGCCCCCACAGCGCCACCTGCTGCTCGATGGAGGGCACAACCTCGTGACGATTCCTCCCTGCTTGCTCAGGCACCCCCAGTTCCCTAGAGGCCTTCCCTTAGCCCCATTACCCCACACCTGTGATGCTAGGTTATGAACTCAGAATTCTCTAAGTCACGGGTTGGTGATAATGGTGATAAGGAAAGAAGGAATCTCCTTGGAGCTAGGGAGGTCCCAAGGAGGCCAGTTTAAGAAAGGGAAGAAACTATTTCCCATCCAGCCCTTGAAGGTTTCACTTCTTAGTTTATGCTACATGCCTGGTGCAGCTCTTCTCAGATCCCATGGTGGAACAGTGGGCTCAGTCATCCCGTTACCTATTGTCCTTTGTCATCAGCATGGCTCTGGTCCTCCGGGTACCCAGATTTCAACAGCTCCAAGCACTTGACCTTGGTCTGCATCTGAGTGGGATGATGTGCTTTTCAGGCGGCCATGATGGCTGAGGAGCTGAAGAAGGAGCAGGACACCAGCGCCCACCTGGAGCGGATGAAGAAGAACCTGGAGCAGACGGTGAAGGACCTGCAGCACCGCCTGGACGAGGCTGAGCAGCTGGCCCTGAAGGGCGGGAAGAAGCAGATCCAGAAGCTGGAGGCGCGGGTACTTGCAGGACAGGCCCCAGCCTACACAGAGCTTTCTGGCCTCTCCCGTTCGTACTCCAGCCCCAGACTAATTTACACACGTTCCCCCAGATCCGAGAGCTGGAGTTTGAGCTTGAAGGGGAGCAGAAGAAGAACACCGAGTCTGTCAAGGGCCTGAGGAAGTATGAGCGGCGGGTCAAGGAGTTAACTTACCAGGCAAGTGGAAAGAAACCCCACGGGCATTTCCTCTGTGAAGTGCGAACACCATCCCGGGTCCTCTCTCCAGAAAACAGGGAGAAATCCTTTAGCCCCAGAGAGAACTGGGACCTCTTGCATCCCTGCCGGCCCCTGGCTAAGTCTGTCCCATGTTCTCTCTTTCAGTGCGAAGAGGACAGGAAGAACGTGGTGAGATTACAGGATCTGGTGGACAAACTTCAAGTGAAGGTCAAGTCCTACAAGAGGCAGGCCGAGGAGGCTGTAAGTCCGCAGGACCCCAGCACAGCGCCTGGCCTGTTTCCCCCTGCGAGCCCCAGAGAGGCGCTCGCTGATCGTACCCGCCCCGGCTCTTTGCTTTTAGGATGAACAAGCCAACGCTCATCTCACCAAGTTCCGGAAAGCTCAGCATGAGCTGGAGGAGGCTGAAGAACGGGCCGATATTGCCGAATCTCAAGTCAATAAGCTCCGCGCGAAGACCAGAGACTTCACCTCCAGCCGAGTAGGTGGCCCTGCGGCACTGGGTGGGGAGGGCGATGCAGCGGGAGGTGCGGCCCCCCCCGGGGAGGAACGCGCCGTGATGGACGGGACCTTGGAGAACCTTCGACTTTAGAACTGGTCAGTCTCGGGCTCAGGAAAGGAAAGGATTTGCTTAAAGCCACGTAGCTGGCGTAGAGCCCGGCTAAACCCCGGTCTGTGAGTCCCAGTAGAACACCGTCCTGAAAAGCAGCGAGCGGTTCCTGCGTGGGCTCGGGCGCCCTCTGCCGGCCGCCCGCCGTCTCTGCGCCCACTGTAGGTGTAGGTTCCTAGATCCCTGGGCTATTCTGAGGACCAGGCTCTCAGGCTGTGGGGTGACTGCCGCCACGTCTGCACTCGTGTATCCGCCTGCGATCCAAGGAATATCCCGTGTCCCGCTGAAACAGACAAGCAAGCAACCCCAGATGCTCGCTGGGAGGGGGCGTGGCCGGAAATGCGGCTCTGCCATCTGACAGAACTCAAGATGCCCACTTTCTCCCCAGATGGTGGTCCATGAGAGCGAAGAGTGAGTGATCCTACGCTGGAACAGGACAGAAAATATGCGAAATATGTATTTTCATGGTTCCTGACCCTTAATTTCCATGTGATTGCTTTTCACATGCAATAAATTTTGCTTTGTTTTCAATTTGGGGCTGTGTCATTGTATTTGTTTTCTCTTCCCGGTGTGGAAATGATTCGTTGGTGGTATTTATGCCCAATGTTGAAATCTCGGTATGCAGATGACTCAATAAAGTCATTTGGCCTATTTTCAGGTGCATGTATGTGGGGACAGGGAGAGACTGCTTTTGGTTTAAATTTGAGATTAGGGCAGAAATAAAAAGTACTCCTAGGTTAACCACTGCTTTGGTGGGAGGAGGGGGAGATTGTCCAAAGAGTCATCTCCCAACTATGACAAGGGGGACACACGAAGGTTTGGTTCAGGAAAGCCCCGTCTCAAGTTGAATAGGGTTTTAAGGCAGAGGCCAGAGTCCCCCTACATCTTCTCAGAGAACTACCCTGGAATCTAACAAAAGTTTGTCAGGCAGCTCCACACAGTGCCGTGCTAACTAACTACTAGGAATACACAAATGAGTAAAACAGCATCTGGTCCCTCCAGGAACTCGCGGTAAATCTACCACTGAGGTGCTGGGAGAGCTGGACAGCTACATGTAAAAGAGTGAGATTAGAACACTCCCTAACACCATACACACAAATAATAAAATAAACGGATTACAGACCTAAATGTAAGGCCAGACACTATAAAACTCTTAGAGGAAAACATAGGCAGAACACTCCATGACCTAAATCACAGCAAGATGCTTTTTGACCCACCTCCTAGAGAAACAGAAATAAAAACAAAATAAACAAATGGGACCTAATGAAACTTCAAAGCTTTTGCACAACAAAGGAAACCATAAGCAAGACGAAAAGACAACCCTCAGAATGGGAAAAAAATATTTGCAAATGAAGCAACTGACAAAGGATTAATCTCCAAAATATACAAGCAGCTCATGCAGCTCAGTATTAAAAAAAAAAAACCCGGGCTCCCCTGGTGGCACAGTGGTTGAGAGTCCGCCTGCCGATGCAGGGGACGCGGGTTCGTGCCCTGGTCCGGGAAGATCCCACATGCCGCAGAGCGGCTGGGCCCGCGCGTCCGGAGCCTGTGCTCCGCAACGGGAGAGGCCACAACAGTGAGAGTCCCGTGTATCGCAAAAAACAAAACAAAACAAAAAAACAACCCAATCCAAAAATGGGCAGAAGCTCTAAAGAGACGTTTCTCCAAAGAAGATATACAGATTGCCAACAAACACATGAAAGGATGCTCAACATCACTAATCATTAGAGAAATGCAAATCAAAACTACGATGAGGTATCACCTCACACCAGTTAGAATGGCCATCATCAAAAAATCTACAAACAATAAATGCTGGAGAGGGTGTGGAGAAAAGGGAACCTTCTTGCACTGTTGGTGGGAGTGTAAATTCATACAGCCACTACGGAGAACAGTATGGAGGTTCCTTAAAAAACTAAAAACTACCATATGACCTAGCAATCCCACTACTGGGCATATACCCTAAGAAAACCATAATTCAAAAAGAGTCACATACCACAATGTTCATTGCAGCTCTATTTACAATAGCCAGGACATGGAAGCAACCTAAGTGTCCATCGACAGATGAATGGATAAAGAAGATGTGGCACATATATACAATGGAATATTACTCAGCCATGAAAAGAAACGAAATTGAGTTATTTGTAGTCAGGTGGATGGACCTAGAGTCTGTCATAGAGAGTGAAGTAAGTCAGAAAGAGAAAAACAAATACCATATGCTAACACATATATATGGAATGTAAAAAAACAAAACAAAACAAAAAACGGTTCTGAAGAACCTAGGGGCAGGACAGGAATAAACATGCAGAAGTAGAGAATGGACTTGAGGACACGGGGAGGGAGCAGGGTAATCTGGGACGAAGTGAGAGAGTGGCATGGGCATATATATACACGACGAAATGTAAAATAGCTAGTGGGAAGCAGCCGCATAGCACAGGGAGATCAGCTCGGTGCTTTGTGACCACCTAGAGGGGTGGCATAGGGAGGGTGGGAGGGAGATGCAAGAGGGAGGGGATATGGGGATATATGTATATGTACAACTGATTCACTTTGTTATACAGCAGAAACTAACACACTATTGTAAAGCAATTATACTCCAATTATAAAGATGTTAAAAAAATTTTTTAAAAAACTACTGAGTTCTTGGCTCAGTCTCCACTGTTTCAAAGCCACGCAACAGAAAATCTCACCCTTTATCCAGGGTAAAACTGTCTTTAGCATAAGGGAAAATACAGCAGGAAGTCAGAAAACTACCTGGACGACCTACTACCGGAAACAGCATCTTCAAAGGTAGAATCATTTGTTCGTCGTTATCAGAAATAGTTGTCAAGTTCCCTTCTTTATCTGATTCTAGGTGATTAGATGACCCAGCTTGACTCAGGAGGAGTTCAAGGCCTAGGGGAGTTCAGCACCTCCTGGGATTTGTCATTCTATAGGAAGAAGGTCACTACGGATGTCAGATTTGGCCTATCAGTGATTTCAGATAATTTTACCTCAAACACCACATCCCTTTGATGTGCTTTCAATGCTTTCTGGCAACAATGTGACTAGAAAGTGGCGTGGCCTCCTGGTGGTGGCTGTTACTGAGAGGAAATCACAGCAATGAGAACAGGCCTGGTCCCGACCCTGGCCTGAGGCTGGGCCCAAAGGGCTGCAGTTGCTCAGAGCCTCTCAGTCTGTACAAGGACAGCTATAAGCTGCCTTCTGGGGAAAGTGGGGAATAGAAAAAGAAAATGAAGCTTCTCATTACAGAGGTATTCAAACTGGTAGATGAAGAATGAAAATGAAAGACCTGGTATGTCACCACTGTAATATGAATTATGAACCCCTGATGAATTATGGCTACTAGCGTCACAAAAATAAGACAACCGGATGTGACACGCCTCCTGACAGAAGTATATACACCACCGCCCAGGAAGAATTCCTGCCAGCAATCTAACAGGGGTCTGATCAAGACCCTAAATGTGTCCACCAACTTACAGGAAAAGCAGAAACAGACCAAGATACAACCAATAAACTCCAGGATACGAGGAACTCAACTGAACACAACATCTAGTTTTTTCAATACATAAATGGCAAGGAGAAATACATTAAAGAAATGGAAGGGGGACACTATAGATTAAAGGAGACTTAGACCTACCCCCCAAACTGCTCTGCCTGGACCTTGTTAGGACACACACATGCATATCCCATCTGGTAAAATTCGAATACTGACGGGATATTCGACGATGATATGGGATTATTGTTCATTTTCAAGGTAATATTGTGATTATGATTTCTAAAATAGTCCTTATCTTTAAAAAATACATAATAAAATACAGGTAAGAGGGACTTCCCTGGTGGCGCAATGGTTAAGACTCCGAGCTCCCAATGCGGGGGCCCAGGGTTCAATCCCTGCTCAGGGAACTAGATCCCACATGCATGCCACAACTAAGGAACCCACCTGCCACAACTAATGAGCCCAAGTGCCGCAACTAAGGAGCTGGTGCTGCCTGCAACTAAGGAACCCGCTTCCCACAACTAAGGAGCTTGCGTGCTGCAACTAAGACCCGGCGCAACCAAATAAATAAATATAAAAAAAAAAATACAGGTAAGAAAGGAAGAAAGAAAGAAAAAAAGAAGGCAGGTAAGCAGGAATGGCCACCTTTGCAGTGAACTTGTTTCACAGAATTTCAGACAAAGGATTGAAAAAAAGAGGTCCCTGATGCATTTTATGCAGAACTGGGCTACAAACCTGAAAACCTCTGAGACTGTAGGACCTGACACGTCCACACACTGGCAAAGTGCAGTATTTCCCATGAAGGAGAAGATGAGGAGATGGGTTCTGGAAGCGATCCATAACTATCTCTTTTAGGCTCTGATTTTGTGAAGGATAAAATGGAAAAATTCATTTTCTGTGAGTTCATATTGTGACCAACTGTGCCAGTGTTCATTTATTCCATGAAGCAAAGGATGCCTGTGACTATAGAAAATATAAGCCCTGTTACTGTGGAGAGAAAGCACGAATCTCATTCCAAATAAGGCCCTGCCTTATTTAATCTATAGACACACGTGGGAGCAGGTGTGTCTGGGAACGGAGAGGAGGAGGGTGGACTCAGGCCCTGTCCCTGAACTCCTTCCCCGGGCTCTCAGCACTGCATATTGACTCAGTGATGACAAGACAGGACTATCGTCCCGCCCCTGCTTTACAGATGAAGAAACGGAACCACAGAGTAGCTTGCTCGAGGTCAAGATGGCAGAGCTGGGATTCTCTCTAGATCCCAAGACTGCTTTACACTACAAAGTGCCGCCTACCTGAGCAGCTGGGAAACAGATGCAAGAAATATAATAGCTTGAGGAGGTGGGCTCAGGGGTGAGGGTCCATCAGAACTGGATGGATAAACTCACAGTGTAATGTTTTTCCTTTTGACTGTTAGACTATTTCCGTTAACTTCCTCCAGGCCTCCACTATAGCCCTTCTCTCGACCACCAACCCAGCCCACCCCGTCTTCGGACAGTCTCCCCTCAGACAGACCAAGTTCAGTAGGAACTTGGGTGACTTAGCTCATTTGCAGTATCTCCTGGTCCTTTTGCACATGAATCCCAAAACAGGATGGCAAAAAAGGGTGAAGGTGCCCCCTTCCGGATAAGTTCTCTGGGTGGAATCCCACGACCTCCAGATTAAGGGCCAGTTCAAGTTACTTTTCCTTTTTCTAAATAGACTCACTTTTCTCTTCTATTGTATTTTTCCTGGTAGTTGGACATAGAATTTACTTTTTCCCCTGTAATTCTTACACTATCCAGAAAACTCTTCCTGGATTCTTTAGCCTCGAATCTCTTGGCAGTAGATTTCTATTTTTTATTACTTTTATAACTTTTTAATTATACAAAAAATATGTGCTCAACACAGGATTTAAAAAACATATCTGTCAACTCTAAAGAGACCGCGGGCTAGGACTCCTTTATTTGGAAGTGATGAGATCTTGATTTACGATTTGCAGAGGGCCCCCTTCTTAACAACATGCAAGGGATTCAGCTTCTAATAAGAGCAACGTGTCCTCATGGGGAGCAACTGGCTGCAGCCTGCAGCCTCCTCCTGCTGGGGAGGGCAGCCTTCCCTTCCTCCACGCCTGGTCCCCGCGACAGCTGAGCGCTTTAATAAAGCAAAGTGTGCCTGGGAATGTGGGCTGAGGAAGCTGCCCAGAACACAGAGGCCTATTTCCACCCCTCCCAATAATCCCACTGCTAAAAACATCTGAGGCTGAGAGGTCCCGAGGCTGCTTGTTGGGGCTGAGCCGTGATCCGGTTACACTGAGCAAGGCCGAGACATTCCGGAGGCCCCTGTGCCCACAGGTGCAGCAGCTGCGGCCCAGGAGGGCACCGATTATTTTTAGCTAAGATGTTTCATGCTTTCCACGGCAGTGAGCGGCAAGAAGCCTGGGCATTTGGTGGCCTTCTCCACGTTCTGTCAACTTAGAGGCGGTCCTGAGGAGCCCTGAGGAGGTCCAGGGAGCAGATGAGAGTCACCCTTAGGCCACCTTCGTCAGAACCTGACACCAGCTTGTGGAGAGAAGGAGCATCTCAGATAAAGAAAATGGACCATTGTCATCAGCAGAGGGTTACTCAGTGACCCAGAGATACACAAATAAATGAGATGGAACCTTGAACCGCAAGGACCGTCAAGGAAATATAAGTATTCAAATAATGATGATGGAAAACAAATCAAAACCAAACACAGAGGCACGGGAGACTGAGGAAGGTGAGCGGGTGACATGCTTTTATAATCAGAAACCAAAAGAAAGTCAATCCCCTTAGCAGTGAGTACAGTGTTCTGTACACAGCAGGTGCTCAACGCATGTGCTGAACTGAATTCCTAGTAAGAAGGGAAAAGAGGTGGGGCTCTGTGTGCCTGGGAAAAACCAGTTCTTCTGATTTTCTGCTTCTCCTGTCACTAATAAAGACAATAATAACCCAGAAGCTGGTCTTTACCAATCTGTCAGCAATCCTGACCATACACTTGAATTTCTTGGTTTCCTGAAACGACGGTTGTGGGCACGGCTATCTGTAGCTCACACTGGCTCAGAAGCCTGGAGAAAGAGTCAAGTACCCCCAAGGAGGCCCAGGGGGGCGAGGTGCTGCCGTGTGAAGACCGTGCCCAGTGTGGAGCCGGCATCGCCCCACGGTTTGCCGCCACCCGTCTCAGGTCTGTGGTCTCACACACTGACTCATTCACCTGTCGTTTACCAGCTGCCTACTACGTGCCCAGGAACAGGAAAGGGGCAGACAGAAGTCTCCAAGAAAGCCAGACCACGAAAAGGGAGAGAGGCCTCCTGCTCTGAGGTCCCAAGTCTGGCGGCACGAACATTTCCAAATACGGCGCAGCCTCAGCGCGGGGCGGGAGTAGCATCGCGGCAGCTGCACCTATTTTGGGCCTGGGGGGGTCTCTGTCCCCTGGGCAACAGGTGTGGAGACATGAGGAAGAAGGCATTTATGTGGGCTTATTTTCGGGGCTTCCTGGCCTCATGCCCAGCGGTCAGAGCCAGCCTTTCACATAAAGGTCCGCAGCTAGAAACCCAACACCTCCTTCTGTCTCCCTAGGGGCCCACTGGCCTGTCTCCCCTCCACCCCCAGGCTGGCTTGAGACGCCCACCAAGTGGAGTCAAGTCAGGGAGGCAGAGAGAAGTCGGACCCTTCTCGCCAGCCACCCCAGTGGACACGTCCCGGTGCCCAGCGGTGGGGATGAGGGAGAACATGCCTGGGGCTGGACACCATTTAGGCTCTGTTCTAAAAGGTGCTCTCCAGGTCATTCCCACAGCAGCCCAGAGGCAGTGAAGGTGGGGTGGTCCCTTTTGGAAAGGAGAATAAAGGACACGAGTTCTTCTCTGTTTAAGTGACTTGCCTCCAGTCCCACGGTAAATCCAGACCACAGAGGGTCTCAGGTGTAGTGTCACGAGTGACCAACAGACATACACTGAGTCAGTGTGACGTGGCCACAATCAACCTCCCACGGCCGAGAGCGTGCAGCCCACGGGGCCCAGCCTCGCCTTCTGAGTGGTTCTGAGGGATACGGCAGCACAGGCGCTGGGAGGCCCCCCGGGAGGATCAGCTGGTCCTGGTGCAATCGGAGGGACCGTGAATAGCGTCTTCTGCCACCTGCCTCTCCCCCTTCGTCCGTATCGCCCTAGGGAGGGGGCAGAGTGGCAGCACCCACGGGGCTGCCCCCAGGCCTACAATCAGTCCTGTCAGCCATGAGGGACCCCCAAACCTCTGGACCCCAGACAGCTCTACAGCTGGGATTCGAATTCCCAGCTCTGGTCCCAGGGACATTTCCGCTGCCTGAGTGGCTCGGTGCTGACACTCAGTTCACGCTCGCTCGACCTGTCCTGCCTTGTAATCCTGAGCAGTCTACTACCGTCATTTCATCCTCTGAAATATGGGTTAAAGATGAACACGGGCCGTTTTTGTGGCCCGAGCCATCTCTGAAAGGAAATATTAATAGTAGTTCCATGTTTTAAATCATCGTGAGCTCCTGAGATAAAAAGACAGTTTGAATATTAATCATTACAGCAAAGGAAGAAGCAATTTTGTCTCTTCCTGCCTTTCATGGTTGCATGGAAACCCCTCCTGAGTTGTGAAGGCTGGTGAGGTGAAGATGTGGGATCTGAGGTTCACTCAGGTCACAAGTCATCTGGCCAAAAGATAGGGTTCAAGGCAACCAAAGCCACAGCGAAGTCCACGCCAATTACTCGACAGGGCTTCATCCTCCCGAGTCCTCCTATCCGAAACACAACTCCAGTCTGTCACTGCTCTGCCCAGACACCATCAGTGTTCCCCTCCGCCTACCAGCTGAGCACACACGCCCTGCCTACGCCCCACATGCCCACAAACGTGCTCCTCCCACCCGGCCACCTCCCCCAGGGCCACCTCCACGTGTTGAAACCCTAACTTATCTCGGGCCCTCTTGGTCCTCTGCACCCACCAGCGGTCATGACCTGAGACCTGGCACACGTTTCTGGGGGTACGTTTTTATTCCCTCTGCTCTCCCTAAGGAGGAGTTGCGACTTCCTGTCTTCCTCATCTTAGTATCACAGTTCTCATCCCCATACCTTGTATTTCAAACACACACGCACGCACGCACACACACACACACACGAGCTTAGTCACTGGAAGTACTAGGGTGAGAACTAGGAGTAAGAAAATTCCAGTTCATCTTTTTTTTCTTTTAACATCTCTATTGGAGTAGAATTGCTTCACATTGTGTGTTAGTCGCTTTTGTGTAACAAAGTGAATCAGCTATACGTATACATATATCCCCATATCTCCTCCCTCCCTCCCTCCCACCCTATCCCACCCCTCTAGGTGGTCACAAAGCACCAAGCTGATCTCCCTGTGCTATGCGGCTGCTTCCCACTAGCTATCTACTTTACGTTTGGTAGTGTATATATGTCCATGCCACTCTCTCACTTTGTCACAGCTCACCCTTCCCCCTCCCCATATCCTCAAGTCCATTCTCTATGGCTGTGTCTTTATTCCTGTCCTGCCCCTAGGTTCTTCAGGACCTTTTTTTTTTTCTAGATTCTATATATATGTGTTAGCATATGGTATTTGTTTTTCTCTTTCTGACTTACTTCACTCTGTATGACAGACTCTAGGTCCATCCACCTCACTACAAATAACTCAATTTCGTTTCTTTATATGGCTGAGTAATATTCCATTGTGTATATGTGCCACATCTTCTTTATCCATTCATCTGTCGATGGATGCTTAGGTTGCTTCCATGTCCTGGCTATTGTAAATAGCACTGCAATGAGCACTGTGGTACATGACTCTTTTTGAATTATGGTTTTCTCAGGGTATATGCCCAGTAGTAGGATTGCTGGGTCATATGGTAGTTCTGTTTTTAGTTTTTTAAGGAATCTCCATACTGTTCTCCATAGTGGCTGTATCAATTTACACTCCCACCAACAGTGCAAGAAGGTTCCCTTTTCTCCACACCCTCTCTAGCATTTACTGTTTGTAGATTTTTTGATGATGGCCATTCTGACCGGTGTGAGGTGATACCTCATTGTAGTTTTGATTTGCATTTCTCTAGTAAGTAGTGATGTTGAGCAGCTTTTCATGTGCTTCTTGGCCATCTGTATGTCTTCTTTGGAGAAATGTCTATTTAGATCTTCTGCCCATTTTTGGATTGGGTTGTTTGTTTTTTTGATATTGAGCTGCATGAGCTGCTTGTATATTTTGGAGATTAATCCATTGTCAGTTGCTTCCTTTGCAAATATTTTCTCCCATTCTGAGGGTTGTCTTTTCATCTTGTTTATAGTTTCCTTTGCTGTGCAAAAGCTTTTAAGTTTCATTAGGTCCCATTTGTTTATTTTTGTTTTTATTTCCATTACTCTAGGAGGTGGGTCAAAAAGGATCTTGCTGTAATGCATGTCATAGAGTGTTCTGCCTATGCTATCCTCTAAGAGTTTGATGGTGTCTGACCTTAAGTTTAGGTCTTTAATCCATTTTGAGTTTATTTTTGTGTATGGTGTTAGGGAGTGTTCTAATCTCATTCTTTTACATGTAGCTGTCCAGTTTTCCCAGCACCACTTACTGAAGAGGCTCTCTTTTCTGCACTGTATATTCTTGCCTGCTTTATCAAAGATAAGGTGACCACAGGTGCGTGGGTTTATCTCCGGGCTTTCTATCCTGTTCCATTGATCTATATTTCTGTTTTTGTGCCAGTCTTGACACTGTCTTGATTACTGTAGCTTTGTAGTAGAGTCTGAAGTCAGGGAGCCCGATTCCTCCAGCTCCGTTTTTCTTTCTCCAGATTGCTTTGGCTGTTCAGGGTCTTTTGTGTTTCCATACAAATTGTGCAATTTTTTGTCCTAGTTCTGTGAAAAACGCCATTGGTAGTTTGATAGGGATTGCACTGAATCTATAGATTGCTTTGGGTAGTATGAGTTCCAGTCTTAACGTTGCTTCCAGTTTCTTTCATCATCTTGGTCAGCTCACTCTCCAGGTTTCGGGTCCTTACCCGGGAAACGAACGATCCGCACGACCCCAGGGTTCCTAACCGAGCTGGACATCAGGCTGCCTGGTGTACTTTTTAAAACACACAGAACTTAGAGTTCTGCCTGGAGAGTCTGATTCAGTAGGTTGGGCTAGAGCCTGGGGATCTGCATTTAAGCCTCCCCTGTTCATTCTAATGATCTCCCTAAAGGTAAACTCTTAAAGCAGCTATTTTAAAATTCAGATTCCTGGTGCTGTGTAATGGAAATACCCTCCCCTAGGGGTACCCAGCACGGAAGAACTAACAGCATCTCAGCAACACTGCTTCACACTTCCCCAGCTCCTGGTCCATCTGTTCCCATGCCCCCGGCTGACCCGCTTCCACTGCCACCAGTGCCAGTCCCCAAGCCATGTCTTCCACATGCCTGACAAGCCCTCTTGTGGACAGCATCTGGGCATCTCTGGTGCTGTACCTGGAGTCCCCGCTAGGTGGCACCACTGCTCTGCCGGCCACAACAGTCCCCAGCAGGACTAAAGACCTAAAGTTCTCCAGGGGCCAAAGCTGATGGGTGGCTCTGGCAAAGTGCAGGTGGAAAGTGGGAGAAGCCTCCCCCTCTGCCCTTTGCCTGCGCTTCGGTAGAGAGCCCAGAGAAAAGCCGTGCCACAGTGGAACCAAGGCAAAAGAAGACCCACTAATCCCATCCCGTCTTAATTTAAAATGTTGCTATTTTGTTCATCATGCATTCTTTTGCATTAATTTTGATTTTTAAAATATTGCATTGAAATATTATTAATCTCATTAACGATCGAGTCCTTTGTTGCCTCCTTAAATTGTGCACTCACTCGCCTCACCGTAGTCCCAGCCTGGGCCAGAGCAGCGTGGTTTATGCCCCAGTATCCCGAGGCGCTATGGAAATAGCTGCATCTGCTGCTATGGACAGAGGGCACCTTCTCTGTGGATCCCGACACCAGGCTGGGGCAGATCTTAGGGCAGACGCTGGGGTCAGTTCACCATCATGGCAGGAGCCCAGTTCCTCCCAGGCTAAGGTCTGCCTCAGGAGGCCCCTCAAACTCCCTGTGAATCCACTTCTGCTGAGTCCCCATAGAGTCCTGAATCCCAGAAATGCCACCGCCTGGCCACAAGCCAAAGCCCCTGCTACTGGAGGAGACCAGTCTCCAGGCCCCAGACCTGCCTTCCAGAGGGTTCCCTGCCCCCTGCGTGGCCTGGCTGAATTCATTTCCTGAGGGAATCAAATGCCTATCACTCCCTCCTGTGCACTGTGTGGGCTCCTGTTTCCTCTCTCCCTCTTGTTTTGGGGGGGGGATCTTTTTATTTTCTCTCCTGTAATGAGCTCTATTTTTTATAGCTTCTGGTGACACCTCTTCTCATGGGCACCCAGGCACCCCTTGCAGAGTACAGTGAAAGCACAGAATGTGAAACAAACCAGCCACTGAACCCACAGAAATGGCAGAGTCAAAGCACTCAGTCACTCCCTCTAGAGCTACCTGGGAGCTCTAAAAATCCCCAGACCCAGGCCACACCCAAAAGCAATTAAATCACACTCTGGGGGTGCAGTCCTTCTCCCCTCTCCCACCTCTCACCCTCCAGGCATCAGGAGTTTGTAAGCCCTCTCAGGTGAGAAGATACCAGGCCAAGGGTGAGAACCCCTGCATGGAGCAGGCTGGGCCCCTACTGAGCCTAGGCTGCCATCTACAGGCGAGAGCGCGCACTGCTGCCCAGTGGTAAGAGGGCAGATGGGAGGGGCAGACAGACAGCAGAGGCTTTAGGACTGAGAGCCCACCTTCTAATGAGTCTCCCCTGCCCCACCAAGGAGTCTCCCGTATAAACTTCCCAGGTCAAAGCCCTTGCAAAGGTGTCTCACCTCCAAGAGCCACCATTTTCACGCGTGGGGCAGCCCCTACAGGTTAGCAACGTGCTTTGACATGCAGCTGAAACCTGCCTTGAGAACTCTGCTCCCCTGGCCCTGGGTCTGCACCCTGGAGACACACACAGAATAAACCTACCCCGCCACCCCGGCTCTCCAGGGGTCGTAAAACAGATGCCAAACTCCTTTGGATCCCTGCCTCTCAAGGCGAAAGAGCCCCATTACTTTTCCTGCCCCTTCTTCCTGGCTGTCCTCGTCTGGATTTGCTAGACTGGCAACATCCCTTCATCACGGGACACCCAGAATTCAGTCTAAATTTAAAAATATATAGAGAGAAGTAATACATACTCATTATAAAAATATGTTAGCTAAACGTCAAATACAAGTGTCCCCAGCCACTCCATTCCCCTCTCATTCCTGTGCTGGGGGCGGGGGGGGGGAGGGGTGTGTGCGGCTACCGTGGTTCAGAGGTTGGAAGCACCCAGAACTGAAGGTCATATACTTGCAGCAAGAGCGAGAGCTCCTCTTTAGGCTCAGGTGATTCATCGGCAACATGTGAATAATTAGCGCGCCCTTCCTAGAGATTACAAACTAGTATGACACAAGTAAAGGGCCCAGCACAATGCCTATAAACACATACTAAGTGTTTACTAGGTGGGAGCTCTTAAGGGCTAACTGAATTATCTCAGACCATTGGTGGAACCAGGCATGAAGTACATCATTTTTCCTGATTATTATACTCACATCACAGCAGGACTGGGTTCATGGAGGTCAGTAAAGTAAGTGCCAAAGCCCAAATGCTGAGAGCATCCACTAAGAGGCTGTAAATAGAAGAGGCTCCCAAAGGAATCTGTTTAAGCCAGTGGGCGTTTGATGGCGGTTACTGCCAGAGGGAGTGCTGGGTGACTTATGGAGGGATTGCTTCCTGGTCCGTCAAATGCTAGCCCACCAAGCACAGCGGCCTGGGGAGTGCCTGGACTCTGCTTATCTCGGGTTGAGCCACCGTGCCCTCTCTGTCCAGGACTGAGATCAGCAGGGTACCCTGCTATCAGATCAGCCAGAGCTGGATGCACCCAGACTCCGTCCTGGTGGCCACCCCGCAATTCAGGGTCTCCTCAGTGCTTTCAAGCTCGGATTCTGTTCTTCCCACGCTAGGACTTAACACGCACATTTACTTCTCTCCATTTGCTAGGAGTTAACACGCACATTTGCTTCTCTCCATTTGCTAGGACTTGACACGCACATTTACTTCTCTCTATTTGCTAGGACTTAACACGCACATTTACTTCTCTCTATTTGCTAGGACTTAACACGCACATTTACTTCTCTCCATTTGCTAGGACTTAACACGCACATTTGCTTCTCTCCATTTGCTAGGACTTAACACGCACATTTACTTCTCTCTATTTGCTAGGACTTAACACGCACATTTGCTTCTCTCCATTTGCTCACCTGCACCCCTGGCAGATCAGTCCTAAATTACAGCATTTCCCACCGAACCTAGCCTGAAGATCTTTCTCAGCATCTCATGTCAGAAAGTCGCTACCAACTGCTCACACTTGACACCTGAGACTCAGTCATTCAGCAGATACTTCCTGAGTCTGCTCTGTGCCAGGCACTCTTCAACTTGTCATCCTTTCCCTGCCCAAGTCAGGCCCGATGAAAGGTTGGTTTCCCTGACATAGACTGAATTTTCTCGGGTCTCCAGATTCAATGTGACTCAGAACTGCTGTCAGCAAGGGTGCCCCAAACTTCTGGGCTTATCCTGACAACGAGCAAAAGATAAGAAGCCACGAAATCTCAAACTCCTGTGACATACTCCTGGTCAGACTGTCATGCTCCTCTGGCTAAATTCAGAATGGTGACAACTCCCTCCCTGCCACCCTGACTCAAGCCCCAAACAGCCCTGTAAGAGTCTGACCCAGACCAGAAATAGTGCCCCAAGTTAAACTCCCCCTCCTCATGCCATCCTACCGAAAGATAAAGAAAATACTTACAGAGACTCTACTGCCCAGGTCAGTTCAGATGTCAAATATCCTCTCTCCCTGTCAAACATGCAAATGCTCTTGGACTTCCACAGACAAGTGCCCCATTGACTTAGGGGCTGCTCTGCCCCACCCTGCCTGGAGGTTTTCGTTCAAGAATGTTTTGATTATGCATGCTCTTAAGGGAAATAAAGGAAGGTGTTCTTTTACAATTAGGCGATTTTAGAGAGAGGGAAGTGGACACAGTTCTTGACATGAGGGTTACAAACTATTTGAAGAAAAGGAGAGGAAACATACAAGGAATCAAAGGGTTTAACACCGCTGAAACCAGAGAGATCATAAAATACTTGTGGGGGATTTATTGCTAAGGTGGAATTTAGCTGACTGAATGATACAAGATGCTCAAGATAGCAGTGAAAGAAGGGGAGGTGTCTGCCTGTTTAATCACTCCAGAAGGAGAGAAACACATGAAAGAGGTTCACACTGGAGTTATGTTATAAGCCTGGGTCAAGAGAAGGCATGAGACTGTGGGTCTCATCTAGTTTTAGGTACTAATGGTCCAACTTTGCAAAAATGGGAGAATCAGAAATGATGGTTAAAACAAGAGTTAAAAAGTCAAAAGACAAGGTACTCAAGAAGTCGCCTAATGGCCTGGGCAACAGAGAGAGTCATGTACATCCTAATGGACCACGGAATGCAAAGGCAAGCAGCCTCCCTGCCTCGGTATTTCTTGAGGTCATCATAAGCATACTGTCAATAATAATAAGCCTAAATGATCAGAAAAAGGTAAAACACTGTTAACTCTGCTCAGTTTAAGAGGACAGGAACAAAAGACCCCGTGTTATATGATCTCATTTATGTGAAATGTCCAATAGGCAAATCCACAGAGACAGAACTAGATTAGCAGGAGCTTCGTGGGTACGGAGTTTCTTTCTGGAGGGTTGAAATGTTCTAAAATCAGACTGGTGATGGCTGCACACCTCTGTGAATGTGCTAACTACCACTGAACCTTTAATGTTCAGTGAACGTCGTGGTATGTGAATGTATCTCAGTAAAGCTGTTTAAGGAGAGGACAGGAGGGTATGATGTAATACAACTTATAAAGATTCCATTAGTAATTGCTCCAAACTTCAACAATATAAAGGAATTAGAACCACTTACCAGGAGAATTCACAGTGTGCAAAATTTCATTCTCAGGCAATGCTGGAAAAATGAGGTTTCTATATAGGCAACAGAATTGAATTTAGTAAAGAGATTGGAGAAAGAAAGGACAAAATATACCCTCTAAGAGGATTAAGACTCTTAGCGGAGGGACTCAGGAGATCATACGATCATTCAGATAATGTCTTATTTAATGAATAAAGAAGTCTAAAATAGTACAAAAGGTTAAAAATAAAAAATGATATCTCTTCCTACCCCAGTTCATCAGTACTCTTCCCTGAAGTAATCACTGCTTCCAGTTTCTTATATATCCTTCCGTAAATGTTCTATTCATGTGCAAGTACCTACACACACACACACACACACGCACCACATGCACACCCTATAGTGCAATTAGACTGTGAGTGCAGGAAGAAAAATGGAAATTAATTTTAAGGAAGAGCTTCCTTAATACAAGAGCAAGTCCTTAAAGCTACTCTACCATTTCTGTACAGTGGAAGCACCTGCTTTCATTCAAGCACACTAACAAACAGGGGCGGCCAGGGGTGGAGCCTGACAAATATATGCCTGAAATCCAGGACCGGCAACTGACTGGCATGTGAGTGACTCTGAGCGACACTCACACCGCTCATCAGACTGAAGCCTTCCCAGGGACAGACTCCCCCATGTCCCCCACCTCTTGTTTGCAGAAAAGCTTTAGCCTCCTAGGCCTTCCCTGAGTCTGAAAGAATGAGTTTAATCAGAGAAGTGACAAGAGCAGAAACAAAGGAAAGTAGTCAAGCAAGATAAAACGATAATAGTTTAGCCATAAAACAAAGCCAAGGATCTTTAGTTCCTCTGCAAGGGCTGTAGATAACATCCTGAGCCGTGTCCCTGAGCAGTTTTGCAGATACTGAAACCCCCACCAGGTGGAAGAAATTCACTGCGTGCCGGCCACCAGCACCTAGACCCCAGACTGGTTGCAACCAGAAGACTGAGATTCCCAAAACATTTTCCTGTTACCTCCTCATCAACCAATCAGAGAACTATGCACAAGCCGGTCACACACCTGCAGCCCCGTCCCTCACACTGTCTTTAAAAACCCTTCCCTGAAAGCCTTCGGGGAGTTCGGGTCTTTTGACCATGAGCTGCCCACTCTCCTTGCTCGGCACCCCGTACTTTCCTTCAGCACAACCCAGTGGCAGTAGATTGGGTTTGCTGCACGTCAGGAGAGCTGACCCAAGTTCTTTTCAGTAACAGAATCAATGGCAAACAAACGTGTAAACATACCCAGAGTTCAGTTTGGACCTGCCGCAGCACGCTTCATACTTTTCTCTAGAAAATTCCAGCACCTGTGAACACAAATACATCTCTGTTCTTCTGGTCTTAGGTTTATCTGGAAGCCCCCAAATTATACTATTGGTGGTGGGAGAGGGAGGTGGCATGTAGGGGACCATGGCTGACACACATGCATGGAAGCTCACATTTGTGTGAGAAAAGTGAAGCCTTGGCATGAGGCACAGGGGAGGTGGCTAATGCTGCATGTGGAAGCCAAATGGTGGTACTACAGCAATCAAGAACATCACAGCAACATGACTACTGGGTACGTTTGTAGGGAAAAGCCAAAATGATCAGAAAGCTCAGTGTAAGGGCTGGCCTACAATCAACTGTCACCTGAAATATTGCTCTAGCAGGTAATATGCAGCTTAGCACAGTAACAAGGCGACTGCCTTATAACATGGCATCAAGATACAAGGAGGACAGGCCAGGCTGCAAAGTTCCCTTGAAGACTCTTCACCCTCAAAATATTTTTAGTCGTGGTAATTGTAGAAGGTGGATGAAGCGCTGCAGTCCTCAAACTACGACAGCTCTCAAAACGTAAGGTCAGCACATGCCACCCCCGTAAGTCAAGCCTGCGAGAAGGATGGGATTAGCTGTCTCAGGACAGCTTTCCAGAAGTAACCTGTCTTGCAGAGTGATCTGAGCAACCATACTGAGGAGATTAAAGAGCCTGTCCGAAGTATGTCATAAGCAAGCAGACCAGCTCAACGCAAAACAATCTGACACTTAGGAGACAGTGTTGTGGTAACGAACGAGTGTAAACGGTGGGGTTAGGGGGTCTGCGTGAGTGTTCGAGAAGGGAAAATAGAAGAAGAAAACCTATCAGTGTGTCACCAGCAGGTCCAACAGGCACTCTGATTCTGGATGATTGATCCGGACCCTTTACACAAAGATAGCCTTAAAGAAATGGAGGCCAGGCCACTGGGTCATCAGAACTGGAGAGAAAAGGCACATAAGAAGGTCCAACTTTGGTTCTGTGCTCACCAAGTAACCTTCTGATCCCATTCACCAGGAAGAGACCACACTGGGACAAAGGCTGGTTCCACTTCTTGGATCCAGGAGAGATCCCTTGAGAAACTGATAGACTGGAATTCTGGGACAAAAATCATCTCTTGTGCATGTGGTTACTCATCTCTGACCACGTGACCAATCCTAGAGGCCCGGATAAAGTCGCATTCCTGAACTTCAGTTTCTCAATCCTTCATATGACATCTATTAACCGTCTCCTCCACACCAAGTGCTGTGGCAGGAACTGGTGAAACCCAGAGAAAGGAGAGAAGAGAAAGCAGCATTGCCCTGCTCTCGGGGACCTTCCAGCCCAGTGGTGACCCAGGCCTGGACAGTGGCTAAAAATCCCACTTGCTGTGGCTGAGCCTGAGGGGACAATGAGTGTCCTCTACTGTTACTGAATCAGCACTTACTTTGTATTTATTTTCTATCCGTGGGATCAGAAAATCAATTAATCCTAGACCTGGAGGAACCTCATACATCATCGTAACTAGTGGGTCTCAGTCTTGCCTGCCTACAACTACGTGGAGAACCTCATAGACAGCAGTGAGCTAGAGATGCTAACTGAGTGGGCCTGGAGAGGACGCCAGGATCAGTGCTCAAAAAATCTGCCCAGGGGATTCAAAGGTAAAGACCGGGCTGAGAATCACAAATTAGTCCAACTCCCGTATTTTCCTGCTGGATAAAAAGAGACTCAAAGAACTGAAGAGACAGGCCCAAACCAACACGCACACGACTGTGATGCCCATGGAAATTCAGGGGCTTATAGCCCTTACTCCAGACTATTATTTGGCCAGGCGATGTCTCTTAAATCTAGTTACCTGTGTATGCTTTTCATAGTATTTGCGACAGACACATGCACTTTCATGTACTTAATATTTTTCTTTAAAACTAACGATTTTTAAATTTAAGTGCTTATTTTAGCCTTGTCCTCAGCAATAAAATTTGTGAAATATGCCTGGAAATTAATAATTATAATGCAACACATTTAGCCATAGGCCACCTAAGTCCACGCTGCAGCACACCTAGGGCATGTGGCACTCTTTGGGACCCAGAGGGCTGAGTTATTGGCAGACTGGGAAGCCTTGGGAAGGTCTGGAACAGGTGCTGTACACCTTCACAGCAGGTGCTCACACGGGGGGACGGGGCTGAAGAAACCTCAGGTGAGCAAAGGTACCAGGCAGCAGCTGGTCCTCGTGGGTCTGTCAGCCCTTGGTGCACTCAGATTGGGAGGCCTGATTCATGACAGGGTTGGTATGAGGCAGGAAGGGGGCAAAGACCAGAGGTTTTATTTTAGCTCTCCTGGAAAGGCCACAGGTCACTTGGAACCAACAGGCTATTAAAATGAAGTCGCCTATCCATCACCTGGAATCTGATGATGCCCACACTCTGAAATTGATCTAGAAGGAGGGGAAAATACCATCATGGGATGCCCGTCAAGTAACAGCACAGGGCCATCCTTCAGTCTGATTCATAACAACTCAGGATTTTAAATTCATCATCCTACTTACCAAGATTTATCTTCTTTTTGAATAAGCTCATTGATCTTGGTGTCTTCTTTAATATATTCCAAATTGATGTGCAATATTCTGGGAGAAAAGAAAGAAAAAGTAACTTATTCACCAGTCTCCTCTTTAGTTCAGCTTCAGGATGAGTCAGTTATTTGAGGTTTTTGTTTTTGGGGGGTTTTTTTGGCCACATGGCTTGTGGGATCTTAGTTCCCTGACCAGGGATTGAACCCAGGCCCTCGGCAGTTGAGAGAGCGTGGAGTCCTAACTACTGGGCCACCAAGGAATTCCCAGTTCTTTGAGTTCTGACTGACATATTGTTCATAATCAGGACTTTGATTAAGAGGTTTCCCAGTTTTCAAATTTGGGAGAGAAGTGGTGAATGGAAGTGGAGAATTCATCCTCAGCTGAGAGGAGATGACCCAGAATCATTATTAAAACCAACCTTCCAGAAGAAAACCTAAGACTTTGCACATTTCTCTCTTTGTCTCTCCCTCTTAAATTCTGAAAGGTGTTTCAAGGACCCGTCGGTTCCACTGCTAGGACAACCCAGGGATGCACTCTGATTCAAGTGCACAAGAAGACACAGACAAGGATGTTCATTGCAGCATTTTTTACAATGGGAAAAATCAGAAATGTCTTGAATCAATAACAAAATGGATAAATAAATTGTAGTAGTCACACAATGGAATAGCTATACAGCAATGAAAGTGAAGGACCCATAAATTAACTTGGACAAATCAGAAAAAAAAAAGTTGACGAAAAACAGCAAAAAGTCATTATGTATACAGCACCAAAATATTTTGGTTTAATTTAAAAATATAAAATAATGGTACATATTGTTTATGGATACACACATAAAATAAAAGTGTAAAACACTGGACAGGAAAATACAGACCAACTTCAGGGAAACAGCTGCTGCTGAGATGAAGGCAGAGGATAAATAACTGTAGTATTTTATTATTATTATTATTACTGTAATTTTTTTTTTGGCTGCATTGGGTCTTCGTTGCTGTGCACGGGCTTTCTCTAATTGTGGCGAGTGGGGGCTACTCTTTGTTGCGGTGCACGTGCTTCTCATTGCGGTGGCTTCCCTTGCTGCGGAGCACGGTCTCTAGGCGTGCGGGCTTCAGTAGCTGTGGCACATGGGCTCAGTAGTTGTGGCACATGGGCTCAGTGGTTGTGGCTCACGGGCTCTAGAGCACAGGTTCAGTAGTTGTGGCACACGGGCTTAGCTGCTCCGCGGCATGTGGGACCTTCCCAGACCAGGGATCTAAGTCGTGTCCCCTGCACTGGCAGGCAGATTCCCAACCACTACGCCAGCAGGGAAGTCCCTACTGTGATTATTTTTAAGGATCTGAAGCAAATATGGAAAAACATTTGTTAAATCTAAATCATGGATCATGGATATTTGTTATTTTCCAGACTTTTCTGTCAGCTTGAAACTTCATAGCTGAAAAGAAGTTATTTAAGCTATTGAAGCTCTGAAGTAAATGCACACATATGAATTCATACACTGAACATTTGCTCATGACAGAAAGGCCTATATGGCCCATATAAGGGACAAATGCCAAATTCAACTTTTGTCAGAGGGGCTGACATATAAAATTGGCAGAAAGGGGCCTCCCTGGTGGTGCAGTGGTTAAGAATCTGCCTGCCAATGCAGGGGACACGAATTCGAGCCCTGGTCCGGGAAGATCCCACATGCCACGGAGCAACTAAGCCCATGCACCACAACTACTGAACCTGTGCTCTAGAGCCCGAGAGCCACAACTGCTGAGCCCACGTGCCACAACTACTGAAGCCCCCGCACCTAGATCCCATGCTCCGCAACAAGAAGCCACCGCAATGAGAAGCCTGCGCACCGCAACAAAGAGTAGCCCCTGCTTGCCGCAACTAAAGAAGGCCCGCGTGCAGCAACGAAGACCCAATGCAGCCAAAAATAAATAAATAAAAAAATTGGCCGAAAGGATTTGCTAAATAGTTAAGAAAATACCATTTAATTAACAAAATGTTATACAATTAAAAAGAGTGAGTGAATTAAAAGGTTTTCACTTAATGAAGCAGGCTTTTAAAAAAAAAACACATGGCAAAATTTTTAAAATTATTTTGAGTTTACTTTAAAAAAAATGACAAAAGTAATATACACTCATTTTAACAGGTCGAACAATATAGAGACAGTTTAAAAAGTTGGTAAGTCCCATCTCTTTTTCTAATTCCACCTCCGTCTCACACATCAACCAAGGTTAAAATTTTGATTTATCGCCCCTTTCTCTATAAAATCTTACAAATTATTTTGTGAATTTTTTCAAACCAATTCAATGTTTATAATGGGAAATAATTAATTTTTATCACTGCCAATGCCACCCATTATTATTTTAGAAGAGTACAGGAAGTGCAAAAGAGCAGAAAGGACATAGAATAAAAACACGGAAATGGGTGTGCATTTTAACTCACTGTTTGAAAAAATCTTAATACATCTTTAAACACTGAATCAAAGGTTTAGGACAAACTCCACTTGCCAGCTCAAAGATGGCCAGCTTCGTTTACAACAGTCGCTTGTCATAAGGGGACCTTAATGATGACGGCCAGAGTGGTTTCCACTTTAGGCATGATTTGGGTTGGTAAACCACCAATCATACCCTCAGGTTCAAGGCAGGGCACCACCCTTGTCCCCCGAAGTCCAGCAGGGGGTGTGGTAAGAGGACGTTTCACTCTCCTCCCCCAGGCTGCTTGACCGCCATGGTTCAGCCGGCCCTGCTTCCCTCCTTCCTCACTCCCACCCTCTTGTCACTGCCCTTCTTTCTCCTCTGTCCTCTTCTCCACCAGCTCCCTTGCCCTCCTCCTTCCCTTTCTCCAACTGCCCAAGTGTCCAGGTCACTCACGTCTTGGGTAACTGGAGCCCTTCAGCTGTCCGGGTCCCTGTTTGGAAGGACATCTCAGCGTTGCCCGGGGCTCCGGGGGCAGCCAACTTCCCACAAAGTTTCATGTCAGTGCAGGAGGCTGACTTAGATTTCCTTATAAGAACTTTACAAGAGCAATTAAAATAAGTTATCTTATGTGCTGAAAAAGACTGCAGAATTGCCCCCATCCATTTCTGAGCCTTCCATTTCAAAATAAAACTTTCCCCTTTCACAGTTTGGGGCCCTCATCATGGAGCCCTGGACGATGTGCAGGAAAAAGCTTCAAGGAAAAGATTCAAAGGTAGAATTCTCTCTCCAGAAAGAGGAAGGCCCAGAGACACTGTGAGATGCTAGACACAGATTTAGGAAACAGGGGAAAAGTATGGACATTTTAGGTAAGAACAATCATTAACCGCTGTTGGTGATGAGCTTCAGAGATTGGGGGTGGGACTTGCCTGGGTAAGTGGAAGGTCCTTTCTCTTCTCTCTCTTTCCTTCCTTCCATAATATCTTTCTTTCTTTTCTACTTCTACTCAATCTTAAACGTTCTTCTCCAAAACAGGTTATCTGAAAACAGATTGGCATCACCAGCCTCGCCCCAAATGACTGGAATAGGCTTTCCTGGGACAATTTCTGGGGTAAAAAGTCAACAACTCCTATAGAAGGTATAACACCAAGAGTGAACCCTGAAGTAAACTATGGAATCTGGGTGATAATGACATGTCACTGTAGGTTCACTGACTGTCACAAAGGTACCCTCTAGTGGGGAGGCTGTGTGTGTTTGAGGGGTAGGGAGTATATGGGCATTCTCTGTGCTTTCTGCCCAATTTGCTATGAACATATAATTGCTCCAAAAAAAAAAGTCTATGAAAAATTGTTTACGGTAACAATCACTGCCAGGAAGCAGAAATGCATCCCGTACCCCACTGTACAACACAGCCAATTAAACAAACAAAGAAAAAAGGGGAGAGAAACACGGGTTTTCAAGAGAGTCCCCAGGGTCTAATACCAGCAGGCACCTAGTCATCGCGTAGGGTCAAGGAGCCTTGGAGGGAGGACACGTTCCCTTGCTCGGCGCCAGGCACCCTTGGCATTATCATCTTACACAGGGAGCGGCAAGAATGTCTTCCTGATCCAAGGCTTGGGCTCCCCCTCCTCGATCCCCACAGGGAAAGAAACCTGAGCACAGAATGAGCCTGCTCAGTGTCCGCCTGACACTGCAAATCCGGCTGAGAGATGGGGCCGAAGCTGTAAATCCCCGTGGGGCTGTTCTCAAAAACCAAGTGGTGGGGTCATCTAACTTCAGTTGATCTACCCGACCCCAGGCTTCTGTGCTGACCCGAGCAAGGAAACGTTATCATCCAGCATATGTTACTTACCAGGTAGTATACTTGGATCATCACGAACTCAACATCTGCTGAGTACACACAGTGCCCCAGTCAACGGCATTTGTTGATTGTTATATATTCTCCAACTTGCTCCTTATGTTCCTTGCTAAGGAGGTGCTTCTCTTACCCTCTTTTACAGATAATGAAACTGAGGTTTAGGGAGCGTTAACAGTTTTCTAAAACCACAGTAACAGTGAGTTTTGGAGCCAAGAAGAAAAACAGCTCGTCTGACACACACCAAGGTCCATGCTCTTACCTCTTCAATCCTGCTCTCTGGGTCTCAGTAATATTATGGGTAAAAATGTGTGGGAGAGCCCTTCAGGTTTTACTAGCAGTTTACCTGTTTCATAGTGTCCAGAACTGGACTAAGTGAAGACCCTTTGTCTTTCACCTCTACATGGTAAATCCAGTGCTACCATGTTTCTGTCTAAGGTCAAACTGTATCCCAGGCACTGTCCTCTTGGATAGTAATTGTGAGCTGGTAAAAGGGACCCTGCCATTCTAACCTGTCTCTTCTTCCCACCCTCATCAGTTATATATTAGTACACATACAATATGAAACTCTGACCACTATACCAGGTCAGTGTCGGACCTGACACTTCAAGCTGAATGGTGAAAACAACTAGGTTGTGGGCTGAGAAATACTCAGCCCGGGTCATCTGTTGCTGTGCAAAAATAAAGCTGAGCCATGAGTTTAGCTTGGCTCGTGAATCACAGGATAGGCCGTGAGCCTGAAGATGGCCTCTGCACTTGTACTCAGGTCTGGCCGGCCATCGGCAGTGGTAATAGCAGCGGAATGGGTTTGCAAATAGGAGTGGGCTAAGAATTTTTTCTAAAAAATATCACTCCAAAGGTACCTACTTTTGTTGTTTAGAAAACATTTGACCCCTTGGTAGGGTGAACTGGTGTGTCTTGATATATTGGAAGAAGAGCATCAAAGCGCTTCACCCACTTCCCTATTTGGACAAGTGGCCACTATCTCTACTATTTTATAATCCTATAGAGTAATACTGAAAAGTAGAGCACTGGAAGAATACATTGCACTTAGCATTTCAAAGATGTTTAGAGTACTTTACACTCCTCACTCTTATACCGAATGCTGACGTAGGCCTATAGTTTCAAATGCTGTGGTTGCTACTGCTGTTTCAGAGAGAAGGTATCAGGGAGGCTCATTATTAACAAAGCTTTTGATTATATTCTTTGTTAGACCAGATGCTCTTGGAAACTGATCTTACTACAGTATTGCTTCTATGAATGGGTGGTCTCCTCAATATGCTAAAAACAACCACTAGGGATTACTTTGATTGACTGTAGCAGAGGCTTCTCCTTGAGAGGATGCAAGACAAGGGACAGAAAGGAGCCTTGGAAGGACAACAATAAACTGAGCAGCACACAAGGTAAGAGTGCCCTGCTAACATGACGGAATGCTTTATCCACATTGCAAAAGCTTAAAAGAGGTGCGAGCCTCGGAATCCTACAGGGGCGAGTACAGGGACTGGTCGCAGCATATTCCCACTGCCACTGGGGTAAAACTTCATATATGGTGACTTCTGGCTGCGCACCGGCTAAGCCACACTGTAGGAATCGCCTGAATTTACTGAGCAGCTTCCAAAAGTCCCAAACATTCGGTAGATGAGATCTCACTCATGTGGACAATTTTCCTCCAGAAAGGAAGTAAGTGCCCTGTTCTTATTTCATTGAGTGCACAGTGACACTAAACCACCCAGACAGAGAGCTAAAGGGAGATGGCTCAGCACGGGCCCACATTTAGGTGTGAAGGAGATCTTTGGTCCATTCTGGCTTTGATGCAAAGTTGCCATCAGACCAGAGATAAGTCATTCAGTTACTCAATGAGCAGCCATCCATTCCTCCATCAGTTTGAGTGTCTGGTATGTGCCAATCGCTGTCCTGGTCATGGAAAGTGAGACAGGTGTGGAATCGACCCTCATGGAGATGACAGTGTAGCAGCTGATTGCCTTACTATATGCTAGATGCTGTAGGGAAATGCAGTCCTCTTATAAAAGTCCTTTTTTTTTAAAAGGAAACCTATGATCACCCACATGCTAAGCTCCTTCCTGCCTCAAGGCCTCGGCACCTACTGTTCCTTCAACCTAACACTCTTTCTCTGGTTCTTGCATGGCTGGTACCTTTGATCACGCAGACTTCAACTCAAATGCCTTCTCCTCACAGAAACCCTCCCAAGCATCTTACCGAACAACACACATTTGTCAAGCAGCAGCTACAACACAACAAACATTCCACAGAGAAGTCCCTTGTGAGTAGAAAAGAGGAAGTTTTGTAAACACTCAAATGAGAATGGTCATCTGGGTTCATCTGCAAACACTCTCTGAAAAACTTAGATTGGGATCTGGGTCACGATGAATAAAGAAAAGATAGACGTGTCTGGGGCCATATGAGGGAGGGTCAGAAAGTCATGAGCAAAGACTCAGAAGCAGGAAGGGGTTTTTTAAAGAGTGGCTGGCTGTGCTCTAGAGCCCACGAGCCACAACTACTGAAGCCCATGCTCTGCAACAAGAGAAGCCACCGCAATGAGAAGCCCGCGCACCGCAACGAAGCGTAGCCCTTGCTCACCTAACTAGAGAAAGCCCCTGTGCAGCAACAAAGACCCAATGCAGCCAAAAATAAAGTAAATTTTAAAAAGAAAAAGAAAAAGAAACAAACAAACAAACTCACTCATATAAAAAGAGATCAGATTTGTGGTTCCCAGAGGCAGAGGTTGGAGGAAGGGGCAATTGGATGAAGGCAGTCAAAAGGCACAAACTTCCAGGTATAAGATAAATAAGTACTAGAGATGTAAAGTACAACATGATAAATATACTTCATGCTGCTGTATGTTACATATGAAAGTTGTGAAGAGAGCAAATCCTAAGAGTTCTCCACAAGAAAAAGAATTTTTTTGTTTATTTCATTTTGCATCTATATGAGATGATGTTCACTAAACTTATTGTGGTAATCACTTCATGATGTATATAAATCAAATCATTATGCTGTACTCCTTAAACTTATACAGTGCTGTATGTCAATTATATCTCAATAAAAGTGGAAGAAAAAATAAAGTAAAAAAAAAAAGAGTGGCTGGACCCAAGAGTTCATGGAAGCAAGCGGGGAGCCTGAGAAGACAGGTCAGACCAGCCCATGGAGAGGCTTCAATGCCAGGTGCAGAAAGCGTTCTCCAGGAGGAGAAGGGACTCAAGAATGTTCAGCTGCATCCCTACTGAATAAAGCCCACAGTGCATTGCTGTTGCTGTTGTTGTCATTTTAAAGGAGTGACCTTAAAAAGTCACGTTTCTTAGAAAAGTCTACACAGTGTTTAGGCCTCTCGTTTCCTACTTAGAATGCAAGTAAATCAATGAGAAGCTAAGGAAAGGATGAATAAATCCAGCCACAGCCGGCTTCTCCAGGGCTCTCCCAAACCTGCCGTGGTGTGTGGAGTGGTAGGGATCTGCGCTGGGCAAAGAGAATGTTCAAAGTGCTTCCCCAGAGAACCCATGTGGAAGGCATTCATGGCAAAGGCATGCACAGCACATTTAGGGTCAGACTCAGTACATAAGGACTCTAAACCTACCGGCAGCTCCTGGACTTAACAAGAAGTAGGCGACCAGGGAGCTTTCTTTTCTGAGAACTGACTCCGCCATTTAACACAGCTTAAAGGACACTAAAAAAAAGGGCAAATAAAAACCTTCCTTCTGAGAGGAACCAAGATGGCGGAGTAGAAGGATGTGCTCTCATGCCCTCTTGCGAGAACACCAGAATCACAACTAGCTGCTGGACAATCAATGACAGGAAGACACTGGAACTCACCAAAAAAGATACCCCACATCCAAAGACAAAGGAGAAGCCACAATGAGATGGTAGGAGGGGCGCAATCACAGTAAAATCAAATCCCATAACTGCTGGGTGGGTGACTCACAGACTGGAGAACATTTATACCACAGAAGTCCACCCACTGGAGTGAAGGTTCTGAGACCCACGTCAGGCTTCCCAACCTGGGGTTCCAGCAACGGGAGGAGGAATTCCTAGAGAATCAGACATTGAAGCCTAGTGGGAATTGATTGCAGGACTTCGACAGGACTGGCGGAAACAGAGACTCCACTCTTGGAGGGCACACACAAAGTAGTGTGCACATCGGGACCCAGAGAAAGGAGCAGTGACCCCACAGGAGACTGAACCAGACCTACCTGCTAGTGTTGGAGGGTCTCCTGCAGAGGTGGGGGTGGGGGGGCTGTGCTCACCGTGGGGATAAGGACACTGACAACAGAAGTTCTGGGAAGTACTCCTTGGCATGAGCCCTCCCAGAGTCTGCCATTAGCCCCACCAAAGAGCCCAGGGAGGCTCCAGTGTTGGGTTGCCTCAGGCCAAAAAACCAACAGGGAGGGAACCCAGCCCCACCCATCAACAGTGAAGTGGATTAAAGTTTTACTGAGCTCTGCCCACCAGAGTAACCGTAACCTCTACCCACCACCAGTCCCGCCCATCAAGCCTCTTAGATAGCCTCATCCACCAGAGGGCAGAGAGCAGAAGCAAGAAGAACTACAATCCTGCAGCCTGTGGAACAAAACCATAGTCACAGAAAGACAGACAAGATGAAAAGGCAGAGAACTATGTACCAGATGAAGGAACAAGATAAAACCCCAGGAAAACAACTAAATGAAGTGGAGATAGGCAACCTTCCAGAAAAAGAATTCAGAATAATGATAGTGAACATGATCCAGGACCTTGGAAAAACAATGGAGGCAAAGATCGACAAGATGCACGAAATGTTTAATAAAGATTTAGAAGAATTAAAGAACAAAAAAACAGAGATGAACAATACAATAACGGAAATGAAAACTACACTAGAAGGAATCAATAGCAGAATAACTGAGGCAGAAGAACAGATAAGTGACCTAGAAGACGGAATGGTGGAATTCACTGCTGCAGAACAGAATAAAGAAAAAAGAATGAAAAGAAATGAAGACAGCCTAAGAGACCTCTGGGACATTAAACGCAACAACATTCGCATTATAGGGTCCCAGAGGAGAAGAGAGAGAGAAAGGACCTGAGAAAATATCTGAAGAGCTTATAGTCGAAAACTTCCCTAACATGGGAAAGGAAATAGCCACCAAAGTCCAGGAAGTGCAGCGAGTCCCATACAGGATAAATCCAAGGAGAAACACACCGAAACACATAGTAATCAAATTGGCAAAAATTAAAGACAAAGAAAAATTATTGAAAGCAGCAAGGGAAAAACGACAAATAACATACAAGGGAACTCCCATAAGGTTAACAGCTGATTTCTCAGCAGAAACTCTGCAAGCCAGAAGGGAGTGGCATGATATACTTAAAGTGATGAAAGGGAAGAACCTACAACCAAGATTACTCTACCTGGCAAGGATCTCATTCAGATTCCATGGAGAAATCAAAAGCTTTACAGACAAGTAAAAGCTAAGAGAATTCAGCACCACCAAACCACCTCTACAACAAATGCTAAAGGAACTTCTCTAAGTGGGAAACTCAAGAGAAGAAAAGGACCTACAAAAACAAACACAAAACAATTAAGAAAATGGTCATAGGAACATACATATCAATAATTACCTTAAATGTGAATGGATTAAATGCTCCAACCAAAAGACACAGGCTTGCTGAATGGATACAAAAACAAGACCCATATATATGCTATCTACAAGGGACCCACTTCAGACCTAGGGACACATACAGACTGAAAGTGAGGGGATGGAAAAAGATATTCCATGCAAATGGAAATCAAAAGAAAGCTGGAGTAGCAATACTCATATCAGATAAAATAGACTTTAAAATAAAGAATGTTACAAGAGACAAAGAAGGACACTACATAATGATCAAGGTATCAATCCAAGAAGAAGATATAACAATTGTAAATATATATGCACCCAACATAGGAGCAACTCAATACATAAGGCAACTGCTAACAGCTATAAAAGAGGAATTTGACAGCAACACGATAATAGTGTGGGGGATTTTAACACCTCACTTACACCAATGGACAGATCATCCAAAATGAAAATAAATAAGAAACAGAAGCTTTAAATGACACGATAGACCAGATAGATTTAATTGATATTTATAGGACATTCCATCCAAAAACAGCAGATTACACTTTCTTCTCAAGTGTGCACGGAACATTCTCCAGGATAGATCACATCATGGGTCACAAATCAAGCTTCAGTAAATTTAAGAAAATTGAAATCATATCAAGCATCTTTTCTGACCACAATGCTATGAGATTAGAAAGGAATTACAGGGAAAAAAACATAAAAAACACAAACACATGGAGGCTAAACAATACGTTACTAAATAACCAAGAGATCACTGAAGAAATCAAAGAGGAAATCAAAAAATACCTAGAGACAAATGACAATGAAAACACAGCGATCCAAAACCTATGGGATGCAGCGAAAGCAGTTCTAAGAGGGAAGTTTATAGCTATACAAGCCTACCTCAAGAAGCAAGAAAAATCTCAAGTAAATAATCTAACCTTACACCTAAAGGAACTAGAGAAAGAAGAACAAACAAAACCCAAAGTTAGCAGCAGGAAAGAAATCATAAAGATCAGAGCAAAAATAAATGAAATGGAAACAAAGAAAACAATAGCAAAGATCAATAAAACTAAAAGCTGGTTCTTTGAGAAGATAAACAAAATTGATAAACCATTAGCCAGACTCATAAAGAAAAAGATGGAGAGGACTCAAATCAATAAAATTACAAATGAAAAAGGAGAAGTTACAACACACACCGCAGAAACAAAGCATCCTAAGAGACTACTACAAGCAACTCTATGCCAATAAAACGGACAACCTGGAAGAAATGGACAAACTCTTAGAAAGGTATAACCTTCCAAGGCTGAACCAGAAAGAAAAAAAAAAAATGAACAGACCAATCACAAGTAATGAAATTGAAACTGTGATTAAAAATCTTCCAACAAACAAAAGTCCAGGACCAGATGGCTTCACAGGTGAACTCTATCAAACATTTAGAGAAGAGCTAACACCCATCCTTCTCAAACTCTTCCAAAATATTGCAGAGGAAGGAACACTCCCAAACTCATTCTATGAGGCCACCATCACCCGGATACCAAAACCAGACAAAGATACTACAAAAAAAGAAAATTACAGACCAATATCACTGATGAATATAGATGCAAAAATCCTCAACAAACTACTAGGAAACAGAATCCAACAACACATTAAAAGGATCATACACCATGATCAAGTGGGATTTATCCCAGGGATGCAAGGATTCTTCAATATATGCAAATCAATCAATGTGATACACCATATTAACAAATTAAAGAATAAAAACCAAATGATCATATCAATAGATGCAGAAAAAGCTTTTGACAAAATTTAACACCCAGTTCCGATAACTACTCTCCAGAAAGTGGGCATAAAGGGAACATCAACATAATAAAGGCCATATACGACAAACCCACAGCAAACATCATTCGCAATGGTGAAAAACTGAAAGCATTTCCTCTAAGATCAGGAACAAGACAAGGATGTCCACTCTCACCACTATTATTCAACATAGTTTTCGAAGTCCTAGCCATGACAATCAGGGAAGAAAAAGAAATTAAAGGAATACAGACTGGAAAAGAAGAAGCAAAACTGTCACTGCTTGCAGATGACATGATACTATACATAGAAAATCCTAAAAATGCCACCAGAAAACTCCTAAAGCTAATCAATGAATTTGGTAAAGTTGCAGGATACAAAATTAATGCACAGAAATCTCCTGCATTCCTATACACTAATGATGAAAAATCTGAAAGAGAAATTATGGAAACACTCCCATTTACCATTGCAACAAAAAGAATAAAATACCTAGGAATAAACCTACCTAGGGAAACAAAAGACTTGTATGCAGAAAACAATAAGACACTGATGAAAGAAATTAAAGATGATACCAACAGATGGAGAGATATACCATGTTCTTGGATTGGAATAATCAATACTGTGAAAACGACTATACTACCCAAAGCAATCTACAGATTCAATGCAATCCCTATCAAATTACCGATGGCATTTTTTACAACAGCACATTTTTTACAATAGAACAAATCATCTTAAAATTTGTATGGAGACACAAATGATCCCGAATAGCCAAAACAGTCTTGAGGGAAAAAAATGGAGCTGGAGGAGTCAGACTCCCTGACTTCAGACTATACTACAAAGCTACAGTTATCAAGACAGTATGGTAATGGCACAAAAACAGAAACACAGATCAGTGGAACATGATAGAAAGCCCAGAGATAAATCCATGCACCTATGGTCAACTAATCTATGACAAAGGAGGCAAATATATACAATGGAAAAAAGACAGTCTCCTCAGTAAGTGGTGCTGGGAAAACTGGACAGCTACATGTAAAAGAATGAAATTAGAACACTCCCTAACACCATACACACAAATAAACTCAAAATGTATTAAAAACCTAAATGTAAGACTGGACACTATAAAACTCTTAGAGGAAAACATAGAAGCACACTCTTTGACATAAATCACAGCAAGGTCTTTTTTGATCCACCTTGTAGAGTAATGGAAATAAAAACAAAAATAAACAAATGGTACCTAATGAAACTTAAAAGCTTTTGCACAGCAAAGGAACCCATAAACAAGATGAAAAGACAACCCTCAGAATGCGAGAAAATATTTGCAAGCGAATCAACGGACAAAGGATTAATCTCCAAAATATATAAACAGCTCATGCAGCTCAATATTAAAAAAAGCAAACAACCCAATCCAAAAATGGGCAGAAGACCTAAATAGACATTTCTCCAAAGAAGACATACAGATGGCCAAGAAGCACATGAAAAGCTGCTCAACATCACTAATTATTAGAGAAATGCAAATCAAAACTACAATGAGGTATCACCTCACACCACTTAGAATGGGCATCATCAGAAAATCTACAAACAACAAATGCTGGAGAGGGTGTGGAGAAAAGGGAACCCTCTTGCACAATGTAAATTGATACAGCCACTATGGAGAACAGTATGGAGGTTCCTTAAAAAACTAAAAATAGAATTACCATATGATCCAGCAATCCCACTACTGGGCATATACCCAGAGAAAACCATAATTCAAAAAGACACATGCACCCCAATGTTCATTGCAGCACTCTTTACAATAGCCAGGTCATGGAAGCAACCTAAATGCCCATCGACAGACAAATGGATAAAGAAGATGTGGTACATATATACAATGGAATATTACTCAGCCATAAAAAAGAAGGAAATTGAGTCATTTGTTGAGACGTGGATGGATCTAGAGACTGTCATACAGAGTGAAGTAAGTCAGAAAGAGAAAAACAAATATCGTATATTAATGCATGTATGTGGAACCTAGAAAAATGGTACAGATGAACCGGTTTGCAGGGCAGAAGTTGAGACACAGATGTAGAGAACAAACATATGGACACCACGGGGGGGAAAACCGCAGTGGGGTGGGGATGGTGGTGTGCTGAATTGGGCGATAGGGATTGACATGTATACACTGATGTGTATAAAACTGATGACTAATAAGAACCTGCAGTATAAAAAAACAAACAAACAAAAAACCAACTAATACTAAACTTTCGTTGGGTTATTTGTATGGAAATATGTTAATATAAATGTTTCAGACATTACATGAAATTTCTAAAAATCTTATATGTTCTGGTATAATGTTATAAGTCATACTTCTAGTTATTATTTTAAAATGTATATCTCAGGGACTTCCCTGGTGGCACAGTGGTTAAGAATCCACCTGCCAATGCAGGGGACACCGTTTAAGTCCTGGTCCAGGAAGATCCCACATGCCGTGGAGCAACTAAGCCCGTGTGCCACAACTACTGAGACTGCGCTCTAGAGCCCGCGAGCCACAACTACTGAGGCCGTGCGCCACAACTACTGAAGCCCGTGCACCTAGAGCCCGTGCTCTGCAACAAGAGAAGCCACCGCAATGAGAAGCCTGCGCACCACAACGAAGAGTAGCCCCTGCTCACTGCAACCAGAGAAAGCCTGCGTGCAGCAACCACGACCCAACGCAGCCAAAAATAACTAATTAATTTTTTTAAAATGTATATCTCAGAAATAACTAAAAAAAGAGAAAAACCTTCCTTCTGCAACCATTTTGAAATAGTGGAAGGAAAACTGATTAAAATTTTAGGAAGCGTGAAAAGATACCCTTTTCCCAACCCTTTCTCCTTTAAAAGCACAGAAGCAAAAAACAAAATCTATTTTTACAGGCAAGTGGAAAACACTGTAAAAGGGTCTGTGTGCATGTAATGGCAGAATGACACGGCAGGACTTATAAAAAGAACCTGATGATCTCCAAGAGCAAATGCAGAGCACTTGAATCTTCCCTGACACAGATCAGCTTCTGTCTGTGGCTCAGCAAACCATATGCTATATTCACTCACTCCTCAAGGATCACCTGCTCCTTTCCAAGTATTCAGACGTCAGCGAAAATCTACCTTCTGTGGAAATTTAAACTGCCTAAGAAGGGCTGCTGACACTCATAAAAATAGCTGTCAGACATTATGACTCCTCCGGGACACAGATGCCAAAGAGGGGTCATGGAGCCCAGAGCAGAAAGTAAAGTAGGATCCTCAAAGATCATGCAGGCCAGAAACTCTCAGCCTGAGGTCCAGAAGGCCTGAGAGGTCTATGAGTGGGCTTCAGGGTATCTAGAAATTCCCTGAAATTAAACAAAAACTTTTGTACCTTTGTGGAAGTTAGGGGGAAAACTTTCATCAAATTCTCGTAAGTCATGACCAAAAAAGATTAAGAACCTCAATTTAGTATATTATTTCCACAGATATTTTTTTCACTCTCAAAAATTGTTTTTCATTGGTCAAGAAACATTTGCATACATAAATCTTATAAGAAATTTTCTTTTTAAAAAATTATTTTATTTATTTTTGGCTGTGTTGGGTCTTTGTTGCTGCACGCGGGCTTTCTCTAGTTGCAGCGAGCAGGGGCTTCTCATTGTGGTGGCTTCTCTTGTTGCAGAGCACGGGCTCTAGGTGCACAGGCTTCAGTAGTTGTGGCATGCAGTCTCAGTAGTTGTGGCTCACAGGCTCTAGAGTGCAGGCTCAGTAGTTGTGGCACACAGGCTTAGTTGCTCCGTGGCACGTGGGATCTTCCAGGACTAGGCCTCGAACCTGTGTCCCCTGCACTGGCAGGCCATTCTTAACCACTGTGCCACCACGGAAGCCCGGAAATTTAAAAATTACCGATAAGTTGGAAGTCTCTTTCACACTTCCATTCTAGATCTGTTCCCCTTACTTTTGCCCCCTACGGAGGAAATAATTGTCCTACTTTTCTATGCACTTTCGTAATTATGCACTCACAGAGAAGATTTAGAGCATGCGCGTGTTTTTCCTAACTTAAATGGTACCATATTTTATATATATTTCTGAAACTTGTCTTTGTGTTCCACAATGTCTCAGGGTGAGTTCCATATGTGTACATACAGAGCCACCCCATCCTTTTTACCTGCTGCATAGTATTCCACAGTAGCTGTGCTGGGGTGCTTAGACATTCCTCTACTGATGAACATTTAAGTTGTTTCCAGCTTTCTCCCATTGCCAACAACAGCACTATGAATGTCTTTGTATGTGTCTGTTTATGCACTGATTCAAGTGTTTCTCTAGCAGAGAGGCTGGGAAGAGGAATTGCTTGGTCGTGAGATATGCATATTTAAAATTTTAAATTCAACTGCCAACCCCCCTCCCAAATACATTATATTGGTTTATGCTTCTAGTGGAATACCAGAATATGTTTCCTGGCTCCTACTGCCACACTAGATTTTTATCAATCTTTTAAATTTTTACTAATCTGAAAGACAAAAAGTGTATCTCCTTGTTGTTTTCATTTCTACTTACCTAATTGTGAGGTTGAGTGCCTTTTAATTTGTTTATTCACTATATGTATTTCCTTTTCAGTGAATTGTCTGTTGCGAGAGCAGTGGTTCTCACATCTTACTATACATCAGAATCATCCGGAGGGTTTAAAACACGATTTCCCCACCCCAGAGTTTCTGATTCCGTGAGTCTGGGGTGGGGCCTGTGAATGTGCATTTCTAAGATGTTCCCAGGTGATGCTAATGCTGCTGGTATGGGGACCAGACTTTAAAATCATCGAACTAGAGAAACTGCCTGGGCCTTGTACTTCTCTTTTGTTCAGTCTCAACCCTGGTTGCATATTAGAATCATCTGGAAAGCTTTACAAAAGTCCTGGCTCCTGAGTCCCACTCCAGACTACTTAGGTCAGAATGGTCTCCCCATCTGTTTTTTCTTTTGTTTTTTCTGTTTTTTGTTTTAAATTATTTATTTGTTTGTTTGTTTATTTATTTATTGGCCATACCACGCAGCTTTGCGGGATGCTCCCTGACCAGGGATCAAACCTCGGCAGTGTAAGCCTCGAGTCCTAACCTTTAGGCCACCAGGGAACTCGCCCATCTGTATTTTTTAAAGATTGTCAGGCAGGGCTGATGTTCAGCCAGGAGTGAGGGCCACTGCTGGCTGACACTAGTGCTCTGAAGGAGGACAAGGTCCTTCATTCTATTTCCCTGCAAAGAGCATAGATCCTAGTGATACAATGCTTTGCCTGAGGCCGTCTCAAAACGTTCTTGCCCTGTATGGCAGTGAACTCTAAGGAGTTCCAGAAAGGAAAAGAGAAAGATCTCTTTGGGTGGAGTGATCAGGAAAGTCATCAAAGACTTGGAAGGAAAAGCAAAGTGTTGCTAGGTAGAGGGGACAGAAGTGTTTCTGCTAAGTACGGAGTGAGCAACAGCAAAATCACTGAAGTACTGAGCAATGAGTAGACCAGATGGATGACCTGCGACATTCATGAAGGGAGTGGTGAGAAGCAGAGCTGGGAAGGCAGAGCATTGGAGTGGCTTATGCAGGGCCTTGAAGACCAGGGAGGGAGTCTGAGTGATTGGATTTTTGGTAGGAGTTGCTTTGTTTCCTGAAATCGAAGAGAAAAATGATTAAACTATATTGTTTTCATTTTATTATTTGCTTTTAAAATGTTTTAATTTAGTTTTTTGATGGGTATAATTATATGGCACAAAATACAAAAGGTATTGCAGTAAAAAGTCTCCTCCCATCAGTGTCCCCCAGCTGCCTGGTTTTGCTTTCTGGAGCAGTCACTCAGAGCTACTAGTTGTTTGCATATCCTTCAAGTGAACATATATATATACATGCAGTTCATTCTCATCATTCGTGGTAGTTATGTACGATAAAGTTGCTGCTGTGAACACTGAGTTGGTGAATACTGAATGATTGCTCCCAGGGGAAATAAGGGTTTTGTTCCTGCAAGCTTCTGGTCACATTTTCATCAACTGATCAATACATAGCATTGTTTTATGTGTGTTTTTGTTTAAAGACATCTTATCTAATATACACTGTTGATTCATTAACCTTGAAATGATAGCTAAGAGCTCTACAACTGATGCCTGAAGGAAGCTTATCTAACATACATATTTTCTCCATAAGACACATCACAGCCTTCTTGCACTTTGGAACATGACACAGAATGCTATCATTATGCTTGGGGGCCATTTTAAACAGCAAAATCACCAACAAAGTCGTAAAAATGCAAAAACTGTGTCACCAAATAGACCCTGAAAAAGACACTTACTTACAGTATGAGCTGAAGCAAGAAAGCAGGGCATCACCTTGCTCTCCTCCCTCAGCTGAGAATACACAAGTTTGGTGACTCAAATTTTTCACCACCCTGAGCATGTCCACAAATGACCACAAAAGTTCATGAGTACTGATTTGGGGGGTGGGGTACAAATAAATTTTAGCAACTGGGCGAACTAGCAAATACAGAATCATCAAAAAATGAGGACCAACCGTAAGAAAGCCAGGGCTAGTGAGAAGACAACAGAAGAAACTGCCTCTGAGTCATCGCTTATGTGAATTCCAGTGGCCAGGGCAGCTCTGTTTTAAGAAGGCCAAAGTCCTAGAGGCCATTTTAGGGACTGTTGCTGTTACCAGCTGACCCTACAGCTCTGTCAAAGAGAGGATATTTGGACTGGACATAGAATCTTAGAGTCGGGGAGGATTTTAGAATAATGATTGGGTTCAATTCTAATCCAACACTGTGCTCTTTCTACAACAGCCCTGACAGGAGAGCTTTGCTTTAAAACAGCTGGGAATGAGTTAGCTTTCTGACTTTATCTCCCTGTAGAGACTGAATATTTGTACCCTCTCCAAAATTCTTATGTTGAAAACTAATCCCCTTGTGATAAAACGTGATAGTATTTGGAGGAAGGGCCTTTGGGAGGTGAGTAGGCATGAGGGTGGAACCCTCATGAATGGGATTAGTGCCCTAATAAGAGAGACCCCAAAGAGCTTTCTCACCCCTTCTGCCATGTGAGGCCACAGAGAGAAGACAGCTATCTATGAGCCAGGAAATGGGTTCTCACCAGACACTGAATCTGCTGGTGATTTGATCTTGGACCTCTAGCCTCCAGAGCTATGAGAAATAAATTTCTGTTGTCTATAAGCCACCTGTTTATGGTATTTTGTTATAGCAGCCAGCCTGAACTAAGAAATTATAAGGGTTACCAGGAGTCCAGGGCTATGGTCAAGGAGGACAAGACCAAGGGTTACCATGCTTGCAAAGCTCTGAAAGAGTCACCATTCTGCTCCTGAGAACCACTTGCTCTGCATATCCAAGCAATGCCCTGACCTGGTTTACAGCTGTCTCCCAGGATCTCCAAATTCCAAAGACTGTAGAGGTTCCCACAGATCTTCTGCAAGAAACTGCTATACAAACTATACCTGCATGTCAAAGGTAGAAAGAACATCCATGAACGCTGATGTTATCAGATTGCAAGCCTATTAGCTAAGTGACCTCATCCTCCGAATTCAACCTTCCAGATACTTCCGGGCACTACGCAGAAGCCTCATGGTCTGATACATTGTGGCTATGATCTCAACAGAACCCTTAAGAACAGACACCATCTTTGTTGTGAATATTTACCTTGGCACAGAGCAGTGGTTCTCAACTGGGGGCGATTTTGCCCCCCAGGGGACATTTGGAAATGGCTAGGGACATTTTTGGTTGTCACATCTCAGGAGAGGGTAAATGCTACTGGTATCTAGTGGGAGAAAGGCCAGGGACGCTGCTGAACGTACTACAGTGCACACACAGGTGAGCCTCCACAACAAAGAGTGACCGTGTCAACAGTGCAGAGGCTGAGAAACCCTGGAGTACGGAGATCAAAGTTGCTTTCTTTATCCCGCCTTAGCATCTTGTTCAAAATATACTTAAGATATTGAAATGTATTTTAAGTGTTACTTCAAGTCAATCTGCTGACAACCCATCCAACGCATGACTTACAGCTCAGGGTTTGACATGTGACTGACAATCAAAAATTCAGACATAAAAATTAATTTTAGAGATTCATACTCCCTGTTATACTGTATAGCATTTCATTTTTGAGGCTTGCACTGCTGACTCAATAGACTTCCTTATTTTATCACTGTGTCCTCAAAATTGTCATTTAACAATGACACTGAATGAAGTTGACTTCAGCTTATTTGATGTAATCTGCAATTTCATAGGCTATCCCTCTGCCCCAAAGCCCTGCAGAGACAAGACTGGCTCCTACCCTTAGATGTTTAATCTCAGGACAGCTTCAGGTGGATAAGTAAAAGGGTATAAGGTATACATTAATATGTGTATATAAGAAACAGTATGTTAGGAGATAAAACCATTGTAGAAAACCCCATTCTTATTTCCTCATGAGACTCCAGAATTTGGGGAATGATTTTCTGTGCCCTAAATGTGAACTGGGTGAACATCCTACTATGCATCCTGGACACTGGGCTAGGAAGCACACTTTACTGTGCATGTGAATCACATGGGGACCTTGCTAAATGCAGATTCTGATCCAGCAGGGCCAAAAGCATGTCTAACAAGCTCCCAGGTGATGTGGATACTGCTGGTCTGTGGACCACCTTTGAGTAGCACCAGAATATAGAGGATTCTAAGTAGCACTTTAATAGAATCTATCACTATTTAAAAGCCACAAGATCATCACTTCTAGTATTTAGAAATTATTTCTATGGGCTTCCCTGGTGGCGCAGTGGTTAAGAATCCGCCTGCCAATGCAGGGGACACGGGTTCGTGTCCGGGAAGATCCCATATGCCATGGAGCAACTAAGCCCGGGTGCTGCAACTACTGAGCCTGCGCTCTAGAGCCTGCGAGCCACAACTACTGAGCCGAGTGCCACAACTACTGAAGCCCACGTGCCTACAGCCCGTGCTAGGCAACAAAAGAAGCCACTGCAATGAGAAGCCCACGCACCGCAACGAAGCTCACCGCAACCAGAGAAAAGCCCACGCGAAGCAACGAAGACCCAACACAGGCAAAAATAAAACAAATAAAATAAAAATAAATAAATTTATAAAAAAAAAGAAAAGAAATTATTTCTATTCACTCACTTCCTTCATTATGCAATGAGATCGAAATCTTTGGGTCTTTGCTACTTTGAGGGTCTAGAAAAAGGGAACGAACTTTTATATCAACTGAAAAGTAACAGAGGATGGTTGTAGATAATCATTAGGCACCTACTTTGACTTGAAAGATGGTCCTTGTTCAAAACTAATATCAAATATTTACTCTTTAAGATATACTATTCATAGAAAAGGAGATCAGATTTGTGGTTACCAGAGGCAGGAGAGGGGGAATTGAATGAAGGTGGTCAAAAACTACAACTTCCTGTTATAAGATAAATAAGTACTAGGGATGTAATGTACAACATGATGAATAAAATTAACACTGCAGTGTGTTATATATGAAATCTGTTAGGAGAGCAAATCCTAAGAGTTCTCATCACAAGGAAAAATTTTCTTTTCTTTTTTTTTGTCTCTATATGAGATGATGGATGTTCACTAAAGTCACTGTGGTAACCACTTCATGGTGTATGTAAGTCAAATCATTATATTGTGCACCTAAAACTTATACAGTGCTGTATGTCAATTATATCTCAGTAAAAGTGGAAGGAAAAAAAAAGAAGATGTAATAGCATTCTATAGCTGAACAGTGAAAGCCCACTGGATCAAGAATCAGTAGAACTAGGCACCAATCCTGTTGCTGGAGAGTCAGGAAGCCTCTGTAGATCCCAACGTGACATGTGTGAGGTCCTTCGACATAGTGAAAGACCACAACTTCAATGTAAAGAAAACTTATTATTATTATTTAAACAATGCACATACTTTGTATATGCTTTTATATGTATGATATGCTTCATATTACTAACAATTATTTAAACAGTTAAATGGTGTCACTGTTGCTAAGTTAGAAGTTGATGTTCTGTTTTTAGGTTAATATCTTATTTAATCTGTACATAGGGCCAGTCACAATTTCCTAAAGAACAAGGATGTCGATGTCTGCCAAACATGCACCTCATGGTATGAACCCCTAAAGAGGCTTTTAATTACCAGTATAAATATATATATTAAAAATAAGGCAAATTGTGTGCTTGTAAATGTAGAATACAAATCATCATCTGATGGGGACATGAAATCAAAGGTTTCATAGTAGAACTGAAAGGAATTCCAGCCTTTCCTTAGTAGTTACACCTCTGTGGGGTCCCAAGGTAGTATACAGATCAGTCTGACACCCAGAATCTTTGGGAACTTTTCTTGCAATATGACACTGCTGACATCCCGGGAACAGGCGATGGACATCTCAAGTGCACACTGAAGGAGTAAATTTTGACAGAGGCTTATATAGGTTATGAGCCAGCTCATCACTGCACAAGCCATTCCCAATGACACATTCTCCCATCACCACAGCAGACCACTAGCTACCACAAGAGCAGGGGTACTAGAAGAGAAAGAGACGCTGAGCGCGCAAATGCAGCCCCCCACCTCCTGGTGTGGAACTGCTCGTCTTTGGGTTCCCATATGATGACTCTCTTCTTGAATTCTTGGTACCCTGTTGCTTGTGGCTTCTGCCTTTGAGCACGGAGAGGTCTCATCTCTCCAGTACGCAGCATCAGGCAACCATCACAGTTCAATGAAGGTTAAGAACTGCAACGCTCTTTCCCCAGTCACAACAGGGAGCCTATTGTTAGAGGAAACCCTGGGTGTTAGTACGATGAAAACACTATCCAGGAGACTACAGGGAAAGGGAACACGGACAAAGGTGAGCTTGACACAGTGGCAGAACTCAGACCTCCACCCCTTTAACTGGAAGCCAGGATAGGCCAGTGCATTTCCACTGGAGCATTCCTCATTGGATGCTTCTTGCATCGGGCAAGTTTTGCTTGGGGTGGGGGGTGGTGTAGCTAGGAAAGAGCTAAATTTGTCCATCCTTACGTTCATACTTTAGGTACTCACGCTCAAACAGATATTATTGAAAACTACCCAGTCCTAATCATATGAGGAATGCCTTGGTACAGCTGCTTTTAGTTAAAACTAAGGGTGATGATGGGTAGAAGAAGAGGATAAATGTTGATCACATGGCCACTTTAAGAAGTCAGACAGAAACGAAAGAGTCATAAACCACCGGGAAGTGACTTCTTTCCTATCATTGTTAGATTAAAAACATTCACACTTCTCTGTGAGTTTCATGTCAAAAAGAAACTGATTTACCCAACTGACTTGAAAACTTATGTCCACACAAAAGCCTGCACGTAAATGTTTATAAGAGCTGTATGAAATCACCAAAAACTGGAAGCAGTCAAATTGTCTTTCAATAAGTGAACGGATAAACAAACTGTGTGGCACATCCATGAAATGGAATAATATTGAGTGATAAAAACAAATGAGCTATCAAACCACAAAGACATGAAGGAACCTTAAATGCATATTGTTATGTGGAAAAAAAAAGTTCGAAAAGGCTACATACTGTAAGATTCCAATTACGTATATGGAATTCTGTAAAAGGCAAAACTACAGAAACAGTAAAAAGATCAGTGGTTGCCAGGAGCTCAGGGAAAGGGAGAATCATGAATAGGTGAATCACAGGGGATGTGTAAGCCAGTGAAACAATTCTTTTTTCCCCACAGTATCTGTTATATACTTTTTTTTTTAGTTTTACTTCAAGAGTTTTTATTTACAGTTATTACAAAATATTAGCTATATTCCCTGTGCTGCATAATACATCCTTGTAGCCTATTTTACACCCAATAGTTTGTACGTCCCACTCTCCCACCTCTATATTGGCCCCTCTCCCCACTGGTGACCACTAGTTTGTTCTCTGTATCTGTGACTCTGCTGCTTTTTTGTTATATTCACTGGTTTGTTGCATGTTTTAGATTCATATAAGTGATATCATACAATATTTGTCTTTCTCTGCCTGACTTTTTCAGTGAAACTATTCTTTATGATACCCTACTTGTTCGACATTATCCATTTGTCAGAACCCATGGAACTTATAGCACAAAGAGTGAACTTTGATGTATGCAATTTGAAAAAAACATTTAGGAGGTCAGGGGATCCCAGTAAGGAATGCAGACTGTAAGAGACTATAACTATATTTCAAATGTATGAAACAATCTCACTGAAGGGAGTCAGGCTAAAAAATGCTGACCTAAGTAATTTGGAAATGAATGGAGTCTACAAGACCAAAAGCAAAAGGACCTGAACATAAGCACAGTGCTCTAGTTGATAAAATTGTTTCATGGGGGTACAGGGTGATAATTCTGATACTGCTATACATGTATATTGAAGTTGAACAATGAAGTAAATGGCCAATGTTGGGAGCCAGGTTTCTCCTCTTGGACTGACAGTTTACAGATAAGCAAAGGAAGGAGGCTGGAACGAGCCCTGTGGTAAAGTTCATCAGGATGAACTCATGTTTAGCTCAATAGATGGATGGTTACATATAGATATGTGTATATACACAGGTTAGTAGTTACACATATATTTCTTTGCTCTCTCAGCTGCAAAGGCCTAAAAGAAATGACACCCTAATAGCAACAAGCACACCTTAAGCCTACATATTTGATTCTAACACCATTCTCCAATAAAACGAACCAGGATTTATCGGGGAAAGAGTAGAATGAAGAATTAGGAGGGAAATACAGAATGAGCCTGGAGCATCTCGTGGTGCTAAAAAATAAGGAAGTGATAAAACAAACAAATAAAACACACACACACAGACACTACACCCACACACATACACAATAATGGGAATATGTCAAAGGTGCACAGAAGACAACTAAAAGAGCTCCTAATGGCCAAATTTGGAACAATATGACCAAAAGGAAAGTATAATTGGATTATAACTCAAAGTGTAAAATAAGTATCTATGAATCTATACTGATATAAATAAATGATTGATTAAATTAATAAAGGGGGAGAAGAGGCAAATTTCCTAAGCAGAAGAATTCCAAGTAAATTATAGAGATACTCTGCCCTCAAGAAGGGGGAGCATAACTCCCCACTCCTTGAGTGTGGGTTGCCTGTGGTGACTTCTTTCCAAAGAATACAGCACAGAAAGGGAAAAAAAGAGTAAGTTAGAGTGAAGCACCTGGCTAATACTATCTAAGTCAGGTGATCAAAGTCAATGTTAACAGAAAACGGCATTCTACCTCTGTGATCTTAATGCCCAGACCAATAACCCGCCTAATCACAGGAAAACACTGGACACTAGAGGACTAGTGTGTAGACCACCAGAGCAGTGCTCCTCAAAACTGTCCAGGCCATCAAAAGCAAGGAGGTCTGAGAAACTGCCACCGCTAAGAGCAGCCTAGACAGTCATGGACAACTCAGTGAAATGTGGTGGCTGGATGGGATCCTGGAACAGGAAAGGGATATTAGGTGAAAAAATAAAATCTGCTAGATATTTTAAAGACATAAAAAGTTGGAGAAAAAAAGAAAAAAGGGACTGTTACCATAGAATAAACTGACAATGGGGCCTTCGGCTCCATTTATATAAGTCCATATTTCCAATACATTTCTTCACATTCCTCCTTTAGTCCATTAGAAAGGTGGAGAGGTGGAAGCAGGATTTAGCTAATTGTAAGCAGTGAAGTGGCTAATCTCCTTCAATCCTGTCTCCCCGAACGAGAAGGCTGTAGAAGGCAATACCATGGTCCTGACAGTCCTAGAGCTGCCAATCCAAAGCTGTATTCTTCTAAATTTCTAAGTCGGACCACACGACAGTCATATGAGTCTCAGTGGCCACGACAGGCTGCCAAGACTGGCTTATCCACTGCAGTGAGGGTGCTGAGGGAGTGCACTTGTAAACTTAGCACCCAGCACGCATCTCAGCAAGTTTTATGATGATGTCAAGTTTCCACATTTTCAGAAATTCTTTTGAAATAAGTCCTTAAATTTTCTCATGAACACGCAAAGGAAAACGAGCGGCAGTTTTATTTTCTGTAACATGTATCTTTAACCAACAGGTGTGGCTATATTTATTAGGCTTTATGATTTCTTCTATAAAGGACTTGGGAGTGTGGCCCTATAAATTTCAAATTCCTCTAAGAGTATATCCCCAGGTGTTTTATTGAAATGGACAGAACAGAAACTAAAAATGAACATGAGGCAAAGAACTAAAATAGCAAAGGGGACGGAAATCATGCATCCCAACCTTTCAAAATAAGTAACAATTAGGTTCATGGCAGGATTTTTAAGTCTCTTAAATTATTAATTCAGGAAAAGAACATTTTAAATTATTTTCTTTTCACTAAGTATGTATCTCCATTAAAAAACAAAATTCAACCAAGTAAATTTAAAGATCTAATTGGCTTTATTCAAGAGTCCTGAATAGGGTAGCAACCCATCTAACAAAGAGAAGGGTGCTCCAGGAGCTGTACAAAACGGAAGCCTTTCATAGGCAGAAGGAAGGAGGGACGAAGAGATTAAAGGCAAGCTCATCTTCCCTTAGGGGAAGGCAGGCGGTCTTCTCTAGTAGATGACCTCACTAGTGTTGATCAGGAAATTCCAGGTTGACTGGTTTAAAATTCTACTCCCGGCTGAAACTGCAATTATTATAGGTTAGGTATTAAGTCTTGCTGGGGCTTAGCATGACTCCATTTGGGGCCTGACGCTTCTTTTTAACACTTCAAACTCCTTGATACGAAACTTCATCATGCTTATTGCAAAAATATATTCTTTTGAAATATTCTGTGTCATTTAAGGAGTGAACTTTGCTGAGTTTGTGTTAAAACTAACAAGGAATCAAGTAAAATGTCTTTCAATGGAACAGCTGGCAGTTTCTTTGCTCTTCAGTTTTCGAGCACAGTTAAAGCCACCTGTGGCCATAAGCATCTTGTCTGTGGAACACTCTGCATGGTGAACAGTGTTTGCATGGCTCTTCAACGGTTCTTTCCCTGTCTACAACCCCAGGGGATGTCACCGGCATTTGGGATGAAGCCTAAATCACGACTAAACAAAACCCTCTACTCTGCAAGGCTACAGTAGTGTAAAATAGTCACAGCTCCTGCAACTACAACTGGAAAAGTCCAAGGATCCAATTGTGAAATGCCCTGGGAACTACAGAGAGCTCTTTGGGCATTTATAACAGGTATCTTTAAATTCATTTTAAAACTCATCCATCACTCCTTTAGTCACTTAAAAAAAATTACAGCACCTATTATGTTCCGGGTACTGTTTTAAGGGTTGGAGGGGAAAAAGACAAAAATATATGCCTTCACAGAGGTAAGAACACATATAAATTTATCTTATACTTTTTAACACTGATTAGTATTTCATTGAATGGGTATTCATGACATAATCATTCAGTCTGCCATTGATGGGTATATAGGTTTTTTCCACCATTTTTTTTTCTGTTACAAATATTGCTACAATGAGTCTTCTGTGTATATATTGATGCACCTGTATGACTAAGCATACAAGTTAAATTTCTATAAGCAGAACTGCTTGGCCAAAGGATTTGTGCATTTTAAGTGTTAATAGATACTCCCAAGTTGCCCTCTTAGAGATACCACCCCAGTTTATACCACCAGCAGCACGAGTTGAGAACCCCTCACCACAGGCATATTTAAAAGGCAGAAGAATGGGCCACAGAGGACTAGAGCTGCACTAAGACCAGAAAGATCACCTAATCCAACCCCTCAGCAAATGAAAATGCTTTTTCTGGGTGAGCAGCCACCCTGTTTATTTCAAGGTTGATCTGTGACAAATGTATCCCCAGCTCAAATTTACAAGTTCCAGATGAAGGTGGCTTGTCTTTCAACACAAGTCATCTTTCATTGGGTTGATCATGAGCCTCCCAAGGGCAACATGCTACTTAGCACTCTAGGTTCTGGACGTGCCTGGGCATCGTAAAGTCCCAGAAGAAATAAGGACAGATAGTATTCTTTCATTATTAGCAGACATATTTCATGTCTTATATTGAGGCATTTCTCCCGCATATGAACATATTTCATTCCTTCAGGGAGGTAACAGTGGGGACATTTCATATTTTAATTCTTTGGCTAAACCCTTTTATTTTGAGGAACTGATTAATAAAGAAGAACTCTCTACATAAGGTATGGTTATTTCTATTAAGGTAGGTGTCTGACATAATTATTACTAGATGTTAGCAAAATATTTAATACCAATATTCTTACGTGCTACTTCTGGAACACTTGACAAATGAAAAGATTTCTTTAAGCTGATCAAAAAAAAATAGACAAAAAAATAGACTCACTTTGCTTTGGATGAGATAGAGTCCCTTAATTTTTCTTAATAGAGTAAATGTTTATTCACAAGTCAGGAAGTCAAGCTCTTGCCCTTCCCGAAGCTCAGTGAACTGACAGATGCTCCGTATCCAAGTACCTTTCTAGATATTCTAGCTTTCCATGGGAGCTATTTCAAGGCCATAATTCTACAGGCAGGTAGAATGCTGGTGAGTGTGCTGGAAACTAATTTCTCTGCCCCCTTCCCCCTTTTCTCTCTGCCCTGCCATCCTTCGCTTCAGCCCCCCTTCCATCCCTCCTTCTACAGTATCATGAGGTCTTCTCTCATATTCCAGGGACCGCCTCGCATCTTCCTTCACTCTCTCTAATTTTGTCCTGTCCTCCTCCATCCCTTTCCACCCCCAAGCCCTACTCTCCCACCACCAGTGTCCTTGCTCCTAAAACCAGCACTGGTCCTCAGCTCCTACAGCCTCCTCCCTCTAACTTGTCACCCTGCTGCCTTAACGCCTCCCTCTATATTTTACTTGGTCTCCAGTCACCAGTCACCCTCACACTTTTCCATTAACAGGAGCACATCTGTGACTTTCTTGACCTCAACTTGTCAGTTACCTACAATTCTGAGCTTCCAAATCACTGTTTTTGTTTCACAGAGTGTTAATACAATCTCACTATTACTGTGGGCTCAAACTTTCTCCCTTGAAAGGCTCTATTTTCAGTAGTCCATTTTGACAGAAAGTGGCAGAGTGTCAAGGGCCATCTATTACATTTCAATTACTTTAAGTGGAAATTTAAATGAAGCCAAAAAGTCATAAACCTGAAGTGTTGAATTTAAACCACTATGGGAAGGAAAAAGGAAAAGCTAGTGGTAACTACCCTTGATAGAAAAAACTCATTTTTTTGAGAATCAAAAGCAAGATCTTCCCAATTTCCAGGTTCCTTTCTTATATTCGAGTTCCTTTCTTATCAAAAGTGAAATGATTAGAAAGTCCCAACTACTGGCATAGGTATTTCTTGAGAAGTAGAAGTTGTAACCATGGTGACCATACTGCAATGAGATAGTTACTTAAGTAACTTAAGTAAACATATCACATATTCACAAATGGTGCAGTTGCTATGGAAAACAGTATGGAGGTTCCTCAAAAAATGAAGTCAGGACCTCAAAGATTGTATTTACACTCACATGTTCATTACAGTATTATTCACAATAGCCAAGATGTAGAAAGAACCTAAATGTACATCAATGGATAAATGGATAAAGAAAATGTGTTTTATTCATACAACAGAATATTAGTCAGCCTTAAAAAAGAAGGAAACTGTGACACATACTACAACAATGGATAAACCTTGAAGACATCATGCTGAGTAAAATAAGTCGCAAAAGGATAAATACTGCATGATTCCTCTTGTATGATGAACCTAAAGTAGTCAAACTCATACAAGCAGAAAGCAAAATGGTGGTTGCCAGGGGGCTGCGAGGAGGGGGATATGGGAGTTACTATTCAACAGGTACAACGTTTCAGTCATGCAAGATGAATACGTTCCAGAGATCTGTTGTACACCATCGTGTCTATAGCTAACAGTACTGTATTGTACACTGAAAAAATTAAGAGGCTACCCTCATGTTAAATGTTCTAACTACCAAAAAAGAAAAAAACTGACACTCACCAGACTTCTTTGGCTACTGCTGAAAGTCAAACAAACAAACGTCAATGTTTGCTATTTTTCTGATAACGAGATGTGCTAGGATGAGGATGTGCACTTATGAATAAACGTACATATATACACAGCTGGCCTAGCCCCAGGAGCCAGTGCACCGTTAGAGGAAAGGGAACAGGAAAGCACCAGCCAATGGCATCTGCCTCCTAGTCCCCAGTCCCAGCAGAGGCCAGGCAGGGTTAAGGGAGCCCAGGACACTGGGGAAGCGTCCCGTCTACCTCAGTTTGGCCATATGGTCCCCTGGTTTAACAAAGACTTCAGCAGAAACAACTCCCATGACCTTTCAGCCTCCTATCTCTTCCCTTTCAATCCTGCCCTTTCCCATTCCAACCCTCAACTGCTTTTTCTACCCTATCCCAGAAAAAAAGAAAAAAACTATAAAACTGTAGCTATCCACCGATGTTTTAAAAGACAGGTACCATACCCATAAGCACACGTCCCACCCTCCATTTACATAAACCAACATATGCTGATTTGAATGAATGAAGATAGACGGATATCAGATCTGCATAGATACAAAACAAAAAGGAAAGAATTAGAATAATGAAAATGAACATATTGATGCTCTATAAAAATATAAAGCTAAATACTGGGAACTAGATACTATTGACATTATTACTAGTATAAAATGAGGTGAAAAGAAAACTGGTTTCTCCAATAATAATCACCCTTAGAAAATAATCACCTTACAAAGCTATTAATAGGTACACTTTGCTCACGGAGCACATTTATAAAGTAGTATCCTAAATCAAATTATTAAGGTCGAGTCCCCACTTTTTGGCCAACATTTTGCTTCTTTGCTCATTCATCATTACTTAATAGAAACTCACATCCTCTACTTCTCACCAATCTACCAGTTCATTTGACAGATTCTGCTGATGTACCAAAAGAAGAAAATTATGTCTATGAGCAATGCAGATTTTTGCTTAAAGATGTGGTTTTTAGGAGCAAAGAGTTTCTGAAATCAGAGTTTTCCAGCAGTGAAATACTCACAGAACCAAGTTAACAGTTTACTCTAAAACTGCCATTATGTTATTTCAAAGGCAGACTACTCCTATTTGTTTTCTGTTTTCGTAGTCTCAGGTCTAAGCTGAGTTTAAACACTAACAGATTAACACAGAGAAGGGGATGTGGGGTGCAGGTGATGTTCTGTTTTTACCTGGATGCTCACCACCTGGTGTATTCAGTTTGTAAAATTTCATCAAGCTATAATCTTATGATATGTTTATTTTTTTGTATCTGTGTTATACTTCAATATAAATTATATACAAATATACAAAAGTTTTGTATTTGTATTATATTGAGTTTTTAAAAGTAAACATGCTATCTTCACATAAAGATACAAGAGACCTAGACAGCTCCGTGGATATGACTTACCAGCAGCCTATCTGGTCATGCGGCATGCAGGATCTTAGTTCCCTGACCAGGGATCGAAGCCGTGCCCACCCCCGCAGTGGAAGCGTGGAGTCCTAACCACTGGACTGCCAGGGAATTCCCATGGTTGCTGCTTGAAACCAAGAAAGGGTACGTTCAGGGACCCAATCTTATGCCCTGGAAGTCCATTTTTATTTGTGGGGGCATGTACAAGCATAATAAACAACAATATCTTTTTTCCCCCAGTTTTATTGAGATACACTTGGCATATAACATTGTGTAAGTTTAAGGTACACAATGTGTTGATTTGTTACATTTATGTACCCTAAAATGATTACTTCCTTAACCTTAGCTAACCTCTCCATCCTGTCACATAATTACCATTTCTTTTCTGTGGGGAGAACATACAAAATCTACTCCCTTAGCAATTTTCAAGTAGATGATACAGAATCATTAATTATAATCTGTACATTAGATCCCCAGAACTTACTCATCTTACAACTGGAAGTTTAGACCCTTTGAAGAATATCCATTTAATAATAATCCAACAGCTGGGTTTTGCTCTCATGTTGCTTGGGGGTAGGGCTATGGCTAGACCTTGCAGAAGAAAACTGCTCTGTTACCACAGCAATCCCCAGGAGACTCTGCTCAGCCATAACCAGTTGTGCCCATCCAGCTATCACGCAGTTCAAGTTCATGGACGTCAGCGTTAGCTGCTACAACCTATTTACAAAGCCACACACCTGCTGTCTCTCTCTGTGTAAATCCCTTCCCTTCCCCTCCTCCCCCAGCATACCTCAACTGGACCTCTAGAGCCCATTTCACCACTGGTTCTTCCCTTCTGCCTTCAAACAAGCACATATACCCTTATTGACTCTACTGACCTTTCAATTGTCTCTGCCCTTATACTTTTGATTGCTTGCCTCTGAATCAGCCAATCTCTTTTGACCCATCCCAATATTCTCCGGTTTCTGTTTGGGTATCTAGACAGTTCCAGGGAAGGTGATTCCCCTCCTGCTACCTCCAGGGATGGATGGGGCACATGGCCTGAGCCAAAGTTGAAGCCATGATCAATTTTTTGTTGTTGTACAACTCAAAGAATTTTGAAAAACTATGTGTCCCCTCACACATTTTTAGGTTGACATCTAAAATCTTTCATTATCAGTTTTAGATGATTGCAAAATAAATCTTTTTTTTATTTTTTGGCCACACCCCACGACATGGGGAACTTCCCCAACTAGGGATCGAACCCGTGCCCCTGTAGTGGAAGCACGGAGTCTTAACCACTGGACCACCGGGGAAGTCCCAAAGATTTGTGTGTGTGTGTGTGGGGGGGGTCATGTCGTGTGGCATGCGGGATCTTAGTTCCCCAACCAGGGATTGAACCTGTACCCCCTGCATTGGGAGCCCAGAGTCTTAACCACTGGACCACAGGGAATTCCCCTCCAAAGAAATATTCTTGTGTAACTTTTGACATTTTAAAATAAAACTGTTAATTTATTCTTTTATGTGTACACAATAGAATCTAAATAAAATGGCAAGTGGTTTCCAACATCTAAAATAGATGAATGAGCTCTTCTATAACAGGCCAAATTTTCCACTGTTCTTTTTATCACTTAAAAATTGTATTTCTATCCTATTTCTTCCCCAGAATTTGATCACAATGTAATGTTCTTTTTGCTATTATTAAGTAAACTATTATTCATCTGTGCAATAAAATATGTCTATTATTTGAGATTTGTTGTGACTGTAAGGCTTTTCTGCATTGCTATTACTACAATTATTGTTAGTAAAAATTTGATCAAAAAATCTAAATATGTGAAAGGTTTTGATAAATAATGACCGAACATAAATAATGAAGTTGTATTGGAAAGGTATTTTTTAATGACATGGATGTGGCTTTTTAATATTCTAATGAGTTCTTAAATCCATGGATAAGTATTACTAATTTTGAGAAATAGTTTCCAGAATTAAATCTTTTGTTATTTTTTTTCTTTTTATGCAAGTGCTGAAGCTTCATTCATATAAACAGAAGAAAAGGAATTTCATCATAGAAATTAATACTTTATTATTATGTGCACAAGTTATATACCTAAAATCACACAGTGGTCTATAAAAAACTATTTTTAACGATCGGTTGGTAGGTCAGTTAGAGTTTTTCTTTACTTTTGTTGGAAACAAAGACTTGGAAATCACATGTCCTGCTAATAGGCTTGTTTCCCAGTTAGAGTCATTTACTCTCTCAATTTTGGGGAATTATACCAAAAAGGCTTTACCTAGATAGCAAGTGACTATTAATTATACTAGTTATTCTTTCACTGAAAGATACTTTATTTAAACCTGATATACTGTAGAAAATACTGCTAATTTCTTTCTTTTTTTTTTTTTTTTTTTGCGGTACGCGGGCCTCTCACTGCTGTGGCCTCTCCCGTTGCGGAGCACAGGCTCCGGACGCACAGGCTCAGCGGCCATGGCTCACGGGCCCAGCCGCTCTGCGGCATGTGGGATCCTCCCGGACCGGGGCAGGAACCCGTGTCCCCTGCATCGGCAGGCGGATTCCCAACCACTGTGCCACCAGGGAAGCCCAAATAGTGCTAATTTCAATAAAACATTACCAATATATTTTTTAAATAAAATATTTATCACATGCCTTAAATTTATTTCATAGAAACCTTGGAACAGCAGATTTTACTCACTGAATTTATAGGAAATGTCTGTCATATAATCGTGTTGCTTCCTGAACCAAGGTCATGAGTTCCTCTGGGCACTTAAGGTCACGGTGAATTCACCAGATTCCCCTTTTCCCACACAAGCTGTAGGTCACTCTTCCTCCACAAGGTCCCTCTATTAAAGAAAATATTTGTAAAAGGGGCCCAACCCCTTTTCCCCATGCCGTCTCCACCATTTCCCACTGATGGACCTGAAATGTGTCCTTTTAAATCCTTTTTGCGATTGGCACGGTCACTCCACTCTCATGCATTAATCGTTCCTTAGACCCTCTCAACTGTTCCACCTTCTGATCGAATCAAATCGAATCTACCTTCTAAAATCTAATATTTTAGATCCTATGACCACTGTACGTATCTAATTAGAGCTGACTGACCTTTTAAGCATTTTTCCCCCAAAGGGGAATCCTTGATGAATTACACTTCTTTTGAATATCTGATCTTTACAAGAAGCTCTAAGTTTGGGTTCTACACATTTAAAAGTTTGTATTATCAGATTAATCAGTAGAAAGAATTAATTATGGGATTGCCCTGGCAGTCCAATGGTTCAGACTTCCAGTGCAGGGGGCTCAGGTTTGATCCCTGGTTGGGGAACTAAGATTTCACATGCTGCGTGGCGCAGCCAAAAAAAAAAATAATAATTGTCCCACTGTTTTCAATAGAACATAAGGGAGAGAAGGAATCATTTTCTTCACATATACAAAGACCATTCAGTCATGAACAATTTAACTAAAAGGAAAACATTAACTTGGGTTTGAAATACGTCATTTCTCTCATTCCTGAAACACAAAGGCCTAGTTCCCTGAGATTAAAACTCAGAATGCCATTTTTCTTGATATTGGTCTATTTTATCTTCCATCTTTGTCACCTACATGGGCTTTTTGTTGTTGCTGCTTGTTTTTTATCAAAGCACCAGCCGTAGACTAATATGAAGCTTCAAATTCCTATACTGTCTCTAATCTCAACATAAACCTAAGATTTCAAAGAGTGAGTCAGTGCTTCCCTAGCTCTTGATTTTATTAGTTTTGATTGCCGAAGATTAGCCAGAGGAAGATTACTGTGAGATTTCCTTCGAAGGTCAACCCATTTCTTGGGTGACCTGCTCAAAAGAAGACATACGGCTCATTCAAATCCAATAGCTCCCAGAGGAAAGAACTTTTCCATAAAATAGCCTGGTTTTTCAGCAACTATCACACGAACTTTTCCAAGGGAGTAAACCCATTTTACTAAGAATTCTGACAATTTTGAAGGAACAGTTGCCAATGATATAAACTGACATAACTGGACATAAAAGAATGTCTTCTGAAGGTTATCAGATATGCATACAGATGGTTGAGGGTCACAGGTGAGAAGATGACAAGGTGATATAAAAGTGCTGTAACAGTAATCCTGACAAACAGGAAAAATTCTTGATTCATTCCCCACCCCAGCTAAGGTCTAAATTTTGCTGCTATGACACAATACATTATTTCACAAAATAATAATTTTTAAAATTTTTATAAAAAGCAGAATGATCTCTCAAATCAACAAATGTGCTGCATCTGAATTCGCAGGTTCATACTGACTGCCAAGGGGACTGCTCTGAGCACCTTTGAGCTAGCACTAGACTGTAACTGAGTCAGATATTGCAATGTAAGACTTCCTTTGGTAAGACAGGTATAAGTAGTTACTGGGCTTTCACGCTATGGATTTAGGTACCAAAGATGAATCAGGAAATGAAGAACATAAACTTTAAAATTCTGCAACTAGGAACCAGAGGAACGGTGACATTTGTTGTTAGTAATTGGCAGTTTTATCAAAAAGAAGGTGAAGATGATGATCTCAGTTTTAATGTGAGATGGGTATCCTGGCAAGGTCTACACGTAACTGGGACTCCAGGAAGGAAGAGGAGGTAGAGTGGACACGAGCTTTTTGTCTGCCCTGAATCTCCTTAGGCAACTAACCCTCCCCCATTCCTAATCCCCATGATTCAGTAACTAACTCTACTCCCAGGATTCAGGAGTCCACCATCCCCTTGGTCACAAGTGACTGGGGTAGGGACAGGGTTGCCAAGTTTAGCAAATAAAAATATACAATGCTCACTTAAGTCTGAATTTCAGAAAAATAAAGGATTAATCGCTTGGTAGAAGCACGTCTCAAATATTACAGAGGACTTTTAAAATACTTTTTAAATGATTCTTTGTTTATCTGAAATTAAGTTTTAATTGAGAGTCCTATATTTTATCTGGTAACCTTACTTAAGGAAGAAAAGGTGACATGAGCCAGCCAATCAAAATTGGTACTGGGACTCCTGGGCAAAGGTTTTCTTTTTCCTCCGAGCTCTCTAATCAGAAGGACAATAAAAAGCTAGCACTGTCTCTGGCTACATTTCCCACCACTGAGTGGGAGACTGTCTAGGTATGAAGCCAATACAGAGAAAAGCATAGCCAAGAAAGCAAGAAAAAGGGACATTCCTGGAGGCATCATTTGAATCCCAAAACTGAAGCATGCCTGAAGTCAGATTCACTTCCTTAAATTTCTGAATAATACAGACCAACACATTTTTTTGTTTGTTGGCATAAATTAATGCCAAATTAGATTTGCATTTCTTCTCTAACTTGACAGCTAAGAGTCCCAACTGAACAAGGCTGGAGGTTTTCACAGGCATCTATGTTGATGGGACCTGCCAGTTACGGCAGGTTCTTGAACTGAAGGGCCCCCTTGAGCTTCTAGATCTGGGATAGTCACATTTTGGGAGGCTTATGGTTGATCTTGTTATAGCAGGAAAACTACATGTTTCAGGCAGGCTTCTTGTGAATTTCACGGCCCTTTTATCCCTCAGCATCTGTCTCTCCTCCCTGACTTTATAGCCCTGCTCTGTCTTGACCTCCAGCTTTTGGAGACTTGCCAGCTTCCAACTTCTGACCTGGCTTTGATTTGCTCTTTCATCTTGACCTTCTGCCTCACTATTCTCTGAATATAAAAACTGTCTTTTCAACTTGCTTCAGATTCCTTTTTCTATTTTTTTCCTTGGTTCTCCTTATCCTGGATCGTTGCTGTTTTTTATAAATCCACCATTGCCCATAATCTGATTCTGTGAAGAATACTAGCCCTAATTCAGGGACAGAAAAGGATTCTAGAGGTCCAAGCACTGAAAAAATTAAATGTCCCTTCTATATAATTCAAGATAAAAGGGGAAACAGAGGCCACCTAATACAAGTCTACTCCTTTTTAAGAAGTTTTGTTTTGTTCCGTTTTAAAGATCTTTATTTTATTGTGGTTTTTTTTCTTTCTTTCTTTTTCTTGGCTGTGCCACACAGCTTGTGGGATCTTAGTTCCCCGATCAGGGATTGAACCTGGGCCATGGCAGTAAGCACACTGAGTCTTAACCACTGAACTGCCAAGGAATTCCCAAGAAGTATTTTTAAAGGACGGATTCACACAGAACTTTTTGAATCCCAGTCTTTAAAGCTGGGCAGCATTGAGCAAGTTACTGAACCTTTCTATGTTCCAGGATCATAGAGCAAAAGTGAAGAAAATAATTCTCCCCCTGCATAGTGAGGATGAGGGGAAATATTGGCCATGAAGAGTCTACTCTCTGGTAGCCATTCAGTAAATGTTAGTTTGACTTCAGTTTCACAACTTGCTTCAGCTCTAATGGTTTTCCTTCATTTAAGTGATTGTTCCTTGCAAAATGTATAGATGAGAAAGAACTCAATACCCAGAAGAGATTAAGAATTCCTACAGGGGCTTCCCTGGTGGCGCAGTGGTTGAGACTCCGCCTGCGATGCAGGGGACACGGGTTCGTGCCCCGGTCCGGGAAGATCCCACATGCCGCGGGGCGGCTGGGCCCGTGAGCCATGGCCACTGAGCCTGAGCGTCTGGAACCTGTGCTCCACAACGGGAGAGGCCACAGCAGTGAGAGGCCCGCGTACCGCAAAAAGAAAAAATAAAATAAAACTTTTCTTACAGACTCACTACTTTGGTAGTGCACATGCTTAACTTTAGTCTATTCAGTAATCTAGAAATGCCCCAATTTTATGTCCTATGGAATGACATTCTTTAAATGTCACCTACTTCTTCAAGTAGGTTGCCTGGCTCCAGCCCCATGCGGCTCCAGCATCCACAGCTGGGGCTCCAGCCTCCACTAACAGACTCAGCCGCGTCCCAGCCTGAAGGCCGCATCCAGCCAAGGGCAGTAGCACATGATCATGGCCGTGGCTCAGCAAGCTCAGCTATTCCTGCTGCCAACTCCACTCTGTCCTCGTCCAGTCCTAATGGCTAGTTTCACAGAATGGAGAGAGGGACCAAGTGAAATTGTTCTCTTCCCAAATTAGTGTGAAAGACACTGTATGATGGCTTACTTAACAACTGTGCCCTACCTTATTATTCCACGTAATCCTCTATTACAGAGGTTGGAAAGCCAAACGCTTGCTTTTCCAACTTCCTTTGTTACTTGTGGTAGCCACGTGACATAGTTCTGGCCGATGAAACACATTCGGAAGTCTGCTGGTGCAAGTGAGGGAAGGAGGGGTCTGGGAAAGCTGATTTCTTGCTACTCTGCCTCCCAGTGTCTGGCCTTGAATTTTGATGTGATGGCTGAAGCCAAAGAAGCTCTTGCAACTGTTAAACAGCAAGATAAAGAACCACAGGCCAAGGAGGGCAGAGTGGGAAAAAAGAAACAGCTTCAAAGTTATACTGACATTTTTAAGAAATGTTCATGATATTGTGGCTAGTTTTCTAGAAGTCCTTATCTTTTAGTGATGCATACTGAAATATTTATACATTAATACTATGATGTCTATAACTTGCTTCAAAACAGCCCAGTGGGGGCTGCTGGGAAAGTGAGTATAGGTATAGATGAAACAAGATCAATCATAAATAGATAACTATTGAAGACAGACATACATGCATCTTCTCTCTACTTCTGTGTGTGTTTCAAATTCTCCATAATACAAAGACTGAAAGATTTAGCAGACACTGCTTCTGTGATCAAGTTCAACACTATCAGTTGACAATCACAAGGCTAACATCACCAGGTATTAATCATGTTGATATCATGTACCCCCCGATCTGATGCAGTGAGAAGGGCACTCCACCTCAGTGGTATCGTCCCCCAAACCCAAAATTCCAGGCTAAGTATGTGAAAACACCAGCCAAACCATATTGAGGAACGTTCTGCAAACAGACTAGTACTCTTCAAAAGGTGTCAAGGTCATGAAAAACAAATGAAGACTTAGAGACAAGAGGATCCTAAGGAGACATGAAGCCTAAATGCAATGTGGTAGCCTGGACTGGATTCTGGAACAGGACTAACACATTACTGGGAAAACCGATGAAATTCCAAATTCCAAACAAGCCTGTAGTTTAGTTAATAGAAATGTACCGATTTCTTACTTTTGACATATGTTCTTTAGTTATATAAGACATTAATGTTATGAGAAACTGGGGGAAGGGTATATGAGAACTCTTTGTACTTTCTTTGTGATTTTCCTGTGAATCTAAAATTATTCCAATGTAAAAGGTTTATTTTAAAAGTCTAAAGGAGTCTGGATTCCCGATGGTATTACTGAAGCAGTGAACAAACACCAGCAGTGGCCTACCTCCAGATTTCTTGTTACGTGAGAAAAAGAAAACACATTTTAAAAAGTAAATGTCACTTAACTAGTCTGTTACTTGAGCTAAATAAATATGAACTGATAAAATGTGTTTATTGTTTGTCTGATGCGATTAGCTTTTGAACCCCACAGCTGAGAACAATGGCATTAAGTACCTCACAGCAACTGGGGCCAGTTCCTGACCCTCAGTGATGGCCAGCATCTGTCATTTCAGCAGAATTCACAGGACCAACACCCCACTCCACTCCCATCCCTAGGTTGCATAAGAGAAGGACAGGAAGTGAAAGGGAAGGAGTTGTCTCTGGGAACCTGCCTAAAGAAAACAACTAGTAAGACCCTTTAGTAAGTAGTTATGACACAAGATCAACACACAAAAAACAACAGCTTTCTTTTCAACTACATTCATCAACTATACATGAATTAGTAAATATAATGGAAAACAAATCTCACTCAAGTATCAACAAAGACTCCAAAATATCTAGGAATAAAACTACTAAAAATGAGCAAGATGCCTATGAATAAAACTATAAAACTTCATAGGACATAAAAGACTTGAATCATTTAAAAAACACTATCATGTTCCTGGATATAAAGATGCTACATTGTAAAGATCTCAGTGCTTCCTAAATTAATCTACAAATTAAATACATTGCCAATCAAAGTTCCAATGTAAAACCTAAATCATATATACTACACAAAAAGGATTTGTATCCAGAATATATAAAGAACTCTCAAAACTCAAAGTAAGGAAAAAAAACACCATTTTTAAAATGAGCAGGGCTACCCTGGTGGCGCAGTGGTTAGGAATCTGCCTGCCAATGCAGGGGACACAGGTTCGAGCCCGGGTCTGGGAAGATCCCACATGCTGCGGAGCAGCTAGGCCTGTGAGCCACAACTACTGAGCCTGCAAGTCTGGAGCCTGTGCTCCGCAACGGGAGAGGCCACGACAGCGAGAGGCCCGCGCACCGCAATGAAGAGTGGCACCCGCTCGCCGTAACTGGAGAGAGCCCTCGCACAGAAACGAAGACCCAACACAGCCAATAAATAAATAAATAAATAAATTTAAAATGAGCAGAAGATTTGAACACTTTCACCAAAGAGGATATGAGGATGGCCAATACGCACAAGAAAAGATGTTCAACATTAATCATTAGAGAAATGCAAACTAAAACCATGATGAGATACCATTACACATTGATCAGAATGATTAAAATAAAAAGTACTGACAACACCAACTGCTGACGAGGATACGGAAGAACGTGTACTCTCATACATCGCTGGTGGGTATGCAAAATAGGACTGCCGCTGGGGAAAAGAGTTTGGCAGTTTTTCCAATTAAACATAAACTCAGCATGCGACCCAGCAATCCCACACCTTGGTATTTAGCCAAGAAAAGTGAAAATTTATGTTCACACAAAAATCTGTATATGAATGTCTAAGATAGCTCTCTTTGTAGTGTCCCCAAACTGCAAACAACCTAAATGTCCTTCAGCAGAGGAGAATGAATAAGCTGGGGTACATCCATGCCATGGAATACTACTTAACAATAACTCAGGAACTTGGGTAAATCTCAAAGGCACTATGCTGAGTGAGAGATCAGTCTCAGAAGGCTACATTCTATATGATTCCATGTATATAACATCTTCAAAAAGACAAAATTATAGTGACAGAGAACAGACAGTGGTTGTCAGGGGCTATGGCTGGAGAAGGGTCTGACAATAAAAGGGCTGATAAAATTTTCTGTATCCTGGCTGTGGTGCTGCCTACACAAGTCTACACACGTCAACACTCACAGAACTGTACATTCCCCCCAAAGTTAGTTCTACTATATGTTAATTTAAAAAATTTTCCAATGTAATTTTTAAAATGGAACTTGAGAAGCTAACACCCAAGCTCAGCCAGGAGAAAAAAAATGAACAAGGATAATGAAAACATTTTGAGAACAGTGTTTGAAGACCTGGCCCACCAGATTTGAAAACTTCCTATAAGATTATCCTCACTGTATGACATGGAAAGTATGGCTGGTACAGACAAACAGATCTGTAGAAAGACAAATAAATCACCAGGGGAGTCAGAAGCAGGTATATGTGCAAATTTAGCTCAGGATAAAGTTAACGTCTTAGACCAACAGGAACAAGATGGTCTATTCAATAAATGCTTGGGAACGAATGGATACCTATTTCTTTCAAAGTACAGTTACATCACATTATGTATTAAAATAAAATTTAGCTACATTAAATAACAAATTGCATAAAACAAGATTGTAAATGTTCTTCAGAAATCTGTGTGTGTGTGTGTGTGTGTGTGTGCGTGTGTGTACAAGAATGTCTGCTGGGAGCATCATTTGTAACAGCAAAGAGAAACAGTGAGAAAGAAGACAAAGAAATATCCATCAGAAGTTAAACGATATACAGTCATACTACGGAATAGGTGTATCGACATATACTCTGATATGAAAAGATCTGGAAAACGTAGAGCAAAATGTACAGAAAGATGTCTTTATATTGAAGCTGCACGTCAACTGGCCTGGAGGGTGTGCTCCAAGTAACGGGGGGATAGAAGGGACAGAGGGGAGGGCGTGGTTCGTGTTTACTCTGCACACTTCATTTTAAACAGTTTATCACTACAGAGAGTGATGTATTATTTACTGTTGAAACAACTAACTTCACCAGCATGGAGCTGCAGGAAGAAGGAGGTCTGAGAGAAGAGCCTTGGAAGTCTGGAGACAGGCTCATCAAGTCTGAGAGAGGCTGTCACAAGAGAAGAGACGTTTGTGCCAAGTGACAGCCGGATCCTTCCTGGCCAGCAGGGCTTTTTGTTCAGGCCAGACCTGTTCCTTTGCCATCCAAGGCCCAGTTCCCCCAGTTAAGAAGTAGTTGTCAAGGAATAAGAAGACTCTTCTTGCGAAGATCCAGGGTTAGTAAGTGTTTACTAATTTGCATTTCCCAATACTTTTCGCAAGAAAAAGAAAAGCAAGGGGTTTCCCTGGTGGCACAGCGGTTGAGAGTCCACCTGCCAATGTGGAGGACGCGGGTTCGTGCCCTGGTCTGGGAGGGTCCCGCATGCCGCGGAGCGGCTGGGCCCGTGAGCCATGGCTGCTGAGCCTGCGCGTCCGGAGCCTGTGCTCCGCAACGGGAGAGGCCATAGCGGTGAGAGGCCTGCGTACCGCAAAAAAAAAAAAAAAGAAAAAGAAAAAGAAAAGCAAGAGAAAGAAAAGCAAGGTAGTGTTAAACTGTGAAAAGAATGCTCTATCTTGTGCTCTTAAAGATGAGGACCAGTCATATTCAGTGTTACTAACTGAGGTTTAGAGAGTGAACAGCAAGTTCTAGACCCACAGAAATCCCTTGATGAGCACCTCCCGAGGGATTTATAAAAGTAAACCATTAAAGAACATTGGCAGAAATAACTTACACGTGTATATTTAATAGTTTACATATATGTAATGTGTATGTATACATGTATATACATACATATGCATGCACACATACGTACATATAATGCTATACAGTGTTTTGCCATTTACAAAACTCTCTGCACACAACTTTGTATGTGACCCTTAAAGGAGGACAGGTGTTATTACCCTGACTTGACAGATGAGAAACTAGAAGCTTGAAGAGCTTCATGATCTGACAGTTCTCTCAGCAGGTCTCACGGCCGTCCCAAGTGGGTGCCCCAGCATAGGTGAGGCACCTGCACCACCAGAAGGTGCACCTCACAGAACACACCAGCGGGGACTTTGCAGCTTCTTTGGAAAAACACACAGAAAAGTCCATCTCACCTCAGCAATGGAAAGAAACAGTTTGAAAAACATGGCTCAGAAAAATGCTATTTAGTGATTATATAACACATATATTTATGCAGACACATAAAAACTCCCTTTGGTAGAATTATTGAAGCCTCAAATAATAAGACTAGAACTTGAAATTACTTCAACAGAATAAACAATAATACTCTCAAGGTAAATTCAGCCCTGCCTTGTGTTTTAAACTTATTCTCAGTCACTTTAATTTTATGTGTAAAACACCTTGCCTCAGGAGGGAATTCCTTTAGCTGCCCTCTTAATCTTAAAGTCCTTTAATATTGCTGGAGTAAACTGGAGTCATATTTGGAAGTCATGGTGAGTTTAATTATCACAAGGTCATTGAGTAAAATTTCCTCTTATGACACAGTTTACCACTTGAAGTGAGCTAAATCAGCTTTCTACAAACAATGATAAGAAAAAATTTTTTAATTTTTTTTAATTGAAGTATAGTTGATTTACAACATTGAGTTAGTTTCTGGTGTACAGCAAAGTGATTCAGATATATATATATATTAATTTTTTTCAGATTCTTTTCCATTATAGGTTATTACAAGATACTGAGTATAGTTCCCTGTGCTATACAATAGGTCCCTGTAGTTTATTTTATAGATAGTAGTGTATATCTGCTAATCCCAAACTCCTAATTTATCCCTCCCTCCCCACCCTTTCCCCTTTGGTAGCCGTAAGTTTGTTTTCTATGTCTTTGAGTCTGTTTCTGTTTTGTAAATAAGTTCATTTGTATAATTTTTTTAGATTCCACATATAAGTGATATATGATATTTGTCTTTCTCTGTCTGACTTCACTTAAGTATGATCATCTCTAGGTCCATCCATGTTGCTGCAAATGGCATAATTTCATTCTTTTTTATGGCTAACATTCTATTGTATATATAATTCTTTTTTTTTTTTTTTTTGCGGTACGCAGGCCTCTCACCGCTATGGCCTCTCCCGTTGCAGAGCACAGGCTTCGGATGCGCAGGCTCAGCGGCCATGGCTCACGGGCCCAGCCGCTCCGCGGCACGTGGGATCTTCCTGGACCGGGGCACGAACCCGCGTCCCCTGCATCGGCAGGCGGACTCTCAACCACTGAGCCACCAGGGAAGCCCTATAATTCTTATTGAATTAGAGTTTTCATCTTTTCCAGATACATGACCGGGAGGGGGATTGCTAGATCATATGGTAGCTCTATTTTTACTTTTTAAGGAACCTCCATACTGTTCTCCACAGCGGCTGCACCAAGAAAAAAAATTTTTGTAATGTATACAGTTTCTTATAAAAACATTCATAGCTTCACAATTATGAGTCAAAGATCCTTGGAACTAGCAAAACACATTTTTAAATATTACAGGAAATCTCTTTGCTCATCTTAATAAAGAGACTTAGAGAGAAATTAAACGTCAGCAGGACAGTGCAGAGGGACTACTGATTTATCTTAAATCCTATGTAAATATGTGCTAATCTTTTTCTTCTGACAGCATGTGATGACCAGGTGAGAGCTCATTTTCTCACAGGCCCCCAGCCCCTTCACTTTTTTGTTTAAAACTGCCACCCAGGGTCTGTAGTTTCTGTCTTCAGTTATAATTTCTAGTTAGGGTTGAATTTAAGAAGACAAAGCTTAAAATGTTCTGTTTACATAACCGCTAATAATTACCATGCATTGTGCTAAGAGCCTTATCTACATTATGTCCTTTAGTCCGCACAGTATTACAGCGAAGGAAGCAACAGAAACTGTCAGAAGTTAAGTAAATGCGGTCAAGGCCACATGGCAGTAAATTTCAGAACCAAGACTTGAACCTCGCAGAGCCATATGAATCCAGAGTTTGGTGAAAATAAAGACCCAAATGTGGGATCTAACACTTGAAAATTGGTAACTCACACATTTAACTTTGTGTTTTCTTTATAAGCATTTCACTAACGAAATAGTTTTTGTGTCCACCAGGCTCCAGGAAACACCCTAACTGCTGGTCAGATACAGTGGTGGATGAGATTCTTGGAGCTTACATTCTAGTGTAAAGACACTAGGCAATAACCTCACAAACAAGGGAACAGATAAATAAAAAAAGAAATACACTGGATAAGGGCTCTGTCGAGCACTACTGAGGATGAGGAGGGATTCTAGTTGTATTCCTGCCCCACCTTCTCTCCTGGGTTTGAGCTCTTGGAGAGTAGGAATACATTTCAGATTTCCCTGATTGGTCTTAAACAATGATTTGCACATAGTAGGATCAACACATCAGTGACACACTATTTAAAGAGCAAAGTATACTCTCTGATGACCTTTTATTTGAATGTAAATTACGGTTTATCTGGAAATTATACCCCTTTGTAGCTTCAGTTTATTCTACCTATATCTGAAGGTGGCATGCAGAAGGATTTTCCTCCTTCATTCTATAGGGTACAAGAGCTCATATCATACTCACTGTAGTCAGAAAGATCAGAAAACCCCAGAGTTTGAAACGAGCAGGACCCTATGGGGCCTTCCTGGGGAAAAGCCCCCACCCTCTGTCCCTCACCTCTTGTTTGTAGAAAACCTTTAGCCTCCTAGGCCTTCCCTGAGTTCCAGAGAGCAAATTTAATCAGAGAAGTGACAAAATGCAAAAACAAAGGAAAGCAGTCAAGAAAGACAAATCGATAATAGTTTAGCCATAAAACAAAGTCAAGGAATCTTAGTTCCTCCTCAAGGGCTATAGATAAAATCCTGAGCCATATACGTTGTTTTTACAGAAACCAAACTCCCACCAGATGAAAACTGCTGACCACTAGCACACAGACCTCAGAAAGGTTGGAACCAGAAGGTTGATTGAGATTCCTGAAACATCACCCTGTTACCTCACCATCAACCAATGAGAGAACTGTGCATGAGCTGATCACACACCTGCAACCCCCTCCTTCACACTGTCTTTAAAAACCCTTTCCTGAAAGTCATCAGGGAGTTCAGGTCTTTGAGCACGAGCTGCGCATCCTCCTTGCTTGGTGCCTGCAGTAAGTGTTGTCCTTACCTTCATCACAGTCTGGTGTCAGAAGAGTGGCTTTGTTGCACGTCAGGAGATGGACCCAGTTTGGTTTGGTAACAAGCTCAACATGGCAAGTTCTCCTGACAGAAAGAAAAAATGCAAAATTTAATTTAACTTGCTGAACACTTTTACTTTTTAAGTCTTGTTTCTCAAAATTCTCCCACAACTTAAATCAGTAGCTAGAACTATTAGATGAGCCACAAGTGCATCATTTATTAAACAGTTGATGCTGCCCTGCAATAAATGGCAGGGAGAGAATATCCATCTTCCAAAAGGCTTGCTCTACCTAATTTCTATAAAAGTCCCCAGACACTAAGACATACAGCTGTTCATTACTTAATTAGTGGGCTTCAAAAACATCACATTTCTTTCTTTTATTTGACAAATAATTTTGAGTCCTGACCATATGTCAGGCACTGAGACAGGTACTGGAGAAAGAATGGTGAGCAAAACCAAACCGTACCCTTCACCTCATGGAGTTTACTGAATGATGGTACTTTTTTCATACAGTTTCCTGAATTCCACCCCATACTTGCTGAATCAGAATCCCTAGGGCAGTGATTCTCAAACTTTAGTGCAAATCAAAATCAGACTGCTGTCCCCTCCAACTCCAGAGTTTCTGATTCAGGAGGTTTGGGGTTGGGTTCAAAAATGTGCATTTCTAACAAATTTCCAGGTGATGCTGATGCTGCTGGTCTGGGGACCACACTTTGACAACCACTGGCCTAGGGCATAGGACTCAAGCATCTGCACATAATTCTGATGTGTGTCCAGGTTTGAGAACCACTAGAGTACATCTGCCCATCACCAGGTTGGTTGCCACTGATCAAGGAATTTCAAAAGAAGCACAAGTCCGGTCCCTGCTTCCAAGAAACCTACACTGAGACGGGAGAGATAAAACACAAAGTCGAATTTTATGAACAGCTGCAGTGCCTTGCTGGGTGTTATTATTTACACAAAAACTCCAGACATATGTGTTCTCAGTGGAGGCTGGAATGGGTGAAAAAATCTGCTGGGTCTTGAAAACTAAGTGGTGTTTGGAGAGGTAGTCAGAAATTGGCAAGTTAATCATGGAAAATTAACTTAGAGTCCATTTCCTTCAACTATGGTGACAAACCGCACTACTAGTAGCAGTACGTGTGACTTTGTCACCAAAAGAATTCATAGATATTTTCATATCATACTTCAGTGGTTGTAGATATTTCAAAATATCTACAAGATATTATAGACATCACCACTTTGAAATTATAAGTTACAGATCTGCCTCTAGATTTTATATGAAGTGCAAATATATTTGCTTCTTTTAGCAACACAGCTTTCAAAATATTTTGATAACTATTTCAGTATAACTTTAGTATAAGTTTCTTTCGAAATTTTACGTATTTCACTGTATGCATTTAAAAACATTCTGAGAAGGGGTCTATGGCATAAAAATAGGTGAAGACAGCATTAGCAAGGCTTGGTGGCTGTGAGAACAGAGTACACACAGAAGACAGGGAAGCAGGGTGTGGAGCTGGGGATAAAAGTAAACTAAGTTTGGACTGGTTGGGTGAGGGCTTAAAAGCCAAGGAGAGAATCCATAAGGTATGGCGGATTGCTTGTCATTAAGACACGTAATCGTCGGCCTCAGTTCTGACTGAACAGCTGCCCTGGGGCTTCTCAAACTTTAGTAAAGATAAGAATCCAAGGAGAGTTTATGAAAATATAGATTCCTGGGCCCCACCTGCAGAGATTCTGATTCAGTAGGTCTCGGCGGGGGGGGGGGGGGCAAGTCTGCATTTCTAATTAGCTCCCAGGTGACTCTGACCACATACAGCGGTCTGTCCACACAGACTCCACTTTGATTACCTCTGATGTAATTAATGACATACACACAGAAAAGTCAAATTCAGGAACAGCTACGTGTTGTGTAAATACTTTCTGCCATTAGCAGTATGGTGCAAGTACGAAGTGGGAAAGAAAAAAGTCCCATAGCTAAATAAGTATATGAAAAACTTAGAACAATAAAGTCACACTTATGCTAAGAGCCTTCATCCATGCCAATGTGCACAGTCACTCTTCAGGAGAAGGGCATGGAAGGCAGCGTGTCCCAAGCTTATGTGACCACAAAGTCCCTTTCTCTTCAGTCGTGCTGGACTCAGGACACATTTTGAGTAAAGCTGGTCTATGGCACCTTTGGAAGAACTTCCCCACGATACCAGAGATTGTTAAAAGCAGTCTGCAGATAAAGAATTTTTGTTCATAAGCCTTTGCCTACGGGTCCCGAGTAGCTCAACAAACATCAGAAGATTCAATTGAAGACAGCTCCTAGAAGCTCAATTTCCTTATTTCACCTACATTATTGATTTTCCTGAATGCTTAGAATCATTTGTTCTAGTAAGACCTCAGGGGAGAAGGCCTATCTAAACACCCAGCTACCCCGTGATGAGTCTTGAACAGCTCTCATTCCTGCCTTTTTCCTGACTGCACAGGGCACTTTTTATTAAGCACATGCATGCATGCTGGGTACATGTAAACACACAATACACCCACGTGTGTACACACACAGGCATCCAATCTTCAACCCATTCATATAATTTTTACTTTCAGGATTGTTCAAGATTGGCCAGCTAACACTTTCCATGAGGATATGATGTATCTTGGGGGTTTCAATGGTTATTTTTATTCTTATTGCTCAATGGGGAAAAATACAGGACACGAGGCTTCAGACTCCCATGGGGCAATCAAAAGAGAGCAAATGCCTGTGTTCATTGACGGTTTATAAAAGGGACAAAGAATGAGAAAATCCACTCAAACATCTGCCGTCAAGTCTTTCGGACAGGCCAGAAGAACAACTGGGTCTCCTCCACAGCACTCGGTCTCTCAATGCTTGGCCTTTCGCTGCATTCCTTTTGAAGTATGCTTCCCGAGTTCTGCCAAGTGCCGGCTTCTGCACAAGACTAGTGCTTTGGATGACATTATCATCCTTTCCTTCAAATAAAAAAACCTGCTACCTCGAGACCTAAAAATACTCCTTAGCCTTGGAGCTCAGCCTTGTTTTCATCAACGCCTGTCCACTGGACCAGTTGCTCAACTGGGACAAGCCAAGAGCAAACAAAAAGCAGCAGTTTTGAGGAAGCTGAATCACATTAGGTTCTCCTCGAAATGTCCAGTTCACAGAAAGAGTAGGAATCTTTCCTCCTCTGACCATGAGGATTCTGTTCCCACCCCAAACTCACACTCTTTTTTAAATTTTCTTTTTTTTTTTGAGGGGGATGATCTTGGTAGGACAGAATAAAAATTATTTTGATTGAGCTTTTTTCCTTGCAACTGGTACAAAGGAAAACAAGATTGGGTTAATTGAATACGTTTTCCATTCCTAAAAATTGACTTTAGAAATCTTTTCACAGTCAAATAAAATAAAACTTTCTCAGAGAAACATTGGGTAGATTTTACTTTAAACCATGTGTGAGATGATTTTAGTACTCAATGGTACAGCATTCTAAATTCATGGAGTATTGTTTTGGTTAATAGCCCCATACTTGGGGGACTAAATATCTATTTTATTCAAGTCAAACTCTTGTGTCTAGCCTTCAAGGCCCCTTGCCGTCACATGCTGTGAGTGGGTTTGGGAACACAGCGTAGGAGCTGAGTAGTAGTCACAGCTGTTTCCAGCTCTGAGAGGCCTCAGTGGGCGAAAGGGCCGTCCCTAGTCAAGGGAGAGGGTGAGGAGCTAGGTGTCCTGACAGTATAAGCCAGCATGGTCCAGGGAGGAAGAGAGCAAGGGCAGATCAAGGGCAGAAGAGGAGCCCAACAGTGAAAGGCTATTGTGGTGAGTATGGATATGGGGGATGGAAAACCAACGACGGTGCAGAACTGAATGAAAAATAAGGAAACGGGGTGGCAGGGGCTCAGTGGTCTGGGGACAAAGGCAGAGAGCTCCTGCAGCAGGTGCTCTGGTCACAGCCTCGTTTTCAGTTTGGGATTAGAAGACATTTCATTCTGAATGGGTTAGTCGCAGAAACAGCTTCGGACAAATCTAGTCTCAGTTTGTCTTCCTCGACGTCTCCCTTACACATCTGTTCGGCTGGCATCAGACAAGACAGCTCCCTCTTCCTCAGACAGACTTCAGGCTTCCCCTCTTCCCGCCTCTGTTCTTTCTGTTTCCGTTCTGGCACCCAGAATTTCTTTCTTCCTGGATTTCCACCTGTCAAATCCTACCCACTCCTTCCTGGACCATCTCAGATGTCAATTCTATGAAGCCTTCCCTCATTCCTCTACCAGATCCCATCCCTGCACTAAAGAAATGTGTGTGTACTGTTACAGTCAGTGCAGTAACTTCCAGGTGACTGAGAGAACAGGGTAGCAAAGGGTTGGGGGCAAGGACTATTCCATCCCATCTCCTCTGGGGGTGCACACTTAAAACTGTCTGCATTCCAGAATAACTACTGGTAAATTTATTTTAGTATATCCTCCTACCTTCCCCAGAACGTGGTAAGATGTCTGGTGAAGGCTAGCAGTTTACTGACTTACATCCTAATAGTCCACCTAAAGGAGTTAGAGCAGTTCTAGAATGAACAGCAATCAGAGTTACATATATTAGGCATTAAAAGCAATGGAGAGTGGAGCAGGAAATCTTGATCTGAGCTCCACTCTGCTTAGGCAAGCCATTTCATGCACCCTCTGAATCGTGGTTCTTCAAATATAAAATGAGGAGAGTTTATCTGCCCCATCCACATGCCAGAGCTTTGAAAGACAAAAGTAAGATAATGCCCATAAGATGTTTACAGGCTGTAAAATGCTATGAACATAGTGGCATTACGAAAATAATGTTCGTTTATTTTTAATCATTTGACTAACATGAATTGATGTCTACTATTTGATAAACAGGAGGATAATTGAGACCAAAACATACTTATTACACCTCTTAATTGCATAATTAAATTAACCTGATACAAGTTGGTAAGTGAATGTTGAGATGTGCAGAAGTGAATACATTTTTCTCTAATTCCACCATTAAGAAATTATCTTGACTTTCATTCTTTTGTTGTTCTTTTTCCAAACTTCTAGAATGTCCACATACCGATATTAACTTTTGTCATTAGGAAAACAAACATTGGTTTAGTCTTAAGGGAGTTAGTTATTCTTCTCTGAAATTTCTCCACGAAGGGTCACCAAACTCCCTTATCCACACACAGATTACATGCTCTGTGCTGGTGGAACTGCTGGGTGTCAGGCACCAAATATAGCCCACCTTCTTCTCTGCTAAGCACTTAACAGGATGCTTTACATACAAGCCTTTGGATTCCTGCATTTTAGCACAGCACAGTTCCCGCAACTTCCTGAACAATTCTACCCACCAATGCTCACAGATACAAACTTTCCCTCTCCCACACCTATTTTAAATTAGGACTAAGTAATGTATTATTTCAAAACTCAATCCTCTTTTTAGGAGGCCATGTAATACGTGACAAAACCAAATTATAAACGGCTTTTGAATGACCCTCACCATCTCTCTCAATAACTTTGAATTATGAGCACTCCCATAGGCCTCTTGATAGCCATTTCCTTTTTTCTTTATAAAGCAAATTCTCAGGGAATTCTATGACTAGACACTTGGAAGTGCAGATTTCTACTGATGGGACTTTACACATGTGGGTTGCTAGTACAAAGGGACCAATCTGAACCAGAAAGCCAACACATTCCTAGAAAACCACCTCAGCGTCCACAGTTTTCAACATGCTGACTGATGGAGTCTAATCTACAGAAGAGAGAGAGAAGTGGCCACTGAACACTTACCTCTTGGATCTCGACTCCTCTGTCTCTTATCTCTTTAATTCTGTGGTTGCAATTCTTTCAATTACATCCGTTCTTTGTTACATTTTTTAGAGGGATCCACTTTTGACAAATCATCACTTTTTATTTCTAAAGCAATTAAACATGCACCCAGCACAAAAATTCAAAAGGTATGAAAGGTATAGTGTGAAACCTCAGTCTCCCTTCGACACTGCTACCAAACGTTAATTTCTCCTCCCCCAGGAAAGCACCAGTTAACCAGTTTCTTGAGCATTCTTTCTTTTCATTTCTACCACCAACTCTCTAGACTGGACTCTCATTTCTTCACAACTATCTTAATGTAACAGCTTGTCTCTTTCCAGGCCAAACTACCCTTCCTCTAGCAGGTAGGATAACTGCAAAAAATGTCTGGGTAAGTCCTGAGCTGGATTTTGATTATACATGAGATATGTGAATGATACAAAAGAGAGGCAGACATTCCATGGTGGCAGTGGGGAGCTTACCTAAGAGCCTGGCATATAGGAATGTTCTGGAAATGTTTACTGGGTAGCTGAAATAATCGGTGAAACAAGCATGTCTTGTTTCATACATGAATCCGAAAGGAAACTACTTCACTGCAACGGAGAGCTCACAGTAAGAAGTAACAAAAGATGGGGGCATAGAAATCACAATTGTTAATATCTATGGAATTAATAATGGGTGCCAGACACTGTTCTAAGTTTTAAGGCATTGTATTATTTATTCTTCAAACACCTTTATGAGGTATCCTTCATTATCCATTTTATAGATCAGGAAGTGGAGTCTACTGGGGAGGTTTAGTAAATACCCAACGATACCCAGCTTGTGTGTATTCAAGTCAAATCCAGATTCCAATTTGTTGCTGGGAACAAGAATGATCAGGTTAAAGAAACTTGGAACATCGGGAATTTGTAAGCTGGAACCGGGGTCACTTTCTATATGTTTGCACCATTCTAGGTGTTGATGAAGATCAAACAGATGCCTAAAATATGGTTCCTTCCCTGCAAATAACTTGTACACTGTACTTTTAAACCTGCAATCACTGTTTAGAAGGTGACCCAAGCCACTTCATTATGCTTTTTTAGTTTCCCAGCTAAATTATAACCTTCTGAAGACAGTCAGTGGCTGCCATTCCCTTGGGACCTTCTTTAAGTATTCACTCTTGAGTTCCTTCTATTCCCGAGTTGTCACTATTCCTAAGTGTGATACATATCCCAAGGGGTAAGCAACAAAGTCAAAAGCTCCTGACACATTAGAACAGTGGCCAAAATATTGGTGAAATCAAGAAAAATTCCAGAAGAATATGTGTGTCTTTGAATTGTTTGCGGAACGGAAAAGCAGATTATCCTGGCTGACATATTCCCTAAGCCCTAGTTCGCAGAGAACATCAACCAGGGACAAGTCATGAGCCACATAGCAAAGGGAACAATTAGAAGTATTTCTCAACCAATGGCAATGAGGCTTTGCATTTTCTTCTTTACATTAAAATATATATGTTAGGGCTTCCCTGGTGGCGCAGTGGTTGAGAGTCCGCCTGCCGATGCAGGGGACACGGGTTCGTGCCCCGGTCCGGGAAGATCCCCCATGCCGCGGAGCGGCTGGGCCCGTGAGCCATGGCCGCTGAGCCTGCGCGTCCGGAGCCTGTGCTCCGCAACGGGAGAGGCCACAGCAGTGAGAGGCCCGCGTACCGCAAAAAAAAAAAAAAAAAAAAAAAAAAAAAAATATATATATATATATATATATATATATATATATATATATATGTTCGACACTTCTGTGAGTAAATACGGTATCTGCCAAAGGAGTTTACAAACCGAGGAAGCAGAATACATAACCATGACATGACTTAAAAATGGAGGGCATTTTGTAAACAACATAAGACAGGAAATATTTAATAAAGCATAGAGAAAATGCCCACGGGCATCAGGAATAGAACAAGACTTATCAAAATATTGGTCTGAGCAGTAAAAATGGCTGCTTAGTATGGGGAAATAGAACCACACCTCACCTCAAAGCAGAGCTGCCAGCCAGTGAATCTTAGCATCAAAAAGGTTACCGAGGTGCCAGGCAATGTTGATCCCATCAGTCACAGGGTGGCTGATGGGCAGAGAGGCCAGTGCCTTGGGAGGTGCTCTCTAGCTGTGAGAAGTTAGCCAGGGGTTCCTCAGAGGGTAGCCTGGGCTGAGTTAGAGTTTGACATGACAGCGTACTCTACAATCCTCAAAGCAGGCAAGCACAGTGGTGGCATTAAGCATGTGCTGAGTGGAACCAAGAAGGCATGTACATCAGAAGCCAGCTGAGAGTGTGATGCTGCCAGCTGTAGGCAAGAGACCCCTGGAGTTTCTGGGAGGGCTGATGTTCCAGGATGCCTGGAACAAGGCGTGCAGCCAGAGCGCAGCCAGACCACGCAGGGGTATAGGAAGGCCAAGTGGGTTGTCTTAGTGCAAACAGCTCACAGTGGGAGCTCCAAATTTGGGCCTTTGACTCTATCAGACACTTCTGTGTATTTGTGGTCGATGTGCCCTTCCAGTAGTGACCAGCCTAGATGCAGGATGAATCCTCTAACGCGTGGATGTTTTAAAGATTAGGGCTTCATCATCTTTTGAAATATTTGATATAAAAAAAGAGTTCAAGTGGATTCAAAATTTATTCTCATTATCCTACAAATTTCAGCATTGTATTTGTCAATGAAGGAAAAACTATAAATTTTTAAAATACAATTTCAACAGTTGTAAAAAATATATATATATGGTTTTACATTTTTATAGCCTTCTTGGGCAAAGTTTCTCCACAGTGGTAATTATTAAGAATGCACATACTCTATGCCCTCTTTAAAAATTTCTGATCAGGAAACGTGTCATTACTTCAAGTACAAAGTCAGATATAAATAACTTTTGTTCATGGCACCTAGCTGAAATTTCTCCTTAAAAAAAGAAAATTGGAAGTGTTAGACACATTCAGTATTTAATATATTCCTTAATGCTATGTATATTATATTTATGTTACATAAATAAAGACACATTCTCACCACGGCCTTTATTTATATACATAACCAAATCACGCCCACGTTTTTCTAGCACGCTACACGAAGGTTATCATTTTTTTCTCCAGTGTGCTCACATGAAAAATATTGAAAAGTACTCCCTAAAAGCACCTTTAAATATTCAGCCTTTCTTTTTGCAGGCAAGTCAAATGAGTAGGTGGACAGGAAATAGTGTGCTGTGTAAGGACTAGCTTGGGCAAAAGCAGAACAGTGAGAGAGTAAGGGTATTCCCAAAACTACAAGAATATTGGAAGGGAGGACTTTCTTTTTAAATCGCTCATGGCACATAGCTTAATTTTGCAGGGCTGGAAGAAAAAGATCGACAGGTAAAAATTAACCCTCACAAAATTAAAATAAATATTTGTCCTTTATTTCTATCATTTCATCTGTTAAGTATGTAAAGTGATGCAACACAACCCCAAAAGGCATGCCCAGCAAGGCCAGGAGGAATTTATGAGAGAAGCCAGGTATTCTCGCTGCCCCGCCACTGCCTTTAACCACCAGTGTGAACCTTCCTTTCAGATCATCTTCTCAAATTATCCATAAGAGATTTATCCACATACTCAATAAGAAAAATATTTCTAATTATATCCAACCATTCTTAACATGAATGAGATTTATGTGGGGATACAAGACTGCCAAGACTTTTTTTGCCAAACAATTCCTTTTGACTTAAGAAAGGAGAAGCAGCTGCATTGTTTCCATAGCTATCCATATAAAGGAGCCCTTGGAATGAGGCTGACTCGTCCTGCTTTAAAAAGCTCCAAGGTAAGTGGGAACAGGACCGGACTTTCAGGAGGAACACTGGCTAGCTACACCGCCCAGTGTCAGCTGCAGCTGCTGGCTGGGGTACTGCTCTTTCTGATACTGCACATTTTACGTCCATGACTTTTGTTGCCTTCTGTTTACAACAGCAAGTAATGCCACAAATGGGATTTTTGTTTTGCTTTGTTTTCTTTTTGGTTAACTAATCAAGTACGTTTTCCTTTTCTTTTATAGAACTGTCTCACTTCCAGGCTGCATCTTCTCACTTGCTAACAAGGTAAGATTTGGACTAACCCGTCCCTGGAGGAGAAGGCGAGAACCTCTAGAACAGATTTGTGTCATTTAGCAACCTTTGAGAAAGTGATTGTCTCAGGAAATATACCTTAACAACTGTATTTCAGGAAAGGTGTGGGAGAAGGAGACGGAGGACTTGCCTTTTAGAGCGATGCACCTAGTCTTAGGACTCAGGCACTGGTGGGACGATATTTTTGCAAGAGAACAGTTGTTAATAGAATATTATTTTGTTTCTGTAGGAAAAAAAAATCTGCGCTAAGATTCCCTGGCTAAAAATCTCAAATTTGATAAAAATGTGTCCTGCTTTTAGAATTCATTTAGCAAACATGATATCTAACAAATAAGAAGTACCTAGGAAAATGCTTCTTTTACTTCTTTAAAGACTTTTAAAAAGTTACTTTATCCAGTGCTGAGTGCTGTATGAAACCAAAACACTATGAAATTTTTGTCACATAGATAGTAAAGATATTAGTCTGCCCCACTACTACACACTGCATTTCTAAAGAGAGAGACTGGTGGGAAGATGATTAAAATGAGTTTCAAGTAATTTGATCACGTAATGACTGAAGTAGCATCCTCTGCTAAACCTTTCATTCTACTGATGCCACCGGCAACCTGCTGACAACACAGAATGGGGCAGCCGGAGCCTGCCTCTTTTGGAAGGAAATGTGGAATAGCAGAGGGAGACTTTAATGTGGAAGAATGAGGATAATGTCTGCTGTGGCTTTTATCCTCAATTAGTTTAACTGGGTTAAACTGATTAATGGGATTTAATATGCAAAGAAATTATGTTAGAGAAACTCTACTAAGCACCCAGCTAAAAAAAAAAAAATAGTAAACACAATTATAATCCGACTCGCCGCCAAGTCCACTGAACATGAGCACTTCTAGCTGAACGTCTCACGGAGAACATAAAGGTCTCTTACGTTATATGGCAGGAAATAGAATTCTCTTGCATTATAATAAATGACATTTTATATCTAGTAGCCTCAACTATTTCAATTTGCTTTCTCAGTCATTATTTTAACTTTTCTTTTTCGAAGTGTCTTCACTCTATCTCATGGGTTGTGGATTCAGAAAGGCAATATTATAATCCCTATTCTAAAGATGGAGACACTGAGGCTCAGATCACAAGCTCCTTAGCAGCATGCGAGGCCACCACCCAGCCCTCTTATTAGAATGTCATTCTTGAAGGATGAAACAAGAAAAAAGCCACTGTGTACAATGCTGGGTACACAGTGACCCCTGATGCCTCTGAGTCCTTGTAATATGTTTGTTTCAATAACTGTAGCATGGAGTACAGTGCACCTGCCTGATGGAATTTTCAACTGGGCCTATGAAATATCATCAAGATAGAGATTTATGGATATAGATGACAATCCGGAATCTCTAGTATGAAATGTTTCATCTCCTTTAGGACCTCTGAGTTCAGCAGCCATGAGTTCAGACCAGGAAATGGCCGTTTTTGGGGAGGCCGCTCCTTACCTCCGAAAGTCTGAAAAGGAGCGCATTGAGGCCCAGAATAGGCCCTTTGACGCCAAGTCATCTGTCTTTGTGGCCGAGCCCAAGGAATCCTTTGTCAAAGGGACTATCCAGAGCAGAGAAGGTGGGAAAGTGACAGTGAAGACCGAAGGAGGAGCAGTGAGTAGAGTCCCAGGAGCCAACCACATTCTACTGATTATTTTGTGTGGTCACTCAGTTGACAAACAGTTACCCTTCCTGTTTACCAGACTCTGACAGTGAAAGATGACCAAGTCTTCCCCATGAACCCTCCCAAGTTTGACAAGATCGAGGACATGGCCATGATGACCCACCTGCACGAGCCAGGAGTGCTGTACAACCTCAAAGAGCGTTACACAGCCTGGATGATCTATGTGAGTGCCCCCCACCCACAAAGTGGGCTTTATCACTGGACACTGTCAGCTCATTATAGTATAAATGGGTTACAAGTAGTGACTCATTGCGCTCTCACTAGTAATGTCACTAGTTAAAAGGCTCACGGTTGCTGCTGTAAGGCTCAACCCAACAGCTGGCACTTAATCCTCTGTCTTCTCATCCAAAGCCAGGCAAGGCCGTTGTCCACAAGGACTGGGTTTGCCAGAGAGCCCTTGAACAAACGCTAGCGCAGCTACTGTTTATATCTCAACCACGTGCTTACATCTCCCCTCATCCCCATTCCTGATGCAGAATCATTCAGAAGGAAAATATAAACTCATGTATTAACACTTAAAAATAATGTTTCTAAAGACCAATTTTCACTCCTCCAAAATAACCACAATTTGTATCTCTGTGTTCTGGTCCCTTCTGGGTGGAATGCCTCTTTGATGAAAACTTCCCAACTTCCCCAGGCAAAGTTGGATGTCATGTCCTGTTGTTTCTGTCTCTGCAATAACACTGACAATGTTTTTCCACCATCAGTCATTTACGTGTCTGTCTCCTACATAGACTGAAAGTTCCTCAAGGAACAACATCTCATTTATGTTTCATTCTTAGGGCCTTGCAGAGGCTTTGCACATAATACAAACTCAGTAGTACTTTCTAATTGAATCTATTATGTTAGGCTGACATTTCTGTATAGGGTTTTTTTGTTTTTTGTTTTCTGGCCGTACCATACAGCTTGCAGGATCTTAGTTCCCTAACCAGGGATCAAACCCGCGCCCCCTACAACGGGAGCTCAGAGTCCTAACCACTGGACCGTCAAGGAATTCCTGTCATTTCTGTATAGTTTAGCCACTGCTACTAGTCAGCTGGACAACACCTATACAAGTGTACCTGGTGTTTAGAGTCAGCATCCATTCTGATTGGTTTGTACTTATCCTAGACCAGTTGTCAAAGATTTTGGAAATACATCTGTTGTAATCATAACGTATTTACATCATTTTGTGTTCTGTATCTTTATAACTCAGTAGTATTTTACAAATATCTCCCCAGTACTGCTGCATACCTTCATGTGTGCCTTTTTAAATGACTGGATCACAGTATCTTAAGAAGATTTTCCATATTGTTGAGTACTTCGGTACCAAATTTATGTTTTTATGAATTTGAATATCTTAATGCTACAAAGGAAATATATGCCCATTTTCTAAACTACAGTAAAAAATGTCTTATACTACATTTAAAAAACCCCACAACTTTGGAGCTCCTGCTATGTGAAAATCACTGTGACAAATCCCAAAAGGAATAATGAGAAGTCTAAGCTATAGTCCCTTCCCTCAAGGATTCTGCTGTCTTGTTGAACCTTTCAACTAGTTTTTGTGCTGATGCCTTGAAGACATGTAGAGCACTTAATTAAAGTGTTCCTTTTAGTGAAAATTCATTTAATGAGTTAATTGCACAAATCACAGCTAGTTATTCTTTCTTACTCCCTTGCACAGACCTACTCGGGCCTCTTCTGTGTCACCGTCAACCCCTACAAGTGGCTGCCGGTGTACAACCCTGAGGTGGTGGCTGCCTACCGAGGCAAAAAGCGCCAGGAGGCCCCGCCCCACATCTTCTCCATCTCTGACAACGCCTACCAGTTCATGCTGACTGGTGAGTTGGATGTTTTGTGCATCTTTTTAGAACAGAACCATAGGAGAAAGAGACTCTACCCGTCTCAGCACACTCTTTGAGGTGGTCCCCTAAATGCTATTGCCCTTTGCCCAGAACCAACCTAAACACACTCCAGATTTTAAGGTGTATCTGGTATTAAAACAGTTATACCGTACATCTTATTCCTAGAATATTGTCTCAGCTAGGTCAGTCTAAGGTACAAAGGTAACCTGGGGAAAGGGCTGAAAGATTTCCCCTTCAGAGAGAGTAAAACATCAAAATGAACTTTTACTTTCCCTAAAAATATGACTAAGGCCATGATTATTTCCAAAGGTACCACCTTTACCATATTTATTCCTTCTCACACACTAAAAATATCTCTAATGCCTATTTTTCATTACTTCTTGTACCTACAATAAACATGTTACTAACTTGTCATCTAAATCCACCTGAAAACCCCAAAGTCCACTTTCAGTGAGTATTTAGTGGTGGAGTATAAAAAGAGAAAGTCTGATGCTTCTTTGCAGCGTTCTGTTTCAATGGCGGGGGTGGGCACAGGGAGCAGGAGAGAGCAGTGCTGGCAAAGGTGCTAGGCCTAGGGCCGCCAAGTGCTGGCAAAGGTGCTAGGCCTAGGGCCGCCAAGTCCTCGGGACTGCTGAAAAATTCCAAGTCCATGGGGCTTCCCTGGTGGCGCAGTGGTTGAGAGTCTGCCTGCCGATGCAGGGGACACGGGTTCGTGCCCCAGTCCGGGAAGATCACACATGCCGCGGGGCAGCTGGGCCCGTGAGCCATGGCCGCTGAGCCTGCGCGTCCGGAGCCTGTGATCCGCAACGGGAGAGGCCACAGCAGTGAGAGGCCCGCGTACCGCAAAAAAAAAAATACTAAGTCCATGCCATTTTATGTACTCTCCATTTACAAATATTGGGTTGGCCAAAATGTTCGTTCAGGTTTTTCCGTAAGATGTTAGGCAGTACTGACCGTCCTTAATCTCTCTTTTGTAGACCGTGAGAATCAGTCAATCCTGATCACGTAAGTAGATTTGATGCTTTCTTTTCATGACTGCAATAGCTACCAGCTGTGGGACCCCTACTGACTTGGTTTTTATTTGACAGCGGAGAATCTGGGGCTGGGAAGACTGTGAACACGAAGCGTGTCATCCAGTACTTTGCAACAATTGCAGTCACTGGCGAGAAGAGGAAGGATGAAGGTACTAGTGGCAAAATGCAGGTGGGTCTGATTGCCACGTCAGGATCCAAGCTGTCTAGTAAGAAACTCCCGAGCCCCACATGTGAGGAATGCTCTTGCCTTTGCAGGGGACTCTGGAAGATCAAATCATCAGTGCCAACCCCCTGCTTGAGGCCTTTGGCAACGCCAAGACCGTGAGGAATGATAACTCCTCTCGCTTTGTAAGTCTCTTGGACACTATTACAGACACTGCTCACTGGTCAAAATTTATGGGATGTTTGTGAATACATTCTCTGAGTCTTTTTCATTCCATTCTAATTTAATTATATTATACCATGGCTCTTTCCTTTTCCTCTGAGCATGTAATAACATGGATCCAAGTCCTGTCTAAAAAGATATATGACCCGGGCTTCCCCGGTGGTGCAGTGGTTGAGAGTCTGCCTGCCGATTCAGGGGACACGGGTTCATGCCCCGGTCCGGGAGAATCCCACATGCCACGGAGCGGCTGGGCCCGTGAGCCATGGCCACTGAGCCTGCACGTCCGGAGCCTGTGCTCCGCAACGGGAGAGGCCACAACAGTGAGAAGCCCGCGTACTACCAAAAAAAAAAAAAAAAAAAGATATATGACCCTATATCTGAGTTCATCTTTCACTATTTACAATTATCCACAATTTTTAAATTTTAAAGATAAAATTATCTTACCTAAAGAATAGGAGATACACCTTTTTCTACCTGAAACAAATTGTTTCTGAATTGATTTAATATTAAAATGTCAGCACTTCAAGTGTTTTGAGTTTCTCAAAGATTTGATATGATTCAAAAACAAAGTAGTAATGTTAATTTTTCTTTCAAGGGTAAATTCATTAGAATCCACTTTGGCACTACAGGAAAACTGGCTTCTGCTGATATTGAAACATGTAAGTGCTTGCATATACCTTACAATAATTTCTGTTTCTTATGACCTATAATATTGACTAAAATTTGCATCTCATGTGAATTTTTACATTTTTCCTCTTTGTCATTTATTTCCTTCCAGATCTGTTAGAGAAGTCTAGAGTTACTTTCCAGCTTAAGGCTGAAAGGAGCTATCATATTTTTTATCAGATCACATCCAACAAGAAACCAGAACTAATTGGTAAGAAACGTAATAATTCCTTTCCAAAATTACTACACCCGCACCTAGCAATGCCTGGTCCAACTCAGTATTCCACGATGGAATTTTGTCAACTGTACATATTGTCTTGATTTTGAAAACAGCTTTGTAAGTTTGGTAAAAATTTATGTGTGCTCATTATAAAAATTCAAAGGGAAAACTGAAAATAACACCTCCAAATCCTATCACTATGAAAATAATCACTATAAACACTTGGATGAATATCATTCCAGTCATTTTCTGTAGATATATCTTTACAAATAGATACATACATACAGTAACTGGAATCACAGTTACATGCTCTTCCGTAATCTCTTTTTTTCATTGGGCAATAACATATCACGGCTTTTTCCATCCCAGTGCCTTAGAATTTGTCTAGAAATCTGTTATTTTAATGAAGAGGATATTTCTGCTTACCTTTTCTCTGTTCCATGTACTTAGAAATGCTTCTGATTACCACCAACCCATTTGATTTCCCATTCGTCAGTCAAGGGGAGATCAGCGTGCCCAGCATTGATGATCAGGAAGAATTGATGGCCACGGATGTAAGTAGAACACAAGAAAATTAGAATGATTATTTGGGGTCAGAGCAACGGTCCCGCTAGATAAATCCTCAGTTTCTCGTAGAAATCACAAAAGAAGATTCAAAGATGGGCGTGGATGTGCCACCTGGAGTCAACTGAAAAGACTGGGATGTGCCCCTGCAACATCTCACTTGCCCATGATAGTCTTTTAAAGAACTATCCTTTCCGAATTTCCCTAAACCATTTTTTAATAATCTACTTGCATTAAATCCATACCACCTCTCAAAATAATAAGTTTACTATCCTTGTTCTCTATTTTAAGTTTACTTTTTGCATCTTCAGAGAGTATGCGCCTGTGATTCCAATGCTCTGTGCTGGCTTCCAGTTGACTAGCTCCCTAGACACCCAATCTAAGGAGTTCCATCAGTACTGGTAGTTTCCTCAGTCTGACCAACAAATCAGGAATTATCCAAATGTGAACTATTAATAGTAAACATATTAACTATTAACATGTTAACTATTAACATAACAACATAACCAGGTTATGGATCATAACCTGACAGTCATTCTATTGGTTGTGTTGGCAGAGTGCTATTGATATTTTGGGCTTTACTAATGATGAGAAGATCTCTATCTACAAGCTCACGGGGGCTGTGATGCATTATGGAAACTTGAAATTTAAGCAAAAGCAGCGTGAGGAGCAAGCGGAGCCAGATGGCACTGAAGGTATCAACTGAGTATCCACCTGACTTCATGTTTGTTTGAAAATCACACTCTTTTTTAAGAAAAATTATTTATTTAATTTATTTATTTTTGGCTGCATTGGGTCTCCGTTGCTGCGTGCGGGCTTTCTCTAGTTGCAGTGAGCAGGGGCTTCTCATTGCGGTGGCTCCTCTTGTTGCAGAGCACAGGCTCTAGGCACGCGGGCTTCAGTAGTTGTGGCACGCGGGCTCAGTAGTTGTGGTTCAAGGGCTTAGTTGCTCCGCGGCATGTGGGATCTTCCCGGACCAGGGATCGAACCTGTGTCCCCTGCATTGGCAGGTGGATTCTTAACTACTGCGCCACCAGGGAAGCCCGAAAATCACATTCTTAACTTGTTACCCTTGAGCTTTCCTGGGAAGACAAATTCATTTCCAAGAATTGCATTTGAAAGTATACCTATATAAGATATGTGCGGCACGGGTATTAGACATATGTCCCTACAATTTCTGAAGTTCTTTAGGGAACACTACCCATAACCAAGGTCTTGAAGTTAGTGAAAAAAATGGGCAAGAATACTCAAAAAGATATTCTGAAAACACTGCACAAAATGCCTGTAGCTTAAAAAATTTTTTTTTATTTGAGGAAGCGGGTTGCTTTGGGCCATAACATCATTCTATCCTTTCTTCCTTTCAGTTGCTGACAAGGCAGCCTACCTCCAGAGTCTGAACTCTGCTGACCTGCTCAAAGCCCTCTGCAACCCCAGGGTCAAGGTCGGCAATGAGTACGTCACCAAAGGCCAGACTGTAGAGCAGGTACGTACATAATTCAAATTCACAGCCAGGGATGCAAGCATTTTATGGTCCTCTATGAACCTCAAGGGATACACCTTTGTCTTTCAAGGTGCACAATGCAGTGGGCGCCCTGGCCAGATCTGTCTATGAAAAGATGTTCCTGTGGATGGTCACCCGCATCAACCAGCAGCTGGACACCAAGCAGCCCAGGCAGTACTTCATCGGGGTCTTGGACATCGCTGGCTTTGAGATCTTTGATGTGAGTTGGTAGTATGCTGCTAAGGGGTTTTTACAGTAAAGCAATGGAAACATCAATAAGAAGAAATCTGTGAATATTATAACCTTTTATTACCAATGTCAAAAAGTTATGCTAAAATTTAAAAGACACTGATTGGGCAGCTAATCATTTATTGTAGTGGCAATCCCACTTCTATTAAGAAATAAGCTACTTACTGAGGACTCTTTAACTTGCTACATGATCCAAAGGGAGTTGGGAATTAGGTTGTTGTAGTGAGGGGTTTAAAAATCCCACAATGCAAAGTGGAGTTAATATAAAAATATCAAAATAAACCTGTGCAGTGCATAATATGCTCTGAATATATGGTAGGGAAACCATTCAGAAACACTTAGGCAGATAATAAGAGCTGAGAAAAGGTCAGCAATTTAGAGTCAGCATTAATAAATTCAATGCAAGGAACTCTTAATTCTCATCAATGTGATATGGGATAAAAACTCATATTTATAAGACACATTTTTCCTGCTTATAGTTTTAAAGAAGTTTATCTTTTTCTAATTATAAATGCAAAACTTAGGCATGGCAGAAATTATGGAAAATGAAGGAAAAGGAGTCCATATTAATTCTGCTATTTATATCTAGTTAATGTTAACATTTTGGCTTTTAAAAAAATATGAGTGTGTGTTAATATACTGTACATAATATTTGGAATCTTGATTTTTTTCGCTTCACATCAAAGAGTAGGGGTGGCAATTATTGCTCCCTTGCAATGCTGACCATGATGGCTTCCACACAAGACTCCTCCCAGTCAGCTTCTAATGGGTTTCAAATTAGCTGTTAAATGAGTCAACAGAAAATGCAGAAGATGATGGGAATAAACATGGAATGATTAAGTAGGAACTCAGAAAAACACCTGAGTCAATTTAAGCAAGTGCAAGAAAGGAGAGTTAATAATGATGATGATTTAGGATTTTGTATAAAATGGCAGCAGAGGAAACAGTAGATTTCACAGCCCCCCAAGGACTTTGAAACCATAATCTAAAGGCTAGTCTACATTTTTAAATTAAGAAGCCCTATATCTTAAACTGCTCAATTTGCTAAGAGAAAAGTAAACGCATCCATTTATTTAGTTCAACAGCCTGGAGCAGCTGTGCATCAACTTCACCAACGAGAAGCTGCAGCAGTTCTTCAACCACCACATGTTCGTGTTGGAGCAGGAGGAGTACAAGAAGGAGGGCATCGAGTGGGAGTTCATCGACTTCGGGATGGACCTGGCCGCCTGCATTGAGCTCATCGAGAAGGTCCGTTTCAAGTTTTAGAAACTATGTTTTGTGAGAACTAAATTATTCACTGCACCTTGTTTAATTCTATAGACAAAGAAAAATGCTTATATAGAATTGTAACTTTGTGCTGTGGTCTGCTTCCAGCCGATGGGCATCTTCTCCATCCTGGAAGAGGAGTGCATGTTCCCCAAGGCCACAGACACCTCCTTCAAGAACAAGCTGTATGAACAGCATCTTGGAAAGTCTGCCAACTTCCAAAAACCCAAGGTGGTTAAAGGCAAGGCCGAGGGCCACTTCTCACTGGTGCATTACGCCGGCATCGTGGACTACAACATTACTGGCTGGCTGGACAAGAACAAGGACCCCCTGAACGAGACGGTGGTCGGGCTGTACCAGAAGTCTGCAATGAAGACTCTAGCTTGCCTCTTCTCTGGGGCTCAAAGTGCTGAAGCAGGTAATGCTCAAAAAAATCCCAACATGTTCTCCTGATACTACAAAATGTGATGTTAGATTGAGGCTAGTGATATCATAGCCTAGGCTGAAGTGTTGCAGGGCCAAATCTATTGTGCCTCCAAGTCCTGAGTAAGTAGGCTGCATTGTGATTATACATTCACTCCAGCACTGATGGAGGCCCTACTGCAAAGAGTCAGAAAGGAACTTTCAACATCTCAACCAATGAAAAGGCTTGGCTTCTATGATTCTCTCCTGCTTTTTCCTCCGTATCTGCTGGTTATTGAGTACCACTGAAAAGTGGATGCAAACTTAGTTGACATATAAGATTCATTCAGGCTCAAACAGAGAGGTCATCTGTGTTGGAAAAATGTTCCATGTGAGCACAGAAATCAACAAATAGGCAAGAAATAGCCCTGTCAATTCAAAACTATGTTTGAATGACAACTTTTCTTATTTGTTCTCCAGAGGCGGGTGGCGGTGGGAGTGCCAAGAGAGGTGGTAAGAAGAAGGGCTCTTCTTTCCAGACCGTGTCTGCCCTTTTCAGAGTAAGAAACAAACTGTTTTTGACACTCTTGTTATTTTGGGAATTAGTTTTTAAAAGCACAAAGCCTTCTCTCCACAAGTCATTTAGGAAAGGACTGACCTTAACTAATGGCTTCTGTTCATCTAGCTTTGAAGAGAAGAGCTTTAAATTACTCAGAAATTATCAGGTCATCTTTCATGCTAAGCCAAATAATAAAAAATATTTTATAGGAAATGTTATAAAACGTAATGCTCTGCTATGCATAATCTAGTTGAGTCATGCAAATAAGCAATGGCACGTGCTCCAAGAGACTAAATCATCAGTAGGACTAATGAAAATCTAACAGCTAGGCCTTAAGGAACCTAATATGGTATCCATGTTCATAATCTAGTCAATTCTCAATTTAACTGGTAGGATTGTTTCCCCTATAAATAATCTTTATGCCCTAGAAGTTGACAGAGTTGGAAAGGGGAAGCTATATTTATGAGAATAAGTCCAGATGTAGTGTAGGCTTGTATTTCCTTGCTGGAGAACCACAGAGTTTGGTAGAAGGGTGACCATCCAGGATGGGAAGGCAATGGCTTTGTAAATGTACGTGGGTGGCCAGGGACAAGGGTAGGAAGGAGGACGGTGCTTGCATACACTGAGAAGAATCACCTGACAGCCTGCTTTGTATGTGTAACTCCTGCCAACTCAAGTGGAGAAAGAGGTATTGAGGAGGAAACTGCATCTCAGGAAAAGTTTACCAAGGTGGTACCTTAAGTTAAAATGGTCCAGAAGGATCATTCAACTCAGCCATGGACACTGATTTTATAGACATCACCACATGCTCATAACCATGTCTAAATCTTAGATAACAGGATTTTCCCTGATTTCACAGGAGAATCTGAACAAGCTGATGACCAACCTCAGGAGTACCCATCCTCACTTTGTGCGGTGCATCATCCCCAATGAAACAAAAACGCCTGGTAAGAAGTTCTAGAGTGGAAGCACAAAGCATGACTGCCATACCTCCTTTTAACAAAACTCTGCAGTGAAATAAATATGGGTTTTTTTTAGGGGCCATGGAGCATGAGCTTGTCCTGCACCAGCTGAGGTGTAACGGTGTGCTGGAGGGCATCCGCATCTGTAGGAAGGGGTTCCCAAGCAGAATCCTGTATGCAGACTTCAAACAGAGGTCAGACTCTCCTAATTATGGTGTTTCCTGGAGTTTACTGTAAATATATTTAGTGCAAGCAAAACAATTTAGTGAAAACTATGCCTTTGTTATTTTTAATTTGCTACAAAAAGAGTAAAAAATTATAAGCCTCAAAACACCTTTAAAACACAGATATACCACATACTAAGCACTCTAGAGACTTTTCACTGGATTTACCATGCTCCTGGGCTTAGCTCATAGATGTCTACATTAACGTCAATAATTATGAGAACAACCATTTTTGAGTGCTTGATATGTTTGGATTATTTCATTTAATCCTTCCAAAACCTCAGTAGAGGGAAGCACTATCAACAGCAAATGCATCTAGCAAGGATAATATGTTACACTGTGTTGCTCATCTACACACTATGGGAACAAAACTGTAGAATACTTTCCTGAGAACAGGGTCTGATGAGGCAGAAAGGAAAGTTGCAACTGTGCAGGAAGGTAAAATGGAATAAAAATAGACAGTAGATACTAGATTGACCATCTATGTATACAACGTCCTTCCTGTGAAGAAAGAATAATTGTTTTAAAGCTCTGGGTTTTTTTAATGGATCATTTAATACTTAACTACTACTAGTCTCATCAATAAACCAAGTTTTAAAAAACTATATTTACTTTACCAGATACAAGGTATTAAATGCAAGTGCAATCCCTGAAGGACAATTCATTGACAGCAAGAAGGCTTCTGAGAAGCTCCTTGGGTCCATCGACATTGACCACACCCAGTATAAATTTGGTCACACCAAGGTAATAGTCTCTAAGGCCCACCAGACACTATGCCTGTCCCTTTGGAGTCTGTGTAAAGTTTCTGATCTGCAACTCTGCCCACACACAGGTCTTTTTCAAAGCTGGCCTTCTGGGGCTCCTAGAGGAGATGCGAGATGACAAGCTGTCCCAGCTGATTACTCGAACCCAGGCCAGGTGCAGAGGGTTCTTGGCAAGAGTGGAGTACCAGAAGATGGTGGAGAGGAGGTATACAAACATATTGCTTGTCTACTCACATCCTTCAGAAGCATATTTGAGGTGGCTTACAGTTAAGGCTCAGATATGATAAGGCCACCAGAGTAAGAAGGAATGAATAGGAATCTGATGCTGAAGTGGAGATATACATGTACCAGAAAAGTTAAGGTAGGAATCATCACCACAGAATACATCGAATGCTCAGGTAAAAAATAAAAAAGAGAGGGAAGCATAATAAAAAAGAGAGATGTGTAGGTCTTATCTAACAAGAGAAAACATACCATTGAGTAAAGCAGAGACAAAGTGTTGCCCTAGCATTTGGTTCTAATATGAATTTACTGGGTAGATCATTAAATAAGATACACTGAACTGCATAGCAGACAGTATTTTCAACAGTGGTTGTACTCAACATGCAGAAACAACTTCTTCATCTGATCGTTTCTATTATTGAATTATTATGATTTAAATTATTAAGGGCAAAATTGGTGAAAAATATTTTTTCAGTAAGTTAATACAATTTCACCGAGGTACCTGGCTTTTTAGTGATCTAATTTGATGCAGGGACAGAGTTCTAAGACTACGAGTCAGGTGTCTCAAACTGCAGGACGCATATGAACGGGATCCATAGGGAGAAATGCATTTTATATTGCCACCTGTATATCCATGCATACATGTATGTGTGTGTAAATATATAAATAATTTACATGGAACAGATTTTCTATCACCTGTAGTTCTGCTAATATCTTTTACTGTATTCTATTTCATTAAAAATAATAAGTTTGGTCACGAACCTATATATATATTTATATAGAGAGATATATGTAGATATATATATAGATATATATTGGGGCAATTAATTGCCCATATATGAAGGTAATTAATTTTTAAAAATAATTTAGATGAAAACAAATGTGATGAGATTAGAGAATGCAAAAATCATACAACATTAAAATATAAAACCAGAGATTTTTCAAAGAAATTCTGAGTTTTTAATGAGTCCCTTTATCCCATGCCCCACATCCCTGAGGGGTCTGGTTCCCCCTTCACTGTTCTCAGTGGCATTCACGTAGGAAAGTTTGCAAAGCACTAAAGCAGAGCAGTACTTCTCAGAGGGTGGTCCTTGGACCTACACCATCAGCATCTCTTGCAAACTTGTTAAAAATGCAAATTTTAGACCCCACCTCATATCTGCAGAATCTGAATCTCTGGGGAAAGGGTCCAGGAACCAGTATTTGATGAGATGAGATCATTAAGACACTAGATGAGGGACTTCCCTGGTGGCGCAGTGGTTAAGAATCCACCTGCCAATGCAGGGGACACGGGTTCGATCCCTGGTCTGGGAAGATCCCACATGCCACGGAGCAACTAAGCCCGTGCACCACAACTACTAAGCCTGCGCTCTAGAGCCTGCGATCCACAACTACTGAGCCTGCGTGCCACAACTACTGAAGCCTGTGCGCCTAGAGCCTGTGCTCCGCAACAAGAGAAGCCACCACAATGAGAAGCCTGCGCGCCGCAACGAAGAGTAGCCCCTGCTTGTCACAACTAGAGAAAGCCCACACGCAGCAATGAAGGCCCAACACAGCCAAAAAAATAAAATAAATTTTTAAAAAAAGAGGTTAATGATTCTTATGCACACCAAAGTTTGAGAAGCACCAACGTAGAGAAAGGAATGATTAATGAGTCCTTGACCACCATCCCCAAATATAATTTCTTTCATCTGTGCTTTTGAAAGTAGGTGAGGAACATGGTGGAAGGCAGAACCTCCAACTCTCACTGCCAAGATTTCATCTCATTTCATCATCCACACAATATCTAATTTGCATCAATTAAATTTCAGGGAGTCTCTCTTCTGCATCCAGTACAACATCCGAGCCTTCATGAACGTCAAGCACTGGCCCTGGATGAAACTCTTCTTCAAGATCAAGCCCCTGCTGAAGAGTGCGGAGACGGAGAAGGAGATGGCCAACATGAAGGAAGAGTTCGAGAGAACTAAAGAAGAACTTGCCAAGTCAGAGGCAAAAAGGAAGGAACTGGAAGAAAAGATGGTGTCACTGTTGAAAGAAAAAAATGACTTGCAGCTCCAAGTTCAGGCTGTAAGTAGTGGTATCATCCTGTGCACTGCTAATCAGGACGCAAGCGCTATGACTCTAGCCACAACTAGAGGCAGGGAGTTGGGTAGTCAGTGTGAGAGACACTCACTGGAGGGAGAAGGTTAAAGCACTCTGATGGTACTAATGAAGTCCTTATTCCTTCATCACCCAATAAATGCCCCCAAACCAGAACCAGGGCAATGAGCTAGAACTGACCATTTTCTTCCATTCTGTACAATTTCATCAAACTACAGGGTTTACAACTTCTTTTCCCTATGAAGACAGTCCTTGAAAGTGATTTTAACATGAAGCTAGCCCAAATAAAATATTAAGGAGAGGATAGCATGGAGAGAGTGATTTGTTTTCTCTGAAACTTCCCTGAACTTCTAGATGTCTATATGTCTCTGGGTCTTAAATCACAGCTGTATAGCTGACAAATGACAGTATTCTACATCAATTTTTATTGAATTATTGTTTTTGATCTCCAAAACTGAGATTTGCTCTTTCCAATCCGTCTCCATAGTCAGTGCCGTAGCACATCACACCCGGGTTGCTGCATCAGTACCTAACTCGCTCTGCCTACCCCCAACTCTCTCCCTCCATCCAGCCTGCTGCTACTCCCAAACCAAGTGTTTTAGAATTGCTTCCATCAACTCTGAAATGTAATTTATGAGACTGTCTTTCATTTGGAGTGAACTGAATTGGTCTGGTATAATTTACTCATCACAAAATCGTATGTGTTTCCTGCTGATTAAGATTGGTCTCTTCTGTCAAGTTTGGGCAGTGTAATAATTCCTTCTTTTAGATTACAGAAGGGAAAAGAGCTGTTTTTCTGTCCCCACCCCTTTCAAATCTATCCTGAATTCTCTTCTCTTGTCCCTAGATAATCACTTAGACTCTGTCCTACACCACTATACTCACTACCTGGCTATGTGCAGCACATTTTATTCTTTTATGTATTCAAAGACTGGTATGGAGGCTCACTGATGAATGTATCTATCAATTTCTCTCTCATTTCCTGTCCACCCCCAACCCTCTTAAGTAGAAACATAGGTTGCTAGGAATTTCTTGATCACTGTATGCCTCAGATAGAATTTAGGGCATCTTAACCAGGATCATCCGCCAAGACTACGAAGGGAAATAATCCAGTGGCGGCTCCATCCAGAGTTTCTCCCGCTGGAACCCTTTCTCTCCCCCTGATCCTTCTCCCAATATATTCATCTCTACAAGACCAAATCCTACCCATTCTCAAAGCCCAACTCAAATGCCACTTCATTCATGAAACCATATCTGATACAACTTCTCTGATCTCTTATGTCACTAATTGGTTTTTGAATTAATGGTAGCTTGTTGGGGTTAAGTTTTCTAATCTACTGTAGAATATACTCTTCTAAAGGAACAGGACAATATCTGATACATTTTGTTTTTCTCACAATGTGAAGTGTCCTGCATCACACACAGCAGGTGGTTCATAAAAGTTTAAGCCAAAGAACCAATAGTGGTGATTTACACTGTTATCATTGTGAAATACTTCATTCTTACTTCCCAATTTTGATTTTGTTGCCAATTCAAGGAAGCTGAAGGCTTGGCTGATGCAGAGGAAAGATGTGACCAACTGATCAAAACCAAAATCCAGCTCGAGGCCAAAATCAAGGAGGTGACTGAGAGAGCTGAGGATGAGGAAGAGATCAATGCTGAGCTGACGGCCAAGAAGAGGAAACTGGAGGACGAATGTTCGGAACTGAAGAAAGACATAGATGACCTTGAGCTGACACTGGCCAAGGTTGAGAAGGAGAAACATGCCACAGAAAATAAGGTAGGAAACGTATACAAGGAAAGTTTACTTTTTTATTATTATTAGGGAATACAAGCATAAAACTGAAGCCACCAAAATGTAACATGTAATGCAAAGTGTTTTTACTTCCTAAGGTGAAAAACCTCACAGAAGAGATGGCAGGTCTGGATGAAAACATCGCAAAGCTGACCAAGGAGAAGAAGGCCCTCCAGGAGGCCCACCAGCAGACCCTGGATGACCTGCAGGCAGAAGAGGACAAAGTGAACACTCTGACCAAAGCTAAAACCAAGCTAGAGCAGCAAGTGGATGACGTAAGTCTAGGATTAGCAAGGAACTTATTTTCTTTGAAAGGAAGCTAAGCAATCCTTTTGACTCAACATTATTTGTATTTAGCTTGAAGGGTCTTTGGAGCAAGAAAAGAAACTTCGCATGGACCTAGAAAGGGCTAAGAGGAAACTTGAAGGTGACCTCAAGTTGGCCCAAGAGTCCATAATGGACATTGAAAATGAAAAACAACAACTTGATGAAAAGCTCAAAAAGTAAGTATGAAAGAATTGCTTATGAACTTGCTTCCAATGTTGCATATGAACTCAACTGTTATCCTCTGCTACTTTGCAAAAAGGAAAGAGTTTGAAATCAGCAATTTGCAAAGCAAGATTGAAGATGAACAAGCACTTGGCATTCAACTGCAGAAGAAGATCAAAGAGCTGCAAGTAAGTTCATATTTCCATCAGTCTGGCTCAAAGAGGCACAGTTACGACATAAAAAGGCTAAAATTGAGCTTTTCCCCACTGCCAGGCCCGCATCGAGGAGCTGGAGGAGGAGATCGAGGCAGAGCGGGCCTCCCGCGCCAAAGCAGAGAAGCAGCGCTCGGACCTCTCCCGGGAGCTGGAGGAGATCAGCGAGCGGCTGGAAGAGGCCGGCGGGGCCACTTCGGTCCAGATTGAGATGAACAAGAAGCGGGAGGCCGAGTTCCAGAAAATGCGCAGGGACCTGGAGGAGGCCACCCTGCAGCACGAGGCCACGGCGGCTACGCTGAGGAAGAAGCACGCGGACAGTGTGGCCGAGCTGGGGGAGCAGATTGACAACCTGCAGAGGGTCAAGCAGAAGCTGGAGAAGGAGAAGAGTGAGATGAAGATGGAGATTGATGACCTTGCTAGCAACGTGGAGACTGTCTCCAAAGCCAAGGTACCGCAGTCTGAGAAATTGTTATTAACAACAATGACCCTTTATGTGCACGTCACAGTTTGCACAGGGCCCTTTACACACAACATGTCGTTTGTTCTTTGTAGTAATCCAGGAGGTAAGCAAGAAAGATGTTAGTATTTGTATTATTTCCACTTAATCATATGAAGAAACTAATATTCAAAGAAGTTAATAAGCACATCGGCCCCATGACACTACTAACAAATGACAGCACCAGCAGTGAGCATCGGTTGTGAGTGTTCTCTTCTCCAACTGGAGAACACAGGTCTCCAAAATTCTCAATTATCCAATAAGCAAAGTTTCACGGTACATAAAAACAATCAAGTATTTATAAACATGCTTTTAGAAAACGTGCCATTCAATTCTCAAAAAATCTTAAATTTAGTATATGATCTTTAATTTTTTTATTATAGGCATACCTCAGAGATACTGCGGGTTTGGTTTCAGACCACCACAATAAAGCAACTATCAAAATAAAGCAAGTCACGCAAATGTCTTGGTTTCCCAGTGCATATAGAAGTTATGTTTACACTATTCTGTAGCCTATTAAGTGTGCAGTAGCATTATGTCTAAAAAATATATACATCCCTTAATTTAAAAATACTTTATTGCTAAAAAAGTGCTAACCATCATCTGAGCCTTCAACGAGTCACAGTAGTAACATCAAAGATCACTGATCACAGATCACTGTAACAAATACAATAATGAAAAAGTTTGAATATTGTGAGAATTACCAAAATGTGATGCAGAGACACGAAGTGGGCAAATGCTATTGGGAAAATGGCGCTGACAGACTTATTGGACACAGGGTTGCCACAAACCTTCAATTTGTAAACAAACAAACAAACCAAAAAAAACACACTATCTGTGAAGAGCAGCAAAATGAGGTATGCCTGGAATACTGAACAAAGCTTCACAATTAGCTTTTTAAAAACCCCAATGTATAGTTTCAACTTAGGACAGCAATCATAAAATATATAGAAAAAATTCTAATATATCGTATTACATATAAGAAAATTTATTTTATATGTCAAAATAAATATTTTTCTGTTTTAGAAGAAATAGCAAAATATTATTAAAATGTCTTCATTTGCTTCTTCTACTTTTTCTCTCGCAGGGAAATCTAGAGAAGATGTGCCGCACCCTGGAAGACCAAGTGAGCGAGCTGAAATCAAAGGAGGAAGAGCAACAGCGGCTGATCAATGACCTGACAACTCAGAGGGGACGCCTGCAGACAGAATCTGGTAACTCTCTCCTCTATGAGGCCTAAAAGTGGAGATGATGTGGTCAAAAACAACTGATATCGTGATGTGAGAGCCTAATAAAAGCAACTGAGAATATGTGTGATTCACCAAACAGCTCAGGCTCTCATCCTACATGCAAGGTCACTTGGGGACAGTGCTGGAGATGAAGACTTCCACAGGACTGGGTCAAGCTCTGCTCCACAAAGGCCTTGAGGATTTGGTCACATGGAGGGGATGCTTGGTATCAGGAGTCACTCCAGCATGGGTCCAGGGCTTCTGTTTTAGACTAAGCTTCTTTTTATCTAGATCAGAGTGAACCAAATTCCTGAATAGGGCAATGGATAACCCAGTCCCTCAAATGTCTTATGAAACAGGGACAATGTAGAATTAGACATTTTAGCTACCGTCTTTGACAGTTATCAACAGGTTTTGCACGATATTATATAACCCTGAAAGAATCAGTTATGGAGAGAACAAAGAGAATTTAAGCTGTATTTATTCATTCAGGTTAATATGTAAGTTTCACCATAAAGATGAGAAATCTGACACTAGCATGAAGGTGTCAACAGAGAATTGAATCACCTGGGTACTCAACTGGAAGGCGGTGCTGAGAGTTTAAACTTATTTCTAATATGGGCTTTTGCAAAACTTTTCCTTTGCTTTAAAAAGTGGTGCCATTCCTTCTGCCTACAGGTGAGCTTTCACGTCAGCTAGATGAGAAAGAATCTTTGGTGTCTCAGCTATCAAGGGGCAAGCAAGCATTTACTCAACAGACTGAGGAATTAAAGAGGCAACTTGAAGAGGAGATAAAGGTAACTATCGTTGTAAGACTCATTTTTTTCCCCTAACCTGACCCTAACTGGAGTCCATTACACCAACTTTAAAAAGGTTTTGAAACTTAATAATTAAACAATTAAACGTACAGTAAAAAGAAGGTGTAACTACCTCCACAGGCCAAGAGCGCCCTGGCCCACGCCCTGCAGTCCTCCCGCCACGACTGTGACCTGCTGCGGGAACAGTATGAGGAGGAGCAGGAAGCCAAGGCCGAGATGCAGAGGGCGCTGTCCAAGGCCAACAGTGAGGTGGCCCAGTGGAGGACCAAATACGAGACGGACGCCATCCAGCGCACGGAGGAGCTGGAGGAGGCCAAGTATGTGCACAGATAGGAGAGAATGTGCAGAGAACACTGGATGTTGAATCAGAAAGACACAACCTTTGAAGATTCAGTGAATTAGCCCATAAACGTTCATTAATTAGCTCCTACTTGCCAGGCACTATCAGGCCCTGAGAATAAGACATGAATAAAGCAAACACCATCACTACCCTCCTAGCCTCAACTCTAGGCTAGGAAACAAAGAATAACAAGTAATTATACAGATAATCAGCCTTATTGCTGGTTGTCAAGCACACCAAGCTCATTGCTGCTTCAGGTATTTGCAGTTGTTGGCCCCTCTGTGTCTGGAATACTCTCCCCCCAGATCTCCCTCTGGCTCACTCTGACTTCTTTTAGATCTTGACTCAAATGTTACCTCCTCGGAGAGGACTTCCCTGAGTATCTAGAATAGTTGGCCATGCCATACTCCATTTTATTTTCCTTCACTGCACTTATATCTGCAAGATGTTGTTATGCATTTTCTCACTTGCTTATTGTTTCTCACTTGTTTGGAAGCTTCACGAGGCAGGGACCTTTTCTGTCCTGTTCACTGCTGTGTACTCAGCATCTGGTTCATAAAAGCAGCTCATCAATATTTGTTGAGTGAATGATTGGATGTTTTTAATATGAAGTTCCCCATACTTTTCAGCATGGTAATAGTTCATAATTCTTGGTTTGGTTCACTTCTTTCTACAAACATACATAATCTTCAAGGAAGAAGCTGGCCCAGCGGCTGCAGGCTGCTGAAGAACATGTAGAAGCCGTGAACGCCAAATGCGCTTCCCTTGAGAAGACGAAGCAGCGGTTACAGAATGAGGTCGAGGACCTCATGCTCGATGTGGAGAGGACAAACGCTGCCTGCGCAGCTCTGGACAAAAAGCAAAGGAACTTCGATAAGGTAGTTTCTACAGCAGTCTCTGCTTTCCACCATTGTCCTCTATCCTTTCCAGGAGGTAACCACTCTTGGTGGGTGTTTCAGGTCCTAGCAGAATGGAAACAGAAGTATGAGGAAACTCATGTCGAGCTCGAGGCCGCTCAGAAGGAGGCCCGCTTTCTTGGCACTGAGCTGTTCAAGATGAAGAACGCCTACGAGGAGTCCTTGGATCAGCTAGAAACTTTGAAACGAGAGAACAAAAACTTGCAACGTGAGTCCCTTTCACTTTCAATAATTTTCATGCCTTGGAGGAACCTTCCTCTTATGTCCTCTGTCTCATCAAACCTCTACCTGTCTTTTACCCAAACAACAGAGGAGATTTCTGACCTCACTGAGCAGATTGCAGAAGGAGGGAAACATATACATGAACTGGAGAAAATAAAGAAACAAGTGGAACAAGAGAAGTCTGAAATTCAGGCTGCTTTAGAAGAGGCAGAGGTACATGTCAAAAATGTGCATTGTAAACAGATTCAAAAAAAAAATTAGGACTAGCCACATATATTGAACAGAAAAAGAAATAGCACAAAATTAGTGGGAGGAACATGTGCAGAAAAACTTCTGAATGCTTCCATTCCCTGCTAATGTCACCCCTTGCTGTCATTAAGGCATCTCTTGAACACGAGGAGGGAAAGATCCTGCGCATCCAGCTGGAGTTGAACCAAGTCAAGTCTGAAGTTGACAGGAAAATTGCTGAAAAGGATGAGGAAATTGACCAGCTGAAGAGGAACCACATTAGAGTCGTGGAGTCCATGCAGAGCATGCTGGATGCTGAGATCCGGAGCAGAAATGATGCCATCAGGCTCAAGAAGAAGATGGAGGGAGACCTCAATGAAATGGAAATCCAGCTGAACCACGCCAACCGCACGGCTGCTGAGGCCCTGAAGAACTACAGGAACACCCAAGCCATCCTCAAGGTAAATGGGCTCAGGAGATGGTCCCAGGGCAGTTGGGGTGACTGCAGCCCTGAGAACAAGGTGTCTCAATGATCGTTCATTCCACAGGATACCCAGCTCCACCTGGATGATGCTCTCCGGGGCCAAGAGGACCTGAAGGAGCAGCTGGCGATCGTGGAGCGCAGAGCCAACCTGCTGCAGGCCGAGATCGAGGAGCTGCGGGCCACCCTGGAGCAGACGGAGAGGAGCAGGAAGATGGCGGAGCAGGAGCTCCTGGATGCCAGCGAGCGTGTCCAGCTCCTGCACACCCAGGTGAGTATAACATAAAAGTAAAAAATACAGTGGACTGGAAATGAAATTCTTGCTCAAATCTTAGTACTATCTAAAAATGTATTCATAATGTTTTATGGAGGTTAAAGTTTAAAATATCTTTGGATTAACAATATTTTTGTTTATATGAACTGTGACATTCAGAGTTGACTGTCTTGTAAAAGTATATTGTCAACTCAGATAATTTATGGAACAAGAAGGGATACTAATTAGTTACCTTAATTAATTAGTTTGTGGGTTCATTAGAACATTGGACATTGTAATTTTGCTCTCATGTACTCAGTATTTCTAAATTTGATATTTTAACCAGAACACCAGCCTGATCAACACGAAAAAGAAGCTGGAGACAGACATCTCCCAAATCCAGGGAGAGATGGAGGACATTATCCAAGAAGCTCGCAATGCAGAAGAGAAGGCCAAGAAGGCCATCACTGACGTGAGCAGAGGGCCACAGGGGGTGGTCAAGTTAGAATCTTGATGGGCTGTCTCAGCTCTCTCTACTGGTTCTATTTTACTGCTAATTAGGCAGCCATGATGGCCGAGGAGCTGAAGAAGGAGCAGGACACCAGCGCCCACCTGGAGCGGATGAAGAAGAACCTGGAGCAGACGGTGAAGGACCTGCAGCACCGCCTGGACGAGGCTGAGCAGCTGGCCCTGAAGGGCGGGAAGAAGCAGATCCAGAAGCTGGAGGCCAGGGTGGGTCTCTCAATATCTATCTATTTCCATTTGTTCCCAATGCCTTACTGGATCAAAGTTCTTAAGAGCCTACTCATTTGCAGGTGCGTGAGCTGGAAGGAGAGGTTGAGAGTGAGCAAAAGCGTAGTGCGGAAGCTGTCAAGGGCCTGCGCAAACATGAGAGGAGAGTGAAGGAACTCACCTACCAGGTACAGCAACCGTTTTTATCAGCTAAACACTCCTTGCATATACAGGAAACAGTCACATGAGATGATACAACAGTCATGTGCTTTTGAAGTAAGGCCCTGTGGTTTTTATCATCTTTCAGACGGAAGAAGATCGGAAAAATATACTCAGGCTTCAGGACTTGGTAGATAAACTTCAGGCAAAAGTGAAATCTTACAAGAGACAAGCTGAGGAGGCTGTAAGTATCCTTAAGACAGAGGGAAGGGAGAAGTCCTCTCTTAAGAAAAACTAATAAATAAATAATTAGATTTACTATTTACTTCTTGTAGTAAATAAGCTGTTTGCTTCATAGAAGACTGTGTACTTCTTAAAAACGTTTGCATGTTTTTAACTCATTGCTTACTATTTGTAATATTAATAGATTGATTTTTAAAGTTAACATTCAATCCACAAAGAATCAAAAAATTTCAAAGCAGAAATAATACAGGCCACATTCTCTAGCCACAGTGTGATAAAGTTGTAAAGTAATGAGAACATATAAACAAAAATTTCCAAGCACTTAAATGTTAAAAAACTAACTTTCCTAAAAAATGTTTGGATTAAATTAAATAAAAACATAATTACTGAATGATTTTTAACTGTAAATAAAATTTCAAGGAAGAAGTCTAGAATTTATAAGTCTAGAATGTAACCAAAGCTGTCCTTGAAGGACAATTCATTGCTTTATATGCTTTCATTATGAATCAAGAATTTTAAAAAATGAAGAAAACTGACAGTCCAATAAAGAAATCATAAATAATAATAAAATAACAAAAGTAAGAGGTGTTGATAAAGGTAGAAATTAATGAATTAGATTAGAGTATTCTATTTTCTAATTTGATAATCTCACTAACATCTAGGGAATTAATAAAATAAATACACTTATAACTAGATTAATCAAGGAAAAAGTGAGAGAAAATACAAACTCACAACATTACAAATGAGAAATGGGACAAACCATACAGGTAGAAAGGTTATTTTTAAATGTAAAATATAAATCTGTTAAGACAGTTAAAATCTTAAAGAAATAAGAGAATATAAATCATTAAGTTGGCTGAATAAGTTATTTCAGAAATACTTCTGAAACTAGACTCAGGTCCAGATATGTCTTTCAAAATTTCAAGGAACAGATAATCCCTGATTCCAGAGCATGGGAAAAGATGAAAAGATTTCCAAATCATTTTAAGAAGCTTGCATAACCTGCATACCAAAACCTGTCCAAAAGAGAATAGGGGGGAAGATACTAAAGGCAGTTTTATTCATGAGTATAGTTATAGCAACCCTTACTTTTATTAAGGAGACTGTCGGGACTTCTCTGGCAGTCCACTGGTTAAGACTCTGTGCTCCCAATGCAGGGGGCCTGGGTTCGATCCCTGGTCAGGGAACTAGATCCCACATGCATGCCGCAACTAAGAGTTCACATGCCACAACTAAGGAGCTCGCCTGCTGCAACTAAGATCCGGTGCAACCAAATAAGAATAAATAAATAAATAAATATTAAGGAGACTGTCCATCAGTGATTAAATAGGCTTAATTCCTACAAAGTAAGGATTACTTAATATTAAGGAGTCTGTCAATAGAATCATTACATCCAAAGCAGGAGAAAAAAAGTGACTGTTTTGAAATGTACCAAAATGATATATGATAAAATTCAACATTTATTTCAATATAAAGAAGGTATTAAGAAATTCATCCTAATGATAAAGAATATCTAATTCAAGAGAATAGTCATCTTCCAGCAAGCATTAACAAGCATGATTTTATCCTTGCCTTCTTCTCTGCTCTTATATTTTTCTTACTCTAATTGTAGTACATATTTTTTTTCCACCTTTTGGTTGCAAAAGTAGAGTTGCGATTATTTATGAGACATGAAGCCCCAAATAAATCATAAAGTTAATTTTAATGATAAGCAAAATTCAGAAGGTGGTAAGACAATAAGGTTTCCCACTGGGTATTTTAACTTTTCTGCAGATGGCAAGTCCTTTCTTCCCTTAGGCCTACAGAGTCTAGAAAGATGCCCGGTATGGGTGCCTCACAATTCCATTTTTATTCTCAGGAGGAACAATCCAATACAAATCTATCTAAATTCCGCAAGCTCCAGCATGAACTGGAGGAGGCAGAGGAAAGAGCTGACATTGCTGAGTCCCAGGTCAACAAGCTGCGGGTGAAGAGCCGGGAGGTTCACACGAAAGTCATAAGTGAAGAGTGATCATGTCCTGACGCTATGGAATGACTGGAGAGAAGCACAAAATGTGAAGTCTTTGGTCATTTCTCTCTGTAATTATTGTCTATCCTGCCCTACTGCAAAAGAAATAAAGAGCGTAGGGCACTGTGCAAGCAATATCCTTAGACTGGTCTTTTCTTTTCTCTCTCTCTTCCTGAAGCGATGTCAAAACTTGAATAATCAGGGCTTCCCTGGTGGCACAGTGGTTGAGAGTCCGCCTACCGATGCAGGGGACACGGGTTCGTGCCCCGGTCCAGGAAGATCCCACGTGGCGCTGAGCGGCTGGGCCCATGCGCCATGGCCGCTAAGCCTGTGCGTCCGGAGCCTGTGCTCCACAACGGGAGAGGCCACGACAGTGAGAGGCCCACGTACCGCAAAAAAAAACAAAAAAAAAACTTGAATAATCACAAGACTATCAAACAATCACATCTGACCTGCCACTAAGAAGGAATTATGTACTTGCTTTTATTTTAGGTCTATAGTAATACTTTAAGACCATAAAGTTGTCCCTGATCAGGGAAGCCTGTCCGGATGCACAGAAATACGGAAGTTATTTTTATTTCTAACCTTTCCCTAATAGTGGGGTATAGTAGGATCTTAGAAAGCTTCTGCTTCCCCTAACATGAACCTATTTTCCAGGTCTATACAAAGGATGGCACTAGTTACATTTTCACACAGGGGATGCCTCCTGAACTATATCATTAATTCTCGTTGCTTAATAACTAATACAAATTCAATGTAGTATTATTAGCACAGGAAGATTTTCATCATTAATACATGTAATATATACAATATATTCATAGTATCTGCACTGGATAATAGGTACCACATGAAACAGTGAGATGTGACCTTTCTCCATATGAAAGCTACAAAGTGGCTATAAAGTCTGGAGACAAAGGAACTATTATTCTATATATTATTATCAATAGGCAAGTATGTTTTCAGACTTCATGGCCCCCTGTAATCAGGTAAAGAGCCAAAATAAATGAATAAAAGTATCGATAGGGCTTCCCTGGTGGCGCAGTGGTTGAGAGTCCGCCTGCCGATGCAGGGGACACAGGTTCGTGCCCCGGTCCGGGAAGATCCCACATGCCGAGAAGCTGCTGGGCCCGTGAGCCATGGCCGCTGAGCCTGCGCGTCCGGAGCCTGTGCTCCGCAACGGGAGAGGCCACAACAGTGAGAGGCCCACATACCGCAAAAAAAAAAAAAAGTATCGATAAAATATGATCCCCAAATAAATTATTCAAATGTATATTAAACCCACATAATGATACGTATGATATGAATTTGGTGCAAAACCTAGCTATGGTAGCAACCTGAGTTACTCAGAGGAGCTTCCTGAGAGAATCAAGATTTTTTTTTTAAATAAAATTTTATTTTATTTATTTATTTTTGGCTGCGTTGGGTCTTCGTTGCTGCACGCAGGCTTTCTCTACTTGTAGCGAGTGGGGGCTACTCTTCGTTGCAGTGCATGGGCTTCTCATCGTGGTAGCTTCTCTTGTTGCAAAGCACAGGCTCTAGGTGTGTGGGCTTCAGTAGCTGTGGCACACGGGCTCAGTAGTTGTGGCTCACAGGCTCTAGAGCGCAGTCTCAGCAGTTGTGGTGCACAGGCTGAGTTGCTCCGCAGCATGTGGGATCTTCCTGGACCAGGGCCCGAACCCGTGTCCCCTGCATTGGCAGGCGGATTCTTAACCACTGCGCCACCAGGGAAGCCTGAGAATCAAGATTTTTTAAGCTGGATTTAGTGGCGATGCATAGCCAAAAGTATAGCCTTCCTGGACAGCGTAAAGGAAAAACTGAATGGTGACTTCCCTTCTGAATAGAAAGCAAGAGCATGTTGGTTTAAATGGCCCTACAAGAGAATGACTTAATTAGATGTGTGGAAGTAGGTTCACAGATAATTTGGATTCACATTGGCCTTAGGAAGGGACTGGAATTGCTCCTCGCTGCACTGGCCCCCTTCACTGCGTTCCCATGTCACCCGTAAATGCTTAAGTGCCTCAGAACTTGGCAGTAATAACCAAAACCAACATCTATTCTCTACTTATTGGAGAATCTATCCAGAGCAGTCAAAAGGCTGTCTTAAAATTCCCATCAAATCCTAGTGAGAGCATTATTAAAATGTTCTCTCTTTCTGAGAACACTGTGACATTTTGCAGATGCCTGATAAAGAAAGTGTCTAAGAAAATAAAATGATGTACCTGTGGTCACAAAGCAGGTTAAGAGTTGGCTAGGAAAGCCCCTCTCAGACGCATGTTTCCTGGAAGACCCTTCCTGATAGCTTTAACCTACTGAGGTAGAAGAGTGTTACCAGCAAGCACACTGCACTGCAAATCAGGCGACCAAGGTCTACACTGCTGTGTGATTTGTGAACTCTCTTCTGTTCTTTGAATCTCAGTTACTTTATTAGTGAAATGAGAAATATGGATTAGATGGTCCCTTACAGCAATAAAATCCTGTGACCATTACAAACAGTGTCTCCAGATATCTGCTTTCAGAAGGCAGCCTCTTTCCATTAAATCAACTGAAATATAAGTACAATAATACATGAATGGTTGTAATACAGGGTATATTAAGCAAATTTTGTCTCAGTCCCAGATAGACAATGCTGACACAAGAGATGCAAGACCACAGAGACAATAAAACAAATATTTTTTTAAATTAAACATCAGAATAGAAAATAACGTGCAGGTATTGTTTACAAGCAAAATGTGAAATATATACCATGGATAACTGATGGAGAAGTCACAGATGCTGCATAATTAGACAGAGAAATACCCTGTTTTCTAGTTTGTTCCTATGTTGAGTTTCACAGAGGAAAAGAGATTTCACAAGCAACTTACATTTAAAAAACAAAAGTGCGAGAAGCAGGACCACCCAGCTTGGCGAAGCCCTGGAATGACCTGACAATGAATCAGAGGAAACAAAGAAGCTGTCTATCTTTAGCTGCTCTTCATGAAGCAAGTTTTAAAATTAAATTTCCAAGCATCCTTGAAAAAGTACAATGAATGGCGGGAAAAATCATGGTTTCTTGGGAGAAATTAACAATCTTTCTCTGACTCTCTGGTAAAGAGCAGAAACTTTCCTCCCTAGTATAATATCTGCAGTTGTGTGGGCAGTTGAAAAGACTACACGTGGGCAATTCAGCGAAACACAAGAGCAGCAGGCAGCGAAGTTCAGGGAATACAGATCACAGCTGGTTTTGAAACACCACCTTACATTATTCCAAAGGCAGTCACTTCCAGGTTGCCAACAACTCAAATTATTTATAGTAGATTGATTTATACACTCAACCCAATGTGAGAAGAAATATTTCTATTTATATCCAAACATCTTTAATATGAGGGGAATTATACTTGGGAGACCTTCATCGCCAAAAACAGGTTTTGCCAAATATGATTTAAGAAAGGGGAGGAAGCTACGTGTTTTCCATATCTGACCCTATAAAAGTACCCTTGGAATGAGTATGATTTGTCTTTCCTCATAAAGCTTCAAGGTAAGTGTGTGTGAGGACAGGGCTCTGTCTGAAGGGCCAACAGGGATGCCTGACTGCCTGCACGCATGCCACACATCCTGGCCCGCATTGCCCATGGCAGCCCTTCCAGGGAATTACCAACTTACTACGTGGCAATTTTAATTAGATGTTTTGCTGTTCCCAGTCATTTCCTGCTTAATTCAGAATCCTTCATGCTATTATTGGGAATTGTTAGCATTTAATGAGAAGAAATTTGCTCTTTTTCTTACAGTTCTGACCCACTTCAAGGTTGCACCTCTAAGGTAAGATACTGATTTTTCTCATTCCTCGCAGGGAGCAAGAAATCTGCAGTGGCTTGGAGAGTGGTCGGGGGCAGGGGCAGGGGTGGAGGTTATAAAATAAAAGCATTTCAATTTCAGGGCTGTTCATGCTTCCCTTGAAAAACTCTGAGGGAGACTTTAGAAACTGGTTCTCATTAATTTATATCTTTTGAAATAAATGAAATGCTTTCTCAGAATCTTTAGGAGTTTTTAGATACAATTTTTTCCATTTCCAGCATTGCAGACTGTATTTTAAATAATTGAATTACAACATGCAATACAACATTTCACAGTGTTACTGTTCATTTAGGGAGAAAATGTATGGGTTGGCCAAAAAGTTCGTTCGGGTTTTTTTCCGTAACATCTTTTTTTAATTTATTTATTTTTGGCTGTGTTGGGTCTTCGTTTCTGTGCGAGGGCTTTCTCTAGTTGCGGCAAGCGGGGGCCATTCTTCATCGCGGTGTGCGGGCCTCTCACTATCGCAGCCTCTCTTGTTGTGGAGCACAGGCTCCAGACGCACAGGCTCAGTAGTTGTGGCTCACGGGCTCAGTTGCTCTGCGGCATGTAGGATCTTCCCAGACCAGGGCTCGAACCCGTGTCCCCTGCACTGGCAGACAGATTCTCAACTACAGCGCCACCAGGGAAGCCCCCGTAACATCTTAATGGAAAAGCCTGAACAAACTTTTTGGCCAAATCAATAAATGTCCTATACACAGCTTTTACTCACCACTGTATATAATATAAAAAACCTTGAGATGCTGTCTAAATGGATTAATAGAATGGATTGAATCCTTGCCTTGGAAAAGTGGCTGAAAACTGCATATTGTTTCACACTCTGTAAAATGGACATTTTAAAAAATATAATATGAAAAATGTGAGCATTTTTAGCAAGATAAAGGATTTTAATTATGCTATCCAAATCACTGTAGTTTGAATAGAAAAATGTTGAGAAGATAACCCAAGTGCTTTTGAGTTTTCCTGGAAAAGATATCTTTTTAAACAGTATGTAGGTTCCTTAAAAAACTAAATATAGAACTACCATATGACCCAGCAATCCCACTACTGAGCATATACCCTAAGAAAACCATAATTCAAAAAGAGTCATGTACCACAATGTTCATTGCAGCACTATTTACAATAGCCAGGACATGGAAGCAACCTAAGTGTCCATCAACAGATGAATGGATATAGAAGATGTGGTACATATATACAATGGAATATTACTCAGCCATAAAAAGAAACGAAATTGAGTTTTGTAGTGAGGTGGATGGACCTAGAGTTTGTCATACAGAGTGAAGTAAGTCAGAAAGGGGAAAACAAATACCGTATGCTAACACACATATATGGAATGTAAAAAAACAAAAATACAATGGTTCTGAAGAACCTAGGGGCAGGACAAGAATAAAGATGCAGATGTAGAGAATGGACTTGAGGACACGGGGAGGGGGAAGGGTAAGCTGGGACGAAGTGAGAGAGTGGCATGGACATATATACACTACCAAAGGTAAAATAGATAGCTGGTGGGAAGCAGCCGCATAGCACAGGGAGATCAGCTCGGTGCTTTGTGACCACCTAGAGGGGTGGGATAGGGAGGGTGGGAGGGAGATGCAAGAGGGAGGGGATACGGGGATATGTATATGTATAGCTGATTGATTTTGTTATACAGCAGAAACTAACACACCACTGTAAAGCAATTATACTCCAATAGAGATGTTAAAAAAAGATCTTTATTATAAAATAGGTTATATATGACCATTATGCACAGGATTGATGAATGTTAAAGTGGCAGGAGACAGATCTTGAAAAGAAAAAGTTTTCTGAAATTTTTATGAGAATACTAGTAATAAAGCAAGAAAACATAGGTAATAACATTTTATAATGCCTTTGAGAAATACTAAAGACAGGTGAAGAAACTGAGTTTGTCAAACTTATGACACAGGAACAAGAGAAGTTGATGTAGAATAGGATATTTTTAACTAAACAATGCAAAACAAGGCTCCTCACATTTCTGCTTTCCTTTATTAGGTAGTCCTTGTAAATCCCAAATCTATAATGAAAAGGTTTTCACCAGGTACTAAATAGTTCCTATAACTTTAGCAACGTATTTCTATTGATGTTTTAATTTATAAAGCCAACTTTGGTCCTTCCCCACACCCAACATGTGTTCTAAGAGGTGTGAAGGGTGCCGTAGAAGGAAAACACTCCCTGTCTGCAAGGTGCTTATAATCCCACTGGAAGATAAGAACTACAAGTGAAAGAGCTGGAGAAATCCTGCAGTCATCTTAGCATGGTGTTCTGTATAAGCTGATGATAGGAGGCTTCTTAAGATTAATATGCAAACGAAACAGAGAAAGGAGCTACAATATCATACAGTAGATGAGCCAGAAACAACTGTCTCTTTCCAAATGCAAGAATAAGTATCTATCACCACTGGCACAGAACACGGAGACTGACATTTCACCTCCAGCCAAGCCAGGGAGTTGACCATACCCAAAAAGATGCTAGTGCTCAACTTGTCAAGGAATAATGTCGTGGTTTTTTTAACGTGAATCGAATGGCCCAGTTGCTGATTTTCTATAATATCTTTACTTCCTCTGCCAGGCAGTGTCTCTGATTTGGCTGCCATCAATAACCCACAGCCATGAGTTCTGATGCTGAGATGGCCATTTTGGGGGAGGCTGTTCCTTACCTCCGAATGCCTGAAAAGGAGCGCATGGAGGCCCAGAATAGGCCTTTTGATGCCAAGTCCTCAATCTTTGTGGTAGACCCTAAGGAGTCCTTTGTGAAAGCAACCGTGCAGAGTAGAGAATGAGGGAAGGTAACAGCCAAGACCGAAGCTGGAGCTGTGAGCAAAACAACTGGAGGGGATTAGACTGGGCCCCACTGCCAGTTAGGGGAGCTGACACTCCTTTGTCGACCTGGCCTCTCTTACTTGACTTGACAGACAGTAACTGTGAAAGCCGACCAAGTCTTCCCCATGAACCCTCCCAAATTTGACAAGATCGAGGACACGGTCATGATGACCCACCTGCACGAGCCAGCAGTGCTGTACAACCTCAAAGAGCGTTACGCAGCCTGGATGATCTACGTGAGTTTGTTCTCATGGCCTCTGCTCATGCAGGTGGTTAATATTCTGAAAAATAGTATGTTATGAAGGTCCCCATGAAATAATTATATTCCTTTTTTTCCTTTACGGTGCAGACCTACTGAGGCCTCTTCTGTATCACCGTCAACCCCTACAAGTGGCTGCCGGTGTACAACCCAGAGGTGGTGGCTGCCTACAGAGGCAAAAAACAGGAGGCCCCGCCCCACCTCTGACAACGCCTATCAGTTCATGCTGACTGGTGAGTGGCCTGACTGTTTTTCAAACAAATTATTTCACCACCTATAATCACAACATGGAAAAGTTAAAAAGACCTTTAGGAATACTCAAATCCAGTCCCTTAGGTGCACACAAGAGGTAACTAAAGCACAGAGAGGTACACATTGTCAAGTGGGGATTAAAACTCAGTTCTCCTGATTCTACCTCCACTATTTTACCAGACTATGCTACTACTCCAACCCTAATAAGTTTGTTTACATTCTCCTTGCTTAGACAGATATGATTTTATATATTTAAGTAACAAAAAGGTTAAATTAACAGCTGAATAGTATTGTCTGAATAGAAATGAAAAATATATGCTAAATCATTTTAGGACCTATGTTTCTTGTTGATTTTGAATTAGATACTTTAAGAAGTATTGTTACGTCTTTAAAGTCATCAGAACCCATTTCAGAGATAATAGCCTCTCTCTGAATGAAAATGGTATTCAGGGACTACTTCATTCAAAAGGAAGTTGTCACTGTCCCCCCTTAAAAGGACTTTATTCTGATTGACGCACCCTCTCTTACCTGATCTTTCTTTGACCCAATAGCATGCTTTTGGGAAGCTGATCAGAATTAGGGCTGCAGTCTGGGACCTTGAGACAGAGATAGATAGATAGATAGATAGATAGATAGATAGATATGTGTGTGTGTGTGTGTGTGTGTGTGTGTGTGTGTGTGTGTGTGTAATTGATCCATTTAGAAACTAAATCTCAATCTTGGCCTGATTAACACTATTTTGAACTATGAAATACAGTCCAAATCCTTAGAATATTGTGCATTCTTCAGTTATATGCATTCATTAGCAAAGAGCAGGCCACTGGAACCTATAGATGACAACTAGGGAATGTGTCTATGGAAAGGATTGCTCTTTCTTTTAAACCAGAAGGACACACTTCCTGTGGGGCATAAGGAGTTTAAAACACTACACATTTTAATGTTTCTCTTCCCCAACTTAAGAGACATAATAACAACACCACATGTAACTTTACAATAATATATGGAAAAACCCCACTGAGTGTGACACTTAACACTCAATGCCCTCAGTGTTTCCCTATAGAAAGTTTTGTTTGTGTAACTAGTAGATATGCTGACTGTCCACTGTCTTTCTTCTAGATCGAGAGAATCAGTCTACCTTAATCACATATGTATTATTATTCTGAGACTTATTCCTATTTTATTTTCACTGGGAAAATCACAATCCAAAAGAAGAAATTAGTTCATGCCCCATAGTAAAGCAATGGCATAATCAGCCTGGAACTAAATATTGCTATCACTTATTATAGGGCTCGGATTGCATCCAAATATAAAATAACAATGTCGCAAATTACATCATTTGCTAGCCCATTCTTAAAAGTTCCAGAGCTTGCCAGGGATTAGGAGATATAAAACACCATGTCCACACATGGCCAGAACCCAGTACCGGACCGTGAGCACACACACCTTCTGAAGTTTGGGCAGTTTGCGAACGTTACCAGGGGTTCATTTTCAAGGCCTACTTGAGGAATGTCTATTCCTTCAAAGACCTAACTTGGGAATATCTTTAGTCTAAGGAAGCTGAAGAACACATGCATTGCTTCAGAGAGTTTTTTACTAATTGTTTCATTTACTACATAGTGCTTGAGGAGCTGCTTCTTGGACCCCTGAAGCCCGGCCTCAGCACCTAGAAGAGAGCCTGACACATTTTAAGCACTCAAGAAATAAGTGCTACATGGTTAATGATCAACTGTCTCAGATGCTTATCAGTGCAAAGCAACAGAAATAATATGGGCTAAATGTGGCCTGAAGAGAAAGATCTAGGGGACTCTGACAAAGACATATAAAGACAGGCACATAAGAGTAAATGCTAATGGAGGAAGTAGTTTCCTTTGTCACAGAGCTTAATTTCTCACACATATTTGATCACTGCTTGACAGCGGAGAATCCGGGGCTGGGAAGACTGTGAACATGAAGTGTGTCATCCAGTACTTTGCAACAATTGCAGTCACTGGGAAGAAGAGGAAGGAGGAAGCTACTACTGGCAAAATGCAGGCGGGTCTGATTGCCACGTCAGAATCCAAGCTGTCAAGTAAGAAACTCCCGAGCCCCACATGTGAGGACTGCTCTTGCCTTTGCAGGGGACTCTGGAAAATCAAATCATCAGTGCCAACCCCCTGCTGGAGGCCTTTGGCAATGCCAAGACCGTGAGGAATGACAACTCCTCTCGCTTTGTAAGTCTGTGGGTCACCGAAGGGTTTTCTCAGGTGTCCTCTCAAATGCCAGAGAAGGCTCTCTGAGTTATTAACTCAATCTCTTTTTACTCGTGTGCTAACAGTCTTGTATATAACATCATCTTTTTCACTTGCAAGGGTAAATTCATCAGGATCCACTTCGGTTCCATGGGGAGACTGGCTTCTGCTGATATTGAAACATGTGAGTAACAGGACCTCCTAAACAGAATCCAAGAATGACAAATGATGGTTGGGAGGAACATCTTACAGCTCCTGCTGAGCCTGGAGCCTGTGAAACACCAGTCACTGCCAAACATGCCTGTGGGTAATGCCAGTCTTAACCAGAGCCCACAGTGTGCTTCATCCACTTCAGTCAGGAGCCAACGGTGCTCTAGAAACTGCCAGGAGTTGCTGGGCTTATCTGAAGGATGCCAGCCTCAGAAGAAATTTCAAATTTTTCTAAGAAAAAACTAAGACTGGGGGTATATAACTTGGGTTTAGTGTATGTGATTTCTTCCTAGTGTGAGCCTTGATAAATGTTGCTCTTAGCAACCCCTGTTATAAAGCGAGAAGAGACCCTGAGGAGGAACAGGTTATCAAGAATCAATTATATTTGAAATGTCAAGAATCTTCTGTATGAGAAATGAATATGTCTTGAGCCAGGCAACTTCAGTTTCCTTCTAGAGGTGGCAAGAGCAACCACAGTGGTAGAGACGTAATATGTGATATCCCACGGGACCATTCAGCTGAAATCTCAGGGGGGCCAGTGAGATTTAGCTTATGACCCCAAGTTCCAAAATCATTCCAGGAACTTTATAATTTTTCCCGCTAATCCAATGTCTACTTTCCATTGCAGATCTTCTGGAGAAGTCTAGAGTCACTTTCCAGCTAAAGGCAGAAAGAGGCTACCATATTTTTTATCAGATCATGTCTAACAAGAAGCCAGAACTAATTGGTACAAAAGAGCTTAAATTTATTAAGTTAGAAGCCAATGTTTTTATTAGCACACCTTCTAACGTAAACCATACACCCTGAATTCTATGTACCCAGAAATGCTCCTGATCACCACCACCCGTATGACTATGCCTTCATCAGTCAAGGGGAGGTCACAGTCCCTAGCACTGATGACCGAGAAGAGCTGATGGCCACAGATGTCAGTTACACATGAAGTTTTTTAAAAATAAGTCATTGTGTATGGAAATGACAACGACAACCTGCTGTAGGTGTGAATAAGGACACAGTATAAGTTCTTCTAAATAAGTTAGTGTCTTTTGCCCTAATTCTGCCCTCTCATCTCTCCTGGTAGAGTGCCACTGACATCCTGGGCTTCTCTTCTGATGAAAAAGTGTCCATCTACAATCTCACGGGGGCAGTAATGAATTATGGGAACTTGAAATTTAAGCAAAAGCAGCGTGAGAAGCAAGCAGAGCCAGATGGCACCGAAGGTACCAAATGAACCTCCATCTGGGTTAAATGAGAGAATAGAGGCAAATAAGCCCACTCCAAACTCATGGCTCCTTTGCACCTGAGCATATGATGGCCACATACAAATATAACCCCACACAGGAATGATTCATTCCTTACTCTGCCTCTAGGAACGGTGGGGTCATAGTGGGTCATGCTGGATGTCTGAATTGTGTCTCTGCAGTTGCTGACAAGGCTGCCTCTCTCCAGAGTCTGAACTCTGCTGACCTGCTCCAAGCCCTCTGCTACCCCAGGGTCAAGGTCAGCAATGAGTATGTCACCAAAGGCCAGACTGTGCAGCAGGTAATGGCACAACCTCTGTGAATCTCACACTTCCCAGGCCTTCAGGACACGTCTTTAATAACAGCAACGATCATTACTCTGTCTATGAACGTGTACAATGCAGTGGGCGCTCTGGCCAAAGCCGTCTAAGAGAAGATGTTCCTGTGGATGGTCACCCGCATCAACCAGCAGCTGGACACCAAGCAACCCAGGCAGTACTTCACTGGGGTCTTGGACATCACTGGCTTTGAGATCTTTGACGCGAGTTGTTTGCACCAATGACAAGCCTCAAAGCACCCTTCTGCTTTGTGTCTGCTTTGCTGAGTCTCCACTGGATTTTCCAAACTCACTCCAACTCTTTGGTATTCGAAATACCCAGTTCAACAGCCTGGAGCAGCTGTGCATCAACTTCACCAACGAGAAGCTGCAGCAGTTCTTCAACCACCACATGTTCGTGCTGGAGCAGGAGGAGTACAAGAAGGAGGGCATCGAGTGGGAGTTCATCGACTTCGGGATGGACCTGGCCACCTGCATTGAGCTCATTGAGAAGGTACCTGCTGTGTGCACTCAGCAGCCGCCCCTCGCCGACCTGCTGCTTGACACTGCAGCTCATACCCGCCCTGTATGCACTCTGCCTTGGTCCAGCCGATGGGCATCTTCTCCATCCTGGAAGAGGAGTGCATGTTCCCCAAGGCCACAGACACCTCCTTCAAGAACAAGCTGTATGACCAGCATCTTGGAAAGTCTGTCTAGTTCCAGAAGCCCAAGGTGGTTAAAGGCAGGGCTGAGGCCCACTTCTCCCTGGTGCGCTACGTCAGCACTGTGGACTACAACATTGCCGGCTGGCTGGAGAAGAACAAGGACCCCCTGAACGAGATGGTGGTCGGGCTGTACCAGAATTCCACAGTGAAGATTCTGGCTTTCCTTTTCTCTGAGGAAACATCTGAAGCAGGTAATTATCAACAGAATTAATCTTTTACTTCATGTATAAAACTGAGGCAGAGAAAGCCTGTACTATGAGTGCTTGTGATTTCTCTTCCCCTTAGAGGGTGGCGGTACAAAGAAAGGCGGCAAGAAGAAGGGTTCTTCTTGCCAGACCGTGTCAGTTGTCTTCAGGGTACAAACTTCACTTTCTCTCTCTAATTAGGTTCAGGAAGTTAAATTTTACTTTACTATGTGGGGAAGGGTAAATAATCTTGCAAGGATTCTAGAACTAAATGTGGCTCCAGGAGACAGGTCAGCAGGTAGTGGTAGCATTGACTCTCACAGGAAGGTGTGGGGTAGCTTGGAAGAGAGAGCTCAGTATATAGGAGACACAGGTGCCAGGTCAGAGTCAGTATGAGACGGTAAAATTCAATATTGGGGCTGGGAAATAAGGTCATTTGACACTTAAAAGCTTCTTCTGGGAGAAGATTAAGCAAAACATGAGATTTTCTTTGGGAGCGTCCAAATGGGGTAGGTGCTTAGGTGTATACTGGCGTAAAACTGAAATGAGTAGATTGTGAAAGGTGAGGATAGAAAAATAGTGGTAGGATTTGGAGGCTGATCTAAAGAAGAAAATAAGAAATCAGGTGTGATAAGAAATAGCTTTTTAAGGAAAATTTACTTACTTTTGACAATCCTATCTGTAATAACTGAAGTTCTAGTTATTCTGAAAAATCAGGATTTCCATAGGGTGGAAAACCTCTCACATTGGCAAGATGGCTATCCGTTTTCTGCCAATTCGCAGAACAAGGCATTAAAAGGCCCCTTTCTACGAAACCAGCAGGAAGACACAGCTACGTAATTATAAGGAATAAGCATGTGCTAGAGAAGCAGATACAATTGAAAGTTGGGTAAAGAAAGAAATGGGAGAGCTGGAAGAAGATTTTGAGTTTTTTGTAAATTGGACCATATTATCTAGGCAAAAGATTATGGGTAGAGTATTTCCATATGTTAAAATGCCGTAACTTTATAACATATGCTAGGAAATTCAACAGGAATGAATAACCACTTCAACAGCGAGTTTATAATGCACAAAGATAGGGAAAATAGAGATATTTCCAGAGATAACCCTCTGCAAATTCAATCTGGATACTAATCATTGAAATTAAAACAGTATCATGGACCATGATAATTATGTCTATAAATATGAATGTACAAAAATAGTGTATTTTAAACCAAATATTCACATGGTTCCACAGGAGAATTTGAGTAAGCTGATGACCAGCCTGAGAAGCACTCACCCCCACTTTGCACAGTACATCGTCCCCAGTGAAACCAAAACCCCTGGTAAGACACTTCTGATATCCAGACAAGCTCTAGTGTAATTTCTCATCAGACTACTATATGGAAAATGTATCTCCCTTTAGGCGCCATGGATCATGAGCTTGTCCTGAACCAGCTGAGGTGTAACGGTGTGCTGGAGGGCATCCTCATCTGCAGGAAGGGGTTCCCAAGCAGAATCCTGTATGCAGACTTCAAACACAGGTCAGACTTTCTCACTGTGAATTATTTTACAAGGTTCTTGTTATTTCATTTTTCAATGAAATAATCCTATCCTTTATAACTTCTATTAAAATTGAAGAGCAACAAATTTAGCAGACTCCGTATTGATATACCAAAAGTTTGACACCCTTTGAATATACAAAGACTAGATAAAGAGATAGATACGATCGCTTGTTTATCTGTGTTAGACTACCCAACAGTTAAGTTGTTTCTATAATAAGGCAGGAAGATTTCTTGTTGGTGACAACAGCTCTATCATTTATTTGTTTGGCTTAAACAGACACAAGATATTAAATGCAAGTGCAATCCCTGAAGGACAATTCATTGACAGCAAGAAGGCTTCTGAGAAGCTCCTTGGGTCCATCGACATTGACCACACCCAGTATAAATCTGGTCACACCAAGGTAATAGTCTCTAAGGCCCACCAGACCCTATGCCTGTCCCTTTGGAGTTTATGTAAAGTTTCTGATCTGCAACTCTGCCCACGCATAGGTCTTCTTCAAAGCTGGCCTTCTGGGGCTCCTAGAGGAGATGCGAGATGACAAGCTGGCCCATCTGATTACTCGAACCCAGGCCAGGTGCAGAGGGTTCTTGGCAAGAGTGGAGTACCAGAAGATGGTGGAGGGGAGGTAAAATAGGAAATGTTACTAAACCCCATCAGCCTAGGCCTTTTAATTGTTTCCTGTTATACCTGACTTTGAACATTTCTGTTCCTATCACAGAGGGTCCATCTTCTATATCCAGTACAATATTCGTGTTTTCATGAATGTGAAAGACTGGCCCTGGATGAAGCTATATTTCAAAATCAAGCCCCTCCTCAAGAGTGCAGAGACAGGGAAGGAGACGGCCACCATGAACGAAGGATTTGAGAAGACCAAAGAAGAGGTAGCTAAGTCAGAGGCAAAATGGAAAGAACTTGAAGAGAAAATAGTAACTCTGATGCAAGAGAAAAATGACCTGCAGCTCCAGGTTCAATCTGTGAGTATCAGAAGCCTTTGCTTGCAATCTGATGCTAAAATTTCAATTCAGCAGTTGCTAGGGGAGAGTCTAAATTCCACCTTATTAAGGGACTGATTATCAAGCTTTCTTAATTCACAACTCCTCTGAATGTTCCATAAAATTTCATATACAATATTACTAAAAAGCTCTGTGGTAGGATTCCTTTCTGTTGAGAAGGGAAAAATAAAAGCATTTTTCCTTTCCCCCTGTTGTTTCTCCTACCAAAATATGGGCAGTAAAGAAAGTGATCTTTGTTCCCTAAGATTCTCTCCGCTGAAAAATGCAAATAAGAGCAGTGAAGAAAGAACAATGTTGACAGTGAAGAGCGAGGAGACTTTATGATGAGAATGTATCAACTCAAAACCCATATTCTGAATTTTAAAATCTATGGTCCCCTGGCAATTTCCCTCTCAACTATATCTTTAGAAAGTCTCTAGGACCTGAAAGAATAAGATCATCGCAAAGATAATGGCAATACTTTCTATAAATAGTGTCAATTAGGCAAAGCATGAGAAATAGTACTGGTGTTCTTGTTTTGATGTCCCAAGAAATATCCAAAGGCTTGAGAAGAACTATTTGATCAACACCACTATCTAACCCATTTCTGTGACCCAAATGCCAAGAAAATTTCAGCTGCCACCACTGAAATCAACAACAGAAACATTAAAAGCTACTCTCTAGTTCTCTGAATTTAGAAGGGAATCTGCACTGGTTCCAGTGGGCGCACAGGTTTTAGACACATAACTAGAAAAATTAAAGAAAAATGAATTATAACTACCTAGGCTGGCACTGTGACTTTCCTTGTGGTTTAGGAGACAATGGTTTTCCAAATCGAGGAGGGGTTCATCACACCATTAAGAATCAAGAGATAATTGTATGGAAGTTAATTTCTCTCAGTATAGTATGATCCAAGTATAATCAGTATAACTGATCTAAGTATGCTCTTCTCAGAATAATATGACTTCTTTTCAACATTATTCTATCAACTACCCATTTAATAAATATTTCATGAAGTTCCAAGCATTAGGGATACAACCTTGAGCAAGAGACATAGTCCCTGCCCTCAGAGGGTTTATATTCCAACTCCTATTTCTTCTCCTAAGAAACACGCTTGCTACTTCTCTAGCACCACCTTCTAAAATGTTCCGTTCCCCTTAGTTCTTCCGCATGCTCCCATTAATTCCACCCACTCTGTCACTGCAGCATGTATCTTCCCTTTAATTCACTTTTCTGCTAAATATCCAACCATTTCCTTTGCTTTCCATATACTAAACTGTTCTGGAAAATAATATTAAATAAATAAAACTAACTGAAGTTATATACCAACACATTAAACACAGGTTATCATGCAGGGGAGTAAAAGAATTTCCTTGACCCTCTTAGGGTTCCTTGGCTGCGTCTGAAACTTAAACTGACAAAGAATGACAGGAGAAAAACAAACAAATTTTATTTAATTTTTATGTGTACATGGGAGCCTTCCAAGAGAATAAAGACCTAAAGAAGTGGCCAGAGCATGGAGCTTTTATACCCTTTAGACAAAGAAATGATAAATATGTGAAGAACTGACAAGACAAAGGGGTCTGGACTGGGGTAGTAAGTGATGAAGAAATAACTAGGAAGATAAGGGTTAGTTTAACAAGGTTTGTTTATACAGCCTTCTCAGTCCTAAATTCCCCACCTCTTGTGATAAGAATGTCTTCTTTCCTCCCAGTACAGGGAGGGGACCTTCCACATGGAAGTTTTATGACCTGTTTCAGGGAAGAAGGCTGAGGGGAATGGGTCAGGGTGGGCTTCCTATTTCTGCTCTTTTCTCAAACTCCTTTAGCTTAAGATATTCATTATGCCAAGGTACCATACTTTGGGATAGCATATCCTGAACCCCATCATTAATAAGTATAATTTTATTATAAATTCATCAGGAATTATGACAAATTCCTTTTTTAAAAATCTCCAGTGCCATAAGTGGAGTGCCCAATAAATATTTCCTAAATGATGGAAAGCTAATAAAAATTAACCAAAAGCTTTAAAGCACCATTTACTTGTTTGGTTTCAAAATCTTAATAAAATCTGAAAATGTCCACAGAACAAGATCTAAAAGTGTCTACTGTCCCTTCTCAGGAAACAGCTAGCTTGGCTGATGCAGAAGACAGATGTGACCAGCTGATCAAAACCAAAATCCAGCTCGAGGCAAAGATCAAGGAGGTGACTAAGAGAGCTGAAGATGAGGAAGAGATCAATTCTGAGCTGACGGCCAAGAAGAGGAAACTGGAGGACGAATGTTCGGAACTGAAGAAAGACACAGATGACCTTGAGCTGACACTGGCCAAGGTTGAGAAGGAGAAACATGCCACAGAGAACAAGGTATGAAATATATTTGTATACAGCATATAGAGACTCTGCCATCTAACTAAGCTGCTTTAGAGCAGAGATAATCTCTTCCTTAACCTTTCTAGATGAAAAACCTCACAGAAGAGATGGCAGGCCTGGACGAAGTCAAAGCTAAGCAGACCAGGGAAAAGAAGGCCCTCCAGGAGGCCCACCAGCAGACCCTGGATGACCTGCAGGCAGAAGAGGACAAAGTGAACACCCTGAACAAAGCTAAAGCCAAGCTAGAGCAGCAAGTGGATGACGTAAGTCTAGGATTAGCAAGGAACTTATTTTCTTTGAAAGGAAGCTAAGCAATCCTTTTGACGCAACATTATTTGTATTTAGCTTGAAGGGTCTTTGGAGCAAGAAAAGAAACTGCGCATGGACTTAGAGCCAAGAGGAAGCTGGAGGGTGACCTAAAATTGGCCCAAGAATCCACAATGGATATAGAAAATGATAAGCAGCAACTTGATGAAAAACTCCGAAAGTGAGAGAGTTCAATTGTAACCTGCTCGTTGTCTGGATCTCAAAAATATTACTTCGCAGCACACAGAAAAAAAACAAATAATGACATCTTTAACTTTTGTATTTAATGAAAATGGTATAGTACTGACTTGTAAAACATGCACTTAGCACTTCCTCAACACCAGCAGTATAAAAACGTTCAGTTACACATAGAGAAGAAGACTGGCAAGAGGACAGAGTATGAGCTAATGTGTTGCTCTCCTAACAGGAAAGAGTTTGAAATGAGCAGCCTGCAAAGCAAGATTGAAGATGAACAAACACCTGGCATTCAACTGCAGAAGAAGATCAAGGAGTTACAGGTAAGTCCATGATTTCCATCAGTTTCATTCAACATGACAAAATACTAACACAAAGGAGCTGACGTTGAGCTTTTCCCCGCTGCCAGGCCCGCATCGAGGAGCTGGAGGAGGAGATCGAGGCAGAGCAGGCCTCCCACGCCAAAGCTGAGAAGCAGCGCTGGGACCTCTCCCGGGAGCTGGAGGAGATCAGCGAGCGGCTAGAGGAGGCGGGCGGCGTCACATCCACCCAGATAGAGCTCAACAAGAAGCGGGAGGCCGAGTTCCTGAAGCTGCGCCAGGACCTGGAGAAGGCCACCCTGCAGCACGAGGCCACAGCGGCCACGCTGAGGAAGAAGCACGAGGACAGTGTGGCCGAGCTGGGGGAGCAGATTGACAACCTGCAGAGGGTCAAGCAGAAGCTGGAGAAGGAGAAGAGTGAGATGAAGATGGAGACTGATGACCTTGCTAGCAACGTGGAGAGTGTCTCCAAAGCCAAGGTACAATCATGATTTAAGTCTTATAGAGATTTCTGTAGGACAGGTGTGAGTGAGCCTTTCAAGAATCACTAGTAACTGGCAGAAGGAGATTATGGCAGGAGGCTGGTCGCAGGAAGGGCAACTCCCACGTCATGGGGCCAAGTGCTCCCTCTTTACAGGAGAAGAGCTGTCCCCAAAGAATATGCATCCTGAAAACTCAAGTTCTTTCCAATAAAAAATACAATTCAATGATGTATTTTGAAATTTTTGAAACACCTCACCTTGACTAGGCTTTTTGTTTTTCCCTTAAGCACAAATACATAACCTGCTTCTCAAAGAAATTTCATGAGCTGAGTCATCAAGTATCACTATTCTCATATCACAGATAAGCCAACTGAGTAAAGGCTTAGTTTCACAAAGCAATTTCGTGGCAGTAGGTTTAGACTATGTGTCTTGTTACTCTTTCCATCACAAACTAAGGCCTCAGTTGTTGTTGTTGTTGTTTTTTTGTAAAGGTAGTTTATTCTCAAAATAAGTGAGTACTGCAGCTCTTATGGAATGCTTAGATTATTGCAAATTTCTATGGTCCAAATACTTGCTTAAGATGCCATTTACCACTTTTTGAATGCAGGGAAACCTTGAAAAGATGTGCTGCGCTCTAGAAGACCAAGTGAGTGAACTTAAGACGAAGGAGGAAGAGCAGCAGCGGCTGCTCAGTGACCTGACGGCTCAGAGAGCGCACCTGCAGACGGAATCAGGTGGGCCATCTACCAGTGTTGACCTTGAATGATAAATTTATCTTGGCTATCCAGTTGCTGAAAAACTCTACACTGAGTTATTTGAGCTCACATATGACTTCCCTGGGAGGAGCCGCTCATATGAACACCTTATTGACCACCAGCATGGACTACTTTCTTCCTTTCTGTCTTTTTGGTTTTGGGTTTGTTTTCTTTTAAATAGAGACCCAGGCTCTCTTATTTTTTAACACTTTAAAGCAGATTTCACTCTAATCTATAAGTTATCTAATAAAAAAGTGTATCCTGACAGTATTTACTTTTGCTTTTCAAAGTGCTTCCACAAGTTAATTACTTTTTTACCCTCATTAGTCTGTGTAATGTTATCTCCATTTTAAAGATGTCGGATTATGGTAGTGGTGAAATGACCTGTCCAAGAATGCTTACTCCAGTCTTTTCCCTGAAGTCTTGCCAATTGCCGGTAGCACCACAGTTAAGTAGGGAAATATGCAGGACCACAATCCAGCCAGGAGCATTCAAGTGAGGTACACAGAGTTTTGATTATCCAAATTGGAGGGTCTCTGCATTTACTCCTCCCCCTATCAACTTGTCCAACTTTCTACTAAAGTTCTTCTCCCCAAGTGAGAGGTAACAAGATGGAAATTGTTTTGTGGGTCATTTGGACCATTAACGTAATAGGTAGATCAAATTGTTGGAGAACCACTTTACTCTTTCATATTCATTCAAATATTGTTCTTTCTAGAACAAAGCTCAAGTAAGGCTTTTATTATTGTTATACAGTTGATAAGTACACTTTATGAAAAGGAAAAACTGTATTCGCAAATAATCAGAATGCTCCCTGTAGTTCCTTTTCCTCATTACATGTTTACTCCTAGCAATTTAGTGGTATGAAAAAAAAAATGAAAGCTGTGATTCTTATTAAATGTTAAAGAGATAAGGCTTACAGGTAACCAGTTCAAAAATGGTGCTGAAAGTGTTTTCTCTCTTTTTAACATAATACAGTTGACCCTTGAACAACATAGGTTTGAACAGTGTGGGTCCACTTATATGTGATTTTTTTCCTATAAAAACATACCACAGTACTAGATGATCCACAGTTGGTTGAATCCATGGATGTGAAAAAAGAGGGCTGACTGTAAAGTTATAAGCAGATTTGCAACCATGCAGAGGGTCGAAACCCCTAACCCCAATTGTTCGAGGGTCAACTATATAGTGTATTTTCTGAATTATGGTGCTTAAAGAATGGGAGACAAATTTAAATGCCACTTAGTTTAAGAACTAATTAGTTATCCACAAACCAACTCATTCTTGGGGTGGAAAGACACTTGATTATTTCTTAATATAAAAATTCTTCCAGGATTTTCCTTCAAACATCATTTCAGAGGGAACTGCTCAAAGTCTCCTATTTTCCAAAGAATAAATTCTGTTTCAATCAAGTTTCAGTGAAAGGTAAACTAGTACAACACTGTTGCCTTACACAAAAAACACTGGAATGGTTTTTGTTGGTTTGATTTACATTTTTTTTCACGTATTTCTTCACCAGTTTCCATTGTGATCAAATAATTTGAAATAGCTCCCCAAATCTTTTGTGTTGTTCAGAAGCGTGTAATCTGCCTCAGTCTTCCCTACTTCTCATTTTCACATAGATGTCCTCACCAGGGTTGAAGTGGAAATTGGTGGTTTGCTAAAAGCCACACTCTCCATCACGTTTCAGACCCAGCTCCCTTTCCCCGCTCCAGTTTGTAATTTAGAGCTTTAACTTCCAAAGTAAGGTTGAGTTTTCTGGTTCTAGATCTTTATAGGTGAATACTCATGACAGCTAGATGAAAAGGACTCATTAGTTTCTCAGCTCTCGAGGGGCAAACAAGCATTCACACAACAGACAGAAGAACTGAAAAGGCAGCTTGAAGAGGAGAGAAAGGTTAGCCCTACTTACAGCTGTTGTTTCTGTCATTATCCTTGCTTTTGAGATTGTTTTCTGCTTACTTCTACAGATTTTCTTCTGGTGGCCTACAGGAGCTTAGGGACTAAACATCACTTTAAAGATATAAAATTAAGTCACCAATCTCTATGTTCTCAGGCCAAGAGCGCCCTGGCCCACGCCCTGCAGTCCTCCCGCCACGACTGTGACCTGCTGCGGGAACAGTATGAGGAAGAGCAGGAAGCCAAGGCTGAGCTGCAGAGGTCAATGTCCAAGGCCAACAGTGAGGTTGCCCAGTGGAGGACCAAATACAAGACGGACGTCATCCAGCGCACAGAGGAGCTGGAGGAGGCTAAGTATGAATGAAAATAGCTCTGTTAACAATCAAAGTGCACCTGATATTAAATACCACATGGGCAAATGTCCATTGCTCCCCAAATAAAAACCTACGAAAAATCATGCATGACATAAACCTAAGCAAGAAAAACAAATACTCTAGGTTGTCTAGGGAAAGAAGTTAAGTTAGAGGGTAGAAGGAAAAAGGACATAGTGCAAGAGGAAGCTGAATGATTATTTTTTAAAAGGGGAACTTCTGACATCATCCTATCCATACAGGTGTAGATAGAATGAGTCAATTATACTCTCCCGTGCTGCTCCTCCGTCTTAGCCATTAATGGAAAAATCGGTCCAGGGTGACAAGATATGTAAGAGAAAAATAATCAGACTTTAAAGCACAGCTCCTCCTTTTGAGATGTAAAAACATGGTTATTTGTAGAGGAAAAAAGAATACAGTGTTAAAGACTAAAAAGTAGACACTAAGCTCTGTAATAAGAAATAACACATATTGTTGTTAAAGGTCTAAATATTCAATGCAATCAAAGGTTCAAGACTGAACTTAAGAGGGAGAATCTTATTCAACAGAAAGTTTAAGGAAGGGACCTTCTCATTCAAGAGAAAGTTTCAGGAGAGATCTAGTCATTTATTCTGTGAATAATGTAGAGCCAGATAGGAATTATAATGTTTTGGTGGATGCCTTAGAAGAGTTTCTGAGTGACCATTCACTTCTATTGTCCTTATTTCACTTTCTAGGAAGAAGCTGGCCCAGCGTCTGAAAGATGCCGAGGAACACGTAGAAGCTGTGAACGCCAAATGCGCTTCCCTTGAGAAGACCAAGCAGCGGCTCCAGAATGAGGTCAAGGACCTCATGACTGATGTGGAGAGGACAAACGCCGCCTGTGCAGCCCTGAACAAAAAGCAAAGGAACTTCGATAAGGTAATTTCTGCACCAGTTTCTGTCTCAGCATTCAACATGTGATTAAGGAGAGCCTCCCACCTTCCATGTGCCTATTCAAACCATCTGAGGGCTGTTCTCAGCAGCTCCAGCTCCACGAGTAGGTGGGGAGGAGTGGGGACTCCTGTGCTTTCTACTCTTCTCATTCATAATTATTTTTCAGTCCCCAATCATCTCAACTCTGTTTGAAAGTTGCCAGAATAAATGGTTTTCATCCCACCAAACTTTCTCCACTCAATTTCTTGACCATTCCTTGCCCCTCAGGTCCTATCAGAATGGAAACAGAAGTATGAAGAAACTAATGCTGAACTTGAAGCTTCCCAGAAGGAGTCCTGCACCCTCAGCACAGAGCTGTTCAAGGTTAAGAATGCTTATGAGGAATCCTTAGACCAACGTGAAACCTTGAAGTGGGAAAACAAGAATTTGCAACGTGAGGACACTTTACCTTTTCTTCAACAAAAGATTTGAAAGAATGTTTTCCCTCACTGAATGAATTTTTAATTTTTTTTTTTTCATGAACAGAGGAGATTTCTGACCTCACTGAGCAGATTGCAGAAGGAGGGAAACATAAATGAACTGGAGAAAATAAAGAAAAAAGTGGAACAAGAAAAGTCTGAAATTCAGGCTGCTTTAGAAGAGGCAGAGGTAGACTCTAAAACCATTTTGAGAGGAATTAAGATCTAATACATGCAAGAATCAAGAGAAAAGAAAAATAATTTTTACTCTAGGTAATAAATATGAGGATGGAAAACTGACCATGCATACAACTAACATAACTGGACATCAGGAATGGTATGCTAGACACCGAGAAAGCAAAGATGAATAAGTTAAGGGCCCTGCCCCCATGGGCATTAGCTAGCTAGGGAGACAGAATTATACAAAACCAACACCACCACATGGCAGAAATTTCTGTAACAATGGAAAAAAGATGCATTATAGTAGCACAAAGGTAGGAACTAATTCCTATCTCTAGAATACCATGCACTTCCATTCCCTGCTAATGTCACCCCTTGCTGTCATTAAGGCATCTCTTGAACATGAGGAGGGAAAGATCCTGCACATCCAGCTGGAGTTGAACCAAGTCAAGTCTGAAGTTGACAGGAAAATTGCTGAAAAGGATGAGGAAATTGACCAGCTGAAGAGGAACCACATTAGAGTCGTGGAGTCCATGCAGAGCACGCTGGATGCTGAGATCCGGAGCAGAAATGATGCCATCAGGCTCAAGAAGAAGATGGAGGGAGACCTCAATGAAATGGAAATCCAGCTGAACCACGCCAACCGCACGGCTGCTGAGGCCCTGAAGAACTACAGGAACACCCAAGCCATCCTCAAGGTAAATGGGCTCAGGAGATGGTCCCAGGGCAGTTGGGGTGACTGCAGCCCTGAGAACAAGGTGTCTCAATGATCATTCATTCCACAGGATACCCAGCTCCACCTGGATGATGCTCTCCGGGGCCAAGAGGACCTGAAGGAGCAGCTGGCGATCGTGGAGCGCAGAGCCAACCTGCTGCAGGCCGAGATCGAGGAGCTGCGGGCCACCCTGGAGCAGACGGAGAGGAGCAGGAAGATGGCGGAGCAGGAGCTCCTGGATGCCAGCGAGCGCGTCCAGCTCCTGCACACCCAGGTGAGTATAACATAAAAGTAAAAAATACAGTGGACTGGAAATGAAATTCTTGCTCAAATCTTAGTACTATCTAAAAATGTATTCATAATGTTTTATGGAGGTTAAAGTTTAAAATATCTTTGGATTAACAATATTTTTGTTTATATGAACTGTGACATTCAGAGTTGACTGTCTTGTAAAAGTATATTGTCAACTCAGATAATTTATGGAACAAGAAGGGATACTAATTAGTTACCTTAATTAATTAGTTTGTGGGTTCATTAGAACATTGGACATTGTAATTTTGCTCTCATGTACTCAGTATTTCTAAATTTGATATTTTAACCAGAACACCAGCCTGATCAACACGAAAAAGAAGCTGGAGACAGACATCTCCCAAATCCAGGGAGAGATGGAGGACATTATCCAAGAAGCTCGCAATGCAGAAGAGAAGGCCAAGAAGGCCATCACTGACGTGAGCAGAGGGCCACACGGGGGTGGTCAAGTTAGAATCTTGATGGGCTGTCTCAGCTCTCTCTACTGGTTTTATTTTACTGCTAATTAGGCGGTCATGATGGCCGAGGAGCTGAAGAAGGAGCAGGACACCAGCGCCCACCTGGAGCGGATGAAGAAGAACCTGGAGCAGACGGTGAAGGACCTGCAGCACCACCTGGACGAGGCTGAGCAGCTGGCCCTGAAGGGTGGGAAGAAGCAGATCCAGAAGCTGGAGGCCAGGGTGGGTCTCCCAGCCTGTTCAATTCCCAGCCTGTTCATGCTGCTAGTTACAGCCAAGTGGCTAAACACCTTTGTCCTCTTCCAGGTGAGGGAGCTTGAAAATGAGGTTGAAAATGAACAGAAGCGCAACGTTGAGGCTGTCAAGGGTCTTTGGAAACATGACAGAAGAGTGAAGGAACTTACTTACTAGGTGATCAGCCTTTCCATATAATTCAAGCCTACTGCTTTCAAGAAAATAAAAATGAGTTGTTTTCAAACAATGACACTATTTGCTACCTCTTTCATTCCAGACTGAGGAGGACCGCAAGAATGTCCTCAGGCTACAGGACTTGGTGAACAAATTACAAACCAAAGTTAAAGCTTATAAGAGACAAGCTGAAGAGGCTGTAAGTACCTCCCCAGTGAGAGAGAAAGGTTCAGGAGCAGGGCCAGGATTTGTGGAGACTAAAGCTCATAGAATTTAAGAGGCTTTCATTAAGGCAAAGAAGACTAAATTGGGAACACAAAATTAGGTTTGAAAATGAGTATTTATTTAGAATGAAAAAAATCGTACCACTAATTATTGGATCCTTAGAGATTCGGGTTCATTTCTTCTGAGACCTCTAGCAGTTTTCCAGACAAAGCAGTGTAGAGATGCATCTTGGTTACAACCCACCTCCCTCCCTAACTAGAACACTCTACTCCCAGCAATTCCCAGCACCCATAGGGGCTGTGCAAATGAGCACTCTGAATCTAAGCCTTATTTAAGTTCATGATGAATCGACCTCAGAACATTTCTTTTCCATTTGGCTGCAGTTATCTTTCTCATCCTGTTAATTCTAAAACCTTCCTTAAGGTTCTCCACACCCAATACTACCACAGTGCCTACTTTTTAAAGTTTGTTCCACAGAAACAAGGCTGACTCAAATTCCTGCTACTTTGATATCCCTGTTGTCACTGTAGCATCTTAAGTTTGTCAGGAAGAGAGTCAAGTGAGAGAGAGTGAACAGGGGGTTGTAAGCCCACCAACACAGAGGTGAATATGTGGGATGCCCTACCCCAAATAGGTACATCACCAAAGAACAGAACCTTTTGCTTTCTCACTCATGAAGCAAATTCTATAGCTGCTCTTAGTAACAAAGGCAGTAAGAATCAGAAAATGTCAAATTTTCTTGTTCTCTCAAATGCATTTCTTTTCTCAGGAGGAACAAGCCAATGTCAACCTTGCCAAATTCCACGAGATCCAGCACGAGCTGGAAGAGGCCGAGGAAAGGGCTGACACTGCCGAGTCGCAGGTCAACAAGCGGCGGGTGAAGAGCCGGGAGGTTCACACAAAAGTCATAAGTGAAGAGTAATTCATTCAAATGCTGAAAGGTGACCAAAGAAATGCACAAAATGTGAAGTTCTTTGTCACTGTCATATGTCATTGTAATGTCAAGGAAATAAATCTGCAGAGAATTTTGCAATCTAAAAATACATGTGTCTCTTAATTACAAGCTCAATAGTGCTATTAGAACTAATTCATTTATTCAACATTTGTTATGCTCCTACTGTGTGCAGTCAGAGGCAATGACAAAAAACGAATGTGGTCAGGGAACCAACTTTAATAGAAGGCAAATGAAATGAAGTGGTCTAAGAGGATGCAAAGGTAGTTAATGGGATACTCAATTCCATTCAACCAATTTTATTGAGTGTCAAGAACGTGTCTGTACAGAAATTGGTACCAAGGATATGACAACCATCCCTGCTTTTGAAGAGCTCAAGCCAGCAAGTGATAGCAATTCAAACAGATGCTGGTACAATTTGCGTACTCTGAGAGAAGCATGAAAACAAAGTGTGGTAATAACATAGCGTGAGATGTGAACCTGGGGAATCCAGAAAGGTTTCTCAAGGGAGATGGAATTAGCTCCTAAAAGATGAGTAAATAGTTATCATGTGAAAGAGAAAAGGAGATGGCCATTCTAAGAAGAGAAAACAAGCATGAAATTTCAGAGTAGTTGAAGCAGAGGCTCCATGAACAAAGGGCATCCGAGAAGGCCAGAGATAGAAGCTGAGACCTGACTATGAGGGGTTCAGCCTCACATGCAGGGCTAAGGAATTAGGACACGTATCTAACCGGTCAAATTTCACAAGGAGGAGAGGTGACGCAATTCTGGCAGTAGCGTGGAGGATGAAGGAGGATAGGAAAGACCAGACCCTAGAAATACTATGGAGGCTTTTTAAATGAGATACACCAGAGATGACAGTGACAGAAATGAACAAGAACGCAGAATGAAAGCAGGGTTCCAACACTGGTATAAAGAAAGGCCCAGGAGAGCACTGGGGAGGTTAGACAGTTTGACAGCATTCCCAGTTACTTTGTGGTTATAGATTTTTATTTCTGTCTGGGGGGAAATTTTTTTCCTCTGAACCACATACCTCTCCAACAAAAAGGACAGAACTTTTTAGATAAATCTTCCTGTTGACCTAATTTCTACATACAATTCTGCTTACCAAGGAACCTGAATTTTCTCAGTACCATACATATTTTAAGCAGGAACCAGAAAAATAATTTCTTAATATCAAAAAGAATGTGACTAAAATTTTATCATAGCTATTGCCAAAGTGAGGGATGGGGAGCAGTGATACTTGTTTAAAGCTTACAATTTGGCTTCATTGTGTAGACATTTTAAAAATAACATAGTTGAATACCAATTTATTCTTTTACAGTGGTGGATACCCCTTTCTAATGAGGAGGCTGCTTTTGGGGAATCTCTTTCCCCGGTGTGAGAATCCTAATTAGCAGTAAGAAGCCTGCTTCATGAGAAGAGAATTTAAAAGGGGTAGAAAATAATTATAAGGAATATTTTACCTAGGCCACGAGGAAGACTAATGAAATATCCTGCCTAGAGTAGGCATTTATTATCAAATTTTAATTAAACTCTGTAGAGTTAACCTATTGACCTCAAAGGCAATGGGCAACTGCTTTATTATTCTGTCTCCTAACTATTTAAATAATTGCTTATGTAGAGAGTTGAGAGTGGATTTCATTATCTAGGGGTCAATTACTCTGGTGTCCCTGATTAAAGCAGCAAGGATTTGGAGTCACAACTATGCTAGTTAATATTCTTCTTCATCTTCCTCACAGATTAAGTGATTCATAGACCTATTTCCTTATATCTTACAAGAAAACCACACATGATCATCTATAAATACTTATAACACTCTTTGTATTTTCTTTAATTGATATGAGGGATCATTGAGATTTGGGAACTGTTTCTAAACTATTGATACTGGATAAGAGAATCTAAACAGGATACAAGCAAGGAGAGAGCAGGAGGCTGACTCCAAAACCAACTTTAAATCAGGAAAAATAGAGGTAGTTTAAGTGATTCCTCCCTGATAAGTAGCTCTTAGACTAACTGTATTGGAAAGAAATTGAGACTGGGAGAAGACTGTGAAAAGTTACAAAGGGCAAGGGACATTTTCCCTAACTTATTGATGAACCTATTTAAAATATACACATAGGGAACTAGGCAGAGACAACCATGCCCTAGTGCTTTTGGTATCCAGCCAGGTATCATTAAACTAATAAAATCTCCTAAGAATTTATACTAAGGCCAGTTTCTTTACCACTCTATGTTCTGAGGCCTTAAAGGCCATGGTCACTGAAAGCAAAATCTGGGACCACTGACATACTGATACTTGGAAATACCATGAATCTTCTTCCCTTGGCTCAATTCATAACTGTTCACATAACCAAGAGATACCAAGAACAGAAGAAATATCAAAACATTACCTCCAAACATTACTCCAAAACATTACCTCCCTGTCTATCAATCTTATATCTAAATAGCTTCCTATTAGAAACTGAATACTTGGCATCTTGGAGGATGTTCACTTTAATCTCTTATTAAATTGAAAATATACTAATTTCAGCTAATACCCTAGCTAGAATTATTGGCTATTCAACTAAGAAAGTATCTAAAAGAAAGAGGTCTCTTGAGATGTGCCTGAAGGAAGGCAACCCTGAGGGTGGGCAAGGGGGAGATAAGAAAATATGTCCACAAAGGCCATTTATTAACAATTTTGCTGAGGGGTGACTCTGAGCATTAAGACCTCCAGCATCCTTCCTCATGAGCCAAGGGATTATGTGAACCTCCACATCAGTGGTGTTCAAGTGTAGCATGCATCAGAATCATCTGGAGGACTTGGTAAATCACAGATTTTGGGGTCCCACTTCCAGAGTTCCTAATTCAGTAGGTCCATGTTGGGGCCAAGAATCTGCATTTCTAACAAGTTCCGGGTGATGCTGATGCTGCTGGTCCAGGGACTACATTCTGAAAACCACAGCTCTATATCATGACCAAGTATTTCACAAAGGAATTACATATAATGTACTACAGCCCCACATTAGAGATGACAATGACAGAAATTAATAAGAACGCAGAATGAAAGCAGGGTTCCAACAGTGGTACAAAGAAAGGCCCAGAAGAGCACTGAGGGAGTTAGACAGTTTCACAGCATTCACGGAAGATGAGACTTTCATGCTTGCTAGCCAGTAATGGGACCCCACAAATGGTGCCAGTAAAGATGACATGGGGAAGAGGAAAACAAATACCGTGTGCTAACACATATATATGGAATCTAAAAGAAAAAAAGAAAATGGTCAGAAGAACCTAGGGGCAAGACGGGAATAAAGACGCAGACCTACTAGAGAATGGACTTGAGGATATGGGGAGGGGGAAGGATAATAAGCTGGGACAAAGTGAGAGAGTGGCATGGACATATATACACTACCAAATGTAAAATAGATAGCTAGTGGGAAGCAGCCACATAGCACAGGGAGATCAGCTCGGTGCTTTGTGACCACCTAGAGGGGTGGGGTAGGGAGGGTGGGAGGGAGGGAGATGCAAGAGGGAAGAGATGTGGGGATATATGTATATGTATAGCTGATTCACTTTGTTATAAAGCAGAAACTGACACACCACTGTAAAGCAATTATACTCTAATAAAGATGTTAAAAAAACAAAACAAAAAATACCTGGTTAACTCAGGTATGGCTTCACTCAGTGTTTTTTTAATGTTCTACAGAGATAATTTGGAAAATACAGAAAAATAAAAAAATATTTCCTAATCCAATTTCTCAGAAATAACTTGGATTCCATCCAAGTTACTTATAGATTTTAAAAGTACTGGATTCCATACAGTACTGGATTCCACCCAGTACTTTTAAAATCTATAAATAGATTTATAAAATTAAAAACATATTGTATATATGTATATAATTGTGTATGTTTATATGAGCATGAAGTAAGGTGTGAAGGAAACTGACCAAATTGTTAACACTGACTATATTAATTGGGTCATGGGGTGATATTGACTTACTACAACATGTGATGTGACTTACTACAGTGAGCATGCATTATAGTAGGAAGAAAAAAGAAAATAAATAAAGAATGTTATATGCTGTGTTTTTCAGTTAAGATTGTGTTGTGAACATGTATCCATGCTACCAAATATTTTTCAAAAAAAAAAAAAAATGACATGGGGATCCCTGACTCTCAACCACCAGGCAACAACAAGGCACCTCTTGTCCTTCTCCCTGTCAGAGGAGGCCTAGTAGAAAGTCAGCATTTTCACCATTGCCCAGTGGTAATGAGGCCACCACCTCCCAACTGTGGTGTCAGAGGAGAACACATGGGAGCCACCCATCCCCACTCAGGAATAATAAGGAGACTTCCCTCTCAGGTGTCAACAGAAGGCAACCTGGACGCGTACCCAGAAGTATTGAAGTGCTACCACCCCCCTTACCTTGACAGAACAATGTCACAGGAAACCAGATAAAAGGTTTAAATAGGATCCAAAATCTCAGAACGTAATACAAAAATGTCCAGGCTTCAGTTGAAGATCACTCACCATTCAAGAAGATCTCGCACTGAATGAAAAAGGATAAATGAATGGAAAAAGCCAAAATCAAGATGATAGAGATATCAGAATTATCTGACAAAGATTTTAAAGCATCTACAATAAAAATGCTTCAAGGAGCAATTATGAACCTGCTTAAAACAAATGTAAAAATATGAAGTCTCAGCAAAGAAACAGAAGATCTAAAAATAACAAATGGAAATTTTAGAAATGAAAAATAAATAACAAATTTTTAAAACTCAATAAATGGGCTCAATGGAAAAGTGGAGGGGACAGAGGAAAGAATCAGTGAACTGGAATATAGAGCAGAAATAACCCAATCTAAAGAACTGAAAGAAAATGGAAAGGAAAAATGTACAGAGCCTAAGGGCTCTGTGGCTCCATAACAAAAAAATATAACATTCATGTTATCAGAGTGCTAGATAAAGAGAAGGAAGAAAGTGAAAAAGTACTCAAAGAAATAATGGCTGAAAAGTTCTAAATTTGGCAAGAGACATAACCTACAGATTTAATAAGGAGTTTATCCAAATAGGATAAACTCAGAGAATCCACAGCAAGACGTATCATAAACTTCCGAATACTAAAAGCAAAGAAAAATACCTTGGAAGCAGCCAGAGATACCATTTATTCAAATAATCGAGAATTTCTCACCAGAAACCGGGGAGGCCAGAAAGAAGTGATAGGATATTTTTCAGGTGCTAAAAGAAAAGAACTGTCAACCCAGAATTTTGTTTTCAGGAAAAAAAATATGCTTCAGGAATGAAAGGAAAATCAAGGCATTCTCAGAAAAGTGAAAACTAAGAAAATTGTCATCAGCATACCTACCCTAAAAGAATGGCGAAAGAAAGTCCTCTAAATAGAAAGGAAACAATAAAGGAAGAAACCCTGGAACATCAAAAAGGAAAGAACACAGGAATCAAAAATAGTAGTAGATACAACCGGCTTTCTCTTCTTAAGTTTTCTAAGTTATGTTTAATGATTGAAGCAAAAATACACCACTGTCTGATGTGGCTATAAATGTATGTGAGAGGAAATATTTAAGACAATTGTATCAATAAATAGGGGAGAGTAAAGGGACTTATAGGGAGGTAAAGTTTCTATATTTCACTTGAACTGATAACATGACAACAAAAGAAGACAACGGTAAGTTTTCTATATACATAGCTAAAGCAACTACAAAAATGACATGCAAAGAAATACACACCTACACTCTCACACACACACACACCCCCCCCAATACTATAGGAAGGACCAATTTCTGGTAAGACAGCCTGAGGAGTCCCACTGACCCTTTGCCCAGTGAAACTGGTGAAAATTACTTTAAAAACAACAATATTGAAAGCCTTCGGAAATGGTCCTAAGGGAAAACAGCAAATGAAGAAATGTCTATCAAGAAAATCTATAAAAATTCTGTAAGAAAGGTAAGGGTCTGTGACTTTTTTTTTTGCCACGCAGCATGTGGGATCTTAGTTCCCCGACCCCTGCATTGGAGGTGTGGAGTCTTAACCACTGGACCACCAGGGAAGTCCCTAAGGGTCTGCAATATTTGAATCAAGATCACTTCCTCTCTTCCACCCTCCCAGCTCAGAGAAAAAGGGACTCCACTCCCAATTACTAAAGCCAAGAAGAACACAGGCTGCTCCCAGACAGAGCACTTTCTTCCCAGGAAGGACAAGACATCAGTATTTCTCATTCTCCCTCCAGCTACCAGTTTCTGAGGCTAACTCCTTGGAAAGTGCAGTCATGAGGTGGGGGCTCTCTCCTTCCCAGCCATCCCTCATGGAATAAAGGCTCTTTCATGGATCCAGTGTGCTTAGAGCACTGAGGCCCTGATTAAACCTACATCTGCTTTCTAAGGTGCTGGTTCCACTCCAAGAGGGATAAGCCAAGAGGACCTCAGGCACCAGCAAGTGCTCAGCTCCTAGAGTAGGAGTGTCACTAGGAGAGAAGTTAACAGTTGTGCCTACCACCAGCTCCAAAGCCTTGGCTCAGAGACTTTGCCTGAGGGGAGAAGCAGGTCATAAAACAGAGCGCTCCTAATATTTGCCCAAAGGAACTGATTTCATTTGCAAAAGAGGGCAGAGAAGTTCAAGCCTAACTTCACTCTCAAGGACAGCAGAAGTTGTGAAAGGAAATTGGGAAAGATGCATGATACAGGTTAACCTGTAGGCCAGCTAGCATTCAGGAGACACTATGGAATACTAGTTAGGAGGAATCCTACAGGTGTAAGAACAAATATCAAACACTGACCTCAGAAGCTATTTTTTTAAAGGAGCCAGAATTTTATTGGATTAATCTGTAGAACAATCTATGCCCAAGGGCATTATTAAAAACAATAAAGTAATCAGCCAGAAATTAGTGGAGTTTAACAGCCAGATGTGGTCAGGAAAAGACAGAAAAAGAGCTTTATCAAAACCACCGCCATCCTAAGGTGACTGTAGGCATACCAAAACTGCACTTCTAAGGGGAGTAACATCAGAGGTTTAAGCCTATCGGTAGGAAATAAACTTCATTAAAATAAGTCAGCCAGTTAAAAAAAATAAATAAGCAAATAAAACTAACAAGCCCTGAGAATGGTGGCAGCACCCAGAGTTGCTACAACATATTATCTAAAATGTCTAGTTTCCAACAAAAAATTATGAGGCATACAAAGAAACAATTATGACCTGTACACTGAAAAAAGAAGGTGACATGAGCTGCCTGTGACAGTAACCAGATGTTGGATTTAACAGAAAACACATCAAAATAGCAATTATAAATATGTTCACAGAGATAAAATAAATCATGATAAAAGGAAGTAAAGGCAGGCACGATGACAATTTCACATCAAATAGAAACTATCAATAAACAGAAATTATTGGGACTTCCCTGATGGTCCAGTGGATAAGACTCCACGTTCTCAATGCAGGGGGCCCGGGTTCGATCCCTGGTCTGGGAACTAGATCCCACATGCACGCCGCAACTAAGATTCCCTTGCTGCAACTAAGAAGCTTGCATGCCGCAACTAAAACCCAGTGCAGGGGCTTCCCTGTGGCGCAGTGGTTAAGAATCCACCTGCCAATGCAGGGGACATGGGTTTGAGCCCTGGTCCGGGAAGATCCCACATGCCATGGAGCAACTAAGCCCATGCGCCACAACTACTGAGCCTGCGCTCCAGAACTAGCAAGCCACAACTCCTTAAGCCCGGGCACCTAGAGTCTGAGCTCTGCAACAAGAGAAGCCAGCGCAGTGAGAAGCCGGTGCATCACAACGAAGAGTAGCCCGCGCACTGCAACAAAGAGTAGCCCCCGCTCACTGCAACTAGAGAAAACCCGCACACAGCAACAAAGATCCAATGCAACCAAAAATAAATAAATAAAATAAATAAATTAAAAAGAAAAACCCAGTGCAGTCAAAATATAAATAAATAAATATATATTTTTTAAAGACAGAAATTATTTTAAAGGAACCAAATGGAATTCTGGAATTGAAAAGCACAATAACAAATAAAAATTCATTAGAGGGGGGCTTCCCTGGTGGGGCAGTGGTTGAGAGTCCACCTGCCAATGCAGGGGACACAGGTTCATGCCCTGGTCCGGGAAGATCCCACATGCCGTGGAGCGGCTAGGCCTGTGAGCCATGGCCTCTGAGCCTGCGCGTCTGGAGCCTGTGCTCCGCAACAGGAGAGGCCACAACAGTGAGAGGCCCACGTACCGCAAAAAAAAAAAAAAAAAAAAAATTCATTAGAGGGGCTTAACAGTATATTTGAACAGAAAGAAAGAATAAGCAAGCCTGAAGGCAGAGTGATAGAGACTATGCAAACCAAAGAACAGAGGAGAAAAAAATGGAAAAAAAAAAATCAGAGAAACATGAAAAACCATTAAACACACCAGTATATGTGTAATGGGAGTACCAGAAAGAGAGGAGAGAGAAAAAGACAACCTACCAAATGAAAGAAGATATGTGCAAATCATATGTCCATTAATGGGTTAATATCCAAAATACATAAAGAATTCATACAACTCAACAACCAAAAAATAAACAACCTGATTAAAAAATAGGCAGAGGAGTTCACTAGACATTTTTTCCACAGATGACATACAGATGGCCAACAGGCACATGAAAAGATTTTCAACATCACTAACTATCAGGGAAATGCAAATCAAAACGACAGTGAGACATCACCTTCAGCCTGTTAGAACAGCTATTATCAAAAAGGCAAGAAGTAACAAGTGTTGGTGAAGATGTAAAGAAAAGGGAACCCTCATGCACTGCTGATGGGAATGTAAATTAGTGTAGCCACTACGGAAAACAGTATGGAGATTGCTCAAAAAGTTAAGAATAGAACTACCATATGATCCAGCTATCCCACTTCTGGGTATTTATCCAGAGATTATGAAAACATTAATTAAAAAAGATACATGCGGGGCTCCCCTGGTGGCGCAGTGGTTGAGAGTCCGCCTGCCGATGCAGGGGACACGGGTCCGTGCCCCAGTCTGGGAGGATCCCACATGCCACGGAGCGGCTGGGCCCGTGAGCCATGGCCGCTGAGCCTGCGCGTCTGGAGCCTGTGCTCCGCAATGGGAGAGGCCACAACAGTGAGAGGTCTGCATACCGCAAAAAAAAAAAAAAATATATATATATATATATGCACTCCTATGTTCATCACAGCATTATTTACAACAGCCAAGATATGAAAATGACCTAAGTGTCCACTAATGGATGAATGGATAAAGAAGATGTGGTAATATATAGAATACTACTCAGCCATAAAAAAGGTGAAATCTTGTCACATACAACAACATGGATGGACCTTGAGGGTATTACGCTAAATGAAATAAATCAGATGGAAAAAGACGAATACTGTATGATTTCACTAATATGTGGACTAAACAAACAAAAACAACCGAAACAAAATAAACAAAAGCAAACACAGATACAGAGAACAGAGTAGAGTAGTGGTTACCAGAGGAGAAGGGGGTTGGGGGAGGGAAAAATGGGTAAAGGGGGTCAACTATATGGTGACTAGATAGAAACTAAACCTTTGGTGGTAAGCACACCATAGTGCATACAGAAGTTGAAATGTAATACTGTACACATAAAAGTTATATAATGTTATAAACCAATAAAAAAGCAAACAGTCCAATAAAAATGGGCAAAAGACTTTCACAGACACTTTCAAAAAAAAGATATGTGAAGATCCAATAACCAAATTAAAAGATGCTCAGTATCACTGGTCTAGAGAATACAGATTAAAACCACAAGGAGCAGGCTCCGCCCCCAGCCCGAGACTTGGAGGCGTCCCACCCCCGAGCGAGCGCCCCTTTCCATCCCTCTCCAAGGAGGGCCTGCGGGGTTCAGCAGGGGCGAGTTTTGGTGTCTAAAGCCTTCCTTTTCCCATAATGTGCGCATAGCCGTGTGGATGAAAGGCTCTTGGTGCTGCAGCCAGAGTCAGTGTTGTGCCTCTGAGGTGGGAGAGCCAACTTCAGGACACTGGTCCACAAGAGACCTCCAAGCTCCACATAATATCAAACAGCGAAAATCTCCGAGAGATCTCCATCTCAACACCAGCACCCAGCTTCACTCAACAACAAGCAAGCTACAGTGCTGGACACCCTAAGCTAAACAACTAGCAAGACAGGAACACAACCCCACCCATTAGCAGAGAGGCTGCCTAAAATCATAATAAGTCCACAGACACCCCACAACACACCACCAGAAAGACAAGATCCAGCCTCATCCACCAGAACACAGGCACTAGTCCCCTACACCAAGAAGCCTACACAACCCACTGAACCAACTTTAGCCACTGGGGACATACACCAAAAACAACAGGAACTACAAACCTGCAGCCTGCAAAAAGGAGACCCCAAACACATAAGATAGGCAAAATGAGAAGACAGAAAAACACACAGCAGATGAAGGAGCAAGATAAAAACCCACCAGACCTAACAAATGAAGAGGAAATAGGCAGTCTACCTGAAAAAGAATTCAGAATAATGATAGTAAAGATGATCCAAAATCTTGGAAATAGAATAGAGAAAATGCAAGAAACATTTAACAAGGACCTAGAAGAACTAAAGATGAAACAAGCAACAATGAACAACGCAATAAATGAAATGAAAAATACTCTAGAAGGAATCAATAGCAGAATAACTGAGGCAGAAGAACGGATAAGTGACCTGGAAGATAAAATAGTGGAAATAACTACTGCAGAGCAGAATAAAGAAAAAAGAATGAAAAGAACTGAGGACAGTCTCAGAGACCTCTGGGGCAACATTAAACACACCAACATTTGAACTATAGGGGTTCCAGAAGAAGAAGAGAAAAAGAAAGGGACTGAGAAAATATTTGAAGAGATTATAGTTGAAAACTTCCCTAATATGGGAAAGGAAACAGTTAATCAAGTCCAGGAAGCACAGCGAATCCCATACAGGAAAAATCCAAGGAGAAACACGCCAAGACACATATTAATCAAACTGTCAAAAATTAAATACAAAGAAAACATATTAAAAGCAGCAAGGGAAAAATAACAAATAACACACAAGGGAATCCCCATAAGGTTAACAGCTGATCTCTCAGCAGAAACTCTGCAAGCCAGAAGGGAGTGGCAGGACATATTTAAAGTGATGAAGGAGAAAAACCTACAACCAAGATTACTCTACCCAGCAAGGATCTCATTCAGATTTGTTGGAGAAATTAAAACCTTTACAGACAAGCAAAAGCTGAGAGTTCAGCACCACCAAACGAGCTTTACAACAAATGCTAAAGGAACTTCTCTAGGCAAGAAACACAAGAGAAGGAAAAGATCTACAATAACAAACCCAAAACAAGTAAGAAAATGGGAAGAGGAACATACATATCGATAATTACCTTAAATGTAAATGGACTAAATGCTCCCATCAAAAGAGAGACTGGCTGAATGGATACAAAAACAAGACCCATACATATGCTGTCTACAAGAGACCCACTTCAGACCTAGAGACACATACAGACTGAAAGTAAGGGGATGGAAAAAGATATTCCATGCAAATGGAAACCAAAAGAAAGCTGGAGTAGCAATTCTCATATCAGACAAAATAGACTTTAAAATAAAGACTATTAGAAGAGACAAAGAAGGACACTACATAATGATCAAGGGATCAATCCAAGAAGAAGATATAACAACTGTAAATATTTATGCATCCAACATAGGAGCACCTCAATACATAAGGCAAATGCTAACAGCCATAAAAGGGGAAATCGACAGTAACACATTCATAGTAGGGGACTTTAACACCCCACTTTCACCAATGGACTGATCATCCAAAATGAAAATAAATAAGGAAACACAAGCTTCAAATGACACATTAAACAAGATGGACTTAATTGATATTTATAGGACACTCCATCCAAAAACAACAGAATACACATTTTCCTCAAGTGCTCATGGAACATTCTCCAGGATAGATCATATCTTGGGTCACAAATCAAGCCTTGGTAAATTTAAGGAAATTGAAATTGTATCAAGTATCTTTTCCGACCACAACGCTATGAGACTAGATATCAATTACAGGAAAAGATCTGGAAAAAATACAAACACATGGAGGCTAAACAATACACTACTTAATAACGAAGTGATCACTGAAGAAATCAAAGAGGAAATCAAAAAATACCTAGAAAAAAATGACAATGGAGACACGACGACCCAAAACCTATGGGATGCAGCAAAAGCAGTTCTAAGAGGGAAGTTTATAGCAATACAATCCTACCTTAAGAAACAGGAAACATCTCGAATAAACAACCTAACCTTGCACCTAAAGCAATTAGAGAAAGAAGAACAAAAAAAATCTAAAGTTACCAGAAGGAAAGAAATCATAAAGATCAGATCAGAAATAAATGAAAAAGAAATGAAGGAAACGATAGCAAAGATCAATAAAACTAAAAGCTGGTTCTTTGACAAGATAAACAAAATTGATAAACCATTAGCCAGACTCATCAAGAAAAAAAGGGAGAAGACTCAAATCAACAGAATTAGAAATGAAAAAGGAGAAGTAACAACTGACACTGCAGAAATACAAAAGATCATGAGAGATTACTACAAGCAACTCTATGCCAATAAAATGGACAACCTGGAAGAAATGGACAAATTCTTAGAAATGCACAACATGCCAAGACTGAATCAGGAAGAAATAGAAAATATGAACAGACCAATCACAAGCACTGAAATTGAAACTCTGATTAAAAATCTTCCAACAAACAAAAGCCCAGGACCAGATGGCTTCACAGGCGAATTCTATCAAACATTTAGAGAAGAGCTAACACCTATCCTTCGCAAACTCTTCCAAAATATAGCAGAGGGAGGAACACTCCCAAACTCATTCTACGAGGCCACCATCACCCTGATACCAAAACCAGACAAGGATGTCACAAAGAAAGAAAACTACAGGCCAATATCACTGATGAACATAGATGCAAAAATCCTCAACAAAATACTAGCAAACAGAATCCAACAGCACATTAAAAGGATCATACACCATGATCAAGTGGGGTTTATTCCAGGAATGCAAGGATTCTTCAAAATACGCAAAACAATCAACGTGATACACCATATTAACAAATTGAAGGAGAAAAACCATATGATCATCTCAATAGATGCAGAGAAAGCTTTCGACAAAATTCAACACCCATTTATGATAAAAACCCTGAAGAAAATAGGCATAGAGGGAACTTTCCTCAACATAATAAAGGCCATATATGACAAACCCACAGCCAACAACGTCCTCAATGGTGAAAAACTGAAAGCATTTCCACTAAGATCAGGAACAAGACAAGGTTGCCCACTCTCACCACTCTTATTCAACATAGCTATGGAAGTTTTAGCCACAGCAATCAGAGAAGAAAAGGAAAGAAAAGGAATCCAAATCGGAAAAGAAGTAAAGCTGTCACTGTTTGCAGATGACATGATACTATATATAGAGAATCCTAAAGATGCTACCAGAAGACTACTAGAGCTAATCAATGAATTTGGTAAAGTAGCAGGATACAAAATTAATGCACAGAAATCTCTGGCATTCCTATACACTAATGATGAAAAATCTGAAAGTGAAATCAAGAAAACACTCCCATTTACCATTGCAACAAAAAGAATAAAATATCTAGGAATAAACCTACCTAAGGAGACAAAAGACCTGTATGCAGAAAATTATAAGACACTGATGAAGGAAATTAAAGATGATACAAATAGATGGAGAGATATACCATGTTCTTGGATTGGAAGAATCAACGTTGTGAAAATGACTCTACTACCCAAAGCAATCTACAGATTCAATGCAATCCCTATCAAACTACCACTGGCATTTTTCACAGAACTAGAACAAAAAATTTTACAAATTGTATGGAAACACAAAAGACCCCAAATAGCCAAAGCAATCTTGAGAACGAAAAACGGAGCTGGAGGAATCAGGTTCCCTGACTTCAGACTATACTACAAAGCTACAGTAATCAAGGCAGTATGGTACTGGCACAAAAACAGAAACATAGATCAATGGAACAGGATAGAAAGCCCAGAGATAAACCCACGCACATATGGTCACCTTATCTTTGATAAAGGAGGCAGGAATGTACAGTGGAGAAAGGACAGCCTCTTCAATAAACGGTGCTGGGAAAACTGGACAGGTACATGTAAAAGTATGAGGTTAGATCACTCCCTAACACCATACACAAAAATAAGCTCAAAATGGATTAAAGACCTAAATGTAAGGCCAGAAACTATCAAACTTTTAGAGGAAAACATAGGCAGAATACTCTATGACATAAATCACAGCAAGATACTTTTGGACCCACCTCCTAGAGAAATGGAAATAAAAACAAAAATAAACAAATCGGACCTAATGAAATTTCAAAGCTTTTGCACAGCAAAGGAAACCATAAACAAGACCAAAAGACAACCCTCAGAATGGGAGAAGATATTTGCAAAAGAAGTAACTGACAAAGGATTAATCTCCAAAATTTACAAGCAGCTCAATAACAAAAAAACAAACAACCCAATCCAAAAATGGGCAGAAGACCTAAATAGACATTTCTCCAAAGAAGATATACAGACTGTCAACAAACACATGAAAGAATGCTCAACATCATTAATCATTAGAGAAATGCAAATCAAAACTACAATGAGATATCATCTCACACCAGTCAGAATGGCCATCATCAAAAAATCTAGAAACAATAAATGCTGGAGAGTGTGTGCAGAAAAGGGAACACTCTTGCACTGCTGGTGGGAATGTGAATTGGTACAGCCACTATGGAGAACAGTATGGAGGTTCCTTAAAAAACTAAAAATAGAACTACCATATGACCGAGCAATCCCACTCCTGGGCATATACCCTGAGAAAACCATAATTCAAAAAGAGTCATGTACCAAGATGTTCATTGCAGCTCTGTTTACAATAGCCAGGAGATGGAAACAACCTAAGTGACCATCATCGGATGAATGGATAAAGAAGATGTGGCACACATATACAATGGAATATTACTCAGCCATAAAAAGAAACGAAATTGAGCTATTTGTAATGAGGTGGATGGACCTAGAGTCTGTCATACAGAGTGAAGTAAGTCAGAAAGAGAAAGGCAAATACCATACGCTAACACATATATATGGAATTTAAGAAAAAAATGTCATGAAGAACCTAGGGGTAAGACAGGAATAAAGAATGGACTACTAGAGAATGGACTTGAGGATATGGGGAGGGGGAAGGGTAAGCTGTGACAAAGTGAGAGAGTGGCATGGACATATATACACTACGAAACATAAAATAGATAGCTAGTGGGAAGCAGCCGCATAGCACAAGGAGATCAACTCGGTGCTTTGTGACCACCTAGAGGGGTGGGATAGGGAGGATGGGAGGGAGGGAGACGCAAGAGGGAAGAGATATGGGAACATATGTTTATGTATAACTGATTCACTTTGTTATAAAGCAGAAACTAACACACCACTGTAAAGCAATTATACTCCAATAAAGATGTAAAAAAAAAAATTTTTTTTAAATAAACCACAAGGAGCTTCCACTACACGTCCATAAGAATGGCTAAAATTATAAAGACTGACAATGATAAATGTTGACAAGGATTCTGAGCGACTACATTTCTCATATATTGCTAGTGAGGATGTAAAATGGTTCAAGTATTTTTTAATTGTTTGGCCATTTCTTTTAAATTAAATACATACTTTTACACCTTTTGATATAGCTATTCCACTCCTTGGATTCAACCAAAAGAAATAAAACATATGTCCACAGAAAGGAAGAATATCCATTGGCAAGAGAATAGGTGAAAAAAATACGGTAAATCCTCACGATGGAAAACTACTCACCAATAAAAAGAAATGAACTACATGGAAGAACATAGATGTATCTAAAGAACATCCCTCTTTGGCATGAGTCATGAAAAGAGAGTAGTTGTTTCCTTTGGCTGAAGATGAGATAACTACAGTCTCATATCAGAAAGGTAGAGATGCCTTAAGTGGCTCTAATTCCTCTGCTTTTCCTCACTTGAGAGAAATATAGAGAAATCCTTAGGGCAAAGAGAGTCTTGGAAATTGTAAACTAATTTTTGGCAAGGGCTCTCAGAGCAGAAGGATCATTAGATACAGTAACCTAATGCTGACTCTGGGCTTAACTGTAAGCACATACCAGCGAGAAGAGCAAGGACAAGGGATATAAGCCAGACCCTGGAAGAGCTTTTGCTCTAAGTTAAAAGAAATGACTTGTCACACAAGAATTATATAAGAGATATCTGCGGACTTCCCTGGTGGCGCAGTGGTTAGGAATCCGCCTGCCAGTGGAGGGGACACGGGTTCAAGCCTTGGTCCGGGAGGATCCCACACGCCACGGAGCAGCTGAGCCCATGCTGCGCAATGAGAGAAGCCACCGCAATGGGAAGCCTGCACACCACAACCAAGAGTAGCCCGGCTCACCGCAAGTAGAGAAAGCCCACATGCAGCAACAAAGACCCAACGCAGCCAAAAATAAATAAATAAATGAACAAATTTTTTAAAAAAGAGAGAGATCTGCATTGGAGAAAGATTGGAATATACCAATAAATAAGCTTTAGCAAAATATAGCTCATAGTTTAGTTTTCTTAAACATTGCCCATTAAAACTCTTTACTTCATCGTTTGTCATTTTAAATAAGGTTTTCTATTTTCAGGGCTGTATCTCAAAGAAAACAAGTGGAAAATACATTATCTTGATCCAAATCTAGATTAAAGTGTTAGGTTTCAACCACTCACCACATAACCAGAGCACCACCACTCAACAGGTGGCCACTTAATTTATTACAAAGTAACTGAAAGGACATTTGTTTCTAAAGTTTTGCTATTAGAAGAAATGCTAAATGCATAACCTTGGCATACCTCTTGTCCCCCTGTGCTTCCATAGAAAAGAGAGTAAGAGGGAAATTATTGCAATTTTAAATTTCAAAAGATATAGCAAATCGCCCTGGAATTTTACACCCTTATCCACAGGATACGACAGCATCCACTCCCCCACACCATCCTTTGCTACTATCAATTTTGATGACATATTTAAGATCACTGAAAAATTAAAATGGAGTAACCATGGTTCAGGCATCCAAAATGGAGCCAGGCAGACATTGTGGATGTGGTTTCAGACACATTCCTACAAAAGAACCTGAATTTTCTCTGAACTGTATCAAACTCAAGGACACCAACAGGCGTTTTCAAAACAATACCAGCTAGCAGCTACTAGCTACAACCTTACACTTTCAAAGTACTCTCCCCACCATGTAATCATTTCAGACCCCAACCAATCCTTGCTTAACAAGCACCTTACTTCTTACCTCTCCAATCCTACTTCCTGACAAACAATTTATGCGACCTTGTGGGGGTTTTGCCTATACACGCCGGCCCCATTGTGTAGTCCAGCAGAACACCGTTCAAGTGCTTCTTGGATTTGTGTCTCCTGGGCTACAGCCCTAGTAAATCCCAAGATAATGCCTCTTTATTTCAATCAAGTCTCCATTTCTGAAATTTTGGTTGTTTTTGGTTTTGTTCAACCTGAGAGGTGAAATATACCAGCTGTTATTTGGTCTTACACTGCCTGAGGTTGAGTATTTTCAAGTTTATTGACCACTTATATTGCCTCTTCCATTAACTGTCGATTTGTATCTTTTGGCTATTTTTTCTATTTGCTTGTCTCTCCCTTTCCTCTTGATTTTTACGGTTTTGCTTTGTTTTCATGCTTAAGACTTCAGTTCATTTAGAATTTATTTTTATAAATGTGTCAGGCAAGGACCTAATTTAATTTTTTTTTTAAGTTTCAATGCCATTTATTGAATAGTCCTTTCTTTCCCTCCAAGTGATTTGAAAAGCCACCTTTTCATATACTAAATTTCTATACGTGCAAGAACCCATTTTTGGACTATATTATGTTCTACTGATCTACTTGTCTTCACCTACACTAACTTCACACTGTTTTCATCACCACATTTCTAAAATATGTTTGATGTCAGGTAGGGTGGCTTGCTACTTCATCGTCTGGTAAAAGTTTATTATTCCTGGAAACTTTCGTTCTTTTACTACAAACTCTAATATTGCAATTTGCCGTTGAATTATAGCTCTATCCTTCGCCTATTAGTTCCAAGTCTGTTCCCTTTCCACTGAGAAACATTACCCTAATCTCAGGAAATTCAGTTTAGTTTTCGTTGTCTTGGGGTAGGATAAATTTAAAGGATTCCTAAACATCTAAAATTATTTCTATGTCACCAGCAACAAGCACAGTCAAGTCTACAATTCCCCACTCCCCACCTCTTTTCTTTTCCAAGAGCTACTGGCTTAGTTTAGGTTCTTAGCTCTTTCCTAAAATAGTACAACAACTGCAGAGATTCTTTATCTTTGTTGCACTCCTCTAATCCATCTTCCATGATGCCACCATAACTGTGTTTAAAATGGAAATCTTATAACATCAGTTCCTTGTTTAAAAGACTCCAGTGACATCCCATGACCCATGGTGATAGAGCCCTATCTTTTACATGGTTTTAAATAGAGTGGTAATAGCCAATATTTATCAAATACTTTCTACAGTGCCAGATACTATGCTAGATACTTTACACGTATTTCTCACTGATCCTGTGAGGATTAATTATATTTCTCATTAATCCTGTGAGGTGGTGGGAAATTATTATAATTTTCCTTTAACAGATGAACAAACTGAAACTTACAGAGGTTAGGTGACTTGCCTAAAATCATACAAAAATAACATCTGGCTAGTTACATGGATATTTAAAACACTGTGCACACCATAAAATGCGCACACCAGCCAGTTTGCTGCCTCTAAAACTTACTTATTAAAAGAAGTTTGCATAATGAATTTTTAAAGTAGCTATTTAATTTTTTAAAGTTAGACATAAGATAAAATATTCAGAAAGGCTGAAAATAAAGGTATGGGAAAAGATAATCCATATATATGCTACCCAAAAGTAAAAGCAACACAGTATAGCAAAGTATTAGCAAAAACACAACTCAAAGCAAAATAATACTAAAAGCAGCAGGGATAGTTCATATTTCATTTTTAAAAGGTACGATCTACCAGAAAAATAAAATTATTGTAAATTTCTCTGGAGTTGGCAACTATCTTTGAATTACACAAACAAAAATGTGAACAATCTGAGAATAATCAGAGTGGAGTATTTTAACTTACACCTATTAGAAAAATCACAGATCAAGCAGACAAAACTAAAATACAGATGATTTGAAAAGCAAATAATAAGCTGAATTGTAAAGATAAATAAAATTTTGTAGCCAACAATGAGGGAACATAAATGCTTTTCAAACATCTAATATATACATTCTCAGTGGAGGTGACATCACTCCTTAGAAAGTAAAAATTAGTACTTAAGGGAGCAAAAATGTCTTAGTATTATAATAGTCTGTGCTGCTCCTCTCCCCCAGGAAAAAAGCTCAAGCCTATCTGAAAAAAACCTTATTGCTTAATCTCTTTCGCTATGGAGAAATTAAAGTTTAAATTTAAATCCATTTAATTAAAATCTTATTACTTTGGATTCATTTCTTAAAGAGAAATTAAACTTAATAAATTTAATTTAATTTTTCCCTTCAGTGGGCAGTTATGAAAAAAGGTTAAAAACACTGATCTAAAACATTCACAAAAATTGAGTCATGTAGGGGGAGAAAAAGAACATAACTATATTTGCTTATACATGCATAAAATACCTCTTAAGGGCACACGAGAATCTGATAACTGTTGTTGACTCTGGGGAGGAAAACTCAGTAGTTTTATCATACTAAATAGTTTCAATTTTAAAACAAGAAAAGTCATTAAATATTTTCAGCAAAGATACTAAGGTAATTTAGTAAGGAAAGGACAGTCTTTCATCAAATGGTATTAAAACAACTGGACATCTATACATAAAAGTAAATGAACCTAGACCCTTACTTCACACCAGACCCAAAAATTAACTTGAAACGGTATATAAACCTAAAAGTAAGAGCTATTAATATAAAATACATACAAAAGAACATACAAGAAAAATATTGTGACTCTGCATTAGGAAATATTTGTAAGATATGACCCAAAAAGCATGATCTATAAAAGAAAATATTGATAAATTGGACTTCATCAAAATTTAAAACTTTTGCTCTTCAAAAGGCACCCTTAAGAAAATGAAGGGACTTCCCTGGTGGCACAGTGGATAAGGCTGTGCTCCCAGGTTCGATCCCTGGTCAGAGAACTAGATCCCACATGCATGCCTCAACTAAGAGTTCACATGCCACAACTAAGGAGCCCGCCTGCTGCAACTAAGACCAGATGCAAATAAATAAATAAATAGAAAAAGAAAAAGAAAAGACAAGCCACAGACCGAAATAAAATATTTGTTAATCATATATCTGATAAAGGACTTATATCAAAACATATATCTATATATGTATATATGCATAAAGACCTCTAATAAGTAAATAAGAAAATGATCCAATTTTTTTAAATGGGCTAAAGATTTGGATAGACTCTTCACTTAAAGAAAATACATGAATGGCAAATAAACACATGAAAAGTAATCAAAATCATTATTCATTAAGGAAATACAAATTAAAACCACAGTAAGATACCACTTTACACTCACTCGAATGGCTATAACCAAAAGGAAGGACAATACAAGTGTAGGTGAATATGTAAAAAAACTGGAAGCCTCATATTATTGGTGGAAATGTAAAATGGTCCAGCCACGGGGGGAAAGAATTTGGCAGTTTCTTAAGAAAGTAGCCATATACAATCTAGCAATTCAACTCCTAGTTATCTACCCAAGAGAAATGAAAACAAATGCCCACACAATGTCTTGTATGGAATATTATCATTAGCATTATGCATAATAGCTAAAACTGGAAATAATTCAAATGTCCATCAACTTGAATGGATAAAGAAAATGTGGCACATCTATACAATAGACTACTACTTAGCAACAAAAATGAATGAACTACTGATACATGCAACAACATGGATGAACTCAAAAGCATGCTGAGGGAAAGAAGCCAGACAGGAAAGACTACACACTGTAGGATTCCATTTATATGAAATTTCTAGAAAAAGAACTATAGAGACAGAAAGCATATGAGTTGTTGCCTGGAGTCTGGGCTGGAATGTGATTACAAATGGGCAAAGGGAACTTTTTCAGTTGATGAAAGTGTTATAAAATTGGATTGTGAAAAAAAACAAAACTGGATTGTGGTTATGGCTGCACATCTGCATAAATTTATTAAAACTCACTGAACTATATACTTAAAATTAATGACTTTTAAGGTATATAAAATTCTACCTGAATGAACCTGTTAAAAGAAGAAGAGGAGGAGAAGGAGGAAGGGGAGGAACAACACCTGACCCACGTACAAAGCCACAAAAGAAGTATCAACTATTTCTAGAACAAAATATCACAGACATGACGGTCACTATTCATCTTGCAAAATATAAATAAAATTTAAACTATAGAAAAAACTGGGAACAACCCCAAATTCTGTCTACAGTAGAATGAATAAATAAATTATATTATCAAATACTGTACAGTAATGAAAATAAAATAGTTTCATGTAACTTCACGGAAAAAAATCTCTCAATAATGTTGGGCAAAAGAAGCAAGACACTAAAGAATAAATAAAGTTGTCTTCATATGAAGCTTAAGAACAGGTAAAAAATGTATATGCATAGGGTGGGGGCAAGGAAAATGTATATGCATTGTTTATGGAAGCATACAAAATAATAAACTATAAAGAAAAGCAGAGAAACTATTAACATAAAAGTAAAAATTGGGAAGAACTTCAAGATGGTGGAGGAGTAAGATGTGGAGATCACCTTCCTCCCCCCAAATACATCACAAATACATCTACATGTGGAACACCTCCTATGGAACACCTACTGAACACTGGCAGAAGACCTCAAAACTTTCCCCAACGCAAGAAACTCCCCATGTACCTGGGTAGGAGAAAAGAAAAAAGAAAAAACAGAGACAAAAGAATAGGGACACAGGACCTGCACCTCTCGGAGGGAGCTGTGAAGGAGAAAAAGTTTCCACACACTAGGAAGCCCCTTCACTGGCGGAGATGGGGGGTGCGCGGGGCAGGGGGGCTTCGGAGCCACGAAGGAGAGCGCAGCCACAGGGGTGCAGAGGGCAAAGTGGAGAGATTCCCGCACAGAGGATCAGTGCTGACCAGCACTCACCAGCCTGAGAGGCTTGTCTGCTCACCCGCTGGGGTGGGCGGGGGCTGGGAGCTGAGGCTCGGGCTTCGGAGGTCAGATCCCAGAGAGAGGACTGGGGTTGGCTGCATGAACACAGCCTGAAGGGGGCTAGGACGCCACAGCTAGCCAGGAGGGAGTCCAGGAAAAAGTCTGGAACTGCCTAAGAGTCAAGAGACCATTGTTTCAGGGTGCGTGAGAAGACGGGATTCAGAACACCACCTAAACGAGCTTCAGAGACAGGAGCGAGCCGCGACTATCAGCGCAGACACAGAGACGGGCATGAAATGCTAACACGGCTGTTGCAGCCAAGAATCCTATGTGCAAGCACAGGTCACTATCCACACCTCCCCTCCCAGGAGCCTGTGCAGCCCGCCACTGCCAGGGTCCCGTGATCCAGGGACAACTTCCCTGGGAGAACACACGGCGCGTGTCAGGCTGATGCAATGTCACGTTGGCCTCTGCTGCCGCAGGCTCACCCCACAGTCTGTATCCTTCCCTCCCCCCGGCCTGAGTGAGCCAGAGGCCCCTAATCAGCCGCTCCTTTAACCCCCTCTTGTCTGGGCGAAGAACAGACACCAGAGGGCGACCTATGTGCAGAGGTGGGTCCAAATCCAAAGGTGAACCCCAGGAGCTGTGTGAACAGAGAAGAGAAAGGGAAATCTCTCCGTGCAGCCTCAGGAGCAGCGGATTAAAACTCCACAGTCAACTTGATGTGCCCTGCATCTGTGGAATACCTGAATAGACAACAAATCATCCCAAAACTGAGGTGTAGACTTGCGGTTTGCTGTATGTGACTAACTACTTTCTGATTTATATGTTTATCTTAGTTTAGTTTTTAGTGCTTGTTATCACTGGCAGATTTGTTTATTGGTTTGGTTGCTCTTTTTTTTAATAATATTTTTAAAATTTTTTTATTCTAATAACTTTATTTATTTTATTTTTCTTTCTTTCTTTTTCTTCTCCCTTTTCATCTGAGCCATGTGGCCGACAGGGTCTTGATGCTCCGGCAAGGTGTCAGGCCTGAACCTCTGAGGTGGGAGAGCTGAGTTCAGGATATTGGACCTCCAGAGACCTCCTGGCCCCACGTAACATCAACTGGTGAGAGCTCTCCCAGAGATCTCTGTCTCAACACTAAGACCCAGCTCCACTCAACAACCAGCAAGCTCCAGTGCTGGACACCCCATGCCAAACAAGTAGCAAGACAGGAACACAACCCCACCCATCAGCAGAGAGGCTGCCTAAAATCATACTAAGTTCACAGACACCCCAAAACACACCACTGGATGCGGTCCTGCCCACCAGAAAGACAAGATCCAGCCTCATCCAACAGAACACAGGCACCAATACCTTCCACCAGGAAGCCTTGACAACCCACTGAACCAACCTTACCCACTGGGGGCACACACCAAGAACAACGGGAACTACGAACCTGCAGCCTGCAAAAAGGAGACCCCAAACACGGTAAGTTACGCAAAGTGAGAAGAAGAGAAATACGCAGCAGATGAAAGAGCAAGGTAAAAACCCACCAGACCAAACAAATGAAGGGAAAATAGGCAGTCTACTGAAAAAGAATTCAGAGTAATGATAATAAAGATGATCCAAAATCTTGGAAATAGAATGAACAAAATACAAGAAACGTTTAACAAGGATCTAGAAGAACTAAAGAGCAAACAAACAGTGATGTACAGCACAACAAATGAAATTAAAAATTCTCTAGAAGGAATCAATAGCAGAATAACTGAGGCAGAAGAACGGGTAAGTGACCTGGAAGATAAAATAGTGGAAATAACTACCGCAGAGCAGAATAAAGAAAAAAGAATGAAAAGAATTGAGGACAGTCTCAGAGACCTCTGGGACAACATTAAACACACCAACATTCGCATTATAGGGGTCCCAGAAGAAGAAGAGAAAAAGAAAGGGACTGAGAAAATATTTGAAGAGATTATGGTTGAAAACTTCCCTAACATGGGAAAGGAAGTAATCAATCAAGTCCAAGAAGCACAGAGAGTCCCATACAGGATAAATCCATGGAGAAACACGCCAAGACACATATTAATCAAACTATGAAAAATTAAATACAAAGAAAACATATTAAAAGCAGCAAGGGAAAAGCAACAAATAACATACAAGGGAATCCCCATAAGGTTAACAGCTGATCTTTCAGCAGAAACTCTGCAAGCCAGAAGGGAGTGGCAGGACATATTTAAAGTTATGAAAGGCAAAAACCTACAGCTAAAATTACTCTACCCAGCAAGGATCTCATTCAGATTCGATGGAGAAATTAAAATCTTTACAGACACAAAAAGCTAAGAGAATTCAGCACCACCAAACCAACTTTACAACAAATGCTAAAAGAACTTCTCTAGGCAGGAAACACAAGAGAAGGAAAAGACCTACAACAACAAACCCTAAACAATTAAGAAAATGTTAAGAGCAAATCCGGGGCATCGGATGTGAATCCGGGGTGCAGATGCCTGTCAAGCTCATGCAGCGTCCCTGGCACGCTGGTCAGCACGGGTGGCACAGATGGCCCGGCTCTGACCCCGAGGACACCAGGCCACCCTGTGTGCCTCAGGCCACCACCCTGACCCTCCAGTGGCGCCAGGTCCCCATCGCCGTGCATCAGCCAGGCAGTTCGAGAGATACAGATGTCCATGTCTTTGGAGGACCACTACTTCGCCTGCCGCACGCTTGCGGGATCTTGGTTCCCAGGCCGGAGGTCGGGCCCGAGCTCCTGTGGTGGGAGCTCCAAGTCCAAACCACTGGACTAACAGAGAACCTCAGATCCCAGGGAATATCAATCAGAGTGAGACCCCGGAGTGAGGCCTCCCGCGGTCCTCAACTCAGCACTAAGACCCAGCTCTACCCAACTGCCTGCAAACTCCAGGGCTGAATGTCTCGGGCCAAACAACCAGTAAGACGAGAATACAGCACCACCCATCAAAAAAAAAAAAAAAGAAAAAAAAAGAAACGACAAAAAAATATGTTACACACAAAGAAGCAAGGTAAAAACCTACAAGACCAAATAAATGAAGACAAAATAGGCAACCTACCTGAAAAAGAATTCAGAGTAATGATAATAAAGATGATCCAAAATCTTGGAAAGAGAATGGAGAAAAAAACCAGAAACATTTAACAAGGACCTAGAAGAACTAAAGAGCAAACAAACAGTGATGAACAACACAATAAATGAAATTAAAAATTCTCTAGGAGGAATCAATAGCAGAATAACTGAGTCAGAAGAACGGATAAGTGACCTGGAAGACAGAATGGTGGAATTCACTGCCGTGGAACAGAAGAAAAAAGAATGGAAAGAATTGAGGAAAGTCTCAGAGACCTCTGGGACAACATTAAACGCATCAACATTCAAATTATGGGGTCCCAGAAGAAGAAGAGAAAAAGAAAGGGTCTGAGAAAATATTTGAAGATATTTTAGTCGAAAACTTCCCTAACATGGAAAAGGAAATAGTCAGTCAAGTCCAGGAAGCAGAGAGAGTACCATACAGGATAAACCCAAAGAGAAACACGCTGAGACACATATTATTCAAATTATCAAAAATTACATATAAAGAAAAAATATTAAAAGTAGCAAGGGAAAAACAACAAATAACATATAAGGGAATCTCCATAGGTTAACAGCTGATCTTTCAGCAGAAACTCTGCAAGCCAGAAGGGAGTGCAGGACATACTTAAAGTGATGAAAGGGAAAAACCTACAACCAAGATTACTCTACACCGCAAGGATCTCATTCAGATTCGATGGAGAAATTAAAACCTTTACAGATAAGCAAAAGTTAACAGAATTCAGCACCACCAAACCCACTTTACAACAAGTGCTAAAGGAACTTCTCTATGGAGGAAAACACAAGAGGAGGAAAAGACCTACAAAAACAAACCCAAAACAATTAAGAAAATGGTAACAGGAACACACATATCGATAATTACCTTAAATGTAAATGGCTTAAATGCTCCAACCAAAAGACACAGACTGGCGGAATGGATACAGAAACAAGACCCATACATATGCTGTCTCCAAGAGACCCACTTCAGACCTAGGGATACATACAGACTGAAAGTGAGGGGATGGAAAAAGATATTCCATGCAAATGGAAATCAAAAGAAAGCTGGAGTAGCAATTTTCATATCAGACAAAATAGACTTTAAAATAAACACTATTACAAGAGACAAAGAAGGACACTACATAATGATCACGGGATCAATCCAAGAAGAAGATAGAACAATTCTAAATATTTATGCACCCAACATAGAAGCACCTCAATACATAAGGCAAATGCTAACAGCCATAAAAGGGGAAATCGACAATAACACAATAATAGTAGGGGACTTTAACACCCCACTCTCACCAATGGATTGATCATCCAAAATGAAAATAAATAAGGGAACACAAGCTTTAAATGACACATTAAACAAGATGGACTTAATTGATATTTATAGGACATTCCATCCAGAAACAACAGAATACACTTTCTTCTCAAGTGCTCATGAAACATTCTCCAGGATAGACCATATCTTGGATTCCAAATCAAGCCTTGGTAAATTTAAGAAAACTGAAATCATATCAAGTATCTTTTCCAACAACAACACCATGAGACTAGATAGCAATTACAGGGAAAAAAAACTGTAAACAATACAAACACATGGAGGCTAAACAATATGCTACTAAATAACCAAGGGATCACTGAAGAAATCAAAGAGGAAATCAAAAAATATCTAGAAATAAATGACAATGAAAACACGACGGTCCAAAACCTATGGGATGCAGCAAAAGCAGTTCTAAAAGGGAAGTTTATAGCAATACAATCCTACCTCAAAAAACAAGAAAAATCTCAAATAAACAACCTAATCTTACACCTAAAGCAATCAGAGAAAGAAGAACAAAAAACCCCAAAGTCAGCAGAAGGAAAGAAATCATAAAGATCAGATAAGAAAAAAATGAAAAAGAAATGAAGGAAACGATAGCAAAGATCAATAAAACTAAAAGCTGGTTCTTTGACAAGATAAACAAAATTGATAAACCATTAGCCAGACTCATCAAGAAAAAAAGGGAGAAGACTCAAATCAACAGAATTAGAAATGAAAAAGGAGAAGTAACAACTGACACTGCAGAAGTACAAAGGATCACGAGAGATTACTACAAGCAACTCTATGCCAATAAAATGGACAACCTGGAAGAAATGGACAAATTCTTAGAAATGCACAACGTGCCAAGACTGAATCAGGAAGAAATAGAAAATATGAACAGACCAATCACAAGCACTGAAATTGAAACTCTGATTAAAAATCTTCCAACAGGGCTTCCCTGGTGGCACAGTGGTTGAGAGTCCGCCTGCTGATGCAGGGGACACGGGTTTGTGCCCCGGTCTGGGAGGATCCCACATGCCACGGAGCGGCTGGGCCCGTGAGCCATGCCCACTAAGCCTGTGCGTCCAGAGCCTGTGCTCCGCAACGGAAGAGGCCACAACAGTGAGAGGCCCGCGTAACACACACACAAAAAAACTTCCAACAAACAAAAGCCCAGGAACAGATGGACTCACAGGCGAATTCTATCAAACATTTAGAGAAGAGCTAACACCTATCCTTCTCAAACTCTTCCAAAATATAGCAGAGGGAGGAACGCTCCCAAACTCATTCTACGAGGCCACCATCACTCTGATACCGAAACCAGACAAAGATGTCACAAAAAAAGAAAACTACAGGCTAATATCACTGATGAACATAGATGCAAAAATCCTCAACAAAATACTAGCAAACAGAATCCAACATACACCATGGATCATACACCATGATCAAGTGGGGTTTATCCCAGGAATGCAAGGATTCTTCAATATATGCAAATCAATCAGTGTGATACACCATACTAATAAATTGAAGGATAAAAATCATATGATAATCTCAACAGATGCAGAAAAAGCTTTCAACAGAATTCAACACCCATTTATGATAAAAACTCTCCAGAGAGCAGGCACAGAGGGAACTTACCTCAACATAATAAAAGCCATACACGACAAACCCACAGCCAACATTGTTCTGAATGGTGTAAAACTGAAACCATTTCCACTAAGATCAGGAACAAGAAAATGTTGCCGACTGTCACCACTATTATTCAACATAGCTCTGGAAGTTTTAGCCACAGCAATCAGAGATGAAAAAGAAATAAAAGGAATCCAAATCAGAAAAGAAGAAGTAAAACTGTCACTGTTTGCAGATGACATGATACTACACATAGAGAATCCTAAAGATGCTACCAGAAAACTACTAGAGCTAATCAATGAATTTGGTAAAGTAAGAGGATATAAAATTAATGCACAGAAATCTCCTGCATTCCTATAAACTAATGATGAAAAATCTGAAAGAGAAATTAAGGAAACACTCCCATTTACCACTGCAACAAAAGGAATAAAATACCTAGGGATAAACCTACCTAAGGAGACAAAAGACCTGTATGCAGAAAACTGTAAGACACTGATGAAAGAAATTAAAGATGATACAAACAGATGGAGAGCTATACCATGTTCTTGGATTGGAAGAATCAACATTGTGAAAATGACTATACTGCACAAAGCAATCTACAGATTCAATGCAATCCCTATGAAACTACCAATGGCATTTTTCACAGAACTAGATCAAAAAATTGCACAATTTGTATGGAAACACAAAAGACCCCAAATAGCCAAATCATTCTTGAGAACGAAAAACGGAGATGGAGGAACCAGTCTCCCTGACATCAAACTATACTATAAAGCTACAGTAACCAAGACAGTATGTTACTCGCACATAAACAGAAATATAGATCAATGGAACAGGATAGAAAGCCCAGAGATAAACCCATGAACATATGGTCACCTTATCTTTGATAAAGCAGGCAAGAATATACAATGGAGAAAAGACAGCCTCTTCAATAAATGGTGCTGGGAAAACCGGACAGCTACACGTAAAAGAATGAAATTAGAACACTCCCTAACGCCATACACAAGAATAAACTCAAAATGGATTAAAGACCTAAATGTAAAGTCAGACACTATAAAACTCTTAGAGGAAAACTTAGGCAGAACACTCTATGACATAAATCACAGCAAGATCCTTTTTGACCCAACTCCTAGAGAAATGGAAACAAAAATAAACAAATCGGTCCCAATGAAAGTTAAAAGCTTTTGCACAGCAAAGGAAACCATAAGCAAGACAAAAAGCCCTCAGAATGGGAGAAAATATTTGCAAATGAAGCAACTGACAAAGGATTAATCTCAAAATTTACAAGCAGCTCATGCAGCTCAATACCAAAAACAAACAAACCACCCAATCCAAAAATGGGCAGAAGACCTAGATAGACATTTCTCCAAAGAAGATATACAGATTGCCAACAAACACATGAAAGGACGCTCAACATCACTAATCATTAGAGAAATTCAAATCAAAACTACAATGAGGTATCACCTCACACTGGTCAGAATGGCCATCATCAAAAAATCTACAAACAATAAATGCTGGAGAGAGTGTGGAGAAAAGGGAACCCTCTTGCACTGTTGGTGGGAGTGTAAATTGATACAGCCACTATGGAGAACAGTATGGAGGTTCCTCAAAAAACTAAAAATAGAACTACCATATAACCCAGCAATCACACTACTGGGCATATACCCTGAGAAAACCATAATTCAAAAAGAGCCATGTACCCACAATGTTCATTACAGCACTATTTACAATAGCCAGGACATGGAAGCAACCTAAGTGTCCATCAACAGATGAATGGATAAAGAAGATGTGGCACATATATAAAATGGAATATTACTCAGCCATAAAAAGAAATGAAATTGAGTGATTTGTAGTCAGGTGGATGGACCTAGAGCCTGTCATACAGAGTGAAGTAAGTCAGAAAGAGAAAAGCAAATACTGTATGCTAACACATATATATGGAATCTAAAAAAAAAAAATGGTTCTGAAGAACCTAGGGGCAGGACAGGAATAAAGACACAGATGTAGAGAATGTACTTGAGGACTCGGGGAGCAGGAAGGGTATGCTGGCACGAAGTGAGAGAGTGGCATTGACATACATACACTACCAAATGTAGAATAGATAGCTAGTGGAAAGCAGCCGCGTAGCACAGGGAGATCAGCTCGGTACTTTGTGACCACTTAGAGGGATGGGATAACGAGTGTGGCAGGGAGACGCAAAAGGGAGGGGATATGGGGATATATGTATACATATAGCTGATTCACTTTGTTATACAGCAGAAACTAACACAACAATGTAAAGCAATTATACTCCAATAAAGATGGTAAAAAAAATTTTCTTAATAAAAAATAAAGTAAAAATCATAGTTACCTTTAGGAGAGGGAAATAAGAGTTATAATGAGGAGGATCAAGAGAGGTTTATGGGGTGCTGATAATATTCTGCTCTGGATGCTATCTGAATTATTGTGTTACTTACATGCACAAAAATAAACACATGAGATCCCTCATTCCTACTGGACCTACCAGGAAATAAACTGCATGTGCGCACGCACGCGCGCACACACACACACACACACACACATACGATAAAAGGAACTATCAGCTAAAAGAGAATCCTCCTCCCAAAGCCCAAATTTATACATCTGGAAATTAAAAAAAAAAATACTTTAGATAATTTGGGAGTTGAAATGGAAATAGAAGCTTTAAAAAAACTATAATTGAAGGACAATCATACAAGGGTACTACATATCAACCCATGGGATTTAGCCAAAGTAGTAACCAAAGAAAAATTCATAACCATAAATAAACATGCAAGATCATAAGAAAGAATGAAAATAAATGAAGTTAGCTTTCAGTTCAAGATGCTAGATTAAAGACCAATATAATAAACCTAAAGAAATAAAGGAATGAATAAGATTAAAAGCAGAAAATAATAAAATAGAAAAAAACTTATTTGGTAAATCTAAATTAAAAAGACCAACACAAAAGACAAAACTTTGGCAAATATGGTTTAAAATAAAAAGAAAAAAATTAAAATACGTTAAAAAATTATAAGGAATAAATGCCTACACAGGAGGTTTTTTAACTATAAAAAGGCGTAAAAATATCTAAAAACCCACATGAAATGGGCAATTTTCTAGGAAAATATAAATTCTCCAAATGGGCAAAAAAAAAAAAAAAAAGGTAGAAACTCTGAACAAACTAATCAATAGTCATGAAAAAACTTAAATTAGAGTGAAAGATTTCTCCTCCAAAGGGGCTACAGGCAAAAAGAGTTCCCTGAAGGAACTGTTCTAAGCCTTCATGGAACAGATTATTCACATCCTAAACACACTGTTGAAGAAAATAGAAACAAATGGGAGGCACTCATTTTACAAAACTAGCACGATCCTATATCAGAACCAGAAAAGGATAGCACAAGAAAAGACAACTATGGCCTAGTCCCATATGAACTCAGATGCAGAAATCCCACATTTTTTTAAAAAAATGCATAAACTTAAAAGCAGCAGGAAATTAAACATTACATCAATAGGTTTTATTTCATGAATTGCAGAACAGTAAAAGTGAGGAAATCTAACACAGTTCATTATATTAACAAGTGAGAGAAGAAAAAAATATAATTTCAATAGATACAGAAAAAACACTGGTAAAATCCAATGCAGTTTTTTAGATATAATTCACATACTATAAAATTCACCATTTGAATGAACAATTCAGTGGTTTTAGTAGATTCACAAAGTTGTGCAACCATAACCACTACCTAATTCGAGAACATTTTCATCACCTCAAAAAGAAACCCCATTAGCGGTCATTCCCTAATCTCTCCTCTCCAGACCATTGTCTGGCAACCACTAATCTACTTTTTGTCTCTGTGGATTTGCCTGTTCTTGTTATTCAAATATGAACACATTGCATCCAGCTTCGTTTACTTAGCATTAGTGTCTTCAAGGTTCATCCATGTTGTATCATGTATCAGGACTTCATTCTTTTTCATGGCTGAATAATATACCACTGTATGGATATACCACATTTTATTTATCCATTTGTCTGTTGATGGACATGTGGGTTGTTTCCACTTAGCTATTATGGATAATGCTGTTATGAACATTTATGTGCAAGTTTCTGTGTAAGTGTATGTTTTCAATTCTCTTGGCCTTATATCTACGAATGGAACAGTTTAATTCACATTTATGATTACAATTATTCGAAAACCAGATATAAAGTATACATCAAATATCATATTTTATGAGACATTAGATGCAATCCAATTAATTTTTGTCTAATCTACAAGGCTTTAATTTTTCATATAATTAGAACGTAAGAGGTTACACAACAGCACATGTTTATCGAAACTCACAGAAATGAAGTTCTGCATCCTGTCTATGCCAGTGGTTACAAGAGTACACATGCAAAAACTCATAGAACTATAAAACAAAAGAAGTGAATTTTATTGTAAATTTAAAAATATTTTTTAAATAGCAGCAGAAAAACTCTTATATAACCGTCACCTAAAAAGAGTCAATTTTGCCGTATATAAATTATACCTCAATATCCCTAGCCATTAAAAGAAGAAAAGATTCTAATTTTAAAAGAATGATCATAGGGCTTCCCTGGTGGCGCAGTGGTTGAGAGTCCGCCTGCCGATGCAGGGGACGCGGGTTCGTGCCCCGGTCTGGGAAGATCCCACATGCCGCGGAGCGGCTGGGCCCGTGAGCCATGGCCGCTGAGCCTGCGCGTCCGGAGCCTGTGCTCCGCAACGGGAGAGGCCACAGCAGTGAGAGGCCCGCGTACCGCAAAACAAACAAACAAACAAAAGAATGATCATAATATAATTTGTTTAAAGAATAAGGGTGTAGGGACTTCCCTGGTGGCGCAGTGGTTAAGAATCCGCCTGCCAATGCAGGGCACACAGGTTGGAGCCCTGGTCCGGGAAGATCCCACAAGCCACGGAGAAGCTAAGCCCGTGCGCCACAGCTACAGAGCCTGCGCTCTACAGCCCGCGAGCCACAGCTACTGAGCCCACATACCACAGCTAGTGAGGCCCGCGCACCTAGAGCCCGTGCTCTGCAACGAAGAGTAGCCCTTGCTCGCCGCAACTAGAGAAAGCCTGCCCGCAGCAACGAAGACCCAACGCAGCCAAAATTAATTAATTAATTATTTTAAAAAAGAAAGAATAAGGGTGTAAATTTCATTAGTGGTATGAAAATTACCTGTGATATAATTTTTAAAGTAGGTTGTAAGACATATATGTACTTATATGTCTATATCTTATACATATATGCACTTATATGTTTATATCTTACCTCTGCATATTGGGATTATAGACATTTTTTCTCTTTGCTTATCTGTATTTTTTCCTACAATGAATACATATTATTTTGTAATAAATAATCATTTTTTTCAGTGTTGGGTGGATGGGCACTGACCCGACGGTAGAGACTCAGGATAGCATCTCCTCTCACCTTGGCCCTGCTGCCTGAGCCCAGACTCCAAGGGGGAGCCTTGGCAGTGGCCCAAGGGTGTGGAGGAGGTGGGGGTTCCTGTGGTACCAAAGAAGGAAAAGTGGTTATAGGGTCCTGAAAGCAATGCGTCGCTGAGTATGTGATCACTGGGTCACCACAGGCATGTGCGAGAGAGTTTGCCAAAACGAATATAGCTTTTAGGAGGCCCCACCAGGCACTGTCAAAGATTACCTTCCCAGCACACTAGAAAGCATTCTCTGCCAGCATATTGGTCGCTGTCAAGTTATTTATAGGAGATTGGTTCACATACTCAAAATAATATGAATACTTCTAATTATATCCAAACGTGACAAATGTCAGTACAAATTATTCTGAGGGTTCATGCTGCCAAATGTCTTGCTCTAACAAAGAGGAGGTAGCTGCAGCATCAGCACATCAGCCCCTATATAAGCATGAAGAAGCCCTCCTGCTTCATCTCCACCAAGAACCCAGAGGTAAGTGATGGGGGCCTTGGGACCTGAAGGACTCTGGGGGCAGAAACAGCTTACCCCGTGGCCCATCTCTGAGCATGAGACTGTTCCTCCCAACTTTGACTTTTATTTTCATACAGCCAAGTTTTAGACCAGGGAAATATTTTAATTCTATAACTATCTTACTGGAATTTCAGAGCTTCACTAATAAGAAACTTGTTATTTTACAGTGTGGACGCTTCTGAACCTGCATCTTCATCTGGAATCCAGAGGTAAGACTCTGCTTTATTCATTTATTGATGACAGAGGGGATTTATTTAGGCTAACGATGCTGGGAACAGCTCTTCACTGTACAGCATTTCCATATTTTTGCAGTTATGTAAATAGATTGTGCTTCCAAATGTCTGCTTATAAATGCTGGGAAATCATTTTTTCAGAATGTCTTATTCTCAGAGACCACCCTCATCTGAATTCCAGGATTAAAGGACCATTTAGGAAAGAATGAATTTTGACAGTGAGTTCTCAGCTGCACTTAGAACTGTCCAGGGGCAATGGACTATTCCATGCTAACCTCCCCCTCCTGACAAGCAATGAATACTTATACACTTTACCAATATTTTTTAAATACCCAGAAAAAATCTTAATCTAAAAATGTAAACAAAAACAAACATCTTATTAAAACCATAGTATTTTAGCTACCTTTTCATGATTCACTGTAGTTTTTAGAAAGGTTTGTTATTGTTCGTTTAAAAAATCACAAGTATTACACCCACAGAGGGCTAAATATCGTACCTAATTTAGAAGAGATCCTGGCCCTCCCCCCAAGTAATTCACTGCCTGAGAGCAAAGGAAAGACCCAACCGAAGTAACACGCCAACACTGAGAGACACATCTATCAACGGAGGACGGTGGCTCACATACATGCGATGAACTCTTAAATTTTTGCCTCTTTTCTTTTTCTGGACGGAAAGAAAAGAAGCCTGTGGAATTTATGTGGGATGAAGAAACTTCTTCGTGCTGAAGCTCTCATTTCTCTGTGGTTAGATCTGTTAACTGACAGTTGAAATCTCTCATGCCAAAAGGAGAATGTTAAAAGAGATTTTGGAATTAAGGCAATGCTAAGTCTCTTGGTAACAAGCCAAATGATAAAAAAAAAAAAAAAAAACAAACCTAGAATGACAAGAATTTAGTATGGGTTTTTTAATGACCCACCGAGAGATATAACACCAAATATCAACATAAAGTAGATGTTAAAAATAATTATTTGGCTTATGAGAGAAAAAATGGCCACCTAAAAGGCAAAGATGTTTTTGATAGCTTGGAAAATATCAATCTCCATTTGCACAAAACAAACTTTCCCTCCTAACTCTATGATTGTCCTGGCAAATGGCAGATGCAAACATTATGCAGAAGGAAAAGTGGGGATTAAAGAATGACAGTTGCTATAAAACAATCCATCAACAACAGTCTTAGCTATAGATATTGTTACAGTCTAGAGAATAAAACATGCAAGGATTCCGTTCTCACTCAGTTGTCGATGCCCTAGCCCTGAAGATCAAGACATGCCATCTGGGAAGGACATTTTCAAAGCCCTGAAAGTGCAGCCTCAGACTGCAGTCTCATTCCAAAGCAGCCCTGCGCTAGAGTTACTGTATGAGAACCACTGGTCAGCAACAGCTTGGAAGAACAGTTACAGCCCAGGCAGGCGATGGAGCCTCAACATTTCTTTCATTTCAAATCCTAGCTCACATGTATAACTTCCGGTTTCTATGTCTCCTCTCCCTGATTTTTTCCCCAAGGCAAAATTCTCTCTAAATAAATCGCAGCCATGAGTGCGAGTTTGGACGCCGAGATGGCTGTTTTTGGCGAAGCTGCTCCCTACCTTCGAAAATCGGAAAAGGAGCGGATTGAAGCCCAAAACAAGCCCTTCGATGCTAAATCATCAGTCTTTGCGGTGGAGCCCAAGGAATCCTATGTGAAGAGCATCATACAAAGCAAAGAAGGAGGGAAAGTAACTGTAAAGACAGAATGTGGAGCAGTAAGTAAAAACATAAGGAGAAAATACTCCCCGCCCTATTCCTCCACCTCCTCGCTTCAAGTTGAAGCCTTCCTTGCTCAGAATCTCTAAGCCTATTGCCAATACAGACACCCTTCTGGTCCATTAACAGACATCAGATCTGGGAGGTAAAAGAAATTCTCAGCAGTAACCTCATTTCTCCCTTTCCCAACTACCCAAAGGACTTTAAAGCCACTAGGCTTGGCCTCCAGCATCTTCCTTCAATTCCTCACTTCCCAGTCTAAATCCCCAAACTTGGGAGAAATAAAAACTAGCTTCTCCTATCAAAACAATTACTATCTAATTAGATAAACAATGTATTAATATCCCCATTACTTCCCCCCAAATTGAAGTTTCTTGTAATAAATGGCCAGGAAAAGTGAAAATTTTAACCCATTTAAGTAAAATGATATAAACTGATAAATAAACCTGGGACAAGGAAATGTGGGAGGAGAAAAGTAATTTTTAAAGAGTAGTACGTATTCTAGCTCATCAGAGGAAACAGATTTTCTTACCATCAAACGCTAAGATGAATGTATTTTCATGCCTTTATTTAAAGGACACCGAATAATATAATGGAAAGTGTCCACAACTGTAGTCTTATAATTAAAGCAGATAAACATAAATCCTCCCTCCAACCATTAATACAAACTTGTCTCTTACTTTACTTGCCAGACTCTAACTGTCAGAGAAGACCAAGTCTTCCCCATGAACCCTCCCAAATTTGACAAGATCGAGGACATGGTCATGATGACCCACCTGCACGAGCCAGCAGTGCTGTACAACCTCAAAGAGCGTTACGCAGCCTGGATGATCTATGTGAGCGCCTTTCAACATCTCTTTATTCCACCTATCTCTCCAAGTAAAAACAAATCCCACATGTTGAATATTCTGATTTTCTCAGACCTACTCGGGCCTCTTCTGCGTCACCATCAACCCCTACAAGTGGCTGCCGGTGTACAACCCTGAGGTGGTGGCTGCCTACCGAGGCAAAAAGCGCCAGGAGGCCCCGCCCCACATCTTCTCCATCTCTGACAACGCCTTTCAGTTCATGCTGACTGGTGAGTGAGTGATGCATCTATTTACAGAAATGTGGAAATAGAATCTTTAACAAACAAACAGACTTTGGGCTTTGATTACAATAATACATTGCAGCCACATGGGGCTTCACTGCTTTCAAGAAACTTTCAGAGCTGTAATATCACATATTCTTCCCTGCAGCCATTCTATAGATGAGTAAAGTGAAGCTCACTGAATTCATTGACCTACCGAAGCTAACCCAGCTGGTAACCAGAAGCCTTGTTGAAATAATTAGTAGACCTCTGTAAACATATTTGTTGTTGCTTTCTCACATTTTTTTACTTTCTGATTTGGACAGAAAAAAAGTTCAAGTAGATTTTTTTTAAATATCCACATCTACAGCAATCAAGGAAAACAGTTACCAGCCATAGTGGGAAAGCTTTGTGAATTCCTTATCTTTAAAAGACACAGCTAATATCACTAGCCTTTGGGGTAGAACAGGAGTAAAGAGCGAGCCATGACTTTCCTCTCAAAGATTTTGAAGCATTTTCCTACAAGAATAGAAGAAAATAGAAATCCCTCTTTCTTTGAAAATACTTTTTTTTAAGTTTTTTTTTTTTTTTTTGACGTGGACCATTTTTTTTTTTAAGTCTTTATTGAATTTGTCACAATATTGCTTCTGTTTTGGTTTTTGGCTGCGAGGCATATGGGATCTTAGCTCCCTGACCAGGGATCAAATCTGCAACCCCTGCGTTGGAAGGCAAAGTCTTAACTACTGGACCACCAGGGAAGTCCTGAAAATATTTTTTAAAAATTATATCAAAGTCTGTTATTCCTGTCTTATCAAAGCATAAACAAATGGCTTTGATGCAAAATGTAGGCCCAAATACAGCATGAAAACCTTTTATCGGCACACACCAAATGTACTGCCTTTGGAAATATTCTAAATTCCTGAGTTTCCTGTTCTTCCATGAGATATTAGAAACTGGAGAGGATTTTGCTCCTTTTTGTTTTTTTATTTGATTGTTTTTATGCACTGTTTTTAAATTGTCTTTTAAAGGAGAAGAGGGAAGAGAAAGGGATAAAATAGGAATCTTCCATTACAAATTGGCCAGCAGTTCTACAAGGATATCATACCAGGAACCTGTTCTTTGGTTGTCAGCAGAAGCTAGCTACCTTCCAGAAATTATCCAAATGTGGGCTCATTCCAGAGGTTTTAACACTTAGCAGTTGCATTTACACTGCTATGTACACCACCACCCCTACAGAGGTCCCCACTCCCCCAAGTTTTGGGCCTGCTCCGAATTCAAGATTACTTATCTCCAAACATGATTTTTGTAAAAAAAACACCCAAAACTGTGGCATTTGACCGGTTAGAGACTAGAACACTGTTTTCTTATCTATGCTCCCACTAGATGTGATATGATCTTTCTTGAGTTTTCTTCTATTGGAAAAAGAAATCAATCTGAGTATGTTCCAAAATCTGTCTCTACTTCCCTGAATAGAGCTTTGAAGTTCTCTAAAGTCTATATCTACATCTAAATAGCACCCAAATTAGCATCTATTTCTCTGAATAGATTTTTTTAGATTTGGGAATGCTCTAAAATCTATATCAGTATAGAATTAAAGATTTAACAAATCAGAAAATTGGTATATATCCAACATATCAGTCATATAACTAGTGACAATTTTTGTTTTCATTACTTAGAAACGTGTATAAAATAAAAAGGAAAATAAGTAAATGAACACCAACATTTACAATTCCAGATCCCTTCCTTTTTTAGTATTACCAGCTGTCAAATTAATATGAAAAACCGGGAGGAGGCCAGGTAGCAGAAAAATATATAAGCTGGAAGTCAAATAGACCTAAACATCTTGATAAGCTATGTAACTATTAGAAAAGTCACTTATTTCTCTCTGGGTTTGTTTCTTCATCTGTTAAATGAAACTTCAAAATTGTATGGTTCTTACTGAAGTAGTTACAGATGAAATTATATGATGCCTGGAATTTTCTTTAAAATAACCAAGTGAGTTTAGGATGGGAGTACAGGTTATACAAAGTTGGCCAAATAATAACTGTTGAAACTGTATGTATGATGGGTACATAGGAGCTCTTTATACGTTATTGCCTCTACCTCTGTATACGTTTGAAACTTCCCATAAGTTTTAAAATTAATAATATTTTAAGAAGAAACACATGATTCTTTGCCTCTTATTTTCACAAATTTTACTCCAAGAGGCAAGTACTATCTGGGAGCTACACACAAAACCAAGATCACAGGCAACATCTTCAAAATGTTAAAAAGGATAAACTGATTAATCTTTACAGAGTCAATAATCTTTGTATTGAATGCGTACTAGTTTTAAAAACTGATGGTCTTGATTTCTCTTTTACAGATCGTGAGAACCAGTCCATCCTGATCACGTATGTGATTTTTTTCTTCTTCTCTGGTTTGTGGTGATTGTCTTAGATGTCGACAATGTGAGCTGTAGCTCTGATCTCTTCTCTGGTTTCTGTTTGACAGCGGAGAATCTGGGGCAGGAAAGACTGTGAACACGAAGCGTGTCATCCAGTACTTTGCAACAATTGCAGTTACTGGAGAGAAGAAGAAGGATGAAACTGGCAAAATGCAGGTGGGTCTGACAGGTGTGTCAGAATCAAGACTGGCAGGGCACACAGGAAGCCCCAGATGTGAGGACTGCTCTTGCCTTTACAGGGGACTCTGGAAGATCAAATCATCAGTGCCAACCCCCTGCTGGAGGCTTTTGGCAACGCCAAGACTGTGAGGAATGACAACTCCTCTCGCTTTGTGAGTCTCTGGGTCACAGAAGGGTTTTCTCAGGCCTTAAATGCCCCAAAAGGCATGTCTGAGTTATTAACTCAATCTCTTCTTACTCGTGTGCTAACAGTTTTGTATATAACATCATCTTTCTCACTTGCAAGGGTAAATTCATCAGGATCCACTTTGGTACCACAGGGAAACTGGCTTCTGCTGATATCGAAACATGTGAGTAACAGGACCATTGAAAATCAAACAGAGAAACAAGTGATGTCATTTGCAGGGATATTTTGCAACACTTGTTGAGCACTGAGCCTGCTGGCAGTGTTGCCCGGGAGCTAATGCCAGACTTATCCATATCCAATCGCTGTGTGCTCTATTCACCTCAGTCTCAGACTGATGGCTCTATAACACATTCTGCAATTCCTGCCTCAGAAGCAACTATGACATTTTCTCCAGGGAAAGCAGTAGGACTATCTATGGACTCCTATGAGTTATCTATAGGCTTACAATACATTTCTGTGATTTGCTCTTAATCTGGGCTTTGGTAGGTGTTTCCAAGGTAGTCCCTCACCAAAGAGTCTAAGGTGATCTGAGGAAGGAGGGGATATTAAGGATCAATTATAATACAGAGGTCATCCATGTGCAAAGTTGATTTTTACTAGAGCATGCATACTTCACTCTCTGCTCTTAGATGGTGAGAACCTTGAGTAATTGCCATACGTATTTGGAATTCTTACATGTAGTACCAACAGGATCGATCATCACGTTGAAATCTCAATGGAGCCTAACGTAATTTAGGCCCCAATTTTAGCCAAAGACACTGAAGTTCATTTAATATCTCAGCAGCATTGATATTTTTTTCTAAGTCAATGTCTATCTCCCTCTCTTTCCAGATCTTCTAGAAAAGTCTAGAGTTACTTTCCAGTTAAAGGCAGAAAGAAGCTACCATATTTTTTATCAGATCACTTCCAATAAGAAACCAGATCTGATTGGTAAGGATGAACTTAAATTCACAGACAAAAGTTAATATTTTTGTTAACAACTTCTAATGTAAACCATACACCCTGAATTCTATGCACCCAGACATGCTCCTGATCACCACCAACCCGTATGACTATGCCTTCGTCAGTCAAGGGGAGATCACAGTCCCTAGCATTGATGACCAAGAAGAGCTGATGGCCACTGATGTAAGACACACACTCACTTTTAAAAAATCCATTATGGGGCTTCCCTGGTGGCACAGTGGTAGAGAGTCCGCCTGCCGATGCAGGGGACGCGGGTTCGTGCCCCGGTCTGGGAAGATCCCACATGCCGCGGATCAGCTGGGCCCGTGAGTCATGGCTGCTGAGCCTGTGCGTCCGGAGCCTGTGCTCCGCAACGGGAGAGGCCACAACAGTGAGAGAGGCCCACGTACAGCAAAAAAAAAAAAAAAAAAAAAAATCCATTATGTATGGAAATGACAATAGCAACCACACCATAAGTGTGGTTACCTTAGAATATAGTGTAAATTCTCCAAAATATGTTAGTCTCTTCTGCCCTAACTTTGTCCTGTCATTTCTCCTGGCAGAGAGCCATTGACATCCTGGGCTTTACTCCCGAGGAGAAAGTGTCCATCTACAAGCTCACAGGGGCAGTAATGCATTATGGGAACATGAAATTCAAGCAAAAGCAGCGTGAGGAGCAAGCGGAGCCAGATGGCACCGAAGGTACCAAATGAACCTCCATCTGGGTTTAAATTAGAGAATACAGCAAGAAAAAAACAGGTTATTCTAAACTCACATTTCCTTTGTAGCTGGACTTCTGAGGGGCATGTACACATTTACACACACTGCATGCTTTCCTCACCCCCTTTCCCTCCTCACATCTCCATATCTCCATCTTTCTATGCAGCCCAAATGAACCCTAACAGCCACTTGTAAGGATATATCTAAAAAGCACAACCTGGGGCCAGATCATTAGAGAGGGAATGAGACAGAACCGTGAGCTTGCTTTGCCTTAGCAATGGCGAGAAGGTATATAGGATAACTTGGCATATTGGTCTATTTCAGCACCAGCTGGGCAAACCTAGTGGAGGGATACAGGGTCTTGCCCAAACACAGAGCTGGGGTTGGAGGACATCTGTGCACATGTGTGTGTGTGTTGTCTGCATTTAACCCTCAGACAATCTAGGCAACAAGATAAAAAAGAAACTGAGAAAGAAAAATCATATACTCTATGTATGGAAAGAACATGGAACTTACAGGATCTACCACGGAAGCTAAAGTTATCTGCTCCTTTAAGCCTTTCCTGACCACCCTGGCTCGACATTCTCTCTCCCTCATTTACATCATAGTCATTGACAAAATTTTAGAAGGGGACTCTGTAGGAATCATGCACTAAAATTTAATCCTCACGTTTTCAGATAAAGAAACTAATTCGCTGAGGTTAAATTGGGAGGAGCTAAATTGAGATAAGGTGTATTTATCTTACCTTCCACCCCCACCTACTGTGCCTTAAAAGCAGGGACTCTGGCTTTTGTGTTACATAAATTATTTCCATAAACACTGGACATATTTTTATTGTTGTTAAATTTCTCAGGAGTTGCTTGCAACAAATCACCAAAGGCCAGTGTAACTGACTGACCATTTATTAGCAAGTATATGCTCTAATATACAGAGAGCCTCACCTGATCTTCTCTAGAATTATTTAAAGCTTTCTATTTAAATAATAACGAAAGTGGATGGAGGAAAATGGAAAGACTACCTTGAAGAAGTATCTGCTGTTAAACAACATTCCTTGAATTGTGTCTCTGCAGTTGCTGACAAAGCTGCCTATCTCCAGAGTCTGAACTCTGCTGATCTACTCAAAGCCCTTTGCTACCCCAGGGTCAAGGTCGGCAACGAATACGTCACCAAAGGCCAGACTGTGCAGCAGGTAAGTGCACAACCTCAATGAATCACACACATCCCAGGCCTTTCATAGTGCCAACAAACATTACTCTGTCCATGAAGGTGTACAATGCAGTGGGCGCTCTGGCCAAAGCCATCTACGAGAAGATGTTCCTGTGGATGGTCACCCGCATCAACCAGCAGCTGGACACCAAGCAGCCCAGGCAGTACTTCATCGGGGTCTTGGACATCGCTGGCTTTGAGATCTTTGATGTGAGTTTATCTTCATATTAATAAAAAGTGGGAGAAAGGCAATTTGGGTTTTGATATACTGAGTATTATTATTCATTTACACTTGTAGTGTCTACATTGCTTTCTCCAGCATGGCACCTAGGACGAAATAGCTAGGAGATAACTAGATAATAACAGAAGTAATAATAATAGCTAACATTTATCACGAAGCCTGTATTTCTGGCACTCTACTAAGCACTTCAGAATGTTACCTCATTTAATCCTCACAACGACCCATGAAGGAGTAACTAATATTACTTCTAATTACATGTGGAGAAACAGATGCAAGGAAATCAAAACACTTGCTAAAGATCCTCCAGCCATATAAGGCAAAGCCACGACAGGAACCTGGCTATGCAACGTTTGGTCCATACACAAGGCACCTCCCATGGAGGAGAAACGGCCTAGAGGTAGAAGCGCAGTGACAGTTCATAGTCTTCCCTCTTCCAGATTCATCTGACACACACCATTTCCCCTCTGGGCCATCAGCTTTATCATCTATAAAATGAGGGTGTCAATTATTATAAAGACTCCATCAGGGGGCTTTCCTGGTGGCACAGTGGTTGAGAGTCCGCCTGCCAACGCAGGGGACACGGGTTCAACCCCTGGTTCTGGAATATCCCACATGCCGCGAGCAGCTAGGCTCGTGCGCCACGGCTGCTGAGCCTGTGCTCTGGAGCCCGTGAGCCACAACTGCTGAGCCCACATGCTGCAACTGCTGAAGCCCGTGCGCCTGGAGCCCGTGCTCCGCAGCAAGAGAGGCCACAGCGGTGGGAGGCCCATGCACCACAACGAAGAGTGGCCCCTGCTCTCCGCAGCTGGAGAGGGCCCGTGGGCAGCAATGAAGACCCGACAGAGCCAAAAATAAATTAAATAAATAAATTTTTAAAAAAAGACTCCATCAGATCTTCAATTTCTATACCACATCAGGTCCCCCCTTTCACAGACCTGACAATGAGGATTTACCAAATGTTTGGTATGAATAGAAGAGCAATTAGCCTATTAATTTCACTCTGCACATCAACTAAAGGTCTTAAGAAAAGCTTTCCTTAATAATGTGACGCCAAAAGTGAAAATGTGACCTTTATCTTGAATTGGGGGGGGTGGTGGTAAAAGAAGTGAGGCTTTGCAATGAATTACTTTCACCCTTAAATCTGAACCATAACTCATAGGATCATGGTTATACTTTTAACGCACATTTTTGCCCATGCAGTCTTCAGAGGTGGAAAGAGGTAGATTCTACCAGAACTCTTGCTATGTGATTGACAGCTGTGCCTTTAAATAATGCTCAGAAATCATGAAAAGGGTTCATGTCAAAAATGATCATTTTTTTCCCTGGGATTTCTGAAGAGACAACAATCAGTTTAAACTTTATTTCATTACTGTATTCCACATATTTTCGATAAAAGATTTTTCTTCAGTAATGAATTCTACTGCTATAAAAATCCACTTAATGTTGGAAATTTGGTTTTGTGCAGTACAACAGCCTGGAGCAGCTGTGCATCAACTTCACCAACGAGAAGCTGCAGCAGTTCTTCAACCACCACATGTTCGTGCTGGAGCAGGAGGAGTACAAGAAGGAGGGCATCGAGTGGGAGTTCATCGACTTCGGGATGGACCTGGCCGCCTGCATTGAGCTCATCGAGAAGGTCCGCTTGACTTCTAAAGGAAACCCGAACTGAAAGGATAACTTTCCCAAGTGCCTTAAGCAACTCCAGAATGTATTACTGTAATCTTAACTAGACTGATATTAGAACAAGTTAGAAAATTACTTTAGAAATGACTTTCTCTTTTCAACTTTTACGTAAGAAGAATCAGAGAGTGTTTAGCTTCACTATGTCGTAATAAGTTCTGTTCTAACACTGGCTCAGATCCCAGTTTAAAGCAGCATCTCTATTGAGATGGTCTGCTTCACCAGAAGAACTACCTCATTTGTTCTAAATCTATCTCCACTATGATCCAAGATGTCAACAATAGAAATAACTACTTTCTAAATCAAAATTAATGCACAGGTAACACAGCTAGGGCTTATATCAAAGGTAATCTGTTTGGAAGTCAAGAGTCAAATTGCTATGCTTCTTCATAATCTATCTTTAAGGGATTAAATGCACAAAATGTCTTAAATAAGGTTTGCATTATTTATACCGTTAAGTTATTGCATATAAAGTAAACATCCTTCTAAGTCAGTAAGTCCTTTGCATAGAAAAACAAAACTCTGACAATAGATTAATTCACCAAACGGGGGAAAATGTGGTAATCACAGAACATTTTAATAAGTCGCCCCCACTTATGCAGTGCTGACATTTGGAGTTTATATCCAGCTACTCTTTTAATTGAAAATAATGCTATGGATTGAATGTGAGAAAGAATGGTGGAAAAGTCATTCTAGTGACAACAAAAAGACCTCTTTGAGCTATGACCCTGGTTTACTTTATAAATGTATTTAATTAGGAGTGCTCATAATTCAATCAAATGACAACCACTGTGTCTATATCTTTTGAGACAAGATAGGTTGACACCAATGTCTACTTTTCTGAATTCAGCCACTGGGCATCTTCTCCATCCTGGAAGAGGAGTGCATGTTCCCCAAGGCCACAGACACCTCCTTCAAGAACAAGCTGTATGACCAGCACCTGGGCAAGTCTGCCAACTTCCAGAAGCCCAAAGTGGTCAAGGGCAGGGCCGAGGCCCACTTCTCACTGATCCACTACGCGGGCACCGTGGATTACAACATTGCCGGCTGGCTGGACAAGAACAAGGACCCCCTGAACGACACTGTGGTTGGGCTGTACCAGAAGTCTGCAATGAAGACTCTGGCCAGTCTCTTTTCCACATATGCTAGTGCTGAAGCCGGTACTTTCTGAGCCCCTGATCTAAATTAACCTATCCCCACAGAATGTTCACATACCATTCCAGCCTCTGGGATTCTACTTTCGTTGATGGGTTTTCTTTTTATCTTAGACAGCGGCGCAAAGAAAGGTGCTAAGAAGAAGGGCTCTTCTTTCCAGACTGTGTCAGCCCTTTTCAGGGTAAAGTACAAATTTAATTCGAAAGATCTATTCAGTTCCTATGACTTATCATAATTAGGATAAGGATAAAGGATTTAGAATAAATTAGGAGGGAGTGGAACGTTAATAGGAATGACTTCAGGTATTCCTTCTTTGTCAGGGCACAGCCAAAGCAATACTCCTCCTGTAGGGCTGAATGGTTTACCTCTTACTCCTTACTATGCTCATCTAATGTATTCAGGAATTCCAAAATGCCCTTAGAAGCTTTCTCGCTATATAATAAGGCCGATTTTTAAGGAAGCACAGCTGAACTTCAAAGGTCTCCCTGTGGAAAGCCACCAATGTTGCCCTTTGAGAATGTTCCTGAGTTCCCCCCTTGAGAATTGAGCCCGAGACACACCCTTTAGGACATCCTTCCACCAAATCACATCTTTGTCCTCCGAGATGGATTTAATTTTTTCTAATAGCTGAAAATTATCTAAAGCCAAACCTAGTGATTTAGATGGATGATTAAGATAGAAAAATATCTCTTAAGAATAACAGTAATAATAACATTACTGCAAATAATGTGATTCTCTTAGATGGCTTAACAGCTGGCTCTTCTACAGGGGAACATATGGAGCATCTGGTCTAATGGCTGCTTTGTCAGGATTTCCGTGGCTAAGTCTCGTTCTTTTTAAGACTAAAATGCAGATACTATGTATGACCTAAACAAGAAAACAGCCCTGTTCTTTTTTTCTCACTACCAATTTGCATTATTTCACCAAATATGCCCGTGTTTCATCAACTTATCCTTGTACATAATTGCAAGATTAGAAACTCACATTACTTATTTTGTTTATTTCCTAATAGTTAACTGAGATATGAAAAATAAAGCAACTCTGCCTTCTCAACGAATATACCTAAGAAACACTGAGAAATAGCTACTTGCTAGTTTTCTGTGGTGGAGTAAAACACCACTGTGTGTCATAGTCAGTTACTCTATTTCTGGAATAACTCCCCCCATATGCTCCAGACTGTGATCATTCTCAGGTACTCAAGATCCACTCACACAAGGTCATACAGTCTTATGATTTTAGACTCTTCAGAAAAAAACAAAACAGAACAAAACAAAAACCAAGAGGTTACAGGTCCCAGGGAATAATACACTCAAGGAAGGAATGGCAAACATTGGGACAGTGGCTAACCTAGGTTACCACTGTAAACTACTACTGTAAAAAATATTAGCACTGAGAGAGATGAAAGAGGCCTTAGAGGTAATCGCAACTATTTTCAGATGAGGCCCAGAAAGAGAAAAGGGATTTTATAGAGTCAAGCAGCTCATTAGTGGCAAAGTGAGACTGTAGTCCTTTGTCTCTGATTCCCGGTCAAGAATACTTCCTGTGTGTCAAGGCTACTGAATTTGCAGTTTGTTTACAGGATAGATCCTAGGTGTCATAAATGAATACCAGGGAGAGCTGCATTTCTTCCCAGCACTTTAGCCTTTCAGTTTTTGGCAGGCTAGAACTCTTGAGACCTTTAAAACACAGAGCAACTGAAGCCTCATAGACTTTTACCTAATATAGTTAGGAAAGTGCCTAGGTTCGTTCCATATAATTACCAAAAAAAGCAATCTGAAATAGAACTTTCTCATCAAGTCCCTTCTACCTGGTTTTCTAGGAAAATTTAAGTAAGCTGATGACCAACCTGAGGAGCACACACCCTCACTTCGTACGGTGCATCATTCCCAACGAAACCAAAACTCCTGGTAAGATCTAAGAGCATGAAATAATCACACAGGCACAGGTCTGAAAATTCAGTGCCCAGTAGTAAGTACTCTGATCTATTTTTAGGCGCCATGGATCATGAGCTTGTCCTGCACCAGCTGAGGTGTAACGGTGTGCTGGAGGGCATCCGCATCTGCAGGAAGGGGTTCCCAAGCAGAATCTTATATGGGGATTTTAAACAAAGGCCAGTCTCCCTCTGTCATATTTCACTGAATGCTGTGACTAACTAATCATTTTCACTGTTGCCCTCTGTTCATTGTTTTGTGCATCCTGCTTCGTCAATATGATGAAATTAAGTCAAATAATATAGTCTTGTGGTGCTAGAACAGAATACAGGCTAGAGATGGTGGCATTTCTTAAAAATAGGACAGAAGCATGCATTAGCTTGTGGAAAAATCATATTGTTTTACTATCTGAACCTAAAAGGACAGTTGGATATTCTACTTTTGCTTTTTCTCTTTTTACTGACTTTTTTTTGGTGTCGTTTGGTTTTCATATATGATCACACCTTCCTAATCATTCTTTCTTTCTTCGACTGAACAGATACAAAGTTTTAAATGCAAGCGCTATTCCAGATGGACAGTTCATTGACAGCAAGAAGGCTTCTGAGAAACTTCTTGCCTCTATTGATATTGATCACACCCAGTACAAATTTGGACATACAAAGGTATGGCTGTTACTTACACCTGATCCAAGTCCTCTGCCATAGCTGTATCTCCTGTAGTCTAGGGATGATTTGTAACTTTCTCTTTCTCCAGGTTTTCTTCAAAGCTGGCCTGCTGGGTCTTCTGGAAGAAATGAGAGATGAAAAGTTGGCCCAGATTATAACAAGAACTCAAGCCATCTGTAGGGGATTCCTAATGAGGGCAGAATATCAGAAGATGTTGCAAAGGAGGTAACCATGCAGAGGATAAGGACTGTAAGGTCTCTTAGGGACTTTACCTCACTCTTCCTTATTCATTAACTCTTTCATCTTGTGGTTAATATGCACTTCTCACCAGTTCCGAACTCACTCTTACAACACATCAGCCTCTGCTTAACCCCTCACACTGGGATTCTCTTCCAAACGTCTCTCCTCCCTCGGTTTCTCCCTTTCATTCATCTCACATACAGCAGCAGGAATCGTTTGCAGTAAACACTATTTCCATCACACCGTATCTGTTTGCAGTTCCCCACGGTCTCCCACATCAAATCCAAGTTGCCTGTGTGTCTGTCAAGGCCACTCTCTATTCCCTACCTCATCTATCATCTCCCACTGCACAGCCTTTTCCAGCCAGGCTAAACAATTTGCTTATCTCCTTCTCTCCTGTTTGCACAAGCGCTCCCCTCTCAGCCTAATTTATCTCTTTACCAATTCAAGACTTCCATTTCCGCCTCCTCTAATTAACCTCATCCAACCCATCCACCCAGCACTACTGCTGTCCTTACACACACGTTTTGCATTCATTTTGCTCATCTGTACTCATTTATTTCTGTGGTGTAAGTGTTCCCAAGTCTTTTCCATGTGTCAACATTATGGTTTATGGCATGATATCTGCCTTCTCAGAGATATGGTTCTTATAAATTGGACCTATAGAAATAGAATCTCCATTTTAACAAGCCTGAAGAGGCACACACATTGTTATAAGGCAGGTAAACCTTGCCAGTCTATTGCTACAGTGTGCAGAAGGAATATCTCTTATTACTATTTTAAAATGTTATTTAAATAAAACAAGTTTCGTAGCTCAATCCATGCTAAATGCTCTGCAGACATTAACAATCTAACTGAGCAGGTAAGAAGTAGGCATTTGAAAGGACTTGAGAAAAGCCAGTCTATTATGTGAAGAAACTAACAAAAGCTGTTTATGGAGTAGATAATTCGGCAGTGATTAAACTAAGAGGAGAGGTTTCAAGGAAAACAGGGTAAACCATAAGCTCAATTTAGGTGGGCAATTAGGAAAGCAAGCCATGCCCTTTCACAGGTCACATCAGTGTGCCAAAGGCCAAGCAGCACAATTAACTTACACCTGCCACACCCACTCCCAAGTCACTAATATTGTGATTTCTCAAATGTTCTTAAAATGGTATGTGTTGCTCATATATACAAAGGATTCCTCCTCTAAAGTCAGCTTCTTTGCTAATGTGACAGGGACTTGAGAACACAATAGTTCAGTATGAGCAGTGCACATTAGCAAAGTGGTCATACTGAGTACCGCTCTGAGTGTGAGGGTGTGTGTGTTGTGTGTGTGTGTGTCCTGCATATAAAATATACAGAATTTGACACATCACTTACATGGGGGGGGGCATTAAAAGGGGAGTTTGTATGTAAAAAAATACTACTAACAATAACATTGTCTCTAATGGATCAACCTACACTGATACTTTTCCGTCATTTCAGAGAAGCCCTTTTCTGCATCCAGTATAATGTACGTGCCTTCATGAACGTCAAGCACTGGCCCTGGATGAAACTCTTCTTCAAGATCAAGCCCCTCCTCAAGAGCGCAGAAACCGAGAAGGAGATGGCCACCATGAAGGAAGAGTTCCAGAAAACCAAAGATGAACTCGCCAAGTCAGAGGCCAAAAGGAAGGAACTGGAGGAAAAAATGGTGACTCTCTTGAAAGAGAAGAATGAGCTGCAGCTCCAGGTTCAATCTGTGAGTACTCTGTGTGCTGAATGCACCATGTCACGGAAGCTTTTCTGGAATTCACATACACTCTGGATTTACAAATGGCCTTTTCTTGAAAAAGAAAATTTCTAGTTGCTTTTTTCAGTATTTCACTTAACTTTCAATATTCCTGTGAAGAAGTAAGGCACCAACTACTTCCAAATTGCAAATGGAAAATGGGAGATTGAAGAATTTATTTAACAATACCACAAATTTAACAGGCATGAAGGAAGCAGTTGAAAGGCAAAGCCCCCAAATCTCAGTCATTTTACTCATCTGCCCTGCCTGCTTCATCCCAGTCTTAAGAGCCTTATTTCCTGAATACAAGTGTATGAGATTGTATTTACACTCATAAAAGACAGTTATTCTTATTGCTCTCTGTATCTCTTTTCCTCAACCCCCAGGATTTAGCTCAATAAATTCATTTGCAGTTACTTGAACTGAACTACCACGGTGGAAGACAGAGCTAGTGATCTCTGTGATTCTTCCTGTGATACTGATCCTGAGTTCTCAAGGTCTCTGTTTATTGGTTAAAGAAGAAGTTGTAAGCAGAGTGGGGGCAGGCTTGGCATCAGCACTGTGGCCAAATACAACCTCCCATTTCCTTGGCCCAACAAGCCCAACAATGTCATGAAGAAATCTGTAAAAAAAAGGATAGTTTTCTTAAAATGTTTAAGCTATTTTCAACTTTTCCTTCTGATAAGCTCACTTATATGAAGGTTACATTTTCCCAATCACAGCCTCTTCATCTTAACCTCTTTTCATAGGTATTATCATTAGTCAGTGAGTAAATATATACTGAGTGTATGACTATTAAAAATAAAAGCAAAGGAACCCTCGAAGTCCTCATTATCAAATGTTTAAGCATTTTAAAAACTTAAGATATAAACAAACACTGAGAAGTTAAAGAAATTCCCCAGCCCAGAGTAATAAGGTCGTGGCTGAACTGATTTTTATGAGTCCTTTAATCATTTATAAAAACCTCACTGAGTTATGTAGTTTCTCAAAATTACAAATTCTTATACAGTCTAATATTCATTTTGAGACTAATAGGTAATTCTTAAAATGGAAATGGAAATGGAAGCCCTGGGCAATTATACAGCACTGTTATGGTCTATCAGGGAGGTTTTGAGTATATGAAAAATGCTTCATGGAAATGTATTTATAGGCATAATGTTACGTAGTTTTTCTTTTTAAAATTCAATGTAGCAACTAGTTGTTTGAGGCAATTTGACTAAGTCAAAAATCTTTTTTTTTTTTTTTTTTTTTTTTTGCGGTACGCAGGCCTCTCACTGCTGTGGCCTCTCCCGCCGCGGAGCACAGGCTCCGGACGCGCAGGAAAAATCTTTGAATAATATAGTTGAAATGCTCTTAGCAATCACTTATTCCAATCCTCTTTAATTACATGAGATAACTGAGGGTAAGAGGAGTAAATCAATTTGTGCAAGGTCATACATATGGAGGCAAATTTGGGACAAGAACCCAGGCTTCCTTTGGTCCTTCCACTCTTCTACACAATACTTTTTAAAATAGTCAATTGCTTCAATCCAGTCATTTTTCAGGCTAATTTGCTTCTAAATCTATAGTGCCATATCTAATTAGCTATGTTTCTCCAGAGAATGGAATGATGTTCAATTAATTTATATTCATACTGAAAAATTCATTAGCATTCAGTAAACACTACTATTTTGTGCAAAGAACAAGTTCAAAATAAGCAACAAATTCTCTAACCAGCTCAGCAAATCTCTCCACAGGAAGCTGACGCCTTGGCTGATGCAGAGGAAAGGTGTGAGCAACTGATTAAAAACAAAATCCAGCTGGAGGCAAAGATCAAGGAGGTGACTGAGAGAGCTGAGGATGAGGAAGAGATCAATTCTGAGCTGACGGCCAAGAAGAGGAAACTGGAGGACGAATGTTCGGAACTGAAGAAAGACATAGATGACCTTGAGCTGACACTGGCCAAGGTTGAGAAGGAGAAACATGCCACAGAGAACAAGGTATGAAATATATTTGTATACAGCATATAGAGACTCTGCCATCTAACTAAGCTGCTTTAGAGCAGAGATAATCTCTTCCTTAACCTTTCTAGGTGAAAAACCTCACAGAAGAGATGGCAGGCCTGGACGAAGTCATAGCTAAGCTGACCAAGGAGAAGAAGGCCCTCCAGGAGGCCCACCAGCAGACCCTGGATGACCTGCAGGCAGAAGAGGACAAAGTGAACACCCTGAACAAAGCTAAAGCCAAGCTAGAACAGCAAGTGGATGATGTGTGTTTTTAATATCCATCTGAAAGGTTTTTTTTTAATATACTTTAAATTTTTAACAAAGTTTATTTTCTCATTAGCTTGAAGGGTCTCTAGAACAAGAAAAGAAACTTCGAATGGATCTAGAAAGAGCCAAGAGGAAACTGGAGGGTGACCTAAAATTGGCCCAAGAATCCATAGTAGATATAGAAAATGACAAACAGCAACTTGATGAGAAATTTAAAAAGTAGGAACGCCAGAAAAAAAATTCTACGCGACATCATCTTTCAATTCTTATGGGCACTAATACACCTTGTTCTTCTGTCTAAAGGAAAGAATTTGAAATCAGCAATCTGCTAAGCAAAATTGAAGATGAGCAGGCAGTAGAAATTCAACTACAGAAGAAAATCAAAGAGCTGCAGGTGAGTCATCTCACCTCCATTTGTTTCTGTACCCAAAAACACTGAAATTGAGGTGAGTTCATGTTAATGTGCTGTGTCACTGCCAGGCCCGCATCGAGGAGCTGGAGGAGGAGATTGAGGCAGAGCGGGCCTCCCGCGCCAAAGCAGAGAAGCAGCGCTCGGACCTCTCCCGGGAGCTGGAGGAGATCAGCGAGCGGCTAGAAGAGGCCGGCGGGGCCACTTCGGCCCAGATTGAGATGAACAAGAAGCGGGAGGCCGAGTTCCAGAAAATGCGCAGGGACCTGGAGGAGGCCACCCTGCAGCACGAGGCCACGGCGGCCACGCTGAGGAAGAAGCACGCGGACAGTGTGGCCGAGCTGGGGGAGCAGATTGACAACCTGCAGAGGGTCAAGCAGAAGCTGGAGAAGGAGAAGAGTGAGCTGAAGATGGAGATCGACGACCTTAGCAGTAATGCAGAGACCATTTCCAAAGCCAAGGTACCCAATACTGTCTTCAAATGAGCAGAGTTAATAACCTGTAAGAACCCTCATTGCTCTCTGGCGTTAAACATTGTTTGTAGGCAGTTTATAGCACTGATCTAAAATTTTGTATTCTAATATATTCCATTTTATTTCATTTTTTTTAAATGCTGGATATAATCTGTTAAGATTATTTCAAAATCTACTTTGTCAGTGTCAAGTATCATTGGGATAAATGAATGAGTTCCAACAATGAGCACTTTGGGGAGATTACGCACCCGTCATAGCTGAATCCTAGCATGCTCCACAGAGTTGGCGCCATCAGTTTCTACTCACACTTGACGTAAATTTATTCACTCTAAAAATACTTTAAGAATCCAGTGGTAACTTTTTTTTTTTTTTTTACTGTATTCAATGTCTCATCTTTCATGGGTACCTGTGCCGCAGGGAAACCTTGAAAAGATGTGCCGCGCTCTAGAAGACCAAGTGAGTGAACTCAAGACAAAGGAGGAAGAGCAGCAGCGGCTGCTCAGTGACCTGACGGCTCAGAGAGCGCGCCTGCAGACGGAAGCGGGTAGAGATCTCCCTCAGGCCCGCGATTATGGCCTAGACAAAAGCAATTCCGGGGGTTCTGAATTAATAGCAATACTCCCATATTAGAGGGGAGTAATCAACTATAGGAATTTACTGAGCGGGTTAGAAAAAATTTAAAAAAGCAAGAAAGAATCAGCAGACTAGTTTATTTGTTACACTACAATAGCAATACTGCTTTTTAATCTAGCCAGTTCTGTAACAATATTTATAATTAGATAAAGTATATATTTGTCATGTACGTATAATTATATATACAAACTTTAGGCTTGTTTGTTTATGCCATAAACAAATTCCTTTACTTCGGTAATTCTTAGGTGAATATTCCCGACAACTGGATGAGAAAGATGCTTTGGTCTCTCAGCTTTCAAGGACCAAACAAGCATCTACGCAGCAGATTGAGGAGCTGAAATGTCAGCTAGAGGAAGAAACTAAAGTAAGTTTTACCAAAAGTATTCTTGACTGATCAAATCTAAACATATTCAGTTAGGTTCTCCTTTAAGTGTGTAAGTTAAATATCACTGAAGAAATGAATTAAGTCACTGAACTCATACCTCCACAGGCCAAGAGCGCCCTGGCCCACGCCCTGCAGTCCTCCCGCCACGACTGTGACCTGCTGCGGGAACAGTATGAGGAGGAGCAGGAAGCCAAGGCCGAGATGCAGAGGGCGCTGTCCAAGGCCAACAGCGAGGTGGCCCAGTGGAGGACCAAATACGAGACGGACGCCATCCAGCGCACGGAGGAGCTGGAGGAGGCCAAGTGTGTGCCGTGAACTCTAGAGGAGGGACATGACATGGTTTGCTAGCTGCCCAGCTCAGCAACTCCCAGAAAACAGCTGTGATGATGATAACAAAAGCAGAAGCTACCCTAAGTGCATGCTGTGTGTCAAATACTATCGTATATTAACTCATTTCGTTTTCTTAGCAACATTACATTGCATTATTACTCGTATCCCTGTTTTACAGATGAGGAAATTGAGACTGTGAGAGGTTAACCAACTAACACAAGACCATATGATTAATAAATAGTACAGCTGGGATTAGAACCAGACATTCTGATTCCAGAGACCACCTTCTTAAGTATTGTAGTACAAAGACAGATCTCTTAAAACTCATGCTGGAGGCCATCCGAACTGTGCATAATGTTCAGAGTTAGTCTGAATAAAGTAAAGCCTTAGTCTGGGTACAGACCAAAGGAGACCTTCAGGTAGATCTTCTAGAGCATTAGGGCTAAAGGTTTTCGTGTACATTAGGCATGTATAGTTGGCACACAATTGGGAGTAAAGCAAGAGCGTAGACAATTCAGAAGGAATAAAAAGAAAAACCCTGCCTTTGCTTAGACTACCTGAATTATCCCGATTTATTTATCCATTCCTCTCAGGTGAGACTGACCAAATATATATTATTAGAAGAAACTGACTATTTTTCTCTAGGAAGAAAAGTATATAAAATAAAATGGAAAGTCTGAGAAAGCAAAAGAATATGCCCAGTATATCTGTGACCAATAAAATATCTAGTTAGTCTCAAATCCTTTTTGGAATGAGATGAGATCTAAATCAATCAATAGAATTGCCCTGGCTAATCATTCTCCATACCGTACTCAATCAGAAGCCCTGAATATCCTGAAATCATATGCTATAAGATACATACATACAATGTCTGTAAGATACATACACACAGTGTCAGCTCCAACAATGGCCTCTAACAATTCATCAACTAAAAGGACTTGAGTCCAGCTGTTCACCGCTTTGGACCTTTTCACAGTTTAATCCATCTAGAAAGCAGTACTGGCTACCACAGTTTTGAAAACCATGCTACTTGACATTGTAGAAAAAAGGACTATGAAAGGGGGCTGAGGAGTTTAGCACTTGCCCCTGTTCCTGACCTCTCTACTTAACTGCCTGGCTAACTTTTTAGGAAGAAGCTGGCCCAGCGTCTGCAGGAAGCTGAGGAACATGTAGAAGCCGTGAACGCCAAATGCGCTTCCCTTGAGAAGACCAAGCAGCGGCTCCAGAATGAAGTGGAGGACCTCATGCTTGACATGGGGAGGTCTAATGCTGCCTGTGCAGCTCTCGATAAGAAGCAAAGGAACTTTGACAAGGTGGCCCAGCCTGCTCAAACTCCATCGATGTTTTACTTAGTCTCCCTTTCTCCTTCCATTAGCTGACAATTTACTGCTTTTCAGGTCCTATCAGAATGGAAACAGAAGTATGAGGAAACCCAGGCTGAACTTGAGGGCTCCCAGAAGGAGTCCCGTTCTCTCAGTACGGAGCTGTTCAAGGTCAAGAATGCCTACGAGGAATCCCTGGAACACCTTGAAATGCTGAAGAGAGAAAATAAGAACTTGCAGCGTGAGTGCTCTTGAACTTCCCCACCCTATATGGCCCTGGAAAGACCTTTCCATGTTATATCAGTCTGACCACTTCTCTCTTCTGTTCACCCACAGAGGAGATTTCTGACCTCACTGAGCAGATTGCTGAGGGAGGGAAGCAAATCCATGAACTGGAGAAAATAAAGAAGCAAGTGGAACAAGAGAAATGTGAAATTCAGGCTGCCTTAGAGGAAGCAGAGGTACGTATATTGATGTTGTGGGGGGAAAATCAAAGATAAACATTGGTGGAAACACCACTGTTTTCATTGGGCAATGGTACTATGAGATGGATCCATTATTACAGAGCAGGTAAGAATCTGAACTCATATAACCTTTATGAAGGGCAATTTGGCAATAGTTATCAAAAGTCTTAAAAATGTAATAATATGACCTATCAGTTCTATTTCTAAGAATCTATCCCAAGAAAATTATCCTAAATGGAGGCAAAGTTTAAACACAAGATGTCCAATCCAAAAACAAGGTAAAGCAAACTATAGAACATCCATATGATGCAATTTTCTACAGCCATTAAATGTAGTTAATATGGGGAAATATTTATGGTAGAGGATAATTTTTAAAGCAAGACACACATTTGCATATACAATATAACTTTATCATGTATAAATATATATAAATAGGAAAAAAACTAGAAAAAAAATGTACCACATTAAAATTGTGCCTCTAAGTGGAGGAAAAATAGGAAAGTTTTGTTTTTATAAATTACCCCACATTCTACAATGGACACATATTTTGTAATCAAAATTATATATATGTTTTAAAACTGAGAATTTCTACAACAGGAATTAGTATATCACGTGAACATTTTAATTTATAGAACGGGAGAGAATTCCTGTTTACTACACATAAGTTTAATCATATAATTTTCGTTACTACTCATATGAATAATATTTGTATAGCCCTTTATACTTTACAAAGCACCCTTATTACAGAGTTGCCCAATAAAGTCTATGACTGAATAAATTAAAGGATGATTTACCTAGTAGGGTCCTAGAGCTCTTTTATTGTACTTTGTAATATTAGACAAACTGATATTAGTAAGAGTTTGGCTCACAAGGGAATACCCTCCAAATATTCATTTCCCATTATTAATTGATTATTAATTAATTGATCACTGTTTTGTTAAGGCATCTCTTGAACACGAAGAGGGAAAGATCCTGCGTATCCAGCTGGAGTTGAACCAAGTCAAGTCTGAAGTTGATAAGAAAATCGCTGAAAAAGATGAGGAAATTGACCAGCTGAAGAGGAACCACATTAGAGTCGTGGAGACCATGCAGAGCACGCTGGATGCTGAGATCCGGAGCAGGAATGATGCCCTGAGAGTCAAGAAGAAGATGGAAGGAGATCTGAATGAAATGGAAATCCAGCTGAACCACGCCAACCGCTTGGCAGCAGAGAGCTTGAGGAACTACAGAAACACCCAAGGGATCCTGAAGGTAGATGGGTCCACATTAACAGCCCAGACAAGTCAGGGAAGTGACCCATCCATCTCCCATTCATCACAACACCTTCTTGTTACACCATCTTTTTTTTTCCTTTTAACAAATTATACAGTTCATAGTATGGAGGTAGCTAAAAATAAATACACATAGAATATATATTTATTTTTGGCTGCTGCAGGCGGGCTTTCTCTAGTTGCGTCGAGCAAGGTCTACTCTTCGTTGCGGTACGCAGGCTTCTCATTGCGGTGGCTTCTGTTGTCGCGGAGCACGGGCTCTAGAGCTCAGTCTCAGTAGTTCTGGCACACAGGCTTAGTTGCTCAGTGGCATGTGGGATCTTCCCGGACCAGGGCTCGAACCCATGTGCCCTGCATTAGTAGGCAGATTCTTAACCACTGTGCCACCAGGGAAGTCCGAATATATATATATATATATATATATATATATATATATATATATTTTTTTTTTTTTTTGTGGAACATGGGCCTCTCACTGCTGTGGCCTCTCCTGTTGCGGAGCACATGCTCCGGACGCACAGGCTCAGCGGCCATGGCTCACGGGCCCAGCTGCTCCGCGGCATGTGGGATCTTCCCGGACCGGGGCACGAACCCATGCCCCCTGCATCGGTAGGCGGACTCTCAACCACTGCGCCACCAGGGAAGCCCCAAATATATTACTTTTAAAGAAACGTTATATAAAAGAACAAACAGAAGCCCAGAGATAAGCTATGATACGAGTGAAATGAAAAGACTTTGGCACCAATAGGCCTGAGGTTGAGTCTTAGTTTTGTCACTTACTAGCTGCCTGATTTTAGGCAAGTTATTATAACCTCTCAGAACCTCTGTTTCTTCTACAAATTAAGAATGAAACTACCCACCTCATAGGGTTACTTGTGAGGATGAAGTGAGAAGACAGATGTCAAGTGCTGGGTACAGCATATGGAAAATGCTCCATAAATTATAGATACTGGTGACTCGCACATGAAAAATAACCAGTTGATGGCATAAAACACAACAAGAATCAGTCTCCTGATAATCCTCTCTCACCTAAGCAGGTGACATCCCCATTTTCATGCTCATTCAAATGACAGGCCTGTCATTTCCCGTTCCTGGCACCAACCCATTCTTCCAGTTCATCTCCTGGGATGTGCACATCCTCTTCAGGGTGTCTAAGCCTTTTTATTAACTTAACAGGATACCCAGCTCCACCTGGATGATGCCCTCCGGGGCCAGGAGGACCTGAAGGAGCAGCTGGCGATCGTGGAGCGCAGAGCCAACCTGCTGCAGGCTGAGATCGAGGAGCTGCGGGCCACCCTGGAGCAGACGGAGAGGAGCAGGAAGACGGCAGAGCAGGAGCTCCTGGACGCCAGCGAGCGCGTCCAGCTCCTGCACACCCAGGTGAGACCCTCACATCAAACAAACGCTGGTGTACCGTAAAGTGACGACTCAGAATTATAATATGGAAGTACTCTATTTTTATAAATATGTGTATATTTAAAAGGATCGGGGAGATGCTTTAAAATATTAATTGCAATTACCTTGAAGTGATGCGATTATAGATGATTTTTTGCTGTGTGTTCTTTTTAAGATTTTCTACCAAAACGGGGCAGGGGTATTACTTTTTTTTATTTAAAAATAAGATTTGACTCTAGATTATTTTGAAAACCATGGTGTGGAATAAACTTGAATAAAGATATCTGTTGACTCCAAAATCTGAAAATGTTCCACATAGTGTTTCTCATCAGGAGCACTTCAGCGTTCAGCATTGCTATGTCTACAGTCCCTGTGCCTTGCAGGACATTTAGCGTCACTGACCAGCCTGGGCGTTAAATGCAGCAGCACACCCTAGTTATTCTGACAACCAAAAATATCCACCCCCATACATTTCCAAATACCCACTGATATTGCTTCCCTTAGAGAACCACTGGGTTGAAATTTTAAGAAAGTGTTTTCATAAGAGTAATTCAGTATTCCCCAAGGGAGCAAACCATTCAAGTTAACAGAGAATAGATTCCTTCTACCTGAGAAACTCTCAGTACCAGGCTCTCACAAAAAGAAATCTACTCTTTTCTAATATTTCCAACCTTTTAAGGACAGAACATTAGCAATGTCTGGTTGACATATAATTGAAAGAGCAATTAACTAATATAGACATTCTTGAACCTCCACGTCCTTATGCATAAATCAGATGGACATTGGGGCAGTGGCAGGGCGGGGGGAACCAACCGTGCAAATGATTAACATTTTGCACTGAACAAATATTTAAAGTTCAGTGAAATGTTGCCATTAGGTCCCCTGCATAAGCCAACGAGTAATACATTTGTAAAACCCCAAGTGTGCAAACTGCAGGTCTTGTAAATTTCCACTACTTTTAACAGAACACCAGCCTGATCAACACCAAGAAAAAATTGGAAAATGATGTTTCACAACTCCAGAGTGAAGTGGAAGAAGTAATTCAAGAATCGCGCAATGCAGAAGAGAAGGCCAAGAAGGCCATCACTGATGTGAGCAACTGAGCATTTGTTTCATGAAACTGTGTGTTACCTGCCATTACCAGGTTTATTATACTGGTTTATTTACTAATTAGGCGGCCATGATGGCCGAGGAGCTGAAGAAGGAGCAGGACACCAGCGCCCACCTGGAGCGCATGAAGAAGAACCTGGAGCAGACGGTGAAGGACCTGCAGCACCGCCTGGACGAGGCTGAGCAGCTGGCCCTGAAGGGCGGGAAGAAGCAGATCCAGAAGCTGGAGGCCAGGGTGGGTCTCTCAATCTCTCTGAATCCGGGAAGTGAAAACGGCACTCCCCCATCCTTCTCTCTTCTTGTATATTGGCTCCCATCCTTATCCTATGGCTGGGGACAGCCACCCAATATCTTCAGTAGGTCCTGAGTTAATTAACATCCCCCAAGACTGACTATATAAATATCTTTCTTGATTGTAGGTACGTGAGCTTGAAGGAGAGGTTGAAAGTGAGCAGAAACGTAATGCTGAGGCTGTTAAAGGTTTGCGGAAACACGAGAGAAGAGTAAAGGAACTCACCTACCAGGTAAGGGGAAGAGCTTTCTAGAATATCCAGACTTCCTGCACAAAGGGAAACTGAAAACCGGGTGACTATGTGGTACTCACAAATAGCTACATATTAACTTGATATCTATGTAAGGGGCAGATGGCACAATCACCTATCACAGATCCCTTCCTAAGCTAGGAAAATCAGGAAGGCCTTTAGAAAACAGTGTAAGTGAGCAAAGAATATAGGTTTCAAAGACAGATAAACTGGTATTAGTCCTGGTTTGGCCTCTCTTACTTTTATAAACTTGGATAGGTTACCTAACACTCTAAACCTTAATTCATCACCTGTAAAATAGAATAAAAACATCTACTCACCAGAGTAGGGAAGTAAGGATTAGAGACGTGTATAACTCTCCAATATAGTGCCTGCACACAGTGGACATTTAACAAGAGTGGCTACTGTTAATACTATGAAGGAAGCCTCAGAGTTGACCACATTTACCCCAGGCCCACCTGCCATCATATCAAAGTGATTTACTTCACCACCTGTAGTGGGTTTATTTCGTTGGATTCAATGCAGACCATTTTTTTCAAACTTCCAGACTGAGGAAGACCGCAAGAATGTTCTCAGGCTGCAAGACCTGGTAGATAAATTACAGGCAAAGGTGAAATCGTACAAGAGACAAGCTGAGGAGGCTGTAAGTATCTTTAAGCCCTTGAGGGAAGAAGAAAACTTCTTTGAGGGTAGAAAGTGTATTAAGAGAATGTGTTAATGAGAAAGAAAGAGACCAAGTAAGAATATGTCATTCTTATTTTAAAAGAGATGATATAAATATGAATTTCCCCCCAAATCCTAATTATAGAATAAGACTTCAAGACATTTTTATTATTAAGCAATTTCTAGGGGTCGGGGGAAAAAAAGAAAATTCCAAATAACCCACCTTACTTGATAGCTGCAAAGAACATCCAGTAGAAAATCTACCACCATGATAAATATTCCTCTCCCTCTAGAAATGCACAAAATCAACTGTTCTCAAAAGCCAAACAGAAATCTTTCACCCCAGCTGACTCCTTCCCTCACTACCAGTGTCATCAGCAGGGACTTATCCCTGCACATTCGCTGTAGCAAATTAGGATGCGCTGGAAGATTCTCCAGCTTCACTTTTCCTGGTTGTTCCCCACTCTCCCAGACACAATGTAGTGGGTAAGAGGTAAGAAAAGGGAACATGAAAGGGAGAGGCACGAACGGTAGTAAGTCCAACCAACAGAGGGCATACTTTCTTCCTATCCCCATCCCCCACCCACAGCATCTCTGTATACCAGAGTCAAAATATATGGCAAAAACATTTCAACTGGCATTTTCCCAAAGTTAGAATTTGACTTTACATTTACTTTCTAACCCCTGTGACCAAGCGTACGTGGGTCTCTTCCTCCGTTCCACCCAGTCCATACATCATAAATAGATTTCACGTATACATGGGTTTGACATAATGAGCTTGTTTCTTCCATTTCAAAACTGTTTCTTCTTTCATTCTTTAGAGTGAAAAATGTAATTGAAGTTACAAGTTCTGTCTGGATTTTTTTTTTTTTTTTTGCGGTACGCGGGCCTCTCACTGTTGTGGCCTCTCCTGCTGCCAAGCACAGGCTCCGGCCGCGCAGGCTCAGCGGCCATGGCTCACAGGCCCAGCCGCTCCGCGGCATGTGGGATCTTCCCGGACCGGGGCACGAACCTGTGTCCCCTGCATCAGCAGGCGGACTCTCAACCACTGCGCCACCAGGGAAGCCCTCTGTCTGGATTTGAAATCAGATATGACAAACAAACCATAAGAAGGAAATATCTGAGTTGAGGAAATAATCCTGTTTGTGACAAGTGCAATGAGAACCACAAAGTCTAACTCTCACAACTTTTTTCTTAGGAGGAACAATCCAACGCTAACCTTGCCAAATTCCGCAAGCTCCAGCACGAGCTGGAGGAGGCCGAGGAACGGGCTGACATTGCCGAGTCCCAGGTCAACAAGCTGCGGGTGAAGAGCCGGGAGGTTCACACAAAAGTCAGTCCAGAGTGAACACATCTGCATGATACTGCCAAGGGGCTGAAGAAATGCACAAAATGTGCTATTTTGGGTCACCTGCTTTGTGATGTTTTTCTCTTAATGCTGAATAAATAAAAACTACAGTGAACTGATAAACTGAACCAGACTCAGTTATTTCCAAAATTATTTATTCTCAAACACAGTTCTCACCTAGCTATTATTTTTTTAACATTATATATGGCTTTGTGGAACATTCAATATTTGTACCTCTCTCACCACCCAGCATCCCTTTCCCAATCTCCAGCTCCACCACACACACACACAATTATCTTTCACTGGACTTAATTTTATTAAATCTCTCTAGATTGATACAAATTACTAAGGAAAACACTCACTGAGGTTACCCCTTCAGACAGGGCACACTCATGCACCCACTCCACAGGTGGTTGCTGAGCAGCTACTATGCGCCGGGCACTGCTCTCAGTACTATGGGAATAGCAGTGAACAAAGCATAGTTCCCTCCCTCTGGGAACTTATATTCTGCAAGGAAAGCAAGGCAGTCAACAAATAAGAAGCTGTGTCTACTATATTTAAAATAGATAATCAACAAGAACCTACTATATAGCACAGGGAACTCGGCTCAGTATTCTGTAATAACCTAAATGGGAAAAGAATTTGAAAAAGAATGGATACTTGTATGGGTATAAATGAATCACTTTGCTGTACACCTGAAACTAACACATCACTGTTAATCAGCTATACTCCAATATAAAATAAATTTTTTAAAAGATCTACAAAAAAAATAAGAAGCTGTGTAATGTGTCAGATAAGTGCTCATGAGAAATAAAACAAGTAAGAGGGAGGCAGTTAGTACTCTGTAGAGAGGAGTCAAGTAAGGCCTCTCTAAAAAAAGGACATTTGAGCTGAGACCTGAAGGAAGCAAGAGTATTCCAGGCAGAGGGAACAAAAGAAAATGCAAAGGCCCTGAGGCAGGGGCAGTTTGGCATGTCCCAGGGACAGGAAGGAGGCCAGCAGGGCTAGAGGAGAATGAGCAAGATAGTTATGGCATAAGAGAGGAACCTGGGACCCCAGGGATCATGCAGGGCTTCAGGGCCACCTGAGGACTTTTTTCTTCACTCAGAGTAAGATGGGAAATCTTTGGAGTGTTTTGAACAGAGGAGTGATATTAACACACATTTTAAAAGAATCACTCTGGGGACTTCCCTGGTGGCACAGTGGTTAAGAATCTGCCTGCCAATGCAGGGGACACGGGTTCGAGCCCTGGTCCTGGAAGATCCCACATGCTGTGGAGCAACTAAGTCCATGCACCGCAACTACTGAGCCTGCGCTCTAGAGCCCGCGAGCCACTGAGCCCGCGTGCCGCAACTACTGAAGCCCGCACACCTAGAGCCCGTGCTCCGCAACAAGAGAAGCCACCGCAATGAGAAGCCTCTGCACCGCAAGCAAGAGTAGCCCCCGCTCGCCACAACTAGAGAAAGCCCGTGTGCAGCAACGAAGACCCAACACAGCCAAAATGAATAAATAAATAAGTCTTTAAAAAAAGAATCACTCTGCTGCATTGAGAATACACTGAAGGGGGCAGAGGTAGAAACTGTGAGACCAGTTAGGAGCCTACTGCAAAATAAAAGATAAAAAATGACAGTGGCTTAGACCAGAGAGATAGGCACTGGGAGATGACGAGAAGCAGATGGATTCTAGATGTACTGTGAAGGTAGTGCACATAGGGTTTTCTGACAGACTGAATGGATGAGTGGGTGAGAGAGAGAAAGAGAGAGAAAGGACTTACGAAAAGAGGAAGAATAAGACAAGAAAGATTTAGTGCAGTATAAACATGAGGAGTTTGGTATCTAGAAAGACAGGAAGCAGTAGAACAAAAATGCAATCTAGACAAAAATTGTACTTTATGCACTCCTGTCCCTCTTCCACCTTCTACCATCCACACTCCCCTGCCTCCCAACCCCTATCAGCTTCATTCCTTTACAGTATAAACTGCACAGGCCTCAATCGCAAAAATGTCTAAAATTAATAACAGTTTAAAACAAAAAAATTCAAAATACTCTCCTAAATTAAATTTTGGATCAAAGAGGAAACCAAAAGTAGAATCACAAAAACTTCTAGAAGTAAACATAAGAGTAAATCTTTGTGACCTTGGTTTACACAAAGATTTCTTAGATGCCAACACCAAAAGCACAAGCCATGAGAGAAAAAATTGATAAACTGGATTTCATCAAAATTCAGTTTCTGCACTTTGAAAAACACTGTTAAAGAAAATGAAAGGACAAGCCACCGACTGAGAAAAAGTATTTGCAAATTATACCCCTGATAAAGGACTTGTGTCCAGAGTACATACAGAAATCTGTATCTTCACTAAAAAGAAAACAAATCACCCAATTTTTAAAGAGCCAAAAGATTTAAACAAACATTTCACCAAAGAAGATATACACAGAGCACATGAAAAATGCTCATCATGAATCATTAGGAGAATAATAATTAAAACATAATGAGATATCACAACACACCTATTACAATGACTAAAAGTCCACGTGTTGGCCAAGAGGTGGAGGAACTGGACCTCTCACACCTGCTAGTGGTCATGTAAAACAGCATAACCATTTTGGAAAATAGTTTGGCAGCCTCTTAAAAAGTTAAGAAATTACCCATTTGTTCCAGTCGTTCCACTTCTAGGTATATTTACTCAAGAGAAATGAAAACATACGTCCACACAGAAACTTTGAACACAAATGTTCACAGCATATTTATCTGTAATAGCCCCAAACTGAAAACAACCCAGATGGCCATTAACAGGTGAATGGATAAATACATTGTGGTGAATCCATATAATGTAATACTACAAAATGATAAAAATAAACTATTGGTCTTCCCTGGTGGCGCAGTGGTTAAGACACGGGTTCGAGCCCTGGTCCAGGAAGATCCCACATGCCGCGGAGCAACTAAGTCCATGCACCACAACTACTGAGCCTGCGCTCTAGAGCCCGGAGCCACAACTACTGAAGCCCGTGCACCTAGAGCCCGTGCTCCGCAACAAGAGAAGCCACCCAAATGAGAAGCCCGCGCACCGCAATGAAGAGTAGCCCCCGCTCGCCGCAACGAGAGAAAAGCCCGCCCGCAGCAATGAAGACCCAACGCAGCCAGAAACAATAAATAATAAAATAATTTTTTTAAATGATAAAAATAAACTATTAACACACACAAAAACATGGATGGATCTCAAAATAATAATGCTGATTGAAAAGTAGTCAGACCAAAAAAGTGTAGACTCTATTATTCCATTTATATAAAATTCTAGAAAAAAAATGAATCTATAGTGACTGAAAGCTGACCAGTGGTTGCCTAGGGATAGAGAGGCAGGATTTATGGGAGGCACAGAAGAACAGTAGGATGTATTACAAAGGACCAGGAGGAAACTTTGGGGGTGATGGACATGTTCATTATCTTGATTCAGATGATGGTGTCACAGTGTATACATATGTCGAGACTCTTTAAATATGTACAGTTCATCATACATCAATTATATCCCCATAAAGCTGTTAAAATTTTTCATTGGGGGAAATACTACAATTATAGTGCTTTGGGAAAATAATAATTAGGATACTGTATGTCAAACTTTAAAGCCAGAGTTATAATTTTTGATAGGAATTACATTAAATCTATTTACCACTTTGGGGAAAATTAGCTTACTTACTATGTTGATTCTTCCAATTCATGAATAAAGTATGTTTTTCCATTTATTTAGATCTTCTTCAATTTCTTTCTTCCTTGTTTTACAGTTTCCAGCATACAAGTCCTGTACATGTTTTGTTAGATTTACACCTAAATTCTTCTTTTTCTCTTTTTGTTTTTAAGTAACTGTAAATTGTACTGTATTTCTTTTTTTTTTTTTGGCTGCATTGGGCCTCTGTTGCTGCACATGGGCTTTTCTCTGGTTGCAGGGAGCGGGGACCCCTCTTTGTTGTGGTGCACAGGCTTCTCATTGCGGTGGCTTCTCTTGTGGAGCACGGACTCTAGGCGCGCGGGCTACAGTAGTTGTGGCTCTTAGGCTCTAGAGCACAGGCTCAGTTGTGGTGCACGAGCTGAGTTGCTCCATGGCATGTGGAATCTTCCCAGCCCAGGGATCAAACCTGTATCCCCTGCATTGGCAGGCAGATTTTTAACCACTGCGCCACCAGGGAAGTCCCTGTATTTCTAATTTTGGTGTCCACATGTTCAGTGCCAGCATACAGCATAAAGAACTACAACTGATTTTTGTATGTTTATGTTATACCCTGAAACCCTACTGAACTCACTTCATAGTTCTGAGTTTGAGGGGAAATTCTTTGTGATTTTCTATATCAACAATCATGTACCTCAGAAAACAACCACTTAAGGTGAATCTAAATTAATTAAAATGAAGTCCAAAATTACACAGTAAATTGTGGGGGAAAAGTCTGATTGGGATTTTATCATAAAAATCAAGCCAGAAGTACTGAAATAAATTTATTTTCTTATACGTCACAAGATTTACGTTATAACTGCATCTCTGTTAATTCTTAGAACAAAGAATGAATCAATGTTGGAGTTGAGAGGAAAGGAACATCGTTCTCACAATCTTGTATGATGTGGCACCCTTTATGTTTAACTTTTCCAATGCAATCATAAAGAACGTCCTTTTTTGCAAAAACTGTATGATGTCTTCATTGATATTTTAAGGGTCTTCCAAATCCTTTGATCCTAAACTCACTCTCTTGAAGCACTTATTGGATCATCATCATTGTCAATGTTCAGAACTTTAATTATTAACTAGTTCAGTGCTGCTGCATCACCCTGGCCAGTGGCTTTGCAAAATTCAAGCAGTTTTCTAATACCACTTTCAACAACTTCATTAAATTCTGAAAATTTGGCAGTATTTGTCATTTTACTTTGCAGTCATGTTGCACTGACTATTGCATATTTACAACAGCTGAAAATCAGCATGCTCATGTACTAGGGAATAACAAAACTGACTCCATATTAGATGTTTCTTTTACTTTAACCTTTGTACTCTATTGTTTTTGCTACAACTTAATTGTTGCCTATAGCCTGAAATATACAAGAGAGTCAATTCTCAAGGCTCTGGTCTTTACAAGTGTAACACTTTTCCATTCATATAGAGGTAAAAAGTTGCAGAACAGAGAATAACATTTGTCTTGTTGGAGGTTTACAGAAACACCATGATCTGACCTACTTGGACAGCTGCAAAAACAAAGGATTCTGACACCAAGTCTGCAACAGCTAACAACACTCCCTCCCTTTTAGTATAAAAAAAAGCCTGAATTCTACCTCAGGGAAGCTGGTTCTGGACCATCTCACCTGAGGACCCTAGTCCACCATTTTCTCCGTCTGCTGGCTTTCCGAATAAAGTCACTATTCCCTGCCCCAACAACTCGTCTCTTGATTTGCTGACCTGTTGTGTGGCAAGCAATATGAGCTTGGGTTCCGCAACAATCATTAGAGAATACTTACTGTTTTCTTATGCCACATCACTACTGTGGAGACTCTAATAACAGGCATTATACTACTGCAAACCTTAAAACAGTCATAGCCTTTGCCCAGAAAATCTATTCTATAAATATCATAAAGATATGCATAAACATATATACACATGTTTACAGGAATATTTAAAAGAAAAACAAATTAGCTCACCCTAAATGCCCCAAAATAGAAAACTGTCATAGGATGGAATGATATGTAACTATTAAAAATCATGATGTAGAAGAAGAGTTAATATTATAAAATTTCCCATAATCTGTTAAGTTGTAAAGGCAGAACACAAAATCATGCTTACAGGCTGATACCCTAATTGTGTATTTGTTTAAAGCACGTTTAAAAAAAACAAACAAAAGTGTGTATGTGTTTACAAACATAAAAAAAAAAGGTGTAAAAGGACTTAATCCAAATTTAGGTAGAGATTACTTCTATGCTAAAATCTTATAAGTGATTTAAATTTTTCCTTCAGTATGTCTGATTATGTTTTTCAATCTTTCTACAATGTGTTCCTCACTTTGGGAATTTTTTTAAAGGCTCATATTTTTTAAATACAATAATTACAAGTGACGTGCTTCTTAACAGGACTTCATATCCAATTCTCATCAAAGACATGGGTATAACTGACAATAGAAAGGTGAAGAGGAGAGGGTCATTTAATGGATGAGACCGTTAGCACAACCACTAAAAGCTGTTTGTTGCCTTTCATCCAAGTTTTCGGTAAGCATTAACATTCCGGGGCTAACACAGCAGCTGTCAGTGAGCAAACTTAAATTCTGCCTCCTGGCTGTGACAGAGGTTTGGGCACATGTTACACTGACACCAGTGTCCCCAGGCACCTTCACTGCGGACTTAGCCGGTCACATTTTCCTAAGTGGGAAGCTGAAGAATCAGCTGTGGGCAGATGGAAAGAACCTCAACTTACTTAAGGATGGAATTTACCAGCCTGATTCCTCCCTCCTGGCTCCAAGCGCCACCAAGATGCTGCTTCCGGAGCCCACGAGAGAAAAAAAAGCCTCTTCGCTGATGGAGAAGAACATTCCCCTTGGGGAACACACCCAAAACGGCTTTTCTTATAGTAGTCTGACCTTCCCAAGAGGGCGGGCTATTTTCTCAGCTCCTCACAGAAATAATGGCTTATGGCTCTCTCTCGGGGAAACTGAGGTACAACACAGAAAGAGCCCTCAAATTACGAAAAATGTTAAGAGGATGGATGGGAAGGTGGTATCTTTGGAACAAAAGAATCATATTTTTTTCCGGTATATTCTGAAAAATAATTCTATTGATACCCACAGTTTTTAGTACCCCAAAATGGATTTAGCCCTAAGGATATGTATATGCAACGTAATCAAATGCCTATAAACGTACTGAAGAACTTCAAATGGAATTTGGCGACTTGAGAATTTTCAGAAATTTCCTCGCGGCCCAGTCACGTCAAGAGCCGGGGGTTCGAATTCCCTCACCACTTCCAGTTTCACACCCTCCCACCACACACACAGTTACGCTCTGGAATCGCGGAGCTGACGAGGAAAGCCTGCCTCTCTCACAAACTCCAAACGTACACTCACCGGCTACGGCCCCTCACCGTCTCCCGGCTGGTCCCAACCATGGCGGAATCCCGTCCAGCCTTCCCTTCCCCGGTGGCGCACTCCTCCCATGATGCCCTGGGGCGCACCGGAAGCAACTCCTCACCTCTCTGGGAAATTGAAACCTGGTTTCTTCTTGGTAGTTGTCAGGTGTTTCCTTGGAAGCCCACGGCTGCTGATTCTTTTCACGTGTTTTCAATAATGTGCTCCACCCACCCTCCCCTAACTAGATGGTAAGCTGTTTGAGAGAACCAATTTCTAATCCACAATGCCTGGAACAGTGTCTTTATAAGCCATTTGTTAAATGAAGAGCAGATGCTAAACTTTTTGTTTGACAGAACGAAGCAAAGCTGAGTAGAAAAACAGCAGATAACAGAGCCAACCCTCAGCAGAGAATATGGAAGAATAGCGTTACCTTTATAATAACAGCTGGCATTTAAAACCCTAAATCCTTACCTTAGTTTGCAAGGCTCTAAGCATCTGGCCCCTAGCCGCTTCTGCCACTTCATTCCTTGCTACTGTATCCCTGGCTCCTTTCATCCCTGCCCTACTGGCCTTTATTCTGTTCCTGTGCAGGCACGTTCCCCTCCCAGAGCCTTTGCACTTGTTTTCTCTGCCTGGAATACTGTGCCCCGTTGACATTCTCCTGGCTTGCTCTTTCTCTAAGTGCTCAAATATCATCTCTTTAGAGAAACTTATCCTGATTGATCCATTTCAAACCCACACAGCCACTGTTTCCTTATCCTAATTGTCCTTTCCTTCAGAGAATTTATCCCTAATTGACATTTGATATCTTTGTTTGTTGTCTGTCCCCACATAGGCACACACTAGAATAAAATTTCCATGAGGGCAGAGACTTTGCCTGTTCTGTTCCCTAGTGCGTAAAATCTTCCCAGCATGTAGTAAGCCCTCAATGAATGTTTGATGAATAAACAATCGAATAAGTGCATGCTCCCTGTTACTGGCTCTGTGCATTACAGCTTCAAAATTAGCAATTCCATATGTGAATTTCATCACCATCCTGGTTTTGTAAGAGATCTCAAGCTGGTTCCATCTAGCCCCATCTTGGTCAAGTTTGAGGATTTTGCCATCATACCCCCAACCACCTTTTGGGTAGGGTGATAAATTTATCTGGGTTTGCCCAGGATTGTCCTGATTTTAAAACTGAAGTCTCAGGAATCTCTTCAATTCCAAGCAAATTAGGAAGGTTGGTCAACCCTGCTTTGAGGTATCTAGGCTCCATCTTCCTCGTCTTGTTTTATGGTTGTGAGTGTGTGGAATGAGAAGGTGGGGGGTGGCGGTGACTTAAAAGTGTTCTGGGCCATCTGGAGAGGAAATTGGCTATATGTAGTGGGTAGAATGGGAGGACTGGATGGACAGTAGTCAGGCTGTGGTCAGCTGATGGGCCTTACCAAACAGCAACAAAAACGAGATGAAAGAACAACGTAGAAGATGCTGTCCTGGCTTCCAGAGCCCTCTGGCACAGGCAATGGTTGGTACGTTCTCTAGAGAAAGTTCCTGGCTTCTAAGTCTCAGGCTCTGCTGTTGATATGGCCTCACCCACTCCATGTCGCTTTCAAAAAGTAGCCTATCATGCATTTATTAACTCAGTTGTCACAAGAACCCCATGAGTTAGGTATTGTTATTATCCCCATTTTACATATGAAGAAACTGAGGCTCAGAAAAGTAGAATAAGTTGCGCCAATTCAAATAGTTTAAATAGTGAAGTCAGGATTTGAACCTCAGTATTCTGACTCTCAAAGTCCACTCTTAGGGCTTCCCTGGTGGCACAGTGGTTGAGAGTCCGCCTGCCGATGCAGGGGACACGGGTTCGTGCCCCGGTCCGGGAAGATCCCACATGCCGCGGAGCGGCTAGGCCCGTGAGCCATGGCCGCTGAGCCTACGCATCCGGAGCCTGTGCTCCGCAGTGGGAGAGGCCACAACAGTGAGAGGCCCGCGTACCGCAAAAAAAAAAAAAAATTCCACTCTTAGTCACTACATTATCATGCAGCTCTTAACAATGTAAATATACATTTGGGCTACGCCTAGCCAAGGGCATAAATCTTTTTTTTTTTTAGGCTATGTTGTTTCATACCCCAACAGTTGAAATTAAAAGTAATTGATCATGCTTTTCTTAGTTCTAATGAGACTTTAAGCACTGAAGAAACCAAAATACAACTACTAGACAAAAAAGGGCAAATGACGTAGACCCTAACTCTCACAGGCATCAGTCAGGATTATGAGGCCAGATAAGAAAGTCTCCAGTTTACTGGCCAGACCTAACTGGTAGAATTTCTCCTCTGAACACAGTGTTCCCACGCCATGCACACACTCTCTCCATGATGTTTTCAGAGAAGGATGCCTCGTTTGTGTGTAATGCTGAGAAGCATGTATAATACTGAGAGTGTTAGTGTCTTAACAGGATCTTGCAAAGCCAGAAACAGCTGTCTTGTAGTGAAAACACAAACTGGACTTGGAGTCAAACCAGACTTGTTCTAGCTCCCATTCTGCCGCTTACTAGCCGTATGACTAGTCTATCCAAGCCTCAGTTTTCCAACCTGTAAAACTGATAAATCTATGTCCTCACTGATTGAAGGAAAATCAGTTTAAATAATTCTCTGGATAATCCCCCATCAACTTTTTGCTTTGCAAAATTGTAGTGTATAAATGCCAGCAGTGTGGAAGGTTATGTATTGCACTTGAAAGAGTTCTGAACTAGCGCTCTTGGATCTGAGAGTAGAATGGGTGGGGGGGGGGGTCTGTCTAATTAATTAGCATGAATTAGGTAACCTGTCCAGAGCCTCAGTTTCTGATTCTGTACCATCAGGGTTAGATTAGGTAATATTCAAGGTTCCCCTCTAGTTCTGGAATCTAATATTCTCACTCAATATTTTTAATTAGGCGATTAAATATAAATTTGTATCATTCACTAATGTACCTGTCCTGTGACTTTTGCCCAGAAGTGTCTGTTTCTGGCTGGGGAACTTCTTGCTGCTTTTGGAAATCTCATCTGTTACATAAGCTCTTAGATAGTTGTAAAGGGTAAGGGATGAGCCTCCTATCAGCACAATTAACTGCCCTTTCTTCTCTGCGGAATGAACTTGATTGATTACACTTGTTTCCTGGGCCTCTCTATTTGGCCCTGCTGCTGCTTTCTCCATCCAAATCTGCATTTCCTCTGAATGCACCTTATATAACGATTGGTGGAGAGATTTGCTCCCAGGGAAATCAGGAAAACTTTTTCCTCCTCCGTAACACCTGCTCACTCCTTAATCCTTGCCTTCAAAGCTTCCAACCCCACCATCCTGCTGACATTAATGTCAGGATCACCTCTCTGACTGACCCAATGCCCTTTTCATGGTCCTCCTTTTCTCCATCTTCTCTGTAGAGCTTTTTACTACATCCTCTCTCTTGAAAATACCACCCTCTCGAAAATACCACCTCCCTTGACTTCTTCTGACGCTAAGAATAAAGTTCCCATCACTTTAGAGTTGACAAAATGATTCTGTAACAAGACTGGAGAAAACGCTCATTGACAGAACTCCTCTCAGGGCTGGGAGAGATGGAATGATGGTGTGGGGTGTGAGCTGTGGACTACAGGGCATAGCGGTGGGATAAAGATGAAGCTCCCAAAGGGAATATGTGAGTAAAAATAGGTGATCACCAAACTTTCTAAGGATAAAAGTGGTGTTCTTTACTTGAGGACTTTTATTTTGTTGAGTAACCAGATGAGTAGGAATGCAGGTCAGTGGCAGAGCTAAATGGCTCCATGTAACAGAGGAACAACTGAGTACCCGTAGGGGTCGGGCAGACACCTCAGGGGAAGAAAGGAAATCACCACCTGCATCAGTGTGAAGGAAAACGGACTTCGCAGAAGTCATTGCTGCTGGAAACTGAATACTTTAGGGGATGTAATATAATCCTCTTCTAGTCTGCTCTACAAAATCTCCAGTAAAGTCTGCATTGCTCACTTACGTTTTTTGTGCTAGTGGATTATTTGCCAAGGTCTGTGTCAAGGTTGTTACAGACTGAAGCATACTTTTTGGCACCGGCTGGAAGCAGACTGCCTGCGGAGACAGCCACATCTTGACAGTACCTCATTTGATCCCCACACTATCCTCATGACTTGGGCAGAAACAGAATTATGTTTCTGATTTTGCAGCGGAAGGGGAAAACATCACAGCTGCGAAGGGAGGTGACGGGATTTGCCATTTACGGCAGTAAATGACAGAAGTGACATGTGGATCCACGTGGCTCTTTTGACTCCAACAAGATCTCACTCAGGTATTTGTTTGCCTGAAGAATAACTTTTTTTTTTCCACTCTCTTTGTCTTCATTTCCACTTCTCACCTCCTCAACATGCAGCCTTTCTCTGAGAACCCAACTTCCTTAATAAGTTCAACCAACGGCATAGAGGTGACACCCTCACACTCACAGACTTACATCTTCAGTCTTAATGTCTCCTGTAAACTTTGAACCCTTATCTCTACCTACTTAGCTGGATATCACCATCATCTCAATCTCAATCTGTCCAAAATCTAAATTCATATTTCTCCCCTTTCAGTATTTCTCCTGGGCTGCTATCATGCCCCTAGATTTCTAGGCTGCAATGAGGGCTGGACGAAAGGTAGGATCCTCTGATTCCTTTTTCCTCCTCAAACCCAGCATCATCAAAGTCTTGTAGATCCTGCCTTCAGGGTATCCCTTGGGTTTTCTCTTTCCTTTTACATCTCATTTCTGTACGGCTTAATCAAGGCCCTCTTCATTTTACACCACGATTATTTTTATATTCAATGCAAATAGATATTACTTGCATGTTTAATATATGTTGAGAGGATTTTAATATATTAATGTCGGATAGGGCCTCAAAAAATAAGTCTAGAGGACTTCCCAGTGGTCCAGTGGGTAAGACTCCACGTACCCAACGCAGGGGGCCTGGGTTTGATCCCTGGTCGGGGAACTAGATCCCACGTGCATGCCACAACTAAAGATCCTGCATGCCACAACTAAGACCTGGAGCAGCCTAAATAAATAAATAAATATTAAAAATAATAATAATAAGTCTAGAGCTCAGAGAGGTCTTAAATGAGCTAAACATATTCCTTTCACCTCCTGGGGTTCTCTTTTTGCCAGGCCTAAACGGGACAGTGAGGCAGACAACTTCAAGCCCACACAATACTCTTCTTGAATCTACAGGATGGACCAGGAGATACCAGGGCACAATCACTGTGAAAGCCAGCCCTCTGGTGCCATGAAGAGTTTTAACACAGATCTGAATTTATAGGGTCATCCAGAGGTTAATTCTAACTGCCCACCTACTCCCATAAATCATATCAGAGCCCGTATAATCATCTTGGCAAGTTGTACACCAAGATTTTCTAAATAGTTGCTAAGTGGTTCTAGGACCTCAGGTTCTCCCTCTCGATTCTATTCTACCATCAGTTCTATACTAATCTTAGATGTATGTGTGTGTCTACACACACACACACACACACACACACACACACACACACACACACACACACACACGTTCACTTTTCTGCTTAAAACCTTGAAAGGTTCCCCAGTGATCTCAGAATAATGTCCTGACTCCTTCCATGGGCATTGGGAGCCCATCACAGACAAGCCCAGCCCACTTCTCCAGCCTCACCTCCATGTTACCCCCAACCCTTCCACCCAGGCTTGCCCAGTCCACCTTCCTGAAACACACCCTGGGAAGTCTTGTTTCTAACCACAATCCCTAAGTTCCCTAAGCCTGGAACCTCCTCCCTGTACTCTTAAAATCTGCCTCCTTTAAGAGAGAGTAGAGGATAGAGGAAAAGGTGAGGCTTTGGAATCAGCAACCTGGGATGCCAGTTCTGGCTCCATTGCCTACTAGCTGTGGGGCCTTTTGGTCAATCACTTAACTCCCTTAGGCCTCAGTTCCCCATATGGACAATGGGAATAATAAGAATATAAACAGTATAACCCCCTAAGGCTTGCAGAGAAAAATAAACATAATAAAATATACAAAAATGCTATGTAAACTGGAAAGAATTACGAAAAGCATTATTATTATCTCCACAGTCACCATCCCCTTCAGATCTCTTCTCTCCTCCAAAGCAGTATCATTATCATTAATAACAATTCTGAGAATATATTACATACACAACATACCTTACGGGTTTTAAATACCTTGTCCATACATCTAGTCCACTGTGCATCTCACTCATCTTGGCACTTAACCTTGGAAAAGTAATTTATCTTTTCGTGTCTATGTACTCTCTTCCCATGTCCATTATCACCTCCTTGGGAGCAATGTCCCTATTTCATATCTCCTTTCCCCATTGCCAGCACTCAAAAGTGATGGGCTTGCAAAAGTGAAAGGTCATAGGCATTGGCTCTACAGCCAGAGAGGATGTGAATCCCATTTCTGTCACTTACTAGTTGTGTGGCCTTAGGCAGTTTATTTAAACTCTCAGTGACCCAATTTCTTCAGCCATAAAATGGGAGGGGTGGGATAGGGAGGGTAGGAGGGAAGGAGATGCAAGAGGGAAGAGATATGGGAACATATGTATATGTATAACTGATTCACTTTGTTATAAAGCAGAAACTAACACACCATTGTAAAGCAATTATACCCCAATAAAGATGTTGAAAATTAATAAATAAATAAATGAGACTGTGGAGCAGTGTGCAAAAAAAAAAAAAAAAATGGGAATGATGTTAGCACCTACCCCACAAAACTATAATGATGCTTAAGTGAGCCAATCTGGATAAAGCCTGGCATGTAGTGAGTTCTTAATAAATATAAACTATTACTATTAAGTGAGACTGAGTCTGATTCCATTCTTTTCTGCCTTATCACTTCAGCCATCTTTCAACACAGATTCCCCATGAATCATCCTTATTCATTTATACACAGGAACAAAATTGACTGAGCATCTGTTACATACAAAAGACTGTCCCTTGAATAAAAGCAGCTGTGTTTATGCCTGATCACTCTCTGTTGCTTTCTTCTGGGCCAAATGGTATTAAGAATGAGACAAGTTCTCTGTGGATTGCAGCCTTCAGCCTTCTCCTCTTGTTTTCTCAAGCAGGGAGTAAGATGGTGTTCCAACATCAAATCACCAGGTACAAAAAAGTTCTTCGTATTTTTTTACTGCAAGGCTTCTCAGGCCCCTTAACATGCTAGTATTTATGGTGAATCTCCAACAACAGGGAATAGAGTTGGCCACATTTCCTGAACTCATTTAGCCACGGGACCTTTTATTTCACAGTTTCTCTCAGAGTCAGCATTCTGTCAAATCTACTTTGGAAAATGCTACGTGGAAGTCCTATCCCCATCTGTTTCTCCTTTGTCCACAATTTCATTTTGACTAATGCAAACTGTCCTTGGAAATGCCTCACCTATATGAGACTACCCACTGGGAAACTAGAGTATCTTTTTTTCTTTCTAATTGAAGTATAGTTGATTTACAATATTGTGTTAGTTTCAGGTGTATGGAAAAGTGACTCAGTTATATTGTTTTCAGATTATATTCCATTATAGGTTATTACAAAATATTGAGTATAATTCAGTACACATTGATCATATACAACATAAACAAGTCAAACTGTATTGCTGTAAATGGCTCTAACTTCTAAAATGTATGGTAATTCCTACCTAGTCAAACATTACTTATGTTTCAGCCAAAAAACAACCCGAAGCAACCATAAGCGTTGTCACAAAGACCATGTCTTTTCATTGAACTTCTAGAACTTCCCATGGAACTTCTGACTCCTTTTTTCTTTTTTTTTTTTTTCTTTTAGCCTGCTCATCTGTTTCCCATTCTATAGCAGATTAGGAAAAGGAAGATTGGGCTCACAGAGGCAAACACACTAACCACAGACAGAATACAGCTGAGTATCTTGCCGTGAAGGTGGAGATATAAAAACTAGAAAGGCGACAAAAATTCATTGCAACCTAGGAACAATTAGTGCAGGGTAAAATCCACGAAGAAACTATAATATCCCTGACAACTTTATTACATCACCTCCCAGGCCCCTGAGTGATCAAGGAAAAGTTAAAGTCTATTCAAGATACTAGATTAAATAAATCAAGATAATATATAATACATTTTAGAAAGTTTTCCATCTACAATGGATTTTTTTAACAAAATAAATTAATGGATAAGAATAGATGTGTTAGATGGACCTAGAGATTATCACAGACAAAGCCAGACAAAGACAAATATATGATATCGCTCATATGTGGAATCTAAAAAAATAAAAAATGATACAAATGAACTTATTTACAAAACAGAAATAGACCTACAGACATAGAAAACAAATTTATGGTTACCTAAGGGGAAAGGGGGGGGATAAATTAGGAGTTTGGGATTAACATATGCACACTACTATATATAAAATAGAAAAACAACAAGGACCTACTGTATAGCACAGGGAACTATACTCAATATTTTGTAATAACCTATAAGGGAAATGAATCTGAAAAAGAATATATAGATATATACGTGTGTGTGTGTGTGTATATATATATATATATATATATGAATCTCTTTGCTGTACACCTGAAACTAACACAACATTGTAAATCAAATATACTTCAATTAAAAAATAACATTTAAAAAAAAAAAGAATGGATGTGTTAAATGGCCAATCTTAGGTTTTCCGGAGATTTCTGAGAAGAGGCGCACACCACCTCACGTTTACGATGCTGGGTAAAGGAGATGTAGTTAGCATCCATGCTATTGATCACCCATCGCTTGACAATTCACCCTGTGGCTCTGCCCTTCACTGACCTTCTTAGCACACTCTGCCCCAGTTCTGCTCGGCCTCTAGGACTCTCTAAGTCTCAAAGATCTGTGTCCAACGTCAAAATCCCTTTGCAGCTGACTTGGCATTATACAGCCTCCGCTGGTCATTTATCCAAGTAACTTAACAAGAGTGAGAGATCAGGGCTACGACGCCTTTACATCTAAGGAGTAAATGGTGATCCCCCAAATACAGCCAAGTGAGAGTGCTGGGCTTGCACATTGGGGAGTATAAGGGGAGCTGGGGGGACCACACTTTCGAAACTGCTTCGACTGCAGCATCGCAAGGTAAGTGCTCACAAGTGCCCGCTTTTTTGCTCCATGTAGCTGTGATCATACCTGATCAGGTTACCTGGAGAGGAGAGAATGCAACACAGCAGCCTTTGCTGAGGGTCTACTAAGCGTAAGGAACTGTGTTAAGGGCAATATGGGAGACAAGATGGCGAGGCCTTTCAAGAAGCTTCCACAAAGAGTAAAAAGACAAGAATCTAAGCAATTATGACACCAAAAAACCCACAACTAACCTGCAGGATATAAAGCTGAATATAATGCGTATTGCCCCTCTAATTGTTTAGGTCAGTATTATAACTGCAGTCAGCAAATAAACATGCTCATTTGTGATCTCTCTTCTGTGATTGCCTTGAAGTATTATTTGAAATTTTTGTGGTTACGTAAATTTTTTTCTTAGGATCTCTGGGAGATGATTGCAGGAAGAAATTCTCTCATGCATTTTATCCATCTCAGAATGCATCCTAGTTTGCTTATAAATGACCAGTTTCCAGACTGCTCATGCATGGCATGCCTTGTGGACTTTGGGCTGGGTCATGTCTGACACTGCAGGAGCATCCCTCAGAGGGATGCTATAGCTTTAGGAGACTTGCGATGCTTTGGCTTCTGGCCATCATCTTCACCAGAATACCTTCTGTCATACATTCACAGGGCTAAGAGAAATCTTGGGGATTTTCTGGTCCATCTGCCTCATTTTACAGAAGGAAACCAAAGCTCAAAGAAATTACAACAGCTATTTTACAGAGCTGGCATTAGAAAACGGAGGTTCTGCCTCCAAGTGTGATTTCGTTTGAACCAAGGATTCAGAATATGATACTTAATCATTTAATCTTTTCCTGAGAAAGTTGTGAGAATTTCAGGATATAGCTGGAGATTATTAGAGACTCATAAAAGGAAGAGACCAAGAGTAGGCAACCAAAGTAGGAAAGCAAGTGCTGAAATGTCTCTTCCTGCCTACATGGTATTTCACGACATGTTCCCCAGGTTCCATAAAAGTACTGTGTGGCAAATGGGAAGTTTAAGTTAAATTTGATATTGAAAATTATTCAGACTCTTATGGTATCCTGAGATCTTCATGTAGGTTATAAACTTCTGGACTGAGATTCCTTAGTCCCAAATAAGTTATCAGCTACCCTACCTTCATCTTCTCCAAGAGAATATAGGATATTTAAGAGAGTGCCCTTCCTAGACCTCTTAAAGAAGTCTTGCCCATAATTCACAACTTTTCCCTCATTGCCAAAGAATTCAACTTCTGGTCTAAAAGCATCCAAGTTACAATCCGGATCATTCCCCTCCGTCCTTCCTTTGTTTTTTGACCCCTCACAGCCCCCTACCCTCAGCCGGAAGCATCATCTCTCTAAGTCCCCATAACACTTGATTTAGATGCTTACAGAATTTGTATTCTTCTTCCTTGTTCAAAGATTTATTTGAGCATTTCTCTTAACTGTTCCTAAATTTTGCCTTCCTTTAGGGTAGAGACTGTCTTTATCCTTTTTTATACCCCCTTAAGGAGCTGACATGGTACTTTGCACAGACAGAAGATACCCAAAAAAATTGTTAATCAATGCTGTAATTACCCAATTATTTAAAGAATGATGATTTAACCGAAGGGAAAAAGGAAAAATTTATTTCCAGCCCACACCATCCACTGTGTACTATTTAAATGTAGCTAAACCTAGAAAAGTACAATTTCTAGATTTATTTAAACTCTTCGTAGTTCATTTGTTCTTTGTTTGGTTTGGTTTTGATTTCTGGAATCACTCTCTCAGAAGCCACTTCATTCCTGAAAGACATAACCATTGCTTTGGAAACCAAGAAGGTAAGAGTCACTTTCATCTTGATTGGGAATACAATCATTGAAATTAGCAAACAGTGTTTTACACATTCTCATTCTTGCCACACTCATAGGAATCTGAAATTGATGAAATTAAAATCCATTACTTAAGTATTTCTAAAGACAGATTACAAAATATGCAGCTAAGGAAGAAGGGCTTCCCAAATTTGCTCATCACACTAACAGGAATAAAACACACTGCAGAACTGTGACACACGAGCTCCAGGTCAATATACTTAGGTTGGCCCCAAACATGATGTTCGTAGGCTCAAGATTCAGTCTTCACACAAGTCTAACTTTGTTGTTTTTTGAGCAGAGTCCGCACCCCTGAATCCACTCAGCTGTGTCTTCACTCACAAATAATGCTGAGAGAATAAGGAGAAATGGATTCAAACCTATGTCCACTGTAGTAATAAAAAAAATTACTCCCCCACCTCAAAATCTGTGTTTATTGGAAGTAATTCTAGATGAATTAGGACCAAGGAAACCAAAGTATAATTAAGTCATGACCACACCATTGCTGACAAGATGCAGTAGCTGAGAAATTCCCAGGAGAGGGATGAAAGTTGAGAGCAGTGTCATAGAGCACTGACAGCAGAAAGAGGGGTTGGGGAGCAATCAGAAGGTGGTGCTGGAGGTTAGGTAGCCTGGGATGGCCATCCCCATTGGAAGACCCCTAAAGACAGGAACAGAGGGGATGGTTGGTGGGACACAGCTGTGTAGGGTTGGAAGGAGGTCAAGCTCTCAAAACCAAGAAGAAGATAATTAGGGGACTTTCTGGGGGTAGAGTTTCCAGGGACACCATGAGTCATGCCAAGACAGTTGGATGAGCCCTAACAAGGGAAAGCTTTATCAGCCAAGAATAAATGGTTTTAGCCCTGGGTCCCAGAGTCCAGTTGTATAAATATGGGGACAAGATCTGACTTAGCAACCGCACGCACGCAGCGTGTGTTGAGGGGCTTTGCTTGACGGTGAGTGGTGAGTCATCGGTGTGATGAGGCTGCCAGAGGGCAGTCACCACCTCGGGCATGACACCTAGGTCAGGAGAGGTGAGGGTACATGCTGATGGAGGACAACATGTGGCCTGGATGTCACACTTAAGAGATTAACAGGAGTGAGCTCACTGTGATGGTAAAGGAGATGCAGAAGCATATCACGGAAGAAACAGATGAAGACAGCACTGGGGCTACTTAGCTGGAAAAGAAAAAGCTAAGGAGGGACTTCCCTGGAGGTCCAGTGGTTAAGACTTCGCTTTCCAGGCTCAATCCCTGGTCGGGGAGCTAAGATCCTACATGCCTTGCAGCCAAAAAACCAAAACGTAAAACAGAAGCAATACTGTAACAAATTCAATAAAGACTTTAAAAATGGTCCACATTGGGCTTCCCTGGTGGCGCAGTGGCTGAGAGTCTGCCCGCCGATGCAGGGGACACGGGTTCGTGCCCCAGTCCGGGAAGATCCCACATGCCGCGGAGCGGCTGGGCCCGTGAGCCATGGCCGCTGAGCCTGCGCGTCCGGAGCCTGTGCTCTGCAGAGGGAGAGGCCACAACAGGGAGAGGCCCGCGTTCCGAAAAAAAAAAAAAAAAAAAAACAGCTAAGGAGAACCCAGAGGAGCCATCAAATTGGTGAAGAGTTGTCTTGTGGGGAGAAGGTTTGAACTCTTTCTGTTGTTACCAAGAGCCGAAAGGAGGATCAAACATCCTGAATCACAGAGAGCCAGATTTCAGTTTCAAGCAGGAAGTATCTTTGGCCTCCAGAAACTACCCCAAATGATTTTCCAAAATTTCCGAAAGGGAAAAAAGTCACCTTGAAGGCATCTGAGTAGGCTGGACAACACTTTTGCAAGAATATTGCTGAGACAACTCAGGCATCATCTAGGCAGTAAAACTAGGAGATACTGGATTCTGAGTCATGGTTAGAGCTGTGGGTGGAAGAAGAAAAATCTCCACCTCAACACACGCAGTGACTTGAATCCCAGACGGAAAGTCTTGTTTTTCTAAGAGACCTAAAGGTATAGTTTGACCGTGAGTCACTGTAGGCTTTCCCCAACTTCAGACTTTATTCTTATATTACTACCACAAATTTTACAAGACCCATTTAAGACCAGTACTGCTAATTCACTTAATATTTTGATTTACCTTGATTCCTTTTTCTTCTTAGATGTGTTTTTCAAAGTTACCCTATATGTTTGCTACGAAAGTCCGGACCGTCTATCTCAGCATCAGCGGAGACATTTAGATATTCAAAATCTCAAACTCTACTCCAGATCTGCTGAATCAGAATATCTATTTCAACAAGATTCCCAGTTGGATTCCCTATGCCCACCAAAGTTTGAGAAACACTGCTTTATATCACTACTATAAACAGATATTTCACTGTCTCTAAGTGGTTAGCACATATTATTCTATTTTATTCTAACTTTCTTCACATTTTCACAAAATATTATCTCTAAACTTGGGATGCATCTTATAATCAATGAAAGGAGTATTGTAATTAGCAGGGTGTTTTCCTTTATTAGTGGGACACAAAATAGTTTATCTTACAATTGATGGCATCTTACATTTTGCTAAAATAAGGTAATAGACTTTAATATAACTATCAAAATTAAGAAATAGTTGCCTATAATCATTTTGTATTTGACCATTGGGACCACGCCATGGTTTTGGAAAAAGTGGCTTTATGAAAGCAAATTAATGCTCCCAAACATCACTGTGTTTGAGGCCCTTGAGAACAATTCAGTTTCCTCAGTCCCAACCACAGAGATTCTGTTGCAGATGATTTTGATGTGGGTCAACTTTCAACACTTTGGGTAGCAGGCTGAACACTAAGTCAAGCTAAATGACATCAGATCGTAAACTTGCAGCCTGACGAGATTCCCTCACACTATAGTGCAACCATTCTCAAACTGTGGCCCGTGGATCCTTGGAGATTCTTAAGAACTTTTCAAGAGGTACATGAGGTCAAAACAATTTTCATAATAATACCCAGATGCCATGTGCTTTCTTCACTGTGTTGACTTAATGATGCAAAAGCAAGGATGGATAGGAGTTCTGTAATAAAGTTCACTTTATTACAAATCAAGACACGACACCAAGCTGTACTAGTAGTCATAGTATTCTTCACAGCCATACACTGACAGTGAAAAAAATTTTTTTTTAATTTAAAAAGCCAGCTTCGGGACTTCCCTGGTGGCACAGTGGCTAAGAATCCACCTGCCAATGCAGGGGACACGGGTTCGAGCCCTGGTCCGGGAAGATCCCACATGCTGCGGAGCAACTAAGCCCGTGTGCCACAACTACTGAGCCTGCGCTCTAGAGCCCGTGAGCCACAACCACTGAGCCCGCGTGCCACAACTACTTGAAGCCCGCACGCCTAGAGCCCATGCTCCGCGACAAGAGAAGCCACCGCAATTAGAAGCCCGCGCACCGCAACGAAGAGTAGCGCTCGCCGCAACTAGAGAAAGCCCGCACACAGCAACGAAGACCCAATGCAGCCAAAAATAAATATAAATAAACTTTTTAAAAAGCCAGCTTCATTGAAAAATGACCTAAAATTTGCAGCAGTGGAAAGTATTAATTTCATTACATCTCAATTTTATCCACATCTTTATAATATTCTACATGATCAAACAGGAAGTCCATGAAAAGCACTCCCTCTGCACACTGGACTTTGACATCTGTCTCAAGGAAAAACACATGTGCAGTTGTCTGAGCTGCAAGATGAACCAGCCACTTGATTCATGAAGCACCATTTTTACTTGAAAGAACGACCAGCGGACAAACTATTGTTTCTCAGACTTGGATAGCTGCCAGACAGTTTCTCAAAAAGCAGTGAAGTGTGTTTATCCTTTCAAGGAAAACTACTGACAGTATCTTTTACTAATGATATAGTTGAGTTTTCAAGCAAAAATTACAATTTTGGAAGACTTGTATCTACTATCATTAGCTTGACAACTTCCTAATATTTGAATTTTCTAATGAGATCAGTACTTATATTAATGATTGTGATTTTTTTATACTGTATAATGAAACGTGCCAATATTTGGAAGTTCCGTATAATTCAGTGAACAATATTTTCCAAATGATCAATGTATGATGTTTACACATGGGTAAAAGTTTCATTCAAAGTTCAACACAGACCAACAGATCATAATGTTTGCTGATATGGTTTCAGATTCCACATTGCAACTAGCCTTTAAGGAACTACCACAGAAATTACCACGTGTCAAGATTTGGTATAGTATCTAAAAAGAATATCTGCAATTATTTGAAAGGGCAATTAAAATACTCTTTCCTTTTCTAAATTATATATCTGTGAAAGATTTTCTATATCTACTTTAACCAAAAAACAAAAAAACCATACAGCAACAGACTGAATACAGAAGCAGGCATGAAAATCCATCCATCTTCTACTCAGCAGACATTAAAGTGAGTTGCAAAAATGAAAAACAATGGTACTCTTGCCACTAATTTTTTTGTTTTGGAAAATATACTCATTTTCATAAAAATATGTCATTAATGTTAACAGGCAATGAAGTTGATAGGAATTTTAAATGAATTAGATTTTCGCAATTTTGACTTCTAATATCATAAATATTGGTAGATATGACCTGCATAAACCAAACTCACTGGGTTCTCAATGATTTTTAAGAGTGTGAAGGGGTTCTGAGAGAACAAAGTTTGAGAACTGCTACTGTCGTAAAACTCACTTAAGCCACAAAAGAAGGGACTATCTTCACAGATGAGGAAACAATATGGATGAATTCTTCCTCTCCACCAGGAAGTAACTGAGAAAATTTAAACCGCATGAAGCCTGCAAGCCAGAGGTCCTCTTTGTGGTGCTATATTGAGCTCCAATCTCTTAACTATGAAAACTTAACCACGAGCACACAGATGGTTCAGCAGGGCCGCTGGCCAAAGTAACATCAAAATGCAACTTATCCTGAATCAGATCCAGAGGGAAGCAGTTGCTCCTGTTTCTGTAGGACTAGATCCCCCCAGAATCTCAAGGAGGGATATTGAAACAACAGTCAGTTACCAACGAAGAGTAATTTCATAAAGTGTAAGATTGGGGGCGGGGGAAGTTCCAAGAGACAACTATCAAATGTTCGATTTTCCCACTTTTAATAGGAAACATAAAAGGCCTTATTCAAAACATATGAACTACTTCTTAAGAGAGATATGGGGATACATGTGTGTAATTGAGCTCCATTTTATGGTCACTTACAGAAGAATGTATGTAAAAGAAAAAGCAGAGAAAGAAAGGGAGAAGGGGGAGAGTTGTGGGGAAAAGAAGTAGAGGGTCAGGAAGGATGCGGGAAGAGGCCCAGAGGGAACAGGAAAAGCAAATGCAGATGAGGAAAAGGAACCAGAAAGGTCACACAACCTGCAGGGGCCTTAGAAATGAGCTAGGCTTGCTTCTTCATTTTAAGTGAAATTAGTGGCCCAAAGAAGGTAAGTGGTTTGACCAAGTTCAGTGCCGGGACTTTAAGCCAGAATTTCTAGCTTCTAAGCAAGGAAAACACATAAAGAGAAGGTCTGTGAAAGGGGATGGTTTGGAAAGAAGTGATGGGAGGGATGAGCGGGAGGGTGGACAGAGAGAGAGAGGCAGAAAGATACATAAATACACGCACATGCACACACACACACACTCACACACACACGCTAAGCAGTGAGTTCTAAAGCAGGTATTTAATTAAACACTGTTTGTCACATCCTGACACTGCTACACATAACTAAAGTTTGGAGACCCCTGCCTTAAGCCCAGGATTTCTCAACTCTACGATGCCTAGAAATCACCTGGAGATCTTGTTAAAGTGCAGATTCTGGTTTTGTAATGCGGGGTGGTTCTGAGATTCCGAATGTCTAACAACTCCTCCGTGATGCTGATGCAACGTGTTCAAGGATCACAAGGACCACACACAAGTTCCATTGCCTAGGAACGTGCTAGAAATGCATATTCTCAGGCAACATCCCATACCTACTGAATCAGAAGCTCTGGGGGTGAGGCCCAGAAACCTGTGTTTAAACAAGCTCTCCAGGTAATTCTGGTGCATATTAAAGTTTGGAACCATTGCACTAGGCCATAATGTCTCCTATCACCTTGTTGCCTGTAACTGGCTAAACAAGTGTGGCAGTACTTTATGTTCAAGTCATTACTTTTCACTGGGCTATCTGAACTTTCTACTAGGAATTATCAACATTCCAATAATTCTTTTCAGACACGCTTAAGATGTGGGAATGCCACCGAGCTCATGAGGCTCACATGTGACGTGTGATTAAGGAAGTATTTTCTGAGGCCTCCTTTATTAGGCTCAGCTTGGCTTCCTCTAATTGGTTTAGACTTCCACACCTGGAGCTGGACTAAGAGATGTCCCCACAAACCTTTTTCTTGGAGTAAAATATCCCCTTTAGCTCGCCCCCACTTGCCCACTCTAGGCCCCTATACCAGGTCCTGGATTCCTCAGAACGTAGGTTAATCCCAGGAACTTTTGCATCTGGCCCCTTGTCTGAATGGAAATAACAGGATGGAGCTCCCCAAAGCTCCAGACTCAGCAGCCCTGGTCTTCCCAGCCCCTGCAGTCATGAGCTCTGATGCGGAGATGGCCATTTTTGGAGAAGCAGCTCCCTACCCGCGGAAATCAGAGAAGGAGAGAATCGAGGCTCAAAATCGCCCATTTGATTCTAAGAAGGCTTGCTTTGCAGTGGATGATAAGGAATTTTATGTGAAAGGTATGATCCAGAGCAAGGAAAATGACAAAGTCACAGTCAAGACCCTCGACGACCGGGTAAGTGTTGATCTCAGATGTCCTTGCTAACATGGGCATCCTCCTTTTCCTTTGGAGTAGAATAGTAGAAATTGCATGCTGGTCCACAGGAATCTGAAGATAGAACAAGCCTCACACTGATCTCCTCTGAGTGAAGCCGCAGGTAAAAACTGCCATGGCACGTACCTCTGCTCTGGCTCTTTCCTTCGAGGACTTGGGCTTTGAGAGTTTTTATGATGTTTGCTTTGCAGAAAGGGGAAGGTGGTGGTGGAAGCATTTGGACTGTTTAAGGGAGAGACTGATACAGATTGCTGCTGGATGGGCGAATATACCGAATAGAACTCTCTAGGCTGCAGAGTGACTTACAGAGGGAGCTCCGGAGGCAATGCCTAATTTAATGCAGAGAATTACAGAGCACCATTCAATTCAACACTTACTGGACACCCATCATGTCTAGGTCACCGTGTCTATCACTTTGCAAATGTGAGCACATCTCAGTCCTGCTTCCCCAAAGTTTATCATCTAGTGTAGGAATCAAGAGTACACGGTGGGTATGGGGACTTCCCTGGTGGCACAGAGGTTAAGAATCTGCCTGCCGATGCAGGGGACATGGGGTCAATCCCTGGGCCCAGAAGATCCCACATGCTGCGGAGCGACTAAGCCCGTGCGCCACAACTACTGAGCCTGCGCTCTAGAGCCTGTGCTCTGCAACAAGAGAAGCCATGACAATGAGAAGACTGCGCACCGCTCACCACAACTGGAGAAAAACCCGTGCGCAGCAAGGAAGACCCAACGCAGCCAAAAATAAATTAATAAAATAGTTTTTTAAAAAAGAGTACATGGTAGGTATGAATCGCAGTTCACAAATTCAAGCATATGAGACAGATGATGATGATGATGATGATGATGATGATGATGATTGTTATTATTAAACTTAACCTCTGGTGTCAGCCCCTTTCCACAGGGCCGGAAATAAATTTTCTGGAGTTACTATTGGAGTCCCCTCCCCAGAGCCATGCCACGTTTTCAGTAATACCACATGGGGTGTCACTGCCCCCCTGAAGGATGTGCTAAGAAACAAGCCCCAGTTTCTGAATCTTCAGGACACACAGATTCCATCTCCCTTATGCTATTTTGGATGTCTCTCTCTCTCTCTCTAGTTTAGGGCAGTGGGGCAGAAGGGCTTCCTTTCCTCAAGAGATTTGGTCCCTATCAACAAATCTCCCTTTTATCTTTTCGGTAAAACCCTCAAAGCTCTCCTAAGGATTTGGGCTTTTGGAAAACAAACGCTAGAAAGGCTTACAGGCTCTCTCGCTTTTATGCCCTATTTTCTACCTTTCCTGAGTAATGGAGTGCCAGTTGTATGCTTAAAGGGAAGGGAAAGCAGAGAGGGGAAAATTAGGTAATAGTCTCAAAATACTGTTCAGCCATGGACCATGCTTCAAGTCCAAGTGTTTTAACTATTAGAGCAGCGGTGCAAGGATTTCTGGAAGCCTTGAAAAGACAGGGGAGAGCAGAAACAGGTCATGGAAGAGGTGGCACTTAAGAAGAGCTTTGAAGGCTGCTAGATGTAATTTCAATGTAGATATATTCCAGACAAAGGGACCCACATGAGCAGAGGTATTGAGGTGGAGATGCACAGAATACACTGGAAGAGTTTTTTCCAATATTCCAAGCTTGATCTCATTGCAGCACTCATAGCAAATGGGGTAAACACAGGCAAGCTGCCTTGGCCTTGGCCATGCTGAGTTCCACCGGCCACCCTGAGGCTGAAGGGCTCTCAACGTTGCACACCTCTAACCCACTCTGGCACACAGAATGGCACGCTGACGTGGGGGCATCAGACCAGAATTGGTTACACACTTTGACCAGACTTAGATTTATCAGGAACAGTTATTTACGGATCATCTCTGGGCACAGAAATGATCCATAAAGTTAACCACAGTAATGGGGTAATCTCACCACAATATCTCACCGTTTTCACCACACTGGTAGCTCACCACATCGGCTCTCCCACTCATCACGTGATTTTCCTCTCAATATCCAGACACTCACTCTGAACAGTGAACAGGTCTTCCCCATGAACCCTCCCAAATTTGACAAGATCGAGGACATGGCCATGATGACCCACCTGCACGAGCCAGCAGTGCTGTACAACCTCAAAGAGCGTTACGCAGCCTGGATGATCTATGTGAGCGCCCTTCAACCTCTCTTTATTCCATTCCCTTCTCTGAGTAAAATCAACAACCGTAGGTTGAATTTTCTGATTTTCTCAGACCTACTCGGGCCTCTTCTGTGTCACCGTCAACCCCTACAAGCGGCTGCCGGTGTACAACCCCGAGGTGGTGACGGCCTACAGAGGCAAAAAGCGCCAGGAGGCCCCGCCCCACCTCTTCTCCATCTCTGACAACGCCTACCAGTTCATGCCGACTGGTGAGTCATTTCTTTAATGCATATTAAAAAGAATAGTCTTAGTGAAGCATTCAAGTCCTTTACCTGTACTGGTTCTTAGTTCATTACTCGAGCCCGTCACAGGCTTTGGTCATCCAAATGGTGCAATGACCAAAGTGATGTCAGGATGGAAAGCCAGGGGCGCAGCATCTTCCATTACCAGTCACGGTTCTTGAAGCCACGCTAAGTACATGCTTCTCTGGGGGTGGACGTGGAGCACAAGGACATGCGCTGCCCCCACCTCCAAAGAAACCCCCAACATGAACACACTTGGAAGAGAGACTATATTAGTAGCCACTTAGGAAAGCAAAGTTGGAGAAACGGGCACAGCAACTTCCCTTCACCTGTTTTCTCAGGCTCCCTCTTTCTCCTCCTTAAATTCCCAGAATAGTAGATGAAACAGCAGAGATGTGGTAATACCGTCACCCTGTCATGCCTAACATCACTTCAGTCTGTTCAACTCTCACCTGATTTGACTTGGTGCAGAGAGAAGAAGTAGAAGCAAGTATCTGAGATCTGAAGACGCTTAAAAGTCATCCAGGACAATGTTGCCCAAACTTCAGCCATGCCAATTTCACGTTCGCGATCCTGGCCATTTCTGCATATTTAAAATCTTTCCTTATAGTGACTGAAGTTCCGTCCATTTCAAAAAGGAAGAATAGGGACTTCCCTGGCGGTCCAATGGTTAAGACTCTGTGCTTCCACTGCAGGGGACACGGATTCGATACCTGGTCAGGGAACTAAGATCCCACATGCCACGCGGCGTGGCCAAAAATAAAAATAAAATAGGAACCGAACAAATCTGCCCTTTGATCCGGAGGAAAACTATTTTTTACAAAAAAGGAAGAATAATATCACTATTAGTATTAGTTTCTTAGGACTGCCGTAGCCAAGTACTACACACTGGGTGGCCTAAGCAACAGAAATGCATTGTGACAACATCTCTGGAGCCTGGGAGTCTGAGATTAAGGTGTCAGCAGGGTTGGTTCCTTCTGAGGGCCGAAGAGGAGAATGTGTTCCAGGCCACGCTCCCAGCTTCCAACGGTTTGCTGGCCAGCTTTGGCATCCCTTGGCTTATAGAATCATCACCTTGATCTGCAATTTCATCTTCACGTTGTGTTCTCATCTGTCTCCAAATTTGTGTTTTTATAAGGACACCAGTCATATTGGATTAGGGGCCCACCTACCCCAGTATGACCTCATTTTAACTAATTACATCTGCCATAACCCTATTTCCAAATAAGGTCACATTTTGAGGTACTGGGGGTTAGTTAGGGCCTCAACATATTAATTTGTTGGGGGGAACACAATTCAACCTATAACACTCTTGTCAATGGAAAACCGCAGTCACTATCCACAAGTAGAAAGTAAAGGTGACAGAAAAATGCAATGACAACAAACCAGTGTCCAGAAATTCTAATTAGAAGCTGTGGCTTCTTACAAGTTCTAAGTCTGAGACTTGCTTTCTCTGTTGAAAAGGGAGATAAGAAAGTGCTAGAGAGGAGGTAAAGATCTGTGAACGTGAATAACTTTCACACTGTGGGACTCACCGTTCACTTCCCATGCTGCCCACGTTACACATCCAGCATTTGGGAAATCTGCCCAAATTGTCTCAGAGAAGACTAGACATGACCAAATCATCACACCACTAGTTAATGGCGAAGCCAGAACTAGAACTCATGGGCTCTGTCTACCCCCAATGTTGCCTGATTTGTACATCCTGCCTATATGTTGTTTATTTACTCCATCCTGCTTCCTTCTGCGTTTCTAGATCGAGACAACGAGTCCATCCTCGTCACGTGAGTAAACTGTTTTTGCCATGATGACTTGGAAGGGGCTGTCCATTCCTTCTGCTCTCCTTTACCTCACTTACTTTTTTAAAAAAAAATATTTTATTGAAGTATAGCTGGTTTACAATGCTGTATTAGTTTCTGCTGTACAGCAAAGTGATTCAGTTATACATATATATTCCTTTTCATACTCTTTTCCATTACGTTTTATCACAAGGTATTGAATATAGTTCCCTGTGCAATGCAGTAGGACCTTGGTGGTTATGCATTCTATATATAATAGTTTGCATCTACTAATCCTAAACTCTCAATCCATTTGTCCTCCATTCCCCCTTTCCTTGGTCCCCTTGGCAATTACAAGTCTGTTCCCTATGTTTGTGTATCTCACTTTATTTTATTTTACTTTATTTTATTTATTTTTGGGTGCGTCGGGTCTTAGTTGCAGCACTCGGGATCTTTTGTTGGGGCACGTGGGCTCTTCGTTGTGGCGCACAGGCTTCTCTCTAGTTGTGGCGTGCGGGTTTCCTCTTCTCTAGTTGTGGCACGCAGGCTCCAGAGTGCGTGGGCTCTGTAGTTGTGGCACGTGGGCTCTAATTGAGGCACGCAAGCTCAGTAGTTATGGCGTGCGGGCTTGGTTGCCCCACGGCATGTGGGATCTTAGTTCCCTGACCAGGGATCGAACCCGCGTCCCTTGCATTGCAAGCCGGATTCTTTACCGCTGGACCACCAGGGAAGTCCCTCTCACTTACTTTTAAATCAACAGCGGAAAATCCGGGGCTGGGAAGACAGTGAACACCCAGCGTGTCGTCCAGTACTTTGCAACAATTGCGGTCACTGGGGAGAAGAGGAAGGAGCAGCGGCCGGGCAAGATGCAGGTGAGCAGCTTCCTGCATCTGGAAGGCTTGCTGGAATAAGTATACCTTAACTCCCAGGTGAGCACCAAGTGTTTGCAGGGCTTTGTGCCCAGCAGAGATGCACAGCACGAGGTCCTGCCCCAGGGGGTGTTTACGGGGCAAGGCGGGAAATGGCTCCACCTCGTGGACTCAGGCTCTAGCACCAGCTCCATCAACAACAGCCGAGTGACCTTGAGCAACTCCACATCCTCCTTTGGAGAAGGAATGGTTTAGGTCAGTGGTTCTCAAGCTGGAGTGCACATCAGAATCACCAGGAGGGCTCGTTAACAACCGATTGCTGGTCCCCAGGCCCAGAATTTCTGACTGAAATTCCTATCTCATGTTCAAAATCCTGGCATGTTGCATTTCTGTCGTGTTCCCATTGTTCATGCTGCCGGTCCAGGGATCACACTTCGAGAACCACTGGGCTGGACAGCTCTGACGTCAGAAAGGCAAGCACTCATGTGGGGAAGGGGGGGAAGGTGAAAACTCTGCTTTCTATAAGTGGATTTCTACGTAATAATTTTCACAAAATATTTTATGCAACTTAAAAATTTTTTTGAGAACCACTGTTTCTATCATATGGGTCACTTTCATTGCTCACAGTCTATTTCTACTTCTGAACCCGAATATCTATATAAATGGGTCCTGGTGCGTGCAGGAACAGAGGTCTATATTTTACAAATCCATGATTTATAATAAAATGTTATCAGAGAAGAAAGGCCGTCTGGGAGATTGAGATGTAGCAGGTAGTGCTCCAACCTGGAATCTGGTGTGGCCAGATGCCACTTTGATGCTGTGCTAAGACCCCTTCTACAATGGGACCTTGCAGCCTCCTTGGGTGGGGTGGGGATGGGCCTGTGGGTACTCAGCATAACTGTACCTGCCACCAGCCAGAGCCGGGCGACATCCCTCCCTGGGCCCTTCCCAGAGCATCCACACTTTTGAGTCACTGGGAAGTTACTTCAGAAGACGTCCAAAGTCCTCTCTTTTCCTCTTCTCACTTATTATTAGGGAACCCTGGAAGACCAGATCACCCAGGCCAACCCCCTCCTGGAGGCCTTTAGAAAGGCCAAGACCGTGAGGAATGACAACTCCTCGAGATTCGTAAGACTCAGTCCAATTGTCAATGACCCCCAGAAAGAAAACCCTCTCCTCCAATGCTGCATATGAAAAATGGCCACATAAACTAGGATATACCTGGCCTTAGTCTACCCCCAAGTAGACTGACTATACCGGGATTTTCTGATAACCCTTCAAAGAACATTTTGTCTTGTTCCCAGCCGAAGGAAGATTTAGCTGTCCTTCCCTAACTAATCAGCATCGCCTCAGAGCATCCTGAAGGTACAATGATTCCAGATTCAAATTCCACAAGTACAAAATGACTTCTCTGTGCTAAAATTGGTCTCTTCAGGTGGAAGCATTTTAAAATACATAAGTCCGTTGAACAGTATCCACTGACTTATTAACCATGAAAAACATAGCGTGAAGTTAGTTAGCAGCTCTGACCTTCTCCAGGTCAGGGGGTGCTGGGGGGAGGGAAAACCTGGCGGAGGCAGCAGAGCTCAAAACTTGGGAAGAAGTTGATACTAGAGATATTGAAGGATACGTCCCATCCTTCAACGTTTCACTTAGGTTTAGCTCAACCAAAGAGGCATTTCCTTCCGACACTGGCAAATAAACAAGTATCCAGTCTCCTATCTAATTTCACCGGCCAGTAGAGCAGGTACCCAGAGGCATTTCCATTCAGCAGCTAGAACTCCTGAAGAGCGAACACATAATTCACATAAACCTCCACTGGTCCTTCATTAATTCCTCATTAATTCTTCTTAGGCTTCATTCAGAAACTACTGAGACAACTACTGAGTACGTACTACATTCCAGGGTCTGCGGGTGAACAAGCAAGGCAATATTTTTGCCCTCATATTGGCTCACAGGGTGGTAGCGACCAATTAAGCGGGTGATGTAAGAAGGGAGTATACACACGCACACATATGCTGTGTATAATTTCACCTCTCACTCCCCGAGATTGCGGGAACCCAAGGGCTGAGTGGGTCTTTTGGGAGCCAGGAGGCCTGGCCTGGGAGCTAGGTTTGCATGTAGTAAGTAGTAAGGAAAACTGAGGCAAGAAATCTCAGAAGTAACATTCAGAGGCAAAAAAAAAGTCAGATAGTCCAACCCGGTTATCAGTTCAAAGGTGCTATAAAGAGTTTGAGCGGGATAAAGGCCAAGGAGACAGTCAGGTGTGAGGTAGTCCCGAACAGAGACCTGAGAGGGAGCCTGCAGCCATCCTCAGAGCTGTAGGAACAGGGCCAGGTGCTTTGGGCAGAGCTACCTGAGTCTTAGCTGAGCCGGCGTGGGGACCAGATGCCAAGCAAACAGAGAGGAGGAAAGTCCTCATGCTTCTGGCATCACCTCCTCCGCGACCCGACACATCCCACCCATCCTCAGTAGTACCTAACGGAAGCTGGCTACAGTACCATATAAAGAAAATAACTGTGTTTTTCAATCTGTCTTTGGACGGGGGAAGCTCATTCGCATTCACTTTGGGGCCACAGGAAAGCTGGCGTCAGCAGACATTGAAACCTGTGAGTCCAAACACTCTATCTGGCACCTTGGACTTGGCCACAGAGGCATCTCCTGGGGACCCTAAAATCACATCGTTTTTTGTTACCTCAGATCTCTTAGAAAAATCCAGGGTGACATTTCAGTTATCCCGTGAGAGAAGCTATCATATTTTTTACCAAATCATGTCAAACAAGAAGCCGGAACTTATCGGTAAGTTCCTTGGTTATCATTCTCATCTTCCAAATCGATCACATTGGAAAAAAACGTAGAGTCAGTTGTGCATAAGACGCTAAAGGGATCCTTCTGCTTCACAGACCTGCTTCTCATTTTAACCTACCCCTTAGTCGTCCCCTTTGTGAGCCAAGGAGAGGTCACCGTGGCCACTATTGACGACAGTGAGGAACTGTTGGCCACTGATGTATTTTGTGTGTTTATTTACTTAAGTAAGGAATTGTTGAATTTATGAACTGAGAGGTACCCATGATCTCAGGAGGCAGCTGGGATGCAGGGATGCTCAGCGATTAGACCCAAGAGCTCAGAGAATTAGTACAGATCACACCCCTCCCCCACTTGGTTCCATTTCAGAAGATTCCAGAAATGGGAATACAGAAAGTTCTCCAAAATAGGCCTTCAGTTCCACTCGCCAGCTTTTTAGAGTAAATGTTTGCATGGATAAGGTCTTTAAAGGTTTTGTTGGAAGGTTTCAGGGTGCAAAACCATCTACATGGCTCTTTAAGAAAATCTAGAAAATACAGGAAAGTCTAACGCAGGAGAAAAAGAGTCCCGCCCTGCAGCAGCCGTTCCATTCCTCCGGCTACCTGCCACCTCGGGCTCACACACCTGTCAGGCCTCTGGCCTTTAGCTTTGGGGAGTATCTCCAGGGTCAATAACTATGATATGAACTAAGTGCATTGAGCACTTACGCGCGCTGGGAACTGAGAAAAGTGCTTCGCCTCAACGAAACCTCTGGCATCAGCACCACTGCTACCCCCGTTTCATAAAGGTAGAAGTTGAGTCTTAGGAAAAAAACACAATTTGCTCGAAGACAGTTTGTAAACGACAGTCGGAACCCAGATCTGCCCAACCCCAGAACTTGCATTTTTAACGAAAATACACCCATCTCAGTGCAATTAATCTCTACCCCTGCTGGCTCTGCCCTCACGGAAGCTCTAAAAGCTTTTGGAAAGCAGTCTCGCCCAACACCCCAGGGGCTCCTGCCCAGGGCCCAGCTCCCTGGCCTTCATTCTGTGACATTTCCAGGTGATGCTAATTGTTTTAAGGCAAGGAGAAAATGTTCATGGTCAAACAAACTTCGTTTTACATTAGTCTGGCTATTATATATTCTTAACCAGCTTTCCCCAGTCTTTACCAGCTGGGGAGGAGGGTTAGTGACGGATACAAGGCCTCCAGCCACCCTCCCCCACCCCCCCGAAAGGCCCTCCTAAGGAATTCTCAAAGTCCCCAGAGTATCTCAGGTCCTCACCAGAGATCCCTGCCGTCAGGGCTTCTGTTGCTCCTTCCTCCCACGGAGCTTCTCCAGGGTGATGGTTTATGGCCAGATGGAGGGGGATTGTTGCCTCCGAGTGACTGCGTTCTCCAGAAGGCTCCCACGCAGTCGCGCTCTCACCTGCTTCCTTTCAGCACTTAGCGAAAGAAAGTTCTTTCCCGCAGCCGCCCGTTCCTAGGACACAGATATGCATCAGCTGGGATGGGATACAATTCAGGGCCTCAGAATCTCTCCTCCCCTCTGTCAGCTCCTGGCGTGGACTCTCCCTCCTCCACAAGGGGGCGCCATCCCAAGAGTGCCTCACGCTTCAATACCATGGTCTGTCCCACCAGCTTACCTGACACATCCAGACATGTTTCAACTCCACCCCTGGGCATTGCTTAGGCTTGGGCTGCAAACCCTGCTACACAATCATATGTATACCCCAGAGAAGGATTTTCCAGTTTAAACCATTGTGGCAGAACAAGAGGTTATAAAACCAAATCAGCGTCTGCTATAGGCTTTGAAGTGACCCAGCGCTGCTCCCATCCCCTTTTTATCACATCCTCCCTGCAGGGAGGTCCCTCAGAACCTCAGTTCTTCACCCAGAAATTTGGAAAAAATCTGCACACCTATAAGGTTCTCAAAGGGACTTAATGAGATAACATAGGGATGGTGCTGTCGACTTAAAAAATATTCACAACCTAAAAGTTGAGAGTTATGTTTTATTTGGTGGGAATTTTTAGGACTTCCAAGCCCAGGAGGCAGCATCTCAAGTAACCCTGAGAGAAGTGCCCCGAGGAGGTGAGGGGGGAGCCAGGTTATACAGAAGTTTTGCCACAAAGGGCAGGTAGTCTGAACATCAAAAGGTTACTGTTAGTTAAAGAAAACCAGCAATCCCAAGTTAAGGAATTTAGCACTTTTCTATGTGTGGGAAGATGCAAGAGTCTGAGCTCACCCAAATCACTCCTTCGATATGCACCTCAGCCATCTGGGGCCAGTATCCCGTGTTTTCACATCCTGAGTTTCCCCAGGGCTCACCCGGAGAGCGGCTGCCGTCTGATGGCTGCTACGTGGCACAATCGTTGGAGGGCTGCAATCACTGATGACTGTGACATCCTTTGTTTACTGATATGGCAGGAAATATTCCATTTCTCAGGGCCTAGCCCCCTATCTAGCTCCTTTCTCATTTGAAAAATATCTTCCCTTCCAGTTCTAATAGTCTATGGCGCTATATTATCTCCATGCTGAACTACACTGTAATTCCTGGGTTGCAATGCAAAGTTCGCAAGCTCTGGTATGGGGCCCGTGAAAGTACATCCTCCCAGCATCACACAATGTTTCCCAGTGTTCTCATCCAGAAAACAGTGCCCACATCTATGCACAGTGGGAAAGGATTAAAATCAGATTATTCACATTTTCTTCCCATAATCTTCACCCACCCACACAAACATGTTCAATTAAGACACGGTTTTTAAGCCCTCACTTGTCATACCCCACCTGTCATCCACTTACTGGGGTAAATGCTGTCTCACGTGCTATACAAAATGCCGGGGAAAAGCAGCATTTGGGTCCCTGAGGCCTGCTGTGACGGCTGTCCTTTTTTTCTAACTCCCAGAATGACACTGACATCCTGGGCCTCAGCTCAGAGGAGGAAGTTGGGATCTACAAGCTCACAGGCGCCATGATGCACTACGGGAACATGAAATTCAAGCAGAAACAGCGGGAAGTGCAGGCAGAGCCAGACGGCACCGAAGGTACCACATCTGGGAAGGGGACAGAGGTTTGCCTCTCCCCCTGCGTTCCCGTGTGGACTGGGCCACAGGAGATAAACCTTGTGTTCATCTCAAGAGCTGCTCTTGGAAAACCATACAAACTGAATTTGGGTTGTCCAAAGCTTTTTGAACATGCGCTGGGGAAGTCCATTCACTTGGTCAAGGAATCATTTAGTGGAGATTCCTTAGAAAACAAGAGCATCATCTCATAAATGAATAATCTCTGTCCAGTATCTCTCACCGTCAGTTTACCTGTTATTTTAGGGTGGACATTTATGATGGTTGAATGAATTTCACTTTCTTTCTGTGCTTACATATCATTATTAATATCCAGAATATCGTCCTACTCACTGAGCCTAAAATAAGAACCTTGGTTAGGCAGCCATTAATTCAGGTTAATAAATTAATTAACCTGAATTAATTAGCTGCCAGTTTAGGTGGCAGATAAATTTCTCCCTCCTATCACTGTCTCTTCCGCCTCCTACATCTGTTGAACTGACCCTGAACCAAGGACTGGTGAACAAATCTTCCTCCCCATGACTCTCACCTGGATGACCTCACCACAGGCCTCTGCCTCATCCCAAAGAGGCTGGAAACAGAGTAGAGGGCAGTGTAGGGGCTGACCGACCGCCAGACCCATCGCCATATACCCTGCATGCCTCATGCCTCTAGCACTTCATCTTACAAGCTCCCAGAGTCAAAGCCTGGTTCATCCCTAATAATTCTACCTTTTGATAACATCCCCACACTGCGTGAAGCAGTGCGTCTGGCACCCCAGCTGATAAAAAGGAATGATAGCCATGAGTTAAAGGCCAGGAAAATATACATGACTTTATCACTGTCCATAAAGGCTCTCCTGATCCGCTTAGGTTTGTTCAGGATGGTCTCCCTTGTTATTAACTCAAAGTCAACTGATTAGTAACCTCATCATGGGAGTGATATCTCATTACATTCACAGGTTCCACCCACACTCAAGTGAAGGGGATTATACAGGAAATGTACACCCACGGGTGCATCGTCCTCCCAATGGTGCACGGGAAGTAACAGGAGAAAAATTCAACGTGTTCAGAGCAGGGAGCCCTTCTGATTGGGGTAGTCAGGGAAGGCTTCCTGGGGGAGGTGGGGTCATTGGCTTGGACTTTGAAAGATGGGTAGGATCCTAAAAGGTGGGGGGGCAGGCAATCTAAGCAGAAGAAATGATGAGCAAGGGGGCTAAGGAAGGGATGTGATGGGGACAGAGAAGCAGAGAGTGGTCCACTTTGGCTATAGAAGACGATATGTGTAGTGGATTTGTAAGAGATGGGAATTAAAAAGCGATTATTTTGGCCTCAGTTTGGAAAGGCCCTGAGTGCCAGGATAAATGGTTTAGAATGTATGTGATAGACACCAGAAGCCGCTGACACTCCAAGCAGCAGCGGAGTATGTGTGACAGCCTGGAATCAATCCATCTGTAGTCATGCTCACCCAGAGTGTGGAATGTAGGGAAAAAATGCCTCAGGCTCCTCAGCGCAGGAGGACCATATGGATATGTATGGTCCCACACCCTCTACCAGCCCTGGTCCCACACCCTCTTCCAGCCCTGGCAGCCACGTGTGCAGTGTTGAGAAGCAGAACGAGCCTGGCAAAGGGGAAAACGGTGGCTGTAACCGGGGCCTGAGCTCCTCTGATGATGCTACCCACCCAAGTCAGTGTTTGCTGAGTGCTTACTGTATACCAGGACTGCTTCACAGCCACCCAGTAACGTAAGTACTGTCACTGTCCCCCAGTTGACAGATGGCAAGACTGAGGCATAAAGGAGCAAAGCCTAAATTTGAACCCAGGCTCTTTGCCACTTTACTATTCTACAGTCTTAGAAACCATAGAGACGCAAGCTATTTTTAAGGTGAAATGAGCAGGACTTAGATGCCTCTCTCAACACTGCATGTCAGGGGTGAAAAAGAAGGATGTACCACCCCAAGCTTTCAAGTTTAAGTAACCAGAAGAATAATGGTAAATGGGCAAAGTAGGAAGAAGGGATGGTTTGAGCAAAGAGTGAAACACACAACTGGTCTCTTACTAAGTCCTTCACAAACACTGCCCTGGATTTTTATTATCTTGGCTCCCTAACCAGCAATGAGGCGACGGTCCCAACCAAGGAGGAGCTGTCCTTGGGAAGCAGCATTTCTTTACCTTTTCTATGAGCTCAATGCAGGCAGCCCGGTCCATCCCAAAGTCAACTGAACTCCTAGTGAACTATATGAAATTGCCCACATTCAACTGAGCTTGACCATCTCCAAATACTTGCAGGTGGGGTGAAGGTTTCGTACTTCTCTCTCAGCTATTAGCAGGGCACTTTGCAGAAATTAGGAAGGTGCTGAACTTATATTAACTGTCCAAATGGTACTTCCTTTACTCATATACCATGTTGCTGTATTATCAGACTCCAACAATACTACATAACAATATGTTTTTTAATGAAATTTAAATATCAGTAAGTCAAGATCAACCTATTTCTAAAGATTGTATCTAGAAGGCAAAGTGAAAGTTCTCAAAAACCCAGGACCCTGGATTATGGGGTTGAAACTCCATTAGTCAAGTCCAGGCCTGGGGCGTGTAGGAAAACATAAAAACGTCCAAAAGGATTATAGAAAATACTTCTAGGAGGACCCAGGGCCTAATTGACTGTTTTAGCAGCTGCTGTCTGTGTGACACCATTTCTCCTCCTCCTTCAGTGGCTGACAAAGCTGGGTACCTGATGGGTCTGAATTCTGCAGAAATGCTGAAAGGCCTGTGCTGTCCAAGGGTGAAGGTTGGGAACGAATATGTCACTAAAGGGCAAAATGTCCAGCAGGTAATGGAGATGCTCTGAATCCGAATGACTCATGTATTTTGCTATTTTAACCACCATCCTAAAGTTCTTTCGGTCGCAGGAATCAGAAACACATATGAAACCGGCCTCACCATGAAGCGGGGATTCATTCTCAGGCCTCAGGGGTAACTCAAGGAGTGCCTTGGGTGCCATGAGGGTCTGGAGCCAGGAAGTGAAGAGCCCTCTGGAGCCAGGCAGCCTCTCTGGCAAGACAGCTCCAGGCTGTCTTCTCTCTCCTGCTCTGTTGTGTTCTCACTAGGTGGGTAAGCTTTCTCCACCTCTCCTGCCCGTGGCCACCCCAGAACTCCCAAGTTTACATCTTCGTGGTTCCAGCCTCACCCTGAGACTGAGACCAGCATCTTTTGATCCCAATTCCAAATTCTCAGGAGAGACACTCTGTTTAGCCCAACTTGGACCAAATGTCCACCTCTGGTTCAATTAGGTGTGGCCGGGGCTAGAGTCACGTGTTATAACCAAGGTTGGGAGAGAACGATCTTTGTAAATGGGATAGACCTCATGGAACGGAGCAGATGTCTCAAGATAGATGTAATATTAGACTGAAATATATGAAACTGCCAATCTCCAGCTGCTTTTGACTTTCAAGACGTGAACCTTGTCTGTTTCAACTTAATACAATCATAAAAACATTAATTTGAGGGTTGAGTGGATGTTCGTTTTTTCAAGGTGACCAATTCGGTGGGCGCTCTGGCCAAAGCCGTCTACGAGAAGATGCTCCTGCGGGTGGTCACCCGCATCAACCAGCAGCTGGACACCAAGCAGCCCAGGCAGTACTTCACTGGGGTCTTGGACGTCACTGGCTTTGAGATCTTTGACGCGAGTTGTTTGCATCAATGACAAGCCTCAAAGCACCCTTCCGCTTTGTGTCTGCTCTGCTGAGTCTCCACTGGATTTTCCAAACTCACTCCAACTTTTTGGTATTCGAAATACCCAGTTCAACAGCCTGGAGCAGCTGTGCATCAACTTCACCAATGAGAAGCTGCAGCAGTTCTTCAACCACCACATGTTCGTGCTGGAGCAGGAGGAGTACAAGAAGGAGGGCATCGCGTGGGAGTTCATCGACTTCGGGATGGACCTGGCCGCCTGCATGGAGCTCCTCGAGAAGGTAAAGAAACGCTGCTCTCCAGGGACAGCTCCGCCTTGGTTGGACGACCACCTCTTTGCTCTAACTCTTTTCTGCTAATGGATTGTCTCCCCTAAACCCACTCCCCCAGGCTCTGAGCCTTCAGATAGCTGAATTCCCTGTGCAGAAAGGGTAAATGTTTGGAAAGCACACAGAATCTGTTCAGACACTTAAAGAGGTGTGTGGGTGATAAAGATCCCAGGGCTCAGTTACCCCTGAGAATGTGCATGGACCCCAGGGGTGACTGGGCATTTCATACATACCTGACTTGTCCAAAGACCCCAGGAGGAGGCCCATGGAGCAGTGGGCTTCCTGGAGGAATGTTACTATGAAAAAAGCAAGGGCTTCCCTGGTGGCACAGTGGTTAAGAATCCACCTGCCAATGCAGGGGACACGGGTTCGAGCCCTGGTCCGGGAAGATCCCACATGCGGTGAAGCAACTAAGCCCGTGCGCCACAACTACTGAGCCTGCGCTCTAGAGCCCGTAAGCCACAACTACAGAAGCCCGCGTGCCACAACTACAGAAGCCCGCGTGCCTAGAGGCCATGCCCCACAACAAGAGAAGCCCACGCACGGCCACAAAGAGTAGCCCCCGCTCGCCGCAACTAGAGAAAGCCCATGAGCAGCAACGAAGACCCAACGCAGCCAAAAAAAAAAAAAAAAAGCAGATGACATACATTTTTAAAAAGGAATTCCCATCACATTTTGAGCACTGGTCATGTTGGAAGCCTATCTTCCTAAGGTGGCTACTGAGAAACCCAGATTTTATTGCTTAAACTATTACTCATGTGATTTTATGTCTAAGTATCCAACTTTACATTTTTGGTAAATCTATTGCTAAAAGTGAGTAAGTTGGGGAAAACTCAGCTTTTTTCCTTCCTACGTAGGAAAAACCCAGTTCTTTCCTACTGCGTGTTTCTTTCCTGTGAACTTCCTTTACCACTCACATAGATGCTTCGTTTTTGATACTTCTGGTCACCAAATGTGTGGAGGTTTTTCCTCACAACGACAAAATTGTCCTACAATTTAAGTCAATTCGGACACTATCTACCCAGAGATGCCAAGTGCAAGCAGTAGGTCCCTGGTGCCCTACAACCTCTGACCTACTGGGCTACAAATCGAACGTTCCCACAACCCCATCCTCAGGTTTAATTAATTTGCTAAAGGGGCTCACAGAATTCAGGAAAACACTTACTCACGTTTACCCGTTTATTAAAGGATATGATAAAGGATACAGATGAACAGTCAGATGAGGAGATACAGGGGGCAAGGGAGGGTCCCAAGTGCAGGAGCTTCCGTTCCCATCGGGCTGGCGTGTGTCACCCTATCAGTATGTGGATGTGTTCTCCAACCCGGAAGCTCTCAGAACCACCTACGATTGGGATTTTATGGAGGCTTCCCATGTAGGCACGATCGATCATTAACTCCATTTCCAGCCCCTCTCCCCTCTCTGGAAGATGCGGGGAGAGGACTGAAAATCCCAAGCTTCTGATCGTGGCTTGGTCTTTCTGGTGACCAGCCCCCATCCAGGAGCGCACCCAGAGTCACCTCAACAGAACAACAGATGGTCCTAGTACTCTTATCACTAAGGAAAATTTAAAAAGGCTTTAGAAGTTCTGTGCCAGGAAACAGGGACAGAGACCAATATATATATTTTCTATTACCTCACAATGAGCTACATTTATATACATGCAATTTCATTCCATGCTCTTTTGTTCAACAAATACTAAATTAGCACCTACCATATGTCGAGCACTGTTCTGTCATCGCACCAAACAGACCAACAGCCTTGTTCTCACAGTACTTACATCCCAGTGTTCCTAGTAACAGAGTGACAGCACCAAAGAAGCTGTCCTTGACTCCTACAGACGATGGAGTCATTGGGATGTACTAATAAATGCTGAGGATAATCTGTTATCCTCCTTCCAGCCTATGGGCATCTTCTCCATCCTGGAAGAGGAGTGCATGTTCCCCAAGGCCACAGACACCTCCTTCAAGAACAAGCTGTATGACCAGCACTTGGGCAAGTCCAACAACTTCCAGAAGCCCAAGCCTGCCAAAGGCAAGGCTGAGGCCCACTTCTCCCTGATCCACTACGCAGGCACTGTGGACTACAACGTTGCCGGGTGGCTGGACAAGAACAAGGAACCCCTGAACGAGACGGTGGTCGGCCTGTACCAGAAGTCTTCGCTGAAGCTGCTGTCCTTCCTTTTTTCCAACTATGCTGGTGCAGAAGCAGGTGAAATTTTTTTTTAATTCCCCCTGTGGAAACTCTGTGTAATTACTCATAACTCATGAAGAACCAGTAGCTGGACATGAGCTTCAGGTTGAGCTTGATTTATTTGTCTGTCTCTGATCTCTGTTTTTCTTTCTCCTACTTCTATTCTTCCTCTTCCTTAAGAGATCAAGCTCTAACCATATGACCCAGCATTTCCACTCCTGGGTATATATCCAAAAAAACCAAAAACACTAATTGGAAAAGATACATGCACTCCAATATTCATAGCAGCATTATTTATAATTGCCAAGGTATGGAAGCAACCTAAGTGTCCATCACCAGATAAATGGATAAAGAAGATGTGATATATATATATATATATATATATATATATATATATAATGGAATATTACTCAGCCATAGAAAAGAATGAAATTTGCAGCAACATGGATGACTTGGAGGGCATTATGCTAAGTGAAGTAAGTCAGACAGAGAAAGATAAATACTGTATGATATCACTTATATGTGGAATCTAAAAAGCATAACCAACTGGTGAGTAAAACAAATAAGAAGCAGACTCACAGATACAGAGAACAAACTAGTGGTTACCAGTGGGGAGAGGGAAGGGGGAGGGGCAATACAAGGGTGGGAGGGAAAAAGGGTTATTATGAGATTATATGAAATCATGTTGTGAAACTTGTGAAAATTGTAAAGCACTGTAGAATTTAAAGAAATTTTCATTCAATAAAAAATAAATTAATGTTTTTAAGTCGAAAAAAAAATTTTTTAAAGAGATTAGGTTCTACGGAGGTGAACAGGGCCTCCCAGTGGACACAATAGCCAATACCACATTCTTTAATAGGTTTTTTTTTTTACTGAGATATAATTCATATAGCATAAAATTCACTCTTTAAAAAATTCAGTGGTGGGACTTCCCTGGTGGCGCAGTGGTTAAGAATCCACCTGCCAACGCAGGGGACACGGGTTTGAACCCTGGTCCGGGAAGATCCCACATGCCGCGGAGCAACTAAGCCCCTGCGCCACAGCTACTGAGCCTGCACTCTAGAGCCCGTGCTCCGCAAGGAGAGAAGCCACCGCCGTGACAAGCCCACGCACCACCATGAAGAGTAGCCCCCGCTCACCACAGCTAGTGAAAGCCCCTGCACAGCAACGAAGACCCAACAGAGCCAAAAATAAAATAAATAAATAAATTTATCAAAAAAAAAATTCAGCGGTTTTTGGTATATTTATGGGTTGTGCAACCATTACCACTAGGTAATTGCAGAACATTTTCATCACACCAGTAACCCTTTAGCAGCCACTTTCCACCTGCCTCCTTCCCAGCTTGTGGCAGTGGCCAAACTACTTTCTGTCTCTATGAATTTGCCCTTGCTGGATGCTTCACGTAAGTGGAATCATACACTGTCTGGTCTTTTGTGTCTGGCTTCTCTCACTTAGCTTAACGTTCTTCAGCTGTCCACGCTGTGGCAAGTGTCAGCAATTCATTTCTTTCTATAGGTGAATGATATTCCACTGCGTGGATCTTAACACAGTTTTGTCTATCCACTCATCAGTTGATGGACCTTTATGTTTTCTCTACTTTTGGGTACTATGAATACTGCTGCTATGAACATTTTATAGAAGTTTCTATGTGGGCATTGTTAATGCTTTGGGGTACATACCTAGGGATGGAACTACTGAATCATATGGTAACTCTGTGTTTAACTTTTGGAGGAACTTCCAGACCATTTTCCCAAATGGCTGCACAAGCCAGTATCACTTGTTCAGATTACCTATATATTTTTAAAGTAATTTCCAGAATAAGGTTTAAAAATTATGGACTATTTTAAATGCATTAATTTAACAAATTAATGCTTTTAATTCATGCAATATAATCATTCATTAGATAATTTTTTACAATTAATGTCTAGTGTATTGGGCAGTATAATATAAACATGGGCATAACTTTAAACTTGAATGATGAACACCATCGTCTTCAAATCTAATTAGGGCATCTCTATAACTGTATTGCATAACCTGACTTAGCAATGATGCCAGGACTCTAAACGTAAGTTCCTGTGTAGGCATGAACCTGGGGAAGTGGCTCTCCTGCCTCTCCTCCCCCCCCAAACACATGGTCATGCTAGACCCAGGGGACAAAAGGGTGGAGTGAGAGGAGGGTAGGGGAAATGAGACATGAAATTTCCCCAAGGGCTGAATCTTGATTACATATCAGAAGATAAATCTGAAATTGAGCCATTCAGAAAAAGTAGACCCAATATCACTGATGCCTCATTAAGTTGGGCTGTTCCTTTTAGACAAGAAAAAAATGGACTTGTAGAATATTCTGAGAAACTTCAGTTGTTATTACTTTCAGTTACTTCCTCATGAAGAGATAAACAGGGACTCAAGAATTTTTAAAAGGGACACTCATGAAAGAAACCACACTCACCAAGAGGAACATCTCAATCTTGCCAACTATTCAGTTGGATTTCATGTCTGATGTCTAAAGGAAAAGATTCTCCTTGGATACAGAGAGCCTAAATTATACTCCCAGTTAAATGCCACCCATATCCCACCCCACTCCGTTCCCACAGTGATAAAAATCAGTGTCCCCAAATCTGAGTAGTTTGGAGGAATTTTAAGAAGCAGAATACAGAAATGAACAAACCAAAAAACCCTCAGCTCTCCTACGTCAAAAGAAAACCAAACTCTCACTTCAGGGTTTGGAGGAAGTGGTTTAGAAAGGCCACCACTGACAAAACGGTACACTGTTAGTGGAGATGTAAATTTGTGAAGCCACTACAGAAAACAGTATGGAGATTCCTTTAAAAATTAAAAATAGAACTACCATATGATCCAGCAACTCCACTTCTGGGTATATACCCAAAGGAAATGAAATGACTATCCCAAAGAGATACCCCCATGTGCATTGCAGCATTATTTAGAATAGCCAAGACATGGAAATGATCTAAGTGTCCACTGATGGATAAATGGATAAAGAAAAGGTCATATATAATGGAATATTATTCAGCCATAGAAAAGAATGAAATCTTGCCATTGGCAACAATGGACCTTGAGGGCATTATGCTATGTGAAATAAATCAGACACAGAAAGACAGATCCTGTATAATCTCATGTATATGTGGAATCTTAAAAAACCAAACTCATAGAAACAGAGATCAGATCTGTGGTTGCCAGAGGTGGCGGGTGAGAGGTGGGAGAACTGGGGGAAAGGGGTTAAAAGGTACAAACTTCCAGTTATGACATAAGTAAGTTCTGTGGTTGTAAAGTACAGCATGGTAACTGTAGTTAATTACACTGTGCTGTATATTTGAAAGTTGCTAAGAGAGTAGAGCTTAAAAGCTCTCATCATAAGAAAAAGAAACTGTAAGTGAAGGGATAGATGTTAAGTAGACTTAATGCTGTGATCATTCTGCACTATATACATATATCAAATCATTATGTTGTACACCTTAAACATATACAGTCTTATATGTCAGTTACATCTCAATAAAACTGGTGGGGCAGGTGGGTAGGAAAGGCCACCACTATGTCCTCAGGACTCACCAGACACACCCTCTGTGTCCGTCTCCAGGCGACGCCAGGGTGAGCAAGAAGGGCGGGAAGAAGAAGGGCTCCTCTTTCCAGACTGTGTCCACTGTGTTCAGGGTTTGTTTTTTGGCAACTTCCACATTCGGTTGTATTTCTGCCCAGTGCAATGGCGTTTGCTAAGGTAAATGTGCTTCTTCTGGTTTGTGTCCCAGGAAAATTTAAACAAATTGATGGCCAATTTAAGAAGCACCCGTCCTCACTTTGTGCGATGTCTGATTCCCAAGACTCCTGGTGAGTGAGAATCCCTCAGAGCAGGACTCCCTGAAATGTATGAAAAGTTCTGTGGGTGTGGGTATGGGTGTACATGTGTCTGTGTGCACGTGCGTGTGTGTTTCCCTGGGGACAGGATCATGATAGCCTTTATCACTTCTCAGTCTATGAAATAGGGCTGCCTGATTTAGCAAATTAAAACCACGAGACACCCCATTAAATTCGAATTTCAGATGAGACAGTGAAAAATTTCTTAGTATAAATATGACCCATGCAATATTTGGGATATACTTATACTAAAAAAAAAAAAGTATTTACTGTTTCTCTGAAATTCAAATTCAACTGGGCAGCCTGGGCATATTTTATCTGGCATTCCTACTATGAAATTATATCCAAAATGTTATGTACATATATAGGTGCATTAAATCCATACCTTTCATAAGATTCTTAAAAACCTTTCCCCCCAAAGTGAAGAGCCACTATATTTGGCAAATAATCAGCTTAGGTGTTCCATAATAAAAACAGCATCAATAACAACTGTTTTCTGAGCCTAATGCAGTCCCATTATTATGTTAGCTCTACTGTTTACAGCAGTTCACTGCAAGAAAAACATAATCATCTCCATTTTATAAATGAGAAAACTGAGAGTCAGAGACCAGATATATAGACATAGGACACCATGTGGTACAGCAGACCTTTAACCGTCAACAATCCTGGATGCACAGATATGGCTGAGTTTCAGGGCCATTTGTCACAAAGGAAAGAACAAACCATCACACAGACTGTGGCTACGAGGCAGCTCTCTCACCAGCCAAGCTGTTGAATCCCAAAGGCTGGGCTTCTGGCATCAAGGTCCTGCTTCAGCAATGTTACAGGAGAGCAGAGGAATTAGATGATCAAAGAAAAGATCCCAGCTCCACCTACTACTGCCCAAGGGACCACAGCTGAGTCCTTCAGCTTTCTGGCCTATAAAAGGAGGATTAAAATGGCATTTTCTTTAGGCATTCGCTTAGTTATTAATTCATTTATTTATTGAGTGAGCGCTTATAAAGTGTTGACTCATTTTGTAAATATTAACACATTTAACCCGCCTTAGAGGGCTGTTGAGGATTAAATAAGCCAGTACACGTAAAGCATTTGAAACAGGTCCCATCACAGGAACAAAACAATTGTAACTATGTATGTGGACGGACGGAGGTTAACCGGACTTATTTTGGTGATCATCTCACAATATATACAAATATCGAATCAATACGTTGTACAGCTGAAACTAGTAAAATGTTACATGCCAATTACACCTCAATGTTTTTAAAATGCTGGTAGATAGCACTACAACAATAGTTGTAGGTGAATTTAAATAAACTCTGTCAGTTCATGATTAAAGAGGTAGACCAAAATATATAAGAGTGGGGGCTTCTCTGGTGGCGCAGTGGTTGAGAGTCCGCCTGCCGATGCAGGGGACACGTGCCCCGGTCCGGGAAGATCCCACATGCCGCGGAGCAGCTGGGCCCGTGAGCCATGGCCGCTGAGCCTGCGCGTCCGGAGCCTGTGCTCCGCAACGGGAGAGGCCACAACAGTGAGACGCCCGCGTACCGCAGCAAAAAAAAAAAAAAAAAAAAAGATTATGAAGAGGAGGTGACGCAGACCCTCACCTCCCCGCCCTCTTCCTTGGAGCTGACTATGGCTTCCTGCCCTTGTCTGGGGATATTAATTTACTCGGTCACCCCTTTAACCCACATTTACTGAGCTGCAGTTCCGTGCTGGGGCCTCTGCTTGGCACTGGGGATGCAGAAATGAGCCCTGGCCTCCAGGAACCCATAGAGGAGCAGAAAGCAGACACGTGCGTGGCTAGCTTTAACGCCTATGACAAGCGCAATGTCAGTTATATTCGGGGCGGGGGGGACTCGTTGGGGTTGGCGTGAAGGGGTCAGCAAGAAAGAACTTTCTGAAGGAGGCTTTGCATGGCCTGAGAAAAGGTGGCCTGGGGGGAAGGAGACCGACAAGCAGGTCACATGCCTGGGGTGAGGCGTGGAGGTCCCCACATGCCACATTAAAGAGCCCAAGTTAAATCTTCTAGTTGATGAGGAGCCATGGAGGAGACGAGTGAGAGGATCAGGTTTATAGCTCAGAGCAGTCACTCTGGGGGACTTCCCTGGTGGTCCAGTGGTTAAGACTCCGCACTTCCACTGCAGGGACCATGGGTTCGATCCCTGGTGGGGGAACTAAGATCCCGTGTGCTGCACGGCACGGCCAAACACACACACACACACACACACACACACTGAGAGGTTGCTCTGGCAGCTACAAGAAGAGCAGGCCTGAGAGCACAAGAGGGGCCAAGACCAGGCTGTAACAGAAGTCCAAATAAAAGATGACAAGGACCTGAATTAGGAAACAGATCATGGGGGAGAGGAGGGGAGGCACTGAAGAAAGGTTGAAGGGCCTTAGGCCTTCAGTAATTCCACAGGAGGAACAGCAGCTCTGATGGCTGGTCCTGTGTGGGAATGTCAGGGAGAGGGGAATTTGATGGAAGCACCTTGTCCCGATTCCCCGACATCCCATACAGCTCTACCGTTGTCATCGCCATAACACGCCACCATTACATATTAGTCAAGAATACCTCCCGGGCATCTGTCCCGGCGAAGGGAAAGGAAGCCAGCATGGAAACGAAAAAAATCTCAGAGAAGGGACCAGTTTAATGGAAAGAAAAGCAAGTTTTCAGGTTCACGTGAGTTCGATACGAAGCTGTGGAGGACGAAGATTAGGAAACAGTGTCTGTGTCACTGGGACGTAGGCTACAGTCTAAGTTCGGAAAAAAGATCAGTCCTAGAAAGGCAAGAGTCTGGGAGGTGACCAGTGGGCTGGAGACAGGTCCTAGGTGGACACCAACACTTCAGCAGGAAGCAGGAGCCCATATGGCTAAACACAGCGAAACAGGAAAACTGTTTTATCAGGGAATCAAGGGCAAAAGGATTGGGATTGACATATACACACTACTATATATTATAAAATAGATAACTAATAAGAACCTACTATATAGCATGGGGAACTCTACTCAGTACTCTGTCATGACCTATATGGGAAAAGAATCTAAAAAAGAGTGGATATATCAGTTATATCAGTTATATGCATATAAGTTATATGCATAACTGATTCACTTTGCTATACAGCAGAAACTAACACAACATTGTAAATCAACTATATTCCAATAAAAATTCATAAAAAAAAAAGGTGAGAGTTAACAACTCAAATGTGGGAGAAAGACCCAATAAAACGGGAATGAAAGCAGCTCATCACATGGTAATTGGAGGCCACTGACAACCTTACGCTGAGCATTTTCAGTAGGGTAGTGGGGGTGGAGGCCAGGTGGATGGGAGACCCTCAGTGGCCCTGGACCCTCGCTCACCTCCCAGATTTGCATGTGCTGTTTCCTCCGCTTTTCATTTGCAGAAGGGACTCTGGAGTCCCTAGGATCTGCACAGCTTGGCTGTCCCTCCTTCCCACCTGGATGGGAAAGGTGAAGGTCATGGGGCCTGGGGGGCAGGTGAGCGGAGACTGGGCCTTGCTATGGCCCATTAACCCCAGTCCTAACGATGCACAGGGACTCCATCTTCTGCATCCAGCACAACATCTGATGTTTTATGAACGTCAAGCACTGGCCCTGGATGAACCTGTTCTTCAAGATCAAGCCCCTGCTGAAGAGTGCAGAGGCCGAGAAGGAGATGGCCACCATGAAGGAAGGATTTGAGAGAGCCAACGAAGAACTGGCCACAGCTGAGGCTCATCGGAAGGAACTGCAGGAGAAAATGGTGTCCCTGCGGCAGGAAAATAATGACCTCCAGCTGCACGTCCAGTCTGTAAGTATCTCCCTGAGACCAGGAGGCCCCACCAGTGTCTATTCAAGAGACAGTAGTGCCACTCAGTGGGCCTACAGAGTATTGCATGACTACCCTGCCAGGGAAGGAGGCCAGCCCTCAGATCACCCTGGAAAACACATCTGCAAAGTGAATTTCTGCTCGCTCTGATTTCTCCCTGTCTTCCATAGCGGAGCAAGATGTATTTTGCTGTGGGCATGAGGGGGATGTGTCTGTCATCAGAATAAAAAGCTGTCAGGAATGCACCAGGTCTTTTTAAAAACTGTAAATAAAAAGACATCACTGGAAGTTCCCTGGTTGCTTAGTGGTTAGGATTCCGGGCTTTCACTGCCGTGGCCTGGGTTCAATCACTGGTCAGGGAACTGCGATCCTGCGAGCCGCACAGCGCGGCAATAAATAAATAAATATTTAAAATTAAATCATTCAATTCAATGTAGAAACAGTAACTTTCTATACGTGATTTTCAAGAAAATAATTATACTCTAAAAATGCTTTATATATACGTAATTCATAAATTACTGTTCATTTCCTTTACAACAAATACAAAATAAAATTAAAATGCTTTAAAGATATGCATTTTTTATCAAAGAAATAGGGAAAATGAAACCATACAACGAGTAGGTAACACTCTGGCAGCATAATGGTCTCTTTTCACAGAGTTAAGACATTTATCGTTTGCCCTTTTTAATAAACCCCCAACATTTTACTGCTCCCCTTTTCACTTTCCCAGTCAGTACGTGCAGCTGTTAGGAACCCTTTCCCAAGCACTGAGGGCAGAACAAGTTTTGGAATCAGATCTCTTGGTTTACATCCCAGATCCCCCAGTTGGGAGCTGTGTGACCTTCGGCAGGTGACATCCTTTTTGTGCCTCAGTTTTCTGTAAAATGGGCACAGCAAGAGTAGCCACCTCGCAGGGTTGTTGGGAAGATCAGGTGAGTTCGTGCTTGTACAATGCCGCACACAGCACACGTTCAACAAACACAGAGGCTATTCCCGCCAGACTCTTTTCATCCTTTACCTCGAAACGTGTGTCCAGTTCTTACAGTACTCTGGTAGGAGAAGACACAGTCCCATTACGTTTAAGAGCATAATTAGCTAACCCTGGCCACTCCAAGAGATTCAATACAGAGTCTTCTGGGACACGTATGTATTAAGTGATGACAAAATCACTTATTTTTGTCTATTTGGAGTTTTCAGTTCCGTGGCTTGAGGAGGCAGGGCTGAGGAGACACAGGGTGCACTTTTCTGTGGAGAGTCTAAAAAGGTAGTCATGGTTGGGAACTAGTAGTTAGCTTGTGAAAGCACAGAGGAGATGAGTTGTTTTTCAACTCCTGGTAGAAGGAAGAGTAAAATGGCTGGGGGTCCAAACGTGGCAAATTTGCAGAGGCTTCCTGAATGCCATGAACGCCTTTGCTTGAGATTAGCTTAGGTGATTTTCTATTCAGTAGATGACATCTTTAGTGGTTAATAAAAAAAGGACTTGGATGATATATATGTGCGAGTGTGTGCGTGGCCATGACTCACTCCTTGACTTGGATCGGATAATGGCCTTTTGGAGGGCAAAGCCCTTCCCTTCTGGGGTTGGTCAAGAGGCTGATCCCAAAATAACAACCTGTAAACAACAAGACGCTACTGTAGAGCACAGGGAACTCTATTCAATAGCCGGTAATAAACCATAATGGAAAAGAATATGAAAAAGATATACATGTATAACTGAATCACTTTGCCGTAGAGCAGACACTCACATGACACTGTAAATCAACTATACTTCAATAAATTCAATTTTTTAAAGGACATCACGATCTGGTTCTTTCAGGAAACAGAAAGCCTGATGGATGCCGAGGAACGGTGCGAGGGGCTCATCAAAAGGAAGATTCAGCTGGAGGCCAAAGTGAAGGAGCTAAACGAGAGGCTGGAAGAGGAGGGAGGGGATGAATTCTGAACTGGTTGCCAAGAAGAGGAACCTGGAAGATAAATGCTCCTCCCTCAAAAGAGACACTGACGACCTGGCGCTGACCCTTACCGAGGTGGAGAAGGAGAAGCACGCCACGGAGAACAAGGTGAGCACGCCCAGCCCCCGCCAGGAGGAGAGAGGCGGGGAAGGAGCCCGTTCACCCAACATTGTCCAGAAGTGAGAGGGGAGCCAGTGGACGGGCAGTTACATTCCAGTGAGTCCGCCTCTGCCCTGTTCTAGACCCCATGGGCTCTTCCCCCTCTCCGGCTGCCTGCCTGGTTGTACCACAAACTTCTAGCCCTAACCCTTCCTCCACAAGCCAAGAGATGCTTCAGGAAAAGCATGTGGCACAGGGGGAGCCGACAAATGTGCCTACAGGGCCAGGCAGATGATGAGGGAAGCAGGTGATGAAGAAGGCAGAAAGTGGACCACACCAGGGATTGGCAGGGAGGTTAGAGGCACAGGGACCCTCGTGCATGCACGAGGTTAGAGGCACAGGGACCCTCGTGCATTACTGGTAGAGTGTAGACTGATGCGGCCTTCGGGAACGCCATCTGGAAATTCTTAGTCGAATGAAGAATCCACACATCCGGACTTCCCTGGTGGCGCAGTGGTTACGAATCCACCTGCCGATGCAGGGGACACGGGTTTGAGCCCTGGTCTGGGAAGCTCCCACAGGCTGTGGAGCAACTAAGCCCGTGCGCCACAACTACTGCAGCCCGCGTGCCACAACTACTGTGCCCCTGCGCCTAGAGTCCGTGCTCTGCAACAAAGAGAAGCCACCGCAATGAGAAGCCCGTGCACTGCAACGAAGAGTAGCCCCTGCTCGCCACAACTAGAGAAAGCCCGTGCACAGCAACGAAGACCCGACGCAGCCAAAAATAAATAAATTAATTAAAAAAAAAAAAAAGAATCCTTCAACCCAGTGATTCTGCTCCTGGGTATACAAACCAGGGAATTCTTCTGCCAGGTCCACGAGGGGACATGTATGAGGATGTTCATGGCAGTGTGGCTTGTGGTGGGGGGTGCTGGAGGCAAGATCGGGGTCCACGTTGGAGGGATGGAGAGGTACAGGGCAGAGGACGCACGGCAGGGTATACTACACAGCCATCAGGGCAACAAGATGGATGTAAAAGAGAACAAAGGAAGAAAGAGAAATATACAGCATGGTACCATTTATGTAGACTAAAATCACACGCACACAAAATCACAGACACTTTACAAAAGTAAATGAAAAACACAATCCATGATTCATACCATAATGGTTGCCAGTGAGACGGAGGCAAGGATGAGGTTGGCCAGGTGTGAGATGACCCGCGTCAGTGTGGGACAGACAACCGGGCGTTGATAGGGAGGTGATAGGGAGGGGTGGGGACTGCGGCGAACTGGAGAGCACTTGCCCTGCCCCCAGGTGGCAGCCAGGGCCCCGCGCCAGCCAGCTGGTGCCCGGTAGCCATGTGAGTCCAGCACTGCCAGAGCTTCCAATTTTCCTTGAGAAACCAGACATCCCAGATTTTATGTGAAATCTCATGTTTTTTCAACTTTTATTCAAAAGTTGTAAACTCTTATGTGGCCAGATTCGGCCCATAGGTCAGGAATTACCAACCTCTGAGCTGGCAGAGCGTCATACATGGAGAAAAGTTCAATTTAACGCCTTAAAATCTCTGCGGTTGGTGCCGCTGTCCTGCTTCCTGACACACAGGACTCCTGTTCCGGCTTTTCCTGCATAGCACCTCATGCCTGTCCTTCTTCCCCTTCCTGCCTCATTCTAAACCCCAGGTCAGCTAATAAACAAATCCCCATGGATGTATTGAGATGAATATAGACTGTTGTGTTCCTTCCAGAGGCGGCATATTTGCATTTATCAGTGTCCTTCCTTGTACCATATAACACCCTCTTTAAAGGAATCAGCTTTTAGGGGAGGGTTTGAGGCTCTGTGATAGGCCAGTGAGGATTGAAAAAACCCAGAGGCTGCCAATTTCAGGATGATGCAGCCAACACTGTGAGCACCTGCTGCGGAGGCAAAGAAGCAGTAGCCAAAAAACAAAAAAGTCACAGAAAAGGGAAAAAAAAGAATCAACAGCCTTTGCCAGAAGCTTCTGGTTTAATTGTTTGAACTTTCAATTGGTGTTGATACTCTCTTAGGTAAAGAATCTTTCAGAAGAAATGACAGCGCTTGAAGAAAACATTTCCAAACTGACCAAAGAGAAGAAACCTCTGCAGGAAGCCCATCAGCAAACATTGGAGGATCTTCAGGTTGAAGAAGACAAAGCCAGTGGTCTCACCAAAATAAAAGTCAGGCTGGAGCAGCAAGCAGATGGCGTGAGGATATCACCAAAATAAAAGTCAGGCTGGAGCAGCAAGCAGACGGCGTGAGGATATTTTATTACTACGCCCTAACATTGATTACTTGTGGAAGCGCAGGCAGGATGGGGTCTACACAGGACGCAGGGGTTGAGAGTTCCGACTCTAGAGCCAGAATCCCCGAGTTCAGATCTCAGCCCATTCCAAATGAATCTGGAATGCTGAGTGAGCCACTTAACTCATGAAGCCTCAGTCCCCACCTTGTGAAATGGAGATACAATTAGCTCTACCTCGGAGGGTTTGCATGGAAAGCTCTACCTCGGAGGGTATGCGTGGAAAGCTCAGCACGTAGAGGGTGTTCAGTAAAATGTCAGCTGCTAGTGTCATCATCATCACTAGCATCCACTTGAATGTAGGTCTTTGGGTTCCGAAAGCTCCAATCCTGTTCTAATTTAGTTAAAAGTGAGTTCCAGGGCTTTCCTGGTGGCGCAGTGGTTGAGAGTCCGCCTGCCGATGCAGGGGATGCGGGTTCGTGCCCCAGTCCGGGAAGATCCCACGTGCCGCGGAGCGGCTGGGCCCGTGAGCCATGGTCGCTGAGCCTGCGCGTCCGGAGCCTGTGCTCCGCAACGGGAGAGGCCACAACAGTGAGAGGCCCGGGTACCGCAAAAAAAAAAAAAAAAGACTATACTGTAAGAAGATCCCATGGTTCCTTTGAGTGTCATCTTCTCAAAAGTTTGTTTACAAACCAGTAAATACTTATCTATTAAAAGCTGATGGTCTAAGATATTGGTGATTAAGCAGCAATCACACATAAAAATAAAGAAAACCTGAAATGACCAATTTTTTAAACTGACCTTTATGTGTTCTGTATTTTTATTCTTATTTCACCTAATGAGAAGCTAAACTGTCAAACGGTTCAATACTGGGCACCAGGGACCCATGTTTCCCATTCATGTTGGCTTTTTCTTTTCTTTTTAAAGAGTAACGTGGAAAGAACGTGCCAGACTGTGGAAGACCAATTTAATGAAGTCAAGGCCAAGGATGACCAACAGACACAGTTAATCCATGATCTGAACATGCAGAAGGCGAGGCTGCAGACCCAAAATGGTGAGGATGGGCAGGGCCCGGTGGTGGGACCACTGGGCCATGGGAGAGGGTGGGCCAGACTCTGACGTGGGGCCACATCTGTTTGCCAGGGGAGCTGAGCCACCAAGTGGAAGAGAAGAAGGCTCTGATTTCACAGCTAACCGAAAGCAAGCAGGCCCTCACCCAGCAGCTGGAGGAGCTTAAGAGGCAGCTAGAAGAAGAAACCACGGTAAGGGTGGTTGCCTCTGTTCAGGAAGGCAGAGTCAGGTGGAACCTGAGAAGTCACCAGGCCGGCTGGGGGCACTGCTGCATCATGAAGCGTGATGCTCATCTCTTCCTTGTAGTAGAAGGAACCTGTTCTTGGAGGTTACAGGACCTTGGCATTGGATCTCCTTCTTCAGAGCTAGAAAACTCTACCAGGGTGCTCCATTCTCAGAGCTCCTCTGTGCCCCACTGGAGGGGCTGATAAACGCCCCTCCCCAGCCAGGGGTATCCCCTCCCCATCACTGTACTAGCTTGGGCATCTCTGCCTCTGTGCATTCTTTCACTCTGCCCAGCAATTCATCCCAGCCCCTTGAAAGGCCCTCCTCTTTCTCCTTCATCACTCTTTGTGTATCACCAGCTACAACACCCACATTTAAGCCCCCCTCCTCCAAGAGACCACATTTGGAGCACCCTTGGGACATCTGCATAAACATGGACACCATTATCACCTTCTTGACGTCAATATCAAGCTATTTATGTTTATAATTCATGTCTCCCCACGAATCTGTAAACTTCTAAAGGTCAAGAATTATTTTTCCCCACTGTAACGGTAAACAGTAAGTACAGAACAGTGCACACAGTAGGTGCTTAGTAAACGCTGTTGATGGGTGTTCGAGCACTAGAATAGGAATCTAGAAGTCCGCAAACCTGCATGAGTGTAATTCTGAGGTTACCATGTGCCAGCTAAAACTTACAGGGCAGTCTCTTGGAACTCCACCAAGCTCCATCTGCCCCTTCCAAAAAGGAAGTGCTATATTAGTCTCCCATCTTCCTATTATAGGGTAGGGGTATTTGGTGGACTGGGTGGAGGCAGGGGAAGTGGAGAGAACCAGAACATGAGAAGGTCCATTACAGGAGCAAGGCTGTCCTCTGGCCAGGATACAGCTAAGCTTTCCTTCCTGGGCAAAGTTTTGTTGTTTATTTGTGTCTTTAAAAGGATAAAAATGTATGAGTTATTGCACTGGGTTGACCAGAAAGTATTTTGTGACCATTATAATGAGAGCTACATTGTCTTCCCGACCAGGTGGGAGTGAGTCATGGAGGCCTCTGGGCATGTCCCCCTCCTGTTTGGGAAGAGGTGGCAGAGCTGTGGAAACGGCATAGCTCATGTCAGAGTTCCCGGGTGGGGACACAGCCCACTGGTGACACCAAAAGATGCTTTTGGGGTTTTCATGGTCACAGTACTCCATAACACTGCATTAAGTAGTGAGAAAATTATTCTCTTTCCAATTCTACTTCAATTCTTCTGATTAAATAAGGAAAAGGTCTCACTTTGGATACCATTTCTCTAACACTGATGTATCTTCCTCACTAAGACACAGAGAGTAGGCCTCAGACACAGAGGCACAGCAGCAAAGTACTTCATTAGAAGGTGAAAACACCGCCTTACCTCCATTGCATTTATTATAGTTATCTTCTGTTTATGGCAAATGTTAATGGTTTTCCATTTAAATAAATATATTTAAATATAATAAAGGAGTCAACTTTTTAAAAAATGAAGTAAATAAAACAGGAGATATACTGCTACAGCAAAGTTTGTGAAGGCAGCAAGGGAGTGATACAAGTTGGGAAACACTGGTTGAAACAAAAATACCTTAACTTGGAAAATGGCCACACGTTTTTGCAATCTGTCACCACTGTGATTCCGCAGGCCAAGAGTGCCCTGGCCCACGCCCTGCAGTCCTCCCGCCACGACTGTGACCTGCTGTGGGAACAGTATGAGGAGGAGCAGGAAGCCAAGGCCGAGATGCAGAGGGCGCTGTCCAAGGCCAACAGCGAGGTGGCCCAGTGGAGGACCAAATACGAGACGGACGCCATCCAGCACACAGAGGAGCTGGAGGAGGCCAAGTAGGGGCTCCCAGGTTACGGTAGGAGAGTCGACCCTAAGACACAAGGGAAGGAACAGAGGACAGACCTTCTCTTCCTCCCCAGGCCTTTGAGTTTTCTTAAACACGCAGACCTGGTCTCCCTGCCCCTCTCCCAGGGTACTGTCCATTCCGCCTGGTCCCTTGGCGCCTCCTAGGTGACTGCTTTGCCCATCTGGGGACTCTTCAGGTGATACGTACTGTCCAATCATCAAACTCTAGGTCTTCTCAAATTCCAGTCCTTTGTAGATGGCTCGATTCCCTTCCGATCTGATAATTACTTCTGAAATGGTCCACCTTTGTCAACAACAACAAACCTGGTTCTCTTAGGAAAAAACTGGCCCAGAGGCTCCAGGAAGCAGAGGAAAACACAGAGGCTGTGAGCTCCAAGAGTGCTTCCTTGGAGAAAACCAAGCAGAGGCTCCAGGGAGACGTGGACGACCTGATGCTGGATTTGGAGCAGGCCAACACCACCTGCGCCTGCCTGGACAAGAAGCGGAGGAACTTCGATGAGGTCCTTCCCCACCGCTTGACGGCAGCCACAATGCCAGAGATGTGTGAGATGCACACCTTCGGGGAGGCCCTCGAGCATCAACTCCCAGTGTGGAGAGTTTGGGGCTTTGCGCTGTCTCTTTACTTTTGTGACAGTCCCTCCAAAATGAATTTTATTTTTCGTTAAAGTTAATTCAACTTACTTTGAGATCAACGTATCTTTCAAGAATACAGCAGATCTCTGTAGTGATACCAGAGTTTGGAACCCCTGAGTTTGGGGCTCACCCTGTTTCTTTGGTCCCTAAGGATAGAAGGGTCCAACCTTGTCATTGCTGACGGCCCTTGTTGACATGACTCATCCAAGTCCCTGGCCCTTTCGGCTTCTCACGTGTCCCTCTGTCACCTCCTAGGTCCTCACAGAGTGGAAACAAAAATTGGATGAGAGTTGGAAGCTGCTCAGAAAGAGTCCGGGTCACTTAGTACTGAAATCTTCAAGATGCGCAATGCCTACGAGCAGGTGGTGGGTCAGTTAGAGACACTGAGACCGGAGAACAAAATTCTGCAAGGTGAGCTCTCCCCATCACAGGGGTGTGACAGTCCCCAGCTCTCTCCCCATCACAGGTGACAGCCCCCAGCTCTCTCCCCCCAACAGGTGTGTGACAGCCCCCAGCTCTCTCCCCCCAACAGGTGTGACAGCCCCCAGCTCTCTCCCCATCACAGGTGTGTGACAGTCCCCAGCTCTCTCCCCATCACAGGTGTGTAACAGTCCCCAGCTCTCTCCCCATCACAGGTATGTAACAGTACCCAGCTCTCTCCCCATCACAGGGGTGTGACAGCCCCCAGCTCTCTCCCCATCACAGGAGTGTGACAGTCCCCAGCTCTCTCCCCCCAACAGGTATGTGACAGCCCCCAGCTCTCTCCCCCCAACAGGTGACAGCCCCCAGCTCTCTCCCCCCAACAGGTGTGTGACAGTCCCCCTTCTCTTCTGGCCACCCCTCCCCCATTTGGCCACAGCATCCTCCTTCCTGCTGCCCCACAAAATCCTCACATCTACTCAGTTTACCCTGAGACCCAAACTCCCCCGATGTAAGGCATACTCACAGCCAAGCCTTGCTCTTGAGAACAGAGGGCTCCCTGGGCTGCTAAGCTCCCTGCTCTTCTACAGAACATATCTTCCATGGATTCTGTCTCTACATGGCTTTGTGTCCTTGATCCTGTCACTAGATCCCTTAGGATCTCAGACTGCTGACCTATAAAACTAGACCAGACGCAGTGCCCCCCAAAGCCCCTTCTATTTCCGAGACCATGATTCGATGTGTTTTCTCCACAGTTTTCTCCCCCGGTCCTCTCTGTGCCCATTCTGTGTCCTGTGTGAAGGTTCAGGGTCATACAGGTGTTCTGTTGCTCCTCCCCACGCATCTTCAGGTGAGGCCACACACCTGTGTCTTGTCCACACCTTCCCCGAAAGGTTTCACTGTACTTGTTCTCTCCTATATGAATGTCATGAATGAATCACCAATCCCCAAATTCCCTGGCAAATGCCTGTGCTATCAGACAGAGCCTGTGAAAACAGCCTAAATCAGGCCTGTCCTTTGCAGAAGAGATTTCTGACTTAACCGTGCAGATTGCGGAAATGAGCACGAATCTTCAGCAAGTGGAGAAGACCAAGAAGCAAGTGGAAAGAAAAGTCAGACCTCCAGGCTGCCCTAGAAGAGGTGGAGGCAAGTGTCTGGGATGTGAAGGAGGGCGGGACACTGAGGAAGGGGACTAGACCACCCCCAGGGGCCCTTCCTGGCGGGAGGCACTGGGGCTCCAATGGGAAAAATCCAGCCCCACCCCCGCCGGGGGGGGGGACCAGCTGCTCTCTGCTGCTTCGTCTCCTGGGTGTCCTCTAGTCCATCATATTTCTCCTACTGAATAAATAAACTTGTTCATTATGTCCTCAACGTCTTCCTCTCAGAAAGCAAGAACTCAATCACCAAACATCCTGAGAGCCAGCTCAGAATGCCTTAGTTTAAACAGAGAGTTATACACAGTCATCTTTGGCTGTTGGGAATTCTGTGTGGTCCAAAGAGTGCAGTATCCTGATGTAATCATCAGTTGTGGCCAGTGAGGGGTTTGGGGCTTTGCGCTGTCTCTTTACTTTTGTGACAGTCCCTCCAAAATGAATTTTATTTTTCGTTAAAGTTAATTCAACTTACTTTGAGATCAAAGTACTTACTTTGAGATCTTAAGACGTTCTAGGGAAATCTGCACTACGCAGGATAACAGGAGAGCAATTTCTCTGTCTTTCTCTGTCTTTTTTGAGAAGAGGTTGGCTCCTGACTTATGGTCACTATTTAAAAAGACACAGTAATCAAAATTTTTACTAATTGAAAACGATGCTCTGTCCTCCTCAAGACATAAGACTGTTAACAACAAAGCTTCAGTTCTAGTTTCATTACTAGTAACAACTTGGAAGCAAACTGTTTGACCTTTTTGAGTACTGTTCTATTTATTTGTAAAATGAGTCTAATAATACCCATTTTATCATAATGGGGATGAAAAACCTCATTCAAGAAGGTGGCTGCCCCCGGCAATCCCAAGCCCTCCTTGACTTTTATCAGGGTTCCCTGGAGCACGAAGAGAGCAAGATTTTGCGTGTCCAGCTAGAGAAGGACAGAGAAATCGAGCAGCTGAAAAGAAACAGCCAGTGGGCAGCAGAGGCCATGCAGAGCGTGCTGGATGCTGAGATCTGGAGCCGGAATGATGCTCTGAGGCTGAAGAAGAAGATGGAGGGGGACCTCAGTGAGATGGAGATTCAGCTGCGCCACTCCAACCGCCAGGTGGCAGAAACCCAGAAACACCGTGCTCAGTCCAGAGCCAGCTCAAGGTGAGTGCACGGCCCCTGGAGGACCTGGCGGGACCTCAGCCTGCCCTGGGCTCCGGTCTCACCCCTGGTTTCTCATGAAGGACTGCCAGCTGCATCTGGATGATGCCCTGAGAGGCAATGAGGACCTCAAGGGGCAGCCGGCCATCGTGGAGCGCAGGAATGGCCTCTTGCTGGAGGAGCCGGAGGAGAGCAAGGTGGCCCTGGAGCAGACGGAGCGGACCCGTAAACTGTCGGAGCAGGGGCTGCTGGATGCCAGCGACCGCGTGCAGCTCCTTCACTCCCAGGTGTGTCCATCCTCACTCCACCCAGGGTCCACCCTGGAGGCAGGCAGGACCCAGGCTTGATGGAAAGGAGTTCCCACCACTCCTTCCAGGCTAGTGGTCAAGACAAACTTTCATTAGGCCTAGTTCTTGGAATAACTTTGTCTCTAGATGGACAGATTGCTAAGCTTTCTTTTATCTGAAGAAAAAAGATCATGGGGAAATCGGAGCAAGGAATGACGAATTATTGCATAAAAGGGCTGGAAAAGGCTTCACAGAGGCAGTAACATATAAGCTGCAAGCTTAGAAAATTAGGATTGTCTTTTGAAATAATTACTTTTAGGAAAGTTAAAGAATTCCTTGTTTCATTTTTTACTTTTTTGGACCACGCCACATGGCATACGGGATCTTAGTTCCCCAACCAGGGATCGAACCCGCGCCCTGCGCGGTGGAAACACAAAGCCCTAATCACTGGACCGCCAGGGAATGCCCCCAAAATTCCTTGCTTTAAAAACTATTTTTTGAATTAGCCAAAAAAATAGAAAAATATCAACCATATTGTTAGCATTTTGGGATCTCTTATTCTAGGCTCTTGTTTCTATACATAAATATGATATTTTTTGTAAACGTGATCAATCCTTTTGCAACTTTTTTCATTTAACAACGTGTTGTGAACATATTTCTCTATTTTAGGGGTTTTTTGGGGTTTTTTTGTTTTTGTTTTTTGTTTTGCGGTACGCGGGCCTCTCACTGCTGTGGCCTCTCCCGTTGTGGAGCACAGGCTCCGGACGTGCAGGCTCAGCGCCACGGCTTCACGGGCCCAGCTGCTCCGTGGCATGTGGGATCTTCCCGGACCAGGACACGAACCCGTGTCCCTTGCATCGGCAGGCAGACTCTCAACCACTGCGCCACCAGGGAAGCCCATATTTCTATATTTTAAAATAGTTTTCTACGATACAGTTTTTTAATGGCAGAAAAGCAGTCCATTTTAGTTGTGTATTATGACACTTTTATTTAATCAGTCTTCTATGGTTGGATATTTTTAGACTGTTCCCAATAAAAATTTTTATGATTAGAAGATTGTATGACAAACTTCTTCATAACTAAATTTTCACATATATCCATGATTACTATTTCCTTAATATTCCTAAAAGTAAGTAAATTCCTGGAAGTATATATTCATGGTCAAAACAGCAAAGACATTTATGATATGTTGTAAACTGGTCTTTAAACAAAGTTGTCCCAACTTTTATTCCCATGGGGAAAATATGTGAGAGTGCTTAGCTATTATTTTTTTAATCTTCACCAATTTTATGGTTGAAAATGCCTCATTTTAAAAATTCTTGTTTCTTTGATTACTAATGAGGTGGAACATTTTGTCGTATTTTTTGGCTACTTGTATTTCTTCTGGTGTGTCTTAGCTATTTTCACTTTTGCCCTTTTTTCTTAATGATTTGTCTTTTTTACATATTAAGGAAGGAAATATTTTTTCAGTAATGCACACTGCAAATGTTTTCTCGTTTGTCATCATCCTAACAACTCTATGTACAATGTTTTGATCATGAGAATTATTTTTCATTTCACAGTTATGTCAACCATTTCCTTGTTCCAGCACGTTTAACTAAATAATCTATCCTTCCTCAAATATTTGAATGTCCACATTTATCATTCACTCAGTTCTTTTCTGTACAATTCTCGGGCCTGTTTTGGGATAGCTGTCCTATCAAAAATGAAAGCGTCTTTTTAATTTTTTTCACCTGTGTGAAAAATAAGAAATGGAACGTTCTCGAGATTGACTTCCTTCCCCACCCAACCCTCTCCCTTCCAATCGTTGTACGTGTCCAAATGTAGCCCGAACCTCTTATCTAATTTTTCTTGTAGAACACGTGCCTGATAAATAGCAAGAAAAAACTGGAAGCTGACATAGCCCAATGCCAGGCAGAGGTGGAGAACTCTATCCAGGAGTCCAAAAATGCAGAGGAGAAGGCCAGGAAGGCCATCACGGATGTGAGCTCCATTCTCTCTTATCAGAGATGCTGTCTGGAGATGAGAAAGGGGCTTCTAAGCTGGGACCTGCAAGTAGGTTTCCTCTCCTCACCCCTGCATTCAGTCAGCGGTGGCTTCCTGGAGAGACGGAAGGAGATGGAGCCTCAGCAGAGGCCAAGCGGGAGGGGAGCCATGCAGAATCAGCGGCGGCTGCGGGAAGGAGGAAGGCATCAGCGTGCCTAGTACCAGCCTCACAGCATCCTCCGTGTGCCCGCATAGGAGGGGTGGGTGGCCCACTGATGCTCCTGTGGACTTAACCAGGCGGCCATGATGGCCGAGGAGCTGAAGAAGGGGCAGGACACCAGCGCCCACCTGGGGCGGATGAAGAAGAACCTGGAGCAGACGGTGAAGGACCTGCAGCACCACCTGGACGAGGCTGAGCAGCTGGCCCTGAAGGGCGGGAAGAAGCAGATCCAGAAGCTGGAGGTGCGGGTAGAGTGGCGGGAGAGGACTCTCACTCCCAGAGTGACACCAGTTCAGCCGCCTCTGGCAGAACCACAGTCCAGAAACTTAGGTGGCGGGGAATTGGGCAGAGTCGACTGTAGGTTCAGTTTGAGGACCACTTGTGAAACTCCCTGTGAGCCAAATGTCCCCCCTACTTCTCCCTCTCCGGTCCCTACGCCCCAAGACACACACAAACCCATTTTTGAATGCGTATCCCTCGATACCTACAATATAATGACATTTCAAATGTTCACATTCTGTTTTTATACAGATTCAGATCTACATAAATGGAAGGGGAAACATACCTTACAATCATAAGATTACACATTTTGGTGCAATTTACATTTTGGACCAGGCTCCACTTTGATAAACAATGGCCCATCCTACATAAGATATGCAGTCTCCCTTGCCCTCCCATTCCGGGATCTCATTCCCTTCCCAGATTTCCTAATGTCGAAACACAACTTGCAATTCTGCTGCCTTCCTCAACTCCATCCTAAATGCAGGGTGACTGGCGTTTCCCCCAGGCTAACTCGCCAGCGAAGTGCGATCCACACACAGGACAGTCCTGATTTTTCTTTACCTGGGAGCGTATTTTTTAGTTTTTAGTTTCTTTGCTGGTGGTTCCCTTTGTTTCCTATACCCCTTGCTTTTCCTGTTAGACCCTGGATGGTTTATTTGTTTTTCTAAACAGGCTGCATTACCCATTTGCAGTTTGGAGACGGCTCGGAGGAAGAGGATGTTAAACTGTCTCTGCTGTCCCCCAGAGAAGAGGCACGAAAGAGGGAAAGAGGATGAAGGGGAGGAGAAGAGAGGGAAACTTCTCCCAGCAGGAAAGACCCGAACACATTCTTCATGCCAGCCTCCCAAGGATGTGGTCACCAGCACTTGTACACTTTAAATGTGAAACGATTTTTTGGCTAAAAACTACAAGGCTGCAGACACATGAGTAACAAAAGTAAACACCAGGGAAGTCAGAGCTCCCAGAATTCTTTAAATGCTTATTTTTAATTATTCCCAGTCCTCTTCTATTAAAACAAACTTGGGCTTGTCCTTCACAGGGACCCCTCCCTGGACGGAGGAATTAGATCCCATGCCACCCTCTTTGATACTTTGATTCCTGGGTTGGCAGGGAACCCTCCTCCAACCTCTCCTCTGTCGTGGTGAGGCACCTTGACTGTCCTCCAATCCCCAGCTGCCCAGTTATCTTAGCTCCATGAACCTTACAGAGGCCTAGAGAGAATTCCCAGGGAAGCTGATGGAAGACAGCTTCCCGGGGCCGGTGGGTGGGGTCTTCTCTGGAACAGTGCCCAGAGCTGCCTGTTCCACTGGTAGATTTCAAGGTTGATCCAGTGGGTCTGCAGGCCCAGAGCCGCCCTCTCTGTGGCTACTGGGATGCCCAGGGACTGGCTGCCACCTCCACCACTGGGCTCTCCCTGGATTGAGGAATCGGGCCCCAGGTGGTGACCTGCACTCTCAGTGGCTGTCCTGCCCCCTCACGACTTCAGGAAAGGCAGACACAGCTATGAAATCAACAATACCTGTGTAGTGCTTTATCATCAAAAAATACTTCCACAGACTTTGTCTCATCTGATCCCCACAGTCAAGGCAGTTTGGGCAGGAATTATCATCACCATTCTAAATACATGGAAATTCATACTCAGTGATGACAACGGGCTTACTTTGGATGGATCAGCTGGACGGGGGGCTGAAACACACCTTGGACTCTACCTGGCCCAGGTTCTCTCCATGACCCTTGTCACCTTCCTTGATCAGGAAGCCCTCACCGAGCTGCATGGCCCCAGGGGAGGCATCACTTTTTTGCGAAGCCTGGTCCACTAGGCGAGGCGCGTGCACCCGGGGTGCTCCTGCCCAAAGACGGCGTCTCATTGTCACTTGCACAAAGCCACGGCACGGACTAGTGGCGGCCTTGGGAACCACATGTGTTCCTGAGCCCTAGGAGGAGTCATCTGCGCAAAATATAAGTAGAGCATCTTGAGTTTACCCTAAAACAACCGGCACGTGAGTGGGTGAGAAAAGCCTGGGAGGCGTGACCTGACCTCTGTGCTCTCTTCTGGGAGCAGGAGTCACATAGCAGGCTAGAGGCTGAGCAGAAGAGGGGAGCCCAGGCCCTGAAGGGCGCGCACAGATACGAACGGAAGGTCAAGGAAATGACTTACCAGGTAGGCAACGGCTCTCCTGCATCCCCTGGATCTGACCCGGCAGAAGCAGCGGGGGAGGGGGTCTGGGGCCCTGGCACCGACGCTGTGTTGGCAGGCCGAGGAGGGCCGCTAGAACATACTCAGGCTCCAGGACCTGGTGGACAAGCTGCAGGCCAAAGTGAAGGCTTCCAGGAAGCAGGCGGAGGAGGCCGTGAGTAGGGGGTCCCGGGGAGTGGGGAGGGGGCGCCCTGGCCCCGAGCAGGAGTCCGTCCCTGTTTCACAGCGCCCGCGGCAGCTGAGGCCTGAGTTTTCATTTGCAGGCTATAAACACAAGCCCAGGACGCCTGCCCTTTCCCTCCCCGGTCTTCATTATGCAAACCTGCCCCACCTCCCCCTCCCCTGGGCCTCCTGCCTCACTAGTCCTGGCCCCGCCCCTCCATCCCTTCCCTCTGCCTCAGCCCACCTGGCTTTAATCCCACCCACACTGGCTGACTCCACCCACCCCCAACTTACGCAGAATTCCCTGCCCTGTGAGCTAACCTTGAACACCTGGCCTTAATTCACATCATCACATCTCAGCCCTGGCCCTGGCTTCTACCACATCCATCCCTCCCTGGCCTCCCTAGCTCCCACCCTCCAGTTCACCCTTTTTGATCTGCCCTTGAGCAAACAGGTGAAACCAACAGTGAGGAAATAGTTTGGGCTGAAACCAACATTTCCCAAATATCTTCTGGGGCCACTAGGTCTGGAGGATGTTAATAGCAGGAAGTTGGGGCAGCAGGTGGGGGGAGGGGGAGGTATTTTACAGAAAAGAAATCGTTTGGGAAACTCTGGGTTACACAAAGTTGGACGATGGGTGGCTTTACTTCCAGGATTTCTCAGATTTTGCAGGTAATACGGGATGGACTCCAGAGTGGAAAAGGCGTTCTAGATTGTAGCATCTCCCACCCTTTAGTGGACCTTGGCATCTTTGTATTGGAGGCAGAGCCTCTCACAGGACCAGTGTCCTGAGGAACAAAACCTGGGGGAGTCTGGCCTACATAAATGACGGAGGATGTGGCTTCTTCCCTGTCCTTTTTACTCCCCGCCAAGAGCCTGGTGCTCCTGTCTTGACCTCTGGGAAGCAGATCTGAACTGGTTAAGGTGGGGGAGGGTCAGTACAGTCGCAGCAGGACTGGCCAGGCTGGAGGGGCCCCGGGAGGCCACCTTCATCAGAAACGCTTGGATGGCTCTCAGACCCATACAATTCCCCGGGCTGCAGGCAGACAGTACGGGGAGCAGGCCCAGGCAGGGTTGGGGGGGTGGGAGCTGGCCCTTTGGTGTCAGGCAGACAGTATGGGGAGCAGGCCCAGGCGGGGTTGGGGGGGGCGGGGGCTGGCCCTTTGGTGTCTGACAGCTCCACATGCCTTGGGACACTTGGATTTCCTCCCAAGAGCTCCGGGGTTGGGGGGATGGCAGAGAGGCGGGGTGCAGGGGAACATGCAGGCATCCTGGGGGCAGCAGACCTGCGAGGTAACCAGGCAGTGCACACAGGTGCCACGGGCATCGTCTTCACTGCTGCAGAGCTCAGCTTTCCCTCCTCTGCCGCCAGGGAAGTGGGGGCCCAAGCTCTCCTGGTTCCGCAGCTCCCCAGAGGCCACCAGGGACCGGGGGCCTCAGCGCCAGAGTGAGGGACTTCCTCAGCCTCCTGCCCCCTCCACCTTCCGTTCAGGAGGAGCAGGCCAACACACAGCTGTCCAGGTGCCGGAGGGTCCAGCGCGGGCTGGAGGAGGCCGAGGAACGGGCGGACATCGCCGAGTCCCAGGTCAACAAGCTGCGGGCCAAGAGCCGCGACGTGGGGGCCCCGGTGAGAGCAGACTTCCTCCCCAGACGTCCTAGGACCCAGGACCAGGCAGCACCCAGCAGAGTTTGGAGGGTGGCTGTCAGTGCACCGTCCCTGCTGCTGGTCGTGCAGCCACAAAAGTCACCGCTTTAGCCTAGACCCCGTGGTTCCAGGCTCACAGGAGCAGTGCGGGACCAGGGGCCAGACCACCCTATCATCCCCGCCCCTCCCTGTTGCAAGAGGCGCTGCCCAAGAAGCCTCTGCTTTGGGGGGGATTCACCCCAACTCCGGGAGCTCGACTGCTTTGTTTTTACAAGGTGCGAAGGGAGATAAAGCCACGCCTGAATATTTTCCTGAGGCTCCAGCTGCCCCCACTTGAAGACAGTGCCCAGCCTCACCTTTGGTTTGACTCATTTCCTGTGTACAATTCTTTTTCTCCCCCAGAAGATGGAAGAATGAGCCCTTCCCCCCCGTTGCCATGGGACACCTCGGGAAAACGGAGAGAGGGTGTTGTGAGAAATCAATTCTCCTGACTACTCGGGTCCCTGGCTCTGCTGTGTTTATCATCACCGTCCATTCCTCCTCTGTGGGGTGGTTTTCAGTTCTTGCCAGGTCTATTTATAAACTGTAAAGAAAGTAAGGGATGTGAAAGCAGACCCTCCTGGCCCTGAGAAGGAAAGGTGGAAATCCAACCATCTGGAGATATATCACCAGCTCCCCAGCAGTTAAAAATAAAAACGCTTTCAGATAAGCACACCCCTTTTTCTGCCTAGGAACTCATAATTCTTTCCAATTCAGTTCCCCTAAATTTACAGACAGGGAAACTGGACCCAGATAGACTAAGCACTCTGACTGTAGTTGTCCAGGGTGGTGGGAGACTAGACCCCAAGATCCCAGGCCCCCCAAGCAGGGCTCTTTCCACCAAGCAGCTCTGCTTTTCCATCCCGTCCCCCCCAGCGGCCGTGTCTCCACTCCTCTCAGACCACCTACAGCTCCCAGAACATCTTTGGAGGCAGTAGGCGCTCCTGAACCTGGGATGCATTCCTGGGAGGACAGATGCTTCGGGAAGGACTGCCTAGGGGCTGGCCTGTCCGGCAAGCCCTGCCCCTCCTTCGGGTCCCTCCCCTCCACGCACATGGACCCTTCCCCTGGTGCTTGAGCCAAGGGTGAGGGGCGCAGCTAGTCTCAGGGTCGCTCCCAGATCCCAGCCAGATCTTGCTGAGTGTCATTATGTTGGTTTGCTTACCCTGAAGGGTCGTAAAGCAGCAGGACAAACAAGGACAGGATCAGAAGCCGAGACGAAATCTGAGCCTCGGCCTGACCACTTCGTAGCAGCAGCTGTGTGGCCTGGGTTGGCCGCATACATTCTCTGAACCTGAGTTGCCTCAACAGTCAGACTGACCCGTGCGGTCAGGGGCATGGACTTTGGGTTCCAGCAAACCGGGATGGAATCCCAATATTATCACATACCAACTGTGTGGCCTCGGGCAACTTAAGACTAACGGTCTGAGCCTCGATTTCCTTATTCTGTAAGGCAGAGATACCAATAAAAATCTCAGCTTTCCCAGGACAGATGGGGGGTTGGGGGGTTGGCAAGGTGTGCAGGGATCCTGGCTTACTATGTACCAGGCACTGAGATGCACTCTCCTCTAACATCTGAGATCGTCCCTTCTCTCTGGCCTTCTAGGTCCTCCTTTCCATCTCATCACCAGCCCACCCCTTGTGCCTTTGACACAGTGGGGCTGGAAGTTAACGATGGGTGGCGCCAGTCGTGGTGGCAGGAAATGATTCTGAGGTCGGGTGATCTCAGATGTCTGACATCACCACCACCATCATCACTATCATCACCATACTCACCATCATCATGGCTAAACTTGAGGACTGAAAGAGTCATTAAAAATGATCTCTTCGGGGGCTTCCCTGGTGGCGCAGTGGTTGGGAGTCCACTTGCCGATGCAGGGGACACAGGTTCGTGCCCCGGTCCGGGAAGATGCCACATGTCGTGGAGCAACTAGGCCCGTGAGCCGTGGCCGCTGGGCCTGCGCGTCCGGAGACTGTGCTCCGCAACGGGAGAGGCTGCGACAGTGAGAGGCCTGAGTACCGCGATGAAGAGTGGCCCCCACTCGCTGCAACTAGAGAAAGCCCACGCACAGAAACGAAGACCCAACACAGCCAAAAATAAAATAAATTAATTAATTAAAATTTTTAAAAAGCTAAAAAAAAAATGATCTCTTCAATCTCCTCAGTTTTACAGGCAAGGAAACCAAGGCTGTTCTCAAAGTCCCCAGATACCAGATCCTAATCCTACATTTCTGCCACCCTATTGCATCGCCCTCCCAATAAAAGTAATACAATTTCAAATACACGAACAATTTTGTATGATGCTGAGTATTTATGGGACCGTTTTCCTCTTTTCCATCCTGGCCTCCCAACAAGCCCATCAGGAGGTCAGGCAGATATTAATACCTTCATTTTCTGACGGGGCTGCAGATGGACTGTGGCTTTTCCAATGCTGAGGAGGAACTGACATGGCAGCTCTTCAGACTCACCGTGCAGCACGGAGTCTCACACAGTGGCCTTTCCCTCTGTGTGGGCGTGGGCTTTCGTGGTGAGAGCCCTGGGGCCAACCTGCCGGGGTCCCAGTCTTGCCCTGCCATTCATAGCTGTGTGATTGGGAACAAGTTACTCCATGGCTTTAAGCCTCAGCATCCTCACGTATAAAACGGGATGTAACAATGTACTTTAGAGGGTTATACTGAGAAGTAAGTAAGAATATGCAAGGAACGCCCTTGGTCTGGAGCCAGACACACAGTTTGTACCCTGGTAGCCTGGCATCATGGTGGGCAGAGGTAACACATGGTCTAAGGGCACAGGTGGAGTGTAAGACAGGGGCCCAGATGGGCTGGGGCTTTCACTGTGTCTCTAAGGAGCTTCCTCTGGTTTGAGGGGCTAACACACCATGCATTTGAGGGTCATCAAAAAAATCTCCCGTGGAATCACTCCTCACACCCCAACAAAAGCAGATCTGGATTCCATCTGCTCAAACACTCCCCAGGTCACCTGGAGCTGCCTAGCATCTCTGCACTTACCTGGTCCCCCACCTCCCCACCCTGGGCCCTCAGATCTCCAGCACATCATACTTTCCAGAAGGCCTTGGGCAAGTAAGGGAAAGTCTCTGAGCCTCAACATGGGATAGGAAGTCCTGGAACTTCCTACCTCAGGATGAAGTTGTTGAAAGATTCCTGCGTGGTGCTGCGCAAGAGATTTCCCCAGAAACGCAGTACTGCGCAAATTGGAGATGTTTTACTAACAAGAATGATAATAATAATGAGATCGTTGTTGTTGTTGTTATTATTATCATTCAGCAGTGAAACCTAGCCACCAAACCTGGGCTTCAAGTTCTGGGGCCTGGGAGAACAGAACCTACCCTGACCCACAGGCCTCTTCAAAACAGAGCTTTGCTGCCACCTCCTGGCTACGGAAAGACATGCTTTTCATTTTGCAAATGACCTAGAGATTGCACCCCTGAAGTCTTGACATTAGACGTTCAGAGTCAGAGGTGTCTTTGGGAATCAGGATCATGCCATCCAGGCCCCTGGTTTTGCAGATGAGAAAATTCAGATTCGTGATAGGATCTGGTAACCCCACAGGATGAAGTGTCAGAGCCAGACGCCCAGGTCTCGGGGCTCCCAGACCAGGGCCCCCTCAACTGAGTGTCCGTAGAAGAGGACCCTGCAGAATCTGAGATGGAGGCCTAGGACCGGACAGGCAGCGAGCGGGCCCCAGCGATGGCCCTGGCAGCAGAGGGTGGGACCATGGCCAAGGGTCTTCTCCCAGACCTCACTGCCCTCATCCCAGGAACCACCAGACTGCAAGAGAAGTGTTGGCCCCAGAGTGGAAGGCAGTGGACCTCCACAAACAGCCCCCTGCCCCTAGCAGGGGTGGGTGATCAGACCCCGGGTTTCTCTGGGACGAAGGTGGCCCGTGGAGTTTCCAAAAGTGAGTCTCTTGGCCCTTTTCCTAGGCCCAAGACAAAGAACCAGGGTGTCCACTCCACAGTGAGATACCCAAGTCAAGACCTTTGCCATCTGATCCTTCACACCCCTCCCACCTTTCTCCTGTCCCAAAAGGGGTCGAAACAACGGGTTTCCTTGCCCTCTGGCCTTTGGGTGGATCCAGCCAACAGGGAGCTGAGACAGAAAAGCAGAGGGGAAGGGGAGAGAGAGGCCCTTCATTCCCCGCATCCCTCCCTGCAGGCAAAGGTCCCATTCCCTTCAGGCATCGCACTCCCCAGCCCTCTCTGTGTCCATCTCCAGTGACCGGTCCCCTCACCCTGCTTGCACCTGGAGCTCTGCCCTACCCCTGTGGCCTCCCTAAACCTGCCCACACCTCCCAAAAGAGTCTCTCCCTCAAACACCCCACACATTATGCTGATCTGAGTGTGTCGCCTGCTTCCTGCCGGAGCCCTGGCTGATACACACCCTGCCCTGCACATCTATTGGCCCTCCTATGGAGCGGGGCCAGCTGACCATGCAATGCACCACTACCTCGCTGCGGCCAGCGTACATCTCCAGGTCATAAATCCCACTCGGATCGCTAATGACCCATTCAGTTTCACTGCACACTTCCACTTGACGCAGACCTCCCCTCAAATGAAGCTTTTAGGATTGCATCCAGGTCCATTTTTTTCATTTAAACTCATAGTTCTTAAACCCAGGAAGAAGCAGTCCTTTCCTGCTGAGATCTAAGTGGCATTGGTGGTGTCCTGGAACCAGCCCGTACCGGTTCGCAAGAGCCAATTATAAAACTTTTTAGGAATTCTGTGAACCAGTTCTTAAAATTAAATTTCATAATTCACTTACTATTAAAATTAAATTTTGTAATATTACAATGAGATAAATTACAGATCTTCCTCGACTTACGATGGAGTCACATCCCAGTAAACCCACTGTAAATTGAAAACACTATTAAGTCAAAAATGCATTTAATACATCAAACCTACCAAACATTGTAGCTTAGCCCAGCCCTCCTTGAACGCGGTCAGAACCCTTACATTAGCCTACAGTTGGGGAAAATCATCTAACACAAAGCCTATTCGATAGTAAAGTGTAGACTGTCTCGTGGAATGTATTGAATACGGTACTGAAAGCGAAAAATACAATACTCGTCTGGGTGCAGAATGGCTGTAAGTGTATCAGTTGTTCCCCCTTGTGACTGCATGGCTGCCTAGGAGCTGTGGCTGCTGCCCTGCCAGCATCACCAGAGGATCCGACTGCATTCCACTAGGCCGGGGAAAAGGTCCAAATTCAAACTTCAAAGCACAGTTTCTACTGAATGCATATTGCTTTCCTAAAGTTGAAAAACTGTGAGTCGAACCATCTTAAGTCAGGGAGGACCTGTATACTAAAAACAAAGGTACTAAAAAGTCAATACATATAACTAATTTACTACATTTTGTTATGAGCTATGATTTATGACTATTACATCCGTGTGGTAGAAATACTCTCCAATGGAGTGCTACTTACATCTCTTCCTGTCTCCGCATTCAGTGATGTCACGGGGGATCCTGAACCTGGCCGTGGTGGAAATATTTACACCACGGAAACTGGCAAACAGGTCAATGCAGGGCTTTTTTTATTTGTTAGCTTGTTAAACATTTACCAGCACACCACTAAGTGGAACCCATGAAACCCAAGTAAAAACAAATGTGCAATTCTGTATATAAAGATATTGGAGTATGTAGGGCCAAGCCCACCCTCCATGTTCCCACAGGTCCTACCAGGTCAACTGATTCAAGGCAGCAAATTGAGAGGATTTCTCGGGGCTAAGAACTGCACCCTGCAGAGTGTAGGGAAGTTGGGGAGGACGGGAAGGCAATGTGGACCTTGCCATCCAAGTCCCAATTCCATGGCTACGGCATAGGAACTCATTCAGCTGTGACAGAAGTTCAGCTTCAATGTCTAGGCAAAAAAGAAGATTTATTGGTTCACCTAAATGAAAATTTCAAGGGTAGTCAATCTTCAGGCTGACTGGGCCCACAGACATGCAGTTGGATCTAGGTTTTCAGATGACTTCTTATTTTTCTCTTTCCATCTCTCCATTCTGCTTTCCTCTAAATTAACTTTATTCCCAGGAAGGCTGCCTCTCTGAGATTACAAAATGGCCAGGCTTATATCCTGTATCTTACCATCTTATGCCAGAGCTTCTCTTGCGCAGTAGTTCCTGCAAAAGCCAAAGGGCTGGTTTTCATTGGCTGTAATTGCCCGGATGGTCAGGCCCCTGGTCGGGAGATGGTAGGAGGATGTGAGGCTTTGACTGCTCAGTTCTCAGTCAAGGGGGACCAGCTGCACCCAAACCCCATGAACCCAGAGTCAGGAGGGGTATTTCCTATTCCTCCTACTAGGTCAAGTGCCTATTCCCAGAAGCAGTGTCGGGGGAAAAAGGGCACCGACTCTTCATTACGAGGACTCACGAGCATAGGGCCACGGGCTTTGCTGAGTCTGCTTCTGCTTTCGGAACTGGGCTGCCTTCCCACAGGGTCACTGTGTGGACAAACCCATACAACAGCTGTAAACCCCCTGGCACAAAGTGCGCTTCTAAAATGCCAGTTGGCATTTTCCTTTCTTCCTTACTTATCGCGTTCCCACCAAAGAGGCACCACTGCTGACACAAGTTTCTCAGTCATAGGGTATGTATAGGATCTCTCTTCACTCGCTGTGGTCCCAGCTGGCACGGCAGACACCCCTCGTCCTTCAACACTCTGCTAGAGTGCAACTTCTCGTAACATCACATCATTTCCTCCCCCACCAGTGACCTGAATTCCACTTAGGGCCTCTTACTGCTGACGGGAGAAGGAAAAGCCCGTAGCTCAGAGGCACTGCCCCAAGGCCAGGAGCTTCCTGTCTCACGCGTCGGGAGGGAGAGCTCTGGGTGGAGCCAGACAAAACATCTGGACCCAGATCAGGACACGGCTGGGATCTGGACCCAGGGCCAGCCCACAGCAGGCTGGTGGCACTGCCGGGGCATTGCTCCTTCTGGAGAGCAAGCGGACAACGCATCCAGCCAACAGTGAATTGACGGAGGGCCTATGACATGCCGGGAGCTGTTCTAAGCTCTGGGAACAAAGTGGGGAAATAAATAACAAGCCTTAGAAGTGCCTTCCTCCCAAAGGTATTACAAGTTCACCTCAAACCTCCAGCGCTCCACTGAGCAGCTCCTGACTCTCACCTGCCCCACTTGCCCTCTCGCATTCCTCTCTGGCCCCTTGAATTACTGTAATCATCCACTTCCTGGTTTCTCAGCATCACTAAACTGCCCTCTCTTCAAGGGCCAGCACCCTCTTCATCATCTTAGAATCCTCTAGTGCAGGTGAGGCAGTCCATAGAGGTTGCTGGAAAGGATGAACATTCATAACAGCATTTCCACAATAATAAAATAACTGCAAATAACCTAAAATGCTTAGTAATCGAGGGCTCCCTGAATACCTTATGGGAATAGTTACAACGGCAGCTGACATTAATTGAGCACATTTTATGTGGTAGACGCTGTTTTAAGAAACTGACATGCATCATCTCATTTAATACTTACAAAACTTCTCTGCTACTGGCTCTTATTTTCTCCTCATTTTACAAGTGTGGCTCAGAGAGGTTAAGAATTTGCTTAATGTCACACAGCTAGTAAGTGGTAGGGCCCGAGCTTGCAATCACCACGCTAGTCTAGGATTACTTGGAGGGTTAGGTATCCTTTAAAAGGCAACAGCACAAACAGCATTTGACTACATGAAGATGTAGATATTAACATATTTACTCAAAGAAGTTAAATGAAAGAAGCTTAAGTTAATATATACATGCTGATGACAGCCCTGTGTCAGACAAGCCCACAATCAGGGTGATGAAATGGAGTTTCTCATATCTTTGAGGTTTCATTTTCTATTAAGCTGTGTATAATTTTTTAAAGTTATCTACCTGTGAGTTTTATGTCCTGGGGGCTGGGCAACCTATTCCCTAATTTGATAGACGAATCCTGGCTGAGATGTTAGGACATGAGACTGACTCAGTTCTGCTCCTTCCCAGCAAACAAGGATCTTCTGAAACAAAGCCCTGGCTGAAGGCCGGCTTTGGGGGGGTCCTGAGAGATGGAGGAGGGGGCTTCCAGGCGGTGGGCGTGGGGGATCCTTGTAGAGAGGGTCACAAAAGTGTCAACTTGGTCACAAAAGCGTCCCCTGGGCGCTCAGAAGTGCAGAATCCCAGGCGCTCCCAGATGCAGTGGATCCAAACGTGCCCCTGAACAGGATCTCCAGGTGATCTGTAAGCACATTCAATTTGAGAAGCACAGATCTGGAGCGATTCGACTCTCGTTGTGGTTCAGAGGCCAGTGCCCATCTCTGAACTGTTTGTTAACGGTCTCCCGCAGGATAAGTACAGAAATTGAGAGTGTTTGCAGGCTTCTAAAGCCATGTGACAACTGCAGTGATATCCAATCTCCTGATCCGCGGACCACACTCTGACCATCTTCGGTGTTGCAGAACCAGGGCGATGAGTTGCATCTGGTGTGAGTGGAGGACTCGTCCTGCCCGGTAGGGCTCAGAATCACCAGGAGGGCTTGTTAAAGTGCAGCCAGCTGAGCCCCATCCCAGCATTTCTGATTCATTAGCTCCAGGGTGAGGCCTGGGAGTCTGCATTTCTAACACACCCCCAGACGATGCTGACACTGCTGGTCCTGGGATCACATAGTGAGAAGACAGGTCCCGACCAGTGGGAAAGAGTTACAGGACCCATATTCTTGCTCAAGAGAAAGAAGTAAGTTCCAACAACGTTGTGTAGCGCAGAAACAGGTGAGCTCACTGTTGACGAAATGCTTTAACATTCCTTACTTCCCTTGGACCTCACGATAGCCCTGTGGGCCAAGTTGTTACATTACCATTTCTATTCTAGAGATGGAGGAAACTGACTTGTCCAAGGTCAAGTGGCAGAACAGGTCCACATCACCTGGTGGTTCAGATGGAGCCTGGGTGGGAGTTTGGGTCTGCTGGTTTTAAGACCCCTCCTACCTTAAAGAAACTGGGGCCTCTTCTTTCATGAATTCTAGCCAACTGGCTTCACTGGAGCTCAGGCAGATTTCTCATCCTTTCTTCCCCAGAGCTGAGGCTCTCCTTTCACTGGGGGTCAGGCTCTGGACTAAAGTGCTCAACCACGGTGAGCCTCAGACCCTACAGGGGTGATTGTTGTTAATGGGTTAATTGTGGTTATTTTAGATGAATTAAATATTTTTAAATGCCTCAGTTTTATTTTCTAGCACAGTAAATATCCCTAGATAGGATCCACATAGACAAAAGCCCTTTGGGGTCCTCAATAATTTTTTAAAGTATAAAAAAAGGTCCAGGGACGTCCCTGGTGGCGCAGTGGTTAAGAATCCACCTGCCAACGCAGGGGACATGGGTTCGAGCCCTGGTCCGGGAAGATCACACATGCCGCGGAGCAACTAAGCCCGTGCGCCACAACTACTGAGCCTGCGCTCTAGAACCCACGAGCCACAACTACTGAGCCTGCGTGCCACAACTACTGAAGCCCGCCTGGAGCCCGTGCTCCTCAACAAGAGAAGCCACCGCAGTGAGAAGGCCGTGCACAGCAACGAAGAGTGGCCACCGCTCGCCGCAAACAGAGAATGCCCGTGCGCAGCAACAAAGACCCAACGCAGCCAAAAATTAATTAATTAATCAATTTTTTTAAAAGGTCCAGAGAACAAGACTTTTGAGAATGGCTAGCATAGAACTTTAGCTAAATCTTCAGGGGTCTGTTGAGGACAGAGCTTTGGAAAGGAAAGTAGATTCTCCTTCTACTCCTCTGCCAGCACAACCTCAATCTGCCTCCAGGACAGCAAACCTCCCCAGGATGCAGGACAGGAAGAGGCAAAAGGAACCCTTCTCTCTTGCTTCCTTTCCTGGAATGTGCCCCGCCAGCCTCCCCACTGGTGTCACACCCTGTCCTTCCAAACAAATGCCCCTGGAGGTTCCCGCATCAAGGAAGATGATACTGAGAATGCCTTGGCCAGTGGGAGAAGAGAGGGTTAAAGGGAGGAAGCGGAGCTGGAGAGCGTGGACGACTGTCTGTCCTCCATGCTTCTACACTGATTCTGCTGCTTCTGGACAAACCTCCAAGGAATAGCTTTGAAGTCAAGGTGAATTTCCCTGCTGCACTGGGTGCCTGGGGCTCTACACCTTGGCTTTCTGTAATACCCCATCTCCTCCCCACCCCCAAAAACACACCCATGGGGGCATCTCCCCCAACCATCACATATCTTCAGCCTAAGGAACGACTGACTGGTGTAAATGATCTGTGATCAGCCCATTGCCTCCAGTGTTGCAAAGCCCAGAGAGGATGAGCCACATATGCTCTCCTCCTGGCTGTAAAGGGTTAGTGTAACTCACGAGGGGTGCTCCAGGGCTCTGGAGAGAAACATACAGCAAAATGGTTGTGAGACACTCAAGTCAGGATCCTGTATTTCCTGGCCGTAGACACTCATGGGAGTGAAATATTTAAGGAAGAAATAATTCCAAACTTACCCAAACCCTTCCAGAGGAAGACACACACACACACACACACACACACACACACACACACACACACACACACACACACACACACACACACACACACACACACACACACACCAGCTCATTTTATGAAGTCAGTGTATAAACTTTGATATCAAAACAAAAATTATAGGTTAATCTCAATCATGAACATGAACACCAATGCAAAAAATTCTAAAACATGTATTATCAAACTGAATCCAGCAACATATAAGAAAGATAGTGTATCCTGGGATGAGACTGGGTTTATTCCAGGATTGTAAATTTGATGGAACGTTATAAAATCAATTAGTGTTAACACTCTACATACACAGATTAAAGGAGAAAAATCATATGATCGTTTCAATGCATGTGGGACAGGAAGGGGGCAGGGCACAAGCGTTAAAAGAATGACAGCCATGGAGGACAGACATAAACTGGTTAGAACCTACTAGGACCAAGACAGCGAACAATCTGACTTCCAGGGGACCTTGAGCCTCATTGTATACTCACTGTAATACAACAGCATGCTAAATGACACACCCACCAGCGCCATGACGGTTCCAAGGCTGACCACAAAAGGCCCAAAAGTGGGCGGTGACCCAATTCCCGGAAATCTCTACCCCTTTCCCAAAATAGTTGGAATAATCTTCCCGCTCATTAGCCTATGAAATTTCCGAGCCCATAAAAACTAACAACCTCGTACCCTGGGGCTTCTTGCCTTCTGAGATGGCCCACGCTCTGTCTATGGAGTGTGTATCTCCCTGAATAAACCTTTCACTTTACTATGGCTCACTCTTGAATTCTTTCCTACTCGAAGCCAAGAACGCACACTGCAGCCCATCCCAGGGACTCGCCAGAGACCTGGGACGTGATCATCCTCTTGCACCCCACCACTTTTCCCTGAAACAGGTGCAGAAAAAAAAAGTGTTTGACAAACATTCAACACCCATTTACCATGTTAAGCATGTGCTATTACTAGTGTCCCTCCATATACCTTTTTTTTAAATGCTTCTTCTTAAACTATAAATAAAAGGGAAGGTCCATGATTGTACAACGAGTTTTTATACATGCTTGTAAAAAAAGTCAGACTTAATGGTAAAATATTGAAAGATTTTCCTTTGAGATCAAGAATAAGACATGTAGGGACTTCCCTGGAGGTCCAGTGGTTAAGATACTTCCATTGCAGGGGGCGAGGGTTCCATCCCTGTTTGGGGAATGAGGATCCTGCATGCCACATGGTGTGACCCCCCCCAAAAAATTAGGGAAAACTGGATGAGGGGTATACAGGAATTCTGTACTATCTTTGCAACCTTTCTCTAAATCTAAAATTAATCCAAAATTAAAAGTTTATTTATAAAAATTTAAAAATAAAAATGCAAAAGTAAATTATACTTGTATATTCCAGCACCAAACAGGTAGAAAATGATTTTTTAATTATCCTATTTATAATTGAAATTTAAAAATCAATTTCCTAGCAGCAAATAAAACAAAGCACATACAAGACCTCTACAGAGAAAATTATAGAACTATTAGACCTTAGATCATTAATAACTACTAAAAAAACCCTAAAACAGAGATACAGCATGTTAACTGATGAGAAGACTCCATAGAATAAAGGTATCATTTCCTTCCAAATCAATTTATAGACTCAGTACAATCCAAAGTAAACATTTCTATAGCCTTCCTTCTTTCTTCCTTCCTCCCTCATACCCTTCCTCTCCCCACCCCCCTTCCTTTGCCAGAAGTTAAGAAGTTAATCCATTTTATAAGGAAATGCAAAAGATCAAGAATCTCCAGTGTATTCTTGAAGAAGAAAAAAAAAGTGAAAAGATTTGCTTGCTCTACCAAAAGGGACCCAAGGGGCATAGGAAAGGATGGATTTCTTAAAAAAGAAGCAGTTTAGAGGGCAGACAGCAGAAGCAAGAAGAACTACAATCCTGCAGCCAGTGGAACAAAAACCACATTTACAAAAAGATAGACAAGATGAAAAGGCAGAGGGCTATGTACCAGCTGAAGGAACAAGATAAAACCCCAGAAAAACAACTACATGAAGTGGAGATAGGAAACCTTCCAGAAAAAGAATTCAAAATAATGATAGTGAAGATGATCCAGGACCCTGGAAAAAGAATGGAGGCAAAGATCGGGAAGATGCAAGAAATGTTTAACAAAGACCTAGAAGAATTAAAGAACAAACAAACAGAGATGAACAATACAATAGCTGAAATGAAGACTACACTAGAAGGAATCAATAACAGAATAACTGAGGCAGAAGAACGGATAAGTGACCTGGAAGACAGAATGGTGGAATTCTCTGCTGTGGAACAGAATAAAGAAAAAAAGAATGAAAAGAAATGAAGACAGCCTAAGAGACTTCCGGGACAACATTAAACACAACAACATTCACATTATAGGGGTCCCAGAAGGAGAAGAGAGAGAGAAAGGACCTGAGAAAATATTTGAAGAGATTATAGTCGAAAACTTCCCTAACATGGGAAAGGAAATAGCCACCCAAGTCCAGGAAGCGCAGAGAGTCCCATACAGGACAAACCCAAGGAGAAACACGCCGAGACACATAGTAATCAAATTGGCAAAAATTAAAGACAAAGAAAAATTACTGAAAGCAGTAAGGGGAAAATGACAACATACAAGGGAACTCCCATAAGGTTAACAGCTGATTTCTCAGCAGAAACTCTACAAGCCAGAAGGGAGTGGCATGATATACTTAAAGTGATGAAAGGGAAGAACCTACAACCAAGATTACTCTACCCAGCAAGGATCTCATTCAGATTTGATGGAGAAATCAAAAACTTTACAGACAGGCAAAAGTTAAGAGAATTCAGCACCACCAAACCAGCTCTACAACAAATGCTAAAGGAACTTCTCTAAGTGGGAAACACAAGACAAGAAAAGGACCTACAAAAATAAGCCCAAAACAATTAAGAAAATGGTCATAGGAACATACATATCAATAATTACCTTAAACGTGAATGGATTAAATGCTCCAACCAAAAGACACAGGCTTGCTGGATGGATACAAAAACAAGGCCCATATATATGCTGCTTACAAGACACCCACTTCAGATCTAGGGACACATTCAGACTGAAAGTGAGGAGATGGAAAAAGATAGTCCATGCAAATGGAAATCAAAAGAAAGCTGGAGTAGCAATACTCATATCAGATAAAATGGACTTTAAAATAAAGAATGTTACAAGAGACAAGGAAGGACACTACATAATGATCAAGGGATCAATCCAAGAAGAAGATATAACAATTATAAATATATATGCACCCAACATAGGAGCACCTCAACATATAAGGCAACTGCTAACAGCTATAAAAGAGGAAATCGATAGTAACACAAAAATAGTGGGGGACTTTAACACCTCACTTACACCAATGGACAGATCATCCAAAATGAAAATAAATAAGAAAACAGAAGATTTAAATGACACAATAGACCAGATAGATTTAATTGATATTTATAGGACATTCCATCCAAAAACAGCAGATTACACTTTCTTCTCAAGTGTGCATGGAACATTCTCCAGGATAGATCACATTTTGGGTGACAAATCAACCCTCACTAAATTTATGAAAATTGAAATCATATCAAGCATCTTTTCTGACCACAATGCTATGAGATTAGAAAGGAATTACAGGGGAAAAAACATAAAAAACACAAACACATGGAGTCTAAACAATACGTTACTAAATAACCAAGAGATCACTGAAGAAATCAAAGAGGAAATCAAAAAATACCTAGAGACAAATGACAATGAAAACACGATGATCCAAAACCTACGGGATGCAGCAAAAGCAGTTCTAAGAGGGAAGTTTATAGCTATACAAGCCTACTTCAAGAAACAAGAAAAATCTCAAATAAACAATCTAACCTTACACCTAGAGGAACTAGAGAAAGAAGAACACACAAAATCCAAAGTTAGCAGAAGAAAAGAAATCATAAAGATCAGAGCAGAAATAAATGAAATAGAAACAAAGAAAACAATAGCAAAGATCAATAAAACTAAAAGCTAAAAACAAAATTGATAAACCATTAGCCAGACTCATCAAGAAAAAGAGGGAAATAAAATTAGAAATGAAAAAGGAGAAGTTACAACAGACACCTCAGAAATACAAAGCATCCTAAGAGACTAGTACAAGCAAATCTAAAACGTACAACCTGGAAGAAATGGACAAATTCTTAGAAAGGTATAACCTTCCAAGACTGAACCAGGAAGAAACAGAAAATATGAACAGACCAATCACAAGTAATGAAATTGAAACTGTGATTAAAAATCTTCCAACATGGGCTTCCCTGGTGGCGCAGTGGTTGAGAGTCTGCCTGCCGATGCAGGGGACACGGGTTCGTGCCCCGGTCCGGGAAGATCCCACGTGCCGCGGAGTGGCTGGGCCCGTGAGCCATGGACGCTGAGCCTGCGTGTCCGGAGCCTGTGCTCTGCAACGGGAGAGGCCACAACAGTGAGAGGCCCGCGTACCGCCAAAAAAAAAAAAAAAATGAAATCTTCCAACAAACAAAAGTCCAGGACCAGATGGCTTCACAGGTGAATTCTATCAAACATTTAGAGAAGAGCTAACACCCATCCTTCTCAAACTCTTCCAAAAAATTGAAGAGGGAGGAACACTCCCAAACTCTTACTATGAGGCCACCATCACCCTGATACAAAAACCAGACAAAGATACTACAAAAAAAGAAAATTACAGACCAATATCACTGATGAATATAAATGCAAAAATCCTCAACAAAATACTAGGAAACATAATCCAACAGCACATTAAAAGGATCATACACCATGATCAAGTGGGATTTATCCCAGAGATGCAAGGATTCTTCAATATACACAAATCAATCAATGTGATACACCATATTAACAAATTGAAGAATAAAAACCATATGATCATCTCAATAGATGCAGAAAAAGCTTTTGACAGAATTCAACACCCATTTATGATAAAAACCCTCCAGAAGGTGGGCATAGAGGGAATGTACCTCAACATAATAAAGGCCATATATGACAAACCCACAGCAAACATCATTTTCAATGGTGAAAAACTGAAAGCATTTCCTCTAAGATCAGGAACGAGACAAGGATGTCCACACTCACCACTATTATTCAACGTAGTTTTGGAAGTCCTAGCCACGGCAATCAGAGAAGAAAAAGAAATAAAAAGAATACAAATTGGAAAAGAAGAAGTAAAACTGTCACTGTTTGCAGATGACATGATACTATACATAGAGAGTCCTAAAGATGCCACCAGAAAACTACTAGAGCTAATCAATGAATTTGGTAAAGTTGCAGGATACAAAATTAATGCACAGAGATCTCTTGCATTCCTATACACTAATGATGAAAAATCTGAAAGAAAAATTAAGGAAACACTCTCATTTATCATTGCAACAAAAAGAATAAAATACCTAGGGATAAACCTACCTAGGGAGACAAAAGACCTGTATGCAGAAAACTATAAGACAATGATGAAAGAAATTAAAGATAATACCAACAGATGGAGAGATATACCATGTTCTTGGATCGGAAGAATCAATATTGTGAAAATGACTACACTACTCAAAGCAATCTACAGATTCAATGCAATCCCTATCAAATTACCAATGGCATTTTTTATGGAACTAGAACAAAATATCTTAAAATTTGTATGGAGACACAAAAGACCCCAAATAGCCAAAGCAGTCTTGAGGGAAAGAAACGGAGGTGGAGTAATCCGACTCCCTGACTTCAGACTATACTACAAAGCTACAATAATCAAGACAGTATGGTACTGGCACAAATACAGAAACATAGATCAATGGAACAAGATAGAAAGCCCAGAGATAAACCCACGCACCTATGGTCAATTAATCTATGACAAAGGAAGCAAGGATATACAATGGAGAAAAGACAGTCTCTTCAATAAGTGGTGCTGGGAAAACTGGAAAGCTACATGTAAAAGAATGAAATTAGAACACTCCCTAACACCATACACAAAAATAAACTCAAAATGGATTAGAGACCTAAATGTAAGACCGGACACTATAAAATTCTTAGAGGAAAACATAGGAAGAACACTCTTTGACATAAATCACAGCAAGATCTTTTTTTCTTCTTTTCTTTAGCAAGATCTTTTTTGATCCACCCTGTAGAGTAATGGAAATAAAAACAAAAATTTAAAAATGGGACCTAATGAAACTTCAAAGCTTTTGCACAGCAAAGGAAACCATAAACAAGATGAAAAGATAACCCTCAGAATGGGAGAAAATATTTGCAAGCGAATCAACGGACAAAGGATTAATCTCCAAAATATATAAACAGCTCATGCAGCTAAATATTAAAAAAAGCAAACAACCCAGTCAAAAAATGGGCAGAAGACCTAAAAAGACATTTCTCCAAAGAAGACATACAGATGGCCAAGAAGCACATGAAAAGCTGCTCAACATAACTAATTATTAGAGAAATGCAAATCAAAACTACAGTGAGGTATCACCTCACACCAGTTGGAATGGGCATCATCAGAAAATCTACAAACAACAAATGCTGGAGAGGGTGTGGAGAAAATGGAACCCTCTTGCACTGTTGGTGGGAATGTAAATTGATACAGCCACTATGGAGCACAGTATGGAGGTTCCTTAAAAAACTAAAAATCGAATTACCTTATGACCCAGCAATCCCACTACTGGGCATATACCCAGAGAAAACCATAATTCAAAAAGACACATGCACCCTGATGTTCATTGCAGCACTATTTACAATAGCCAGGTCATGGAAACAACCTAAGTGCCCATCAACAGACGAATGGGTAAAGAAGATGTGGTATATATATACAATGGAATATTACTCAGCCATAAAAAGGAATGAAATTGGGTCATTTGTAGAGACATGGATGGATCTAGAGACTGTCATGCAGAGCGAAGTAAGTCAGAAAGAGAAAAACAAATATCGTATATTAACGCATATATGTGGAACCTAGAAAAATGGTACAGATGAACCGGTTTGCAGGGCAGAAATAGAGACACAGATGTAGAGAACAAACGTATGGACACCAAGCGGGAAAAGCGGCGGGGGGGTGGGGATGGTGGTGTGCTGAATTGGGCGATTGGGATTGACATGTATACACTGATGTGTATAAAATTGATGACTAATAAGAACCTGCTGTATAAAAAAATAAATAAAATAAAATTCAAAAATTAAAAAAAGCAGTTTACTTTTAACAAATAGTATACTATAGAAAATAGCTAAGATTTGAAGGTTCATATGTGCCAGGCGCTGTCCCAAACCTTTTTTGTGTATATACTCATTCAATCCCCACAACAGTTCAAAGAGGTAGTTACTGTTCCTATCCCATGTACCATTATTAGGAATACCACGGAGAACAAGGCCATGGCCGAGGCCCACAGTGGAATCCCCGGTTCCCAAAGGGCTCTGGCTGCCAACGCACTCCAGAGAGACTGGGACACACACTGAGCTCCCCATCTGAGCGCACCTGCTCTACAAACTCTACCTCTAGCGATGGACCCAGAGATACCACCTGGGACCTCTAAGGGCTCGTTTCAGGCTCAAATTGGCCGCAGGCACTCACTCACAAAGCTCCTGCAAGTGTTAGGAGGAAGGTGGGGGGCGACTGAGACGCAGAGAAAAGCTTCCTAGTGAGTTAAGATTCCTACTGGTGCTAAGAACTAACTGGGAATTTCCAGAATATTTCCTTTTGTTTTTTCATCTTTGGCCTCTGTGCCCTTCAGAAGACCCCTAGCATCTAACAAAAGCTGCCACAATTCTGTTTTCAAATGTTATGCACATAAATCATCCCCACCCCCACCCCGTGCACCCGGAGGGTCAAGGAGAAACTGAGCAGAGAGCAGAGGAAGGGCGAGGGCTGCCCTGGGCAGAGTCTAGAAGGCAGTGTGTGTGTGGGGGGCGGGGGGGCAGCGGTGGGGTGCCCGGGGAACGATTACCACGTCTCCTTAATAAAGTCCAACCTTGGGTGGCAGGAGCAGCTGATGTCCAGATCACCCAGTTCATGTCATCAGCTGTTAGAACTTCTGGGGAGGAATGACGACTGAGCTTGTGTGTTTCCAGGCTGGGTTCCCAGCAGTTCTTAAGCCAGGGTTACACCACCCTGGGAGGCTTCCTCACCGCTGCCCGGGCAGAGGAGAGAAGTGACAGCTAAGAGGTCTGGGACTTCGTTTTAAAGTGTGTCTTTAGACTTCACCCTGTACTGAAAAATGTTGGTTGGCCTTGAAACTAAGGAACAAGGGGAAATGGTATATTCCAAAGAGTGTGTGCCCTTCCCTTGCCAAACAACTCCCAAAGGCAATAACGATGATGATGATAATAATAATAATAATATTATTATTTATATTTATTGAGTGCTTTCTATGTCCTACACACTTTTTAAGCTTTCACTCCCCCTTAAGCCCCATGAGGGAGGTACCACTGTGTCCATTTTGTAGGTGCAGAAACAGGTTAAAATTTGCCTAAAGCCACCCTGGGGCCTGGATTTGACCCTGGGGGTGACCCTGGAGCCCACACGCTTCTGGACCTCAGTACCTGGCTCCTCTGATGGAAGGCAGAAAATCCCAGCCTGGTGTGCTCTGCAGCTCTCCGGTCACTCTCCAGACTTGGCTTGAGCCAGACCGTAGGACCCACCTAACGCTCGGGGTCACAATGGGGGCACCCTCAGGGCAGCTGTGGTCCTGCATTCACTGGCTCTCTGTCTTACCCAGAGGTCCTTGGGGCAGGTTCTCCAGGCTGCAGTCAGTCCCCGCGTCTCCCTGTTGCATCTGCACCCCACCTGATGGGCTCTGGGGCCCCAAAGCAGGGGCTCCATGCCCCGACGCTGATCCAGCAGGGTGGTGCTGGCTCATAGAAAGTCATGTGCTGTGACTCGGACACACAGCGACACCCCAGCCTCCCTACCCCAGGGCCTGGCTGCATCGGGTCCCCACGGGGACAATTCTAGCCCTCTGCTCAGGCAGGTGCAAGATCCAGAAGAGATACCGACCATCATTCTGCGTTTGGGGTTAGAGACTGCTCCCCCAACCCCCAATCTCACATACGCACGCACGCACGCACGCACACACACGCACACACACGCACGTGCACACACACACACACGAGTCCCGGAGCTCCTTATTTCCTGTGTACCTGTGGACCACAATCACCTTCCTTGTCCCACAGAAGAACAAAGCCTTTTTAAGCCTTAGTCTGTACAATCCTCACCAGCCTATTTCCAGGCACTTGTGAGAATCCCTTTCATTACCAGCGACTCCTCTTTGCCCTGACAGAGTTTTAAGGCTTTTATTTTAACCACCTTTCTCTCTGCCTGCAGCTGGAGGTGTGCTCCTCAGACCCCTATTGCTTTTCCTGCTTTGCTCTCCCCTCTTTCGTCCTCCCTTTCATGGTGAAGATTGATCTCTGCCCAGTAGGTGTTATGAAGCTCCCTGCTATGGCTCCTTCATCTTCAGCCTGCCTGTCTGCGGTATTTTAATAGAAGCACCCTCTGGGAGGGTCCACCCCTTCTCCCTCCTCAGACCTGGAAAGTTCTTTTCTGATGCCCAATTTCAGTCAATATTGGTCCATCGATTTCTTTTCTTCTATGATGACTTTACCCTCCCAGGGACCAGACTGTCAACCCAGTGAGGATAGGCACCCATCCTGTCATGTTCGAGACTTACATCCCTGGTACCTGGGATAGCGTCAGGCACACAGTAGAGACTCAGTAAATATCTGCAGAATTTCTTCAACCCACCAATCCAACATCCTTAACTACTCAAGTCATATCTCAACATGAATGCCTTCAAGATGGGGAAAAGGAGGGAAAGGTGACATCACGGACCATCTCAACTTGTCTCTTATATAAGGAAGAAAAATTTTCCCAGAAGTCCCAGGTAGACTTCCTCTTCTTCTCATTGGTCCAAACCAGGTCACATGACTACCTCTGGGAAATTCTGTACTTGTTTTTTCTGTTTCTGAAATTGGAGGCAGCAAGAGCAAAACAGGGGGCCAGAAATGGCTTGTGTAGGCAAACAACACTGTCTGCCAGAAAAGCCTTCGCAGAGGAATCACAAGACATTTGAATGAAGATTGCTCAAGCCATTTTAGGCTGGGAAATTTTTAAAAGCTGAGAAGAAAGGCACATTTCAGACTTAGTCCAAACATTTTGACTTAGACCCGAGTTAGACCTGTCTTAGGAAAAACCCTAGGTTGGAAAGCCCCTCTGCTGGAGGAAAAGCCCATGTGTTCAAAATGCATGGCTCCCGGCTCTGGGGCACAGCCAGAAATTCTATTCCAGGAAGCCAGATGATGGGTTACACTGTGGAGTAGGCAGAAATTTGACCATATTATGCTAATAATGCGGCTTCATCAGTAGTTAGGGATCAAAAGCTAGAGGAGGGGGTCAACTCTCATCTCAAGTTGATCACAAAAGCCCATCGACCTTGGACATGATTATGTCAGGAGTAAGGATGGGACTGAGGGACCAAGTCCATTTTCCTCCCATCAAGAATATCCTTTTCCCAAACTGGCTGAACTGTATCCTTTACCCAAGTTACATAAACACTTGTTATGACCATTATTATGGGTCCAAGTGTCTCATTTATGTTGATTCATGGGCCTTTGGGCTCCCACACATGGGAAGTTGGAAAGTGACAATTCAGTCAAAACAGAAGTTTGGCATAATGCAGTAAAAAGGAAAAGAGAAACCCCAAACAAAGTTCTGTGTATGTCTCTGTACATGTGTTTGTGAGAAAACACACCCACACATAATGTTAAAAGGCCACACTGGTGTGATGACATCCTAAGCCCAGGCCTGTCCATGTAGCTCTGACCACATTCAAATGCTTCAATTCAGCAAGTGATTTGAATATCTCCAATGTCTTTCTTTCATCTGGACAAGCTAAACCAAGTTACTTTGTGAAGAGGATAGAATTCATCATCACGCTGCTGTGTTTGGAGATGTTCTTAGTAAACTGAGTGACAGCCTCTGTGACTTGCAGATTTACCCAGCTATTCATCTATTTATCCAGCCACCCAGCCACTTATCCACCTATCTTTCCAACCTAGATATCTATCTATCCACCCATCCATACCACCATCCTTTCATCCAACAAGTACTCATTCATTTCTGTGGGACTTTCGCTATCCTTTCTTCTTCCTGGCCTCGTAGAGATGTACTTTCTCCCTGTTTAGCCTTCACTTTTCACAGGGTATGCCTTTCCCCCTTCCTCATTTTGTGAAATCCCACTGACACTTAAAATCCAGGGTTGATTCTCTTTTGGAAGATGCACCATGGACCTCCACCATAAGCCCACAGTGTTATCTTAATTCTTATGGTAACTGTGTCTTGTATTCCTCTCTTATTATGTAATAGATTACTGCCTTCAACATCTCTGCACTGTTGTATTGCATTGCTCTTGTCTCTTGTGATTGAAACATTCTGTATTATTTTTTATCTCCCCAAGTAAACTGTAAACTCTGTGAGGAGAGAGACTATGGTTTCTACTTCTTTGCCACCTCCCTCCACAGCTGGCCTTTTGCATAACATTATGCAAATTGCAGGCACTCAACAAATATACTTTGATTGGGTGCGCAGTTCGTCTATGAAGTGGGGATAATACTGGTGTTATAGGAATTCTGTGAGGATTAATTGAGACAGTGTATATTAAAGAGCTTCTTAAACAGCAAAGTCCGAAAGACATTATTATTGATGATAATATTGCTTTATTTCTCATAAAAATAATAAAAAGTTAATAGCCATATGTTAAGTTATCTACAAGCTGAATGAATGAGGATGTATTCAACAAACATTTCATTACTACTTATAGAATCTTTAGGTCCTACGCGAGGTACTGGAGCAACAAGGTGGATGGAACATAGTCCCAGGCTTCAAGGAATTCTTACTTTAGCAAAGGAGCAGAAACAGCAGCGCCTGTGGTTGTGTGTGAGGCTGCATAAAGCTCCATTATATAGACACAAAGTGCTCGGAGACACTTAAAATGTTCCTTAATTCTGCCTGGGGCATTAAGAAAAACTTTAAAGAAGAGCTGTCACTTGAGCTGACCCTGGGAGGTGAACAGAAGTCCAGTAGATGAAAAAGAAAAAGAAGAGAAAAAGTAGAGAAAAAGGAAAAGAACATTCTAGGGAAGAAACAGAGTAGAAGTGCCAGGTGTGTTTGGGAAAAGGAAGCAGGATGATCTGATCACAGCCCAAGGACTTTGTGAACCGTGTTAAGGAACATGAACTTGATTCCAAAGACAATGCAAAAACCACAGAGAAGGGCTTCCCTGGTGGCGCAGTGATTGAGAATCTGCCTGCCAATGCAGGGCACGTGGGTTTGAGCCCTGGTCCGGGAAGATCCCACATGCTGCAGAGCAACAAAGCCCGTGCGCCACAACTACTGAGCCTGCGCTCTAGAGCCCGTGAGCCGCAACTACTGAAGCCCACGTGCCTAGAGCCTGTGCTCTGCAACAAGAGAAGCCACCACAATGAGAAGCCCGTGCACCACAACAAAGAGTAACCCCCCCCCCTCGCCGCAATTAGAGAAAGCCCGTGCGCAGCAACAAAAACCCAACACGGCCAAAAATAAATAAATTAAATAAATAAATTTATTTTTAGAAAACCCACAGAGAAGGGAAATGATTAGATTTGTATTCCGGCTAAATGACTATCACTGATAATGCTTTCCGATGCAAATAAAAGAACTCCAATGAAAACTAGCTTAAACAATAAGGACATTTATTATCTCACCTAACTGGAAATTCAAGGATAGGCAGGCTATAGGCATGGTACAATCAGCCCCCCAAAGACCCATGACCTTTCCATGTCTCCACTGTGCAAACTCTAGTTATTGCCTTATTCAGGGGTGGTGGCAAAATGGCCGTTCCTGTAACACATTCAGGCACAAACAAATCCTAAAGCATCCTCCCAGGAGGCACCCCTCCCCACGTCTCACTGGGTCACACGGCGCTGTCAGAGGAGAGAGGCATGTGCTATGCCTGGCTTGCACCAATCATCTGAGCTGGAATGACACTGGAGCATCCACCGTGATGTCTACCACAGAGACCCTGGCTGCCAGCTTGCAGATGGGCTCCAAGGGGAGACTGAAGACAGGGAGACCCACTGAGGGGAGAGTGCAAGATTACTGGACCAGACACCTGGACCAGAGATGTGGCTATGGGCATGGAGGAGGAGGAGAAATTGAAGACACATCTTGCATGTGAAAAAGAACTTGGCAACTCATCGTATGTGGAGCGAGAAACCAGGAGTTGAGAATGCTCCAAGCTTCCAATCTTAGGTGACAATGGGATTAGTGTCCTATTGCCTGAGATGGGTGTCTGGGTGGTGACTTGGCATGTTTCCTACACCAAGGCCTGTCCGAAAAAGACTGAAAGCGTGAGAAAGAAAGACATTCCACTTCTCTCTTTCCCCAAGAATCAGTACAGCGTAGCAGTTGAAGGACTGACTCTGAAGTCATGCCACCTGCTTCCCATAACTTATGAGCTGAGAACCTCAAGTCAACTTTTACTTCCCCATCTGTGAAATGGGTATAATAACGTCTAGCTTGTAGGGTTGTTGTGTCAAGGGCTAAACATAGTCCTGGCATATAAGAGACACCATGGTATAATAGATAAAGGAGGGGACCCGGGTTCAAGCCCTAGTTAGGTCACTCAGTGACTCTATGACCTCAGACGAGTTACTGAACCTCTCTGAACCTCAACTTATTCATCTATAAAATGGGGGAAATACTTGCTCACGGGATTGCTAAGAAAACTGGATTAGAAAAATATATCAAGTGCTCATAGAAAACAAATTTATGGTTACCAAAGAGGAAAGGGCCAGGGGAGGAATAAATTAGGAGGTTGGGATTAATGTATACACACTACTATATATAAAATAGATAACCAACAAGGACCTACTGTATAGTACAAGGAACCGTACTCAATATTTTATAATAATCTATAAGGGAAAAGAATCTGAAAAAGATATATATATATATATATATATATATATATATATATATATATGTATAACTGAATCACTGTGCTATGCACCTGAAACTAACATGACAGTGTAAATCAACTATACTTCAATCAAGAAAGAGAGAGAAAGAAAGGAAAATATGTCAAGTGCTAAAGTGGACTCTGGTGTTTTTTTGGCTGTCCGAATGAGGGGCAGAGTCCTGCAGTAACTAGATACGTAGAACATTCTGGATCTTCCTCTCCGAGCTCCCGTGAAGCTCAAGCATGGCTGGTGACCTAGACTCTGTCAATCCGACGCACAGGCTCCTATGCTTTGAATGAGCAGAGGGAGGGGAACTGAAGCTAGGAAAGAGGAATGGGGTGGAGCTGGGGGACAGTAGTGTGTGAGTAGTAATGGTGCCAGGCCAGAGGGTTCAGCAGTGCAGCCTCTGATCTCTGGAATTCAGTGGTGCTGGCAGCAGGTTTTATTTTCTATTTTCCCAAACCAGTTCTGTGGCACGATTTTTGCTGTTCTTTGACTGCAAAGCCCTGCTTCGTTCCTGCCTATTTGCTCTGTCTGGTTATCTGATCTTTCTGAGAATTCTGTGAATGACCCAGTAGCCTCAAAATAATGTTTTTCCTGCTTTAATCTGTGTCAGTAATTTTCTGTGCTTATAACTAGGAATCCTGACTACACAAGGGCGTAGCGTGATGCCTGGCACGGAAGGGGAATGTCATATTGGTTCTTTTCTCCTTTGGGCTCCTTATTCCCAGCTTCTTTCCTTCCATGCACGTTTTCTTCTAACTACATGATGCTCTGATCAGTGGGGGGGAAACCTCTCCCATGTAAAGAAAACATAGAGTCCCTCTATGCATAATCATTTGCTCCACTAGGTCCCATAAAAGATCATTCCACGGGCTAATAAATCTGGGGTGGAGGGTAGGGGTGAGCAGCAGGGCCAATTCTAAAATTGCCAATTTTAAAATAAAAGGAGTTTGGGGACTTTCCTGACTGTTCAGTGGTTAGGACTCGGTGCTTTCACTGCTGGGGCCCAGGTTCAATCCCTGGTCAGGAAACTAAGATCCCACAAGCTGCACCGTGGCCCCGCCAAAAAAAAAAAAAAAAGATAAAATGAGTTTTAAGGGCAAACATAAACTTGTTCACTAAACCCCAAAACATGACAATAACAGATACCTATGAATGCAGAATTTGAGGACCAAGAAACAGAAGTACTCATTTATATGGCAATGATCTTTTGGACTTCATAAGCTGATGGACCAATTAAGTACCCAGAAGAGGTAGAGTATAACAAAATATTTGGGTTCACGAAAGGTTTGTTTAACTCATGGGTAATGGAACCATATCAGATGGTAAAGAGGACAGTGGGGAGTTTTAAGAAGTACGTCCTTAACATCCTTGGATGAAAACTGCCACTGGTTTCCGCAAACGCCCTCAGTGTGACTCAGAGATAGAATGTTGGGCTGACTGGGTTACTGAGGGACCACAGAACTCATTTAGTCCACAGCACCCCCTTCCCCAGCCGACAGTTATCAGCCAGTGGCCATTCAGGCTCTGCTTAAAGTCCTTCAGTGATGAAGCAAATGGTTAGCCCAGTAAAATGATGTATTGGCGTTAGTTGTTTGGTCCCTAGAATTCATTCTCTCTTCTTATGGAAACAGTGCTCTCCACCCTGCCCCCACCCTGCCTGTCTCTCTGAAATGATCTCTTACCCACTGTATGAGATCTTAGAGGGACTGTCAATGAAGAGACCCTGCCTTTCCCTGGCCAAGCCAGGCTCATCGGACTCTTCCTCCATGAAGTCTAGGTCTTTGCCAAACCTTTAAAGTAGGGGTAGGGGGTGCTAATTTATCCCAACAGTAGTGTCCTGTTGAGGTGTTCCTTCTGTCTAGGATCCTAGACATCTCTTGCTTCTTCCATGTTTCCAAGCCTGCTTCCCCAGGCTTCTCTCCCTGAGACGTTCCAGCCTCCAATATTTTTTTTTTTCCTGCATATGTGTTAACTGGAGTTTGTTTCTATTGTTTGCAACCAAAGAACCCTGATTTAACTCACTGTGGCAACAGTAACATCCATAGCTGTTAGAAAGCTCTTCCTTATTGCAAACGTAACTCTTCCTCTATGCAACTTCTACCCCATTCGGTTTGCTAGAGCAACTGTTTTCTAGAGCAATTGTTTCCTGTTTCTGGAGAAACTTTGAGCCAATATTCTCTGTGGGATGGACATTCAAATATTTGAGGACAATACACTTTCCATTAGTCACCTATTTTCTGGAATATACAGCCCTGATTTCTCAACAGTTACCTGTAGAACAAATTTCCCAAGTCTATCAACATCCTGGTGCCACCCCTCTGGACGCTTAAAATGTGACCCCCATCCAGGGAACATGAAGGGTATACTAGGATCATTATTTATCTCGTTCTTCTCCTTAATTACATAAATGGTCACTTTTTTTTAGCAGCAGAATTACATTGTTGGATTACATTATAATATATATTCAATTAAAACTAATTTTAGGGCTTCCCTGGTGGCACAGTGGTTAAGAATCTGCCTGCCAATGCAGGGGACACGGGTTTGAGCCCTGGTCTGGGAAGATCCCACATGCCACGGAGCAGCTAAGCCCGTGTGCCACAACTACTGAGCCTGCGCTCTAGAGCCTGCAAGCCACAACTACTGAGCCCGCGTGCCGCAACTACTGAAGCCCGCGTGCCTAGAGCCCGTGCTCTGCAACAAGAGAGAAGCCCACGCACCGCAACAAAGAGTAGCCCCTGCTCCCCACAACTAGAGAAAGCTCACATGCAGCAATGCAGAAGACCCAATGCAGCCAAAAATAAATAAATACATAAAAATAAAGTATAGAATCTTTAGGGAAAAAAACCTAATTTTAAAACTCATTACTTCTCCATCATACAAGCAACACATAATCTTTGAAAATGAGAAAATACAAATAAACAAAAGATACATTTAAGAACTCTCACAACCCACCACCCAGGGATAGTCACTAAAAACATATTCTTGTAAAGCTTCCAGAGTATTTTATCTGCTTATTATATTGTCTTTTCTCTCGGTTGTTTAATATTCCAAGTATGGTATATATTTAAATAGTAGCCTCTGAATGGGTTCTGTACAGTTTTGTTTTGTTTGCTATTGTAAACAGTGCTTTGATAAACACTCTTATACATCCATCTCTGTATACTTCTCTGATGACTTCTTTTATTTCTAGCTTTATTGAGACATAAACTGACATACAACATTGTGTGAGGTTAAGGTGTACAACATGTTGATTTGCTGCACTTAAATATTGCAAAATGATTACCACCATGGAATTAGACAACACCTCCATCCCATCACATATTTACCATTTCTTTTTTGTGGGGGGGAACATTTCAGATCTCCTCTCTTAGCAACTTTCAAGTATGTAATACAGTAGCATTAGCTACAATCACCATGCTATACATTAGATCCCCAGAGCTTGTGAATCTTGTAACTGGATTTTTGTACCCTTTAATCAACATCTCCCCATTCCCCATGCCCCCAGCCCCTGGGAACCACCACTCTACTCTGATTCTCTGAGTTCAGTTGTTTTAGATTCTACATGTAAGTGAGATCATACAGTATTTGTCTTTCTCTATCTGACTCATCTCACTTAGCATATCTGATGATTTCTTAATAATTCCTAGAGGTTGAGTTGCTGGGTCAAAAGACATGTGTTTTCTTGTGAGGCTTTTAATTATCTATCAGCAAGTTACCCTCCAGAATCAATGTACATTCCCATCAGCAGATTATAAAAGCCTTTAAGGCTCCTGGAATTTTCTCACGAGAGCCTGCCAAGCCAGGTGTCTGTAAGTAGTCATTGATTTTAAGCTCAATGATATACTGTATTTATACTTCTTTTTTTTTTAATTATTATTTATTTATTTATTTTTGGCTGCGTTTGGTCTTCATTGTTGCACACGGGCTTTCTTTAGTTGCAGCGAGTGGGGGCTACTCTTCATTGCGGTGCATGGGCTTCTCATTGCAATAGCTTCTCTTGTTGCGGAGCACAGGCTCTAGGCATGCGGGCTTCAGTAGTTGTGGCACATGGGCTCAGTAGTTGTGGCTCGCGGGCTCTAGAGCACAGGCTCAGTAGTCGTGGCGCATGGGCTTAGTTGCTCCACGGCACGTGGGATCTTCCCAGACCAGGGCTCGAACCCATGTCTCCTGCATTAGCAGGCGGATTCGTAACCTCTGCGCCACCAGGGAAGCCCTATACTTCTTTAATTGTACTTTATTGACTCTAGTTTCTCCTTCCCCCGTTGAGATGGTTACATTAGAGATTCAGTCTTGTCTCTTGAGCGTCAAATATGAAATCTTGAGATTGAGTCAAGTATGGGATCTCTCATGAATCCTGGTTTTGCATCACCTGCACATCTGACTAATGTCCCTGCTATGGTTTCATCTGAGTTACAGATAACATTGTTGGATAGAACAGAACCAAGGGCTGGGCCCCATGGCAATCTGCTGATATGTCTCCAGCCTGAGAGATAATCATCTACAAACCTATCTAAAAGCTCTGGTGACAGCTTATGTCTCTCCCAGTCTTTCTCAAGGACCCACCCGCAATCCAGCAACTAACGAGGTGATGGCTGGCACGGCAGGATAGGGTTCCAACCCTGCAGTCAGTGTCACTTCTGGTTATACCCAGGGTGTGTCAGTGGTTAAATATTATTAATATCATTCTTGCATCCATGTTCCCACTACCATGATGAAACAGATGCTAGTAGTTTGCCATATTTGTCTCAGCTATCTTTAAATGAGGTGTCTCAAACACAGCTAAAGCCCCACTCCCATGCCCCTCCCATCCCCAAAAGAAGGAGTATATAATTCCTTTGCCTTTTGTACTTTTAGTGCACTTATATGCATCCATAAACAATGCACATTACTGAGGTATTTTTCATTTGAAAATTTTGTATATTGGTGCAGCCACTATGGAAGACAGTACAGAGACGCCTCAAAAAACTAAGAATAGAACTACTGCCTGATCCAGCTATCCCACTTCTGGGTATTTCTCCAAAGAATACAACAACACCCATTTGAAAAGATATATGTGCACCAATGTTCATCACAGCATTGTTTATGATAGCCAAGATAAGGAAACAACTTAAGTGTCCATCAAAGGAATGGATAAAGGAGATGTGGTATATATACACAATGGAATACTATTCAGCCATAAAAAAGATAAAATCCTGCCAGCTGCGACAACACAGTTGGAGCTTGAAGGTATTATGCTAAGTGAACTACGTCAGACAGAGAAAGACAAATACTGTACGATTTCACTTATATGTGGAATCTAAAAAACAAACAAAAATCAAAATAAATGAACAAAACGAATGAAAACAAACACATAAATACAGAGAACAGAATAGTGGTTACCAGATGGGAAGGGGGAGGGGGGAGGGCAAAACAGGTAAAGAAAGTCAACAGTATGGTGACTGATGGTAATGAAAGTTTTGGTGGTAAGCATTCTGTAGAGTACAATGAAGTAGAAATATAAGGCCGTACACATGAAACATATAATGTTATAACGTTACCTCAATAAAAAATAAATTAAAAAAAAAGAATTTGTTGTGCATTTTTCAGTTTGAAGTTTTGTTCTTCTTTCAGAAGACCGGAGCAAAACGATTATCAAGCAGTACTGCTGACACAATGACCTTATCCCTTCTTGCTTCTTTGATTGCTCCAAACATTGGGATAGGATGTAGACACCAGTCATCCCTTTGGTGGGTCAGCATCTGGACCATTTCTCTATGTCTCGAGAACCTCACACCCCATAAATCACAGCACAAAGCAGAGCTGATCATTGCTGTCACCCACTTCCCCAGCCTCTCCTGCAGCAAGGATGTGAGCACATGACCTAGGATCTGCCAATCAGATACATTCCTCTTGGACTTTGAATGCAGAGAATCACCAGCAATTATGGAGAGTGCTTTTCAAACCTTAGTGTCTTCAAGATCACCTAAAAGTCTTGCTGAGATGCAGATGGCTGGGTCCCACCCTGAGAGAGTCTGACTCAGCAGGTCTGGGGTAGAGCCTGAGAATTTGCATTTCTAATGCTCCCAGGACCACGCTAGTTCCTTGAGTTAGAGCAACCTCTACAATGCTGATTGTGGTTCCCAGGGGCGAGTTTGGGTCCCAGGGCAGCAGAACTGACAGTGTACCCAGTATCAGCAGGGGAAGCTGGGCTAGTTCTGCAGTGGGATTTGGAGCATTGTTTCTTGCTGAGCAGCTGCTGACATCGGTCCTCCAGCCCTCCTGGCAATGCTATGAGCTACTCTGGTCCCGTTTAATAGATTGCCTTGCTGCTTAAATTGGCCAGTTAGTTTCTGGTGCTTGCAACTAAGACTGTTAGCTGATCTAGTACCCATTTTATTGTCTTTTAAAACTTCCTTTGAGCCCTAAACCATTCTCAGCTTTAACCTTCCTGACATTCTTCTTCCAGATTTGCACTAACAGTATTGCATCCCTGGAATATATGCCACTTAATTCACCTTTGGTACATGTCTGTTAAAAATTATGATTTTTTCTTGCTTCCAGAATAATGTATCCTTATTGTAAACATATTTGGAAAATACCAAGAAGCTCAAAGAAGCAAATTCACAATTACTTTTAATCCTACCACCAGAGACAACCATTATGAGTGTTTTGTTATATTACTTTCAGTTTTTTCTACGTACACACACTTTTTATATATTTGAGATTATACTGTATACACTGTTCTGTAACTACTTTTTTCATACCAGCAATATAAGTAAACATTTCCCCCATCAAAAAGTATTGCACAACATAATTTGCCACAGGGACACAGCATTCCAGCATACGATGTCCTGTAACTTATTCAACTAACCCTTGCTATTTGACCTGTAGGTTGATCAAAATTGTTTGCGAATATAAATAACACTGCCAACTTCTGATTCAAAATAGCACATGGTGAGCAATTCCGACTATAGCCTCTCCAAATTCTCAAAGTTTCATTCATCCAACAAATATTTCTTGGGTGTGTACCATGTGTCATGCACTGTTCTAGTTGCTGAGGATAAAGAAATGAACAAGATAGACAAAAATCCTTACCTTCATTGTAGCTTTCATTCCAAAGAGATGAACAGTAATAATACTGCATGTCAATAATATACACACGAACATACAATATACTAATAATATACCAACAATAAAATAGTCATGGCAGCTACACTTATTAAACGTTTGCCGTCTGTCAAACATTACGCTAAGCCCTTTCTGGGCAATTAATCCACAGACACTATTATCATCTCCATTTTTCAGAAAAGACCACATGCACTTAAACCTTCTCCTAGCCCACTATTAACACAGGAAGACCTGGTGTTGAATCAGTTAAATCTGACCCCTCCCCAAAGCCTATGATGGGAGCAAGAAGAAGATGCCACCCCACAGAGCTGTGGAATCCCAAGTGAGAGCCTATTTTAATCAAGGAAATGGACCAGGATCTGTACTGATCAAGCCTCACTTCAGCTGTAGACTGGGAAGGACATGGGACCATTGCCCCCATGAGACCACAGGTGATTTGCCTTCTACCTGTTGACGAGCATCAGATCATGTGTTGTTCAGAGCAAATTAAGAGCACAAAACCAGCATGGGGTCCATGAAAAAATACAGAAAGGAATGAAAAAAAATGCATATGCCTCATTAAAGACTTAGAGGAAGTGCAAGGCATTGATAACCAGCCATTGCCGGATCAGTAGGTAGATTCTGGGAGACTTTTTTGCATCCACCAGAGGATACGAGAAGACACGGCCTTTCTGAAATATAGGATCATAAGGAGAAACAGACTCAGGTGAAAAGGCAACAGACTGAGATAAATAAAAGTAGCATTAAAAGGGGGATAAAGGAAGGAGTATAAGGAAACTAAAAACAATAGCAGATTAAAACTCACATCACCACTCCTTTCACAAATGGTAGAACTGACGTTACCAAAAAATTTTTTGAATCAGACAATGCCATATATTGGTGAAGACCTAAAGCAACTGGAATTTTCCCACATTCCTCGTAAGAAAATGTGTAGAACGGAAGATGCACATAGCCTACAACCTGGCAATTCCACTCCCAGGCAGATACACTAGGGTAATGGCTCCAAACCTGCTTTCTAAGACCCAGATGCTCAAGTCAGACCCTGTACCAATTAAATCAGAATATCTTGGGGGGGGGGGCGCGGGAGGTGAGCCACACATCAATAGGTTGTTTTTTTGTTAATTCCCACGTGATTCCAACGTGCAGCCAAGTTTGGGAATGACTACTCTAGAGAAATCCTTGTGTGTGTGTGCAACAGATGACATCTACTAGAACGTTCCCCGCAGCATTGTTTGTAATTGCAAGAATCCAGAAATTTCCCAATGTCCATGGGCAGAATTGACACAATGGGGTGCATTCACACAATGAAACACTACAGCACAGTAAACATTAATTGCAGCCACACCCATTGGTGTGGATGAGTGTCACAAACATTATGCTGGGAAGGGAGGGGAAGCAATTCACAGCAGAGCATATACAACTTGATTGCACTTGCATCAGAAAAAATGCATTAACTAGACAATGTACTGTATAAAGATACGCATGTTTGGGCTTCCCTGGTGGCGCAGTGGTTGAGAGTCCGCCTGCCGATGCAGGGGACACGGGTTCGTGCCCCGGTCTGGGAAGATCCCACATGCCGCGGAGCGGCTGGGCCCGTGAGCCATGGCCGCTGAGCCTGCGCGTCTGGAGCCTGCGCTCTGCAACGGGAGAGGCCACAACAGTGAGAGGCCCGCGTACCGCAAAAACAAACAAACGAACAAACAAAAAACGATACGCATGTTTGTTGTACGACTATAAAGAAATGCAAGGGAACAACCACAAACTTCAGGATAGCGCTTACCAGAGAGGAGGAAAAAGCATCTAAGATACTGGTATTGTTTGATTTCCTAAGCTGATGGTAGTTTATATCTTATATGTATGTTGTGAATATTATTTTGTCTGCTTTAATTATTTGGTTAAATATTTTTTAAAGAATTTTAAAATTTAAAGAGGGGAATATTCATGTGTAGGGACCATCTTGAAAAAAGTTTTCAAAATTCAGAGAAAAAGAACAAAGAAACAAAAAATGATGACAGAAAAGTGTATCTATGGAGGACACCGAATGGCCATAATTATACCTTTTTTTATTATAACACAAAGAAAGTAGAAAGATTTTTTAAAATCCCACCACTTAAAAATGAATTTACGTAAACTTAGATGAGGATAAGAACTCCCAGAACCAGAAACCATGAGGAAAAAGAAAAAGTCTGAAATACAAACAAATGTAAAACAGCATCAAGATTATTGGGTAAATGTGTTGGATTAAATTGGTTGTATCTAACTCTTTGCTCTCAGCCTTGAATGTTCCCTTAAAGAAATCCTTGGAAGTAGAATTACTGACACATAATTGATGTTCAAAAAATAGTTGTTAAAAGCATGAATGGACAGAAAAGAGTCTGTAAAAGTAACATTCATACAGAAGAAAATTCTGTAAAACTATGTCAGAGTTTACTTTTTTTCTTTTCTTTTTTTTTTTTTTTTTTTTGCGGTACGAGAGTCTCTCACTGTTGTGGCCTTTCCCGCTGCGGAGCACAGACTCCGGACGCGCGGGCTCAGTGGCCATGGCTCACGGGCCCAGCCGCTCCGGGGCATGTGGGATCTTCCCGGACCGGGGCACGAACCCGTGTCCCCTGCATCGGCAGGCGGACTCTCAACCGCTGCGCCACCAGGGAAGCCCCAGAGTTTACTTTTGGAGGGTGAACTAAAAGATGACTTTTATCTTCTTTTTCACTTGTCTGTTTTGTTTTTCCTTTTCAACAATGAATACATGTTACTTATCTAATAAAAACAGATTTTATAAGTAGGTGTATCCACGGTAATTGCAGCAAGGACCCCTCCTGGGTCTTTCCTGGAAAAGCTCATGCATGGTGAAAACAACTTGTCTAATTCTAAAAGAACAAGTTAGGGACTTCCCTGGTGGTCCAGTGGGTAGGACTCTGCACTCCCAATGCCGGGGGCCCGGGTTCAAGCCCCGGTAAGGGAACTAGATCCCTCTAGATCCTGCATGCCGCAACTAAAGATCCCACACATGGCAATGAAGATTCCACACGCGGCAACGAAGATCCCGTGTGCTGCAACTAAGACCTGGCATGGCCAAATAAATAAATATTTTTTTAAAATAAATAAATAAAATAAAAGAACAAGTTAAAAGAGAGCTTGATTTCCAGCTAAATTCTCACACTGGATGAACCTCAACATGGTAGCCAGCCTCCCTCCACCCCCAGCATCCCTACCTTCTGGTTTTCTCACCCTTAGGTAGCTCCCCTTCCACACTGTGTGAGGGTTGGTCTATGAGACCAACAGGATATGACGGGAGAGATGGTATGTCACTTCCGAGATTAGGATATAAAAGACACTTCCATCTTGGTCATTCTCTCTCTTTTGGATCAGCTGGTCTGGGGACAGCCAGCTTCCTTGTCGTGAGCAGCTCCGTGGAGAGGCCCATGTGGGAAGGAACTGAACCTCTTGCCAATGGCCATGTGGGTGCGCCATCTTGGAAGTGGCTCCCCCAGCCCCAGTCAAGCCTTCAGGCGATACAGCTCTGGCTGAGATCCTGACTGAAACCACACAAGACCCCTTGATTCAGAACCACCTAGTTAGGCCACACCTGGATTCCAGACCCTCAGAAACTATGTGAGAGAATAACAGTTTGTTGTTTTCAGCTGCTACGTTTTGGGGTCATTTGATCTGCAGCAATGGGTAACCAACGTACCCTTGTAAACTGAGTTAGTAGCTCTCAGCACCAAGGAGAAGTAAGGAAAAGGGTAGGGGGACAAAGGGGGATGAGGACCCTGGACAGAGACACACTGTCGGGCCACAGCCTGTACCAAGCATCACAGCCAGATCCTCCCTGGGACCCCATGTAGGTGGATCCAGCCAAGTGCACAGCCAGCAGTGGATACTGAGGGCCTGGTCGGGCAGAGAAGCATGGCCTGGCACAGAAAGGAGAGGTCCTGCTTCTCCACCTCCCACGGGGACACCCTTGGAGCCGGCTTGAGGGGCTGCCAGGAGGAAGGGAAGGGAGCGTTAATAAACAAAGCTGTCTTAGGCTTCCCAAGCCCAGGACAGGGGCTCTCAACCGAAATGTGATACAAAATAGCAACATCTGAATGTGATGGAATGTTTCCTTGAAACTATTTTAAACTGGAAGCGGCTGGGCAGAATTGATATTTATAAGATTGGGCTAACTTCAGTTTTTCCACTGGTGAGCGTGAATAGGGTTTCTTGAGAAAAAAGGAAGTAAGTTATAAAAATAAAGCCAACCTCACTGGTGCATGGCTAAGTGGGGGCAGTTCAATCAGAGCAGTTCAAGAAATGAACAATGAGACCTGAGGTGTGTACACCGCTTCCTCTTGAGCGTTAAGCTGGTCAAGTGCCCCACGCAGATGTGTGGCGAACTTTCAAGACCTTCCACCATTATCAATGAAGATATTTTAAAAGTGTTTAGAATCTCCTGCCCTTATATTGATAAATACTATTCCTTCTTAGACCAGCTGCCCAATAGAACTTTCTGGGATGATGGACAGCCACTAACCACACGTGCCTATCAAGCCCTTGAAAGGTGGCCAGTGCAACTGAGGGATGGACTTTCAAATTTTATTTCTTTTTTTTTTTTTTTTTGCAGTACGCGGGCCTCTCACTGTTGTGGCCTCTCCTGTTACGGAGCACAGGCTCCGGACGCGCAGGCTCAGTGGCCATGGCTCACGGGCCCAGTCGCTCCGCGGCATGTAGGATCTTCCCGGACCGGGGCACGAACCCGCGTGCCCTGCGTCGGCAGGCGGACTCCCAACCACTGCGCCACCAGGGAAGTCCATCAAATTTTATTTAATTCTAATTAACGCAAATGTAAATAGCCACGTGTGGTTAGTGGTCCTGCATTGACAGTGCAGTTCAAGATGAAGTTGTACACAATTCTTTCTACTGAACTTTTGGAAATCTGGTTTCCTAAATTTCGGGGGCAACTTTATTTGCTACTGCAAACCCCCAAATGACAGGATCACGTTGGTGCAAGGTTTCTGACACTTCCACACCAGCCGCCAATTCCTACTGATGCATCCTCAGAACCAAATTTAGAATAGCATTTACAGTAATGTTTACACCAGGAAATTTTGAGCGCAGACTGAATATCTGATACTATTAAAGAATTACTAAAATTTCATACTGAAATATTTACAGATAAAATGATGTGACATCTGCAATTTGCTTTAGATAATGGAGTGGGGAGTGGATGGAGAAAACAAGGTGGGTTGATAATTGAGGTTTGTTGTTTTTTTTGCTTTTGATTCGTTAATTGTTGGAGCTGGGTGATGGGTTCACGGGCATCCCTTAGATTAGCCTCCTTACTTTTTTTTTTGGAAAACTTTAATAAGAGTTTTTAACAAAATGGGGAAGTGCTCATATTATAATACCCAGTGGAAGGAAGAAAAGCAAGCTATAAAATGATAAATATACAATCAAACGGGGAATTTATATCAATGGAAGAAATACACAGCATAGTGTAGTGGTTAGGATCCGGACGGCTGAGTTCAGATTCTATGATACCCGCTTGGCTCAGGGGAGTTTTTTAGTTTTGCTAAACCTCAATCTCCTCATCTACAAAATGAGGACCGTACAAGCATGGACCTCTTAAAATTGTTGCGGAGGGCTTCCCTGGTGGCGCAGTGGTTGAGAGCCCGCCTGCCGATGCAGGGGACGCGGGTTCGTGCCCTGGTCTGGGAGGATCCCACATGCTGCGGAGCGGCTGGGCCCGTGAGCCATGGCCGCTGAGCCTGCGCGTCCGGAGCCTGTGCTCCGCAACGGGAGAGGCCACACAGTGAAAGGCCCGCGTAACTCAAAAAAAAAAAAGAAAAGAAAAAACAAAATTGTTGCGGAGATTAAATGAGCCTATTTATGAAATACTCAGCCAGCATCTGGCACACGAGTCCCATCCCTTAACACCTGGAAATAGATTTATAAGTGCTTGCTGTTGGACCACCATATTATCCAATTTTTCATAAAAGGGACGTCTTCCTTTTATATTCAAGGGGGAAATTTTTTTTTAAATAAAAGAACATCTTCTATTACTACTCCTGTGTTCTGAGAAACTGTTAGCAAATAATTATATCAAATATTAGCAATAAAGCTAATAAGTTATCAGATGGTCTAAACTTTAGCAAAAGGAGAATTCCAGTTTATGTCTGAATAAGTGGAATTCCCCATGAAAACCCTGTTTTGTGGCCTTTGTGATATGTGTTAGGAAAGCACGTTCTGGAATTTTCCTCTGGTCTGGGTAGGGGGAGGTGAAGTAGGGCCTTGTTCTGTGGTTCTCCTCATCCTGACCCAAAAGCCCTCCTCCCTGACGGACAGACCTTCTTTGCTGATGACGCTACATAATTTTCCCTTTCTATTAGATTTGCCTTTTTTGAGCAATATATATCCTTCCATTGTTACTTTCTATTTAGGAATCCCCTCCAAGCAAAAGTGATGTTTATGAAATTATATTTCTCTTCTTTGGGTACCATGAAAACTTGCCTTATCCATTCCCTGTACTCTTTGCATTAGGAGATAGACATACAGGACCATAAATAAAGTTCTGGCCCAGTTGTCTTTATTTTTGCTCAAGAATAATGGTACTGTCTCTATTACTGTGTTTCTGTCTATATCACAAACGTTATTTTCCATTTTCTCCTATCAGTGGTAGCAAGTCCACAGAAACTACACTAAACCGGGAGGCAGGGCTGGGGGGCTGGGGGAGAGAATATTGGTTCACATAACTGAGAAGTCCAAGGGGTAGGGCTAGCCGCAAACATGGAACTCTATGTTTTCAGGAATTTCTCTCCATCATTAGACTCGGCTTTCCGCTATGTTGACTCCCTTCTCAGATTCATTTAGACAAGGTAGCATTCAGCAGCTCCAGGCTTATAATGTACCATCTCTAAGCGAGAAAGAAAGCATACCTCATTACCAATCATTTGAGCAAAGTCCTGGCGACCACTCTCGCTGATCCAGATCCGGTCATGTAGCCAAGTTCTGAAACAGCCTTTGAGATTGTGATCGACTTTTTCTGGAGCCAAAGGTTGGGATCAACCCTCTTTAGCCACATGAACTGTGAGTTGAGGATGGATGGTTTCCCTTCAAAGATAAAGAAGCTGTTAAGAGAAGATTGCAAACGGCTGCTGAGCAGACAAAAACAGCAGCTGTCCCCTCCACATCCCATGACCATCTTTTTAAATGCCCTTTGATACCATTTGGAAATTTCCTGCCAAACACATTCTTCCCTGTCTTTGTGACACTCTCTGTCCTTTGCCAGGAGCCTCCTATTCCAGTATCTTGGGTTCTTGCCCAGGAAATGAAACCCTCGTCAACACCATCAACATCACCAGCTGTTCACTCCCAGTATCCTCTCCTTTTTCTTCCAAAGTCACAGCCATCAGCTGGATGAAAAAATGGAATACCGCCTGTATACTCAAAACCTTCCAAGTCCTTCTGAGAACTTTAAAACTTCCAGAGACGTATTCCAGATTTCTTTTTATTGCACCATTTATCTGCACATGAATCACAAGAAGTGGGCCAGGGCTGGAGATGCTGAGCAAATATCCCATCACATCTTGTATCTGTGCTCCATCCAGGGAAAATCCTGTGTCTTGTTTCTCCAAGCATGCCACATCTGGTCTCAGAAGGGAGTCACCTTGTTCTGGGAATGCACAAGTTTTTCGGTTTTTATTGTTGTTGTTTTTTCCCACCCAGCTGTGGCTGCTTCTGTACGTATAGAAGGATAGTACCTGGCACGGTGCTGAGGACACACTAGATGTTTCCACTCTTGCCTTTTCCAAGTGCCCTTTTAAAAAAAAAAAAAAGCTGAAGATGGGATTGGGACGGGAATACCGGGGACTTTATCTGTAATATATTTTTCAAGCTAGGTGATTGGGTATGTGAGTGCTCATTGTATTGGGTTGGCCAAAAAGTGCCTTTGGTTTTTAAGTAAAAATAAAAGACAACTTTTTCATTTTCACCAAGAACTTTATTGAACGACATATTCACCATTTTGTTCCACGACCTCCTGCCATTTTTCAGGCAACTTTGTAATTCCATCTTCCCAAAACTTTTAATCTTTTGAGCAAAGAACTTTTCCAGGTGCCTTTTACAGTCTTCCAGGGAATTTGACATTTTTTCCATTAAGAGAATTTTGTAAAGACCGAAATAAATGGAAATCCGAAGGCACAATGTCTGGTGAATACGGCAGATGAATCAGAACTGCCTGGCTAAGTTGTAACAGTTTTCGCCTGGTCATCAAAGAAACACGCGGTCTTGAGTTATCCTGATGGAAGATTATGCGTCTTCTGTTGGCTAATTCTGGACTTTTTTCATCGAGTGCTGCTTTCATTTGGTCTAACTGGGAGCAGTACTTGTTGGAATAAATCATTTGGTTTTCTGGAAGGAGCTCATGATAGAGGACTCCCTTCCAATCCCACCATATACACAATATCACCTTCTTTGGATGAAGACTGGCCTTTGGTGTGGTTCGTGGTGGTTCATTTTGCTTGCCCCACGATCTCTTCCATCCCACTTTACTGTACAGTATCCACTTTTCATTGCCTGTCACAGTTTGTTTTAGAAACAGAACATTTTCATTATGTTTAAGTAGAGAATCGCATGTGGAAATATGGTCAAGAAGGTTTTTTTCGCTTAACTTATGCAGAACCATAACATCAAAGTGATTAACATAACCGAGCCGGTGCAAATGATTTTCAACACTTGATTTGGATATTCTGAGTATGTTTGCTATCTCCCGAGTGGTATAATATTGATTGTCCTCAATTAATGTCTCCATTTGATCGCTATCAACTTCAACTGGTCTACCCAACCATGGAATATTGTCCGGCGAGAAATCTCCAGCACGAAATTTTGCAAACAGTTTTTTTTAAAACAAATTTATTTATTTTATTTATTTACTTTTGGCTGCGTTGGGTCTTCGTTGCTGTGCGCGGGCTTTCTCTAGTTGCAGCGAGCGGGGGGTTACTCTTTGTTGCAATGCGCGGGCTTCTCATTGCGATGGCTTCTCTTGTTGCGGAGCATGGGTTCTAGACACACGGGTCTCAGTAGTTGTGGTGTGTGGGCTCTAGAGCGCAGGCTCAGTAGTTGAGGCGCACGGGCTTAGCTGCTCCATAGCATGTGGGATCTTCCTGGGCCAGGGCTCAAACCCGTGTCCCCTGCATCGACAGATGGATTCTTAACAACTGTGCCAGCAGGGAAGTCCCTGCAAACCACTTTTGACACGTTCGATCAGTCACAGCACCTTCCCCATACACTGCACAAATCTTTTTTTTGCATTTCAGTTGCATTTTTTACCTTTCTTGAAATAATAAAGCATAATGTGCTGAAAACTTTGCTTTTTTTCTTTCATCTCCAATATGAAATGGCTACACAAAAATTCACCAATTTTGATGTCTTTTTTTAAATGCACACTGATATGACAGCTGTCACATACAATCTAACAAAACTGTTTTGAATGAAGTTAAAGATAATGAAGTACTGCTAGAGCCATCTTAATGGAGCAAACTGAACGAACCTTTTGGCCAGCCCAATACTACTGGCTGGTCTTCTGAAATACTTCATAAATTAAAAAATTTGCAGGTTCCAGCTCAAGCTGACAGAACAAAAAGCTAACCTGATCATGTCACTCCCTGATTGGTTCCCCACAGCCCAGAGGATGACATCCAAGGCAAGGGCCGCCCGGCACACAAGGTCCAAGATGTGGCCCAGTCTTCCTTCCTCCCACCTGTGATGGACTGAATGTTTGTGCCCCTGCCCCCATTCATATGTTGAAGCTCTAACTCCCAATGAGGCGGGGCCTTTAGGAAGTGATTAGGGTTAGAGGAGGTCATGAGGGTGGAAATTATGAAATTAGTGATGAAATTACTAATGAAATTAGTGTCCTTATGAGAAGAGGAGGAGAGACCAGAGCTTCGTCTCCCCACCAAGTGAAAACACAACGAGAAGGCGGCCTTCTGTAAGCCAGGAAGAGAGTTCTCACCAGGAACTGAAGCTACAGGCTCCTTGATCGTAGACTTCCCTGCCTCCAGCATTGTGAGAAATGAGTGTCTGTTGTTTAAGCCATGCAGTCTGAGGTGTTTGATTACAGCCACCACTTCAGGATCTTGAAGTACCACGTCCTCTCTTGACTGGGTGCTTTGGCGTCTGTCTCCCTTTTCCCACATGCCTAGCTCCTGTGGACTTACTGTACTTGGTAGAGTAGGCTAACAAAGACCCCAGAATGCAGCGGCTTAAATAATATAAGTTTCCTTTTGTTCAGGTAGCAGTTCTGAGATGAGCAGTCCAGGTGAGTGGGAAGCTCTACTCCCTGTGGTCATTCAGAAACCCAGGTTCCTTCCAGTCTCCACTCTGCCAACCCCCAGGTCCTCAGGTCATCTGCATGCTGGAAGCTGGGTCACCACCACATGTGGATTCCATGTGGTAAAGGAGGAAGAGAGGCTGGAGAAGGAACCCTGAGATATTTTGCAGTCCAGACCCAGAAGTGGGCCACATCATTTCCACTCATGCTATTGGTGATAACATAGTCATGTGACCACAACTAACTGCCGGGGTTGCTGGGAAATGTAGTCCTTAGTTAAGCAGCCATGTGCCTGCCTGTAGTTCTCTGAGGATAGAGTCATGAATGTCAACAAACAATTGAAGTTCAGACCTTGATTCCTCTGAAGAACCTTCTCTACCTGCTGACTTCTCTGTCTAGGTGAGAGGTCCCTCTTGCAAACAGTGTGCTCCATAGCAGCTCTCTCAGTAGTTTCTTACCTCTCAGCTTTTCCCATCTCTCTGCCCCCAGCTGGAGTATGAACACATTGGGTGTGGCTCTGTATCCTCAATGCCTGGCGCTTGCTAGACAGTGAATACATTTTGAGTAAAAGTATGGAGGACAGGATACTTCATTTGCAGGGCCCATTACAAAATGAAAATGTGGAGTTTCCTGTTCCAAAAGGATTAATAATTTGAAGGAAGAAAGCATCAAGCCAAACATGGGGTCCTCCTGAATGCAGGTCCCTGTGCACCTGCACAGGTCCCATGCCCATGAAACCAGCCCTGAAAGTCTGAATAAATAAATGAATTGAGTTGAAGAGCCTGGATCATCCTCCATAAGAAAAGCCACACATCTGTTGTATACTATACAGTGAGTGGAGAAGAATCTAATCACGCTTGTGAATATCAGGAAGTCAACCTTTGCTGTCGAAACTGACTAGAGGTCATCTCAATGGTGAGGGCATATTCCTTGTCATTGGGAGGGTGGGGACACAGCAGCTGGGGGGCTGCCAGCTCCCTAACAATCCAGATGCAGAGCCCCTTGCGTTCTTTTCATCTCCTTTCAGCGAGTCATCGCAGCAGCAGTAGTCATCGTGGTAATTTTCAGAGATTCCTGGGGTTGGGGAGACCTTAGAAGTCATTGCCAAGCAGTTCTCCAGCATCTGCTCAAACACCTCCAGCAACAGGGAACTTCATACCTCCCCAGGCAGCTCCTTCTGTTTTTGACGGCTCTGCGGATGGAGCTCTTCCTACAGGGGAGCCAAAACCTCCGTGCTCGTGACTTCCACGCACTGGCTCAGAGCCACACAGAGGAAGTGTAATATGGCTCCCATGCCCTTCAGGTGTTTAAAGGGCTCTGACGTTCACCTGAAAGCAGGGGTTGCCAACGAGCAGCACAGAGATGGGATATGGGCCGCAGATGTATTGTGTTTGGCCCAGGCGAAGTTAAATATTTGTTTTGGTTAATTGCCAACACTGAAAAATCTGGAGGGCTCATAAAATGGAGAATCCAAGCCTGTAAAACTTGGAAGCTCTGGCAATACCGAGCTCACGATCCCTCAGTCCTACTTGCCCCTAAGGATGCTGAAGAACAGATACTGGGTAGGCAACTGCCACTCTCCACCATGGCCTTTGCTTTGGCTACTTGATATCTGTGCATACGCAGTTGACTTACCTTCAGAGTCCTTATATTGATGGGTATGCTAAGGTGCCCAGCCTCCCTACCCCAGGAGTCACCAGTGAGATGAAAACCCAAGTTTTTAAATTGGTTTCAGGTGTAGTTATTTAAAGAGCCTTTTTTGCCTTTTTTTTTCCTTCCTGCTCAGAATGCAGAGGTGTTGGCTGGTGTTCCAGCAACTACCCTGTGACCATGAGGTAATCTTGAGGATGGAGGCCACATGTAGGAATGTTGAAACAAACAGATAGCAGGATCTTGGTTCAATGACGATTATAGAACTGCCATATCAGCTGTACCTACTTCTGAACTTCTTTTACCGAAAATAAATAAGTAAAAAAACCCAAACATATCTTGCTGAGGCCACTCTTATTTTAAGTAGTTGTTATTAGCAGCTAAACACAGTTCCTACCTGGTATATGATTTGTCATTGTCTTTTTTTTTTTAATTAATTTTTTATTGTGGAAAACTCTCAATATATACCAACAAAGACTAATATCCACATGCAAAAGAATTAATTGGGGGCTTCCCTGGTGGCGCAGTGGTTGAGAGTCCGCCTGCCGATGCAGGGGACACGGGTTCGTGCCCCAGTCCGGGAAGATCCCACATGCCGTGGAGCGGCTGGGCCCGTGAGCCATGGCCGCTGAGCCTGCACGTCTGGAGCCTGTGCTCCGCAACAGGAGAGGCCACAACAGTGAGATGCCCGCGTACCACACACACACACAAAAGAATTAATTGGGCCCCCCTATGTAACATCATATCTAAAAATTAACCCAAAATAGATCATACACCTAAACTTAAGGCTAAAACTATAAAACTCTTAGGAGAAAACATAAAGTAAATCTTTATGAAGTTGGCTCAGGCAATGATTTCCTAGATATCACACAAAAAGCGTAAGCAATAGAAGAAAAAATAAATTGGAATTCATCAAAATTAAAAACTTTTGTGCTTCAAACAACACCCTCAAGAAAGTGGAAAGGCAACCCACAGAATGAGGGGAAATATTTGCAAATTCTTTTCCTGATAAGGGACTTGCCCTCAGAATATATAAAGAACTATTACAATTCAATTAAAAATATTTTTAAAAACACAATTTTAAAATGTGCAAAGCATGTGAATAGACATTTTCCCCAAAGAAGATATACAAATGACTAATAAGCACACGAAAAGATGCTCAACACCATTAGCCATCAGGGAAATGCAAATCAAAACCACAATAAGATACCACTTCACACCCACTAGGATGGCTAGAATCAAAAATAACAAGTGCTGGCAAGGATGTGGAGAAATTGGAACACTTGTGCATCGCTGGTGGGAAAGTAAAATGGTGCAGCTGCTGTGGAAAACAGTCTGGCAGTCCCTCAAGAAGTTAAACATAGAATTACCATATGATCCAGCAATTCTACTCCTAGGTATATATCCAAAAGAATTGACAGCAGAAACTTAGATATTTTTATACCAATATTCAAAGCAGCATTATTCACAATAGCCAAATGGTGAAAATAACCCAAGTGCCCATCAACAGATGAATGGGTAAACAAAATGTGATGTATACATACAATGGAATATTATTCAACAATTAAAAAATGAAGTACAGATACATGCTACAAACGGATGAATCTAGAAAAACCTCATGTTAAGTGAAAGAAGCCAATCATGAAAGACCACATACTGTATGATTCCATTTATATACAATGTCTAGAATAGGCAAATCTATGGAGACAAAATGAAGATTACAGGTTCCCAGGAGCTGGGAAGAAGAGGAAAGGGGAGTGACAGTTAATGGTATGTGATTTCTTTGGGAGTTGATAAAAATGTTCTAAACTTAGACTGTGGTGATGATTACTCAACTCTGTAAACACACTAAAAATCATTGGATTGTACACTTAAAATGGGTGGTTGTATGGTATGTAAATTATAATGTAAATTATAGCTGACTCTTGTTAACTGCATGGCCTTCAGCAACATACTGGATCTTTCTGGATCTCTGATGCTTCATCTGTGAAATGGGAATAATAACCCATCATTTATGTGAGTTGAAAGGATGGCACGAAGATAATTTATAAGGTACCTCGCTCAATGTCTGACATGGAATAGCCACTCAACAGCTGTAGTTCTCACCATGCCTGCCACATTTGTAAATACGAAATTGTGTTAGACCTTCAAGTGGCATCTTCTCAACCATAAAAGATTCAGCTCTTTTTGTTATTGTTGCTTTGATTTTAAGGAATGAACTCATTTTCCTTTCTAAGCGTACGACTTTTATATAATAATGATAATAACAATAATGAACATTTATTGAGTGCTTGCCCTGCAGCAGATACTGTACTAAGGGTTTTTAGTATCTCACTTCATCTTCTCAGCCTCATTGTGAGTTAGGTATTATCTTAGAGAGGAGAAAACTCAGGTTGAAGTCAATATACTCCCCCCAGGGACTTCCCTGGTAGAGCAGTGGTTAAGAATCCGCCTGCCAATGCAGGGGACATGGGTTCGATCCCTGGTCCGGGAAGATCCCACATGCCGTGGAGCAACTAGGCCCGTGCACCACAACTACTGAGCCCGCATGCCACAACTACTGAAGCCTGTGCACCTAGAGCCCATGCTCTGCCACAAGAGAAGCCACCGCAATGAGAAGCCCGCGCACCGCCACGAAGAGTAGTCCCTTCTCGCCGCAACTAGAGAAAGCCCGCACGCAGCAATTAAGACCCAACACAGCCAAAAATAAATAAAATAAAATAAAATAAATAAATTTATAAAAAAGAAAAATTTACTCTCCCAAGGTCTCACAACAAGCAACAGCTGGGCTAGGATGCAAGGCCCACCAGGTTAGTTCCAGAGCCTTTCCTGTGCTGCTTCCCTGTCTGCTCTGAGCCCTGCCTCTAGCTGCCCAATTCCTCTCCTTCCTAAAGAGCATCACTGCTCCCTGGACCCACCAAGGTCTGGGGGCATCATTATCAGGCAGATGGCGTGTAAGAAGCTTCCCGGCTGAGGTAGCCATCACCAAGTTTTACACATTTCCTGCTGCCCTGCGTCATCTCTGCTGCCTGGGCTGCTTGGGGCCAGGGGAATCCTTCCCAACTTGACCCAACACCTCGATTGGAATTCTGATTCCTGCAGATGCCTGATTCCGGTTCACTCCTCTGGTACTGGCCCGTGGCTTTGCCCTAATAACAGTTCCCGAACTGCTTGCCTGGAATGTTGACCCTCCGCCCTCCCTAGACCACCCACGGCCTGACTTTTGTGACCTGTTTGTTGCCTGATTTCAGCTTGACCCCTGCAGTGGGCAGCTTCTGAAATGGCTCCCAAAGTTTCTGCCTCCTGGGACCCACCCAGTGCCTCCTAAGGAAAAGAGCACCGCAAACGTGATGCTCCTGAGATACAAAGGACTGACTCCTGCTCCGCTCACACACACTCTCTCTCCTGCTTGCCCTCTCCGCCTCTCTCCCTTTGTCTCCCTCCCCCTCTTCCTCTCCCTCCCCCCTCCACCCACCCACTGTCTCCCATGTTATAAGCTGCCCTACGGAAAGGCCCTTACGGCAGGGAACTGAGGGGGGCTTCCAGACAGTAGCCGCTGAGGAACTGAGGTCCTTAGTCCAGTAGGCTGGAAAGAACTGAAGCCTGCCAGTGATCATTCACTAGGGAGCCTGGGTGCAGATCCTTCCCCAGTTGAGCCTGAGATGACTTTGGCCTTGGCCAACATCTTGGCTGAAGCCTGTGGGACACCCCGAGCCGGGTGACCCAGCTAAGCCTCACCGGATTCCCAACCCAAAGAAACCAAAAGGTCATGTGTGTCTTGAGTGGCTTCATTTCAGAGTAATTGTCACGGAGCAACGGATTACCAGCCCAACGACTGGCTACTGTCTTCCTGGGTGTGCCCTTCATCCGCACCTTAACATTCCAGCAGCAGATTAAAGGGCTGTACTACACACCCCTCAGAAAAGACTGAAGGGCTTTACACAAGACACACTGGAGCGTAGCCAAGGACCACCCTATGGCCAATCAGTGGGAAATGGGCTTTTTCTTTTAGGGGTGATTCTGCCAATGAGGGATCAAAAATTGGTTCTCGGGAGGTGGAATAATCTTACCTTTTGTATGTGTAAAGCACAGATATGTGTACAATACATAAGCAGACATACAATATATCTGCAGTATTAAAATTTCATGGGGTGGGGGAGGGGTGGTAATGGTAAAAAGGTTGAGAAAACACTGCTTCGGGATGACAAATCTGGCTGCCCTCTGCAGGCTGGGGTGCTGTAGGGAAGAACAAGCACGAGAAAGCGGGACAGAGATTAGGAAAGCCCTAGTAAGAAGCTTCTAGAAGCCTGTTTGGGACCTGCCCCTCCTGCGGGCACTTCTGGCACCCTGCACTTCCCCGTCCCGGAATTTAGCACACTGTTTTCATTTCCTTTTCACTGGTCAATGAATCTGTAGAGGGCATGGGCTGAGCCAGCCCAGGCCTGGCACAAAATAGGAGGTCAAAGAAAGACCTCTGTCCACAGCTGGTAGTGCCCTGGGCTGTCTCTCCCCAGGCTCAGGGGGCTCCGCGTCAGCACCAGCGGCCCTGCTGCTTTCCAGCCCCCGACGCTGGCCGGCCCTGCTGTGCTCTGCTCTGCCCTGGAATGCTGGGCTGGCTTTTATCTCCAGAACAGCTTGGGAAAGAGCTCTCCTCCTCACTGTCCTGCTCCCCGGCCTGGGATCACGCAGGGTTAGAGATGCTTCTTTACGTTTACAGAAGACCTTCTCCCTCAGGGAAGATCCAGGTGCTGTACCCAGAACCTCAGGCTCCGCGGCTGGGTCCTGCTCCTCAGGCCAGGCTCTCACCCTCTCCCCAGGGCCCCGTGGTCTGTGCTAGGCTCTTCCTTCCAAGCCCAGGTCACAGGACCTTCCTGAGCACAGCTAAAGCCCAGGTGTCCCCCAGCTTGCTGTCCCCATCCCTGGAGACGATCTCTCAGCCCCCAGGTAAAGGGATGAGTGCAAATCCATCCCAGGATGAGTCGGGGTCGCTGACCTCACTGACCCGGTGAATCTAACCAGGAGGTCCCCACCCCCCAATGACCGCCACAATTCAAACATGTAAATTCTGGACAATTTCAAAGATCTCATTGCTTTATGGTAATGCTTCATGAACGTGAGCACTTCTAAGATAGATAAATAGGTAATCCAACAACCACATGACAACTCAAACCCACTGGACCTTGAGGTGAGATGAGGAAAAGCAAGATGTTAGAGGTGAGCTGAGCATCCACCTTGGTCCCGCCGTGAAGACTCAATCTGCTCTGACTCAGATCAACGTCTTGGCCCAACACTCATGTGTTGCGTAGCCTTGGGGAAGTTTATTAACTTCTCTGTGCCTCAGTCTCCACATTTATAAAACAAGAATAATAGCAGTTCCTCCTCATAGGGCTGTTGAGAGGATGGAATGAAGTGATGCATGTATCACTTTGAATGATGCCTAGTATACAGCAAGTACTCCATAAATGCTACCTCCATTTAATGGGTCCCCTCATAGTAAGCACGCTCACGTATGTTACAGTGAAAGGCCCAGAATGTGTGTTTCCTACCCCAAAGTTATTTTTCTCTCCTTTTGTCCTTGCTGGTAGAAGTGGCTTCCCATGTTAGCTTTTGGAAATGCGGACATTCATTTCCCCAGATTCCCTCCCAGCAAGAGATAGCCATGGGCCAGTTCTAGGCAATGAGATGAAAAGGGAAATCTGTGGGTTTAAGAAATGTTTCCTCCTTGATAAGAGAGGTGTCTGAATAGATTCCTCTCCTCTCATGCTTTGGATGTTCTGGTGTGAAGATGTGATGCTTGGCACTGAAGCAGCCATCTTGTCACCATGAGGGGAGAGTCACATGGAGAGCAGAGACTTGGACTCAATGCCTGACATCATTGATCCTACCGTGGAACCACCTACCTCCTGCCTTATCTTTGACTAAAACAATTCAAAACCTTTCATTTTAAAGCTGTTATGTCTCACTTTCTGTTATTTACAACCAAAAGTTTCTTACCTGTCTTAAAAGTAGCTTAAGTAGTATCATAAGCTAAGGAATCCTTACAATGTAACTCAATTCTGTGACAGAAGTATTGTTCATGTTTCATAGGTGAAGAAGCTAAAAGCAATGTTGCAGGAGTTTTGAAGATAAATTACCTAACTTAATCCTCATAAAAACTCTGTGAGGCAGGCTTCCCTGGTAGGGCAGTGGTTAAGAATCAGCCTGCCAATGCAGGGGACATGGGTTCGAGCCCTGGTCCGGGAAGATCCCACATGCCATGGAGCAACTAAGCCCGTGCGCCACAACTACCGAGCCTCCGCCCTAGAGCCCGTGAGCCACAACTACTGAGCCTGTGTGCCACAACTACTGAAGCCCACGCGCCTAGAGCCCATGCACCACAACGAAGAGTAGCCCCTGCTCGCTGCAACTAGAGAAAGCCGGCGCACGGCAACGAAGACCCAATGCAGCCAAAAATAAATTAATTAATTAAATTTTAAAAAGTATTAAAAAAAAAAACTGTGAGGCAAGTCTTATCTCTATTGACATCTTCACAAGTTCAGAAGGTTAAAAAATGCCAATTTCATGCAACTAGTAAATGGAAGAGTCAAGACTTAAACCCAGGTCTCTCAAATGTAAATACAACATTCTTCCCAACGTTCCTTGGGGCTATTGCTCAGCACCCAAATCTTTTCGGACATTGTAGTCCACTGCCAGTGCTGAAGAAGTAAAAATTCAGTAACACTGGGACTTCCCTGGTGGTCCAGTGGTTAAAACTCCACGCTCCCAGTGCAGGGGACCCCCCGTTCGATCCCTGGTCAGGGAACTAGATCCCACATGCTGCAACTAAGAGTTCGCATGCTGCAACTAAAGATCCCACAACTAAGACCCGGCGCAGCCAAATAAATAAATAAATATTTTTAAAAAAAATTCAGTAACCCTAATTCAGGTCATGTCAACCTGAACATAATTATGTTCATTGCTTAGAAAGTGCATTTGCTAACTAAATATTAGCCATAATAAAAAAGAACGGTGGCCACAGCTGGATGAAATTCACAGTCCTAAGACCCACATGCCAATGTATATTTCTGTCTTTAGGCTCTTGGTGAATTTATATTCCCAATCCGCACTTCAATTGGTAATTGTCCAGTGTCTGTTCTTTTTAAATCTTTATTATTTTTTATTCTCTCCCAGATGTTGAGTTGAGCGGCAGTGATTTCAGGATTTCAGTGAGAGGTCCAGCTGCCGGGTTTGGGGAGTGTCCATGTTTTGTTTCTTTTCAGTCCTTCAACTTGAATTTATGATGAGGTTTTGATGAATAGTACCCTTCTCTCGGCCCTGCCCTCTTTGCATGTGTCTGAGTCTGCGATATCGTTGGTCTAATTATGCGGATGTGTCTCTTGTTGGAAAATTTATGTGATGACTGTTGCCAAGAACTAGGAACCAGAACCAGGGACTTGTGGTCTAAACATCCCTGATTCCACTCTTGGCAGTATATCCAAAGTGAAGTTGGGGAGACCAGGTAGCTTGTTAACTTAGGGCTTTAGCAGGTTGCGAGTTTGAGAAAGTGTCAGTCCTGCAAAGAACTGCAAACCTATGATGAGAATCAAGGATTTGGAAGGTCAGTCAAGATAGGAGCAAATATAGGAGCAAGATAGGTGCAAATATAGGAGTAAGATAGGTAGAGGGAGAGAAAATGTGGGGTGCGAGGGTGGCTATATTTACTATATTTACATAGATAGGGCTTTATAGTTTGGGCCTTGGTCATCCAGACTGCTGGCACTGTCTAATAAACTTGGCTAAGTTCACTTACCTCTTGGCTTTTTTCCAACTCGATTTTAAGTTCCTTGAAGTCAAGAGCTATTCTAGTGATCTCCTGCTGTATAACAGACCACTCCAATATTCAGCGGCTTAAAATAAAGATAGTCATTTCTATGAGTCAGGAATTCAGGAAGTTCTCAGCTGCGTGGTTCTGGCCTTGGTCTCATGCAATTGCAATCAGACAGTGGCCAGAGCAGCTGGGGGCTGGCTGGGCCTCTCTCTTCAACTAGTCTCAGGGCCTCTCCATCTATGGGACGTTGGCCTTCCTCACAGCATGGCGGCCTCAGGACAGCTGTGCTGCTTATAGCTGAAAACTTCAGAAGTTTCAGAGTTTTCCACACGGGTGGCAGCTGTATTGCTTGTTACGACCTTTCTGCTCTCTCCAGAAGATCCCTCATTATCAGGACTCAATGAGAGAAGTCGCTTTAACAAAATTCACTGTCCCGTTGGTCACACTGGGGGCTGGCATTTGCCTGTGTCTTCTAAATGTTGGGGGTACAGACTGGTATTCTTCTGGGTCCTGGTGAGTGACCCCCTGGGACTGTACCAACATGGGCTACCTGTGAAGTCTTGGGGGGAGGGTAACCCGTCAGTCCAGTGGGTAGTGGCTCAGGCCACAGCTGATGGGGCTGCAACCAGGGACCCTCTGCCTGGGTGGGAACAGAGGTCAGGAGATACGGGGGCGGGGAGATGCTTTTGTATGTACTTGGGAGGTTTTAATTCTCTTCCGTACCAACCACTTCCAATCTCCTTGACTAACACCATCCTAGTCACCTCCACCTGAATGATAACAGCAGCCCCCTAACGGGACCTTCTGCCCCTGTTCCTGTGCCCTACAGCCCACACAGCAGCCAGAACGACCTAGTCGAAAGTAACATCAGCCTCCGCGGAACGCTTTTGTGACTCCCAGTCTACCGGAGTGAAAGCCTTTGGCCTTTAAGTCAGGGGTCCCCAAGCCGGCACCGGTCCGTGGCCTGTTAGGAAGCAGGGCGCCCAGCAGGGGCGAGCGAGCGAAGCTTCATCTGCACTTACAGCCGCTCCCCGTCACTCGCACGACCGCCTGAGCTCCCCCTCCTGTCAGCATTATGGGGAGTTGTACAATTATTTCGTTATATATTACAATGTAATGATCATAGAAATAAACTGCACAATAAATGTAATGCGGTTGAATCATCCCGAAACCATTCCCCTCACCCTCTGTGGAAAAATTGTCTTCCACGAAACCGGTTCCTGGTGGCAAAAAGGTTGGGGACCGCTGCTTTAAGTGGCCTATAAGCCCTGCTTGGTCTGACCTCCCCTGTCTCTATATATGCATCATAATTGGCTTTGTTAAGGGCTCCTTCTCTCTCCCCTCCCCCACCAGACCGTAAACTCCGAGAGGGCAGGGATTTTTGCTTGTTTTGTAAACTGCCTTCGCCACTGTTGCCAGGCAGACGCCCAAGCTCAGTGCTGCCACAGCTTCTGATTTTTCAAGAGAAATGACATATCTGGATTTTTATGTCAAATCTGATGTTTAAGTATTGGCATGTAATAAAATGTTTCAACAACACTGTGCTGGCCAAGTAAATTAGAGCCCTGGATCTCTAATTTATGGTCTCTGGCCTTGTGTAGCGAGGCAGTGGCCAGGTTGGGAAAACATGCTCAGAAAGGACAAGGCACTGAGAAGGTGGGATGGAGAAGGGGTTGGTGGGGATGACAAACAGCCTCAAGAGGCCCCTGGTTGACATGCTCGGAGATGGCCACTAGGGGGGGCTCCCCACTACCTCCCCTCAGATCACACCTGGCCGGTCTCCACCGCCACAGAGGAAACTGTTGATGGAACCCTAACCAGAAAACACTGGCTGGAGGTCCCCAAAGGGAGGCGCAACTGGTGTAACAAGCAAAGTGTTCCATGGCTCTGGGGTCCATGTGGCCAGGTCTGTTCTGTCCTGTGTTGGGACTTCTCTCGGGCCCTCCCTGTACTGGAATTTTTCTGGCTCTTCTTGTTGGATTCCTGCCTCTCCAACCCTAGGTGCCCAGATGCACCTGGACAGTGTCCACCTGCAAAACCAGTCAGGGGCAGGGTGAGGCCGGGTAGGGAAGGGACAGGAAGGTCCCAGTTGGGATTGGCCACAAGCTTCAGTGAACACACTGGGGGGACTCAATGGCCGCTTCATGAACTGACATCAGGGGGCAGGCCGCTTGTCAGGACTCAGGAACCTGGCTCAGGACTCAGGAACCTGGCCCAATGTCCTTCTGTCTCGTAATTACCAACAACCTCACAAGGGACACGGTATCTCCACTTTTGTGGACAAGGACAAGTGACCAGTGAAGTGACAAACCCAAGACCGCACAGCTGTGAGTAGTGGGATTTGATTCAAACCTGGGCCTGCCGGATGCCACCCCACAGCTCTGCCCAGGAGGAAGGCATGAGAGACTCATAAAAGACTCAGACTCCTAGGACTGGAGGGAATTTTAAAGTCTCTGACCTCATCACCCCACTGGACTTGGGATTTTTTTTTAATATTCTAAGTCAGAAAATAAATTTATTTTATTTAAATGCTGTTTGTTATAAACATGATAGTTTGGAGAACATTTATCCAAAAAAATAATAAGGCAAATTCTATATGCTTCCAGTGGTGTTGGGAAAGTTGGACAGCCGCATGTAGATCATTGAAGTTAGAACACACCCTCACACCATATAAAAAAAAAACTCAAAATGGCTTAAAGATTTCAATATAAGACATGACACCATAAAACTCCTAGATGAGAACATAGGCAAAACATTCTCTGACATAAATCATACCAATGTTTTCTTAAGTCAGTCTCCCAAAGCAATAGAAATAAAAGCAAAAATAAACAAATGGTACCTAATTAAACTTGCAAGCTTTTGTACAGCAAAAGGAAACAATAAACAGAATGAAAAGACAACCTACAGACCGGGAGAAAGTATTTGCAAATGATGTGACCAACAAAGGCTTAATTTCCAGAATATACAAACAGCTCCTACAATTCAATAACAACAACAAAAAACAAAACCCAACTGAAAAATGGGCAGAAGACCTAAATAGAAATTTCTCCAAAGAAGTCACACAGATGGCCAATGGGCACATGGAAAGATGCTCAACATCACTAATTATTAGAGAAATGTAAATCAAAACTACAATGAGGTACCACCTCACACCATTCAGAATGCCATCATTAAAAAGTCTACAAATAACAAATGCTGGAGAGGGTGTGGAGAAAAGGGAACCCTCCTACACTGTTGGTGGGAATGTAAGTTGGGGCAGCCACTACGGAAAACATATGGAGGTTCCTTAAAAAACTAAAAATAGAGTTACCATATGATCCAGCAATCCCACTCCTGGGCATATATCTGGACAAAACTATAATTCAAAAAGATACATGCACCCCTATGTTCATAGCAGCACTATTCACAATGGCCACGACATGGAAGCAACCTAAATGCCCATCGACAGATGCATGGATAAAGAAGATGTGGTACATACATACAATGGAATACTACTCAGCCATAAAAAAGAATGGAATCATGCCATTTGCAGCAACATGGATAGACTTAGAAATTATCGTACTAAGTGAAGTAAGTCAGAAAGAGAAAGACAAATACCATATGATATCACTTATATGTGGAATCTAAAATATTACACAAATAAACCTATCTATGCAACTGAAACAGACTCACAGACATAGGGAACAGATTGTGGTTGCCAAGGGGGAGTGCATGGGGGAGGGATGGATTGGGAGTTGGGGATTAGCTGATGCAAACTACTATATATAGAATGAATAGCACAAGGAACTATATTCAATGTCCTGTGATAAACCATAATGGAAAAGAATATGAAAAAGAATGTATAGGGACTTCCCTGGTGGTCCAGTGGTTAAGACAACACACTTCCAACGCAGGGGGCATGGGTTCGATCCCTGGTCAGGGAACAAAGATCCCACATGCAGCTAGGCCAAAAAAAAAAAAAAGGTAGTATATATATGCATAGCTGAATCACTTTGCTGTGCAGCGGAAATTAACACAACAGTGTAAATCAACTATACTTCAGGTAAAAAAAAAATTCTATATGCTTCCTGCATAATTTATAATGAGATCAATCCCCATTAATTATATGTAAATATGTATATAATGTTCAAGCTTCTTTTTTAAAATTTTATTGTTTGAGGCCTATCTTTATTGCTTCTAACTATTGGTCACTAGTGAAAGGTCCCGTGGATAAATCCAGCAAGATGTCCCTCCCCACGTGTCTCTAACCAGCTGGGATCAGAACTTTGTCTCCCTGTAAGCTAGGACCCCAGCCTCTGTACCACTTCATCCTCTTTGCCTGAGGAGGTCTGCTCTGTGTTTGACCAAAGCCCTCAGGGCCCTCCTATCTTCCTGAACAGCACGTCTTTCATTTAAAAGGACCCTGTGTAGGGAAAAGACCCCACCCTGGGATTTGAATCAGGATCGCTGGGAGCCCCAGGAGCTGAGCAGGAAAACGCGGGGTGTCCGGCGCCAGCATCTCTCACTCACCTGGTAAGCCCCAAGAAGGTCAAGGTCAAAGAAAGGTCATCAGGGGAGTTCCCTGGTGGCCTAGTGGTTAGGATTCCAGGCTTTCACTGCCATGGCCAGGGTTCAATCCCTGGTAGGGGAACTGAGATCCCATAAGCCGTGGGGCGCTGCCAGAAAAAAAAAAAAGAAAGGTCATCTTCAGGCCTCTCACCTTTGGGGGGTTTAGAACAAGCTTCTTCCCTGGCAAGGTTCTCAGTCTTTGCTCTGAGGAAGAGCTAATGCCTAACACTGGTCTGGCTTCCTTCTCGCCAGCTGCAGACCGTCAGGCCTCTGCCCCGGAGCTCCCTGGCTCCTCTGGTCAGCTCTTGTCTGCTTGGCCAAAGGAGACGTCACTTGCTGGTGTCACTGGAGTCAGAGCAGTTACAGGCCCGCGCAGATGCAGATGCCCGGAGGGCGGCGGGGGCATGTGAGTGGGGAGCAGGCCGGATGGGATCAAAGCTGATGGAGACAGAGACTGTCCCTCCCACTTGCCTCGCTTGCACACTTTCACTCAACTTGCTGAATTACGGGAGTTCAGTTGATAAAGCCTCCTTCCAGAAAGGCTCCCAAGAGCAAGCTCTCGCTGTGAACGCACTAATCAGATCTCGCGAGAAGCTGTTCCCACACCTTTCCCTTAAACGCCATCATCCCGTGTCGAATTTACTGATTACGCAATAAGAAGATGTCTTCGTTAATTTCACAAGCCAAGCCCGTTAGCCTGCTTCTAGAGCTCATGCTTCCTTGTGAAATCATGAATAGTATCAGTTCCCGTTAATAAATGGACCGCATAAGGAAAATCAAGAATAATTACTGTGTTATTAACATTCGGTGATTAACATTTCAAAAGCAATTTAAATAAATACAGTGCAAGTCTGAGAGGGGGCCCCAAGGTAGGGATCTGTATGGAGCAAAACCACACTCATTGGAACCTGGGAAATTTTAAAGTCCTATTTTTCAGGGTAGCTGTTGCCGAGGTGTGCACCAGGGAATCTGTCCAAGAATCACAGGCTGTGGGGAATGAATGGGTCCAGGGTTGCCCCCACAAGTGTCTCTTCTCCAAAGGCAACAGGAGCCTGGAGACTGTCCTTCCCCCTGTACATCCCTCTCCTCCAGTGTCCTTAGTGAGAGGGAGATGGGAACAGAGAGCAACATCCATTGCAGCAGGTGCAGACCCGCAGGTGGGTGTATGAATTCTGCAGGCAGGAAGCCTCATTTCTTAACTTGCTCTGTTCCAAATTCCTGTGCCACTGTGATAGGCTTAATAATAGCCCCCTTCCCCCCAAAGATAGCCACACCCTGATCCCTGGTGCTTGTGAATATGTTGCCTTGTTTGGGGGGGGGGAAAAAAAGAAGACTTTTTGTTTGTTTTTTGTTTGGCTGAGCCTCGTGGCTTGTGAGATCTTCATTCCCTGACCAGGGGTCAAGTCTCCGCAGTGAAAGCACTGAGTCCTAACCACTGGACGGCCAGGGAATTCCCAAAAGGCTTTGTAGATGTGATGAAATTCAAGATATTTTTTAAATTGAAGTAGAGTTGATTTACAATGTTGTGTTCGTTTCTGGTGTACAGTAAAGTGATTCAGTTATACATGTACATAGATTCTTTTCCATTATGTTTTATTATAGGATATTGAATCGAGTTCCCTGTGCTATACGGCAGGACCTTCTTGTTTATCCTAAATTCAGGATCTTGAGATGGGGAGATTATCCTGGATTATCCAGGTGGGCCCTAAACGCCATCACATGCATCCTTATAAAAGGAGGGGCAGAGGGAGCATTTGCTACACACAGAAGAGGAAGAGGCAATGTGACCAGAGGGGCAGAGATTGGAGTGATGTGGCCAAAAGTCAGGGAATGTCCACAGCCACCAGAGATGGTGGGAGAGGCAAGGAACAGATTCTCCCCTACAGCCTTTGGAGGCCGTGAAACTGGACCAGGCCAGGGAGACTGATTTCAAACTTCTGGCCTCCACTACTGTGAGAGAAAAAAATGTATGTTCTTGTAAGCCACCGAGCTTGTAGTAGTTTGTTACAGCAGCCATGGGAAATGAATAGAGTCACCTTCATGACTTTTGCCAAGTCTGCACACCAATAGTGTAATTGTTTACTAACATTTGTCTTCAAATAAATTCTGAGCTAATAATATAGCTTTCTACTTTCACCTCGTGCTAGAAAAAAATTTCATGAAATCCTAAGTTTGATACTCATAAAATTTTCAGTTTAACATCATTTTAAATGCTCATCCCATGCCCCCTACAATTATCTGTTAAATCACCAGACCACCAGTAGAAGTGCCTCTCACTTATGAAACACTGACCCAGTTCTGCACAGCTTAGGGAGGATTCACGGTGCAGCTGGGCTTTCAAAACTGCTCCGTTAAATTCAAATTTCACTTGAAAATAATCAGAAAAAAGAAAGAATCAGCCCCTTTAAAAATAGAAGCCATTTCTCCAGCAAATTTTCGCAGAGTCAGGTTTTAAAATGCAGAATTTAGCAGAATCTTAAATCATCCTTGGTAGAGTTACTAACATATAGATAACGACCCTTAAAGGAGAGAGCCATAGAGTGTGCCAGCAGGAGGCTGGATCTGATGGCAGCATCTAGCTACCAGGAATCTTGTTTCTCCAGCTCGAACCGGAATTGCCGGTCTCCATGTGTTGCTCTCTCTTCTCTGCCTCGGGACAGAGGGATACGTAGTGAACCAGGAATTGCTGCGCAAGGGAAGGGGCAAGGATTTTTAACGCTGAGGGATGGTAAGGTGGTAGAATTGATAAGGTCCCCAACTGGAGAAGAATATGTCGATTATGGAAGTTTCCCATGACTCAAGCAGGGGAACAGACAGAGCAGGACAATTTCATCACCAAAGTTGGAACTGCCCACATGGGCGTATCTGGGGAGGTCTCCAACTCCAGAAAGAGAGTCGGGCTCATCTAGCTCATGCCTGGGAGTAGATATGGATGGAGAAGCAGTGGGTACTGACAGTTAAATTCTAAACCGGGCCAGTCCTGGATTTGCACCTATATTTCCCCAGTTTTTTTAAAGCATTGTTTCATCACAAGTTGTCATGGCGAGGAGGAAGCAATTCAAATGTGTTTGATGGAAAAGCTGATAAGTGGATAGATTCTCTCTTTCAGTTTATATGCTACTGTTGGGAAAAGTAATCTGAAAATAAAATTCTCCTTTTTAATTCTAAAAGGTCTGTAGTTTAGATCACAAGCCTATCATCCAGGGTTCCACCAGCCAAGCCTAAGGGAAGTCAAGGCCTCTGACCTCACCTAAGGGAGCAGTCACATGTTTCCTCCTTTACAGCCATATCTCAGCACTAATCTGGCCCATCTTCTGATCATTAGCATCACCCCAAGGCTCCAGGAGGAACACTCTCCTTCCTGATTCAGTCAAATGCTGCCTTGGAGCTATGGAAGACCACTGTGATTTTTACCTTCCCGGCATTATCCCTCCTTTTTCTGGCACCAGCATCCAGCACCTCCTCTTGGGAAGACTTCTTTGAAATTGCTGGATGGAGCTGAGCCTGCCCCCTTAGTTTCTAGGGGTGGCCATATATTACAGATTAAGCCAGCCAGCGAGTCCCATCTCCTTGCCCCCAGCGAATGTTCAAGGGAGGGGTCAAAGAGAGTCAGGGTCAGAAGTTTTATTTCAAATACTTGGAGAATCTCCATACCTAGGCTGAACCTGAGAGTCAGTAAGACTGGAGATGCTGGCTGCCATGATGAGAATAAAGAATAAAGTTGACAGAGTTACATCAAATCAAAAGAAAGCAGAGTTAAGATACAGAGAGGTCAGGACGCTGTTTGAGACCCTGGATCCAGCCGTGCCTGAAGCTTCATATCCCTGCATCCTTCATTTATAGAAATCAATACCATACATTCTTCTTTTTTCTTCTTGTTGTTGTTGTTGTTGGATTTTCTGTTATTTACAATCAAAAGTGTCCTGATAAATTGAGACTGGGGCACAAGCTATACCTTTGTAGGAATAGTGCATGTACCTCTCCTAGAGAGGCACACTGCAAAAAGGCATACCTGCCTGCTCAGGCTGGGGCATGGCCAGCCTATCAGGGTTCAGCCTGGATTGCAATCCCCACTTGTCCCACATGCCTGGTGTCCTTGTGCAGGGATTAAGTTGCACAATATACTCGATAGTCCCATGACTCAGAAAGGATTTTCTCCTTGTTGTAGCCAGCCTCCAAGAGGGCCTCCGGTGAGGCTCCCCTCCTGGTATTCACGCCCTTGTATAATCCCTCCCAGCCCCACGTAGGGCTGTGTAACCAATAAGATAGTGTAGAAATAAGATGAATAACTTCTGAAGCTAGGTCACAAATATTACTGCGGCTCTCTCTTACTGGCTCTTGGATCACTCTCTCTGGGGGAAGCCAGCTGCCACGTCATGAAGACACTCAAGCAGCCCTTTGGAGAGGCTCCATGTGTTGAGAACGGAGGCCTCCTGCCAACGGCCACCACCCACTCGTCAACCACATGAGTGAGTCATCTTGGAAGTTAGTCCTCCAGCCTCAGTCAGGCCTTCAGATGATGCAGCCCCTGCTAGTAGCTTTTTTTTTTTTGCCACACCACACAGCTTGTGGGATCTTAGCTCCCCGACCAGGGATTGAACTTAGGTCCACGGCAGTGAAAGCCCAAGTCTTAACCACTGGACCGTCAGGGAATTTCCCCTGCTAGTATCTTGACTGCAGCCTCATGAGCGACCCCAAGCTAGAAGCACCCAGCTCAGCTGCTTCCGAATTCCTGACCCACAGAAACTGTGAGGTAATAGATATTTATCATTGTTTTTTGGGTTTTTTTGGATTTTTTTTATGGTACACGGGCCTCTCACTGTTGTGGCCTCTCCCGTTGTGGAGCACAGGCTCCAGACGCGCAGGCTCAGCGGTCATGGCTCACGGGCCCAACCACTACGCGGCATGTGGGATCTTCCCGGACCAGGGCACGAACCCGCAGCCCCTGCATCGGCAGGCGGACTCCCAACCACTGCGCCACCAGGGAAGCCCCTATCATTGTTTTAAGATGCTACGTTTTGCAGGAATTGGTCCAGAACAATAGGTAACTAGTGCACACTTCCTTATCAGTCTTCTCTTCTCCAATCCATCTCTTCTTCCTGGCTAAATTCCCTGGTTTCTTCACCAGGTTACCCACCACTGCTCCATGCAGCCCTTCAGTCTCATCCTCTTTCTTCAGCTGCGGTTTTCTCTCTACGGATCCCCCTTCGATGCAGCCCCCATGCCCCCCCTCCTCGCCCTCCATCAATCTCTGCCCTCCTCCTCCACCTGAAGAAATGGCTCTTTCTGCTTCCTACATCCCCACTCGTTTTCCTCTTGACAAACATCCTGGCAGCGGTTACGGTTGACAACCCTTGCTCTAAGAAAGTAGATGTGTTCATATATCCCAAGAGACCAGGAAACCTGGGGTTTTGTTTTGAGGCTGCTGTCCCTTCCCTCATTGCCCCATCTTCCCAAAGCACAGAGGGCAAAAAATCTCCCACATCCCCTTCCTGTGGAGAAGTCCAGGCAGCCTGAAAAGCCCTGTGAATTCTAATTTTTCACAGGGCTTTTACAGTGGCAGAAGGGGCTAGGGAGCAGTATGCCATGATCGCCATGGCAACACGCTCCCTGGCGGGTCCTGGGCTGCACTCCCAGGCAGGGGAAGCAGCTCCCAAACGTGTCTGTCACTGTGGGCATCAGAAGGCGAGCTGCCCGGGGAAATAGAAGGGGCGGAGGCAGCAAGGCTTAGCGGGTATCCCATCTCAAGAGGCATAGAGCCAGGTGACAAAGCCAGCAAGTGCAGCACTAGGTGAACAGGTAAGCTTGACCCAGGCCCTAACCGGAGCCCCACGTAGCCAGGTCTCTGTCCTCCCTGCGCTGTCTTCACTCCCTGACGATATGGTCAGTGCTGGGATGCAGGTGACTCCTGCATCTGCAAATAAAGGTCAGCAAAGCCCATCATTCACTGTGCCAGTGGTTCCCAAACTTAGCCGCCCATTGGCATCCCCTGGAGATCTTTACAAAATGCTGATGCCCGGTTCCCAGATACTGGCTTAAAGGGTATGGAGTGCAGCCTGGCCATCAGGATAGTTGAGATCTCCAGGTGAATCTAATATACAGCAAAGGGTGGGAAGCCTTGCACTAAGCCCAGGGTCTCAGCCAGGTCTGTGCATGCGAACCACCAGGGAACTTAAGCATGCACACACCCCAGACCTCAATGATGAAAGTCTCCATAGTTAATCCCAGGTATTGGAATTTGTCACAAGTTCCCAGTGATTCCAGAGAACTGTTGGCATTTCATATCATGAATCCAGCATAACATCAGGCAAAACTTTGTAGAGTGGAGGGTCAACAAGGAATGTGGGAGGAACGGGATGGATTGGAGACTTCCGTGGGCCTCACATTGCCTCTTGGGGGTAGGTCTGCCTGGGGGATGTGGCACTGCAACTGTGAAGTTAAGATTGCTATTTGTATAGACCAAAGATGATCTGGCATTGTTGTTTCTGTGTAGTTCAATCTAATACCAACTCACTAGGAGACAACTGCTTCCAGAGGCTTGGAATCAAAACTGTCCCTTTTTTCAAACCCTCCTACACTGTTGGTGGGAATGTAAATTGGTATAGCTACTATGGAAAACAGTGTGGACGTTCCTCAAGAAACTAAAAAGAGTTACCATATGATCCAGCAATCCCACTTCTGGGTGTATACTCGGAAAAGACAAAAACTCTAATTTGAAAAGATACATGCACCACAATATTCACAGCAGCACTATTGACAGTAGCCAAGACATGGAAGCAACCATTCATCAACGGATGAATGGATAAGAAGATGTGGTACACATATGCAATGGAATACTACTCAGCCACAAAAAGAATGAAATAGTGCCATTTTGCAGCAACATGGATGGACCTAGAGATTATCATACTAAGTGAAGTAAGTTAAACAGAAAAAGACAAATACCATATGATATCACTTATCTGTGGAATCTAAAAAGATAATACCAGTGAACTTATTTACAAAACAGAAACAGACTCTCAGACATAGAAAACAAACTTATGGTTACCAAAGGGGAAAGGGGAGAGGGAGGGAATAATCAGGAACATGGGATTAACATATACACACTACTGGAGCTTCCCTGGTGGCGCAGTGGTTGAGAGTCTGCCTGCCGATGCAGGGGACGCAGGTTCGTGCCCCAGTCTGGGAAGATCCCACATGCCACGGAGCGGCTGGGCCCATGAGCCATGGCCGCTGAGCCTGCGCGTCCGGAGCCTGTGCTCCGCAACGGGAGAGGCCACAACAGTGAGAGGCCCACGTACCACAGAAAAAAAAAAAAACAGATACACACTACTATATAAAACATAAACAACAAAGATTTACCGTATAGCACAGGGAACTATATTCGATATCTTCTAATAACCTATAATGGAAAAGAATCTGAAAATTTGAATCACCTGAAACATTGTAAATCAACTATACTTCAGTTTAAAGAAAAACCCTGTCCCTTTTACTTGCAAACACTTGAAATAACTTGAGATAGTTTAAGCACTGTGGATGAAGGTTGCCATAGATTGAATGTGCCCTCCCAAAATTCATATGTTGAAACCTACCCCTAGTGTGATGGTGTTAGGAGGTGGGGCCTTTGGGAGGTGAGTAGGTCATGAGGATGGAGCCCTCATGAATGGGATTAATGCACTTACCAGAAAGACCCCACAGAGGTGCCTTGTCCCTTCTGCCCTGTGAGGACACAGTGAGAAGACAGCCATCTATGAACAAAGAAGCGGGTCCCTCACCAGACACTGCATCTGCTGACGCCTTGATCTTGGACCTTGGCCTCCAGCACTGCGAGAAATACATTTCTGATTATAAGCCACCCAGTCTAGGTATTCCGTTATAGCAGCCGAAATGGGCTAAGGTAAAGATCATTCTGGAAAGTAGTACACAGTGCCTTGACTTTGGAAATGGAAGGGCTCAGGGTCATTGTCACTCTTACAAAACTTCATATTGGAGAGTGTTTTATAGTTCAGCAGCCACCTTTCAATGCATTTCCTACTTTGGTTTTTCCGAAGGGACTGTAGGATAAGGCAGACGCCTTTTTTCCTGCAGGATAAGGCAGACACAGATGAGGAAACTGAGGCTCTGGCTAGAAGAGCAGAGCCTGGGCTACCATCCCCATCACTTGCTTTTCAAGCTTAGTTCAGGATATGGTTACTCAGCTCTGCCCCCCCCCCCCCCCCCCCCCCCCGCCCCGCTGTCTGTGCTGCCCTGTGTGTTAATGAACGTCCCTCACCAACGTCTTAGAAACACCTCTGGGCTAAGGCACTCTTTATTTTCTTGAGCCTTTTTTAGTGATTCTCCCAGATCCCTCTCCCCGCCAGTGTCAGCTGTCACCTGGCACTTCCTCCCGCTGCCGAGATACTTGTCCCATATACTATGGACTGAAAAACTAGCGAAGGAAAATTAGTTTGTTAGAATTGTTTGGAAACGGTGTGAATACGCACTCACTGAGATTCTGAAGGACTTTCCTAAGAGTTAGGTATATGGAAGAGGCTCGGGGACTGTACCTCCTTTTTTATTATGGAACTTTTCAAACTTATAAAAAAGGAGAGACTAGAATAATGACACCCCACCCCCACCCCCGCTGAAGCAGCCCGCCTTCTACAATTAACATGGTACATGCATTTCTTGCCTTGTTTGTTCAAAATTCCATTTTGCTCAGTTCTTGTTGAATTATGGATTCCTGAAGTATCTGGATATTCCTGTACCATTCTTATCACTTTGAATACCCAGAGAGGACCCCTGTCATGTACCCTTTCATTTCTTAGCTGTCACTCAAGATGCTGGTATGGGCAGGTCTGAAGGGCAGTTTGCTACAAGGTTCTCAGGAAGCAGTTTGAGTCCTGCCCCATCTCCAGGCTGCACCCAGGGTCCTCACAGAGTAGTTCACACTTCTCAGGCTCTGACCTCCAGATGACCACAGGAGAGCATTTGCCTGACTGGGAAATCCTGCTGGGGAAGTCAGGAGGAATGTAAACCTGTGTTCTGTTTCCTCCCCAAGGTTGTTCTGGAAGGAATTTTTATTAGTCTAGAGAGTAAATAAGTATGAATTCCACCTGCTTATGACACCAAGCCTAGAAGTTTCCACACACCACTCTCTGCCTTCTCAAATCCCAAATTTGGGTAAAGTCTCTTCCAGTCTGAACCCAGCCCAGGGCACACTTGCTAGAGATGGACCCTTGACCGAAAACATTCACCAGATGGCCTCCTGTGAGCCAATCCTTCCCATGATTTTCCGAAACAGGTATCACCACCCACCCCATTTCCCACTCCCGCCGTCTGCAGATGAGGAAATGGAGTTTCTGGGAGGTGAAGTCACTTGTCCCAGCCGTGCAATTAGTAAGCAAAAAAGTTGGGACTCGGATGAGCCTAATAATTATAGTCATTGAAGAGACTGTTCCTTTTCTGTTGTGATTAATTCCGAATTTATTTTTAGTCTTCAAAAGAATGGAGACTCGTGGTGGGGTTTTGTTCTGAGCCAGAAACGTGCTATTCCTGACAGTTTTCCCAGGCCAGCCCCCTTTCCCACGAGGAAACCAACAACCAGCAGCGAGGTGCATTTTTTCAAAGCTCAAGATTCCCCAGGGATTTGTGTCCGCCTAAGCGACTTTGGAGAACTATTTTCACACCTTGATAAGAGCGGCAGCACCTCCAAATGAAAACCCCAGCCTCAGCCACGCTGCTAGGGAAAAGGAATTAGGGTCTAGCTTATCTTTGGGGTAAGAGAAGCAGGCTGGATGGTAATCAAAAGCCTATCGTGCGTGCGTGTGTGTGTGTGTGTGTGTGTGTGTGTGTGTGTGTCTGTGTACTTCAAAGGCAGCAGAGACCAGGAGGGGCAGCAGTTCTCAGAAACCTCTCAAATTTCTTTTCTAAGCTTCCAGAGAGCCCAGCCCACATTGGGTGGATTTTTCCAGGCTTCACATATGTTAATAGCCGCCATCGCGTTAGAGGTGGGTCTTGGCCCTGGAGGCTTGCTGTCTCTTTAATGTGGCTTTGCCTCTCTCTGCTGGGCTCCTCCGTGCATATTTTGTTGTTATTTACTCCCAAAGGGGAATATCACTTCCTTACTTCCAGCTGCCGCCAGGGTCCTGTGGGAATGGGGCAGACACTCCCTTGCCACCCACCTGCCAAGGACCGCTATAAAGATGGACTTCTTCTATTTCTAAATGTTATTTTTGGTCCCACAACTTACGATTTCTCTGTGGCCTTTCTTTTCCTCTCTCCTCCCCTTTCTCTTTTCTTCTCTTCATGCTTCTTTTGCAAATGAATTTCACCAGGGAAGCGGGGTCTGGCCAGAGTCTGCTCTGCCTTCAGAGCCTGGTGGGTGGGTGCATGTGGGTGGTGGACGGAGTGAGGGAAAGCAGGGCTGTCTTTTCTCTTCCGTCCTCCCTCCCTGGTCTCTCTCCCCCTCCCCTTCTCGCTTCTATCCCATCCCTTTTCTCTTATTCTATAGCCTCCGTCTCTCCCATTCCCCACAATGGCTTCCTCTCCTCGTTTATCTATGACGTCTCTGCCTTCCATTTTCTGCCTGCCTCTGGCTCCGCTTCTGCTTCCCTCGACATCTTTTTAATTGGTGGTGTCTGGCCAAATAGGATGCAAATGCAAACGCTTCCGACTTATAAATTATAACGTTCTCCAGTGGTACAAAGACTACCTGAAAATGTCCGGCAACCTTAGTGTTAAGGATGGTGTTTCTCAAAGTACGGTGTAAGGACTCCGGTAGAATAATACAGAGGTTTTATTAAAAACACAGATTTCTGGGTCCTATCATAGACCCAGTAAATGAGAATCTCCAGGAATAGGCATCACTTTTAACATGCTCCTCCATGATTCTTTTTTCTTTCTTTCTTTCTTTCTCTCTTTTTTTTTTGTGGGATCTTCCCTTGCGGCATGCGGGATCTTAGTTCCCTGACCAGGGATCAAAACCGGGCCCCCTGCATTGGGAGTGCAGAGTCTTACCCACTGGACCACCAGGGAAGTCCCCTTGGTGATTCTTATACACACTGAAGTTTCAGAATCTCTGGCTGCACCTCTGGCTCAGACTGCACATGGGAGAAGTGGGGCGAGGAGAGATGGAACTCTGAATGCTTTCTCTTCCTTGTAGGCCCAATGCCAGCTTTTTCCCGGATTCCAAGAGAACTGGGCCCATTTATTTTTTTCCAAAGTCATGATTTCAAAATGCTTATTTTCTGTACACTAACTTTCTTTTCCTTCCCAGTGTCTTCTTAAAGCTGATTCTCAAGATCACCGATTCCCAAGAAATGCACAAAACATCTACTACAATGCAGGAAGACAATGTTAGAATCTCTAATTGTGTATAATATATATTTTAATATAACTTTTTTTGTGTGTGTGTGGAACGCGGGCCTCTCACTGTTGTGGCCTCTCCCGTTGCGGAGCACAGGCTCCGGACGCGCAGGCTCAGCGGCCATGGCTCACGGGCCCAGCCGCTCTGCGGCACGTGGGATCTTCCTGGACCGGGGCATGAACCCGCGACCCCTGCATCGGCAGGCGGACTCTCAACCACTGCGCCGCCAGGGAAGCCCCTAATATAACTTTAAAAATGTTAATCTTGTGTATTATAAGGTACATTAGTTTAATGGTTCATGTATTTAATTTATAAATAATAGAAATACATATATTTGGGAGTTTCACTGATAGAGGTGCACAGTCAATAAAGTTTGGAGAACATCGCTCTAGAATCAAGACACTATATATTCTTTGAGGTCAGGGACTATATTATCTTCTTTAACCAACTGTACTGAAGCATAGCGTCCATACAGAAGAGTGCACAGGTAAGTATACAGCCTGGAGAGTAGCCCTGTGTGACCCACACCCAGATCAACCAGGAGCCCAGATCCCCGCCCTCAATACCCGTCCCTCAAATAACGACTCTCCTGACTGCTAGGAATTTCATATAAATGGAATCATGCTATATGTACTCTTTAGTGGGTTTTTTGGCCAACATTGCATCTGTGGGGTTCACTTACCTGTAGCAATAGTTTGTTCATTCTCGAAGTGTAAAGTTTTCCATTGTATAACTGTGTCATCATTTTACCCAGGCTACTGTAGATGGACACTGGGCTGTTTCAGTTTGGGGCTGTTATGAATAGTGCTGCTGTGCACGTTGTATATGTCTTTCCATGAACATATGACCACAGCTCTCAGTTGGCTCTATACCTGGGAGGGGAATGGATGAGTCATAAAGGATGCTCCCTGCAGCTGTGCTAAATATCGCGTTTTCCAACGGGCTCCTCTCAGCGGTGCATGAGCACCCCATGTGCCTCAGAGCCTCATAATACCTGGTATTTTCTATTTTGTTTTTATATTTACCACCTGGTGAGTGTATATTGTTACTTCCTTTCGATTTTGATTTGCTTTTTTTTGATGATTGATGAAGTTGAGCACCTTTTAATGTTATTGGCCACTTGGATGTCTTCTTTCATGAAATGCCTGTTCAAGTCTTTTCCCTTTCCTCTATTGCGTCATCCATCTTTTTCTTCTTGATTGATAGGAACTCTTTATATATGCTCCATACTTGTCTCTCTATCCCAGGCCCAACACACTGTCCATGTGATAGCACAGCCTTAATAGCTCTTCAGGTCGTTGCTGAATAAACTGGCCCATGGGTATGGAAGAGCATCCTTGTTTTGTTTTTTTAATTTTTAAAATATTTATTTATTATTTATTTTGGCTGCTCCGGGTCTTAGTTGTGGCATGAAGACTTCTTAGCTGCGGTATGCATGAGGGATCTAGTTTCCCGACCAGGGATCGAACCCGGGTCCCCTGCATTGGGAGCATGGAGTCCTACCCACTGGACCACGAGGGAAGTCCCAGGGCATCCCTGTTGAATGAATGAGGCCTTTGCATATTTTTGTTTATTTTTTGGTTTATGTTAGCAGCTTTACTGAAGTATAATTTACATACCAAAAAATTTACTTGTTTTAAGTGTACAATTCAATGATTTCTGGAACTGTGCAGAACCATTACCACAGCCCAATTTTAGAAAGAAACCTTCTGCCCCTTTGCTTACTCCCTATTCCCACTTCCATCCTCAGGCAACTGCTAATCTCTTTGCTGTCTCTATAGATTTGCCCTTTCTGGACATTTTACATAAATGCAACCACACAATACTGGCTTCTTTCACTAGGCATGGTGGGCGTCTTTGAGATGCATCCTGTATCAGTACTCCATTCCTTTTTGTGGCTGAGTGAGTAGTCCATTGTACGGGTATACCACATCTCCTCTGTTCATCAGTTGATGGGCATTTGGATGATTTCCACTGTTTGGCTCTTAGAAATAGTGCTGCTGTGGATGTTCCCTGCGAGTTTTTGTGTGGTTGTCTTCATTTCTCTTACGTAGATACCTAGGACTATTGCTGGGTCATACGGTCAAGTTATGTTTAATTTTTTAAGAAATTGAAATCCTTGTATGTCTCTGCCATCCATAGGCTGCGGGTGCAAGGGCATGTGAGACTGTCTCAAGTAGAAAAGAGATATCCACCAGCACATAGCTATCAAGTGCACAGTGTTGAGAGAAAGCGAAGACAAAGGGAGCAAAGCCTGATCTTGGGAGTTCACAGTCTAATCCAGATGTTCTAACACATGTGTTTATAGAGTAACTTGGCAATATGGAAAATCTGAATCTGCACAAAGGTCCAAACTATCTGTGCAAAACGAATTGAGGAAGTACTGAATGCCTACTTTTTGCAATGTTAGGCTTTAGGAGGGATAGACGGAAATTTAAAACAAACATGGTATCCTTCCCCTGAGTTACTAAGCATCTAATCAGTAATGTAAGACTTAGTTATCAAAGAAGTTAGATAATTAGAGATTTAAATACAAGTTCAAGATAATAACAGAAGATTTGGGTGGGGGAGGAAAGCAAGGAGGAAAATAGATAAGGGAGAAACTCATCTTTCCTTCAAGGTCTTGGGAGAAAACAGAAACCCAGAGTGTGTTCCTTTAAAATTTTTGGCATTCCAAAGATGTAAGGGTTTCCACTTCTATTACTGCCCTGGAAATCTTAGTTCAAAAAGAAGTGTTGGATAATAACTAACCAGGACCATTGGGCCAGGTAGATAATAATGACTGCTAATATTTGAGTACTTAATGTGCCAGCCATTGCTCTAAACAGTTTACATTTTTACTCACTCAATCCTCTTAATAACTCTATGATAGAAATACTACTATCATCTTCTAATGATGAGGAAAACGAGGCTCAAAGAGGTTAAGTACATTGCCCAAGGGCACGCAGCTAGAAAATGGCAGAACTGAACTTTGGATACAGGGAGTCCAGAGCCTACACATTTAACCACCTCAAGTCCTATAGTCCAGCTATTGGATTCAGTCTCCAATCACAGATGGGGAAATAGACCCAGAGGTGTCAGGGGATTTATCTGAGATCAGGGACAGGAGTTCCACTGACTGCTAGTGCAGTCTTACTTGTATCGAGAGTGACATTGGGTATCACCAGAGAGTCCTTTAAGATGCTATTTGTGGATGAGCCACAATGCATTTTCTGACTCTGGCAGAGTGGACCAGAGGAAGCAGTGCTCCATGTACAGTAAGCCAGGTCTGACTTCTGCTGTTGACCAGCCATATAATGGTGGGCAAGTCATGCCCTCTGAGCCCAGTTTTTCTACTTGGAAAAAGTAGTACTTGTAGTTTTTTTTTTTTTTTTTTTTTTTTTGTGGTACGCGGGCCTCTCACCGCTGTGGCCTCTCCCGTCGCGGAGCACAGGCTCCGGACGCGCAGGCTCAGCGGCCATGGCTCACAGGCGCAGCCGCTCCGCGGCATGTGGGATCTTCCCGGACCGGGGCACGAACCCGCGTCCCCTGCATTGGCAGGCGGACTCTCAACCACTGCGCCACCAGGGAAGCCCCAGTAGTTGTAGTTTTTCTACACCAGCTCATAGGACTACAGGAATAAAATGAGAGAACTGAAGAAGTTGACAGCCATGATCAATTTTGGTGCTGCAGAACTGTTTGGGGCCGGTCATTTGGAACTGAAGTGTATGGCATGCTGTGTCAGCTGAAATTTCACAAGTCCAGACTGGATCACAGGTTGTTTACAGGTACCCCAGAGGAGTCTGGATTGCAGGAAGGCTCTGGACCAGCCATCCTAACTTGAACTGGGCCATATCATCAGATATGAAACCTCAGGTCAGCCTGCACAAATGCCCCTGATATAGGGCATTTTAGTCCCGTTTAAGACTTTGATTAGGTCAGTTACTTTTTTAAAAAATTAATTTTTTATTTTATTTTATATTTGGTTGCATTTGGTCTTCGTTGCTGTGCGCGGGCTTTCTCCAGCTTCCGTTGCGGTGCGAGGGTTTCTCATTGAGGTGGCTTCTCTTGTTGCAGAGCATGGGCTCTAGGCATGCGGGCTTCAGTAGTTGTGGCACGCAGGCTCAGTAGTTGTGGATCGCGGGCTCCAGAGTGCAGGCTCAGTAGTTGTGGCGCATGGGCTTAGTTGCTCCGTGGCATGTGGAATCTTCCCAGACTAGGGCTTGAACCCGTGTCCCCTGCATTGACAGGCGGATTCTTAACCACTGCACCACCAGGGAAGCCCTGGTCAGTTACTTTTAGTGACTGTTTTCTGTATCAAATTTTGCAGCTCTGCTTTAAGGGACTCTTAGTGGTGACCGTGGTCAAGAGTTTGTTTCCCCATGATTGTAGACAAGCAAGGGTTTGTGAATTTGCAATTGATGGAATATGATAAACAATCTGCGTTTGTCAACTTGCCCATGGCCAGAGGCCAGGCTGAGGCTGCTAGGGCAGACGGCTTAAAGGCAGAATTTGGCTCAACGGTGATTCTCAAAGCTAGGGTGGGCCTGGCCATGAGCATTTAATATTACTCAGGTGACTCTAATGAGAACCACTGATTCAAAGTGTGGAAAGAGATCTTAAGGCTCTCGTAGCCCAGCTGGGCTGGTTTTGTAAAGGGTATCTACGGAAGCACAGTGAGAGATGAGGGTGGGGGAGGTATTGTGGAGGGCCTGAAATGCACAGGCTGAGAAGTCTAAGTTTAATGTAAAAGGTAATAGGGAGCCATGGAAGGTTACTGAGCAGGATGTAAGGGCAGGCAATTAGGAGTATACAGAGAGATTAAAGGGTTCGGCTATTTACAGTGTAGGAAATGGAATTTAAGTTTTCCTATAGAGTAGGCGAACAAAGAAAGCTTTCTTTTACTTCTAGGCCATCAGTTCAAGGTCAGTTTCCTTCAGCACCCAGGTCCACTGGTACCAGCAGAGCAGAAGCTTGTCCCAAATGAATTTTGTAGGTATCTGGCACATTGTGTGGAACGTGGCAGCCTCCCACTAATGTCTGTTGACTGAGTAAACGAGTGTAGACTCCTCAGCCTGGCCCATCTCGATTTCAGGAGAGCTGGTACCCTGGGCCAGCCTCCCCTTTGCACGCACAAGCGACGGGGCCTGCTCCTCTCACCTTCCCCTCTTCTCCTTTTATCCGTAGTGATCTCCTTCCAATTCTACCAACTCGGATTCCGACTCCGTCGCCTCGCCGCTCGGTCCCTCCGGTGTAACCTGCTGCCACCTGGCTTCCCGGCTCAGGCGCCCGGCTTCAAATCTGTCTCTCACCCATTGTCCAGTTTCCGGTGAGTCAAGTTCAACCCCAGGTTCAACCCCTAGTGACGGCCACAAACACATTCCCTCACAGGCACCCTAGAGGAGGCGCCCGCCCACCACCGGCCACGAGGCCTACAAAACGCGTAGAGTGGTGTTTCTATCCCCGTCGCTTTCGGTGGTGCGGGTGTGAGCCGGGAGACCCCTCCCCAGTGACCCGCCCGCTCGGCTAGGGAGCGCCCGGCCCTCAGAGGGCGTGGCCACCCCGGTCCAGCCCCCGCCCAGTCCCGCCCCCTCGCGCCGAGAGAGCCCCCGGCAGGCTACCCGGCCGCCAGCCCCTTCTCCACGTCCGCCGCCACTCCCTCGCCGCGGAGCGGGGCCGAGGGGGATGCTTCGGATCCCACCTCCGCGGGGAGCTGCGCATTTCCGCGCGCCAGGGCGGCCCCGGCTCTGGCCGGCCCTCGCGGCGGCCGCCCGCGTTCCGCGTCCCCGGGAAGTTGTCTCCGGAGCCCGCGGCGCCTGGGTCTCCTCCCCCTGAGCCCCGCCCCCCCCCCCCGGCCCGAGCTGGGAGCCGCGAGCCGCCCGGCCCGGGGGCGTTGCCGCTCGCTCCGAAGCCAGCAAGTCTCAGCTTCCCTGCGCGGGGCGCGCGTCCCCCGCCTAGCCGGGGACCCCCGCGCACCCCCGAGACGGCGCGCGCCCAGAGCGCGGGAGCCCGGAGCGCCGGGCGCCTGGGACCCCGCGGAACCGCTGCCCAGACTGCGGGGCTCGGCAGGGATGCAGGCTGCGCTGTGAGCCCGGGCGCCAAGGCCATGTCCGGCGCCCGCTGCCGGACCCTGTACCCCTTCTCCGGGGAGCGGCACGGCCAGGGGCTGCGCTTCGCCGCGGGCGAGCTCATCACGCTGCTGCAGGTCCCAGACGGCGGCTGGTGGGAAGGCGAGAAGGAGGACGGGCTCCGCGGCTGGTTCCCGGCGAGCTACGTGCAGTTGCTGGAGGTAAGGGGCGAGGGCCGGGGCTGGGAGACCGGCGCGCTCGCATACCTGTTGCCCGCGCCCGGGAGGCCGGAGCCGCCCCTGCCCGAGGGGCGCCCCGTGGGCCGCCGATGCGCGCCCGACCCAGAGCCGCGCGCTCCTGGGGGTGGCGGAGGCGGCGGGCGCCTCTCCGGGCGTGGGCAGCGCGGGGCTCGCCCTCCGCGCGCTCCCCGTGCCGGGCCTCCCGAGTACATCGAGGCCGCCCTGAGGAAGCGAGAACTTGTTGCCAGTGTGAGTTCGGGAGCTGGCGGGAGCGTTCCGGCGGTGGCCGGGGCCGCAGAAGGGTTGCGGCGTCCGGCGGTCCAGGGAAGACGCACGGAGGATGGGGCTGGGGAAAGTGGCACCGCTTGGGCCCCGGAGCCCCGAGCCTGCCGACCCGTGGACGGTCGTCCTGCCGCGGGTCAGCTGCCTGGCCGCCTCCGGGCCGCCCACTTACTGGTCAGCTGAGCCTGGCTAGTCACCAGCCCGAGCCCCGTCAGCAGGCTTGATCCAGGGGTGCTGCAGCCCCCGGCCAGCGCCCCGTCCCCTGGCCCAGCTCCCCGAGGCCAGGGTTCAGAGCCTGAAAAGTGGCCTGTCCTGGTGTTCTGGCCTGGCCCCGGGCTTCACAGGACCTGCTGAGCCAAGTCGGCTGGCTGTTTATCGTCTGGGTGACAGTTGGGAGGCCTCGATGTCCTCTCGTCGCCGAGCTCATGGTCATAGCCTGAGTGGGATTCTAAGTTCCCCAAGTCCTTTGGTGGCTTGCGGGGTGGGCTTTTACAGGGTGTCCCCTTTAGTGAAAGGCTGCGAGTAGACGGAAGTATTCTGGCAAAACTGTCCAAATCATAGAGACTAAACTGATTAATAATTTACCCTCCCCCCCACCTACTTCACAAAGAACAAAGTAGCAAATTTTGACTGAAAATGCTCTGTGCAACTCAAAAAAGACAGAAAGAAAGCTAGATAGAGGTGAAACGGTTATGGGTGAGTTTGCCTGAGAAATATCCTGTGGAAACCTTATCAAAGTAGAGCCTGGCCTCTTAGAGGTACGTGATGTTTCTTTCAGGTCCAGAGAACAAAATCCCTCCTACATGGATTAGTAGCATTTGGCCAAGTTGAGGCTGGAAGGAGCCTTCCTGGGCTGTCAGCTGAGTATATTCGGGCACCTTCGTGGTTCTGTCATTTGAGAGCCTGGCTGCCTAGGAGAGGTTCAGGTGTTCCTCAGCTTTCGTAGTTCCCTTCCTGAGATTCAGGTGTGGAAGAAAGCAAGTGAATTGCTTCTTATGAAGACCCAGAGCCTCCTTGTTTCTAGCCCAGCAGCCCTGGCAGAGACTCCTGTCGTAGAGTCCTCTGGTGGCCACACTTTTCCAGGAAACACTGATGTGGAAATTTGGCTGTTGGATGTCTGGTGAGGAGTGTCCCTGGCTGGACTCAGCCAGCTGTGTGTTGGGTGGGGGGTGAGACTGGTGGGTTTGTCGGCTGTGTTAGCAAGAGTGAAGTGCCTTTGCTTTTTCTTCCCAGGGGGAAAGGGAGCGTGAATCAGACCACCCAGGGGACAAGCAGAATGATCAGCTAGGACAGCTGTGGGTGTGTCAGTCACAGTTCGTGGCATGTGTGTTGCCTAAGGTGCTTTCAGACAAGTACCCGTCTGTGTGAGTAGTACCCCTAGAGGGGCTTACGTTTGTTAAGCACCTGTTAGGCACCAGGCATGGTCCATACAGTGTCACCAATTCCCCAGACAGCCCTGGGAAGGGGGAGGCACTATCCCCATTTTACAGGCAGGCAAACTGAATGTGAGACAGGTGAAGGCAGTTGGCCAGGGAGTAATGCTTGCGTAGCTGGTTAGCAGCTCAGCTGGCTGAATGCTACCCTCTGTGCCTGTGTCTCTTTTAAACCCAGCTGTACCAGAAGGCAAGTAAAGAAAGGGTCTGGATCCCCGTGGGAAAGGGCCAGTGCAGCTCCCGAGGTCCACCTGCCAGTGACCACATCCATAAGGGAGGCAGGGACGCTGGGGCTCCAATGAGGGCAGCTGCTCCTTCCTACCTGGAGCATCTCTCCTGCGAAGCCTGGAGTTTGATTTCGCTCAGAGCCCGCTGCTTTTCCCACAGGTGGAGACAGGAGTGGGCCTGAGCCCCGCGACTCTTTTCAGGGCCAAAGCAGACGCATCTTCCACAGGGAGGATCATAGATCAGGCCCTTTTGTCTGTGGGAACCTCTTCCCTGAGCAGGCTGGACCTCGAGGCTGAGGCTGGGGAGGGATGGAGGAGATGCAGGTAGGGTCCCTTGGAATGGGGTGACTCCCCAGAGACAGGCTGGGTTAGGGGAGAATGCAGAACTCCTGAGGGGGTTGCCGGCGGTGGGCTGGCCAGCATATGGCACTGGAGGAGTGCCAGCCAGGTGTTAGTGCAGAAGCCAGGAGGCCAGAGAAGGGCCCACTTACTAGAGCTGGGAAGCCTCTGCTAGTGGGTGCCTGGCACTGAGCTTGCTGGGGGCATGGAGTTCAGAAGGCCAGGGGAGCTGTCGCAGATACAAGTACAGACAGGAGGGGCTACACCAGACTCCTGCGGCAGGAATGGGATGGTGGGTGTACAACTGAGAATGGCACTGCCAGCATAACCCCCACCCCAGTGCACCGTTTGCTCTCTGGCGGAAAGAGTGATGTCAGGAAACCCCATCTTGGCAAGAGTGTGCTAAAGATTGAGGGCAGTGTGTGCAAAATGCACACGCCCCAAGGATTTCCTCCTTGTTCATGTGAAAAAAGGGGAACTGAGAGGCCCTGGTTTGCAGGAAGCATACCCCGTGGCGGGGAGTTGCGAGCTAACTGAGACGGTCCAAAGATCCACCCTGGTGGCTTGCCCCTGTGGAGAGGCCAGTTTGGTGGAGGTTCTGGTCCTGGCTCCTGGGGAAATCTCTTTGGTCAAGACCCCAAGGAAATGGGGGGACAGGACAGAGCATACTTGGCTTACAGAGGGCGGCCTCCAGGAAAACTTCTGCCAAGCAGAGCTGGGGGGAGCCCTGATGGGCAAGGACTGGCCACAAGGATCCTGCTATTCAGTGAGTGGGGCAGCCTTCCAGAGGGTGCCAGGTGGAGGGGAGCCAGCTCCTCCCAGAGAAGGGAGGAGGCCTAACAGATAAGACCCACAGCTGCCGAGGAGTTATCAAGGCCCTTAGATAAAAGCAGCCAGGAACATCTTTCTTGAGGGTCTGTTCAGCCACGAAGAGGTCAAGGATCTGAGAGAGACGTGGTCTAGGAGGAGCTGAGGTGATGCTCTTCCCTCGAACGAAGAGAAGAAATTAGGGCTCTGGAAGATACTGTCAGGCATCTGCAAAAACCACCAGAGCTTTTGGGAAATAATTCTGGAGGTTAATAAGACTGGAATGCATACACAACAGAGCTTTCCTTGACAGAGGTGCTGTTCTCTGGATCCACGATCTGGCTGCAAGGTCACTTGCAAGGTACTCAAGAGGTACTAACGGAATATGACACTGCCAGCTGAACTAGTCAGCTGCAGAGGGTCACCCTTGCACCTCCTTCTCTTCACCTTCTGTTCTCCCCTTTTGGGTTCAGGTGATTGTGCTGCAGGAGTTTACAAGGTGCGGCTGGGGCAGAGAGATGTGGGGCTGGGGAGGTGGGCTGTGCCGTGGATCATTAAGGGATAATATTTTATCCATTGCTATGTAACAAGCCACCGCAAAACAACCGTTTGTTATTATCTCACACATTTCTGTGGGTTGACGGGGCTCAGCTGGGCGCTTCTTCTGCCGTCGATCTTGGTGTCTCTCATGCATTTGCAGTTAGATGGTGGCCGCAGCTGGGGTCCTGGAGGCTCAGCTGGGCTGGCACCTCCAAAATGGTGTCTTCACTCACATGCCTGGTGCCTTCCATCTGGCCTTTCTCTCTGCGTGGTGTCATCCTCGGGTGCCTTTCTGCATGGCCTTTCTCTTCAGCAGGGCAGTTGGAGTGCTTAACATTCAGGCTTCTTAACACAAAAGTGCAAGTTGCCAGGTCTTCTTAAGGCGTAGGCTCAGAACTGGCGCATCACTTCTACCACATTCCACGGGTAAAGTGAGTCACAGTGTGGGAGGGAGGTGCACACAGGTGTGTATACAGCGAGGCAAGGTTCATTGAGGCTGTCTTGCAGACTAGCTACCTCAGAAGGGTAGGGAGAACACCCTGGGACAGATGATCCATTAGAGAGGAAGCAGCGCCAGGCCAGACCCTCGAGAGAGCCTGGAGTGGGGGTGGGGGGTAGAACGAACAGATTTGGCCATTCTGCTAGGAAATTCTCCATCGCCATCCTTGCAAGTTTTTGTTGTTGTTGTTGTTGTTCGTTTTTGTTTTTAAAGTCGCCAGGGATTTCTTTATAAAGGCCACACAGTAAATGGTGCAGCTGATTTTGAAACTAGATTTTCCTGTCCCTGAAGCCTGGGTCTGTCCCCTGGGCCACCGACAGACCAGCCCAGCTTTTCCAGGGCGGGGCTGTTTGGTGCTGGTTGTTAATGGACAGGGTGCCTCCGAGCTGCCTGACATCTAGTAGATGCTTGATGTGTTATACAAATTGATTTTAATACAGGGCCTTTCTTTCTGTTACGTGGAAATTACCTAAAATGGGCGTGACCTTGTTCCTCACACCCGTATTTTTTAAGGCGGTCGTCAGCTCTTTCACAAAAGGCATAATTAGGGCTGGTGGTTTGCGGAGCATGTAGCTGTGATCGAAAAGATTACGGTGCTTTCTGCCATCTTCACGAAGTCATCCTGCCCTTTGACTTGGGGGCTGTGGCCCGTGTTTGTGGCTCCTGTGCTGTGTGAAACTCTGCCTTTGGCCCATACTCTGTCTGCCTCTGATCCGGAGGGGCGTCCCCCCTCTGCACTGCTCTGTGCTGGTCTGGTCAACTGGCCACCCCTCAGGACTTCAAAGCAGTCGGCCGGGCTTGTTGGAGTCTCTGGATTCGGGGCATCTTCACAAAAGTTCCCTTAGCAACAAGTCGGCAGGAATCCCTGACATCTGTTAACCACCACATGAATCCCTGCAGTCCATTACCAGCTGGAAACATGAATGGGACGCTGACCCGCTTGTACTCTTCCCAGCCTGAAAAAGCCCAGCTTTTATCTGACAGCCTGGTCGACCTCGTCTACGAGGACGGATGCTGGTCCCTACGTGGCCGGTGAAAGAAGAGGTTTGGTAAACCAGGAAGGCTTGGATACCGGTTAGGTGTCGGGATTTTTGTCGGGCCGCTCCAGGGGATGGTGTTCTCCCAGCTGCCCACTTATCACTCCCAGCAGGCAGGCGGCACGTGACAAGCTTTCCACCAGAATGTCAGCACGGGTCCCCCGGTCCTTAATTGCACAATGAGTAGATTCCGCTCTTGCCTACGGCGGCAAGGCTGCTGGGTGGTGTTTGCCCTGTGGAGAGAAGTAGAAATGGTGGCCAGCAGCTCGGCCTGGCTTGTCCTTTGGAGGACCAGAGCATGGGTGACACTGTGTAGGTTCAGTTGCGACAGCTGTGTGAATTGTGCCAGGTTCGTGTAGATTCCTCAGAGGACTCACCCACCTCCTCCCTCCGCATTTAGTGTCTCTCCTGTCTTCCATCTGGTAAAGATCTGTTTTATTAGGTTAACTTCCCGGTTCACTGTATTCCCCTCGGTTCTTGAGCTGGTCTCCAGACTCAGTCCCCAGGGACTTACATGTCCAAGCTAAACTCTTAATCGCTCCCTTCCTTTCACCCTCTTTTTCCCCCACCCTCCAAACCCTTGTGCATGTCGCCACCATCTCTCTACCGCGTCACCTGACTCTGCCCGCCTCTTACCTTTTCTCTCCTGTTCATTCGGGTGGCAAGCCTGGTCTGCTGTCCCTGAGAAACGTTTCTCAGAGCCTTCTCCTTCTTCACCTGCGTTGGCAAACTTTTTCTGTAAAGGGCCAGGAAACATGTTAGGCTTTGCAGGCCAAGAGGCACACTCGCGTTACAGCTGCATCCCTGCGATGTGTAGTGCGCTGCAGGCAGTGAGAAGCCGTGAGAGCGCCCATATGGTCTCTGTCACAGTGGCTCAGCTCTGCCCGCGGAGCACGAAACAGCTAGAGAGGAGCCCCAAACCGACGGGTGTGGTTGTGTTCCGATAAAACTTTATTTATGGACACTGAGGTTTGAATTTGTGCCATGCAATATCCTTCTTCTTTCGCTTTGTTTTCAACCATTTAAAGATGGATAGGCCATTCTTAGCTTATGGGCTGTGTGTAGTTTGCCAGTCCCTGTTCAAAAGTTGATCGTTCATTCAACAACCCCTAATTGAGTGCCGACGATGGGCTGTGAGCACTGCTGGAGGGGAAGCAGTGATAAGACATAGAAAAGACGCTTACCTTTTAGTTGGGGAGATGGTAAACTAGCAAAAAAAAAAAATATATATATATATATGTATGTATACTTTTAAAGTGGTATGGGGCCAATAAAACAGGGTACGGTGACAAACAAGGGGTGTGGGGTGCAGGAAGGGAGGGGTTCCAGAATGGTTAGAGAGCGGGGAGCGAGGACAAGAGAGGTTGGGATGTGACAGGGAGGCAGGTAAGTTGGATGGCTGCCCCCCCGCCCCATATATGTAGCTTGACTTTTCCCTACGAACTTGTATTTTGCATCGCTATCCTGCGTGGCGGAAGAAATGAACTGTCGCATAATTTGAGGTTGCTTGCCTTTCCCCAGGTTTGCATTTATGGTCTGGGGGCTTAACTGCAAAATCATCATTCCAAGGGCCCAGCTGTTCCTTGATGTCCTTTGGGCATCTGCTGAGCTGTGCTCCCCGCGTGGGTCTCTGTCTATCCATACTTTTGCCAGAGACAGTCTCCCGTCTGAAGGGTCCCTCCCTCTCCTCCTCCTCAGCAGTCTTGCGAGGACAAAATTGGAGTGTCATTCTCTGACACTGACTGAAGCTGCTTTTGCCTCCACTGGTGTGTTGGTAAATGTTTAACAATCAGCTTTGGCGGATGGAGGGTGGGAGGTGAAGTGAGAGAAGTTCTGATTTGTCGCGTTTGCCAATTTCTGGGGTGTAAGTACTCCTGCCATGGCTGATTTGAAGCTACCAGTGGCTTCTTTTAATTGAATACATTTGACATGCCATCTTGTGTAAAGTTAAGGTATACAACGTGTTAATTGGATACATGTATATATTGTAATATGATAGCGATATTTAGCACCTCTGTCACATTCCCTAATTATCCTTCCTTTTTAGTGGTTGGTAGCTTTCGGTTTGATTGATAACTTCGCGTGCTCTGATTTGTTTTGGAAAGCTCACCTGGGCTGTAGTGTGGAGGATGGATTTGCAGAGGGTAGGGAGGGAAGCAAGCAGACGAGTTAGGAAGCTGGGAGCAGGCTGGTGGGAGTGGAGGTGCTGAGAGAGAAGTGGATGGAACTGGAATGTATTTTGAGGGTTGAGTCAAAAGGACTTGCTGGTAGATTGACTGGGGAGGGCGAGGGGGCCTCACCTCTGCAGGTGAGTTGTGATGCACTGTCCCTGTGGTATCGTCCTCATCTGTGAATCGCCCATTCTGCCACCAGAGACCTCTTCCTTTAAAAAAAAAAAAGAGGTAAAAGGCAAATTAAAATTGTGAAAAAGTTAATGTCCTTAATGCAGAAAGTTCTTTTACAAGTTATTTTTAAAAGCCCAAAAGGAACACATCAGTACAAGAATGGGCAATGAACTTGGATAGACACTTTATAGTAGAAGATGCAAAGTCATCAGCATATTCAGTCTCACTAGTAGTCAAAGTATTGCACATTTTTTAAAAAGGTAGCTTTAATGAAAAGTGTCAAAATAAAAAAAGAATGAGTATTGGCAAGGGTGTAAGAAAACTGCCGTGTGCTTCCTGGAGTGTAATTTGGCAATATACCTTAAAACCTTAACAGCGTACGTGCCCTCTGATCCAGCAATTCCACATCTAGAAATGTGGATTCAGAAAGCATCTGGTAGGTAAGCGGTAAGCCTCAGAATACCCATTGCAGCCTGTTTCTAATGTAGCTCAACTGGCCACACCCTACCTGCCTACCAAGAGGAACTGGTTAAAATAAGATTCACCTGTTCTTCACACAAGGCCAGCCACGCAAAAGGGGCTCCACAGAATTTTAAGAAGAAAACATTTTTGTCAGTGATGCTAAGTGTTTTCATGGAGTTAGCATGGTTTGGATTTCACCTTATGACAAGGCAAAAAGAGATGGTGTTTCCAAGAATGAATTGCTTTTTAAGAGCAGAGACTGTGTCCCATGCATCCTTTTGTGCAAAGAACAGGTTGAAGGAATACTTGCCTGGCCCAAGGCCACGTTCTTTTAGATATCCTTAGTAACAGCAAATCTTTGTCTTTCGAGGGGTGAATTTGATTTTTTTGGAAACAGCCAAAATTCATTTGGAGCCACGTCTGGTGTGTCTGTATGTGTGACTGTCTGTCTATCACCTTGTTGAGAAAAGGATGTAAAGCAGCTTACCAAAAAGCATACGGTATGGTAAGATAAAAGCATTAGTATGTGGGGAAATCTGGGGAAAGGAGAAAAGAAGATGATGGTTGGAGTCTGAAGAGTGTAGAAGGTAATCGAGTTAAGTAATGCTGTTTGGGATTTAAAAAGAGGTCCTATCCTCAAGTCATGTTGCGTTTAAGCGGATCTCGATGGGGGAGTAACAGAGATGCTCTGAAGATGGCAGTGTTGGGGGCTTACATGCTGTGTCAGTCAGGATGGGTTAGGAAATGCTGCCATAACAAACAGCCCCCAAATCTCAGTTGGTTTGGGGCTGCAGGACCAGGACCCAAGAAGAGGGAGCAGCCACTGTCTGTAATCTTGCTGCTGATCAACAGCACATGGTTCTTAAAGCGTCTTCCCGGAAGTGACACATGGCACTTGTGCTCAGCTCTCATTGATGAAAGCCCAGCCACACCTAACTTCAAGTGGGTGGGGAAATGCGATCCTGCCATGTGCCCAGAAGGAGAGAAGGAGCGAGCTGAATGTATGTGGACAGCTCTGGTGACCACCAGGTGTGTCCTGACTCGGGGATGCCCCGTTCCTGTTCCAGTTCAATCTCAGTATTTTATGGCCATGCCTAGAGTGGTGCTTCTCAAGCTGATTTTGATGCCTCTAGAGCAAGGCTTCTGGACCTTGTTGGAGGCAGATTCTGGCTCAGTAGGTCTGGGGTGAGGCTTGGGACTCTGCAGCAGTCTGATGACTTCAGCCTCAGCAGGTGCCCATGGCTCCTGAGACCAGGATGAGTGCTTACTGTGCTTTCACATCAGCTCCCCCTCCCGCAAGCTCTCCCGGCATCTAGCATGATGCTGGGCACACCAGTGATACTTGGCCTGATCCCAGACTTCCTGTGATTTTTTTTTTTCTTTGCGGTAAATACATCTGTCAACGTTTGGTTCAACAAAAACAAATATTTATAGTTGAGCACCTACTGTGTATGCCAGGCTCTCAGCAAGTCTCAGGGGATAAGTCGAGACCTGGAGCCAAGGTCTTCTCTGGAGTGTGCCTCGGGGATGCGCCAGCCCCTCCGGGTGACTCTGGCAGGTGATTTCTCTAAGAGACTTCAGTTTCACACTTGTTCTGTTGGAATGAAAGCCCTTCCAGACATTCTGCATCCATTGTTCTTTCTCAAATGCCTTCATTCCTCCACCCTTCTCATTCGCTCCTCAGATGCACAGGGAACTCCCGGATTAGTCAACAAAAAAACCAAATTAAGTTGTAAAAACTCTTTAGAGATGATATTTCAAAAATTCTACAGAAATGAGTCCTTGTCCTAATTTAATCATAACAGAGGCTCCTTATTTTAGCAGTGGTTCATGGAAGAGTGTCATTTGTTTTTGATTCACAATATAATGTAGAAATAGAAATAGGAAGTTGGAGGCCACTGTTCTCATTTAGCAAGTGTTTTATTGATAAATAGCTACAAGCCTTTGTGGTGTTTGGAGTGAAAAATAAAACTCTGTTGAGTTTTGGATAATCAAGGACATACTTCACACAAAATCTACTAATCTGGTAGTCAGTCTAATATTTTCGTATTGTAAAGAAGGTCCTGGAAGCCTGGGGCCTCCCGCTTGGTGTGGGCGCATAGAATCTACCTGTACAACATTACCATGTAGGACATTAAGGACAGCACTTCTCACGTATTAAGGTGCATGCAAATCACATAGGGTTCTTGTTAAAATGCAGATTTGGATTCACTGGCTCTGGGGTGGGGCCTGAGACTCTGCATTGTCTACCTAGCTCCCGGGTGATGCTGATACTGCTGGCCTCTGAGCCACAATTTGAGTAGGAAAGCATTTGAGTACCCTAAGGGGTTTTAAAGTTTGCAAGTCATGATTAAAGTCTGGAATTAGATTGGATTTAGTTTACTTTCTTTTTCCTTCACGGATCATGTGAGGCTACACAGGGTCAGGGAAGGAACACAGGTTTTGGAATTAGACCTCATTTGGAGCCTGTTTCATCCGAGAAGAGAGGTATGGAGATGGTAAAAAGGTAGGATGGGGGAGGGTGGTAGCTGGTGTTCCAGTTTGCCCAGAGGGGTCCCTTGATCACAGTTACCGGGGTGGAGGTGGGGCTCAGGCACGTTTTACCATGGCCAGATGAGGAAGAGAGGTTGCGGGCTGAGTGGTGAGTGACATGGGCATGGTAGTAGGCCCAGGGTCTTGACTGCAGTACGAACTTGATGGCAGAGAGAGAGCCTGGGGTGGTCTTGCCGGATACCGACTGTGTTAAGAAAAACATGCAGTGGGGGTGTGGCCACCGCATCTCAAGGCGGTTTATCGGTTCCAAGGGGATGCTAGATGCACTGTGTGGTTTGGTTTGTGGGCTGGAACGTGAGCCCTGCAGCTACCACTGGTGTGCACTGCTCTGACCGTGTTCAGAGACGGGGGCAGAACCAACCCCCCATGTGTGCCGCAGAGCTCAGGGCAAGAGTCTGGCAGCTCTGGGTTCAAATCCTGCCTCAGCCCCTGCTGCCTGGGCGAGTTGCAGAATCTTCCTAAGTTTCCTAGGGTTCCTGTGAGGGGAGCTGGCATCTCGTATACACTCTGTTAGTGGAGTTTACATCCCACATGTTCTAGGGATCATGCCAAGTTGAATGCTGAGAGCCGCTCGTTAACTGGGCTTCCATGGATGGGGTGCTGCTGGGTGAGAGAAACCTCTTTCCCTGGGCCCCTCTGAGATCAAGCACAAGGCTGCCTGGTTGCAGCGCCGTGGTCAAGGCTTTCTGGACTTCCCTGGCCGTCCAGTGGTTAAGACTCCGCGCTTCCAGTGCAAGGGGCATGGGTTCTGTCCCTGGTTGGGGAACTAAAGATCCCACATGCCGTGCGGCACAGCCAAGAAAATTAAAAAAATAAAAAAAGGCTTTCTGACCCATGGGTACAGATCACCTGAGCATCTTACTAAATGCAGATTTGGATTCTGAGGGTCTGGGGTGAGGCCTGAGAGCCTGCATTTCTCAAAAGGTCTGACAAGGAGATGCTGCTGGTTTGGGCCCACACTTTGAGTAGCACAACTGGAGAGCACCTCTGGGGGTGTTTCAGGAACTGCTGCATGATGGTTGCCACTGCTCAGGCTGGGCTAATTAGTCTTAATTGCTTCTTACCTGGGTCAGATGGGCCTCCGGCTGCCCGGACACACCCCGAAGAGGCTCTTATAATGAGAAAAAGGCTGTTTGTCGGGAGAGGTGACATGCAGGAGGTTGCTGAAGGACTTCGACATTCCTTTTCATCTTTGCTGGTCCTGGGCCAAAGGCAAGGTTTGCTTCAAGGGCCTGGCTGGAAATTCTCTTCTGAAAGCGTTGTTATGGGGCTCAGGACAACAGGGCCGGTGTTCTAGGGCTCGGAACCGGAGATGGTGGTTGGTGCCGCCAAGCAGGCGTCCCCCGCAGCCCCTGGGTGGAGCCCTCCGGTCTACACTGTTCTGCACTTGGCCTCTCTCCTCTTGCCTGGATTACTGCCGTGGTCCCTAACAGCAGTGGCTGCTCCTCTGGTCCCCTGGTGATGTCCATTCTCCGTAGTGACGCCACAGTGATTTTTCTGGCCAGTTTGACCACGGAACGCTCCTGCTGAAGACTTTCCTTAGCTTTTTGGTTGCCTTTATGATATAATATGACTTAGCTTTGCTTACAAGGCCCTTTATAACCTGGCCGCTGCCTCCCTCCCCAGCCGTGTTTTTAGCTGTTTTTAGCATTTCTCCGGATGCGTGATGCTGGGAAGTAGGAGCGTCATCTTGTCCATGAGGCTGAAACAGGAGGGAAGGGGGCAGGGCACAACCGTTAAAACAGTGACGCAGCCGTTGAGGATACGACAGAAACTGGTTAGAACCTACTAGGCCCAAGATGGCGGATGATTGACTTCCGATGCTTAGACCTCGAGCCTCATTATGCACTCATTGTAATATTAGCATGTTAAGGACACGCCCACTGGCACCATGGCAGTTTGAGGCCAAAAGTGGGCGGTGCCCCAATTCCTGGAAATCCCCATCCCTTCTCCAAGATAGAATATTCCTCCCGCTCATTAGCATATGAAATTACCCAGCCCATAAAAACTAACAACCCCATACACCCTGGGGCCTGTCTCATGTTCCAGGATGACCCCATTTTTCTGCAACAATCCTGGAATCCTCCAGTGGGACTGTCCTCAGTTTGTGGACAGTCTGGTGTAATGGTGTTCAGAGCTGAGCTGACCTGGGTTTGGGTGCTGGCTGTGTGAGACTTTGGGCCCCCTTGCTTACCTGACCTTGGACCTCAGTTTCCATATCTTTAAGACCCATATCAGAGAGTCGTTGTGAAAGTTAGAATTGTGTCCTTTGTTGTAAATGCTCTGCAGGGAGCCTGGTGTCAAGGTTCCGGATATGCTGGTGGCCACCCATTACTCATCGTCCTTGCCATTATTTTCTTAGTTAAAAAAAAACCTGTTTCCCCTGATCGTCAGTCCAGACCTCTTGGTCACCATTTCTGGTAGAGACTTTGTCTCTCTGGCTCTTGTCACCTCACGTCAGTTTCCATCTTGGTTCTTCCAAGTAAGTCCCTTTCGGTCAGGTTTTGCATCATCACTGAAGGTGTGTTTGCCAGTGGAAGTCACGGCCCTACTGTGGATGGACCCACGGCTTTGTCGTGGTGTATTTCGACCACAGACTTAAGCCAGAAATTCCTTTTTCTGAAATGTCACAGTTGTCTGAATCTCCTCCCATCCAGACCCTCCCTGAGTGTGATAAACCTGCCTGGGTGTGACCAAGATTAGAATCTTAGCTGCAGGTCAGTAATTGAGGGGAATTTTATCTTAGAGCTTGTGGCAGATAAACCCGCCTGTAAAGGCAGATTTTTCTGCAGAAGATTGCATCCTGAGGCCTTGTGGGTAGGGTACTGCTCAGAGTGAGGTGGGGTCACGGCACCCACGGATATTTTCAAGTTGATGTGTTTGTGATGTGGCCGTGGGGCCCTTGATTCCTTCTTTCAGCCCGCCAGCTGCCGAATTTCTGAGCATGGCTGTTGTAGGTTCTTTGGGGGCAGGAGGGGAGCACAGTAGTGGGAAACTCTGCCTGTGCCCCTGTTCCCCTCTGCCCCGGCCCTAGAATCTGACTGTTCATGGTGGCACTTGTAGGGCTTTCTGCTCGTCCTTGTCCGTCCCCCCTGCCCCCCCACCCACCCACCAACAAGGGCACAGAGGAGAAGTCATCTCTCTGGGCTCACGACAGCCCACCCAGAGGAGAGAGCAGGGAGGGTCTCCTGTTTTTGACTCTCTTGTGAAAAGAGGAGACAGTCTGGTCTTCAGGAAAAAAAAAATATTGGTGTGGATCTTTTAAAGGATTCTTCTTGCTACTGAGGCCAGACGACTGAGGCACGTGGATTGGGTATCTGGGATCAGACAGACAGTGAGCTGGGGTTTGGGGGGGTTCCTACGGACGCCGGTGGTGGGACGAGACCTGCTCCGTGTGTGCCCTTAAGGAGCCCTGCGGTGGGCGTGGCTGCGGAGATGCCGCGGGTGTGGAGGGTTTCAGATGGGCTTCCTCTGCTACCCCCAGGAGAAGATGGCCAGAGTAGAAGCGTAGCCGGCTCTCTTCCTCACCTGGGCAGAGTCCCCAGGGGAGCCATGCCGAGCACCTTTGGCAGGTGGGGAGGCCTGCCAGTGGGGCATGTGTGGCGAATAGCCTGGCCAAAGCATCATCGGCCACCCCGGGGGGGTTGTGGAGCCACCTCTGGCCTGAGCCTCTTGCCCTTTGCTCTTGACTATGTCCCCGGCCCAAGAAGATGGCTTGGATGAGGCGTGAATGGGGGCAGGGGGAAGAGAGCTGGCCTGAAGTCTCCAAATCACCCCGACCCGGGGTCACTGGTGCTATAGCTCCTTGGGGGGGTCTGACACAAGTGCTGCCTTCCTGGCTCCACATGCCCTCCGGGGACCATGGTCGGGGGTGGGTGGGGACCTTGATCACCATCCTGTTCAGATGACTCCGGGGATGCCTCCAGGAAACCCTAGCGCTCTGCGGGGAGACGGTTTAAAAAGCCCAGTATCATGGTCCGCTGAATGCCAGCATTCCTCTTTGCCCGTCAGCATGGCTCTGGGAGATGCCAGCGCGAGTGCCAATCTGGTTTGTTTTGGAATTGAGTGCCAGGGGTTGGTTGGGGTGCTTCGTCACTGTAGGTGCCAGGTCTGCTGTATTATTAGTCTTGGGGAGAGGATTCCTCGGAGAAGCAGCAGAAGGTGTAAATTATGCTTCCCTGCAAGTCATCAGGACTCTATATATTCAGCTACAGTGGCAAGTCTCTTGCAGACGAGGACGGATGTGAAATGCAGGCAAGTTGGAAAGGGTCACCGTGGGGACCTGCAGCTGGCATGGTGGATGGTCACAGAGTCACCTGCACTTGGCTTTCCCCTGGTTTGTCGGGGAGAGAGGAGAGGAGGAGTAACAGCTGTCCTCGGAGGGCTGCACCCCAAGGGGCATGGCTGCAGGGAAGCAGTTTGAAGGTGCCTGATACCCCCCTGGCAGTGGACAAGTTTTCCGTTAACCTGCTTCTTAGTATATATTCCTAAGACAGGAATGCCAGGCTAGGGCCAGTGTCCCCTCTCTCCCCTAGCCTTGCGTGACCGTCCGCAGTGAACTCCTAAAACCTGAGTCTGACAGAGCCCTCCGCTGACTCCCTGTTGTCCTGGTGTCAGGATGCTTCTTGAGGGACAAACACGGGCCTTCACAGACCACACCTGGCCTCCCGGCCTGACCTCCTCACTGCCCCTCTGTTGGCAACACACCTCTACACCCTTGTGCCTTTGCGTGGCTGCCCCTCTGTCTGGGGTCCTTTCCCCCTCCTGCCTGCCTGGGGAATGATAAGCCTCCAGAACCGGCCCAAGCGTGGCCTTTGGTCTCTCCCCTGGCGAGCTGGTCCTTCTTCCTTGGCTTCCATAGGGCCTCCCACTGTGATGGCACTGACCACGTTGGGCTGCAGTCACGTCCCTCCTGCACGCTGAACTCCTCCAGGTCAGGAAACCTGCTTCCCAAATCTCTGCTCGTCCTTGTCCATCCCCCCTGCCCCCCCCCCCCACCAACAAGGGCACAGTGCTTGGCGTCCATGAGGTCTGGCTCGGTAACTGTTGGATGGCCGGCTGGATGGATGGATGAACTAAAAGGATGAAGAGAGAGCTTGCCCTAGAGAATTGGGCACATCTTGCTGTGATTTTGGTTCACGGCCTAAGCAGTCTTTCTCTGAAAAGATGTGAATGGCCTTGTCATGGTGTGAGGACTGGGGTCATGGGGAAGGCCCAGGTTAGAAGGCGGATAGCCAGGTCAGCTCAGCACTGAGCAGCAAAGTCAGGCCACTGGATCCTGGAGAACGAGGCACTTTGGGCCACAGGACAGGACACCCCGGAGTGGCAGGGGGAAGGGTGAGCAGGTGTCCTGTGGGCTGGTCCTCTCTGCCCGTCCCGCTTCTCGGCGGGGCTGCCGCAGGGACAGTTAGGTGTAGCTGAGGGCTCTGTGGACAGTGGTCGCGAGGCCTGGGTTCTAATTGTAGGACCCGCACACACTTCTTGGATCTTTGACCTTGAAAATTCGTTAAAAAATCTTTGACTTTCAGTTTCTTCACCTGTGCAAAAGGGAGGTGACACCCGTTCTGCTGCCTCTTAGGTTGGAAGAATCTTCAAGGTGATGGTGGGTGTGAACATGCTTTAAAACTCAGGGTGAGCTGGTGATGCGTGTGAGGCCTGTTATCAGAGGCTACGCAGGAAGTGGTGGTGACGGGGGAGGGTCTGGAGCTCCTGGACCCCGAAGTCCCGACTCTCCCTTTCGGCCTTGTCCCAACCGCTCAGCCCTCTGCTCTTTCTGCACTGGACCCTTTGAACTTTTTTTTTAAAAATAAATTTATTTATTTATTTGTGGCTGTGTTGGGTCTTCGTTGCTGTGCACAATCTTTCTGTAGTTGCGGCGAGCAGGGGCTACTCTTCATGCAGTGCGCAGGCTTCTCATTGCGGTGGCTTCTCTTGTTGCAGAGCATGGGCTCTAAGCATGCGGGCTTCAGTAGTTGTGGCTCGTGGGCTCTAGAGCGCAGGCTCAGTAGTTGTGGCGCACGCGCTTAGTTGCTTCGCGGCATGTGGGATCTTCCTGGACCGGGGATCGAACCCGTGTCCCCTGCGTTGGCAGGCAGATTCTTAACCACTGCGCCACCAGGGAAGCCCCCTTTGAACTTATTTTTGAAGCCACCTCCTCATCCCCTGCTTGGGTGATTAAAAAAACTGTCAGTATTCTTGTCCCAGACAAGCTTTAAGCATTTGGAGTAAGAGCTTCATCAGGTTCATCCCTGTGGCCTTTAATTGGGCCCCTCCGAGGCACCAGCTGTGCGTGTTCTATAGGCCCTGGGGATGTAGCTGAGAATGAGACTGATTGGCGTCTTGTCCAACACTCACGGGTCCCTGTGGTCAGAGGTCTTGTCACCCATGGGGAACCAGGTGAGTGGCTAGGGAGATATGCCCCGAGGAGTGAGGGGCCCTAGGAGGCAGTCCAGGGTGCTGGGAGCACTTGGGACCTGTGATGGGCTGCATTGTTCCCCGCCCCCCCCACCCCAAACTCATATGTTGAAGTCCTAACCTGCAGTATCTCAGAAGATGACTGTATTTGGAGATAGGGTCTTTTAAGAGGTAATAAGTTAAACGAGGTCATTAGAATGTCTTTAGAAGAAGAGGAGGTTAGGACACAGACACACAGGGGAGACCACATGAAGGCCCAGGGAGAAGATGGCTGTCTGCAAGCCAAGGAGAGAGGTCTCAGGAGAAACCAACCCTGCCGACACCTTGATCTTGGACTTCCGGCCTCCCAAACTGGGACACAACAGATTCCTCTTGTCTCTTCAGCCTGTGGTACTTTGTTCTGGCCGCCAGAGACAACTCCTACAGGGCCCTGAACCTGGATTTGGGTGGGAGACTCATTTGTGTAATAAGTTTGGGGTCAAAACCTTGGACACTGTGCTTGTCCCGTTTTTCTCCTTCACACGTGTTCCTTGTGCATACGTTATGTTCCAGATCCTTCAGTAGACTGTGAGCCCCACGAGGGCAGAGCTGCGCTTCTGGTTTGTTCACTGCAGGGCCCCTAAAATCCAGGACAAGTGAGGGTCCACGTAGGCATTGGAACATGTCTTTGGGATGAATTCTGTCTGAAACAATGGCCTGAAGTCAAATTCCTCACTCAGGGCCTAAAAGAATTTTTAGTTAAAATAGCTGGTTTTCCACGTCCAGGTCTCTGCTTGGAGCCCACCCTGTGAGGTGGCTTCCCGCTCTTTCTACAGACTGTGTCCCTTGTCTCTCTAATGTCTACCCAGCCACCAGATGTGATTAAAATGTATTAAAAAATCAGAGAAGAAGAGTTCATTTATCCGTTTTTCTTTACACTTGGTGGGCTGAGCCACATATTATATTAAGCTGGGTCATACCAGCCAATGGGTTTGAGCGCTGTTACCCCCCAGAGGGTTAACTCTGTGAGGCCAGGGATTTGGTCACTGCAGCATCCCTGACACCGATGACAGTGGCTGGCCCAGCGTTGGGGACTTATATTTGGGGAATCAACAGTTGCATCAGTATAAAGTGCGGATAAATAGTAAATGCTCGGCAGTTCCCGGGGGGATCCAGCTAGTTTTTCTGCAGGAACCTCTCCTCCCCCCGCCCACTGCCTCAAAGCCCCTTTCCTCTCTGCTCACTGCTGTTTTTCTTCTCAGGCTGTTGCTGGTGGTTCTTTGTCTGCAGCCCCTGCTTAAGGCGTCTGTTACCTCCTCAGTGTAAGAAGAGATGTCTCCTTTGATACGGCAGAGTTCCCCTGGTCTGACGAGCAGAGAGGGTCCCTGATTTGGAGAAAATCGTGACTTGCCCAAGAATTTCTGACTACTTTCTGTTCTTCCTACTCTGCATCCAGTTTTCTCATTTTTCTTTTCATATTCCCACCTTTTAAAAAAATTGCGATAAAATTCACATACCACGTCACAATTTACCGTTTTAAAGTATACAGTTCAGTGACATTTAATACATTGACAGTGTTGTGCAGCCATCACTGCTGTCCCGTTCCAGAACATTCTTATCACGCCCCAAAGAAACCCCATACCCATTAAGCAGCCATTTCCCATCCCCTCATCAACCCCCCCGCCCCAGCCCCTGACAACTACTCGTCTCTTTTCTGTCTATGGACTTGCCTATTCTAGGAATTTCATATCAGTGGAGCCAAACAACATGTGACCTTTTGTGTCTGGTTTCTTTCACTTAGCATGATGTCTTCGTGGTTCATCCACGTTGTAACAGGCGTCGGGACTTCATTCCTTTTCATGGCTGAATAATATTCTATCGTAAATATTCTACGTATTCTATCGTAAACGTTTGCTTATGCAGTCATCAGCTGATGGGAGTGTGGGTTGTTTCCACGTTTTGGCTGTCGTGCCTAGTACCATTCACTTCTTTTTCTGTCTCCATTTCTACCTCCAAATGCACTTTAGTTTTACATCCAGGCTGCACAGGTTACTGGTGGTGGAAAAAGCACTTGTAAAATGAGAAGGCAGGTTCCTGGTCCTAGCTCTCCTCCATCTCTGAGGTTTTGTCAAGCCCCAAACGTAAGTTTAAGCCCTTCCGAAGCTGCAAAGTTAGATGTCAAGTGAGAGTTACTGACGTTCCTCATTTTTCCTATGATTTTTCTTGCTTTCTGTTTTTCCCTCTGCTTCCTCTTTTCTCTTTTTACTAATGGCTGCCCTTGGATTCCCTTTTCCTTTCTTATCATTTCCTCTTTCTTCAGCTGGCCTGGGGATGTAGCAGGTGGTCTTCTGTCCAGTGCTATACTGGAGATGAGCAGGATGATGGACGTTGTACGGGCACCCTTGGGAAGGGTGGGATGGGTGACAGGGGCAGGCGGTTGGCAGCCCTGGCTGGGTGATGGGGTGAAGTCAGCCACGGCTGGACCTTAGCGGGAGAACGTGGGCCGAGATGGCCCTGCCATCCCCTTGGGCTTGGCTTTAGAGACTTCATTTACAGTCAGTTTTGAGGCCTTTAGCAGTGCAGGAAGTAGCCAGATTGATGGACACTTAAGCAGATATTAGAATCCAAATAAGCAGACCCAAGGGACAGTTGGAGGAAAGCAGCAGATGGAGGTGTTTGCTTTTCTTGGTGTTTTGCTTTGCAAAGGCTACCTCTTCTGCAGTCCTGTGTGTGTTGTTTTCCCAGGTGAAGTTTAAGCTTCTTGAAGGCAAGGGCGATGGCTGTCTTTTATTTCTCCCCCCCTTGTGCTTGCTCACGGTGCTTGCTCACTTATTCTGGACATAAGTAGTATTGAATGTATGTGATAAGAGCTTCATTTGTTTAGTCCTATAATGGTTGCGATGGGCCTTCCACACGGGAGTTCTTGTCTGTCTTTGCAGCAGGCTGGCAAGGTGGATTCCGTTTCTCAAATCCACAGACTTAAGGCTCAGAGAGGTTGAGGAACTTGCTCTGGACACACAGCCAGCTGGAGGAGCAGCGGGGGGCAGGTCCCTTCTTGGGACCAGCGCTCCCCACTGCTTCCCCCTCCCTCGCAGGGGTTTTACAACCATGTGGCAGCACTTATAAAGGGAGATGAGAAATGAATCCTTGTACAGTTGGACCACTTTCATCTTGGAAATCTTTTTTTTTTTTTTTTGACCTCATAGAATTTTCAAGTCCAGAAGAAGTTCTGTGGAAGTTGCAGGTGGCCTTCCCTATTACTCAATCAGTACAGATTCCTCTTTTCTCAACAGACTTCAGAGAAGCTTCAAGGAAAGCTGATTTCCTTCTATCTTGGTGTGTTCCTCATTTGCTAGCAGAGGGTCTGATTTAAAGAACTGTTGTCATTCCTGGTGACAGGCGTGGGGCCAGCTCTGGATGACATTGCCGCTTGGAACTGGGTTCCGGGTTCACTGCCGGAGCTCTGGGTTGGATGAAGTCGCTGAGAAGTCTGGCTCCTACTGGGTCTTGCGGGAGGGACGGGTTGTGCTGGAGTGAGTGAGCCCAGGGAGAGCGTGCCCGGAGGAAATTGGGTCAAGATGTACGGTTTTAACACCTCTGGTTTTCTTCCAAATCAGAAAAGGAAAATATTCTGACTTAAGGCATGAAGGAAGTTTAAGGGTTTTCCATGAATGGAGCTCAGAGCTCCACGGAGCCTAGATTCTTCGTGGCTCAGGTAAAGCTGTGGAGAGAAAAACAGTGCCTGGCAGTTAGGAGGGGCCCTCTGCTTGTCTGGGCCCTCAGCAAATTGCTGAGCTTAGAAAACATATGAACCAGTGGTGTTTGCTGGCTCAGCCACAGAAAGTGCCCACTGGCCTTTGAGTTGTTCAGGGACCTGTGGGTATGTATTGGTGGGGAGGTGGTGTTTTTAAGCTTAGAGACCTTCCCTGAGGTGACAGAACTGCTGGGTATAATAAAAAGGCACTTCCCTCCCGTTGGAACCGTTTGGCACATGAACAAGATAAGTTCATTCATTGACTGAGAGCTGAACACCTCCAGTGTGTAAGGTGCCACATAAAAGCTGGAGATACAGTAGTAAACAAGGCAGCATAGAGTTTACATCCTAGTTGAAGGCAACAGACCATAAACTAAACTGTGTAGTGATTAAGAAGATTTGTAATTGTAAATGGGATGGGCAGGGAAGGTCTTATTAGGAGAGGACGTTTGAGCAAAGGCCTCTGGAAGAGAGAGTAAGAGTGTAGATTTCTGGGAGAAGAGCGTTCTAGCCAGAAGGCGGAGCCAACAGCCAGTGCAAAGGCCCTGTGGCCCGTGCATACTTTCAGTTCAGAGCGGCAAGATCTGTGTGGCTGGGCCAAGCGAGGGTGTGTGGGGGTGGGGTGGGGAGTATTCGAGGGAGGGGTGGGAGGGGCCCAGGGCCGGAGGACCTTGGAGACCCTCAGGAGATCCTAACTTTTACTTCGTGTGCCAGGGGGAGCCACTGAGCAGAGGATTGGTGTGACCTGATTTATTGTTTGCAAGGGTCACTCTGCCGCTTTGTTAAGAATGGATGTGGGGGATGCAGATGGAGTGGGGGGTGAGGTTGAAAGGAGGAGATGAGTAGAGTGATTATCGCAGTAACATAAGTGAGAGGTGATGGTGGCTTTGACCAGGGTAGTACAGTTGGATCTGGGCTGTATTTTGAAGGTAAAACCAATGGGATCTGGTGAGGGATTGGATGTGTAAGGTTTGAAGAGAACTTGAAGATAATTCCAAAGTTTTCGGGTTAAGCAACTGGAAGGAAGGAGCCGGTGCTAAATGAGAAGGTGAGGATTGGCAGACCTGGGTCTTGGGAGAATGTCGGGAGTTCGTTTTGGCGTGTCAAGTTTCAGATTCCTATATAGAGTCAAGTCATGATATTGAGTAGACATTTGGAAAGAGGATGCTCGAGTTCAGGGGTGAAGTTGGCTGCAGTTAAAATTTTGAAGTCTTTCTGGTGTAGGTCTTCAAGCTGCCATACTGGATGAGGTCACCCACGGAGTCCAGTGGATAGAGAAGAGAAGAGGGCCAGGGTTGGAGCCCAGAGGCAACCCAGAGGGGGCGAGGAGGAAACCAACCGCAAAGAAGATGGTTCAGCCACAGGGTGGGTGGGAGGGAAACCAGAAGACCAGAGCAATCTCACTGGGCTCTGAGACAGCAGCTCAGGGTCATTGGGACATCAGGGCTCTCAAGGACTAGACAGCATTAAGGGACACGAGGTACATCCCAAACAGTAGCTGAGATGAGACTTTCAGTTTATAGGATGGTTAGAATTTTCTTCTGGTTTTTGTATCCTTTTGGGATAAGCACAACCGTCTTAGTATGGCTGAAGTCGTATTTGCATTTCCTGTACTCCCAGGCCTCACTGGCGGCCCCATCTACAAATAGTTTGGGGAAGGAACTTTTAATTATTAATTTTTAAAAAATTTTATAGTGTTTAAAAAAGTTAATTTATTTTTTTATTATTTATTTATTTTTGGCTGCACTGGGTCTTAGTTGTGGCACGCGGGATCTTTGTTGTGGCATGCAGTCTTCTTAGTTGTGGCATGTGGGCTTCTTAGTTGCAGCCTGCATGCAGGAACTAGTTCCCCGACCAGGGATCGAACCCGGTCCCCCATGTTGGGAGCACGGAGTCTTACCCACTGGACGACCAGGGAGGTCCCTAATTATTCATTTTTAACCACACAAGTCACATATGAATTAAACTATACATCCACAGTGGGTGGGAGGGAATTGGTTCTTGGACGGCAAGGATGTCCTGGGTCTTACTTGTGGTTTGTGACCCTCCAAAGGGTCACAATACACATACAGACCAACAAGTATAGCTGAAGTGTTAAAGTTTCATGGTGGTGGGGCAGTGATCAGGAAAGACGTCCTCAAAGGTACCTAAGAGAGGGTGATCCTGAAAAAAAGGGTGAGAAACCGAATCAGACTAAGCGCCCCTCCTTTGATGACCTCCCCAGCCCCTTGTGGAAATAGATGCTAATGATTCGTGGGTTTAGTTCCTCTTTTAAAGAACAAGAGTGTATTAGTTCTTTATTTCTTTTTCATTTCCACTCAATAATACATCTTGAAGGTGTTTTCCTGTTGGTACATATACATCAATGGTTATTTATAAAAGCCGTGTGATATTCTGTAGTATGGATATGGTGTAGTTCATTTTATATTTTGTGTTGATGGATATTCAGGGTGTTTCTGAGTTTCTCTTTCCTTCTCCCCCATCCCCGCCTTGTTTTGGCTATTAAAAATACCATTGTAGGGCTTCCCTGGTGGCGCAGTGGTTGAGAGTCCGCCTGCCGACACAGGGGACACGGGTTCGTGCCCCGGTCCAGGAAGATCCCACATGCCGCAGAGCGGCTGGGCCCGTGAGCCATGGCCGCTGAGCCTGCACGTCCGGAGCCTGTGCTCCGCAGTGGGAGAGGCCACAACAGTGAGAGGCCTGTGTACCGCAAAAAAAAAAAAAAAAAAAAATATATATATATATATATATATATATATATATATATATATATATATATATATGCACCATTGTAATGCTCTTTTTTTGGCGGTGCCTCGAAACTTTCAGGATCTCAATTCCCTGACCAGGGATCGAACCCAGGCCCCGGTGTGACAGCACCGAGTCCTAACCACTGGACCGCCAGGGAATCCCGTCGTAGTGCTCATTTTTTGCACGCGTGCGCATTCTTGATGACTCTCGAGGGTAGCGGAAGACGAGGACTTCCTAGGTGTCAGGACCAATGGTCCTCTCACAGGCTGGAGTCTTAGGGACGAGGGATGGAGAAAGGTAAGACTGAACACCCAGCTGGTGTCAGGCTCAGTACCAGGTCCTTGGAGCACGGTGTCTCCTTATAGCTCTGTGACAACCCCAGAAAGAGAGTCTTTTTCATGGCCTACTCTAGTGACGAGAAAACTGAAGCTTAGAAAAGCGAAATATTGATAACTTGTCTAAAGTCTCACAGCAGGTAGTGGAAATGTGAAGACCTGGGGCTGAGCCCCTGCCCATTTCATGGGCTGGCAGGTGAGAAGGACTCTGGGGTCCTTGGGGTCTGTGATCACCTGCCTGGGGGTGCTGCCCAGGCCAGAGCTCATGGGAGGCTGGGTCCTGGCTTTATCAAGATGCTAGTCTTTTTTGTTCAGTCAGGGGTTCCTTATTTTTTCAGAGATGAGAGTGCTTGAAGTTGTTTTTATTGTCTGATGCTTTTCCCTGACTAAGCAGAATAGGCAACATTTTTCTTCAAAAAAAATTAGTTCACCATATATTAAGTTCACCATATTATAAAAGGCTACCAAATATGTACAGTAAAATTCTAAATTTGTGTAAAAAAAGATGTGTGTGGGTATAAAGTCTGAAAGAAGAGTGATCAAAACGTGAGTGATGGTTATTGCTGGCTGAAGGGAATGGATAGTTGCTTTTTGGTCTTTTTCCAATTAGCCCCTCTCCTCAGTTTCCTTCAGATAACGTGTATGGATATCGTAATCGGAGAAACACCTGAAAATTTATGGAAAGAGAAGTGTCCGTATTTCATTAGAAAGGTAAAGGAAGCTATGTTGAAGAGAGATCTGCACCCCCACGTCCATGGAAGCATTATTTGCAGTAACCAAGACACGGAAACAATCTCAGTGTCCATCGATGGATGACTGGATAAGAGAGATGCAAGACAGACAGACAGACACACACACACACAGGAATATTATTTAGCCATAAAAAAGGAAAACCTGCCATTCTCGACAACGTGGATGAGTCTTGAGGGTGTTATGCTAAGTAAAATAAGAGAAAACCACCTACCGTATGATCTCACTTGTGTAGAACTGAGAAGAACAAAGCAAAACCAAAAAACGAAACTCAAAAGGCGATCAGATTTGTGACTATCAGAGGCAGGGGTTGAGGAAGGGGGAATTGGATGAAGGTGGTCCAAGGGTACACACAGTCATTAGATAAGAAGTAGGGATGTAATGTACAACAGGATAACTATGGTTAACACGACTGTATGATAATAAATGAAAGTTGTTAGTAGATCCTGAGTTCTCATCACAAGGAGAAAAATCTTGTTTCTATTTTTTAAGTTCCGTATCTATATGAGATGATGGACGTTCACTAAACTTATGCGATAATCATTTCATGTATGTAGGTCACATCATTATGCTGTACACCTTAAACTTATACAGTGCAATATGTCAATTCGGTCTCAATAAAACTGAAAAAAATTAAAAGGAAGGAAACCAGAGAAAGGAAAAAGGTATGTCCCTACCTTGGTATGGTGCAAACTCTGGTGCCCATTTGCACAGTTTAAATTCTCCCGGGGAGTGAGATGAAGGGGGTCCCTCAGGACCTCAGCCCCTAGAAAGGAGCCATGGCCCTGTGTTCCTGGGTGCTTTTTGCTCTTAGAGCTCTGGGAGGCTGGCTGAGGGCAGAATGGCCTTTCTGTGTGATATTAGGGTGTCTGGAGCCCCTGGGATGGGACAAGGTGAAAGGATGTCTGACCAGGCCCACCTGGGCGTCCTGTTTCCAGGCCTGGATCGCCACCTTGCTGGGGGCTGCAGTGGGAGGAACTGGAGTTCGGGGGCTCTGTGTGGGAAGGGTAAGTGTAGTACGAAGATGCAAGTGGTAGACCCTTTGGTTGTATTTACTTTGGGAGTGCACTTCAATTTTTTTTTTTTTTTTGCGGTACGCGGGCCTCTCACTGCTGTGGGGTTGCAGAGCACAGGCTCCGGACGCGCAGACTCAGCGGTCATGGCTCACGGGCCTAGCTGCTCCGTGGCATGTGGGATCTTCCCGGACCGGGGCACGAACCCGCGTCCCCTGCATCGGCAGGCGGACTCTCAACCACTGCGCCACCAGGGAAGCCCAGGTTTGACTTTTTAAAGGCACTCTTGGCAAAAACTCATCTGGTGGACAAAGCTTGCCGACGTGATGAGCAGGCTATAGAATCTGATGGCAGAAGGCATTGCTAAGTAACGAGGAGGCTGTGGAGGTCAATGGACGAACTGCGTTGGTGCCACAAGGTCTCTTTAGCTGGGTGAGAACAGAGTGTTTTCCTCTCTAATGCATTTTTTTTATACCTGAATTTTTTTTTTTTTTTTTTTTTTTGCGGTACGCGGGCCTCTCACTGTTGTGGCCTCTCCCGTTGCGGAGCACAGGCTCCGGACGCGCAGGCTCAGCAGCCATGGCTCACGGGCGCAGCCGCTCCGCGGCATGTGGGATCCTCCCGGACCGGGGCACGAACCCGCGTCCCCTGCATCGGCAGGCGGACTCTCAACCACTGCGCCACCAGGGAAGCCCAGGTTTGACTTTTTAAAGGCACTCTTGGCAAAAACTCATCTGGTGGACAAAGCTTGCCGACGTGATGAGCAGGCTATAGAATCTGATGGCAGAAGGCATTGCTAAGTAACGAGGAGGCTGTGGAGGTCAATGGACGAACTGCGTTGGTGCCACAAGGTCTCTTTAGCTGGGTGAGAACAGAGTGTTTTCCTCTCTAATGCATTTTTTTTATACCTGAATATTTTTTTTTTTTTTTTTGCGGTACGCGGGCCTCTCACTGTGTGGCCTCTCCCGTTGCGGAGCACAGGCTCCGGACGCGCAGGCTCAGCAGCCATGGCTCACGGGCGCAGCCGCTCCGCGGCATGTGGGATCCTCCCGGACCGGGGCACGAACCCGTGTCCCCTGCATCGGCAGGCGGACTCTCAACCACTGCGCCACCAGGGAAGCCCCGTGAATATTTTTATTTCTTTAAACCTTGTTCTTGTGTATGTTTTCCTATGTAAAATATTTTTTTCCTTGTCCATTTTTTTTACCCATGAAAAAAAGTGGTACTATATACATAACATGAAATGTACTGTTTTCACCTTTTTAAACAGTTCAGTGGCATTAAGTACCTTCACTTGGTCGCACTGCCATCCTCCGCATCCGTCTCCAGAGCTTTTCACCTTGTAAAACTGAAACTCTGTACCTGTTGAACAATAACTCTCCATCCCCCTTCCCCCCCCAGCCCCTGGCAACCACCGGTCTACTTTCTGTTTCTATGAATTTGATTATTCTAGGAACCCCTTATAAGAGGAATCATAGAGTGTTTGTCCTTTTGCGATGGGCTTATTTCACCTAGCATTCTAAAACATTTTTAGTAGGTAAATAATGGTTAAAAAACAAAATTCAGCTGAGTAAATTTGAAAGTCTCATTGGTTTTATTAAACGATTCATAAATTGGGCAGCATCCTGATAGGTAGCAAATAGAAAAGCACTGTGAAGAGCTGTACAAACGGGGAGGTTTTTATAGGCAGGGCGTGCGTAGGACAAGGAAGCCATAAACGAATGAAAAGGGTTGTTTGGGGGCAAGGTCACCATCCTTTGCCGGGAGGGCTGGGGTCTGTCATGCAGATTACCTCCCTGGTGTTGATCAGGAAATTCCAGACTGATTGGTTGAAAATTCTACTCCTGGGAGAGGCTGCAACTCCAGTTAGGTTAGGCATTATGTTTTGGTTTGTTGCCGTGGGGCTTAGCACAAGTGACTCCATTTTGGACCTGTTTCTTTTTCTTTTTAACATCCTTTGTGCTATTCTTTTATACCACCTTGTGGATTCATAGAAAAATACAGATTTGATCAGGTCTGGCTCTGTTTTTTCTTACTTTGTACCTATCGGGAAAAGCAATGTGACAAATGGTCAAAATGGTCAGTGACATGAAAAGATTGAACTTAAAAAAAAAAAAAAATGACCATGGAGCAAACTGGGACCTTTGCAGTTTTTTGAGTTTTTTTTTCTTCTTAAAAAAAAAAAAACAAAAACAGAAGATATGAACTCCCCCAGGATGTTTGTCAAGAGTGCCTCGGAGGGGGACCCCAGGAAACTTGAAGGGTAAATTAAGCCCTTCAAATAAATTTAGGAAATGACACCGAGGCGTGGTTTCACACCATTCATAAAATATGTAGCTCCTTCCTAGAGAGAGAGGATTCATGGGGTTTTTTTTTCCTTCTGAAACAAGTCCCTCCAGCCCTCTGAACACAGACTGTGTCATTCTAACATGGGGCAGCGCCCGCTCCCTTGGCCCGGCTGCCAGAGTAGGGATGGTCCTCGGCCAAGGCGCTGCATCACTTGCATCCCCAGAGGGACCAGAGTGTGCCTGGGGAGTTAGTGCTCAGAGCGGCAGCCCATGAAAGACTCTGCGGGAGACTGGAAGTTGTAGGAGGCCGATGGGCACATTGCCTGCCTGTCTTGGCTTCCTCATCTATCATTGGATGTTTTTGGCTAACCAGAGGGCATATTTGATTTAAATGTGATACTTAGTCACTGAGTGGATTGACAGCTGAAATGTATGAGCCCCTGGGAAACTCAAGTTCAAAGTCTGAGGGCCATGGTAGAATTTTGCTGTGATGCTTGAGTTAGGGAACAAAGATGCCGGTGACTATGTGCATATCTGTTCTTTGTTGTCTCTTGTTCTTATTCCGGTCACAGCACCTCAGTTTGTCTTTGGAGAACCACAGGTGTAGTGGAGGCATAGAAAACAAATGCTTTTGTTGGAGCTGGTGCTACCCGTGAACCCTAAGAGGAGGGACATGTGAACCAGGCTTGACCTGACTTCCCTGGCCATAGTGACCCAGGAGCGGCCATGTGCCCCAGGCTGGCCCAGGGAGATCCCTCTCTCCCTGGGACCTTTTGCTGTTTTGCTACTTGGAACAGCAGCGTCTGAGTCCCCGTTGCCCCGTGTCCTAGTCTGCGCTGGCCGCGGCCTTTGGACTTTTGGTCATTTGGGGGAGTGTGTAGTAGTCTCATGCTGTGTGTTTTATTTTTACCTTTTAAATTTGAACAGTTTCAGTGTTTTATTATGAAAAATTGTAAACGTACCGGAAAGTTGCCAAGAATTTCATAGCGTGCACTCCTGCACCTTCATCTGGAGTCCGCCATTAGCATTTTATTATGTTTGCTTTATCACGTGTCTATCCTTCTGTACATCTGTCAGTCGTATTCTGGGGGGAAAGCATTTCAGGGTAAGCTGAGAACATCAGGACACCTCCCCCTAAACACCTCAGCATACACAGCACTAACCACAGTACAGTGTTGGCCGTTATTTCATTCTTTTGAGGTTTAATTTACCTACCGTCAAGTGCATATATTGTAAGAGTCATTTGTTGAGTTTTGACAACTGCCTATACCTGTGCAGCCCCAGACCCTATCAAGTTACAGAACATGACTGTCACCCAAAGCCCCTTCCCCTTAGTCCCTGCCCCCACCCGCCAGAAGCAACCATGGCTCTGATCTTTTTTTCCACTCTAGAATCTCATTGTGGTTTTCTTTTTTTTTTTCCCGGTACGCGGGCCTCTCACTGTCGTGGCCTCTCCCGTTGCGGAGCACAGGCTCCGGACGCGCAGGCTCAGTGGCCATGGCTCTCGGGCCCAGCCGCTCTGCGGCATGTGGGATCTTCCCGGACCGGGGCATGAACCCGTGTCCCCTGCATCGGCAGGCGGACTCTTAACCACTGCGCCATCAGGGAAGCCCTCACTGTGGTTTTAATTTGCCTCTTCCTGATGACTAATGATGCTGAGCACCTTTTAATACGCTTACGGGACGTTGGGGTTTCCTCTCTTGTAACATGTCTAAGGATGACTTTTAATTTGGTGGGGGGAGGAAGGGATGAGGGAAAGAGCCCAGTTGATTGGCGGGGGTACCAAGAGTATATTCCTGTAACAATATGATTCCAAGGTGTCTGCCATTAATTGAAGGTCGACTCTCATACCCTGTAAGACTTCCCAATGAGGAAATGCTGATACGTTAAAAACTCATCCAAAAAAAAAAAAAAAAAAAAAAACTCATCCAAACATCGGTTAGAGGAGTGAAAATTTGAAGCATGTCCCTCGAAGCCTTCTCTTCTAATCATTTCCAGTTATATAACTTTCCTTCCAATGAGTGTCAGGCTAGCAGGAGGACTCAAAATCATTAGCAGATTCATAAAGAGATTCGACCAGCAGCTGCCAGAGGAAGTGTGGCTCTGATGGTGTCAGACTTGTCCTCATATTGCAAAGCGAGGGTGCTGGTGCAGGGGTGGAGCTTCTCAGGGAAGTTGACAGAAAGGGTTTTTTAAAAAAAAAAATGAATTTCCCTGGTCAGCTCTTGTCCCACGCTTCGTGGGTGAGGACTCTGTTTTGCTGCAGGCTTGTACGCGGTGGGTATTTCCCCCTCTTCCTCCTTGGCCGCGTCTGTCTAATCCTGCAGCTGGGCACATGTGGCCTTGTCACGAAGAGTGGGCTGGACTGGGGGAGAAGTGAGGTCACCCACATCCTCGGTTAGCTTTTCGTTTCTTATCAGCCATCATTTTGTGAAAGCGGTGGTCACCAAAATGTCCCCCAAGGACCCTGTTCTCGGTGGCACTTGTGTCCGAATTGCGCCATGGGAGGGTGTATCCATCAGGGTCTGGAGGGCAAAGAAACATAATTGTGGAGCTCGAGGGGAATTTAAAGAAGGGACTTTTTCCAGAGGTGTTGGTGGGGTTAGGGGATGGTAAAACAGGCCTAGGGGAGGTAAGGGGGAGGGAGCAGTGACAGGAAGCCGGAGAGAGATTTGTAGCTGGAGGGGTGACTGGTGGAAAGATATTACAGCCAACCGCAGCCTGCAGAGAGGGAGCAGGTGGAAATGCCTGGACCTCGCTCTCCTCCTGAACCCTCACCTCCCGCCTGTCTCCGCCACTGGCCGAACCCACTTGTTAACCGGTGGACAAGGGAGTCCTTAGCTGCAGTCCATGCAGGCCGGCCTCCTGGTGCACAGAGCAGGCAGGAGAAGGGCCGGGTGTAGATCCCCAGGGGCAGATGGAGAGTAACCAGCCCAGAGGTGTTTCCAGAACTTTGTCCCATGTTAAAGTGGCAACATGTTTGCTCTCGGTGGAGGGCATTTAAAAACCCTCTTGGAGAATTTGGAAGGGAGCTTTGGCCTAGGAACCGATGTGAGATCAAGTGCAAATACGGGGGGGACGGGTCTTGAACGTAGAGATCCTTCCTCTGCTTGCCTTTAAGTCAGGAAATGGTGGCAGAGGGGCACTGGTGGGCCATGGCGCCAAGGGGCTGGGAGAAGCAGAGGCACCTCGGAGGAACTGTGGGTCTAGGAGGTGGGGGGGAGCCAGAACGAGCTCCTCGGGGTGGAGGTACCTGGGAAGTATGATCGCATCATCAAAAACAGATGGAGAGGGACTTCCCTGGCGGTCCAGTGGTTAAGACTCGGCGCTTTCACCGCAGGGGGCGCCGCTTCAGTCCCTGGTCGGGGAACTTAGATCCCGCAAGCCGCGCGGCGTGGCCGGAAAAACAACAAAACAAAACAAAACACCAAAAAGAGATGGCGAGGAGGGAGGTCGTGGCAGAGCCTAGGGTGTACCGAACGAGAAGGAAAAGTCAACTCAGAGTGGAGAAGCGGCCAGGTCAGAGGTCGAGAACCCGGTCTAGAGGCTGGCTTGTGGAACAAGAAAGACAAGGGCCGGGAGCACAGGCTGTGGAGTGGACAGAGCTTAAGCCAGTTGCTGGTGGGAAAGGTTATTCCCCAGGATCTCGACTCCGGGTGATGCTTATCCATGGCTGTGGAGGATAATGGTTCAGAATGCTGGGTTCTTCTGCCACGTAGCTGTGGGATCATGGGCAGATTACTTAACCTCTCTGTGTCTCAGACTTCTCATCTGGCAATGAGACCCTTATAATACCCATCTCATAGGGTTGTGTTAAAGTTCCAGTGAGTCAGTAGACATAAACCTTAAAATAATACCCGGCACGGAGTCATCAGGTAATTAGTGTTACCTGTTAATACGATTGTCATTTAAAAAATATCGTTGCTCGGGCCCCGTGAATTAAACCAGCATCCCCTGGAGGTGGAGCCTAGGCATCAGCATATTTTTAAAGCTCCCTGGGTGTTTCTAGTGAGTAGCCAGAAACCGTAAGCCACTGCTTTGTGATTTGGTCTTCAGGTTCTCTGTTGTCCCAAAGGCTGCCTCTGAACTGGAAAGGACCGAGTGGAGCAGTTTTGGGGTGGGGGGGTGGGGAAAAGTGGTCCCACCAGAGAGGGGAGAGCGGGAGGAAGCCGTAATCCAAATTGATCCTTCAGATAGCGGTGGGGAGTGAGCCAAGGGAATTGGCTTGAGTTAGCTTCTGTTTGGAGGCTGATCAGTTGTCACGGAGGCGGCTATTTGAAGCTCAGCAGTCATTTACACTTTAGTATGAAAAGGTACTAGGACCTTCTGGCTCTGAATAGGGTGCAGTTGGGGGACAGCTTGAGGGCATGGGTAACAGAAGGAAGAGTGTTGGGGGGAGGGAGGTGGAGGGAGAGGAAAACTTTTTACTGAGATGTTTTTCTCATCTTGAAGAGTCAGTGGTCAGTAGGATTTAGTGGTAGAGGTTCCCTGAAGCTTTGTGGAGATGGGTATTAGGGGGTGTGTGTGTGTATGAGAGAGAGAGAGAGAGACAGACAGACAGACAGACCTGGGTAGGGGTTGACGGTGACTCCACTTTTATGAAAAAATGAACATCTCTTTTCAGCTGTAACGAAGACGTTTTCTAGGTGGGTTGGAGCATCACGGATCGGCAGCATCTTACAGTTGTTAAAAGCCCCGGGAACTCGAGGGGCTCAAACTGGGTTTGAATCCCTGCTTGGTCCCTCTGGCCTGCGGCAGGCTTTTCAAACCTTTCACTGCGTCCACATCCTCATCTGTAAAATGGGCACAATAATATGGGACTTGTGTCATAGAAGAGTGGGGAGCATTAAATAAAGGAGTTAGTCTATGTAAATAATTTAGCAGTTCATAGATTTTCTTCTGTTATCTTTTTTCCTACTGATTTCTTTTGAGAAAGTTCTGAAGGAGTCTAACAAATGACCTCTCTTGTACCCTGGCTCGGCCTGTCTGGCCCTGCTCGCCATCTCCCTGCATCCTGCAAGGAAGGCCCTCCTCCAGGAAGTCTAGCTGCTCATCCAGCCCTCGAGTCTCTCCTTCCTTGGGAAGGAAGTACCTAAGAGGCATCTTCCATACACCGCCCTGAATTGGCACTTTTAAAGCATGTATGTTAAGATAGAGAGGTCCTCACTTGAAGGCAGAAGCTGACTCTCTCCTGTGATTTTTGATATGGTCTCTTGTACCTGGGCAGTGATGTAGGAAGCCCTGAGATTCGAGGAATTTGTACTTGGGTTCACGTCTTGACTGTGTGACCTGACTGAGTCACTCGGTCTAGGTGGGCCTTATTTTGTTAGGTGTAAAGTTAAACTAATAATACTGAGTGCTGTGAGGGTTAAGAGATCAATGTATGGGAAACCACCTCTTCACTGCGAAGTGAAATTACAGAAATCCAGGGTACTGTTACCCATCCTCCTGTATTCCACCAGGATGCCTCAGCCAGTGCTGAGCATGTAATAGTTTCCCAGTAAAATCCTCTTGAGCAGTTGATTGCTTTCCAAAGTGCATTGCTGAAGCTTTTTTTTTTCCCATATTTCTATTTTTTTTTAACATCTTTATTGGAGTATAATTGCTTTACAATGGTGTGTTAGTTTCTGCTGTATAACAAAGTGAATCAGCTATACGTATACATATATCCCCATATCTCCTCCCTCTTGCGTCTCCCTCCCACCCTCCCTATCCCACCCCTCTAGGTGGTCACAAAGCACCGAGCTGATCTCCCCGTGCTATGCGGCTGCTTCCCACTAGCTATCTATTTTACATGTGGTAGTGTATATATGTCCATGCCACTCTCTCACTTCATCCCAGCTTACCCTTCCCACTCCCCCTTTCCTCAAGTCCGTTCTCTACGTCTGCGTCTTTATTCCTGCCCTGCCTCTGGGTTCATCAGAACAATTTTTTTTTTTAGATTCCATATAGATGCGTTAGCATACGGTATTTGTTTTTCTCTTTCTGACTTACTTCACTCTGTATGACAGACTCTAGGTCCATCCACCTAACGACAAATAAATTTCGTTTCTTTTTATGGCTGAGTAATAGTCCTTTGTATATTTGTGCCACATCTGTAGCGTTGGTTTTGATCTGCCTCTCATGATGCCCTTTCTCTCATCTTTTGGGGGGAGTCATCCCTACTCTCCCCCTCACCCGCAACCCTGTAGTCCTGGTGGGGCTTGTCAACCACTGTAGGTTGCTAAGCAGGAGGAAGTTACCAAGGCCCCCTAAACTAGGGAGAGTCCACCCTCAGAGGAGAGCCAATTAGAGGGGAGAGATGGCGCCCTGTTGACATTGTGTGAGCCCCTGGAGCCAGTCATCCCTGAACTCCACCCAGTAACAGGAGCTTATAAGCCCCGTCCCCCCGACGCCCTCCCCATCCTTTTTGGCTTAAACTTGTGGATTACTGAAAGCCCTGGCTCTCTTTTCCTTCCATCCTAGAAGGCAACGATGGTCTCTCTTGTCCCATTAACAAAAGGGAAAGAGAAAGGGTGTTGCAGGTAAAAAGTCAAAACTGGAAGATTTTATTTAACAGGTTTCTACAATATCTTCCTATAATCAAATGCTATGCTGCCACGGAATGATGTAGAAAAATAGGTAATAAGGCAAAGTATCACCAAGGAACAATGAACACGTGTTAGTTTTGCAATCAGAAAACAGTCTAACTGATGCAAAAGAAGTTTTGCATCAGGAAGAGTGCTTTTAAGTCAGGTCTGGAGAACCTCAGAGCCAGCCCTAGCTGATAGGTTTCTTTCTTTCATTTTCTTATTTATCAGACACTCATAGGGCACTTGCTGCGTGCCAGACATTGTTCTAACTCTTTTAATCCTAACAGAGACTTCATGAAGTAGTTTCTACGATTGCCCCCATTTTACAGGTAAGGAAACTGAGGCCTAGGAGTAAAGTGACTTGTCCACGGTCACAGCGGTGCCTGATTGAAGCCCAGCAGCCTCTCCCCCAAGTCATGCTCATCAGTCCCAGGATGCTGCCTTTCACAGTCATTTATTAACTGCTGTCTAAAAGGAGAGAGTTATTATTATTTTTTTAAGTAGTTATTTATTTATTTTCTTTATTTTTTTGGCTTCGTCGGGTCTTAGTTGCGGCACGCGGGATCTTCATTGAGGCATGTGGGATCTTCCGTTGCAGCATGTGGGCTTCTCTTTAGTTGTGGCGCGCAGGCTCCAGGGCACGTGGCCTCTGTAGTTGCAGCACGCAGGCTCTCTCGTTGAGGTGCGTGCGGGCTCAGTAGTTGTGGCGCGCGGGCTTAGTTGCCCCTTGGCATGTGGGATCTTAGTTACCTGACCAGGGATCGAACCCGTGTCCCCTGAATTGGAAGGTGCATTCTTTACCACTGGACCACCAGGGAAGTCCTGAGAAGTTATTTTTTAAAAAGCCCACTACCACCTAGATTGCATTCAATCATTCAGAAGAAGGGTCCTTTCTTCTTAAGGACGTAACCAGTTAAGGGAGAGAAAGAAATAGAAGAAAAACAGAGAAAGGGAAGAAAAGACAGATGCGGGAGGGAGGAGGTGGGAGGGAGAAAGTGAAAGAAAAGGTTAAACGATGCCCAAGTACACGTGGGGTTAGGAGGTTGAAGGTAAGATGACATCAAGTGTATATGTCACACCTGATTTTCTCTTGGGCAGTAGTGAGTAACTCCTGTTAGGGCTGCCCTTTTACATTTTAATGAGTTGACGAAGCACTATTCCTAGCTCTTTGTTTTTATAATATATTTTTAAAATTGAGATATAATTCACATAACACAGAATTCACCCTTTTAAAGTGTGCACTTCAGTGTATATTCACTGTTCAATTCTAGGACATTTCTGTTACCCCAGAAAGAAACCCTGTACCCAATTCATGGTCACCCCCTTCTTCCTCCTTCCCTCACCCCTGGCAACTGTTAGTGTCCTGTCTCTCCCAATTTGCCTGTTCTGAGCGTTTCATATAAATGGAATCGTACACTGTGGCCTTTTGTGTATGGCTTCTTTCACTTAGCATGATGTCTTCAGGGTTCATCCATGTTGTAGCATGTCAGCACTTCTTTCCTTTTTACGACTGAATAATATTCCCTGTGTGAATAGAATACCTTTTATTTATCCATTCATCCGTTGATGGACATTTGGCTTGTTTTTGATTTGGGGCCATTGTGGATAATGCTGCTGTGAACGTTTGTGTACCGGCTTTTGTGTGGACAGCTTTCATTTCTCTTGGGTGTATACTCAGGAGTGGAATCGTGGGGTCACGTGGCGACTCTTTGCTTAACCTTTTGAGGAATTGCCAAACTTTTCCTAGCTCTTTAACCTCTAATCCTTAACTGTCATTTATGGAAGGTTGTAAAAATGTAGCCTGTACTCTGGCTGCAGTGTCCTAAATTCTATGAGATGGGTTATGGTATGCCCTTTAAAATGGCCCCTCTTCCGTTGAAGCTGACATGCCATGTGCCAACCTTCTGCAGCTGGAGGTTGGCTTGTGGGTTCCTCCAGGCCACCTGGGGATGCAGTCTCCTGAGGGAGGATCACCGCTTCCCCCATGGTGATTCGTGACCAGCAATAAAGAGTCATCAGAGGGATGGAGAAGGGCCCAGGTTAACCCAAAGGGTCATCAGAGGGCTGGAGAAGGGCCCAGGTTAACCCAAACTGACAAAGCTACTCCCCATCCCACAAAAGTGACCCCCCAATACCAAGATGCAACTAAGACATTAAAGAAAACCCTAAAACAGGTGATCCTGACTCTTTCCCAAGCTGCTCAGTCAAAAATGCCTGTTCTTGGCAGTACTGTTAAATCCCCTACGTACAAATGAGTTCCGTTCCAAGAGCACATTTGTAAATCCAATCTGTTCGCTAAGTCCAACAAAGTTAACCTAGGTATCCAACGAATACAATGACTATATAGGACTGTACTGTAATAGGTTTATAATACTTTTCACACAAATAATACATAAAAAACAAACATAAATTAAAAATTTCTTTAAAAGTTTTATTTATTTTTGGCTGCATTGGGTCTTCGTTGCTGCGTGTGGGCTTTCTCTAGTTGCGGTGAGCGGGAGCTACTCTATTGTGGTGTGGTGGCTTCTCGTTGCGGAGCACAGGCTGTAGGCGTGCGGGCTCAGTAGTTGTGGCTCGCAGGCTCAGTAGTTGTGGCGCACAGGCTTAGTTGCTCCGCGGCATGTGGGATCTTCCCCGACCAGGGATCGAACCCGTGTCCCCTACGTTAGCAGGCGGATTCTTAACCACTGCACCACCAGGGAAGTCCCAAGATAAAGCATTTTTAATCTTACAGGACGGTACCTTGAGAAGCACAGCAGTGCAGTACAACAGCTGGCGCTTCTCAGCAGTACCAGCTACATCACCACTGCTTTTACGCATGCTAACGGACAACCTGGGCTTGAAATAAAGATGCTGTACTGCTGTACTCTATACAGCGCTGTACAGTAAAGTACACCAAAACACAACCACTTGTAGAGGATGCACGCACATGACGGTGTACGCCAGACACGTGAACTAATTTACGTGATTGGACATGTGAACGCACGTTCGCATCTTTGAAAGTTCGCAACTTGAAGGTTCGTATGTAGGGGACTTACTGTAATTAAGGTTTGCGTGAGCCTTAAGGTCTATCGTGCTCTCACATGTCACTCACGGTGGGTCCTCAGCAGGACCTTGAACTTGGGCGAGCGGTGACTCCTCGCATCCTCCTGATTTTACAGCCCAGGACACGGGAAGCGAGGAATTTGTGATTTGCTCCAGGTTAGGAAGTGGCCGTTAGTCAAGAACAGAGTTAGCATTCAGACCCTTTGACTCAGAGTTCTGTACTCTTTTATTACGAGCTCTTGGCAGTGTTCACACTCATTTTAAAATCTAGATAAAGGTACTCTGTTTTTTTGTTTTTTTTTTTAAAGAATCAAGTTAGAGAGTTTGAGCTTGGTTTGAGGAAGCTTTGATAAAATTCCGGTTGTATCTTTGGCACGAGGGAGAGGGGTGGCCGTGTGTACCCCCAGTCCCATCCCGTGTGTACAAACACAGTTACCCAATATCTTTTTACAAGTTTATTTTCTATGTTTATGTGTGAGGTTTCTTACCCTGCTTGGCTGGTCTCAGTGTCTCACTTTGAGCTCTAAGAGGAAATAGAAGGATGTTCCTGTTATTTTAACTAGCTAGTAAATTCCGAACTGGGAGATAGGTTCAGCTGGGATCAAACACCGTTTACAGAAACTTTCGGGTTGTTTCCTTTTGTCTGAGTGTTTTAAAAATCTACCTAATTGAGGTTGCCTGGGAGTTTTTGCGGGTTTCAGAGACGCAGCTGTATATTTATACTTTGCTGTGATTAAACACAGGCACACATACAGGGCCCTCCCCTCAAAAAAAAAAAAAACAAAAAAAACAAACCTCACTACTTGGCTTTGCCTGAAAGTGGGATAACAACTATTTATTCATGAGCCAAAACCCAGGCACATAGGGGATCTTGCACAAGTAAGATGAGCAGAATACTTTCAAATGTTTTAAATTGAATTGGGAAGGTATGAATAAGTATTTTGCCATTAACACATTAACAAAAAATGTAAACTGGGTGACTAAGCATTTGAAGAGGGCTTTTTGGTTTCCTCCTTACTTGTAGAAATTCTTGACTTAATAGGGAGATCTCAATTTAGCGTGCCCAAAGGAGCATGGATTCTGAAATAGTAGGTCCTAAAATAAGGAATTTTTACTGTCTCACTGTAGGAAAGGAGTGTTCTTTAGGCTGTTACCCCTTGACCGTGATGTAGCCTGTTACATACCGAGGTGGTCAGTTTCCAGCCGGGGTGCATCAAAGCAGAATGGGGCCTTGGAGCCCGTGGGAGGGCCTGGGAGTCTGCATTGCTGGCAAGTTCCTAGTGAGGCTGGTCTGTGGACCCCACTTTGAGTAGCAGGGAATCCACTTTCTGTCTCTTGAGAGGATTTTGCTTTGTAAAACAAGATGTGAAGGTCAGTCACAACGTGGGAGACTTGGCTAGGACCCCATCCTGGGGCATCTGTTCTCGGCTTGACCCGGGAAGTAGGCTGGGATGGGCAAAACATTCCATTTCTTATCCATCCTTTCTATTTAATACGGGTTTTTGTCACAAAGCCTGCTGGTTCAAAGGGCCTGGGGCCCACACTCTGGGCCCCTGCCAGAAAGTCCTGGCTTTAGACCAGCAGGAGCAAGTTCTATCATCGAGGTGACTGCTCTGCCCCACAGAGACAAAATGTGTCTCTCCACCTCACTGAACCCTGGGGCTTTGCTCCAGGGTTATGCTCCTTTGAGGGCTGGGAGATGGCCCTCATTTCTGGGGGTCTTAGAAGGTGTTGCTCTCACACCCCCTCCCTGAGCCCCGGCCACGCACTGACTCCCTGGCTGCTGGTCCTGACCCAGCCACTGTCTGTCCAGCAGCAGGTGTGATGGTGTCCCCGGCAGGAACAGAGGACCCACGGGTGCCTCTCTTCCCCACACCAGGACCAGGCCGCCGATTGGACTGCTACACCTGTAGGAACTCGGAACTTGGTCCTAGGGGCCCTGGGCCCTGCTTCATCTCAATGCCACCTATGTGATAGACCCCCCAGGGCCAGGGCAGGGCTTCAGCGTCTGGTTTTATGGCCTTGAAGGTTTCTTCCAAGCCTCTGCTGCTTCCTCCCTTAACCAAGTTTTCTAATGATCGGATGGGGGGCCCTTCTGGTCTTCGTGCTGCCTGAGCTTCCCTGGGCACCTTTTCCTTGGACTAAGCTGGGCATGGCTTGCTCCAGAGAAACCTGGGAGTTCTGTCATTCTTTCTGCACCCCCTTCCCAGCACTTCTCTGAAATACAGTTTGTTTTCTTTGCTTTGTGAGTGCCTTTGAACTTTCCTTACCAGTACTTGTCCCCATGCCCCTGGCAGATGGCTCTGGACACCAGGGTGTTTGCAGCCTTCAGCTGAGCAAGGCTTTCTGCCAGGGATGGGCTGAGGGTTTTCTTTTGGTCTCCCACCCTCTGCCTGGGGCAACCAGTGTTTCCTGCGCCATCTGGGTGGAATGGCCGTGGAATGGCCAGCCACAGTTGAGAACTCCCTTTCGAGACCTGGCTGTGCATCTCTGGAAAACACACCTGATCTTTGGTACCAAGTGGCTTCTCTTGCTGCAGAGCACGGGCTCTAGGCACGCGGGCTTCAGTGGTTGTGGCTCACAGGCTCTAGAGCACAGGCTCAGTAGTTGTGGCATACGGGCTTAGTTGCTCCGCAGCATGTGGGATCTTCCTGGACCAGGGCTCGAACCTGTGTCCCCTGCATCGGCAGGCGGAGTCTTAACTACTAAGCCACCAGGGAAGTCCGAAGAAGAGTTATTTTTGAAGCCACAGATAGATGTGGAAATTTATCAAATGATGCCTTATAGCATCTCTCAAGATAATCATATTTTAAAAGGTTTTTGAAATATTAATATGATTAATGATATTAATAGATTTTCTAGCAGGACAGTGTTGAAATCAGAACAACTTGCTGGAAAGAGCATAGGACAGAGTGTCTGGAAAGCCGGATTCTGGCTCTAGTTTGGTTCTTGGTTACAAATTTGACCTTGGACCAGCCCATGTGCTTCCTTATTCCCTCTAACAGTATCCCAGCGTTTCCTTCTCTGTCACGTGGGCATAGTTCTGTTTTCCTCCCTTTCTTGCTAGTGAGTTGGAAGGATCGCAGCGGATCAATAGTTCTTTCCTTTACATTTGTTTAAATGCTTTCTCATCTGAACCATGACACAAGTGTAAAATGAGGGGTATCACGATGTTCCTTACTGGGCCATCATCAACCAGGAATTCACGTGTTCATTCACTCATTCCTCCAACAAATATTTATGGAGCAACTGCAAAGTGCTAGGAATTGTTCCAGATGCTGGGAATACAGCCGTCAACGAAGTAGACCAGTTCCCTGCGCAGTAGAGCTGACATCCCAATAAACACACACTTTCACACGTATGTCAGCTGAGTGATACATAATGTGAAGCTCTATGAAGCAGGGGGAGGGGGTGGAGAGTGAGGCAGATTGAGGGGGGAGGTTTACCTTAAGTGGGGTGGTCAGCGAAGACCTCTCTCATTTGAGCAGAGAATGAAATAAAGATGGGGAATGAGCCACCTGGAGATCTGGGGGAGGGATGTGCAAAGGCCCTGAGGACGGTTAGCCGTGCCCATGGAGCCCGAGTTGGGTGAGCTGGTGGGAGAGGGCGAAGATTTGGGGGCTGAGAGGTCGAGGAAGGTCAGATGATGCAGGACCTTGTGGGTCTGTCATAGATGCTCTGTTTTTTTTTTTTAAAGTAAGATGGGATGCCCCTGGGGGGGTGTGGGTGTTGTGAGCTGTGAGTGACATGGTAAGGCTTTCCATCCAAAAGGGTCACTCTGGCTGCCAGTGGAGGACGGATTGAAGCCGGTTGTGAGTCAAGGCCAGCAGACCTGAGGGGATGGAGGCCCAGCCTGGGCTGATACAGCGGAGGCGGTAAGGAGTGTTAGATTTAGCGTCCACGTCAAAGGAGGCGCTGACGGATTTGCTGATGAATGGCGAGCCTCATCTTAGAGACAGCTCCTTGACTTTTCCTGTGAGAAGGAAGTGTGTCAAGCTCCCCTTCTCCAAGACTGGAAATCTGGCCTGTATTTTCCACAGCAGCATTGTGCTGAGTTGGGAGAAACCCCAGCGACTCTCCAAACTTCTGGCTGGACTGAGAGATGAAAATAACCAAGGGGTTCGGACGTCCCCACGAGAAATCCTGTTCTGAGGCCGAGCCCAGAAACACAGGCTACAGTTTGATCGGATCCGTGGAAGAAGCCTCCGCCTCCCGGAGGGAGGTTCCTTTGGAAAGGAAGTTGAGCAAGCTGGTGCCACGCCCCCTGTCACGGTTGGCGGTGGTCACAGGATACTCCGCCACGGGTGACATCGTGATTAATAAAAGACAGACCGCGTTTGGGAGGCATTTGCTTTAATTCAGGGCGTCTAGTCTTCCTGCAGACGTCCCTTTGTGCTGTCCTGTCTGCAGCCACCCCGTGCTGCTCTGGGGCCAAGTTGCTAATTTATGTCCTTGCCCTTTAAACTCTCCCTGCAACTCTGAACCAGAAAAAGTCTCATCTCTCCTCAAATGTTGCGGCTTCAAGTCTTCCCCCATGGTTTTCTGCTAGCGTTCCTTCCTTTGATCTTCTGTTGGAAATTTATTTCCTTCCCAGAGCTGAGGCATCCAGCTCTGAGCAATGCAGACACCACCTCCCGCCTTGGTTGGCGGACACCCCCATCCCCACCACCAGTTCTGAGCCTACATCTTTTGTGCTAATGGGGCATGGAGCTCGGAAGGTGGTACCAGAGCTGTGGGTGGACGGGAAAGAGAATGGCGTCGTGCCTGCACTGCCGGGCTTGTTCCCGCCACGTGGAGACGGGAAAGCACACGTAAAAATGATTGTGAAAGGCCAAGTCGGAAACATAAACAAACATAAACCAGCAGAGCGTGATGGAATGTTCATAGCTTCCCCCCTGCCTTTATTAGTTTAGGAGAAATCTGGCCAGCTCAGTCCCTGGCCTTCATTGTGGAGAACCTATCTGAGCAATGGGCGGAGAGGGACAGAGTTGGAGCAGTCTGGAAGGGTAGTTTTTAGGAAGAAAAGAGAAAGGACTGACCTTGAGGGCTTGTGTATGAGTGTCTGTCAGTCTGTCTGTCTTTTGGAGAAGGAGGTCTGCAGTGGGGAATGACCCAAGCCATGGGGGCGCGGGAGGAATTTAAAGTCCTCTGGAGAAAGTAGGAAGGAGATTCGGGCATTGGCCGCTGCCCGCGAGTCAGATTGAAAGGGAGGGGAGGGGAAGATTTTAAGTTTTGCTACGTGTTGTGAATGAAGCCCTTTTCTTCCTTTAAAAAGAGACTTTAGTAAAGATCAAATTGCTTTTATAACAGTTTTTCGTTGGCTTGGTGATGTTTCTTCCAATGTGATACCACGGGGAGGTCGTGGCTGTGAAGACAAGGGGTTTGATGGTGAGTGGCGGTTATCTGTGTGTGCACGCAAACATGTACATGGATGCACGTACGCAGCGTGGGTGGGGTGGATAATCAGGAATTCAGAATTGCTGGGTTAGATGGTAACTGTGCTTAACCTTCCGAGGAACTGCCAGAGGATTTTCCAAAGCTGGGGCACAGTTTACATTGCTGTCTGTACAGGGTCTTCCCATCCTTGCCAACACTTGTTATTTGCTTCTTTGTTTTTTGGTTTTTGGGGGTTTTTTTTTGGCCACGTTGGGTCTTCGTTGCTGTTCACAGGCTCTTCGTTGCGGCGCGCGGGCTTCTCATTGCGGTGGCTTCTCTTGTTGCGGAGCATGGGCTCTAGGCACGTGGGCTACAGTAGTTGCCGCACCTGGGCTTCAGTAGTTGTGGCTCACGGGCTCTAGAGCGCCGGCTGTGTAGTTGTGGCGCACGGGCTTAGTTGCTCCGCGGCATGTGGGATCTTCCCGGACCAGGGATCGAACCCGTGTCCCCTGCATGGGCAGGCGGATTCTTAACCATTGCGCTAACCACTGCGCCACCAGGGAAGCCCCAACACTTGTTATTATCTATCTTCTAGCGGGTGTGAAGTGGCTTTGATTTGCATTTCCCTGAAGGCTAATGATGTTGAAGATCTTTTCAAGTGCTTATAGGCTGTTCATCTATCTTCTTAGGAGAAAGGTCTTGTCAGAGCCTTTGCCCATTTTCCTCATATTGAGTGAAATAACAAATGTCTTTTTATTATTGAGTTGTATGTGTTCATGTACTCCAGATAAAAGTCCTTTATCAGAGAGACGATTTGCAAAAAGTTTCTTCCATTCTATGGGTTGTCTTTTCCTTTTCTTTGAGAGTGTCCTTTGAAGCACAAAAAGTTTTAATTTTGATGATGTATGTTTTTTCTCCCTTTGTCCCGTGTGCTTTTGTTGTTTAAGAAACTGGCGTCTAACCCAAGGTCATGAAGATTTACACTGTTGTTTTCTTCTATGAGTATGATAGTTGTAGCTCTTACATTTAGAACTTAGATCTTTTTTTTTTTTTTTTTTTTTGCGGTACGTGGGCCTCTCACTGTTGTGGCTTCTCCCGTTGCGGAGCACAGGCTCCGGACGCGCAGGCTCAGCGGCCATGGCTCACGGGCCCAGCCGCTACGCGGCATGTGGGATCTTCCCAGACCGGGGCACGAACCCGTGTCCCCTGCATCGGCAGGTGGACTCTCAACCACTGCGCCACCAGGGAAGCCCACTTAGATCTGTTTTGAGTTAATTTTTGTAAATGGTGAGAGAAAGGCGGCAGCTTCATTCTTTTGCATGTGGCTGTCTTGTCCCAGCACTGTTTGTTGATAAGACTGTCCCGTCTCTGTTTTATGGTCTTGGCACTTTTGTCATCGAGGCATCTTTTAACCATTTTATGTATTGAAGTCATCGGGTAAGGAAATGTCCCATGTCTGTCTCTTGACCCACAGGGAGAAATTAAATCAGTCAAGGATCACTGACATTAAAAGGTGCCTCTTTTGGAATTTTAAACAAGATTTTGATGAAACCTTTCACTGCAAGTGAAAATAGGCAATAGACAGTGCAGTTGAATAAATATGTCATGAAACGCAGAGTTTGTCTTCTGGCCCGGTTAAGGGTGAACAGGGGAAGCACTGGGCCTCGGCGTACTCTGGAATCCCATGGTCTGTGGACCGAAAATCAGAGCTGACTGCATCAAGTGTGGGTCCGTGAGCACGAGGGGCCCCACGTCCTGCCCCGCCCCAGGCCCCCCCAGTTCCTCCTTAGCTACAGGAGGTCAGGGCAGGGACAGCTGGGCAGCCGTCGTCTGGCGGACTCCGCGCAAGTTGTTTCTTGGCCTTGATTTAGGAAGGGGATTAGGGAATTATTTCCTCTGGAAGCCTCCACCGCAGAATGGAATCCTGGAGCGCTGAGGCCTCCGCCTTCCACGTGTGGGCTGGGCGGTGGAGCCGCCCCGGAACTGCGGGTGTGGGCCAGGAGGATGCATGCATGGCCTTGTGGGGACTCGGGGCCCCGGCTTGGGGCAGGGCCAGGTGCAGGGCTCCCAGGCCTGGCCCAGCTCCCTGGAAACTGGACCCGGATCCCCCTCCGGCTCGGCTGTTTCTGGGAGTCCACCCAAGCTGAAGGCCCCAGAGCCGAGGATTAGCTAAGCCCCAGATGTTTAGAACCCTGGCGCAGTGTTTGTGTGTGCTCTGTGGAGAGCTTATGTGGCCCCGGAGGTGGTCCTGGAATCACTCAGATCTTTGTGTGGTTCTCGTGTTTCATCCCCGTTTCTAGGGAGAGGCTCGCGGGTTCCAGGATTTGCTCAGAGCTTTCTGCCCTGGTCCACTCAGCCTGGTGGGAACTTGCCCAATCTCGGGGGGTTTGGGGCAGGGAGACGGAGGCGCAGGTCTTGGAAGGGAATCCGGTCAGAGCTCTGGGCTTAGGGGACTTCTCTGCTCAGGTCCTGTGTTTCCCAGGGTCAGGTTAGTGTCTTTAAAATCAAAGTTCTCAAGTAAGCGGCATGTCCTCCAGCCTGGAGTCTGTCCCTCTGTGAGCTGACAGCTGAAATGCTTTCGGGGGAGTTGGGTGGAGCTGTTGATGATGAGGGTTCTGGAACAAAGAAAAAGTGAGTATTTCATGTAGTACTTCAAGCCCAGGTCTCCTCAAGACCACGCAGCCAGTAGCAAAAGCCCCCCTACCAACCCTCCCCCTGCAGCCCCCAACTGCGGGCTGTGCAGTCCCCCCACCAACCCCAGGCAACCACGAGTCCCCCTGATGTAAGCTGGAGCTGGGTCCAGAAAGGGGATTATGTACAGGGTGGGGGTCACTGCTGCCTTCTTTCCGGGGCTCCCCGAGTTAACCCCAGTGTTCAGAGCAAACAGGTGCCCACGGTCACGGAATGTTGTGTCATCTCGAGCAGGGGTGACAGATTCAGATGTCGGTAGGTCACTAAGCGCCGAGGAATGACGTGCCGTCGGAAACAGCAGCTACAACCAATCGTAGGGAGCGTGTGCCCAGCTGGAAATTTGAAATCACCCCGTTTTGTAATGTTGGTAATTGACTGTAACCGAAAACAACAGCTAGCAACCCAGTGTGTCGGCCAGAACTTAACCAACCTCTGTCTGCTTGCGGCCGTCTCCCTGCAGAAGATGTTGGGTTCTAGGGACAGGGTGACCCGCCCAAGGTTGCCAGGCTGGTCAGGAGCCTGCACTCACCTGGCTCTAGAAGCCCAGGCTCTGGTCTGTGTCTGGCCAATGAGGTTAAGGAAGATCACCCAGCTTAGGAAGGGGCAGGGCTGGGGTTTGAACCCAGAACTGGCTGGCTCTGGCCATGCTGCTCTCACTGGGATGGGAGGTGGGGTCTTTTGGTCCCGGTCACGTTCTCTTCCCAGAGCTCCACCCTGGGCTTGGTCCTGACCCTCAAAACAGGGCTGCTCTTTGACCAGCGAGCGGCTTCCCTGAATTCTGTGGACTTTTCAGGAACAAGAGGAGATCTTGAGGGTGTGTGTGTGTGTGTGTGTGTGTGTGTGTGTGTGTGTGTGTGTGTGTGTGTGTGTATGTATGTGGGGGGCACGTGAATTCTTTCTCCCTCTTCTCCCTCACACCCATTTATTGTTCCTGGGTTTCCTCCCTGAGAACTCCAAGGAAGAGAACTGGAGAGTTGAAAGAGAAAGGAAATAACAGGTACAGCTCGGGTATTGTGTTCTTGTTTTTGTTTTCGTTTTTTTTTAAACCAATTGAAGGTTTGTGGCCCATTGTCAAATGATGGCTAGCATTTTTTAGCAATAAAGTATCTTAAAATTAAGGTATTTTTTTTTAAGATATAATGCCGTTGCACACTTCATAGACTATAGTGTAAACATCTTTTATTCACACTGGAAAACCAAAAAAGAAAATCCTGTGACTCGTTTTATTGCGGTGGTCTGGAACCGGAACCCACCATCTCTCTGAGGTCTGCTTGTACTTTTTTCTGTCTGGGAAGCGGCTCCCCCTTTGCAGGAAAGGCCCGATTAACTGTGCCCTCCCTGAGTCACTGGGTTGGTCACTACTGGCGAGCTGGTGTCCGGGGAACCCGAGCAGTGTCACCTCAGGGCCTGCTGTGGGTTCCCCGCGGCTGAGAGGACTGCTCTGAGATGGAGAGGCGGGTGTCACGTGAGTCCAGGCCACAGACTGGCAGCACCCTCAGCGGGCAGAGCCTGGGAGCTCACCGCGTCCCCCTTGTCCAGGCCCCTCTGGCTTCGTCCGTGATGGGAACTGAGGTGGAACACCAGGGTGGGAAGGGAGTGGGGGGGGGTAGTATTAATAAGTAAAGCAGGGGGGAGGGGCTTCTAAAAGATTTACTAGTTCAGTATTTTCTGGATGTTTCCTAGTCCTTTAAGACTGGTCCAGAGGAAGGCCAAACAGGAGTTAGTCTAAGTTCTCCACCGGCTCCCACCCTCAGCTGACCCCTCACCCACTGGTTTCGTTCCCAGCACCACCCTGGCTCTCCCACCCCCGCCCCCATCACCCTGTCACCATTCACCCCTCTCTTTCATCCTACTGAGAAAGGAAGAACAATCTCCTTGTTCCCCCGCCCCCTTTTCTAAATAAATTTATTTATTTTTGGCTGCTTTGCGTCTTCGTTGCTGTGCACGAGTTTTCTCTAGTTGCGGCGAGCAGGGGCTACTTATCCTTGCAGTGCCCAGGCTTCTCTCTGCGGTGGCTTCCCTTGTTGCGGAGCACGGGCTCTAGGTGCACAGGCTTCAGTAGTTGTGGCTCGCAGACTCTAGGGCACATGGGCTTCAGTAGTTGTGGTGCACGGGCTTAGTTGCTCCGCGGCCTGTGGGATCTTCCCTGACCAGGGCTTGAACCCGTGTCCCCTTCATTGGCAGGCGGATTCTTAACCACTGCACCACCAGGGAAGCCCTTGTTCCCCCCTTTTAATCATATTATATATGCAATTGTGCAACCTGTTTTTTTTTCTTTTCTTTTTTAAGGCATTTAAAAATGTTTTATTTTTATTTTTGGCTGTGTTGGGTCTTCGTTCCTGCGCACGGGCTTTCTCTAGTTGTGGCGAGCGGGGCTACTCTTCCTTGCAGTGCGCAGGCTTCTCATTGCGGTGGCTTCTCTTGTTGCGGAGCACTGGCTCTAGGTGCGCAGGCTTCAGTAGTTGCGGCACGCGGGCTCAGTAGTTGTGGCGCACGGGCTTAGTTGCTCTGCGGCATTTTTTCTTTAAACTTAATATATGTTAAATATCTTTCTGGATGAGTAGATGTATCTAAAGCATTATTTTTAGTGTTCGCTATTAGTTCATCATTTGGATGAACTAGTTATTATTTATAATCCCCTAGTGATGGACACTGAGCTTGCTTCTTTTTCCTTTTTTTTTTGGCTTTTGTTAAAATCACTGAAGCCAACATTCCTAGTGAGGCATCCTCTCCTGGAAAGAAGCATGCTCTGCAGTTACATCTGTGGTGTACATTTTGACCCATTCTATTGTTGCTCTTCAGAAAGGTGGTACCAATTTACAGCCCTTGAAAATGCCCACCACCCCCTTCACTGGCCGAGACTCGGATCTGCAGGCCTAAAGGAGAAACATGTGAAGGAAAATTGGTGGCAATGCGTTCTGGCAACGCCCTCATGCCTGAGATGCCTTCTCCCTCTCCAACACTGCTGCTGCCCATCCCTGCCACTCCCAGGAAGTGGGCTGCTCTAATGCAAAGAGGGCTGGACTTGAAGGCCTAGATCTGAATCCTGGCTCTGTACATAACTGCTTAAGGAACATCTCTTGACTTCTCAGTGACTCTGTTTTCTAATCTTAAAATTGGGAACTCTGGGACTTCCCTGGTGGCACAGTGGTTAAGAATCTGCCTGCCCCTGCAGGGGACACGGGTTCGATCCCTGGTCCGGGAAGATCCCACATGCCGCGGAGCAACTAAGCCTGTGCACCACAACTACTGAAGCCCATGTGCCCTAGAGTCCGCGAGCCACAGCTACTGAAGCCCGTGCACCTAGAGCCCATGCTCCGCAATAAGAGAAGACACTGCAGGGAGAAACCCATGCACTGCAACGAAGAGTAGCCCCCGCTCACCACAACTAGAGAAAGCCTGCGTGCAGCAACAAAGACCCAACGCAGCCAAAAAAAAAAGGGAATAAAAAAAAAGCTGATACTTGCCTTACAGAATTACATACTTAGCACGTAGTGGGTGATGACTAAATATTCATTTCTTTATTTTTAATCATCCTTCAGTTATTTCAGTGCACGTAACTTCTCTTCCATCCCCCTGACCCCTGGTACCTCCCTTGTCACCCTCATCTGTCACTTCATCCACCACGGGGCGCCTTTATACTTGCAGACTTAAGGTATGAGTGGTTTGAGGCTTTGAGTCCATGGTAGTAACCCAGGCTCTTCAGTGGGTTGTTTTTCCGCCCTCAGACACCTAGAAAGTGGGATGAATACGTGTCAAAATCATTGTGTTTCCTTCTGTCAAACTAAAGGGAGGTCTTAATGAGATCTGTTGCCACCTGCAAATGATGTTTTGGGCTAGGTGAGAGAGGGACCCGTATCTGCCGGAACTTGTGCCTGTGTGTGGGGTGCATAGGATATCTGGACCCTTTCCTTTGGGATTCGGTAAGTAACTGTGTCCAGGAGGCTGTGTTTCCCGCTCGGACCCGTCCTGTTGGGTCTCACTTAGGACCCGTGTGTGCAGGTTTCTGAGTCCTGCCGTCGGTGAGGGCCAGTCTGTGCCGGGCTGTACTTTTCCTTGTCCACCTTCGGCCCGGCCTGTCCTTGTCGGAGGCTCGTGCAAGGCCCTGGCACCAGGGGCCAGTTGGAGCCGGGGGCCAAGTGGGGAGCCCTCTCAGGCACAGTGACGGCCCTGTTTCCTCTCCCACCTCGCCGGGGGGGCCCCCCGTTCACTGCAAGGAGAGTCACGCATTCCCCCCTTGAGATAAGAATAGAGCCCGACTGTGCCCCGGGACAGAGTCCAGCTTCTTCACCGGCCCTCTGAGGCCTGGCAAGGGCTCGAGATGGTACTGGCATGAGTGGGCCCTGGCCGCCTGCCCTGCCGGCCCCTTATGCATTGTGTGGCCGGGACACTGGGTGCAGTGTGCGCGCCTGCCCGGCTCCCCGCTCCTCAGAGCCCACTGTCTCCGGGCTCTGCTCAGGATGGAGGGGCTTGGCCTAGAATCAGCTGCCCCAGGGCCCTGCTGTGCCCCTTCCCTTCCCTGGGGCCTAGGACTCCACCCTCCCAGCCTTGAGACCTCCTGTGCCAGACCTGCCTCTTCCTGGAAGGGAGGAGCTGGGCCCAAGGATAGGATCATCAGGAGGGCTGGGCGGGCCCCCCCCCCCCCCCCCCCCCCCCCCGCCGCCCCCGGGCCAAGGGACAGGAAGCAGGAAGCAGCTGGGGGCCACGCCTCCACCTTAGCCCCGCCTGTGTCTGAGGTGGGAGCTGGAACAGCCTCGCGTCAGGCCGACAGCAGGACTGGACCAGGAGCTGTTAACCAGGCGCGGGGCATGGGGTGTCCCCTGGCTCTTCTGTGGTCGTGTTGGGTGATTCCTGGTGTACCTTCTAGTCTTCAGATTCTAAGGCTGGGCTTCTCAAACTGTGGTCCCTGGACCAGCATCACCCCCCAGACCTGCTCAGTCAAAAAGCAGGAGTGGGGCCCCGATGTCTGTGTTGAACATGCTTTCCAGGGAATTCAGTTGCATGCAGGAACCCCAGGACCCCTGCTCAAAATAGTTTTCAGTGCTTTCCGGGATCCAACAGGTGACTCACGAGTGTTGAGGCTGTGGTAACCTGGGGGGCGTAGCCCCATCTAGAGATATTCGGGTAAAGAGATATTAAAATATGTTTAAATATGGAGTCCCCCATTGAACCCTAAAATGATACAGATCTCAGCCTGCACGTTGACACGTATTTCAGTTAATTTTGCAGCATGTCAGGTCGTGTTTGGGTTTTACCGGGTGAGGAAAGCCAAGGCTGATGGCAATCAGTAACTGGTTTGTGCAGAGGAGACGTGGTCGGGAGCCAGGGTTTTCCACTTTGAGCTGGGGGCTTTCCACTCTCCCCCGCCATGGCTGTTGAGCAAACCTTGCCACACAAGTGTTTGGGACGATGCCTCCAGTGAAGGGTGTCTGGGTCCCTATCTCAACACGTGAGGGTTTCTAAGAGGCTTAGGCACTGGCTGTTTCTCCCAGGAGAAGGCACTATTTGTAAGTCTTCAGCGGGAGGGCAGGATGAGGGCTAACACAGCGGCCTGAACTGCTTGCTAAGCACTGTCCTTGGCAGGGTGGGTCTGGGAGAGCCAGACCACCACAGTTCACAGATGGGAAGGCCCACTCTTGGGGTTTGGGTCACACGGCTCATCATTAAGTGGTGTCCCCTGATGTGTTTTCCCTCCGTCTTGCCACCTGCAAGAGCCATGGTGCTGATGGCCTTTGGAGCACGGGGCTTTGATGGTGCTGGTGGAGGGTAGATGTTGTGTGGCTGTTAGCGTGTCACGCCGTGACACGTGCTTTGGGGGGCTTTGTGTCAGGGGCCCACAGAGCTCCAGGCGGCCCTGGGTCCACTGCCTCCCAAGTCCTCCCCTAAGACAATGGGTCTCCGTGGATTCTGAGATGTCTGTGTTGTGCCCTGGGTGGGAGGGTTGCTGAGTTCCTTGCTGGGGTGCTAGAGGCACCCTGGAATCCCCTGGCCTTCTGAGACTTTGATGGAAAGCATGGGGTTGGAGAAGCCTGGGAGAGGCTGACGAGGAATAAGCAAGCAGTGTCAGTGGTACCCGGTTAGATCGTCAGTACTCTCCCTGTACCTATATTTTCTCAACTAATGAACGGGCCTGTGGCCACACAGGTGGATAGGCTGTTTTTTAATTAATTAATTTAAAATTAATTTATTATTTTGGTCCCTGACCAGGGATCAAACCCGAGCCCCCTGTAGTGGAAGTGTGGAGTCTTAACCACTGGACCGCCAGGGACGTCCCGTGGTTAGTTTATTTTAAAACAGATCTGTCCAATCAAAACTATTTAATAATACTGGACAGCATTTATGTAGCACTTGCTATGTTTTCAGGTGCCATTCCAGATGCTGTATCTTTATGTACTCACTCATTTCATCCTTGCAACAAACCTATGAGTACTACCAGGCCCATTGTACCTATGGGGAAACTGAGTCACAGAGAAGTGAAATCATTTCTTCAGGGTCACCCAGTCAGCGACAGGGTTTGTACCCAGACCATCTCTCTCCAGAGCCTGTGATCTGACCCACTGGTTGCTGTACCGATTCTGTACCGGCCTCCCACAGAGGGCCGTGGAGCCCCCGAAGCTCTGTGCAGCTGTGAGGTGTGGAGAGCTCAGAGCATCTCTGCTGAGCGCCATCTTTGTGGTCTGCGGATTGAGTCCTGGTCTAGCTGAACCATTTAGGGGAGACTCAGTAACACGGCAGGAAGGAAAAGTGATGGTGCCCTATCTTCTCCAGTGACCCCCAGTTTTAGAGGGAAATAAGACTGGAGGGTCTGTGGCAGGGCAGAGGGAGTGAGACAGTGGCTGGGCCAGCTCCTGGTGGCTGCTTCTCCCCATTGGTGGCTGTGTCGTCCACCTGGGCCTGGGGCCAGCACTGGTCCAGCTGGCTCACAGCTGGATGCAGAGTGGGAGGAGAGGGAGGGTCCAGACGCCAAAAGACTGTCAGGGATGTGCCTCAGGGGCCAGCCTTGACTTCCCTCCAAACAGGAAGAGCCTTTGTACTCAGCTCGCTTGTAGTTCCCCAGTGGTTAGCGCCACGGATAAGAGAGTTGCACGTTGTGGTCAGAGGCGTGAGCTGCCCAACACCTTTTGCCCCCAGACAGCCCACATGTGACATCCTCCCCTGTCATCCTCTGCTCCCGGGCCGCCGTGGCTCCGGGAGTGAGCACAGCCGGGCGGGAGGAATCAGAACCTGCCTGCCAGAGGTGCTCAGAGCAGAGGGGAGGGCAGGGCTGGCAGGGCCCCCTTGGGGGGTATTGGGGGGGGGGCGGTGCTCCTCGAGAAGATGTTGAGTCTGAAACATGGAACAGACAAGTTCATCCAGAGGCCCTAAAACCAGCCGATTCTTTGGGATGGTGACCGGGCCAGTGTAAGGACAGTCTGTGGGCAGCTTCCAGAGAGACCACTGAGTTGTGCTTTCTCCTAATCCAGGTCATGGTGGTGATGGGGACATGAAGTAGGAGGGAGGAAGTGGGCTGGGGACTTGGACCAAGAATCAGACACTCTTGGGGGGGTCCCCCATTGTGATGGGCGTGCTTGCAGGAATCCTGGGAGATGGTGAGTTTCTGCTTGTTCGTCACCCTTCTGGAATTACTAGCTGTCTTAACTTCTGTCTCCTTGAATAAAATGTATAATAAAATGTAATAAATTGTAAAATAAAACATCTTCATGAGAGCGGGGAGCACATGGGGCTGCCCTAGGGTGAGCACCCAGTGACTGTTGAAGGGAGGGAAGGAAGGAAGGAAGGGACTGAAGAGCGAGAAAGATTGTCCGCTGTGACTTGGAAGCAGTTGTAACATTTCAAACTGTTTAAAATTGCTGCCCACCCTCCCAGTCTACCCTGACCTCCTGGTTCCCCTTGTTCTATTTTTTTTTTTCCTCCATCACCTTCTAATACTCTTTATAGTTTACTTATTTATTGTTTTTATCGTGTGCTCCCCTTACCCCCTTGCTGAAATCAATGCTCCACAAACGCAGGGGTTTTTTCCCCTTTTATTTGGTCACTGCCGTGCCCCAAATGTCTAGAAGCAGCGCCTGACCCTGGGCAGGTCCTCACTAATATTTGTCGAATGAATGAATGGATGAATGGATGAAAGTGCCCAGAAAGGGCCTGGCTTGTGCCGTTGGGCCATGGGAATCCTGCTTGCAATAGATGTTTCAGCACATTGTCCCCTGGGAGGTGCCCCACAGTCTGGGCACCTGCCCTTGACCTGCTTTGTCCTTCTGATTTACTGGGCCCCTCAGGTAGGACCACGCTGATACCGTCCAGCAGCTTGGACACAGGAAGGCTTTCCGGGACTCACGGGCAGGACAGTGAGTGCCCTCGAGGGCCAGGCAGAGACCGACTGGGTAGTGAGGTGAGCTGTCCACAGCGAAGGATCCTGGAGCCTGGCGTTTGACCCCATTCCTGAATCCCGCCCCGCTCCCCCGACCTTCCCCACGACTAGGATTCCCACCCTCTGGGCTGTGAGAAGTAGGAAAATGCCGGATTGAGCAATCGAGGGCTGAGACGCAATCCCTGCTGATGCAGCCTCTGCCTTCTTGTCTCGCAACTGGTGCCCGACCCACAGAATTAATCCGGGTCATCCTGGCTGACTCCACACCCCGGGCTGCCGTGGGGCCCAGGCGCGTCCCATTACTCTCAGGGTCAAGTCCAGACACCAGTTCTCAACCTGGTGGTGGGACCCCGCCCAGACCCCTGGCAGCGCCCCCGCCGCCCCCATGCCTGCCACAGTGAGAGCCTTCAGCTGTGGTCGGCAAGTCCATTTCCAGTCTTTGCTCAGTTTTGCCCTTGACCTCCTGACCCACATCCAGTTGGCATTGCTGTTCAACCTGTCCAAGCCTCACGCCACCCGCAGCCTGTCCAGCTCAGTAAATGGGAAGTCCGTCCCTCCAGCTGCTGTGGCCAAAAACCTTGACACCCCCCCCCACCGCCTTTTGTCTCACGTCCCATGTTCGGTTTGTCAGGTAAACATGTGGGCTTCTCCTTCCAAATTGATTTTTTAAAAACTCCAACCGCTCGTCACCACCCCCACTGCTGTCATCTTGCCCCGAGCCACAGCCACCAGCCCTGTGCCCTTGAACTAGTGCAGTTGCCTCCTGACGGCTCTGCCGGACCCCAGTCTGTTCTTTTCAAATGATAAGTCCGATCGTATCACGCTGCTCCTCAGAACATCCCGATGGGCCCCCACGATGGCAGAGTAAAAGCCGAAGGAGCCCTCACCGCAGCTGACAAGGTGCGACGTGGTCGGGCCCATGACCTCCCTGCCCTTGGGGGCCTCTCCTCCCCTGCACCTCACTCATCCCTCTGCTGCACACCGGCCTCTCTGGCGTTCCTATGGGTGTTCCAGGCATGCTTCCTCCTTAGGGCCTTGGCAGCCCACGTGGCTAAGCCCTGTGGCGGGCTGAGTAATGGTCCCCCAGAGATGTCCGTGTCCTAAGCCACACAGCCTGTGGATGTTGCCTTACGAGGCAAACAGCATTTTGCAGGTGTGATTAAATTAAGGCTCTTCAGAGGAGGAGGTGATCTTGGATTATTCAGGTGGGTCCAGTGTCCGGACAGAGAGTCCTGATAAGAGGGGGGCAGGAGGGTCAGGTCAGGAGTAGATGTGACAGCAAAAGCAAGAGGTGGAGGATGTGAGGAGGGGGCCGCGAGCCAGGGACTTGCGGGCAGCCTCAAGGAGCTGAACGAGGCAGGGAAGCGGATTCTCTTCCAGGGCCTCTCGAAGGAACCAGCCCTGCTAATACCTTGACTGTAGCCCAGTGAAACCCCTTTTTAGACTTCGGACTCCAGAACCAGAAGACAATACATTTGTGTTGTGACTTTAAGCTTCGTAGTTGGTGATAATTTGGTACAGAGCCGCCAGAAACTAACCCACTCTTTGATCTCTTTTGACTCTCTTGCCCTCCTTGTCATGCCCACCCCTTTACACCGCTCTGCTCTTTTTCTCCATCACTTGTCCCCTTCCAACAAAACTGGGTCGTTTACCCGTCTCTCAGGCTGTGTGTGTCTGTACTCACAGGGGGGGTGTAAGTTCCACTACATTACCTAGCGTTGTCAGAGTCTAAGGGACCCCATGGATCTCTAAATGCAACCTCTTATTTCATCAGAGCAAGATGAAGATGGCCTGGAGACGGGGAGGGTCCTGCTGAAAGCTAGGGCATTTCCATGGTAGTTTCTGGAGCCCCCAGGGCTCAGACCTCCTACTGCTCTGTTCTCCAGCTGCGTTATCTCTTTGGGCCTCCTCCTCCCCCACTGCCACACCCAGGGACAGCAGGGCCTCGCCCAGGAGCAGGTGCTTAGAACTTGAAGGTTGGGAATCAGTCTTGGCTGAGGAGTTGGTGGGTGAGGCCATGTCTTACAGGAAGCTGGGAGGTTCTCCCTAGGGAGCAGGGATGGGGAAGCTGATAGGTTTGTCTTGTCCCCAGCAGCTTGTGTGGAGTATGGGGTGTTTGGAAGAAGGAAAGGAAGAAAAGATATGAAACGGTGGTGATGGGCAAGCAGGTAGGGCAAACGTTGTGTGCCCACGATGGGCACCTAGACTTGAGGACCCCAAAACAGCATGGCTCATGGCCAGGGAGAAGCAAAGAAGGATAAGGGCCTGGGATTTGTTTCCCCGGGACACAGCTGCAGGCTGTAAAGGGTGACTGGTTGGCTGTTAGGAAGACTCCTTGCTGCTGTCTCCTCCGGAGAGGACACATTTTGAAACACTTCCTGAGTTGGGGAGGGGAGGTGACATTTGGCCCCCCTCTCCCCAGGCTGCTGATGAAGTGTGGTTGGTGATGAACTTACAGCTGTGCTTTTGCACTGCTCCCCCCCACCCCCACCCCGGGCTCATCCACCCACCAGTCCCGCCGGGGCTCCCCTCCCTCTGCTGAAGGGTGACTCAACCCTGCTCTTGTGCAACGGCCCGGGCTCTCCGAGCAGAGCTGTTTTCCTCCGTGCCATAGCTCCCCTCCTGATTTATGTCTTTCCATTTGGGTTAATGCTTTCCACATTTGTGTCTGAAGATTAGTGTGTGGTTCATGCCTGCAGCCACCGAAACTCCAGTGCCCAGCTTGGGTCTGGCCTGGGGAAAGCGGCCAGCCAGCCAGCCAGCCAGCTTGGAGCTTCACCTGGAGGCCGTTCTGTCTCCAGCAGGAAGAGGGCAGAGGGAGGAGTGCAGCCCTGTGAAGGGCACACGGCGTGGAGGGTGTGAAGAGGTAATTGCCCGAGCCTGTGACTTCCCGTCAGAGAAGCTGCATCGTCTTGGGGAAGTGAGAGGCACAAGTTGTAGGGCGTGGAGAAGCGTTACGTCTGTGGCTTTGGAGGCTGTTGGACAACACATCGTGTGTGTGTGTGTGTGTGTGTGTGTGTGTGTGCGTGTGTGTGTGTGTGCGTGTGTGTGTGTGTTTCATTTTCTCTTCGTGGAACAATAATATTACCTTCGTTGCTATGGTGGTGTTGCAGGCGTGGCTAATTGGACACAGACCCGATTCAGGCTGGTGTCCATAGTGATTATCAGACGCCGCCCTGCAACTTGCTTGCATTTGCTCCCCTAGCGTGAGAGGCTGGCGGGGTATCACTGCCCGGGCAGTGGGCGCCCTGGGGCGGGGTGGAACCCCGGTCGGAAATGGACCCAGAAGCTGGGCTTTAGGCAGGAGCAGAGCTATTCCTGATCATTTCCAAGGCTGGAACACAGCCCGGCTTTGCTGAGGGCCAGGGCTTTGGGAACTCCTCCTCGGAGGCCCGGGACCACAGGGGAGGTGACACCTGCTACCGGGCGAGGGGACAGAGGCGCCCGTGGCACCCGGGGGCTCGAGGCTGCTGTGCAGCTGGTCCCCTGGGCCCACTCACCTGGCAGGTGCTGTCTTCCCACTGAGGTTGTAGCATCCATGCAGAAGGGTGTTCATGCGGTAAGTTTTAAACTCTTTGTCGAGGGTACATATCCGGAAGCGTATCTTTGTTAATTTTACTCTTACTGAATAGGTCACATATAGATGAATTCTGTCATTTATTAGGCACTAAAAAATAGAGAGTGAACGTTGGCCTGCCTCCCGCCCTTTGTCCTCTGCCTCTTAATTCCCTTCCCCAGAGGTGAGCAAGTTACCAGTTTCTTGTGGGTACAGAGGAAATGGTGCAGATATTTGCGACTATACGTGTGCCTTTATTTCCCTTCACACCTGTGCTGGCTTCCTCTCTCTTCTTCACCTTGCTGCCGCTGCTGCTTTTTAAACCCTGTAACAGTGTATCGTGGAGTTTAGTCAATAGAAGGAGTGTCCTCGTTTTTTTTATACCTTCCTGACTCATTTCACGGATGGGCGTATAGGTTGCTTCTCATCTTTTCCTGTTACCTCTGCCCGCTGTGGATACCCTGTGTGTCCATCGTTCTGCACACGGGGGAGTGTCAGGGAAGGATCCGTTCTTGAAGTTGAAAGCCTGGAGCAAAGAGTGTGTTTGTAAATTTGATACAAAGTGCCAGACAGCCTCCAGCGAGACAGATCTATTTATCCTTCCACCAGCTACATCTACGAGCGCCCATTGACCCACAGCCTCGGCAGCACTGTGCACTTTCCAGTTTTTTTTAAATATAAATTTATTTATTTATTTATTTTTCGGCTGAGTTGGGTCTTCGTTGCTGCGCACGGGCTTTTTCTAGTTGCGGCGAGCGGGGGCTACTCTTCGTTGCGGTGCGCGGGCTTCTCATTGCGGTGACTTCTCTTGTTGAGGAGCACGGGCTCTAGGTACGCGGGCTTCAGTAGTTGTGGCATGCAGGCTCAGTAGTTGTGGTGCGTGGGCTTCGTTGCTCCGCCTCATGTGGGATCTTCCTGGACCAGGGCTCAAATCCGTGTCCCCTGCATTGGCAGGCGGATTCTTAGCCGCTGCACCACCAGGGAAGCCCCCCCACTTTCCAGTTTTTAATTTTCTGTATGGAAAAGTTCTGTGTTTTTGCATTCAGTTGATTTCCTCTCCCCATCTCTCCCCCCACGCTATTGCTGCCCTATGGGGATGGTGAGTGGGTACCAGGGTATCCACGGCAGATGAAGGTCTGTCCTGCAGACCCTTCTCTGAGCAGTGGTCCAGCCCCTCTGCAGGCTGGCTGTTCCTTGACGTGCTTTCAGATCTCCAGGGAGGCCTCCTTTTCGACATTTGAATTTTCTGCTCGTGATCACATCACTAGAGTCCATCTCCTACGTGCTGCTCCCCTTACTTTCCCCTGCTTCTTCCCTCTCTAATCTCCATCCTCCCCACCTCACCCCTGCATGGGTCCGATCTCTCGTTTGCAGTTTCCTCAGCTGCTACTTCTCCTTCTCATTTTCCAACGATAGAGTCTTTTCGACAAAGAAGCAGACTTGGACGAAAATCTCTGGACACCACTCCAAGCTGTGCATCTTAGGACGCACGCTCAAGAAAGAATTCCAGGGTAGAATGGGGTGTGGTGGCTGCATTTCTCTCCCCCTTAGGTTTTCTAGTTTGGGGTCTAGAGCTGGAGCCAAGCGTGTTTGGAGAGATGCTCTCAGACAGCATAGTCCAGTAGAACTTTCTGCGATGGTGGAAATGGTCTCTGTGTGTGCCATCCAATACCGTAGCCACTAACATGTGGCTGGTGAGTGCTTGAGTTGTGGCTAGTGTGACTGGGAGGCTGGGTCTTCATTTTAATTTTTATTTGTATTTAAATCCTTATATGTGCCTAGTGGCTACCATATTGGACAGCACAGCTCTAAGCCACACACTTTTCAGGATGAGAATAAGAGTCTAAGAAGAAGAGTGTATCTGCCTAGGTTTCCTCGAGTCAGAATACAACAGCAGTTCTTCCCCAAGATGTTCAAGCTTGGTGACCTATTTCTGAACTTCATGTATTTCCCTTATGGGAAACACCAATGGGGTTAGGCTGCCAGGCGCATCGGGGAAGGTTCCCAAATTCCAACTTGGAATATCGGCCTTCCTTGAGGATGTGCACGGCAGACCCTGAGCTAGGCCTTGTGGACACAGAGATGAACGAAGCGAGCCCGCCCTGTCTGAATGGAGCTTCTTGTGTCTTTCAATAGTGAGTTAAGTAGAAAATCAGGATGCTTACAGAAAAGGAAGTGAATTAGCTTCCTATTGCCACCAACATAGCAGCTTAAAAGAACGCATCCCCTTCCGTAGATCTGAAGAAGTCTGAGATGAGTCACGAGGTTAAAGTCAGTGTCCCAGGGCTGGCTCCTCCTGGGGGATCTGGGGGGAATCCGTTTCTTTCCTTTCGCATCTTGTAACAGCTCCTTCCGTGGCTCATGGCTGCACATCCTGTGACCTTTTCTCCCCGTTTCGGGTTTCACATTGGCTTTGCTTCCCTCTTTGACCTTGTCTCCTTATAAGGACCCTTGTGATTATAGTTAGGGCCCGTACAGATAATCCAGCAAAGCCTTCTCATCCCCAAATCCTTAGTTTAATTACGCCTGGCAAGTCCCTTTTTGCCATATAAGGTGACAGTTGTAGGCTCCAGGGATTAAGATGTGGCTCCATTGGGAGGGGCCATTTCCCAGCCTGCCCCAGGGGGTAGCTTTCAATACTTGAAGGAGAGCAAGTTGGGTCAGAGAAGGTCATTAACACCTGGCCCTTCCCAGGTGTGCCCGATTGGTGGAAATGGACAAGGCTTGAACCATTCCTGTTGAAGATCTGATGTTGTAAATCGGTGTAGCTCACTAGTTACAGTAGCCAAGACATGGAAACCTAAATGCCCATCGACAGATGAATGGATAAAGAAGATGTGGTACATATATACAATGGAATACTACTCAGCCATAAAAAAGAATGAAATAATGCCATTTGCAGCAACATGGATGGACCTAGCGATTATCATACTAAGTGAAGTAAGTCAGGAAGAGAAAGACAAATACCATATGATATCATTTATATGTGGAATCTAAAATAGGACACAAATGAACCTATCTATGAAACGGAAACAGATGCATAGACGTAGAGAACAGACTTGTGGCTGCCAAAGGGGAGAGGGATGAGGGAGGGATGGAGGGGGAGTTTGGGGATTAGCAGATGCAAACTATTATATATAGAATGGACAAACAACAAGGTCCTACTGTACAGCACAGGGAACTATATTCAATATCCTGTGATAAAACATCATGGAAAAAGAATATGAAACAGGATGTTTATATATGTATAACTGAATCACTTTGCTGTATGGCAGAAATTAACACAACACTGTAAATCAACTATACTTCAATAAAATAAATTTTAAAAGAAAAGCAGTGCAGCTTGTATTTTGGTGGGTCTCTGAGTCACCCGGGGAATGTGGGAAAAGGACAGAGGCCCGATCTTATCCTGCTCCCATAAGCCTTGACCTGTGTGCCCTTTATGAGCTCTCCAGGTGACTCTGCCCCTCAGTACAGCTTGAGAAGCGTTGCTCTTAGGAGTCATCTCGGGGATGGTCTGTGTGTGTGTACGTGGAAGGTGGAACGTCTTGTCCTCTGTGCGTGTGTGAGTGCCAAAGCCGGGCTGCAGACAGGAAGTGCTGGAGGAGGCCGGAGAAGGGGCCAGTGTCTGCAGAGCACCCCCACCTGGGCCACACCTGGGAGACAGGAGAAGGTGCAGCCTCACCGAGAAACGGGGAGGGTGCTCCAGGCAGAGGGAGAGACTTGACAGCAGCGCCGAGGTAGGAACCAGCGCATTGCCGCCTTTGGGGACACGGAGGCCGTTTGGAGCCAGAATGGACAGGGACAGGGAATTGATTTGACAGGAGGAGAACTAACATTCCCCTGCAGGTGTTTGCAGGCTCGAGGCAGGGCAGAGGCAGGATTCTGTTTGTAGTACCGTCGGGGTGGCCTGCATGAAGGCCCAGGCTGGGTGGTGGCAGGGAAGGTGGAGAAAAGGTGATTTCGAAGGAAATATGAATGGCATGGGCCTAACAATCAGTTAATACTAATTGGGCAGGTGTGTCGGGCGCTGGAATGCTGTGAGCCAGACGGACAAGGTCCCTGATCTTGGAAGTTTGCTTTGGCGTGAGGAGGCGTGTGGAGTTGAGCAATAAACAGACAAACCCAAATAAACAAGAAGAGCATTAGCCAGTGGTAAATGCTGTGCAGAATTAAATTGGTTCATGTGTGCTTGGGAGTAACTAAACGGTGGCTTCTTTAGATCGGTGCTTGTGGGGGAACCTCCCATTGAAGCCGATGTCTGGATCCAGCCGTGGGAATGAATTGCTGGGGGGAGGGCACTTTGCGCAGAGGTAACAGTGAATGCCAACGCCATAAGGCAGGACCAGACTTTCCCCATCCAAGGAACAGCTCAAACAGTGCTGTCCAAGCTTTTCCGTAGTGATGGAAATGTTCTATATCTGCACTTGTCACACGGCCAGCAGCCCCGTGTGACAACTCAGCACTTGAAAGGTGCCTGGTAAGACTTGGGAACCGAATTTCACATTTTAGTTGTCATTAATTTAAATCTAACCTTAAAGAGCAAGATACGGCTGTGGTCCACACTGCGTCGAATGGCACAGAGCAAGAAAGTTGGTGTGGCTGGAAGGGAAGTGGTATAAGATGATGGAGGATCAGGTAAATAGGAGGCAGACTTTATTGCTTTGTGAATTAGGCGAAATCGTTCGGAGTCCTTTTTGCAAAGAGGAGTACAATTAGGGATTGCGAACTTCATTCCTTCACCTTTGTGAAGGAGTGCTTTTAATTAGATGCTTTTAATTAGAAGGTGATATAACCTGATTAATGTTTTGCAAGTTCGCTCTGGCTACCATGTTGAGAATGGATTGTAGGGGATGGAGAGGGGAAGTCGTAGACCAATTCAAAGACCATGATAATGATATAGGGAGTGGTGGCGGTGCCTTGGGAACAGGGTGGCAGCAGTGGAAACGGAGAAACGTGGGTGGATTCTGGATGAGCTTTGGAGGCAGATTGACAGGAGTTGAGAGGGGCTGGATTGGGAAGGTGGAGAAGCTGACGATCCTAGATTTGGGGCTTAAGCAACAGGGTGGATCATGGTGCCATTTGCTAAAATGCGGCATGGAGAACAGGTTTGGTTTTGCTTTTTTTGGGGGGGGAGCGAGGAAGATGGGCTCTGTTCTGGATCTGTTAGAGATTCTTCCTGAGCATCGGTGTAGCACTGGCAAGTAGCCAGGTGGACATGGGGAAAGGTCAGGGCTAGAGAAGTGCATTTAGGGTCATCAGGAAATAGAGGGTGTATAAAGCTATGGGACAGGAAGGGTCGGGCCACTACAGAGAATAAGCAGATAGGAAAGAAGGGTAGGGGCAGGAGATGGCTGGAACATTTAAGATTGAGCTTAGGGGAAGATCCAGACAGGCAAGTGCCTGAGAAAACGTGAGATGCCATGGGAGCCATGAGAAGTCACAGTTTCCGGAAGGAGGGAACGTTGAATGCTGCTGCCTGGCCAAGGACTGGCCTAGAAGAGTCCAAGGTGCCCTTGGATTTGGTAACAGCATGAAGGTCATTAGTGATACTGGAGATCAGGCTCAGCGGAGTTGGGCTGGAGAGCATCAGGGGTCAGAAAGCAGGGGTCACGACTATAAGTAAGTCTTTCGGTGAAAATATTCGCTGTGATGAGAAGCAGAGGAATAGGCAGGGCCTGGAGGAGTGGGGTCAAAGGATAGATTTCTCTCTCTTTTTAAAAAATTTTATGTGTTTTAAAATTTATATATTTTAAAATTTATTTGATTGAAGTATAGTTGATTTACAACGTTGTGTTAATTTCTGCTGTACAGCAAAGTGGTTCGGCTATATATATACACACATTCTTTTCCATTATGGTTTATCACAGGATACTGAATATAGTTTCCTGTGCCATACAGTAGGACCTTGTTGTTTATCCTCTCTTTTTTTTTTTTAAAGCCAGGTGTTATATGCTGACAGGTAGAAAGCAGGTAGGTTGCCTTTGATAGGAGGAGGGCCTTTCAGCCACTGTAATGGGAGGGCAGGCTAAGAACATGGGTACCGACGTGGGTAGGATGGAGTTTGGGCACTGGGTTGATGAGCAGTTGCTGTCAGATTGCTCTTGTCTTTCACGAGAAAGAGCGAAATCATTGTTTTGAAGATGGAAAACAAATCATTGCGTAACCATGGTAGGGTTGCTAGATGGCTTGACCTATGCTTCTCAAACACCAATGTGCAAATGAATGACCTGGGGATTTGTTAAAATGCAGACTCTGCGTTTCTAACATGCTTCCAGGTGGTGGTGATGCTCCTGGCTTTGGATCCCACTTTGAGTAGCAAGACTCCATAGCACTTCTGCAGTGGGAAGCTTAAGAAGACAATTTCTTATGTGTCCAGGAGATGCCTAAACTGTTCGCTCATTGAATTTACTTTTAGGGCAGAGCAGCAAGGGTTGAGAACCAGTTTGAGATTTGTGACCATTATTTAAAGTGGGTCTTCTCAACATTAGAATTATCTGTAGGACTTAAAAACAAAACACCAGGGCTTCCCTGGTGGCGCGGTGGCTGAGAGTCTGCCTGCTGATGCAGGGGACACGGGTTCGTGCCCCGGTCCGGGAGGATCCCACGTGCCGCGGAGCGGCTGGCCCGTGAGCCATGGCCGCTGAGCCTGCGTGTCCGGAGCCTGTGCTCCGCAGCGGGAGAGGCCACAACAGTGAGAGGCCCGCGTACCGCAAAAACAAACAAACAAAAAAGCCCACCAGAGCCTGGGTATTTTGATTTTGATTGAGATTCTGAATTAATCTGTGTGGGGTGGATCCCAGGCACCCTACGTTTTAAAAGCTCCCCTGGTGATTCTAGCGTTCATCCAGGCTTGAGAAGCATTGATTTAAAATACCAGGTCAAGGGGATGACCATGGGAGTAGGTGGCCAAAGTGGGGTGGTGGCACAATTGCCCTTAGGACGTGTGGGCCCCGTCTATATAAACAACTTGAGTCACCCCAAATCAGCATGCCAAGGCTATTCTAGTCACCTAGTCTTACATAGTCCCACCAGAGAAATTCCACGTCAGCCAGCAGGAGCAATCTGCTCACCAGGCTGTTCTGGAATCTTCATAGAGTCCTGGGATGACTGTATTGGCACACAGTTCAGAGCTCCTGGGTGCATCTGGTCTACCTCATGTATGTGCTTCATGGGTGGGGGGAGGGACACATTTGGGTATGTAGAGGGTGTTGCTCAAAGCTTCTACCAATCCCTGCTAGTCCCAGGCTCCTTAAAAAATTTCGACAAAGGCACTCAAATGGTGGGGTCCCTTGAGCCATACAGCCTGGTCATGAACAAGAGCAGAGGAGAAAAACAGTTCAAAAACTGAGAGCCCAACTTAAAAGATGAAACCTATCATCCAGTTGCCAAAACTCATAACAGGAGTCATGATGGAAGTCAGGAACTAAAGGATCTCTGCATGTGGCAAGGAACTAAACCTAGACAGCCAGCAAGGACCCCAGGTCTGCAAACACCACCCACACGAATGAACTTGGAAGGGGATTCTCTGCCAGCTGAACCTTGAGATGACCACAGCCCTGGGTTGCAGCCTTGTGAGAAACCCCGGGTGAGGCTCAAAGTCTGGGAAAACTGTACCCAGATCCCTGCCCTGCAGGAACTGAGACCACACATTTGTTGTTTGAAGACCCTGAGCTTTGGACTAACTTGGTACGCAGCAGTAAATAACTAGTAGAAGAGATGAAGGCAGTCTCATCAAAACTCTCCATCTCTTGGCTTTACTTTCCTCTGTGTCGGCGTCATTTTCTAGCTTAGTCACCTCTTCAGAAAGATTCTAGAAACTCAGTAACTCCAAGAGAAAAAAGGAAAATCACTGAGCAGCTTTCCAGTGGAGCCTGGGATGACGTAGTTGAGAGGTGGGGTCATGCTAACCACACAGACTGAGGAAGGGACAAGAGTGGTACCCAGAGGAGGATCAAGGTCAGTTGGTTCCAGAGGGTGGAGAATGGAAATCTACCCCCAAATGGTAACTGACGAGATGTGGCAGTGAGGGAATCCTTGATGTGAGCCTGGATGGGATTTGAGGGAACAGATCCAGCTCTCAGGCAGAGAGAGGACCGAATGGTTAGTGTCACCGACATCAAGGGAAAAATCTCAAGGAGCTTGGGGGAATGAGGTCTGGGAAAAGGCGCTGAGAGATGGTGATCCCCGTTTTAACTGCGAGATTTTAACTGTCCATGCCCGCGTGAGGGCATTAAGAAGAGAACACACTGGTGAGGTGCCGGGCAGGCAGGCAGAGACCATTCTTTTGAGAAGTCCAGCGGCAAGATTTTGCTCCTCTGTTAATAGGAGACAAGGTTGCCGGTTGCAGGGCTAGAAATATAATGAAATTAATCACCAAAGGGCAAGGCTGCCAGGAATCATATAAACCACTCCTTTCATCATCTGTTAAACGTGAGTTATTCCCCCCAAGTCTTCTTTTAACCTAAAGTTTCCATTTCTTCCTTCTGAGCCTTCAGAACTCCTGACAAGGAGAGGACTAGTTGGATCCTAGCCACCTCTTTTCTTCTGTCTTTCCTGGTCTCCTGTGAAGGTGATAAGGAGCTGGATTAATAAGAAGGAGAGAAGAGAAACGTCCTGGCCTGTCCCCGTCCCCATGATACGCCTTTTGGTATGAAATGGAGTCTGATCGTGAGTCTGATCACGCTGTCAGATTTGAGCTATGCTTGGTTTGCAAGAGAATAGCTCTGGAAGGAGGATCTAGCAGAGGTCACCACATGGACTGGTCACCCTTAGGTAGTGCATCCAGGGTGACTCATCTTGCAAAAGTCATGAAGACACAGCTTTCTTTTCAAGACCAGGTGTCGTGTGTGTAGGCATGATGGCGCTGTTGTAACTGCCTGGGATGGCTCGCTCCCCTGTTGTATCAGGTGTATCTCATAGGGCAGGCTTGCAGGGTGTTAGAGGAGTCAGCTCCTGTCTGACCCCACGACTTGGCCACCTGAGCAAGAAAACTGAGGGAAAAATGTGTTGGAGGAGAAATTACGAAATGCTGGAATTCGTTCCTCGCGTCCGGCACCCACATGGGGAAAGCTGGCTGTCTCTACCTAATCCACCCCAGGGCAGTGGAAAGATGCCTCTCTCAGGTCACTTGACACTGTGACCCGGTTTAAACTTTTCACCGGCCAGAGAGATTTAAGACAAAGTGCCCACCTGCTCAGGCTGCCCACTTCAGCATGTGTGGTGGAAACCTAGCAGGGCTTTCTGCATCGCCTTTCCTGGAGCTCCGCAGGAATGCATCCTGACTTTGCAGGGGATGGTAGAGCAGGCGCTGTTTGGTAAACAGGGGTGTGGCGGAGGGGGAGGGCTGGACGGGCGGGTCCCCAGCTCCCTCTGCTTTTTCCGATGACTCACAGGCTGCGATGTTGGAAGGGGCCTCTGAGATAGATCGTCTGATCCAGCAGGCTTATTTCACAAGCATGATTTTGGAAACAGGGCTCAGGGAAGGTCCTGGAGAAGTCAGTGGAAGTGGGGGACACGGGACCCATCGCTCACCTCAACGCCCAGGGCCACACTCTGTCCCTCATATAATCTTCTTTGATTATATATATATATGGCAGGGATGGAGTGGGGAATGGAATTCGGTTTTGGACATGTTGAATTTGAGGTGTCAGTGGCCTGTGTCTCTGAAGCAGAATGTGGTTTGTCACATCAGAACCCGAGTGGGGATCTGGGAGTGGTCCACGAGGATGCAGAGGAAGGGCCTCAAGAGGCTGATCTTGGGCACATTGTCTTCCGTTAGTGATTAGCAGCCTGCGGTCCGTGGGCTGTGTTCTCCTTGGTTTCATGGCTGCTGTTCTGGGCTGTCATCCATACCCTGGAAGGGGAGAGGCAGCCCAGAGTTGTCCCACATTTGCAAGCTGGTTTGATGAGCCCACACGCCCATCCCTTAGTCCATGGGTGAAGGACGTGTTCGCACTTCTCTGCAGAGGCAGAGATTAGAGTGATGTGGCCACAAGCCAAGGAATGCCTGCAGCCACCCGGGAGTCTGGAAGAGTCGAGGAATGAAGCCCCCTAGGACCTGCAGGGTAAGTGCAGCCCTGCTGACACCTTGGTTTTGACACAGTGCAACTGATTTCAGACTTCTGGCCTCCAGAATTGTAAGAGGAAAAAAATGGGTGTTGGTTTAAGCTGCCAGGTTTGTGGTTATTTGTTACAGCAGCTGCAAGAGACTAATACAGTGAGCATTTGTCAAAGTCAGCCTGTCAAGATGCCCCTTGGGGGGAAAAGTGATCCCTGGTCAATGAACTTTGAACCGGGAACAAATGAACGTTCATTCATTCGACACTTTTTTTGAGCACCTGTTGCACTTTAGACCCTGTTCTAAGTGCTGGGCATTTATAACACAGTCCCTGCCGACACTGCTTGGATTCTTCTGGGGAAATCAGACAATAGAAAACAAATATGACATAATACCGGGCTAATGAGGTTCTGTTTTCCTCTCAGAGCAGACGGTAACAGGAGTTGCTATTTTCTATGAGGTCAACAGGAAGAGTCGCTGGTTGCTAATATTTGAACAGAGACCCAAATAAAATAAGGCAACAAGCCTGTGGGTGTCTCAGGAGTGTGTGTCCCAGGGGAAGGAAGAGTTGACACACAGGGTCTGGAATAGAGAGGGAGGAGGGGCTTTCACTCTGAGGAAGGTGGGCATCCACTGGAGAGATTTGATTGGAGGCATGACATGATTTTTTTTTTTAAAGATGGAGATAAAATTCACCTAACCTAAAATTAACCATTTTAAACTATGATTCACTGATATTTTAGTGTGTTTGCAGTATTGTGTGACCGCTGCCTCTGCCTAGTTGCAAAACATTTTCGTCACTCCTGAAGGAGACCTCACGTCCATCGGGCAGTCACTGCCCATGACCTCCCAGGCCCCGCTCCCCCAGCCAAGGGCAATCACCCATCTACTCTCGGTCTCTGTGGATTATCTATTGTGACGTGATCTTTGATGGGTTTTTAAGACAAATCATTGTGACTGCTGGGTAGAGAGTGAGTGGGAGGTGGTGGCCCCAATTAAAAACCAGGAGAGCCGTTGGCTGAGAGAGGTGGCTGGGGTGAGCCGTGGCCGAAAGTAGAGGTGGGGAAGGAAGACGGTGTGTAGGCTTGGATTCAGGATGTTACATCATCACTTCAGGCCTCTGAGAAGGCTCGGGCTAATCTGCGTTTGACAGCAGAACCCCATTTCAGATAGCTATTCAACACGTCGCAGGGTCCGAAAAGACGTGATATAGTGGAGACAGTACTGGGTCGGAACTCTGGAGAAGCAGGCTCTGAGGTTGCCGCCTCATAGTTTTAAGACTTCAGGCCTGTCTCACTTCACATGCGGGCATCCTCGTCCAAAAACCGAGGACAGTGAGTAGCTGCCGGACTCCGCAATTCGGTGATTTCTTGCCCAAGGATAGATCACCGATATTTGTGAAGATGCTCCTGCGTCCGGGGAAGGTGGGTGTCTTTGTGTCAGCACACCTGGATTTCTCCCCACCCCGCTGGCTCTGAAAGCCAAGAATAAACAGAGCTGGCGTAATCGAGCAGGAAGGAGGACTTACCGTTCTTAGGCAAATCGAATTTCTATGAATGCGGAAGAGTCAGGTGTTGGAAGCCTGCCTCGTGGCGGGCATCAGGATTTTATGGGACTGTTAGGAGGAGCGGTCCTCTGATGCGGTTGTGTGATGTGCTTGTGTCTCTCCCGGGTGGGAGGCGAGGTGCACAGAGCTGTTCCTAATAATTCTGAAGTTTGCGGGAGATTTACTTTTGTGTAGAAGTGTTTCTTCTGGCCGCGCAGCCTGCGCGGGAATCTTAGTTGCCCACCCAGGGATCGAACCCGCGCCCCCTGCAGTGGAAGCGCAGAGTCTTAACCACTGGACCGCCAGGGAGGTCGCCGCTTTCGTGTATAAATCTGAGCACACTCAAAGTTATCCCCGTTACAGCACACTCTCGCTGGCCTTGCGTTCTGGTATGCGTTCTTTCCTCATTTTCCATGCTGTACGCTTAAAAGCCTTTGCTTTTATTTGGAGCAAAAGTAATAGCATACATGTGGTTAGAAATAAAAATCAAGTAGTACTGGAAGGCCCAGAGTGCAAAGCAGCACACTCACACCCACGCCTCTCCTTTCCAGTCGCCTTTGATTTTTAGTTCTCCTGGCAGCTACTTCCACAATTTTAAATACAATGCTTACGTGTTGTTTCGGAATTTGTTAACTTCTACCGCTATCTGTTGGTTCCCTGTTATGAAGATGAGGGGTTTTTTACACTCTACCTGCCCTTTTCCCAGGTCTTCACTGACGCCTGGGTGGTAGAAGCTACAGCTGGGAAATGGATACCCAGGGATTGCTTTTTAAGGACCTGGTTCAAACGAAGGGTTAAAATGAACAGCCCTATGAAACTCATGGTCTTTTAAGAATTTTTTTTTTTTTAACTGTCTTCTTTCTCTGAACCCCTTGGAGGAATTTCTTTCGGCTTTAGGGTAGGAATGGCGTTTCCCTTGAGCAGGTGGCTTATTTTATCTTAAGGACACAGAAGACCCTTTAGCCAAACACATTTCCCTCTTTGCTCTGGCTGCAAAGCTCTGTGCCAGATTTGCCCCCTACTCTGCCCCACCCCGTGCCAGGAGGTTGGACTGGAGAGGTCCCTGACCTCAGCCAGACGTCATCTCATTTTTTCTGCTCCTGTTTTCTCTGGATCCAACCTGGCGCTCTCGGGGTCTGCATCAGGGAAATGTGGCTTGGGGACTTTCACTAATTCTCTCTGCTCCGCGCCAGCCTCCCAGCCTCTCCCCGCTCTGAAATCAGACCTGCCGAACTTGACCTCCCTCCTCTGGGTTTTGTGCCCACACTGCACTCCCCCCACCCACCCCACCCCGCTGCCAGCATGGGAAGCAACCACTCCAGAAATAGGACACGGGGCGGCCTGCCCTGGGTCATTAAGGGTGATTTACTTCCCTATTAGAGACACCGGGCTGGATGAGGAGTTACCTGGAGTCCCTTCAGTGCGCCGGGCTGAGCATTGTAAAAAGATGCTCGGTAATCAGGGCCGCGTGGAGCCGCCCTCGGCCGGGCTTGTGCTGGTTTAACGAGAGTCGGCCGGAGGCCAAGGAGCTTCGTGTTGGCGCGCTTGGTCCCCTTCTCCTGAACCCTCGTCGCCTCAGCTGAGGGGCTCAGGGTACCAGACTGTTAGAGGCAGGAAGGATGCCAGCAGCTGGGCTGCCTGGGATCTTGGACCCATCTCCATCATCCTTCCGACCCCAACCCACCTCCCTGGTACCCCTAACGGAGCCGCAGTCAGGCTGGCTCAGTCATTTATTCTTCCTTTTTTCTGTCTTTTGAAGCAGCACATCCCTTTCCCCCCTTTAGTCTTACTAAGTTGTAGCTGGTGCGGTTGCCTCTTGACAGTGAGATGGGGTAAAGCCCCAGCAGCCCCCCTGCCCAGCGGGCTTGTCTGCTCCTGGCACAGCCCGTCAGGACTTTATTCCCTCCCCTCCTTCTGGATATACCCCCTAACAGGGGATGCCTTGCTTTCTTTTCAGTTACCTTCTTTTTGTGGTGGGGGGGGTCGCTTTGGCCCCCGATGCTCAGCTTAGTGGGGACCTTAGTTCCCCGACCGGGGATTGAACCTGGGGCCGCGGCAGTGAAAGAGCTGAGTCCTAACCACTGAATGACCAGGGAGCTCCCTCCGTTACTTTCTTAACAGAGGATGCTTAGGGGCCTGTGGATTTCAGAACTGCGAGGACCTCAGAATTTAGCCCTGCTTCCACTTCTGCGCCATAAAGAAAGGGGCCCTCGTGTCCGAGCTCGGTGGGGGCGCGCTGGCTGCCTTCTGAGACGGTAGAGCTCCCTGAGTCAGTCCTCTTTATGGTAATGAAGTCTTCCGAACTGCTTGAGGGAACCCTTCAGAAAGCCCTCTTCCTTCCATCCATCCATCCATCCATCCATCCATCCATCCATCCATCCATCCATCCATCATGATTCAGTGAACCTTCATTGAATTTCTTCAGTGTGCAAGGCATGTCTGATGGGTGCTGTGGGCAGTGTAGACACCCGGTGTGGACACTTGGCCCCCTGTGTCCCAGGAGCTGACGAGCTCATCGCCAAGCTGGGACAAGCAGGTGCCAAACTCCAGTATAAACCTTTTCCGGCAAGTGCCGTTGACATGGTGGGGGTGATGAATGCCCCTCAGGAAACATCCTGGTCCGCATCTTTACCGGTAATCCCATCTTCCGGGGGAGGGCTGCCTGCTTATCAGATATCGGGATAGTTTATGTGTACAGCCCTCCTGGGGAGGCCAGGCCCAGCTTCCTCTGAAATCTGGGTGGGTGGGTGGGTGGGATGTCTCCTTTCTCTGGACTCTCCCTCCCCAATAGATTTTCCTTTTTGGGTTTTCCCCATGCACACCTGAGCCTCTTGATGAACTCTCCTGAAACTAAGTGGGACCATAGGCGTTCTCTTTACGTTTAGAGGGGAAAAAAACCCTTTCATGTAACCCTTCGCTGTATCTGCTGGTGCCCTGTAGAGGTCCTTTGTTAAACTGATAGGGTCATTTTAGTTACTTGGGAGCCACTGAAGGTTTTCCAGGTTGGTCTGGAGGACTCCTTGTAGTTTCTAGGCCTCCTCTTCCTACAGAGACTCTGGCACTGGGATCTCTTTGGAATCTAGGCTGCAGCTCTTAACCCTGCCCCCCTCGCCAGTCTCTCTTATAGTTCAAGTAGCCGTGGTGCATTCCCAGGAGCTAGGTATCTTCGAAGACTCCTTTTCCTCCTTCCTGGAAACGTGTATGACCGAACCCAAGTCAAGCTGAGATCATGCTCGACCCCCAGCAGGATCGCTCAGGCCACCCTTCCGTATCGATTAACAAGTTTTCGTCTGAAATTGGAATTCTGCACCGACCAGCAGTTCTTACTTATTGCAACAGCTTGTGCAACCCAAGTTGATTCACTTTTCTCATCATGTTTAATTCCCGACCCTTGGTTTTAACTGAAACTCTGCTCCCATCCCCCTCTACTTAGAGAGCCCACAACAAACTCAGGTTCCTTACGATAGTTTGGGAGCAGGGACGGTGCCACGTATTGCAGTCACTGCACAAAACCCAAGGAAATGTGATCCCTGCTCTCGGGGCCTCAGAAGGATATGCAGAAACTCTATTTACCCGCCTCCCCCCCCCCCCGCGCCCCACCCCACCCCAAGAGTGTATGCATTCTCAGCTGATTAGCTAATGACTTAGGACTGGGCTCGTACAATGCCAAAACACGTGAGTCAGTCACTTACAGGTATAGACCACAGTGAGCATGCTCCATTGCCATGGGAACGCGAACATGTATCCATCTCAAGGCAGAAAGAATTCGCTTCTGCTCCTCAGGGATGTGGATGTTTCCCACACTGTTCCCCGGGCACGTGTGTTCTCCCTAAGGCTGCAGGGTCCTCTTCAGCCCCGCACCGCATCACCACCACCACCCCATCCATTGTTATGCTCTCCCGGGTGGGTGTCCTGGCCCACTGCATGCGTTGCCTGCCCCCTCCAAACCCCCCGCTACTTTGTGGGTGCAGCCAGCATCCAGTTGTGCCTCTGATGCCTAATCTGAAGTCCCGGTGACCTAACTGTGAAGTAGGAGGTGCAGAAGACTGAGTGTTTCCTTGGGGCGAGGCAGCCTGATGAAATGACAAAGCCAGGCTTTAAAGTTGAACAGAGTTGGCTCAAGTTTTGACACTGTCACTTACGAGCTCTGTAACCTTGGGAAAGTATTTTTCTTCCTCTTTAGCGTCCTCATAGATAAAGTGGGGTAATCCCTACATTACCAGGCTGTGGGAAGGACGAAATTAAAGCATGTCAGAGTGCTTCACGTATCACTCAGTACGTGATCACTTTCTCATGCTATGTCCCAGCAGCCTCGGGGGGTTGAGACATTGCCGCTGAGGATCCTGAGGCATTAGCTGGGTGGCCGCCACGCCCAGGGACATCTTGGAGAATTCAGAACTCTGCGCTGTGGGCCCCGTCTACCTTGCGCCGGTTGGGTGATGTGTCACGTGGGGTTCTTTCAGAAACCGATTCTGGCTGATGTCAGCCGAGTGGAATTTATTGCAAAGATACTGGAAGCTCACAGCATGGACGGGAGGCTGGGGAGACCTCCTGAAAGCAGATAGAAACTGAGATGCTCAGCTGTGTGGAGCCAGGAGGTAGGACTAATAGGAACAATCGTATAAAGCAAACAGAGTGTAGTCAGGTGTGCTTGGTGATGGAGGAGCATCTCCCCAGGTGTCAGCAGAGACCACCTGGAGGCAGACACACCTTTGCCCTGTGAAAGGGGAGGGGCCCCCGAGACCCCTTAGGGCTTGTAGAGGGAGGGTTGGCACCTGGATTAAGAGATGCGCAGGGCTTCCCTGGTGGTGCAGTGGTTGAGAGGCCGCCTTTCAGTGCAGGGGACATGGGTTCGATCCCTGGTCCGGGAGGATCCCACATGCCGTGGAGCAGCTGGGCCCATGCGCCACAACTACTGAGCCTGTGCTCTGGAGCCCGTGAGCCACAACTGCTGAGCCCGCGTGCCACAGCCACTGAAGCCTGCGCGCCTGGAGCCCGTGCTCCGCAACGGGAGAGGCCACTACAGTGAGAGGCCCGCGCACCGCGGCAAGGAGTGGCCCCCACTCGCCGCAACCAGAGAAAAACCCGCACGCAGCAACGAAGATCCAACGCAGCCAGAAACAATAAATAAATAAAATAAAATAATAAAATAAATAAATTTATTTAAAAAAAAAGAGATGCGCAGAGAAAGGGCCTAGTGGGAGAGAGAGAATTCCCTAAAAAAAGGAGTGGGGCTGTTAAGGTACAGGTAAAGGACACTGGGCAGCCTAAGTCTGCAGCAGGGATCTTGGACAAATCTCACTTTGAGCTGCTTTTCTGAAAATGAAAGACTTGAACTTGATAATCTCAAAGGACCGTTGGGTTTCTAATAAGACTGCTCCAATGATGAAATAGACAGCTCTTCCACTGGGAAGGGTTAGGACTTAGCATTAGTCGCCTTCTTAGTTCTTTATTCTCCCCCTGAAACCTCCTGCTCCACAGTATATGCAATTAATGATCAGTACTTTCTAAAATCCACTTAATTTTTAATAAAATCTGTCTACAAAATACAGGAGATTATAACAAATGTATCTACTATCCCTATTTTAAAAATCAACTGTAATTTATATAGTTTACCATAAAGTATATAATTGACCACAAATAAATAAAAGAAAATTTACCATAAGCTATAATTTACCAGAAAGTAAAATGCCCCCATTCTCAGTGTACAGGTTAGTGACTTGACAAATAGATACACCTGTGCAACTGCTACTGTCATCGGTGGACATCTTTACGGGAAGTTCTGTCTTGCCCATTTGCAGTCACTTTCTCTCTCCTCCCACTCATCTCCTCAGGTCACCTCTGATTTCTACCCTATAGATTAGTTTTGCCTATTCTAGGTTTTCATAGAAACGGATCATGCGGTGTGTACCCTTGAATCTGGCCTCTCTTGCACAGGATAACGTCTGAGACTTATCCGTATTGTTGTATCAGTTGTTGATTCCTTTTTATTGTTAAGTAGAATTCCACTGGTTGAGCATACTAGAATTTGCTTATCCATTTGTCAACTGATGGACATTTGGGTGGTTTCCAGCTTTTAGCTGTTACGAGTAATTCTGTGAACATTTGTGTATGAGTCTTTCGGACATGTTTTCATTTCTCTGGTGTAAATACCTAGGAGTGAAATTGTTGGATCATATGGTGAGTGTATGTTTATATAAGAAATGGCAAAACTATTTTCTGCACCTCACTCGTCGCTCACGGCAGCATATGAGCTTTCAATGATCCTAGCTCCTTGCCAACATTTTTTTTTTTGCCATTCTAGTGAGTATGAAGTAGTTTCTCATTGTGCTTTCAGCTTGTATTTTCCTGAGGATTAATGATGTTGAACATTTTTCATGTGCTTATCACTATCTCTGGATTCCACAAGTATCAACACTTGTCAAATGTCAGTCAAAAATAACACAATTACTCGACATTAAAAAAAAAAATCCCTGAGTGTTCCTCCAGTTCTATTCCCCTTTCTCCTTGTCTCCTCGGAGGTAACCACTGTTCTGTTGTTGGTGTATCTTTCCCATGAGCATGTTTAAAACTTTTAAGAGCATGTATGCATCTAAAATAGCATTCACTAATGTCTTGTATATTTTGAAACTTACATGAAATATATTTCTCTTGTTGGGACTGGCTTTCTTCACAGGTGTTTTTGAAGTTTATCCATGTTGGTACATGTACACCTAGTTCATTTCAACTGCCCTGTAGTTTTCTAGCACATGTGTATCTCATAGTTTCTTTCCTGTGGGTGGACATTTTAGACATTTAGAAACAATTGTGCATTTCTCCTTGTGCACCTGTGTGAGTATTCCTCTGGGGCAGATACCTAGAAGGAGAATATCTGGGTATGAGGATGTACCTTCGGATTTTGCCGCTATATTTTCCAAAGAGGTTTTGCAAATATATAGATACTGCTACCCACAGAGTATTACAATATCCACTCCCCTTGCCAACAAGGCACGCTTATTTTTGCCATCTGAACGTGTAAAATATTGCACCTCAGATTTAACTTGTGTTTGCGTTTCCTTCATTGCTGGTGAGGTTGTGTATATTTCCATATGTGTATTTGCCTTTCAGAATTCCTCTCCTGTGAATTTCATGTTCATACTCTGCTCACTTTTCCGTCACGCTGTCTTTTAAGCATTGCTTTTTCGTTTTTTTTAAATGGTATATTTTGTCATGTGTAATTTTTAAATGGTAGTCTAGTCCAACGTATTTATTACTGCATAGACTGTGCTTTTTATTTCTTATTTAGGAAAACTTTATTGAGGGCATAAGACGGTCCTTCCATCCCCAGGATTTGCTAATGTGTATTTAGGATTTTTATACCTGTGCTCTGTGAGGTTAGGTTAGGCTTTGAATTCTTACATTGTTTTCCTTTGAAGATTGGAATCAGGGTATTATAAAAAGGAACTGATGGTTTTTCTCTCTATTTCTGGGAGAGATTGTATTAAGTGTCGCCTTTTCCTTAAAGGTTTGAGAAAACTTTGTCAGTAAAACCACATAAACCCATTATCGTTTTTCTAAGGTAGCTTTTAGGCTGCAGAATCGATTCCTTTGAAGGTTATAGATCTATGCGGGTTTTCTATTTCTGCCTGAGTCAATTTGAAATTTTTAGTTTTTCTGAAAAATGATCAGTGGCAGGAGATAGCAGAAAACCAGGTAGCCCCAGGACTTGTGGGCAAACAGCCCCTTCCACTGATTCAAACTCCGGACACCTGGAAGGTCACTGGAGGAGATCAAAGTGAAAGCACTGCAGCGTTTTGTATTATTCAGAAGGAGAAAAGAGCTATTGATCAACTTTATGCTTGAAGTCAAGTGTACGTGTTAAAAAACGTCAGTGTAACCACCTAAGTAGTATAAATAGACTCTATAAATACCAAGTTTGTGGGGTTGGAGGGAGAATAAAGAAAATGCAATCAATCCGATAGAATGCAAGACAGGAGGGAGCAGAAACTGCAAAGCGAAAAGCCCGGTAAAGAGAAAGCCATGTGGTTATGATGGTCTGTAGGCAGCATTTCCTCCCACGATGCCTTTGCGGACCCCTTGGTGTTTCCCCTTAGCAGCGCACACATCCGTCACTCTGCACTGTGACTGCCTGTCCGCCATCTTTCTCTCTCTGCGGGAGGCACTCTTCTTCCCAGGACCGGGCCGGGTCGTTTATCTTCTGCTTCTCAGTGCCTGACATATAGTAGGTGCCCACTAAGTGTTTGAATGAGCGCAGCAAACAAGTAAATAAATAAGTGAACAGATGGGCAAATAAATCTGGAAAGGTTACTCTATCAGGTTCAGTGGCTGTGGGGAGACATTTTAATCAGCGATCACCTCAGTTGATCTGTGAGTCGGGAACCGAGGAAGTAGCTGCAGCCTTGAATTTGATGGGAAAAAAGTTCAGTGTAAGATGCCTAAACGGAAACCGCCTATAAAGTTAGCTGTCTGTGCGATTGTTACGTGCTTGATCACGTGGTTAGTGCCCTGAGAGGTACCTTGTGCGGCAGTAAAAGAACCTGTGCTGCAGGTGAGAGCTTCTCAAACCTTAACCGGAGCACAGTTCACCTGGGGTGCTTAGCGAACCGCAGATTCAGACGCTGGAGGTCCGGGGAAGGGCCTGGATGCTACGTTTCTAACAAGCTCACCGTTGCTGGTGCGTGGACCACGCTTTATAGAGCGAGGGTCCGTGCTATCATTTTGTCATCTATACCATGGCTTTCCCCCGGGCCTCGGGGATAGCAGACAGACCCTATACTTAGAGAAGAGGCTCAAATGAAAGCCATTCTGACTTCCGGAATTGTTAACCAGCGACTGTGAAAGACCCCAGCCCACGCTGGCAGGGGAGAGGTATTGCTGGCCTCAAACTGTGTTTCACACTCTGCCCCATTTTCCTGTTTCTCAGGCTGAGCCACCTGGCCTGTTTGGACATGTTGCATCCTGGGAAGCTCTCATCTTTGTGATTCACATGTCACTTGTCACTGTTCTCTGACCCTGTCACACTTTGTGCAATCAAAATCCCATTTCCTTGCCTCATTCCCGCGAGCCTTCGCCTTGCTCTCACTTGGGTCCCCGGGCAGGGAGCGTCTCCTGTTACGTCTCCATCGTGCTTCCTGCCCTGGGCAAGACAGGCGCAGCGTCACTCCGTACACCCAGAATCATAATACAGGCTGGCAAACTGTCACATCCCGACACTGGCTTTCTTCTTTTTAGGCCCTGCTTTTTAGAGAAATGGCACAAAACCAGTGGGCAGCGCCCCAGATTGCCTGTAAGCCAGTAATGCGCCAATCCTAGGGCCAGACAGACCACGGGTGCCAGTCCGTCCCCGAGCCGTTGTCCCTGGCTCTCCCCATCACGTCTCAGAAACAGCGCTGGCAAGCGGTCTGCTCTGTTCCTTCCCTTACGTTCATTATCGACTTCTGTGGATCTGGGAGGCTTGTGGACAGAAGGATCATTCTATCAGTGAGTGATGGAACCTGGGGTTTCTGTGGGCTTGGTCTGGCTCCAGGGCTTTACAGAAAGTGTATTTTAAGACAGAAGAACCTCTTCCCCAGCAGGAAAGTCGAAACCTGAATGCCTTTGGGGCTGTCCCCAGACCTTGGGCAGGGGAAGCCTCCCTATGCGCTTTTCCAGCGCACTCCTGGCCCTCAGTAAGCTTCTGCCTTTGGCTTTTCCCAGGATGGGCAGAGGTGATGCAGCCCTGAGAGGACCCGGGGACCACGCCGGCCAGCATTGCTGCTGTGGAATGACTGACGGTCAGAGCAGGGGCGGCTGGTGGGGTCTGCGTGCTGGCTTTGTGTCCCGGGGCCCCAGCCTTTCCTGTTATTAACCTTGGTTGAACAAGCTGTGGGCCGGGTCGTGTCCGATAGCAGCCCCCGTGAGGCAGGTGGTGGCCGTGAAGACAGTCGGGCAGCCCCGTTGTCCGCATGTTAGAATCACCTATGAGCTTGCAGGGCAGCCACCTCCAGGTCTCTCCCCGGGACATCCTGTTTCATGGGCCGGGGGATTACTGGGCATCCAGGTGGCTTTAACGCTTCCAGATGCGGAGTTCCCTGGTGGTTAGGATTCCGGGCTTTCCCTGCCAGGGCCTGGGTTCAATCCCTGGTCGGGGAACTGAGATCCCACAAGCTGCATGGCGTGGCCAAAAAACAAGAAAAAATCTCCCAGATGATTTTCACGGGCAGCCAGGCTGAAAACCACTGCATCAGAGGGCGGCAGGGAAGATGGCAACGTTTATCCTCACCCTGTCAGGCCAACTTCAGTATGGCCTTGTTGAGTTTTCATGAGATGACTTTATTTTTTCATGGGAAATTTCCTGGTTTTTACATGTAGGCCCCTGACCTGCAGGCTGAGCCCTCACCTGTCTGACACAAACACCTGTGGGGCTGGGCTCCACCTGTCGGGCTGTTCTCTGCACACGGGGGTGAGTACGCCCGCCGTCACACACCCTACCTTCGGCCGTTTCCTATTCTGGCTCTTGGCCTCAGACTCAGAGCCCAGCTCCACAGAAATAATGTTCCTGAGGCCAGACCCTGGGCGCTTCCCGCTACCCCACGACAGGCCTGTGGGGTAGGTATGATTTTGATCCCATGTCTCAGATGTGGAAAGTCACTCAGCCAGGGGGATGGTGGAGTCAGGACTCGGGTCTCTTTGTCTCACAAGCCCCAGCTCTCAGCCATCCCACTGCCTTTCTGTGCTTGGGGGTCTCTGATGCCTTCTGGGCTGCCACCCCTGGATGGCTTCTGAGTGAGACCCTCTGCCTCCGACTGTGTGACTCCTTCGAGCCTGTCCGTGGTGGGGCCGGACCAGAGGGTCATTGGGAAAAGGGGAATCTGGATGTAGTCCCCTGTTTGAGATGAATGGCACATTTCCAACTTCTGATTGCTCTTCCCCCATCCCAGATCCACTCCTACATTCCAGATTATGACTTGCCCCTGAGAGTCCCTCTGCCCTTCTCTCCTGGCCTCCTCTTGATTTAGGAAATGGGCCAGAGGGACAGAGTCTTTGCTGGCATTTTCTCTCCCCAAGGTCAGGCCAGCTGAGTGGAGCCCATGGGAGCAGAAACTAGGAATGAGGACGAACAGGGGGCCAGGCTGGGAGCAGAAGGGGCAGCTGACCCAGGTGGATGCCGATGGCGCGTGACTCCAGGGCACAGTGGCCGCAGAGGCCGGAGAGCAAAGGAGCCAATGGGGAGGAAGGAGCTGGAATATCCTGCCTCCAGATGTGGGATCAGGGGTGGGGCACACAGGTAGCAGGGAGCCCCTGCTTCCCTGTTACCTGACAGTGAGCCCGGCAGGGCAGCTTCCTGTAGTGCGTAGGGTAATCGTGTAGCGTTTCCCAAAAGGCTGGGCAAAGGTGGGTCTCAGTGGTCTATGGGCAAGGCTTTCAGTACCATTGAATCAGAAAAGGAGAAGGGTTTTCCTTCTGCAGTGCTCTCAGTTAAGGAGAGTTTCGGGTGGTGCTGGGTGAGAACAGGCCTCAGCAGGTAGTACTGTCTACCTAGGATTGAATAGCATTGCTTGGTTTTTTGGTTGTAATTATTTTTGTGCTGTGGATTTCTGGCAGGTGTTACTCATTTTCCATTCAGAGAATACTCTAAAATTTTCTGAGAAATAAAATGTTTTTGAAAGTAAAAAGAAGCGAGTCAACTAAAAATATTAAGTAAACAAGAGAAACAGTGGTATGATGTCATGCCGAAAACGATAATGTGGTCAGTGAAAGACAGGCTCCCCGGGGAAGCTATAGGGGCAAATAGAGCATTAAAATGGAAACTTGGGCACGTCCTCACATGCGTCTAAGCCATAGTTGATGCCGTTGTAAACCGTGAATATTATATTAAATGAGCTCATGTGTGTCACGTGCTGGGCCCAGTGCCTGACATAGAGCGATAGTAAGTAGTGGTGGTTATTATATGAAGTGTTCATCAACGAGAAATATTGCACTTGGAGGCCGGTGTTCCTGGGAGAAAAGTGCTGTCGGTGAGCACAGGCCAACCATGGACCAGCACACTTTGTAAGGGAGTGAGCTCTCCATCAGCACAAGCGTTTCAGAGACTTGTCGCCTGCCTAGGCGTCCGTGGCAGGAATCTGCCACTGAATGGGCCAGAGACAGCGGGGGAGGTCCCTTCTAAGGAACATTCTATCACTATACCCAGTGTGCAAAGACCGTTCACAGAGCCGGCCTGAGACCGCTCTCTCTTACAAAGCCCGCTTGCGTTGTTGGTCTTTGGCTGACGTCCGGGACCTTGAAGTCAGGGAGGGTTCCCAGCATTCCCCAAATGACAAGGGTGGCTCTTATGGAAACTGCTCTTAAAGACATTGTGGCCTACGCTGGGCACCTGCTTTTCCTTCTGGGAGTCCGGGGTTTTGCTGTGTGTCAGGCAGAGGGTGCCTATGAGACCAGCCCCCCACAGAGCCCCTGGACTCTGAGTCTCTGAGCGTCCCTGGTAGACACACTTCCTACAGCTGTCACAGCTCATTGCTGGAGGAATTCAGTGCATCCCTTGTGGCTGCACTGGGAGGGGACGCCTGGAAGCTTGCGCCCGGTTTCCTCAGGGCTTGGCCCCAGGCACCCTTTCCCTTTATTGCTTTTTCTTGTATCCTTTTGCTGTAATAGATCATGGCTACATACCCAGCGCTAGGAGTCCTCCTAGTGAATGATCAGACCTGGGTGGCCCTGGGAACCCTGACACAGCCGGTCTCTGCCTTCCAGTTGGAGGAGAGCCCAGGCTCCACTGGCCATTTGAGGGAAGGGGTATGGGGGCACTGATGCCGCTGACAGGAAGAGCTGGGCTATCAAGTGTTGGGGGCTGCCCCTCGGGGGTGCTGGTGTGACGTTACTGCGCTTCTCATGTGGCAGCTCAAGAGGTTTGGGAGGAACTGGTGGGTATCTTCACGTGAGGCCTCAGTCTCAACTGTGGGGTGTGTTAAATTCTGAAGGAAAGATCACAGGCCCAGACTAGTTCTTGCAGAAGTGACCACGGTCAAGACCACTGTTTGGTACAGATAGTGTCAGAGACAACACACCCTGGCTCTTCATAAAATGGGAGGTGACCACATCTCGGGGTCAGCATCAAGGTTAAGGGACATTGCTGTCAGCTTCCCTCAGTTACAGAATCAGCGTCTACTACTTGGGGTCTCTCTAAAGACTTACGGGGGGATGGTTTCTTACCTCGGATGAACGTCACCGCAAGCCAGGGCAGAGCAGGGCAGTATCCAAGTTGTACTCTCAAAGAACTGACATGATTGTGGGTAAACAGACATCCTGGCTTGAGGCTGGTGAGGGTGGCCCGGTCCTCTGTGTGGGTCTCCAGGGAGGTATTCAGCCAGAGATAAACTCGGGGGCGGGGGCACTAGTCTGCATGAAGAAGTAAAGGGGAGGCATTCAGTGAGCCGCCCAAGGAGCCAGTCAAAGCGGATCATTGCTGCCCGTGCAGAATGACGGTGACCACACACTCCGTATGTGCTGGTTGTATATGGGTTTCCCCAATAGTCCTTAAAATGAGTACGACACTGTTTAAAAACGGGCCTCTGAGCCCTGCCAGGTCATCTTGGGCACCACCTACGGGGTCATCTTGGGTGTTGGTAGTGTTATGGGAATGCCTACGCTTTGGGGAACCCTACTTTGCCTCATGAGCCAGGTCTGCAGACCGCAACGGAAGCTCAAAAGTCCCTTTTGCTCATCGTGTTTCCCTAGAGATGTGGGCGTGTCCTGACGCAACTCCCCTCGTGGCGGGAGGCTGCTTCCGCTTGTGGTCAGTGGGGGTGGGAGGACCTTCCCCAGCTGCCCGAGCCCTGTTGGGGGCGGGGGAGGCGGGTGGCAGCAGTGGACACCCCACGTGGATCCCGGTCCACCCAGACACCCTTATGGGCGTGGCCAGCCTCTGTTCTCCTGACAGTGGGGCGCGGGGACACCCCAGAGGCAAGGCCCCACCCTTGCCAGGTTCCGTTCTCTCCAGCTGGTGGTCTTTCCCTTCCTTTTCTCTGGTGCTGGGGCCCCCTGGACAACAGGTACAGGCCAGACTCACTGAAGCTGTGAGAAACAGCCCATCTGGACGTGGCTTCCCGTCACACATCATACTCCCTCATTTTACCTCCATCACTCCTGCTTCCGTTACAGAGGGAACCCCTCCCCCCACGCCGCCCCCATCCCTCCTGCTCACTGGGGACATTGGAGAGCACGTGCGGGGTGTCTTCTCATTATCCTCATCTTGCTCTGAGGTCAAGTTGCATTTTACCCTCAAGCAGACAGGCCCCTGACTCCAGCTGCCCCAAATGTCCCTGAACGGACCTCATCCTGGGGGCCTGGCGCTCTGCTCCCTTGCCTGTCTTCTACTCTGACCCTGTTTTAACGACTCTCTGGTTATTTCTTCTCCCAGTGCCACTTGGTCTGCCGAGCAGACCCTGTGAGGCCTCGGAGCTGTGAATGGTGACCTGTCTCATTCGCATTTCCCATAAGGGTCTGACTTGGCCAGACTGGGGGTGGGGTCTGGGGGAGACAGCTGAGAATGGCTCCCAAAGATGTGTCCATGTTCTAATCCCCAGAACCTGGGAACGTTATCTGATTTGGTAAAAGGGTCTTTGCAGATGTGACCAAGTTGCGGATTTTAAGATGAGGAGATTATCCTGGGTTATCCAGATGGCCCTAAATGCAGTCCCAGTTGCCCTCATTAGAGGGAGGCAGAGATTAGGTTAGATTTTGCTCTGCACGGAAGAGGAGGGGTTTGAGCAGAGGCAGAGTGATGTGACCACAAGCCAAGGGAGGCTGGCAGCCACCAGGAACCGGAAGAGGCAAGGGACGGCTTCTCCCTTAGAACCTCCAGAGGGAACGTGGCCCCTGCCAAAACCTTGAATTCAGTGCAGTAATACGGATTTTGGACTCCTGGCCTCCAGAACTGAGAGAGAATATACTGCTGTTGATTTATGCTACCAAGTCTGTGGTAATTTTTTACAGTGGCCATAGGAAACTAGTACAGAGCATCTTTGGAAATGCATATGTCTTTGGGAGAAGGCTTTACCACAGATGCAGGCTGATGGAAGGGGCTGAATCTCTCATACTCTCTGCTTTACGTCGTTTAAATTTTGCTGCTGTTGATATTATGCTCTGGCCTGTGCCGAGAGAATGTTAGGCACGACTCTTTCTATCACATCTTACAGAAATGCCAATCAGATTGGCTTCAGACAAAAAAGAAATTTATAGGTTGGTGTAACTGAAACAGTCCCAGGATGTCAGCTTCAGGCATGGTTTGATCAAGGGGCTTACACAGTGTCAGCAGTCTGATGTCTCCCCTTCCCCCATCCCCATCTCTTCCCTCTGTCCCTCACCAGCTCCTTTTCTGTGTGGCTTCTATTCTCAGGGAGGTTTTGTGGGGTTTTTTCCTGTAGGGTGTCAAGGTGACCATCAGTAGCTTCAGGCTTATAGTCTATATAACACTGCTGCTTCTCTCCAATAATTCCAACCAGAGTTCAGGGATTTAGCCTCTGGGTCACCTGCCCATCCCAGAGCTCTAGTCACTATGGCCAGGGGGATAGCCTAGGCTCCTTGGAGAGGGGAGGGCTACCTGTCCCCACAAGCCGTGATGACAGAGTGGGGGAAAGGTGCACCCCCCAGAAAAAATCAGGGTGCTCTCACCAGATGCAGGGGTGTGTGTAGCTGCGGGACAGGCACACGGAGTGGGTAACTGTCACGAGTTGCTTCTGGCCTCGTCGTTGCTGAGGCTGGGAAGGTGCCGTTGGAGCCCATGGTGGTTTCCAGGCCCCTAGATCACTGCGCTTGGAGATGCCAGGTCATGCCTTTGAGGCTTTCCCTCTGCCACAAGAATCCAAGTGTGAAAAACAGCCCCACACGTTACAGGAGATGGAAAAGCTGACCCCGGAGGCCCCAAAAGGTGGGGGATCCAGTAAGAGAGTGGAGAAGTTGAGAAGGTCTGGGTCCAGCAGCAGCTGCTGCTTGTATTAGAAAATCCCATTATCAAAGCATCTTTGAACTTCTCTTGGCATTTGCATGACTAATGTTCGATCTGGTGAAAGCCGTGCTTGGGAAATGGAAAAGGGAAGCGGGGGTGGGCGCTCCTGCTACAACAGGGCTCTCTGGTCTGTGGAGGGAGGAGACTGACGGTGGGGACTGAACTACAGAGGAACTGCTGTGGCCGCGTGAAAATAGCACTCCCCCTGGCCCCTCTGCACCCCTTGGAGGTGGGAGCCGTGGGCCCCGGGTCTTGAAGGAGGCTTTTGGCCCGGGAGGATGCCCAGCAGTTGAGCTGTGCTGGGCGGTGCTCAGGAAGCTGCCACAGTGAGCAGGTGAGAGGAAAGCTGACTGGCTAAGAGGTCCAGAGCCAGATGTGCAGGTTCAGCCCTCCCTCAGTGTCATGTCTTGTTCATGGTGCGACCTTGGGCTTGTCACCCTGAGAAAGCCTCAGGGCCACCTGGGGTCCAGTCCCGCCAAGCGCTGCCACTTGGGAGCTGTAAATGCATGCCCACCCCTGGGCAGATGGCTGTTTGAAGCTCAGTTTCCTCTCCTGCCTGTTCCCGCCGGGGAATTGCCAAGAAACCATCACCGACTCGCTCTCTGCTGCCTCTTCTTGACCCACTCTGGAAAACCCAGCTAGCAGATGGCCCACGCGGCGGGGCGGAGGTTGCCTTGGCTGGGGCGCATCCTTTCTGGGTGGCCCCTGCCATCTGCAGGGCTGGATGGGGCCCCCCTGCAGCCTCGCCCATGTGGGGGTCCCCCTGGGTACCCACAGGAGCCCAGGGGCTGGAGGGCATTTGGTGTGGGGGTCTGAGCTCTGCAGCGTCGTTAGGAATCCTCATCAGCTGCTGGTGGCTCAGCCCTCCCTGGGGGGGAGGGGAGAGAGGACCTGGGGCTGTGAGCAGCTCTGGTTTGCTGTTTCAGGGATTTCTGAGACCAAACTGCATCCCCGACAGCAAAGCAGAATTAGCCATGTTGTTTGAAGTTATTTACACAAAGAGACTTACATGATCTACGTCCAGTATGTTCCCGTGTGCCTTCAGTGGGCAAGATGTATTTTATTTGTTTTAAAAGCCTGTGTATTTTCTGTGTATCAAAGAAGAATCATTTGAGGATGATTTTGAAATAGTCACAGAAGCTGCTTTAAAATGTTTAACAGGATGGTAACTATTCCTCCTTAATCATGTGTCAGAGCTTCTCTGTGACCTTCAAAAGTCCTACGGTTAGTCTCTCCGTGGAAATAGACTTGAGTCAGGGTCACTGGGAACCAACTAAGACCCGCTCAGTGGTAGGCTGTACCAGGGTTTCGTAGCCTCGGCGCTATTGGCATTTGGGGATGAATCGTTCTTTGTTGTGGGCCAGGGGGTCCTGTTCATTGTAGGATGTGTAGCAACATCCCTGCCTCTACTCACTAGATGCCCCCCACCCAGGTGTCCACGTCCCTGTTCCTGGAACCTGTGAGTGTGTTAGGTCACATGGTCAGGGGGACTCGAGGTTGCAGGTGGAATTAAGATGGCAAATCAGCTGACTTGGAGGTGAGGAGAGTAGCTTGGATTATCCAGGTGGGCCTAGTATAATCACAAGGGTCCTTATCAATGGAAGAGGGAGACAGAAGAGAGAAAACCAGAGATGGCAGCGTGACAGAGACTCGACACACCATGGCTGGCTTTGAAGATGGAGGAAGGGGCCAGGAGCTAAGGAATGCAGGTGGATTCTAGAAGCTAAAAATCAAGACAGGGAAACAGATTCTTCCCTGGAGCCTCCACAAGGAACGTGGTCCCGCGGACACCTTGATATTAGCACAGTGAGATCCATTTCTGAAATACAGAGCTCTAAGAAATTTGTGTTGTCTCAAGCTACTAAGTTTGCGGTCATTTGTTACAGCAGCGATAGGGAACGGGTACACCTGCCCATCTCTCCCACCCCCATTGTGACCACCAGTAAAGGTTTCCAGACATTGGCAGGTGTCCCCTGTGGGACAAAATCGCCCCTGATGCAGAAACACTGGCTATGGGGACCACCATGCTGTTTCCCTAGAAACTGGGCAAGAGTCTCTGTGATGAGAATGAGGCCAGGAGTGGGTGCACCCAGCACGGTTGGCTGTACACCCAGCATGGTTCTCTCTGGGAGGAAGGAACCCGTGGTGTAAAAGGGAGTGGGGGTAGGGGCCACAGCTGCTCCCCCCCACCCCTCCCCGAGGCTCCCGGCGCTGTCACCCATGGCAGAGTGTGCTTGTGCATATTTGTACGATACTAGAAAAGAAGCTGAACTATCTTCAACTGCACCATAAAAGAGACCATAAAAACTCAATAAATGTCAGCCGAAGCAGCGTTGCTCACAGAGTTCTCGGCAAGGAAGGCCAGCACGCCGGGCACCCCTGGCACTGTTTTTGGGTGTCGTGGGCAGGAACGAGAGGCCGGGGAGCTCAGCCCGTGCTGGGGGCCACCAAGCCCGGGCTCTGGGCCAAACACACAGCCCCCAGGTTTCTTCGTCCCAACCCCGATGCTGTAATTCTGTTTGTTTTGCCGACTGTGAAATCCATATGGTTCCGATTTCTTCTTTGTGATCCGTCATCTCTGTGTGGCTTCGGAGCCAGGATCCACGCGAAGCGGCTTTGAAGTTGTTGTTCTGGGGTAAGTGGGACATGCTGCTTTTCCAGGGTTTGATTCGAGCGGTGCTCTAGGAGTTGAGAGTTGGGAGGCGGGCGGCTGGGTCAGAAGGGAGGAGCGTTTGCAGAACCTGCCGGGGATTTGTGCAGCCCAGGGTTGCTCCCTGGTCCTCAGCTGAGGTCACAGGGACGCTTCCTTCCAGGCATCTCAGCTGAAACAGCACGTGAGTCCATGTCAGTTGCCGCCTCGGGGTGGTCAGACAGAGCTGTGGCCCCTGGCTCCTCCGTTCAGGGCAGCTGCTGGCCTGGGGGCAGAGTAAAGGCAGAGGCAGGGAGAGAAGAAAAAAGAGGGAGAAGTCAGTGAACAAGGGGGGATGTGGAGAAAGACATCGCCTGTATCCATGCTTTTCATATTAAAGGGCCAGACGGTTCCATGATGGGCTGGCCTTAGCTGGGTCTAATGGGTGTATGGAGGCCAGTGGTCCCCAGATTTCAGCCTGCATTGGAATCACTCACCCGGAGGGCTTATTAAAACAGATTGCGGGGCCCCACCCCCAGAGTTTCTGATTCAGGAGGGCTGGGGTGAGGCCCAAAAGTTTGTACTTTCCAACAAATTCCCGGCTGCTGCGGGTGCTGACAGTCCAAGGTTGAGAACCGTTGGTCTAGAACAAGAAGAGGATCTTTGTAATTAAAAGGGGTGCTGGGCTTCCCTGTTGGCGCAGTGGTTGAGAGTCCGCCTGCCGATGCAGGGGACGCGGGTTCGTGCCCCGGTCCGGGAGGATCCCACATGCCGCGGAAAGGCTGGGCCCGTGAGCCATGGCCGCTGAGCCTGTGCGTCCGGAGCCTGTGCTCCGCAACGGGAGAGGCCACAACAGTGAGAGGCCCGCGTATCGCAAAAAAAAAGTGGTACCAATAACTAATAATTATCAGGATTTTACAGTTTATTGGTGAGGACCCCACTTTCTTCATTGAAGTGTAGTTGATTTACAATATTATATTAGTTTGGGGTGTACAACACAGTGATTCACTATTTTTATAGATTATATTCCATTTAAGGTTATCACAAAATAATGGCTGTATTTCTCTGTGCTGTACAGTATATCCTTCTTGCTTGTGAGGACCCAACTTTTGATCTGAATAATCCTATGAGGAGATAGTATCATCATTTGTGGTTTTTTTTTTTTTTACTTTTTGAAGGTGAAAATAGCATTTATTTTCATTTTTGTCACACAGTAAAATTGACCTTTTTGGGTGTACAGTTCTGTGAATTTTAACACATATTATAGATTGATGTAACCACCACCTCAACCAGGACATAGAAGAGTTTCATCACCCCAAGATCCTCCCTCCTACCCTCCCTTTGCCTTCACACCCTCCCTGACCCGACCCTTCATGGGTCCTCCATTCCTGTAGCTTTATCTTTTGGAGAATGTCGTATACAGGGAATCATACAGTAGGTAACCTTCTGAGACTGGCTTCTTAATGTAACGTGTACGGGATGGACCCAGGTTGTGGCCTGTGTCCGTAGTGCGTTCCTTTGTGTTGGTAGGTAGTAGTCCATTGCATGGATGTAGCATCGTTTGTTCCTTAATCCCTGTTGATTTCTTTTGGGTTGTTGCCAGTTTGGGGTCTTTATGAATGAAGCTGCTATGGGCATTCGTGTATAAGACTTGGTGTGGACCTGTATTTTCATTCCTTTTGGGTACCTACCTAGGAGTGGGATGGATTACTGGGGCATATGGTAAGTGTATGTTTAACTTCATAGGAAACTACCAAGCTGCTCTCCAGAGTGACTGTACCATTTTGCATTCCCACCAGCAGTGGACGAGGTTTCCAGTTGCTCTGCAACCTCGCTAGCACGTGGTATAGTCCACCTTTTAAATTTTAGTCACTCTAGGTCATGTCTGATTTTGAAATGTGTGAACGAGTCTCAGAAAGGCTCAGAGGGTTGTCTAAGGCCCCTGGGCTCTTGGTGGCTCCTTGAATAACTAAAATCCAAACCTTTCGACTTGACGGCTGTGTACATTCTGGATGATGGCTGTGCTGAACAGGAACGATAGAGGCTTATTCCACGTGGCAGACTAGGAACCAGTAGCTTCTGCGTGAGGTTGGGGGCTGCAGCAACGTCAGGGCATATGTGGCAGGGTTAAGGCATATGCCCAGGGACTAGGGAAACAAGGAAAGTGAAAAAAAGGGAAACGAAAACAGAGAAAAGATGCACATCCTAGAATCACAGAGGTGGGAGGCACTAGGCTACTTCTCCATCCCTTGTCCCTTCTTATTTTTTTATTTCTGTTTTTATTGGAGTATAGTTGATTTACAGTGTTGTGTTAGTTTCAGGTGTACAGCAAAGTGAGTCAGTTAAACATATACATATATCCATTCTTTTTTAGATTCTTCTCCCATCTAGGCCACTACAGAGTATTGAGTAGAGTTCCCGGTGCTATACAGTAGGTCCTTATTAGTTATCTATTGTATAGATAGTAGTATGCTCCCTTATTTTTAAATTGAGGCTCAGAGAGGGAAAGCAGCCTGCCAAATGTCACTCAGCTCACTGGTGCCTCTTGAGTCTTTGCCTGTGGCCAACGGTTGGCAGAAACCCCCTTTGTTTCCAGAAGCATCCTTGGGAGTAACACCAGGGCCACAGGCTGCTTCCCCTTGGCGCTTGAGGAGTAGAGCTTTTGCAAACTGATACGCCTGGTCAGGGTCATCGTACTCCTTCAGTGTCTTGGCCTCAGGTCTGTTCTGGGTAAGGAGTTGGCTTCAGGAAGGAGCTGGTGCAGGGGGCCATGGCCACAGCTGAAACCAGAGCTGGTGACTTAACAGGGAGGAGGTTTATGGAGGACCAGGCCCACCTACCCTCGCGGGGGAAACGGCGCGGCTGTGCTGGAAAGCTGTGGACATGCTTACCCGATTGCAGAATACTTCTGTCGTTTTGAATATCATTTGTTTGGTTGCCACAGCAACGTCAAGTCTCTATTTTAATGCTAACCTGCGTGGCTGCAACTTTCTATATATAAGTGCTGCTCTGCACAGTGAATTAGCTGATGCTACGGGGGAAGCAGCGGATGTGGAAACGGTGGCAGAAGATGACCAGTGGGTCAGCTCTGCAAGAGGAGGGACTGCGGGGCTGAGGTGAGTGGGCGCCCGGGGCGTGGCCGCTGATCCATAGGGCAGGTTGCTCGAAGCTCATTGGAGCAGGGTGAGAGCGGGAAAGGCAGCCCCACACCTGCGGGCGGGAGGGAGGGAGGGAAGCCCTGCTTGGATGGCCTCCTGCTGGGCCGGAGGGTGATTCTTCTGTTTCCCCACGGGTCGCCTCTCCTCACTCCTTCAGTGCGTCTGGGCCGCCCAGGGACCGGAGGCTCCGGAAAGAGGAGCAAGCCACTGGCCAGGGTGGTGTCTGAAGTGAGCTGAGTGCGGAGTGAGTTTTCCTTGTTTCCTTTGACTTGGTTCCCCGGTCTGGATCTTCGCCTCCTCTGTTTTGCCTTTTCTTCCTTCCCAGGTGTGGCTCCCGGTTGGGGCCAGATGGCTTCACATGGTGCAGATAGAATATTCAGGAGAAGCCTGGAAGGACCTTGGGAGTCGGTAGGTTCAGCTCCCCCGGCTCTAGATGAGGGAGAAGCCCAGAGAGGTACACGCTCTGCCAGATGTCACACAGCCAGCCAGAGAGAGAGTGGGACGGGAACCAGGTCCCCAGGGGACTTCTGATTCGGGCCCCTTTGCCTCATGAGGGCATTTGTGTGGTGGGGTCAGGACAGCCGTGGGTGTACACACTAGACGTACGGGGGCTGCAGAGAGGGTGGCCCACTCGGGGGCGCTCCTTTCTTGCGTCCCAAGTTGGAGGGCGTGTAAGGAACACAGGATTATGTAACAGGATCAGAAGCCATGAAGGCTGCTGGAAAGAGCATGGAATTAGAGTCTGGAAAACGGATTCACGTGGATTCAGCCGCTTCCCGTGTGACAACTGTGTCCACTTCACTGAGGCTCAGTTTCCCCACTGAGTCCTGGAATCTCTTCCCCAGCACTGTGGTGGAGGGTCAGTGTCACAGCCAGTGTGAAACCGTCAGCAGCGGCATTTGGGTCCTGATGGGGGTGTGATGCACCCGAGGGCTTCTCTGGAGACTGGGTTTTGGGTGTGCCTTGAAATGCTACAGTTTTATCATCATTTAGAAAAGTCTCAGTCGGGCCCCCTCTTCTATAATATCAAACATTCGACAGTTATTTTAAGTGCACTGGCTCCAAAGACTTGGACCCAGTTTTTTTTTTTTTCCTTCTCTGACGTGCCACGTGACTTTCGGGATCTTAGTTCCCCAACCCGGGATCAGACTCGGGCCCATAGCAGTGAAGGCGCGGAGTCCTAACCGCTGGATGGCTGGGGAATTCCTAACCCTGTTCTTTTTTTTTTTTTTAATTTTTATTGGAGTATAGTTGCTTTACAATGCTGTGTTAGTTTCTGCTGTACAGCAAAGTGCCGAGCCTGTTCTTGAGAAGAGAAAATGTGTACAGTTGGAATCTAGGGCCTGTGTACAGTCTGTGGGGCTGGAAGATTGGAGATGGGGAGCATTCACCCCTGCCTGGGCGGGCCAAGGAAAGTACAAAGGGAAGGGATCTCTTGCAGGAATTTATGATGGAGAATGGGGGGAGGGGTATAAAGGGGGGAGTTTTAAAAACGGAGATCGGGACCAGGTAAAGTGGTGTTTCTTAAAGCAGGAGTCGCCAGCCACAATGTGTCTATAATCCGTATTAAGCAGCGTGGAAAATAGGGTGGGAAAACAGCAGAGTGCGTTGCCCGTGGTAAAGCACGTATTGCTGCGTGAAACTTTTGCTTTGCACGTATATTGGGTTGTGAAGCAAAATGTGCTTTTTACCGTGGGTCAGACTTTCGAAAGCAAAAAGTGACACCTTCTGGCCTAGAGTGGTGACCCAGTGAGCCTGAAATCTCCTGTGGATGGCTGGGGATTTCCTTTCCAAGAGAAAGCTGGAAGGAGAAAGGAAGGGTTCTCGGTGGGGGAGAGCCTCACGCAAGCACCGTTTTGAGAAGCTGGTGTGATGCAGCGTGCAGCTCGGACAGGGACAAGCAGGCTGGCTGGGAAGCGTGAGGTCTGGGGACCAGAGGGGGCATCCCCTTCTCCCAGGGCCTGTGATTCTTGCAGCGACAGCCTGCTCCCCGTGCACCCTCCCCAGCGGTCCCAAAACACACATTCCCCTGCCCTGGAGCCCTACACTGCTCCGGTGAGGGATGGACCCAGCCGTCCTCCCCCCCAGGCACTGTGCTCCAAGGGTGCTGGCTTCCAGCTGCTCAGCACCGGCAGTCCCGTGGGGATCTCTCTGCTCACTGCGGCAGCTGTGTCATCTCACCTTTACACCCCGTGGATGCGCGTCTGTCCTCCGTGGCTGCTGTGCCCGACCCTCTTTCTCCTTGGTTCCCGCTCTGTGCACGGCTTTGCCTCTGACCACCTTCTCTGCCTCCCTGCCCAGCCGGTGGTGCATGCCTCACTCCTTAAGCTATATCAGCTTCCTCACTACCGCCTCCCCTTCCAAACCTTCTCATCAGCTGTTGAGGCACCACTCTTCCATAGACAGAGTAGGACAGACTCTCCAGGGTCCCTTCTGGCCCCCAAACCTTGTCCTATGCTTCCCTTCCAAGGAAGGTTGGACCCAGGCTGGGGCGCTCAGCTCCGGGGTGAGATGGAGTTGGCCACACATTTGCAGCCCTTGGAGGGTGTGTACTGATACCCGGAAGCTGGTATTCAGCTCACCCACCAGGAGATGTTGGTAGTAAGAGGTCTTAGCAAGAGGATAGTTAATAGAGGGTAAAGGTACTGATTGCACTTTTGGTCTAGGACGGTGGTATTCAATTCTTTAACACGAGGGCGCCCTCTCTTCAAATGACTGCTTATGCAGATCCCCAGCAGTTAACGCCAGGAGCTGTACACTGGTGGCCACTGGGAAAAGTCAAGTGCAAAACTGCAGGGGGTTTGGTGGTGGTTTTGTTTTCGTTTTTGCCCATAGCTTCATTTAAAATTTTTTGAGTTGGTTGCCAACCTCTAAAAATGAGCAGATTTCACATTAAAAATTCAGATTTCCAGCTTCTCTGGCAAAAATGAGTAGCTTTGGTGACACTGAGCCCACTGTCCTGCCCGGCAGCAGTATGCTGACGATGAATGGCGGGCTTTCAGTTTGCTACAGTCCCTACCCATCACCAGCATGGAGAGCAGTGATGGAACCGTCGCCAATATTCGCATGATTCGTGATGTCTTTCTTACGGTCCGGAAATATGAAATAGACCCGGTGCCCATGTCTGTGAAAAGAGGGAAAGTGAGAGGGCTGCAGTTTTCAAGAAGACGTTAAAGAATCTCTTTCTGAAAGTGAATTTGTTGGTCTCCTAAAAACTAAGTTTTAAGGACTAGCAGTAGATTTAGAACAGGTGCTGTGTCTTTTTGTTTGTGTGTTTGTTTTTGCCTTGAAATCAGTGGTTCTCAAAGTGTGATGCCTGAACCTGCAGCAGCATCACTTGGGATCTTGTTAGAAACGCAGACTCTTGGGTGCTACCCACACCTGCTGATTCAGAAATGCGGAAGGTGGGGTCTGGCAGTCTGTGTTCTGATGGCCCTTCTGATGCAGCTGAAGGAGCGAAGGCTGAGAACCACTGCTCTGAGGCTCAGAGCACAGACAGGATGCCGGCACCCTCTGTTGTCCCTTTCCATCCTTTTAAGACCCAGAGGGGAGGAAAGGCGGGGACCCTAGCCAAAGGGGAGTTGAGGTTCTCACCCGACACCACTCCAGGCAGACTTCTGTTCACGCTCTGAGGGCTAGAGAAGTACTTCTGGCTACGGGAGCTCAGCAAATTCCAGTTCGTTTTAGTCCAGTGCTTACATCTGTGGGTCCCATCGGTGCAACAGTGGTGGAGGAGCCCTGGTGTCTCTGACAGTCCTGGGGAGATAGATGGTCACCGGGCTCTCTTCCCAGGGGAGCCGCAGTGTGTGACCCTAGCAAACAAGGCCGGGGAATGCATCACACGGAGAGGGACCAGGTTGGCTGCTCAGGCTTATCAAAGATGACCAGGCATTCATGGGCTAGGAGTTCTTAGATGAAAATAATTACCAGTTTTTAACATACTTAGAGGTGAGAGCCAATCACCTATGTACATTTCAGATCTGCCCTTGGTCACTCAGGCTGCTGTAATCATAGATGATCCCTTGGCTTCCGCCTACTTTCTCTCTGGCTAAAGGCTTTAATGACCTCAGTGGACAGTCTAGGTGAGCCAAGAGAGTACATTTCTTCCGAGTGTATTTACTTGGAGGGCCCTAGGCCCGTGAGAGGTTTGTTTCAGAGACCTCGACCAAGCCATTGATGACCTCCCCTGCCCCACCACGCCCCGGCCCATTTAGTTCATTTGTGATTTGGGGGCCCCCTGAGGGCATTTCGGTATGTAAGACCCCTCCCAGTAAAAACTAGATGAACACGCGGGCTGTGCTTCTGCCTCTACCTTCTTGCCTCTCTCTCTTCCTGTCCTCTCACCTTGGGGCCCCGGTGACCCTGGGAAAGTAAGAAACCCGCTTTCTTAATGGGCTGACAGTGCTACTTGGAGACTGAAGGAACTCCACTGATTCAACACATGCTTGTTGGGTATGTTTTCTGTGTCTGGGGACAGATTTGGGTAGGACACTGTTCGTGTTCTCAGGAAGCTCAGGTGAGCGGGGTGTGAGGACCACTCATCACTGGCCCCCGAACAAGAGCAGCTGTGGAGGTACCAGGGGGAGGGCAGGTGGGGCTGGTGGGGCAGGGGGCTGCATCTCCCAGGGAGACAGCAAGAAGTGAGGAGCCTGGCCCACCAGACAGAGCAAGATGGACCCCCATCCCGGCTGGAGCATCGAACCCAGGCTGAGCCTGGGGTCAGGAGCAAAACCATCAGCCTTGGAGACGGAACACCGGGTTCAAACCAGTTCTGTCTTGCTGGTGGTAAGACCTTGGTTTATTCAATTATAAAATAAAAATGATTTGATTATAAAATGAATACTTCTCTCCCAGTGCTCTTGTAAAGGTCCAATAAGCTCCAACAGATACAAGTTACTGGCCCACAATAGACAGAAAGCACTTCAGCAAGGGAGAACCGCGGAAAAGGTTGGGACTAACGGTGAAGTACAGACAGTGGGCATCGGCTTCGGTGGGAAGAAGAAATCCTGTCCTTTGTCCTCGTGATTATCCAACCTCATTTTTAGGAGCTTGAAGTCAGGGGTGGGAGTGTTCTGTTGGGGTGTCTTTGCTGGGGGCAACGATTCAAATGAAGTCACACGCGGGCTGCTTTAGGAAGGTTGCCAGGCTTTGTGTTGGTTGGTTCACGGCTGTTGTGCATGGCTGTGTCTGTGTCTCGGTCTGGTTTGTAGGGGGTCACCAGCTTCCCAGCAGCCCCGGTGGACGTGGATGTTCTCTGGCCCCTTCTGCTGCTCCCCGAAACCCCAGTCTTGCCCACAGAGTGGCCTGATTCCAAGTCACATGCTGTTCCTCTTTCTCCGGTCTGTGTCAGGAAGGTCAGAAGGTGTCACTCTGAGAGGTTAGCCCGCAGGCCATGCAGCACAAGTGACTCAGCCCCGGGGGCCTCAGCTGATGAGTTTCCTAAAGGCTGCTCAGTGATTTAACGGAGATGGGACGGTATGGAGCACAGCTAATACTTACGGAGTTTCTTCCATCATTTCGGCCCTCGTATTTAGTCTTTGCAAGAATTTTGTGCAGTGGGTGGTGGTATTTCCATTTTTACATGTGGAAAAGAAAAAGAGGTTCAAAGCGGTGAAGTGACTTGCCTGAGATTATATGGCTGGTAAGAGGTAGAACCTGTACCTGAACTTCCTCTGCCCTGGCTGAAGGTGAGAAGCTGGGTTTGGAGACAAGCAAAGGGATGTCTGTGGGCATTCGAGTGGCTAGTGGGGCTCGCCTCTTCTGTTTCTAATCCCCGCCCACATCCCTACGCATCGTGCATACCTTATTTTGGGAGCCCCTGCTGCAGAGCAGAGGCTGTGGTTCCTCGAAGCCTCTGGAATCTTCCAGGCCCCCTTGTTGGAATGGAGCTTTGCATTTCAATGAGTGGAAAAAAAATAAGCAGAAGAGGATTTGCCAAAAGAGAAAATCAAGTGCGTTTATGACTCCTTTCTGTGTGCACAGATGTTTCCTCCCTGGGTCACCCCCGCCCCCCTTCGCGGGGGCTCTCTGGCCACAAACAGATGGGAAGTGGCTCATGGTTGAGCTGAGAGCCAGACTTATTGGCCAAGGTCGCCTTGCACGGAGCCTTGTGGGGGTCAGCCTGGGGAGGGGTCCTAAGTGGGGCTTGGTTTCTGCCGTGCCATCTGGCCAGAGCTACTCCTCCAGCCATGGTGGCAACATCAGCACCAAGGTTTAGGGCCAAAGAGTGAGGAGAAGAAGACTCTGCATTAGGACTGGGAGACTTGGTGTCCAACCAACCCCCGTCTGTCTCTGAGCCTCAGTTTCCCCATCTGTAAAATGGCAACATGGGATCAAGTGATCTCTACGGTCCCTTCCATCCCTCATTTTTGTGTCAGCACTGCATTGGTTAAGTTCTTTACTGTTGATCATTTTGTCTTAATTCAATTCGTTTTCCTAAAAATAAAGCCCCCCCCAGTCTCCCTGCCGTTTGAAAGATAATACAATGAACCTTAATCTGATAAACAGTGTTCATTTTAGGGGATGGCAAGTGAAATGGGATATGTCAAGGGGGATTTTATTAGCAAATATTATCTAAATATTTTACATAAGGCTATATTCATGTATTAGCTCCTAATGGAATCCAAGTTAAAGATTGTTTTAAAAGAATGCACTAAAATGAATATGCTCATTATAGAAAACTTGGAAAATACAGAAAAGCAAAAATAAGAAAAAATATTTAGCATGCTTGTTTTTTTTTTTTTTCGGGGCACATTTGTCTACATAATTGGGATCATATGGTATATTTAGAATTGTCCATGCTGATTCAGGGGAAGGGCAGTGTTTACAAATATATTTTTAAAATAAAGAAAAATTAAAATTTTCATTTTTAAAATTAAGAAAGAACTCAGAAATGTAAACGTGATAAAAGAAATACAATGACAACAGCCAGAGGAATCCCACAGCACAAAGATAACTTTTGTTAACATTTTCGTGTGTTTCCTTCGTGCTTGGCCTGGGGCGGGGAGAGCATTATTTTCCATAGTTGAGATCACGCTGCGTACTCTCGTTTCTAAAACAGGAACCACTCTTAGAAGATGATATAAAAGAGGGTTTAGAAGATGTTATAAAGGAGGGTTTTGATGGCAGAAAGCATTGGCTACTGGGCGGTTGATTAGTCTTTCCTGTTTTGAGGGGGTGGGGGGAAGATTGGTTCATTCAGTATGAGTTTTAAATACACAGAAAATCATCACTCAAGTTCTTTGGCAGAAAAAGTGGCCGCTATGATGTTCTGCATAGTGCAGCATTGCTCGCGTGGACAAAGGAAACAAAGACTTTTTGTTCGGTGACTCTCCCAGCACAGAATCCACAAAGCTTGAACAGTCCCTCCACGGTCGGCATGTTCTTGGACAGAAAAGGAAGCAAGAAGTTACAAGTGCGCCCCACACATGGCTGGAGGCTTCGTCTGTACTGGCCTTGGATGTTGCAGGAGAAACGTGTATCCTGGTTCTAGGATGGGAGGGGAGCAGCAGAGGAGGACCCAGGGAAACACTCGGCACCAGACCTCAACCCTAACCCTAACCCCAGGCAGTACTGTTTGCTGGATACCTGAGTTGGGGGAGTGCACTAAGCAATGCATTTATATGGTTACTTCCCCAGCATCATCTTCCTAATTTTGGTTTCTCTCTCAGTGTCTGAACAGTAAGTGCGTGGTCTCTTCACTTGCATGCCTACAAGAACCTTCCTGTTTCTTTCATGTCAAATAGTACTATGACTTGGCTGGATATGTATGTCTTGGATGTCAACCTTTTTGGACAGAAACTCATGTTTGCAGCTCAGCCTGTTCCATCCTTCAGCAGATGTTTATAGACACCCACAAGGATGAACAAGATGATGGCCATGCCCCTGAAGCTTTGACCTCAGTGGCATTTGTCTTCTAGTGCTTTCAGATGGGCGATGCCCAGTGCTGATGAGCTGTGAGCAAAACAAAGTCCCCGCCTCACAGAGCTTTTATTCTAGTGGGAAGTGCTCTCTAGCTATTAGTAGGAGTAGAGGAAAAGTCTGAGGAAGGAGTGATTTCCTAGATAACTTTTCTCTTTGCCTGTTGGTGTGCATGATTTTTTATTATATTTTATTATTTTTGTCATTAATTGTTGATTTTAGTGTATTTGATCTGGTCTTTTCTAATGGAATACTACTTAAACCTACATTGATTCATTATTTCCTTGCTTTTTTTAGTTTGCAATTTGGGGAGATACTTTTTTTTTTTTTTTTTGCGGTATGTGGGCCTCTCACTGTTGTGGCCTCTCCCGTTGCGGAGCACAGGCTCCGGACGCACAGGCTCAGCGGCCATGGCTCATGGGCCCAGCCGCTCCGCGGCATGTGGGAACTTCCCAGACCGGGGCATGAGCCCGTGTCCCCTGCACTGGCAGGTGGACTCTCAACCACTGCGCCACCAGGGAAGCCCTGGGGAGATATTTTTAAGTTTACTCTGTACTTTACTGATTTAACTTTTAATATTTTTATTTATCCACAACTGTTAATGTAGCTTTAAATGAGCAATTTTCATATAATACTGACCTTATCTATTTTCTTCTTTATATCAACCTTTCTCTTTTGCCTGTTTTTTTCCATTACGAATTTTCTGTTCCTCTAAGAGGTCACAACTTCTTACATTCTAGCAGTTTCCTGACATTTTAAATTATATTCTGAATTACTTTCTGAGATGTGCTCTTCCTTTGAGCCTTTAGGATGGTGTTTCCTCACTCATTTCCCATGTGTTCCGCCCCTCCCCCCCGGCTTTTCAAACTCATTTTTTTTTTTTTTTTTTTGCGGTACGTGGGCCTCTCACTGTTGTGGCCTCTCCCGATGTGGAGCACAGGCTCCGGACGCACAGCCTCAGCGGCCATGGCTCACAGGCCCAGCCGCTCCGCGGCATGTGGGATCTTCCCAGACCAGGGCACGAACCTGTGTCCCCTGCATCCGCAGGTGGACTCTCAACCACTGTGCCACCAGGGAAGCCCCAAACTCATTCTTAACAAGGCAGGATCTACGTAGACACTGCATTATACGAGAAGAGTATAGGTCATCTGTCACTGGCTTTGGCACTCTGTGCACTTGGGGGAAGGTTGAGTCCTTTTCACATTTGCTCACCTGTAGGTTCAATGGTACATACATTTCCCAGTCCTGTTCTTGTTTTCAAATCGACTGTCACCGGGTGCATCGTTCTTTTACTGCCTGGCTCGCTGATATTCCGAATGGGTGAAGTGCGTGAGAAATCACAGTTCTCCTGGCCCCATCCCCACTCACTGCTGTCAGGACATTCTCCAGACTTGACCTGTGGGGTCCGTACCTCTCTGAAGGACTGACACCCCTCCCCAGGCCCTGCACCCACCTGCACTGCCCGCTGGCTTGTTTTCCAGGCATCGCTGTGCAGAAGTGGGTGGTAGGGAGGGAGGGGCAGATCTCAGGCTGCTTCTGAGCCACAGGGGCTGGCTGTTTAGTGCTCGGGTGGGTGCAGATCCTGTATCTCACATCGGGGTCTGAGAAGGGCAAAGGTGCCAAGTGCATCTCAAATTAGGCACGGAGAGCAGTGAAGGTGTGAAGTGCTGTTTCCCCTTTCACAATTAGTCTCCGTTTTGTAAAATTTTCTCTGTTTACTCCACTGGCCTTAAAGGTCCTGGAGGGTTTTTCCCTCAGATTCTGATTGTGCACTATTTTTGCTTTTTTTTGTAGCGTGGTAAGTTTTATCTTTTCCTCTTAGTGCCACTCGAACCGGGATTCGACAGAGGTGTCCACAGGGCTACCGCCCGGTGACCCTTTCCACAGGAAGTCCCTCTGCACCCCTTTAACTGTCCTCTTGGATCTCCCCGTGGTGATTCAGGCCCACACTGGGGACCTCATTCCTGCAGTTGTGGATATGTGGTCAGTAACAAATTCAAGTTTGGTTTTCTGGGATTGAAAAAAGAACCTCGTAAACCATTGCCTGATGCTGCGTGATAGTTTTACACATAGCCTGAGACTGTGTTTCTCCAAGTGGGCTGAGTTTACAACTGAGGATATGTGAGATGATCTTAGAACACGTGGAGATAACAGCTTTTAAGTTCCATTTATTTTCGTGTGTAATAGAAAAAAAAAAAACCCAACCCAATCAAATCCATGGTTTCATAGATATTACTGCTTAGGGCCAGGCTTAATTCAAGTTCCCTGTAAGTCAGTTAAAAAACAAGTAAATCATAGTGTGGCTGACGCATGACAGTGGGAAAGTTCTGAGAGCAGAACGTGAGCGACTGAGGTCTGGGCGACGCTGAGGAGGGGATCCCGTAGGTCTGCAACGGGGCCTGTAAGGAGGCTTTTGAAACCAGGTGCCATTTCTGATATGTCCACTTGATCTTGGGACTCTTTTATGATGGGGACACGTAGAAACCTTATGAGGGGCCTTGGCCCCCACCACATTGAGTGCAAGAAACTGGCTACCAGTCACTTCCCAGGGGCCATCGCTCGGCCTGGTGGGCCAGATCTGGCCACTACGTGCATACAGCCCCGTCCCTTTCTTGCTTTCTTCTGAATGGGCATCTCTCTGAATGTCTTCCCCTGCTTCCCTGTGCCTCTTCACACTCCCCAGCCCCTTGTGCGCTTGGGTTCAGATTTCCACGCCCACCGTACTTCCATATTCCTTTCTGAGATTAGTGGGGAAACCTCCCCTCTGTAGTCAGTAAGGATTTCCTTCATTATCTCATGTGGACACTTAACTATGTATTTCTTCTTACGATCCCATCCTCGTTTGCTTCCTGTGACTGATTCTCAGAACCCACCTCCGTTCATTCCCCATCACGTAGTCCCTGAGTATGACTGGTTTGGAGGGGAAACAGATTAAGACCTGGTTTGTTTGTTTGTTTGTTTGTTTGCCTTTAAAAGTACTGAGAGGGGCCCAGGGGGTGCTGCCTGCATGAATGGAGGGCATGGGGGTGGGATGGATTCACTCTCCTGCTAATTGAATGCACCCACCCCCTCCATAGGTTCCACTGTGCATCCTTTCTGCATGAACTCAGCATTGACCTCTAGGATTTCACCACCATCTCCGTGCAGATGCTCCAGCTCTATGTGTCGAGGGCCAGACTCACCCCAGTTGCCCAGTGATCACTTTGAACTTGGATGTGCAGACAACAGACTCCACCACATCCCCGCAAATGGCTCCCACCATAGCTGGAGCGCTGGGCAACGGGTTCTAGCTTCTCTTGTTCCCTTTGGAGTTGACTTTTACTTTCTCTCATTCCCCGCCCCCCCCCCCCCCCCCACGTCTCACCAGTTGCCAAGGCTTATTCTGCTTCTTACTTAGTGTTCTTCTGCTCTGGTCAAGCCCTTTCTTTTCATCCCTGCTGTCGGGCAAATTCTGTATCTTCTGAGGAACTGCCCCTGCCTGTCCCAACTGAAAGGGCTCTGCCCTCAGGACTCTGAAAGCTTGTTGTCTTCCTACTTAGCAGTCGGCATTCCTTGCAGACCCGTCTGTATGGGTATGGTTATCCTTTTTTTTTTTTTTACACTTGTGTTTATGCCTTATCTTCCAAATTTTAGAAGTCAAGTCATATATATAAGACTTGCCTATACCTTCCACAGCGTTCAGGAAAGCGGTCGTTAGTAACTGGATTCGTTATGAAGTTGATTAGTTGTTAGTTGCTGATTGATTGTGTAGCCAAGGGGCTGCGTATCAGGGGGTGGGGCTGCCTTTGAGACCCTGTACCCTGGAGACTGCACGGGCTGGTGAATAATTTTCCCCTTCATTCCTCTGAAGCATTTAGAAGAAGTGAGTCACCGCCATCCCCAGATGTTCTTTCTTAATTATCATTATAAGACAACGGAGGATGAGGTCCCACAGCAAACGTGGCCTATTTTTGGCTGACAGTTTTCAACTCAACTGAAACAAAGAATAATCAGTCGCAGGAGGGTTGGTTGCATCTGACTCCATTCAACTCGGGAAAATGAAGCTTAGTGGAAATGATTGCCAAGTCTTTTTGCTTTTGGATCATGGGTCTCCTGATGTCTTTTGTTTGTCCACGTGGCCCCGTAGTTAGAAACATACCTGTTTTCAGAGACCAAAAAGGAGGTGAACAAGTTGTGCTTTTCCCCAGCCAACTGTAATGATAGAGTACTATCAGTAAAGCAGAACGGAAGTGACTTGTGGATTAGAGCACTAGGATAACCCCAAACAGTAAACCCATTGGAATGTATATGCGAGTCTTAACAAGCCCAGAAATGTTAACTTGGGTGAATCCTAAAGAATAAAACCTCTGCAGTCCTGGTTTGTTTTGCTTTAGTTCAGGTCAGCGCAGATCAGCCTCCTGGATTGTAATGGCCCAGAAAGGCCCCTTGCCATTGGCTGGAGGCCTTACAGAGAACCACCATGGTGGTGATTTCTGTGCTGCCTACAGCAGGGCATTATTGTCTTTGGTCGTATCTACTCGTCTGTGTGCTGCAGGGTCAGAGTGGTGTCAAGGCTGACCGGCCTGAAAACCGTCCCCTCTTTGCTGTTATTAAAAGCAAGAAGTCATGGGCAGTGAAAGCTTCCATCGCCGTTTTAATTCCACAAAACCAGAGGGCCTGAAGATGAGGGTCTTGGCAGTCTAGATGCAGATGAAGTGTTGTTCTCATCTTCTCCTGGGTGGGAGCCCATTTCCAGGAGCAGAGAAGGACCTTGCTGTGTATTCCAGGGCATGGCTGGTCCCACAGCTCAGGGTGTGAGTTTGCACCTGGCATCCCTTCCCGCACCAGGGAGAAGATAACCCAGCAGCCGCTGGAGGACTCTCGCCTCTGGATCCGTACGGTGCTCACTTCTTCTCTTAGTGGCCGCTTTGGGACCATTTTACAACTGTGGATTTAAGCGTATGTAGAGATCTCTGTATAGACTACATTTTTTTTTAATCCATGCATCCAGTGCTGGACACTTGGGTTGTTTCTACCTTTTGGTTATCGTGAATGATGCTGCTATGAACAGGAGTGTACAAATACCTGTTTGAGTCCTTGCTTTTGATTTTCTTGGGTATATACCCGGAAGTGGAATTGCTGGATCGTATGCTAATTCTATGTTTAATTTTTGGAGGAATTGCCTTACTGTTTTTCATAGCATCTGCACCATTTTACTTTCCCATCAGCAGCGCAGAAGGGCTCCAGTTTTTCCACATCCTCGTCAATATCTGTTCTTTTCTGTTTTTTTTTTGATAGTAACCATCCCAATAGGTGTGACGTATTATCTCATTGTGGTTTGAATTTGCATTTCCCTAATGACTAGTGACACATGACATCTTTTCATGTGCTTATTGGCCATTTGTAAATCTTCTTTGGAGAAACGTCCTTTGCCCATTTTAAAATTGGGTTGTTTGTTTTTGTTCTTGAGTCTAAACTTTTTTGTGTCCAGGGAAACTGCAGCACCTACTCTTTCAGCCCCTGCTGTTAGTAACAGCATCAACAGTAAGAACTCGCATCACCCTCGCACTATACTAAGTGTTTACATGGATTGCTTTTTTCCCCTTTAATCCTCACAACAACGTTTTGGGAAAGATAATCTCCATTTTACACTTGAAGAAACTGAAGCTTAGAGGCCTTGCCCTACGTATCACAGTGGTGAACCAGCAAAGCCCTGACCCTGATCTGACTCTGTCCCTAAATGACAGTACTGATGGCCGGGCCCCCACCCAAGGAGCTGGCATTGAAACCTTCCTAGGTAGACACTTCATCCATGCGTTTGAGAGAAGTGATAGTTTATAGGAAACCACGCAGTCCTCAGGACCTCTGTTCCTCCAGGACACCATGTTTACTTCGATGTAAAGAATCAGTTCCTAAAATCCCAAAGGTTTGCAACTGAAAGCAAACCCAGAAATGCAGGTTTAGCACTTCAAGTGCTAAACCTTCAGCTGCCCCGAAAAGCTTTCTTAGCGGAGGGGTGGGATATATTCACCAAGGAGCCAGGTCCGTGCTGAAACTCATTTCCTTGGTGGAGGCAGTGTTGCGCTCAGGGTCCAGTCCTTTCTTCCCGTGAACCTGACAGTTTTGTGATCCCCAGCCTGTTTTCATCTGAGATGCCCGGCGTTGCCTCCTCTATTCCTGCTGTCTGTCCAGGTTTGGAGGTGACGGGGGCTGAGTGAAGGCAGGGGACCCTCACCTTGCCCTTTTGGGGGCAGCAGTTTTCCAGCCCTGGACGAGTCCAGCACAGTGGTTCTTTGGGGGAGCATTCTCCATCCTTTTTATGTTGGTTTTTATCTGGCCTTGGGTTCGCACAGCTGGGGCCGGAGCCGGGGCCAGAGCTGTGACTTTGGGATGGGAAAAAGTTGGCGGAACATTCCCCAGCAGGGCTTGGGCAGGCCCAGGGAGTCCCGCCTAAAATACAGTGGACAAAGGAGCTCTTGTCCACAGCCCTGGGGGTGGAAGGCATCTGGTCAGTGACACAGGCTTGGCCATTGTATGTCGTGACCTCAGCCAACTTTTTTTAGCTGAGGAAGGAGAAAAAGGGAGCGTGCAAAAAAGAAAAAAGAAAGAGAAAGAAAGGAAGAGAGAAAGAGAGAGAAAGGAAAGAAGAAAGAGTGAAAGAGAAGGAAAGAGAGAGAGAGAGACAGAAAGAAAGCCCCCAGATCCTTTGTATCTGGAAAGTCCAGAAGGCGTCGTTGATTTCCCCACAGGAGCTGGAGCAGATTTGGAAGGAACTGTGCAATGTAGTGGGTTCTTTGTGAAAGTACAGCGATGAGAAAAGCCACAGAAACATCCTCCGGGGTGCCCAGAGCCCTGACCCTGGGGTAGCTGTTCGCCTGGGCCTCATTTCCCGCAGAGGGGCCCGTGGAGAGGAAGCTGGCAGGGGCCTGGCCAGCAGCCCGGGCACTGCAGACAGGACCCACGACTCTGAGTTAGCGGCCCCCAAAGAAGATGAGCCCTCCTCCAATGGTAAGAATCGTTCTGCTTACCTGCCAGCGTGTGTGCAGCTCGCCTTTCTCCGCAGGCTCCCGAGATGGCTTTAGCATTTTAAAGAGGCATTTCTGAGAACCCTCTGAGATACGGGCTCCCAACTGCTGAGCTTACAAAGTCTGGTGTGTCGGGGGCACCTTTCCCGGGCCCGAGGCAAGAGGAGGGGAGAAGATGTGGGCTGATGTTGGAGAAACCAGGAAGGGAGGGGGCAAAAGATTGAAAAGGGGATGTTTGTGGAGGGAAAGGGTCTTGGGTCCCCCTCGGTTACCTGGGGAAGCAGTTAAGTTCAGTGTGACGGAGAAGCAGAGTGGTGACGTGTGGGTTTTCCTATGGTGGGGATTGGAGTCCAGATCTGCCTCTCCCAGTAACTTGTCCCACATCCAAAGCTTGGCTTCTACCCACCCACCTACTTTCTACTCCACGGCCCAGTTCCAGATGGGACACTGGATGGTGAAAGCCCATTAAAGGACACAGTTCCCCAGAAGGTTGTTGAGTATCTGCCCAGTTAACCCAGTGTCTGCACTGGGGTTCCAGGCTGGGCTGGATGTTTCTGTCCAGTTCGGTGGTGGCAGCCGTGGCCGCCCTAAAGATGATGGACGCTCTCTGGAGACTTAAGAGGAGAATAGCCTTATTTTGCCAACCGTCCTGCCTCTGGAAGTTAGCCTCCCCCCTTCTTTGGAAAGAGGAACCAAGAGGGGTCAGCTGAGACTTTAGTGACCTCTCTGTTGAGGTTCTGGACAGCTGAAGGAGGTCCAGTTTCTGTGGAAAGTCCCATCTATCTCTGCACAAAACCTTCCTCCAGGACATTCTATCCCACTGGCTGGGTCAAAATCAGCCTCTCTGATTGTGGCGTGGCTTCTGATCGAGGCCTGAACCTATACCAGGAGCAGAGATGGTACTCACCCTCCTGGAGCATCCTCTGACCAGCCAGGTGACCTAGTTCCCAGCTGGGCTTAAAGAGCCTAACGTGCATCTGAATTGCCCAGAGACCTTTCAGACGAAGAGCCCGGCTCTAGGGTGGGGCTTGGGACCCTGCATTTCAAACCAGCTTGCAGAGGACGCCTGGGCTGCCGGTGCAGGGACCACACTGGGATGATGGCTATTGTAAAGGACCCAGACCAATCAATCCAGTGCTGTCAGTTACAGCTGCCCATGAGCTGACTGCAGAGCACTGGGCAGGTCTGGCCCTGGCTGTGGATGGCGGCAGGGAGGTTTACGGGCAAGATGGGATTAGCAAGGAGGTGAACGCTGAGGGGCATTCGGGGAGCGGGGAGGAGCCCGGGAAGGCTCTTGACAGAGGCTAAGGTGTATGGGGTGCGGGCCGTTGGCGGGGTGCAGCGTGAGTGGTGAGCAGAGGCGCTGTGTGCCAGGAGGTCTGGAACTGTTCTTCCGGAGCCTGCCTTGGGTGCAGGGAGAATTCTAACTTCGGATACAGGGAATCCCAGGACGCCAGGTGGATGTCTGGTTCTTGGCAAAACAGAGAGCAACCGTGTGTGGCTCTAGGGGTGACAGGGAAGGGGCGGACACGGGCCAGCAGGACAGAAGACCTCACCAGAACTCCCCATGGTGAGAGGCGGAGGCACTGAGCTCCAAGGTAGCGAGGCAGAAGCCCAGGTGTTTGGGGCCCAGGCAGCGTCCCAGGACCGCTTCTGAATCCCGTGTCTGCACTTGAATGTGCCTTTTTCCCTCCGACAAAAATGGCACGTCCTTAAGAGAGAGATACTAACATCCAGAATCATTGAGCATTAGGCTATACCTTTAAAACAAAAAATAAACATACAAAAAACACAACCCTGGAGACCATCTGGTCCAACTTCCGTATTCTTGAGATGAGGAAATTCTGTACCAGCAGAGATGAAGTATGTTGCTCAAATTCTCACAGCAAGACAGCGGCAGCTCTTGAGTCCGTGTTCTCTGCGTGGTGCCCCAGAGCAGTGGTAGATCCGGAACCGCGATGGCCATGTCCTCAGCTGTCCCATTTGTCTAAGTTTTATAGGCACCAGGAGCTCAGGCTCCAGAAAGGGCAGCTGACTTGGGTTGGTCAGAATCGCACCCCTTCTGACTCATAGAAACAGTACCAGCCCCTCTTAGCCTTAATCTCCCTCCGGTGTTCATGGTTCAGAGCCAACTAGGGATCTCTGGGAACCAGCTCGCAGAGTCAGAAGTCTTTGATTGGAATCACGGGGAGCCCAGGCCGTTGGCACTGCAGAGTAACTGGAATGCGTCTCCATGGTGAGAAGACTGGCCGCCCCGGGTTTCTTGTGGTGCCTGCAGGCCTGCGAGTAGCATCCGTAAAGCTGGATCAGCTGGATCTCGGCCAGAGACTGGCCGTCAGAGACACCCATCTTTGTGCCCTAGCGAGCTCTAGTCTGCCTCCCTTTAAAACGGTACCCACTCCCCACGAGGAAGCCTGCTTTTAGTCCTGGAGCACCTGTGGACAACAGCTGTGTCACCTGTCTTTGAAGTTCCTTTCTGGCGGGCAGGCTGCTTTCCATGAGGTACCCAAGCCTCTGACTTCCCGGGCTAGCAACTTTCAACGCCCTACCTCACTTCTGAGCTTCTTAAATCCATTGTGAACAGAACAGAATGCTTGGGAAATTTGATTATGGGGTTTTCTTCAGAGTCATAACAACTTCTGTAAGTGCCGGGAATGGCATAGGCATTTGGGGGTTTTGCACCTTAATACTAAAGAAAGGCCGTGTTTCTTTTTCCCCTCCCAATACCAAGTGTTGGCAAAACTCTCTTATTCCCAGCCTTTTTCCTCTGCAAAGGGAAATTGGACTCGGAATCATCTAGAGGGGTCTTCACCCTACCAGGAGCTCCCTGGGGAGAGTGTTTCTGGTGAGTGAGTCTCAAAATGTCCTGCAAAAAGCATCTTCTAGGGCAGGATAATTGATAATCATTATGGAGGTAAACTACTGTAGAAAATCTAGGATGCGTTTTTTTGTTTGTCTTTTTTTTCCTCTCCTAGGATGTATCTTGAGCTCCTTTACAACTATGGACATGGTGAAACTTTACCCCAAGTCCTTCCTCTCACAAATAGGGACATTTCAGCCCTAAGGAGGCCAGAGCAGCGGCCTGGAGCAAAAGGGAGGAGAATTCAGTGTTCAGTCTCCCCACAGTGGTTTGAGGTCTAATGCCCACAATTTTTATAATAGTATCCTGGTTTGGGCATAAACTTAATGATCTACAATTTTTGTTAATCACTTCACTGCTGTCTTTCCCACCAATCCTGAGTCTGGCGTGAATGAAGCGGTATCTCTAGACCAAAAGAGTTTCAGACTGCTTCCTCTTTGGACCCCAAAAGAGTTTGGGGGAATCATGCAGGGAAAAAAAGGGTAATGTTTCATGACCGTTTATGTTCCTCGTCAGGAGGTTTCTGCCACCTCTTTATACAGAAGCTGCTTTTGCAAGTTTGCGCTGGTCATTTAAATGCCTCGAAATTTCCCTTGTGGAAGTTTTGGGTTCTGTTATGAAAGACGTGCCTCAGGTTGTGGAACCCCAGTGGTCTTTTTTATATAAATTTATTTAGTTAGTTTTGGCTGCATTGGATCTTCGTTGCTGCGCGCGGGCTTTCTCTAGTTGCGGCGAGCAGGGGCTACTCTTCGTTGCAGTGCGCGGGCTTCTCATTGCAGTGGCTTCTCTTGTTGCGGAGCACGGGCTCTAGGCACGTGGGCTTCAGTAGTTGTGGCACGCGGGCTCAGTAGTTGTAGCTCGTGGGCTCTAGAGCGCAGGCTCAGTAGTTGGGGCGCACAGGCTTAGTTGCTCCGCAGCATGTGGGATCTTCCCGGACCAGGGCTCGAACCCGCGTCCCCTGCATTGGCAGGCGGATTCTTAACCACTGTGCCACCAGGGAAGTCCGCACCCCAGTGTTTGAGGGCTGGCAGCCTTTGGTTTTATAGACGAGGAGACAGACATTCAGAGAGGCAAAGAGGACTGCGTAAATCACAGCTCGTTGCCTGGGAACACAGTCTCTTTAAGCCTAGACCCTTGTGCTTTCTGCCGACACTCCCGATGGAGGTAGGATGTCAGAACAGCCCCTGCTATTTTTATCTGCTAGGGGAGGGGTAGGAGGAAGGGAGCCAACATTCTCAACAGCCCATCAGGAAGCTGAGTCTGAATAAAAATGTCTTTGTTAATCACAAGTGAGCAGAATCTCTTGGGTTTTTCCTGCTCAGAAGCCAGGAGTTGGAACGGGCTGCTGGGAGCTCACTGCCTCTTCCTTTATAGCTCTGAAGCATCAGGATCAGACACACCTGAGAAACAGGACAAAAGTTAGGGGCTTTCTCTGGGGTTCCCCAAGCCCCTCCAGACTCCAAGGTGGGGAAGCAGCTGTGGCTTCCCATCTTACTCCCGGAGCTGTTCTCTGTATTTCAGGAACATCCACGGGAACCCCTTTCCCCCCGTGGCCCTCAACACGGCCATGAGGCCTCTGAGTACCTGCTCCCAACCTCATAAACAGCAAGAGTGACTGTGATATTCAGTGGCATGTTTATGCTGTTTGGTCAATGTGGAGATTCTCCCGGGAGTTGCTGAAGAGAGCGCACCTCTCAGGTCCCTGTCGTGCTGGATGGTGTCACCAGGAAAAGTACCCGCCATCCAGAGTTCCTCGTTCCTTGCATTGTCTCCTCTTAAACCCTGTTAATTGGCCCTTCTGTCTTATATCTGTATGACGGTGCAACAATAACAAAATCTCTTTCCTCCAGGGTTGGTGAAGTGGGGCCCATGCAGGAATGCGTGCCGGGCCCACGTAGAAACCACTTTCCACCCTCTACTGCTTGGCCCCCAGACACTTCAAGGCCATGAAGTGGCCTCTGAACCAGGAGGGTTCATTCATCCAACGCTTTCTTGTCATTCGCAGTATCACTTGCAAAGCTTTTCTTCCATCCTTGCCCCGCTGGAGACCCCGTGGTTTCCAGTTGAGCAAGTTTTCCTGCTAGGGTTGACTTCCTGTATCCCTGCATGGGCTACATTGTAATTGTGTTAATCAAAATTCCTGGTTCACCAGATCACTCCCTTCCTTTTCACGGTCAGAAAATACAGAGTTTATTGTTCTGTGTCCTCTGCCTGTTCAGTCCTAAGAAACGTGCCCAGTGAGTTGACTGGCCCCCAGGGAGGCACTGGGGGGCTTGCTGATGGATATTCAGAGTGGCCAGGACTCTCGCTGACTCTTCAGGTGCCAGACACGCCTGCAGTGCTCAGAGCAGTTCAGCCTCCAGGCCCAGGGCTGACGGCTTTGTGGGTGCCGGGAGAAAACCCCCATGGCACTGATGTCCACCTCTCGGAGTGGATACCAGTGGCAGCCAGGGTGTGAGGCTTCCTCTAGCAGCGTCATGGATGGAGGACAGTGCTGGAGCCAGTGGGGGGATTGCGAAAGGTCGCTGCTACAGGCAAGGAAAAGCAAGGCAGACGCCCATGGAGAACGGGGCTGGCGAGTCCAGGTGCGTCACCCTCTGGCCACTGGTAGATATCACCCTGGGAGCTTCTCGGGGATGGGGTGGGTACAGGTCTGGCGTGATCAAGCGGGGGAGTCCAGCCAGAGGGATGTGAAAGTTACCCCATCCATCCATCCATCCATCCATTCATCTACCTACTCTGAGCAATGAGGCCTGAGGACACTTGGGTATCAGGTTTAGAAGAGTCCTGGGGGCTTTTGCATTTAAGTGATTAGAGCCTGGTTCGGAAATTTCCTTTAAAATGGACTCAAAGACACAACATTGTAAATCAACTATACTTCAGTAAAAAATTATTTTAAAAAAAAAGTAAATGTGGTGCAATAAAATAAAATAAAATGGACTCAGAGAAGCAGCCCTGCCAACCAGGTGATTTCAGTAAGAGGGGTGTGAGTATACTCATGGAGGGTTCTGGCAAAACCTCTGATGAGTCGGCCACATTTACTGAGAAACTCTGCACATAGAGAAGTGGAAGGGAGAAAGACATCCTGCGGCTCTGTGGCTCCTGACTGGTAAAAGCTAGAGGTGAGCCTTATGGTTTGACCCCCTTTCACACGGGGTCCAACCAGAGTGGATCAAGGGAAGCAGAAAAGCTCAGACTCAGGCTGGGCAGCAGTGACAGTCTTCTCTGAGTGCTGAGCCCGGCTCTGGCTTTGAGGGCTTCCAAAGGCAAACAGAGGAACAAATGAGATCTTCTAGAAGCCCTGGGTTCCTGAACTTTCCCTCATCCAGCAAAGTGCTTTGGGCCCACCCTGTCCGCCTTCATGGATTTCAGGGCTCAGGGCTCCCTGTGGAAGAAGGTTTGTGGTCTCCAGGGACCCTTCCCTTCTGCCGTGGTCCCTCTGGCTGGAAACCCGTCCTTCTCTAGAAAATAGAGGAGGGCAAATACCAGATGCCAGAGGATGGTAGCGAATTGCGCAGGTACCTGAAAGTCTTGGCAGGAGGGAGGAGAGGAAGAAGGGGACTTTCTTTATCAGGATGGGAAGGGAGAGTGGGATTCTGCTTCCTTTCTCTCGGTGTCCACACTTTTTTTCTCCTACCTCCTGATCTTTTCTAGTATTTTCTGGAATTTTTGATCTGGGTTTTTATTTATTTATTTTTTTACACTATGTATTGAGAATAGTCACCCTTACACATGTTCTGTAACTAGGTTTACGATGATTATTTACACATTTTTTATAAGCTGCTTTCAGTGTTCAGCCCTGGTCCTTTTTACCTCCAGGCCTTCATTCTTCACCTGTAATTGTTTTAATCTTTCAGGCAGTTGGAGTACATCTTTCAAGCACTTGATTGGTAAATATCCTGAACCCTTGTCCGTAGAGCAGTGTATTTCGATGGATTTCACTCATGAAAGACAGCTGTGGCCACATAGAATGGGCTTAGCATTTTTGACACCCTCCTCCCACTTAAAGGGTTGTAGGACTTTATCCTTTCTTTGCTGTGTAAATGTATTGTTAGAGGGTGTCAGCTTGTTGTTGGGCTTTTAAAACCCATTTTGCCTGGAGCAGTGCGTGACCTTCCTTTGTGTCTCTTCAAGCTGAGGGAAGTTTTCTTCCCCGGGGGCCCCCCCAATCAACCTATGTTTATAGTTTCTTTTCTGCTATGGCTTTTGTTCTAGTTTCTTCTTCAGGAACACCTAGCATCTCTTCTGTTGATTCCGTTTTCATGTTTTCCCATTTCCTTTGCATTCTGGGAAAAAAATTCTTCAGTTTGTTTTGTACATAACTGACTTTTTTTTTCTTTTTACAATACTGATTTTATATTCTATTGCAACCAATGTGGATATTTCTTTTATCACTACCTTTTAAATTTCCCTACAGTTTTGAGCACATCCTGTCCTTTTTTTATATCATTTTTTTAAACCAGCTTGCCTTTTTTCCATTAGTTCGTTCTCTCCTTATGACTTTGGCGTTTGTATAATAGATGCTGTATCTTCCTGTCCTCTTTTGAGGTTGCTAAATGGTTTCCTGGAATTTTTCTTCTGGAGACCAGATGAGCTCATGAGTAGACGTTTGTGCTGCTCCTGAGGCGTCTGGATGCTGTTCCTCAATTTAATTTCTGCACTTCAAGAAACACTGTATTATCTTGTGTCCCCCACCTCCCTGTACTCAAAGTTGAACAGTCCGTTCAGGCACTCCATGAAGAGCTGGGATTTGTTCACAGGTGGGGCACATGCATTGCTTGGACAGCCATTCTCTGTTTACTTGTTTGGGGAAATAGCCTCTCACATCTGTTTGAAGCCCAGTTTCTATTACAATTCCCAGTTTCCATCCATGCATCCATCCATCCAGTATTCTGGGTACTGAGCTGAGACTAAGAACAAGATGGACATGGCCTTGCCTTCCTGAATCTTACACGCTGTTTCTCTGTTGTGTGGCCCCTCCTCCTCCCCCTCCTCTTCCACTGCCCTGTGGCTGGGTCTCCAAATCTCTCACCCCTAGAAGAACATGAAGATGCTGTCAATGCCCATCCTCTTCCTACCAGCCTATGAAACTACTTGGGAGGACTACATTTCCCAGAATGCACTGTGCTGTTGCCATGGGTCCCCTCCTTCCTCCCTAGCTATTTTCTCTCAGTCACTCTCCATGGATAGAAAGGCTGCCAGAGCCACAGAGAACAATACTTTCACCTGTGAGACAGAGGAGAAGTGCTCAGTATTCTTGTGGACACAGACCCTGAGGCTGGCGGCATCGGTGTGGGAAGTGGGGCCCGGCTTCATGCCTTCTCTCTTACCCTGTAGCCAGAGATGATCTTTCCTTGGGTAGCTCTTCCCAGCTCTGTCTGGGAATCTCTCCACCCTGAACAGGTGTCAGCAGAAAGATGTAGGGTGGACGTGACTCTCCAGTCTCCAGCCCCGCTGGGTCTTGGGCTTCTTTTTTTTGGTCTTTTGTTTCTTTGTTTGTCTTAAGTTTATTTATTTTTGGCTACGTTGAGTCTTCATTTTAGGCTTATCTCTAGTTGAGGCGAGCTGGGGCTACCCTTTGTTGCGGTACACGGGCTTCTCATTGTGGTGGCTTCTCTTGTTGTGAAGCACGGGCTCTAGGTGTGCGGGCTTCAGTAGTTGTGGCAGGTGGTCTCAGTAGCTGTGGCACATGGGCTTCAGTAGTTGTGGCTCGCGGGCTCTAGAGCACAGGCTCAGTAGTTGTGGCGCAAGGGCTTAGTTGCTCTGCGGCATGTGGGATCTTCCCGGACCAGGGCTCGAACCCGTGTGCCCTGCATTGGCAGTCGGATTCTTAACCACTGCGCCACCAGGGAAGCCCCAGGTCTTGGGCTTCTTGGTGGCTCCCTTGCAACCCTGTCCCTAGTTGGTTGACCCATATTGAGTGACAGTGGAAGCCGCTTCTGGCCTCCGGGTCGGGGACTGCTCAGCGCGCCCCTGTAACAAACTGGTTCCCGGGGGCTGATGGCTCCCAGGCACACCTGGCCACGCCCTGGCTGCTCCCCGGTGTCCCAGCTGGCTGTGCCGTTGGGAAGGGAGAACTTGCTGGCGAGTTCTTTATGGAGATGCCTTCAGGCGCTGCCAGTCACGGCACCGGACTCATTAGCAGTCATTGCCATGGCAACGGGTCTGCCAGAAAGTGGCTCGTTAGGCTGACAACTTCAGCGCTGTTATATATAGATCTGGGTGGGGGGGAGGGGGGCTGTGAGGGCCGTGGAAATGCCTTTCTTTAGCGCTCCTATTGCTTCTGGGTTTGGGGTGTGAGAAGACGCGGAATGGGGGGACCTTAAAACCGTCCGATCCGGCTGCAAAATCAAGTGTCTGACGGCCCCCCATTACCACCGGCAAGTACCGTTTGCTCACACCTGCGGAAGGTAAGAACCAGGTGCTTCCGGAAGTCTCGTAAGGGGCAAGGAGTCCTGGGTTGAACTTGAAGAAACTGGAGGGCGTCTGAGTGTGGGGTTCGTACTGCCTGGAGGCTGCAGAGGCAAGATAAGATCTCTTAGAATAGTCTGTCTGAAGGGTCTGGGCTACGGGACAGGAGTGTCTTCTTTATAAGTAAGGCAGCCAAACACTGTCTTTTTATAAATTATTAATTTTCTGTTCCCAGTTTTGATCTCAGAAGTGATGTTTTCTCTCCATCCCTCCTTCTAAAGAAAGCTGCAGACCATCTCTTCTGCGTTCATTGAGCATGAGATTTAAGGGTACATGTTAAAAAGCAGCTTTCTAGGCTCAAGGTTGATTGTGGAGTCAGAGCCCCGGAATCTGCTCTTTAACCCACATCGCTGGTGACGGACGGGGTGTCCCAGGGACCACACTTTGAGAAACACCACTGTAGGGGGATTTGTGTTTAATCTCTAGGTGACTTCCCTTTGTCTGCTCTTATTTTCCCCTCCGAGGAGGGGATCAGTAGCCATCATGAAGAGGAAAATTTCTTTGGTTGTGTTGTTCTATGTAGGGAGACAAGGAAGTCAGCCCACAGACGGGGAACGTGACTGGTTGGACGTGGGTGGTGATATTTCTGCACGTCTCCTGGGAAGGCATATGCTCGTTTGGAGACCGTGAGACAGGCAGGAGAAGCAGGCCTGAGTTGCCATCCTCCTTGCCCGGGTGCTGGGATGTCAGGTGGTCCAGGTGAAGATACAGGGCTGATCACAGACAGCTGGGGAGAGAGGAGCTGAGGGTAACTAGGATTTGGGAAACTGGGTAGAAACAAAGCTAATATTTTTAACTGGTTTCACCAATTAATTAACTGTGCAGTGTTGGGTGAGATATTAAACTCTGTGAGTCTCAGATTCTTCCTTTTAAAATGGGAAAAAAATGGCATCTCTGTGGCAGGCTTGTGGTAATGATTAGAGATGAGTTTGTGAAGCACCTGGCCCAGTCCTTGGTGCACTGTAAACATTTGGTGAAAGTCATTATCAATGAGCGCAAATGGGATCTGAGCTCAGATGTTTCTTGAGGACCTTCTAGACTAGGGTTCTGAAGTGGTCTAGAAATTCTTGATGTTCCGTAGGAGATAGGGTGAGTGAGTAGGTGCACACGTGCCTCCATTTTGGGGGCAGAAGAGCCATAGTTTTCTTTAGATTCTCAGAGGATGGGCTGTCATATACAGTTGAAGAGGTTGTTTACTCAACAAGGGGACCCAGATTGGTGGGGGGCGGGGGGAGTCAGGGACAGCTGAAACCCAGCCTTGCACTCAGGGGTCTGGCCCATCTGGGGAAGAGGCAGCGTTTTCTCATTCCCACAAAGCAGTCCTGTGCATGAGGTTAAGAATTTCTTAGTTGGAAGAAACTGGCTTCATCTCCCCCGATTCATACTCCTTCAGCTCATGTTCATTGTAGGTGGGGCCCCCAACCTCACCCCTCACCCCTGCTTCTAGTTCCTATTCCCATGGGAAAGAGCTGCTGAAATGGGGAGAAGCCACAGGACTAGGGAAGGCAAGGGAAGGATTTAAGTTGGAAGGAAACTAATTAGAAGAATAGGTTTGGCAGAGACCTTAATTACTGGGTAGTTACTCACGCTGAATCCTCTTGTTGGCTGTGGGGCAGCTCTCCCAGGAGGCCTGCCCCTCCATGACCACGAGGAATGAGGTAATGGTGGTGGTTTGGGCCTCTTAGATGAGGGCCTGCAGGTGGGAAGGCCAACTGTGTGTGTGTGTGTGTGTGTGTGTGTGTGTGTGTGTGTGTGTGTGTGTGTGTGTGTGTGTGTGTGTGTGTGTGTGTGTGTGTGTGTGTGTTAAAATACACCTAACATAAAATTTACCGTCAGTGACATTTATACCTTCGCAGTTTTGTGCAACCATCACCACTGTCTAGTTCCAGAACATTCTCATCACCCCAGAAAGGAATCCCTGTCCTCATTTCCCCCTCCCTCCAGCCCCTGGCAACCACGAATCTGCTTTCCGTCTCTACGGACTTTTCTGTCCTGGATATTTCCCATCAGTGAGATTGTACGATATGTGGGGTTTTGTGTCCAGCTTACCTCATGCAGCATGATTTCAGGGTTCATCTGTGTTGTAGTGTGTATCAGTACTTCATTCCTTTGCATGGCTGAATATTCCTTTTTATGGACACACCACATTTCGTTGGTCCGTTCATCAGTTGACGGACACTTGGGTTTTTTCTACCTGTCGGTAATTGTAGAAATGCTGCTGTGAACATGTGCGTACCAATTCTGTGTTGGAGTGTTGTTTTCAGTTCTCTTGGGGATGTAGCCAGCTGTCTGCACGTCTTTATTTTTTTTTAATATTTATTTATTTAGTTGGCTGCTCTGGGTCTTAGATGCGGCATGTGGGATCTTCATTGCCTCACGTGGGCTCTTAGTTGTGTCATGCATGTGGGATCTAGTTCCCTGACCAGGGATTGAACCCGGGCCCCCTGCATTGGGAGCGCGGAGTCTTAACCACTGGACCACCAGGGAAGTCCCTGTCCACGTGTCTTTGACTCCTGACTTACTACAGGCCAGCCAACGGGAGGAACTTCTTTCTGGAAGAGGGGAGAAAACAAGGGGACTGTGGCTGCCTGGGGGGCAGGGCGGAGGCAGAACACAGTCAGATGGTGGGCAGAGCGGGGCCCCGTGGCCATGCTGGAGGGGATGTGGAGACCTCTTTGCCACGTTGGCCAAATTAGGAAATTGGCTGAGTTGGCCCGGGTGCCCCCCTCCCCTCTTTCAGCACCTCTTGGCCCTTCTGGGCTCAGCATCAGGGATGCCTCCCCCAGGTACCTTCCAAAGGGTCCTGCGTTTCCCGGACGGGGGAGACCTCAGAGCCATCGTGGCCCCTACCTGGCCATCAGTGTCCTCAGACGGAAACCCGGGCTTCTTCTGACCCTACAGAGTTAGGCAGGTTAACCAGTCATTCTAAAGAGAAGAGCACCATGCAGCTGTGGAGACAGGACAGATGTCACTGGTGCTATTTCACAAGGGGGACCCAGAGGGGCGGAAGGTCCGGTCCACGCTCTCCACCAGCCCAGCTAAGGAGAGGTCTTTTCACCAGAGTATGTGAGTCGGCATCGTGACCCAGTGGCCTCCCCTGCAGGGTCTGTGTTTGCCTTCTAAGCTGAGGAGTCCTGGAAACAGAAACCTCAGAGGAGGGACTGTTAACGGGGACATTTCAGCCGCAGTGATGGGGCGGGTGGGGCGGAGGCCGGGTGTGTGACCCTGAACTTCACGTTATGGGGGGCAGAGGCTGTGTGAAGCCTGGTCTTGCTCCGCCTTGAACGGCCCCCCATTCCGCTGGGAACGCCCATTGGGCACAACTGGTGACAGGCACTGTCCTAGATGGCCAGTTTGTTATTAATCTCCACGGCATCTGCCACAACTGGGCTGATGTTTCACAGATGTGGCAATAGACACAGCTGGTTGAGTCACTTCCCCAGGTCACGTGGCAGCTCAGGGGCCGTGTCAGGATTGAGTGAGCCTGAGGCGGGCTGGTTTTCACGGTGCTTCTGGGTCCCTCTCTCCTCTGCAACCTATTTCTGGCCACGTCCGTCTCTGAGCCTTGGTTAATACCTCTTAACAATGTCTCATTTCTTACCAGGTTATTTAGACAAGCTGTAATCTGGCCTTCCCTTCTTGGATGCTCTAAGTTACCTGAACTCAAGCAGAAGCAACCTGGTTCTATTGATAGAATGTTCCTCTCTTCAGCCAACCTCCTGAGCTCCCCACTCGTATTTTACTCCCAACTCCACTCAGCCAAAATGTCTGTCTCCTGCCTGTGGGATATGTTATCCACACAGACACTGTACTCATCACAGGGCTTGCGTGTGTTTCGACCGCCTTCCAATCTGGAAGAGGCCGGAGCAGTGTCTGGACGCCTAGGTAAACGTGCACAGCGGTGTGCCTGGGCTCAGTGGACATGCTCTGCTGGTGAGGAGGCCTCCTGGCTGCTCTCTGGCCCCTGGTAGTTCTTTTAGAAGCCAGCGCACGGAATCAGAGAGGAGCCGTAAGCTAACAGGTGTGGGAGACAGAAGCGATCGGGGCGTGGGGGAAAGCTTTTAGTTAAATTGTGAAAATTCATAATGAAACATACACCGCCGTTACTCAGAGGGCCATGGGGTGACTGTGTTTACTCGAAGTCCCAGGAGAAGCTAGGATTGATCCCATCCCACTGAGGGTGTGCAGGGCACCGCAGGAAGCAGAAGCACGTGGCTTTGCAGCTTCAGAAAAGCTGAGAGGAGTCTGGGAGCTGTGTGTCTCTACTGCTCACTTTCAATCTCTTATCTTCCTAAGCGGTGGTCATCAGTGATCAGAACCTGCCTCCGTGGGCATGGCTGGGGGATGCTGAGGGCACTTAGGAGCTGACGCGGTTTAATATGTCTGAACAGGGTCCAGCTTTGTTGAGAAATTCACAGCACCTCTCCTCGTGTGGCTGGAATTCTGATTTTAGTCAATGTACTTTCTTCACAAGGAACAGCAATTGTATGACGGGCTAACTTGGACCTTCTTATTTTTCAATGTTCTTTAGCTAACAACTTTTGCTTTTGTGTTTATTGAAGAAAATTTAGATGAGAGAGAGAAGCAGAAAGAAAAGAATAAAAATTCCCCAGAATCCCACCACCACAGATCGCCTCTGTTTTAGCCTTTGTGTCTGCATCTTGTTTTTCTGTTCTATGCTTTTTCTCTGATTTTTTTTTTCAAAGTACTGCCGTGCATAGTTTAAAGAATTAAACCGCACATCAGTGCGTACGATAGAAAGGAAGTCTGTTTCGACTCAGATTCCCAGCTCTCTTTGCGAGAGTGATTTGGACACTTGACTAGAAAAACCCCACCTAGATCGTCATTGATTCCTGGCTTTATTATGGAAGGTTGAACATCTCGCTCTGCTGAGACTTGCATTAATTACTCCTGGTCAGTTCCCACAGCAGGCCCTGGGCCTTGTCTGCTGCTGTATTTGGTGTTCCTGAGGATTTTCAGATTCCACAGTGGGAGCTGGAGAGTGACCCGCCTCCTCCAGGCAGGTGCAGCGACGCTGTGAGTGGTTTTCTGGGGGCCCGGGAGGAGAAAGCCCAGCTCTTGTGTTAACTGACGGGCATCTCCCCCGTCCTCTGGGGGGTGCTGTCCCTTCTGCGGTGGTTCTGAAAATCAAGGGCTGCTCACACCTCACGCTCAGGCAATCCCGGACATTACACCTGCAGCCCGTAACCTCCCCCAGGGAGGCCCGTGGGCCACACGCCCCCGCCAGTGTCGAGCCATTGCAGGGAGACTTCATCTGCCTCTGACTTCCTGGTTGAAAGACAGTTGCAAAAATGCCACATGTGTGTGACCTTCTCTGTCTTCCTCCACAGAAGCCTGGAATGGTCCCCCCTCCACCGGGAGAGGAAAGCCAGACCGTTGTCCTTCCACCGGGCTGGCAGAGCTACTTGTCCCCTCAGGGCCGGCGCTACTATGTCAACACGGCCACCAATGGTGAGTCCCGCTCTGGGCAGCGTCCTGCGCCAGCCCCGGGGTCCTGTCCGCCTGGAGGGGTGGTTCTCTCCTCCCTCCTTCACCTCCTGGGCTTTAGACTTTTCTTCCCAAAATCTACCTCAGAAGCTGCAGGGGAATCTTGCCTTCTTCACAGGGCTGGGTGGCAGGGGGCTGAGCCTGGGTGGGGAAAGCTGCCCTTCAAAGTTGGGGTCATCCTTGGAACCTCACAACCACCCGGCATCTTTGTGGAACCCAGCCTCATGGTCTGGGGCTGTGTTTTCCAAACTGAGATCGCCAGAGGGTCTGCGGTCCACAGCTGGTTTAAATCAAATCAAACAGGTTACGCTACTGCATGATTTGTTGGAACTTGGAATGCGCTGATTGATACCCAAACAAGGGTTATGAGAGTGGGGTTTCCCTAATTACATCACAACATCGCTCTCTCTTCCCTGAAGTATCTCACTGGCTGGAGTTTCTTAGGATGTTTTCTGGGAAATTCTGGGGCTAGTTATGGATTATTTATTCTAACCGGTAGTTAGAGGTTCCCTGTGCATTTCTGAGTTGGGTCAGGACCACATCTCTTTGCCTCCGATTATTGTAGGCCTCCTGAGCCTTCACAACCACTCCAGGATCCTAGCACGTAGGCTGTAGGATGACCTGCAGGAAGGCTGGAGCAGGGTCGTACAAGGAGGAGTGGCGGCATCTATAACAAGGTGGACAGAGCAGTGTACAGGCTGTGGTCTCGGGCTGGGCAGAGCAAAGCCAGCCATCAGCTCTGTCTCTTGACCCCAGGGAAACTGCCACCAGAGAACGGAGAGGATGGAAACACAGAAAGTGAGATTTGGTGGGAATCACAGATGTGTGTGCCAAGGCAGAACGTGGATTCGGGTAGGATTTCGGCACCTCACTTCCCCCACCTGTGCCTACCTGACTTACGGCTACCTCCTGCCTCCCGACAGCACCATTGATATGGTCTATGTTTATGAACCTGCACTTGGCGGGAGCGGGGTGGGGAACTGGTGACAGGAGAGCCAGCTGCTGTCTAGAGGAAGCAACAGAGAAGGCAGCTGACAGCTGCCACTTGGGGCGTCTGGTTTGTTTATATTGCCTGGCAACCTGGCCTTCTGCTCAAGGAGGGGTGTTCTAGTTGAAGAGGTAACCAGGGGTTTCTAGGAAAAGGGAAGCAGAACTATTTCTGACCATTCTAATCAGAAGCTTCCTCACAATAAGCACAGAGCAGCTTTGTACTGTTATCAGACTTTGAAGTTTCGGAGGTGAGTGTGTTTATGGGCAGTGCCCCATCTGTAAAATGCGGAAGTTGGACCAAATGATCCTGAGATCATCAAGAATTCGGCTCCATTCTTGTCCTGAATTAGCCACTCTGTTGCAAAGGGGCAGAAGGGTAAAAGTAGCTTTCTAAAATCTAACTGATTTTTTAAAAATAGCCGTGTAACAAACAGTCCGTTGCTAGTATATGCTCTCATTCATTTAACTAGCCCTCTCTTTAGTAAGGGGATAGTTAAATCCCATTTTATGTTACCAGGCAGTGTGAATTTCCAATAACTTGCATGTCAAAGAATAGGGTTCTTTTTTCAGCCATTTAAAAATGTAAAAGTCGGGCTTCCCTGGTGGCGCAGTGGTTGAGAGTCCGCCTGCCGATGCAGGGGACACGGGTTCGTGCCCTGGTCCGGGAAGATCCCACATGCCGCGGAGTGGCTGGGCCCATGCGCCATGGCCGCTGAGCCTGCGCATCCGGAGCCTGTGCTCCGCAACGGGAGAGGCCCCAACAGTGAGAGGCCCGTGTACTGCAAAAAAAAAAAAAAAAAATGTAAAAGTCGATCTTAGTTAAGGAGTTCCCAAGCTGTATGATGACATGCATGTGTTGGCCCATGGGCCATATTGGTTGCTGTATTCCTGGCTCCTTGGTCTTGCATTCTAGACACATGCCAGCTTTTTTTTTTAATCAATAATCAAACAATTACATTTACTGTGTATATATTATATGTCGAAATGCACTAAATTACCCATAAATAATTTTACTTTGCCTACTCAACAATCCAGTATAACAGTGGTTCTCAATAGGGACAATTTTGCTCACCAGGGGGCAAGTCTGAAAAGAATTTTGATTGTTCCAACTGGGGAATATACTGGCATCTAGTGAGTAGAGGCCAGGGATGCTGATAAATATCCTACAGGGCACTAGACACATGCCAGTTTTATTCATTCGTTGTTTAATTCATTCTTCATCTGGTTGATTGAATTGTTCAGTCAACAAACATGTGTTGGGCCTCACGTATGTTCCAGGCAGAGTGTTGGATGCTGAGGATATAATAATAAAAAAGAAGCAGCCTCAGCCCTCAAATTACTTCTACTAATGGAAGCAGATTTTATTTTTTTTTATTTTTAGTTTTGGCTGTACTTTTATGTTTTTGGCCATATTTTAAACTTTTGATCCAGCTTGCAGGATCTTAGTTCCCTGACCAGGAATCAAACCTGGGCCCTGACAGTGAAAGCGCCAAGTCCAAACCACTGGACCATCAGGGAATTCCCAGAAGCAGATTTTAAATGAGTCCATATTTGATTGCAGTCGAGAGCAGGGCTGTGAAGGAGGAGTCCACAGTGTTTTGAGAGCATGTCCCAGAGAGACCCTGGGAGGTCAGGGGAGACTTCCTGGAGGAGGAGGTTCCCTTCAGCTGAGATGAGAAGCATGACAACAATATCGGTCATGTTTGGAGGGATCATGCAGACCCTGAACATCACGTTAAAGATTTTGCTTTTTAGTTTTAAGGCACTAGGAAGACCAGATATCTTTCTGATTCTCCTCTGGAATCTTAGCCCCATTTTGTTTGGCTGCTGGGCTACTTTGTAAATTTTTTAATCTGACTGCCTTTCTGCAGGAAGGTGCTTATCAGAGCAGCCTCTTGCTCTTCTCACACCCACGTTTATCTGACCCCTGACTCCTGGAAGCATGTGTCTCCTCACAGCCGGGCCAGCTGCACCCACCTTTCCACCCCAACTCTTGGATCGCTGCTGCCCTGGGACTCTGGCCAGAATCACTCGCCACTGTCCAGGAAGCAGACCCCCTTCTCGCAGGCACCGTGAGCCGTTTCTTTCTTCTTCTTTCTGTCTGTCCACCTTGCTTCCAAGCTCTCCTGGTCTCCCTTAATCCCTAATCGCTGCTTTTGCAGAGGGCGCTGGGGTACCATAGACGTGCTGTCCCCGTTTTTTACACCATGTACAAATGTAAGGAGTTGAAAGCCCAATTTACATTTGTATTACCCTGCTCTGGCTAATCTGCTTATTTTCAAATCCGTTTAGGATTTTCTGCATGGGGATTGTTACAGGGCTGCTGTGCTGGGCTGTGGGGTACGAAATCAAACAGGAGGCCATCTCCGCCTTCAGCGACTGCAGGTGTGATGGAGTCAGAAACACGGAAACCCATGAGTGTTTCGGGTGTTAACGTGGAAACCTGCAGGCCCAAGGAAGGGGGTCGCCAGCTTTATCTGGGTGTCAGACAAGTCTTTGAGAGCAGGGATGCGGGGTCCTTGCCTTGGGCGTTTTCAGCTGCAGTGGCAGCACGAGCAGAGGGGAGGCAGCAGGGGGAAGGCTGATGTGGCTGGCGTGGGTGAGGAACAGAGAGGGGGGGACTTGGGGGTCTGATCCACTAAAGACCCCAATGGGGCACCGTGAAGAGTTGGGGCTTTGCCCTGTGGGCGTGGAAAGCGATGGAAGCGCTGGCTTGACATCCTCAGAATATTGCGGCGATATTGCTCGTGCAGCAGAGTGATGGGTTATAGGATGGTGAGCAGGAACCTGACAGGCTCAATGAGAAGAGAAGTAATGAGGTCAGCTCCGTGTCTGTAGTGTGGCCGGAGAGGAGGAGATACGATCTGTCAGACGGGGTGTGGCAGGTCCAGGAAAGAAGAACGCACAGATTCCTTTTCTGCCTTGTGTGCCGGAGCTGTTCAGTGAGAACAGGGAACTTGGGAGGAATGGCTTTGGAAGAAAGAAGATGATTCCACGTTGAGCATACCGTTCCTTGGGGAACATTCAGGGAGAGATGGGCAGTGTATGTTGGACGGATGGGTCTGTGACTCAGGGGTCGTCATCTGGGCTAAAGATGAGGCACTGGGGAGCTGTGTGGGTGCACGGCATGGTGGGCAGAGAGCAGGCTGGGTTACACCCCCACTTGTCCCTTGGTCTGACTCCGTTGTACAGGGACCGACCTGCACAAGCCCAGGTAGCGGCCCAGAACTTGCATTTCATCAGCAGAGAACTGAAATCAGGAGCGTGCAGGAGGTCACCCAGGGCAAGCCTCCAGGGGAAAGAGAGCCCTGCAGAACCACACTTAAGGGAGGGGCAGAGGGGGCTCGGGAAAGAATCGTCAGAGATGTGAGGCTTCCAGGAGCAGGCAGTGTCCTGAATGGCAAAGGAGAAAAGATTGTCAAGACAGACTGAAATACAGGTCAGATTTATGGTGGGGGAGGGGACATTGTAAGTCTTTGGGGAAAGCACACATTATTTAATAAATGGTGTTGGGCCAGATGGCTAACAGGAAATTTTGTTGGGTAAGTTAATGCAATGACACTATTGTTTTCGTAGAAACTCAGCGAGGCCATCAGAGCATGAGACTTTGGGAGGCATCTTCCCCCCACCCATCTCCCCTTATCTCCTCACAGTTTATGGCTCTCTGGGGCATTTTGTCGGGCAGGGTGGTACTGAGCTCAGGCCCCAGGGTTCTGGTATCAGGAAATTGCTTGTGCTGCAGTGCTCGGGTTCTACCCAAAGTTGACACTATTGCCAAAAATGAGAGTGTGTTTAGTTTCTGGTTATTGAGCTATTATCAGTAGCCAGCCTATTCAGGGACCTAAGCTAGTGTTAAGTGGGACCTCTTATTTGCATAACAAATAACTGCATTTCAAGAAAACAGCACAAAGTTGTTTTGTTCCATTTATCATTGGAAGCTCAGATATGCACATTTAATCACTTAACAGCGATAGGGTCAGAGGTATTCAGGTCTTCTTTTTGGAGAGATGCTGGCTTTTTAGATATTATTTAAGATATATTTTTACAATTTGGACCTCGAAGGGATATTTCAAGCCAGTAACGATGGCCAAGCTTAGTTTTGCTTAGTGTATGAGTCAGTATTTTATCTCTTACATAGATTAATCTTTATATACTTTAAATCTGATAGTTTCATTTATCTGTCTTTCATTTCTAAAGAAAGAGGATCATTTGAAGAGGGTGCCTTAGTCCTGTTTCCCCGAGAAAGCAGAGCCTGAGGCAAGGATTAAGTGTTAACACCTTATTTGGGAGGTATAAGCCCAGAATGGTGAGGGTGGGTGAGGGGGAAGAGAGGCAAAGGAAGATGCTGGCTAGCCTTGACAGTGAACTGACAGCCAGCGGGTTGCTCAGCAAGTGTGTTCGCTTCTCTGGAACCAGGTTTGCAGAGAGGAGTCATGCCTTGGAGTAGTCCACGGGAGAGCAGAGGTGTTTTATCTGCTCCCCTCCTTCTCATCTCCTGTTTCCCACTGGCCACGCTTCTCTGCTTGGAGAGCCGTTTCCCCCCACTTTGGGGTGTAGCATCTGACCCCCAGCAGCCTCTTGGAAAGCCTTATTCCACCCCCACAGAGTGATGCTTCAGCCAAGCCCAAGGCGATGGTCAGTGGAGCGTGGGTGAGGTACCCACCAAAATAGGAGGAGGCAGTCGATGGAAACGTGAGGAAGAGCCCAGTGTCTGTCCCAGCCTGGAGGCTCCTGTCCCACTGTGTGCTGGGCTGTGCATCTCTCTCCACTGTCAGGCCTTGATGACTTGATTATTTACAGGGTTTTGGTGGCCGATGACTTTTACTCAGTCATCCTAGGGGGAACCTTACAAATCATTGAACACAGCAGTCGGCAGTCTACAGCCCTTGGGCCAAATTCAGCTTGCAGCCTGTTTCTGTAAATAGAGTTTAATTGGAACACAGGCGTGCTCTTTTCTTTTCTTTTTTTTTTTTAATATATATTTATTTTAATTTTTGGCTGCGTTGGGTCTTTGTTGCTGTGCGGGTCTCGTTGTGGTGAGCGGGGGCTACTCTTCGTTGCGGTGCGTGGGCTTCTCATTGCCGTGGCTTCTCCTGCTGCAGAGCACGGGCTCTAGGCGTGCGGGCTCCAGAGCGCAGGCTCAGTAGTTGTGGCACAGGGGCTTAGTTGCTCTGCAGCATGTGGGATCTTCCCGGACCAGGGCTCGAACCCACGTCCCCTGCATTGGCAGGTGGACTCTTAACCACTGCACCACCAGGGAAGCCCCTCTTTTATTTTCTTATTGCCTAAGGCTGCTATTGCCCAAAGATGGCAGAGTTGAGTGGGGTCCATATAGCTCACAAAACCAAAAATGTTTACTCTCCGGCCTTTAAAAGAAAAAGTTTGATGATCCCCAGCCTAACAGATAGAACCCGTTCATTTTACACACGAGGAAGGGAGTCCCCCATGGGGTAAAGGGACTCAGTCAAAGTTACCTGCCCATTCAAAGACCAAGCTATGCTTGGATCCCCTGTCTTCTAATCTTTTCCTTTTTACCTCAGTATACAGGAGGATGGGCATGGGGGAGGGCAGTGACTTAATTTGCAATAAGGATAACCGAGTTCATGGATTAGTAGCAAAAACAATCCGAGATAACTTTTATTTTTAAGGGAAACACAACTATCTTCTGAGAGCATCAACTGAAACCCAGGAGAGCTGGGAACTGTTTTTAAGCTCTTTTGACAAAGAATTCATATGTATAAATGTTTTATTATGTTTGTGAGCCAAACGTGGAGGATTAAACCAGGATTTGAGCTTTTGGATTCATTTACCAAATAATAGGCACTTTTCTTGATTTCTGGTTTTAATTTTTCTTTAAATGAGTAGATTCCCATCTAACTTTATTACAGCAGGAGCTAATGTGAGTTTCTGGATAAGTTTTCCAGTAGAACCCTTTTTAAAAGCATTCCTTGAGCTTCTCTTTGTTACAAATAATTGGAATACTTGAGAGAGCAGCCCTGATAATTCTCAGTTAATAAAAGTTGCCCTGAGAAACTTCTGCACCCAAAAACATCAGTCTGTTTTCATCTGTCCATCTGTGTTGAACAAATGTGAGACTAAAACGATGCTTTTATTTGGCACATTCAGTTGATTGAAATAGGTGTGTGTGTGTGTTCATGTTTTTTATTTTAGCTGTATTATTTTTCTTTCATGGACTCTTTCTTAATGGGAAGCTGTGAGACCTTAAATCTTACTATTCATCTGTTTCTGTGGGGTTGCGTTTTTCCCTTCCAGAGAATTCATTTTAATCTGTAATATTAAGGCAACACTTTAGTACACAACACATCTCTCATTTCTCAGCAGTTTTTAAGCAGTTTTAAATTCTCCTGGAATTTTGGCAGGTGCCAAGTGGGTTAGAGAGTCATTCACGCTGCCAGGACGTTGAAGTCCCATAAAAATCAAAACACAAAGCAGACGGAATTTTATTGTTTGCTAGTGTTACTTTGAAAAAGACAACTTATTGGTCAACAGTGTAAGAACTTTCCTCATTGGATGTTAGGTGGGGTCTCCAGTTAGCAGCAAGTGGTTCAGATCTGGAATAAAATAGAATGTATGGCATAGGACCCAGCAGTTCCACTCCTAGATATCTACCCAAGAGAACTGAAAACGTGTCCACACAAAAATTTATACATGAATGTTCATAGCAGCATTATTCATGATGGCCAGAAACAACCCAAACGTCCATCAGCGAATGAGTGGATAAACAAAATGTGGTCTGGGAATTCCCTGGCGGTCCAGTGATTAGGACTCCATGCTCTTACCCACGAGGGCCTGCGTTCAATCCCTGGTTGGGGAACTAAGATCCCACAAGCTGCTCGGTGTGAGCCCCCCCCCCCACCAAAATTAATATCCGAAACAAAATGTGGTCTGTCCCTGCAATGGGAAGTTATTCAACGATAAAAAGGAAGCAAGTACTAATGGATACATGCAACATGCATGGGTGAACCTTGAAAATATCGTGCTAAGTGAAAGAAGCCACACACACAAAGCCATATGTTGTGTGATTCCATTTATATGAAATGCTTAGAACAGGCAAATCCATAGACCCAGATAGTAGATTCGTGGTTCCAGGGACTGGGGAGAAGGGGTAACTTCTCACGGGTAAGGGGTGTCCTTTTGAGGTGATGAAAATGTTCTAAAATTAGATAGTGTTGACGGTTGCACATCTCTGTGAATATACTAAAAGCCCCTGTAATGTATGCTTTTAGAGAGTGAGTTTCATGGTATATGAGTTATATCACAATAAAAACAGGCATATAGAGGTAGGTGGGTGAGTTGGTGACTTTCCTGGTGTCCTTCTAGAACAAGTCCTTTGATGCCTCAGTTGGGCATTCCTTCTGCCCGATTCCCAAACTTTGGTGGGCATTGAAGCACATAGGGAGTTTGTTTAAAAATATCGATACACAGGTCCTGCCGCAGACCTACTGAATTGGAATCTACTATTTGGAGCGAGTAAAAATTTCTGCTTTATATCTTTAATTGTTTTCTGATAGTCACCACCTATTTTTGACGTCTAAGGAGACAACCAGATTGATGATGGCATGGTCAGTGGATCAGATATTCTGACGCTGAAGAGTCCATTGAAATCCAGTTTTTCTCTTGTGGACATTCAATGAGAAAATACAATTTTCTTCGAACAAGTAAACGTGCATTATAGTCCCAAGGTTAAATAAATGGTTTATGGTTATATAACCATAAACGGAAGAACGCGGAAGAACGACTTGAAGACAAATAACTCAATCTCACAGTGACAGGATATAGAATGAGAATAAAATACCAAGAAAGGCCCTTCACCTGGCTTGTGTTTATACTCTTGTGTTGTCAGGGTAGCAGACTTGCAGATATCTCTAGCCTTTATTCTTGTCTACATAACAGGATGCAGTGGCAGTTCTTATCATTTCACAGCTTTTGAGTCAATAGCTCAAAAACCATTTTTTTTTGAATCTCAGTATTTTTGCCATTAAAAAAATAAAAGACGTATGAACTCTGGTTTCAACTTTGTTTCTAGCTGCAACTAAGTCAAAGGATTTGGGGCTCCTACTGTTTTCATTTTCCCATTCTCTGTAGCACTCTGACATCTAGACATCTGAACACCATCCTTGCCTTCAAGGAACTTGGAGTCTAGTGAAAGAGTTCTAGGCCTTGGAGATGTAAGAAAGCTGTAAATGTTTTCTTCCTTCATAGTTCTCTTCTCTGGAGAACGTTATCCCGGAATGTCCTAGCTGGCCTCTGCTTTGCTTAGGACATACGTACCAGTGTAGGGTCACCTTGCCCTCATCATCACTTTGCAGAGCCCAGTGGCCTAGTGAGCGTGGTAGGATCGGATTGTATCCAATGACTAATCCAGCCCTGTCACGCTAATCCATCCATATAAAGCGGTAGGATCTTTACCAGGCATTAGATCGACCTGTATTCATTCCAGGCCAAGAAAAGTACAAGGTGATCGTGAGCTGTGTATCCATAAGGAGTGACGTTTGCTTGGGTTGAACTCTGGTGTGTGATGACTGCATTTCTAGGGCAGTTGTAGTGCCTCTGGTGGCGGTGGGGCAAGGCAGGGTCAGGACTTCTAGATCCAGGTGAGCTGTCCTGCAGAGATTCAGGTAGAGTCGATGTCTCACGGGGGATGGTCTTGAGGCCAGAGGCTGTCCACAGAAGGATTTTATTTTGTGTTCACCATCCTTAAAGATGTTGAATGAGTTGCCAACATTGAAAAATTGGGAAATTTTTCATACCCACCCAGATACTTGTCTCCTTTTGAAAAATTGTGAGGTATGGCCGCATGCGACCCGCCTTCCTGCCTGAACGCCACCGGGTGGATCTGAGCAGGTTGCCACCACTCCTGACTTTTCTTCTACTCGAGTCTGCTTCATGCAAGCATCTTACATGTCCAGTGCTTGTGGGGCCTTGAGCTTTGACCTGTGTTTGGACATAGCCTCATGGCTTGACAGCAAGTATTGCAGGGGAAAATTAGCATTAGGCATAAAATCAGGAATCTATTTTATAAATGCACTTGGAAATAAGAGATTATGAAAGGGGACCAGGCAAGAGATGAAAGAATCGGGAGAAAGGACTGACCGGTCCACTTCAGGAAGAACTTTCAGACTCATCCCATACTCTGCCTTATTCCTGGAGCTTTTATGTGCACCCGACCTATTAGTGCAGGAAGCATTGCCGTTTGGGGGCTTCTGTAAAGCCTGTGTGTGTGCGGGGTGGGGGTGGGGCAGTGGGAGCACGTGGCCGCAGCAGGAAGTTGGGGTCCACAGGGAAGGGCGGTCTGGACAGAGATAGCCATCAATGCTGTTTAAAGAGTTGGGTCCCACGGAGTCAGTGGAACTCCTGGCAAAAATGGAAATTATCCATAGGTTATATTCTGATGAGTGAGTGGGCCAGGACCACGTGAATGGATTATCAAGCCACAAATGTTTGCTCAATGCCTTCTCTGTGCCCGTCTCTCATTATGCACTTGGATGGCTCCTTGCAGGGGTGGTGTGGGCGAACACAATGCAAATGGCTTCGAGAACGCCTCCCAGTGGAGATGAGATTGTTAAAGGAGACTTTCCTCGTGGGTTGCAGTCCATTTTCTTTCCTGCCTGAACAGACCTCTGCAGCTCCCTTCCGGCTCTAAAATCCTGTGCAACAGGGAGTTGCCACACCGCCGTGCTCCTCACCCACCACTGCTGGGGAACGTGCCTCGTACGGAGAGCTGGCGTGGCGTCCCGGCGATCAGATCTTCACTGTTGGAGGAAGGTCTTGGAGCTGAGGAACAGCCTTTTTGTAATTTCAGTCCAAGATGGATTCCGGAGTAGGCAGTGCTCTTCCAAGAGGTGTGGGAGGAGGATGGGGTGAGAAGTTAGTGGCGCGGGATGAGTGTTGATTGCGTGCGCTCCCCGGCAGCGGGGTGCTGGGCTGGGCACGGGGCTCTGGGAGCCTCCCCTGAAGGGTCTTGCTGTCCTTGGAAGGTCATGGGCTGGGCCTTGTACCCGGCGGGGCTCCTGGACATTCCTGTGGAGTGATGCGCTGCCCTCTTGCCGGCTGTGCTTATTAGCACCTGTGTGCCCAGCCCGAGAAGAAATAGCCCCTGTAATGGGTGAGAGCAGAGGAAGTTACCGAGCGGTCCAGCACAGGGATGGACTGCGCGAAGAATGTGCTGGAGGGGGGTTCTGCCCCCCGCCCCCTCCCCAGGCATTCAGCCTTAATGGCCCTCATGGGGATCTAATGGGGGTGGGGCGGTCTCGGGGACTGGGGATACTTGGGGTAGGGAGGTCGGAGCAGAAGCAGTTTTCCAACTGGTACAGACGTTTTTCACTGTTTGAACAACCAGTCTGACGGCACTCGTGCTCTGCGTGGCTGCCTGCTGGGACATGTACTAGGGCTGGGGCTTAGTTGTCCCCTGGTCCCTAGTGGTCCAGTTCCTTGCTCCCCCTCTGGGCCCTGCCACAGACCCGGACCCTCTGCTTCTGAATCCCTGGACTCCTCTGTCCAGACTTTCTGGCCCCCAGATCAACTCCATAGGTTAGCGTGACCTCCATCCCTGCCTCCTACTGTTCCCAGCCAGCTGCAGCCTTTTGAACTGTGTCCCCCCCACCCCCCCAAAGGAAGTTTAAGTCCTAACCCCTAGGACCCTTGAATGTGACCTTGGATATAGGGTCTTTGCAGACGATCAGGTTAAGATCCCGGCGCTTGCTGGGCCCTCATCCAATACGTCGGATCCTTACGAAAAGCGTTTTGGACGCAGAGACAGACACACACAGAGGGAAGACGATGTGAAGACAAAGGGAGCCCATCTATGAGCCACGGAATGACCGAGGCCACCAGAAGCCAGGGAAGAGGCCTAGAGCAGATGCTCACAAGCTCTCAGAAGGAAGCAATCTTGCTGACACCTTGGTCTCAGACTTCCAGCCTCCAGAACTGTGACACAATACATTTCTGTCGTAGTCGAAGCTGCCTAGTTCGTGGTATTTTGTTAGGGCAGCCCCAGGAAACCAATACATTTCCCACGCCCAGAGTAACACGCCATTGTGGTCTCTTCGGGCACTGCTAAAACAAACAAGCGGTGTTTTGTCCTCCGCAATGCTGTGGACAGGAGCAATCTGTCATCTGTGTCTCAGAACACCTGGCCTACGGGGCAGTTAGCACCAGCAGCAGGAAGGGTGGCCCGCCTTCCTGTTACGTTGCCAACCTATCGCCAGCCGATCAGCGAATGTGAGGTATGAGCTCCGGCTTAGGATAGCTGCCAGGGTACCAGAACGCCAGTAATTCCAAGAGATGTGCGTGCAGGAAAGCTTTAATACAAGCTGCAGCAAAGAGACACTTGTTTTCTCTTCCCCATTTAAGTGGATTTCCCACTTCTTCTTTTTTTTTCTTTTTTTTAATTGGAGTAGAGTTGATTTACAATGTTGTGTTAGTTTCAGGTGCACAGCAGTGTGAATTGAGACACTTCATGAAGCAGTTGATTTCCCGGTACTTGTGAGGCTTCTCTTGAACATACCAGAGAGGACTTGGCTGGAGGTCATGTTCATCTCCGGTTTAAGCCAGATTCTAGGTGCATTCCCAGCAATCCTGGTCTCGAGCCCCCATCTTGAAAAGAGAAGGATTGGGCTGCTTTGGAAAGCCTTTCAAGCTTTGTATTTCCTAAGGACAGAGCCCTGTGGCCATGCAGACAGGACCCAGCTCCCGGCCACCACCTCCCTCTGTCCCTGATTCCTGCTGCCTGGGGTGCCCTCCACTCTCATGACACACCATTGCATTTAGATATGGAGGGAGATAACTTGTACGCAGGGGTTCTTCCTGAGCAGTGGGATCAGGGAGGATTTTTATGTTCTCTTTTGACTTTGCCGTTTTCCAGTGTTTTCTCCCTTGGACCTGTATTACTTGTACAAGTAGGTAAAATTAGCTTCTCTGAAATAGAGGAGTGGATGGGAGCTGAGCACCAAGGTTCTCTCTTGCTTCGCCTTCCCCAGCACGACATCCCGCCCTCCTCGGTTCCTCTGGAGAGGTGGTCTCGTGTTCTGGGGATCCTTCTGGGGCTGAGATGCACAAACTGGAGCCTGAAAGGCCCCCGGTCTTTTCTCTATGGCACAAAGGAGCATCCAGGGATGCCGGGCCACGTGATCTCTGCCACAGAAGGAGGTGTGTTCTGGGCTGGGAGTCAAGGAGACCCCCATCCCCTCCTCCCCCTCCCTTCTCTTCCTCTCTGCCACGGGTAGAGACTTCACTTGCTTTCTGCTGCCGGTATGTAAAATTAACATGTGCTGATGGGGGAGACACTGCAGAAAAGGTACGGAGAGGACAGAACAGGGGCACAGTCTTGGGAAATAGGACAGAAGGGGCCAGGGAGCACACAGTGCTTTTGGACACCGCGTCCCCACCCAGCTGGCTCAACTCTCGTGCACAGAGCGTGAATTCCTCTTACCAGGTGTGCAAATGCGAAGCCTTCTTAGTTAGCGGGCTTTAGGGATGGAGAGGAAATCCTCAAGAGGCTTGCATAACAGCCCAAACATTTGTGGTCCCAGAGGATTTCTTCTTTGCTCTCTCAGAGCATCTGCCCTGTGGGGTTCACTTTTCTCTCTCCGCATCTCTCGGGCCAACTTGACTATTTGCCGCAGTTTTCAGCCAACAACACCCGTTCAGAGGAAAGGAGGTGAGCAGTGGATGCTTTCAAGTCAGGAGTAATTCGTGGGTTGGTTTGATTGTTGTACCTTTCAAAAAAAAAATTATTTTTTATAGCCCTACCTCCAGCCGCTGGAGGCAGGGTGAACTGTTGCAGAGAATGCTCTTCGTCCTGTCTTTCTCTACGTCTGTTGTTCTCAAAGTGGGGTCCCTGGACCAGCAGCGTCAGTATCACCTGGGAATTTGTTAGAAATGCTGTCTCTCGGGCCCCACCCTGGCCCTCCTGAATCTGACCCTCTGGGGGTGTGCCCTGCAATCTGTGGTTTAACCAGGCCTCGAGGTGATGCTCATATGCTCTAACGTTGCAGGAGGCTGCCTCTGCCCCCAGCATTTTAGCATTTCCCTAATTGGATGAGGCTTTCAGGCTTCTTTGCAGAGAGGGTTTTGTTTGCTTTTTTTTTTTTTAAACTTACTCATGCACTTTCCTAAGGAATCTTGTTTCATTCAGCTCTACCCATTTCTTCCCCATTTTGTGTAGTCTTCTCTACCCGGAATGCCCTTTCTTAATGTTTGAGGAGAGCTCATTTTGCCCAGCATTTCTATACCTGTTTTGCAGTGTTGGTTCTTTGTGCCTCAGGGGCTGGCCGGCCTTCCTCGGGCATCCAGCGGCCTTGGAAGTGCCTTTGCGGCCGCACCTCAGGGAGATGATTGCCTATTCCTATTTCCCAGAATAACCAGAGCTCTTTCTGACAGTTTCCTCTGGCTTGTGAAAAGCAACACTCTCAGTGATCTTGAGCATTATTTATAAAATGTAAAGTCACGCCTTTTACTGGAAAGTCTTCTAAATCTGGATTAGCAGTGCAGAGCCATTGAAGTCCATAAATGCTGAGTTTCTGAGAAAACAAAACAGAAAGGTGACGTATGGGTGGAAAATACCACTTCGTGGGTAGAGAAGCTTCTGAACCGTTGAGCGGTGTGATTTTTTTCCCCGGGAGAGGTTATGGAAGTCCTACTTCAGAAGTCACAATTCAGCCTGGTCACAGAAGGAGATTCCAGATGTGGATCTGATGGCCTTGGGGCTGGCGTTGACCATTACGGGGCAGTGCATGTGGGAGATTGTCCAAGGGCAGGGAGTACCTTGTTATAGGAATAGAAGCCCACCCAAAGTAGCTTATGAAAAAAGGACCTTTATTAGAAGGATATGGGGCATCTCACAGAAGCCCCCGCTTAAGGACCGGAAGGAAAATCAGGCGCGTTGTTTGTCCTGGGTTTCTGGGATCTCCTGATGTCTTATGCCCATTTCTGGGTCTGTTTCATACATATTTTTCTCTGCAGACTTGCCTTTTTTCTTTAGTAGCCGGTTAGCAGAAAATGATCCAGTGGGTGAAAAAAATAGTGTCCTGTCATCTTCATTTGCACTTCTCCAATTTTTTTTTTTTTTTTTTTTTTTTTTTTTGCGGTACACGGGCCTCTCACCGCTGCGGCCGCTGCCGCTGCAGAACACAGGCTCTGGACGCGCAGGCTCAGCGGCCATGGCTCATGGACCCAGCCGCTCCGCAGCATGTGGGATCTTTCCAGACTGGGGCGCGAACCCACGTCCCCTGCATCGACAGGCGGACTCCCAACCACTGCGCCACCGGGGAAGCCCCACTTCTCCAATTTTGAGTGAGAATCAGCATCTTTTCTTCCTTATTGGTCATCTGCAGTTGTTTTCCTGTGACCCACCTGTGTACGTTCCGGGCTCTTTTTGGATTGGGCAGCTTGCTTGATGTCTACTTCATACTGTGTGAAGGGATTTGGTGACCCGTCTGCTCTCCCTGCCCCTTCTATGTCTTTCTGTTGTCTGTTTATCTTTTTATCTACACACACACGCACGCACGCACGCACGCACGCACGCGCGCTCGCTCGCTCACTCACTCACTCATCTTTAAAGTCAGCCATTGGCAATGTAACTAGACTTGCTTCTGACAGTGCTTTGAATTGAGCCTCCATTCATTCCTCAAACATCTATTGAGTGCCTGCTGTACCGGGGACCAGGGAGACAGAGATACATTTATTTGATACAGTCCCAGCCCTTAGAGCACATCTCTGGGAGGATCGGATTTGAAAGCAGGTGTTACAGCTGACTTAGGGTGACCTCATCCAGCTCCCCAGCTGTCAGCTCCCTGAGGGCAGGGATGACGCTGTGAGCTCTCAGAGCCCCTCCCCAGCCTGGTGCCTGTTCACAGGGCTCAGAAAACATAACTGATGTTGGCGGAGAGCACATAGGGCTGTGAGTGTCCCGGGCTTTGATTTGATAAGATTTCCAGCTGAGAACATCCTGATGGCGCTGACCTGTCAGCTCTGTCCCTGCCAACCACCTGGGACCAGGATTGCATAAAACCCTAAGGACTCAGTTGTGCTAAAGGGTTTGTGACAGTCACTGTAATTCATAAGGCTCCCTCAGACTCTAAAATAGATAACAAAGCCACAAGTCAAAGCAGAGGCTCTTGGGGACGGATGTTATGAACCTGATATTTTTAGAACATTGGGGGAGACATGACATTTTGGAGGGTTCCTTAAGTTCCCCTACGTTGCTCTCACACATCTTGCTTCGTACTATGCCTAATCCCGTGTCTGATCGCTCCCCTGGCGTTTTTTTGTCTCATCCAGGTACCTCCCCCTCTGTGGCTGGTTCCCATCATGGTTTACTATGGACTCTACCCGTTTTTCTTACATCTGGTTAACCCCTGAGCCTGCTTGTTAAAATGCTGACTTCTGGGTTCCACCCAAGACCTGCTAAAGCAGAGTCTTCGGGCGCAAGGTCTGGGAATCTGTAGCTTCAGATCGAATGATCCTGAGGAGAGACCAAGTTTGGGAAACAGACCTGGAGCTTTGCTTAATAGCTGTGCTTAGGGTCTGGGTCCTGAGTGTTCAGGCTTTGATGTGATAAGATTTCCTTCTGGGGACCCATCTACAGTTTTCTCAGCCATACAGCAGGGCTTGTAATATCTGTGAGCTGGCAGTCAGCTGCCCATACTTGCTGGCTCAGTGACACGACCCCCTTTTTCCTGTGTTGCATCAGCCCTCATCATTCCCCAGCCCACGTTCAGGGGTTCCCGGTGTGTTTGACCGAGTCCGCACCCTATGAGGAGGTTGGTATGTCGGGGATCCTAAAGGGGTTGAAGGACAGGCTCGGGGTGTTCCAGGTGGACCACCCTCCCTACTAGAATTTCTCTGGGAGCTCCCCACCCTACTCTTGCAGGCCCTTTGTGCCAGCTGGAGCCAGTCCGAAGCTTGACTCAGGCCAATATCCAACGGCCAGGGCACTGACGGGGCTGCTGCTTCATCCATTGGCATCACCAGCCTCTGTATCATCTGTAGAGCGGGCGTCAGGGCCCCTGCCCCGCCTGGATCACAGGGTTGCATAAGGGTTCTGTGGGCTGCTGTGCGGGGACCCCCCTGCAGCTCAGACATGCTAACGAAGACCTTCTAGCATCTCTTCCCCCCAGCCCCCGAGAGGGAGCCGTGCCCTCCCTCTCCCTTTGGGAGCTGTGTTCTGTGAAGACAGGAAGAGGAGGGTGGGGCAGGGAGGCAGCTGGTGGGGTGGAAGTTGGGAAACAGAGAGGAGGAAAGAGGAAGGAAGGAATGCAGAGGGTTTTGTTTCATTCATATTATTAGTGTTGTTGTTTAATGTGTTTGAGGGCTTCCTCTGTCTCCGAGACTGTGCTGGAAGCTGTATGTGCCCACTGACCGTGCATCCCAGGACCACGAGGCTGCAGTCGTGTCATCCCCACTTTACAGTGAGGAAACCGAGGCCGAGTAGTAAGGGGTGGAGCTGGGATTCGAACCTCTGTCTGTGTGACACCTGAGCTCTTAGGAACATCTCTAGGCTGCCTCAGAATATTTGAGGGGTGTTTTAAACACCCGGTCCAGGTTCCTTTCCACTTCTTGCCTTTCTTGTGCCAGTGGAGTCCTGGTGTCCCCAGCTCTCCTCTCCCGCAGTGCTCAGGGGAGCACCCCAGGGCCGTGTGTGCTGCCTGAAGGCTGGGAGTTGGTGGGGTGTTAGCTGCCACCTACTTACCCCCATCCCCACCCCCCAGGCTTGACTCCAGCCAGCATTTCCTGCTGAAGACCTCAGGTCTCCCAGCCTGGGGTCCATGTTTGCTGAAGCTCAGGAAATAGACTAGATTCTGGGGCCAGTGGCCGTGTTGCAACCCTTCTGGGCTGCCTGAGACTCGGTCTGGCCCAGGCTCAGAAGCCCTCCCGCTGGTGATCAGACCTAGACGATCCTGCAGAGCAGTTCATGCCCCTCCAAGAGGGTGTTGTGTTTTTTCGTTTGTTTGTTTAAATGTACAAGGCTATATTTTATTCAGTTAGGTACAGTATTCTACATATCTCCAGTTTCCATGGAATTTGTTAATCCTGTGTTTCAGTTCTTTGATGTCATTTTAAAAATTTTGTACCTGCTTCCTTTTTCAATTTTGACAGAGGTGCTTTAAAGCCCTAGTTTTGGAGGCATGTCCACTTCTTGCGATTGTGAAAGTTTTCTTGGCCACACCACATGGCTTGCAGGATCTTAGTTCCCTGACCAGGGCTCGAACCCGGGCCCTCTGCAGTTTAAGTGCAGAGTCCTAACCACTGGACCGCCAGGGAATTCCCTGCAAAAGAGTGTTTGCGAGGAGCTTTTGCGTCCTTCTGTTTCCACATGCTCTGTCCCTGCCAAGGGCGTCCGGGGTGTGCGTGATCAGGACCCAAGAACCCAGTTCCTCCTAGGCTGGTACCTGTGGTCATTTCACCTGATAGCCAGTGGGGGCAGCAGAGAGCTACTACTCAACCAAGAAAACTGACCAATCACGAGCCAGGAGTCCACTGGTGGGTGGGGCAGAGTGTGGGAAGGGGAGGGGGAAAAGGGTGGGGGACAAGGCTCACAGATTCCCCCAAGGCAGATGAGGTCCAGGGGCTCACTGACTTTCCCAGTGCAAGCTCGTACCTTGCAAAGCATGAAGGATGTAGTTTTAACAAAGGGAAACGAAGTCTACAAGTGACTCTAAAGTTAATAACTCCTGCCTTGCTTACTGTTTTTTAAAAATAATTATAATAATAATTATTCTTATTTTAAGGAAGGGGCGTCTGTGCTCTGAAATCACATTGACATCACTTTCCACCTTTCAACTATACTCTCTCTTTAAAAGTTTTATTCTACGTGGGCAGCCCCTGTAATCCACTGATGGGGAAATGGAAATTTCTGGCTTCTCACATGGGTGGCTAGAATAGCAACCTCCCTTGGTCCGATCTGATCCACGGTCAGCAGTCAGCTCATTTGTGTGTGTATCTGTCTCCCCTGTTTTCAGCGGAAGAGGTTCGAGTTGAGTTAGAGTTGCCTTTAGGAAACAATGTGTTTCTCCTGAATTGGGTTGGACGGTCAGAGGCTTTCCAAGCACCGGTTTCGCTCCTTCTGCTCTGTCCTCACTGGCCCCCACCCCCCGCCCAGAGCCTTTGGGGCCTGCATGGCAGTGACTGTTAGCAGTCTGGGTGGTCACCTGGAATGACCTAGCCCCCCAGGATGGAAGCCCAGAGAATGCAAGGGGGCCTCAATCCAGGGTAGCCTGAGCCCCGAGCTGCCACTTCAGTTTTGCTTTGGCGCTATCGGGGAGCCTGGTGTGCTGTAAATAGATTAGGGAGTCTTTTATTGAAAAAGACCTGGAAATGGTTTCCTGCCTGTGTGTGGTGTGGTCATCTGGGGTGATTTTTCCTGCTGCCGATGAGGTCACTCAGCCAGAGCCCCGGGGGCTCTCTCCAGATGTCCGCCTGGCCTGCCCCAGGCTCACAGTGGCTTTGTATTTTGGACTGACCAGAGCTGGCTAAGACCAGGAGGTGGGCTGGGCAGAACCCTTCAGGCATCTGCATCGTCCCTGATGGAGTCCTGGCGGAGGTTGGATAGAGAGATGCGATACAGGAGAAGAGATTCCCGCCTCTGAGGGCCTGTGAGTGACCCAGGCCAGCGAATACAGGGCAAGGGGCCTTCCTTCGGGCCCCAGCACCTAGAGCGTGGTTCTGACTGCAGGCAGCATCTCCCTGTGATTTCAGAGCCTTCTCCCGCAGTCCGCTGGGAAGGCTGCATGGAGGAAGAGGCGTTTTAGTTGGAACTTGGCAAACGAACACGATCCTGACATCCAGGGATGGTGGGGGCAGGAGGTGGTGAGGGTGTGTAAACAGTCAGAGCAAAGACATGTTCCGAGACCAGCAAGTGAGTTACCTGGGCTGGAGTGAGGTCAGTGGGAGTCAGTCTGGACAGACAGACAAGGTTGCTGTGCTGGAGCCTCGCTGGCGGAGAGGTGGGCGTGGGGATGACAAAGCTTGGACTTTGTTCTCTGTGCCATGTTGGAAAGGAGGCGCAAGGGGTTCTCCAGGTGAGCGCTGACCCTGAGTGGGGAGACACGTTAGGGGTGAGGTGGAGAGGAGGTGAGGAAAGTGATGGAGGGGCACCTCCAGGCCCCGGGAACTGATTGCATGTGGGTGGTGGGACCCGGGAGGAGCTGGTGAAGCCGTGGAGGTTGGTCCCCTGAGCCCCAGGGGGCTGCGTTGGAGGGGAGAGCCTGAGCTGGGAGCTGTGGATGTGGAGACAGCAGTGTGGCCTCCAGGTGGGGCCGATCCAGCGGACGGAAGAGAGGCCTCTTTAGGGAGGAGATGGAGGCTGCAGGCCGCGTCTGGTCTCTGCTGGAGCCCAGCTCACTTTGTAGGAAGGCTTCTTTCTCATCTGAATCCCCCCCCATTTCTACATCCAGCCTCGCTAGTCTGTTTGTTTTATTTAACTCTGATGAGGCACTTACTGTGTGCCCCTGTCATCCAAAGCACCTTCCATGTACTAACCCATGTCATGCTATTACAGCCCTAATTAGGTACCATTTTTATCCCCATTGTACAGTTGAGAAAAACAAAGCACAGGGTTAGATGGCTTCCAGAGGTCACTCAGCTCCTGAGCGGCCAGGCCTAGGATGCTTCCACTGCCCTCGGCCTCTGAGCGGTCTGGTGGTCTTTATATAGATTCTCCAAGTCTTGGTGCTCTCAGCACGAGCCCAAGCGTCCCTCCTCCTCCAGGGATGCTGCCCTCTGGTCACCCCTCCTGGAAGACCCCTCTGCTCTCTTGTTCCTGGTCACATCCTCCCTGCTGCTTGCCTTTTGCTCACCCTCCTTTTTCTCTCCCTTAAGACATGAAGGGACCGTATTACCACCCGACTCCTAGAGCCATAAGATCCTAAAACCCAAACAGTAGATCTTAAGGTTTTGAGACCCCCAATCAAAGCTGGAGGGCAAGAGTATTGGGGCCTAAAGGACCAGTCAGCCCGACCCTTTCATTTTAGGTGAAGAATCGGAGGACCAGAGAAGTAGCGTCACTTGCCCAGGGCTGCACAGCAGATAAGAGTCGGAACTGAGGGCAAACCCCAGTTCTCTCGAATCTTAATTCACAGAAGCCATTGAAAGATTGTGTTCGTTTTTGCTTTAAATATTTGAGACAATTGAATTTTCAGTAAGAGAATTTTGGACTAAATAGTGTCATATCCATATATTGGACTAACTTTAAAAATAACTTGATGCTAAAAGCTTATAAATGGGCATTTGGCATGAACACAACAGCTGCCATTATTGATCTCATTTTACAGAGGTGGAAACCGAGGCACCCAGGGGACGATTAGCTTGGTCAAGGTTAAACTGGTGGTGAGAGGCAGAGCTGGGATTCAAACCCAGACATCTGGCTCTAGACTCACTGCTGCTAATAGATCCTAACCCCTGTGCTATCCGGCCCTTTTAATGGTTTTGGAAAGATACCCACAGAAGTCCATAGGTGAAGAGAATGTACAGTATGATTTTGTTTTGTTCCAAAGATGTACATAGGCCTAGAAAACAAATCAGCACACAGGTGCCCAAATGTTTAGTGACGGCCTCCGAGCTGTGGGACTACGGACGATACTTTTTCTTCTTTGCACTTCTTTCTACATCATCACGTTGTACGTAGTGAGAAAGTATTATTTTTATCACTAGACAATTTTATGAGAAGTCTCTGCTCACAGCAGTGAGATGGGTAGAGTAGCGTTTGGGGGATGATCGTATAGCTGCAATCTTAGCGTTATTTCTGGCTGGATATTGGAAGAGAGAAGTGTTCAATCAGACACAGCAGCTGTAATTCACACGAGATGTGGAGTTGCAGAACCAGGAAGGAAGTCACCCCCAATCACCCAGGTCTCTGTACAGACCCCCGGCCAGGGCTCCTTCCCCTGGGCTTTGGGGTTTCAGATGACAGTGGGCATTTGGGGAGTGATGCCCGGTTGACAGCTGGGGTTCCAGGACGAGGGACCCAAGTGGAGATGCATGAGTTGGCAGCCTCGCAGGAGGAGAGGGGCAATGGGGGCTGTTTCACAGGATTCCACCCAGAAGGCCACCTCCTTTTGGTCCCAGCTGCATGGAGAAGGGTCCCCAGCAGAGAGAAACTTTGTTGTCATGGGAAGGCAGGAGAGGAGATGGATATGGGAGCAGAAGGCGGACCCCTGCTTCCCGGGTTTAGGGAGGGAGGTGGCCCAGTTCTGCTCTGTGACACTCGGAGCTTCTGCCCTAGCAAATTCTCAGCGCGATTGTGTTTTTTTCTTTCTTTGACCAGAGACCACCTGGGAGCGTCCCAGCAGTTCTCCTGGGATTCCAGCCAGCCCTGGCCCTCACAGAAGCTCTCTGCCTCTGACAGGTACCGTCCACGCACTACTTCGGGGCACCCTGGGGGCCGGCTGGGAACCACACACACCTTCAAGGGGGAGGCCACGGCTCTGGAGCCTGGGTCTGAAACCTGGCTGCGGATCGTACGGGCCAAACCTGGGGAGGGGTCTAGAGGGCTTGGAGGCCCCGTAGCCTGTTGCCCCGTGGGATGGCAACACTCTAGTAGTGCCGGCAGCAGCTCTGGTCCCTCTCACTCGCTCTCAGGTGCTCAGGGAGGTGGCGGGGCATGGCTGGGTGAGGTGAAGCGTCAGAGCTCTTAGCTGTCTGCCAGTGTAGGGACCCAAACCGGGGGCAGACTCGGTCCACGTGGTTCCCGAAGGCCTCAAGGAATAGGAGTTAAGGAGGCAGGTGTTTACAGGGCAGCTTTCAAACAGAATGTCTGGAAAGCAAGTGGATTCCTTGCAAGGATATGAGTTCTCCATCAGCGTAGGTAACGAAGCAGAGGTGGTCAAGGTAGACATTCCTATAATAGGTGGAGGGGTTATTACTCTTAGGATACATCTCATTCTGGGATCCCAGGAGGTGGGTTGCAGGACACGCCAGTGGGGAGAACACCTTCTGACTTCTTGTGGATTTGACCTTGCATTAAATGTCACCTCCTCTGAGAAGCCTTCCTTGATGGCTCAATTTACAGTCCTCTCCCGTCACTCTGGATCCCCGCTTCCTGCTGTTGCACTGTCCTCAGAGTACTCCTCCCTGTTGGTTGTCACTCTCCCACCCCAGACTGTAAGCTCCCTGAGGTGGGGACTCTGTCTCTCCTTTTCTTTTGTGGACTCCTCCGTCTCCAAATGGAGCCTGGCCTCAGCTTTGAGTGAATTCACAAACGGGGTGTGTAGACCTGGAATTTGAACATCAGTAGCATTGACAGTGTGGGACAGAGGAGGGGAGGCATGGGCTGGGGGAGGGGGGTTGGGCAAAAGCAGCAGTGACATCCCCTGCTCACGTGGAGGGGAGGGGAGATGAGAGCCCAGTACCCTTCTCGGAACACGAATAATTTACCGAATGCATCACAGGAAACCAAAGGAAGAGCTGAAAGTCGTAAGAGGACTCTTAAACCCTGGATTGGGAAGGGAGCCGTGCCCAGTGTGAGTGGGTCAGGCCTCACCTTTCCCAGTGGGGTGTCTTTCAGTCTCCTCCACCACTGAGAAATCAAGTGGGATCCAAGCACGTTATTTACGGCTGTGAAGATTGCCAGCCACAGAACTCAGAACCCCAGTGGTGGCAGAACAGACCTGGAGAATTAACTGAGGTCTGGGAGAGGGGACTGGGGGGATGCTTCCCACGGAAAGTTCTTCTAGCCTTTTAAAAGTTTTTGTTTATATTTGTGTGTGTGTATATGCATGTATACACACACACACACACACATTTTTTTTTCATTAAATTTTTTAAAAAGGAACCCCCTGTGGTGCAGGGAAATGGGGCATTTCCTCCCGGTTTCCTAGGGAGGCAGCCAGTGCTGCATTCTCAGACCAAGTCCTCAGAAATGGGGCCGTTCGGCCTTCCTAGCTGTCATATGACAATAGCATTTCCTGGCACGCTGCCTTGTCTTTTGTTGCTGTTCTTGTGATTTTTTTTTTTAACAACAGAAATGGTAGTGTGAATAATGTGAGGTGTGGCCCTCTATCCTGGCTGGCTCCAGGCCACCCAGACGCTAGAAGGAAAACCCAGCTGTCTTTTCCGGCCAGAGGGGGTCCACGGAGCAGGACACAGGCAGGGGGAGGCTGGGTCGTGTGAGATGACAGGTGACAATGGCCCAGCCTGCCACCCTGCACGGCTTGCTATACGGGGCTGCTGGGGCTGGTTAGGGAACTTGCCCTCTGGGTCAGCGGGGTCACCTCTCCAAAGCCTGCTGTCACTGTCACTGGACCCAGCAGCATCCTCTTGGTGGGGCCATCCCCCAGAAGGACTGAAAGAAGCTGGCTCAGGTCACCAGCCCAGAGGCCCCGGCGTGACAAATTCCTGCCTTCACGTCTAGCACGAGAGCCACGATAACCCAGCACTGCGCTGGGTGCCGGGACTCTGAGGGGCTGAGAAAGGTGGGAGATGGTGGAGAGGGTCAGATCCGGGGATGAGAATTGCCAAGGTGGCCAAGGCATCGGACAGACTTAGGTGGACCCCCAGGGGCCGAGGGCACCTGCTTCCCATGTCCCTGGGATCCCAAGTCTGTCCATTTCTCTGTGAGAAAGGGCTTTGTAGTCACAGACAGCTGGAAATCCTGTCTGCTCTCTTCCCCTTTGGAGAGCACACATCAGCTCAGAGAAGGTCTGAACTGAAGCCCCCGTTTAACTTGCTTCTGTCCTTGTGTGTGTTTGTCCGCGTCACGCGTACATACTTGTTAAGGCTCCCTGGCTCTGGTTGTCCACTCAGGGGCGATTTTGCCTTCAGGGGACATTCGTGGCTGTCACCAGTGGGGGGAAGAGCTACAGGCATCTAGTGGGTAGAGGCCAGGGATGGTGCCGAACGTCCTACAATGCACGGGACGGCACAGCCCCCCAGTAAAGGGCCGTCCAGCCGCGCTCGTCAGCAGCGCCGGGGTTAGAAGCTCGGTTCTAGAAGGACTCAGAACCTTGGCTCAGCACCGCTCTCTGTCGGATGATGGACGACAACCCGTGACAGTGAGAAGCGGCCGCAAGACATTCAGGACCCCAGCTCGTTGACTCTCAGACCCACGTTTTGTTTCCCAGTTTTAACATCTTGATAATCAATGGTGTATCCTAGTCTAATTGGAAGCATCTTTTTTTTTTTTTTCTCTTTCTCAGCAGTACTTAAAATAAGGGTGCCTCTAACAGTCAGTGATGTCTTAGGTTTGTGAGATTGCAACTCCTTAGACAGGGGCCTCGGGCACACCCCTTCTCCTTGCCAGACCTCACTTTGTCCATTTGTAAATGGGAGGAAGACCACGGCTGAGGTCCTGTCCAGCCCTCCGTGGTTATGATTTGTGGCCCTCTCTACCCTGGGGCATGAACACACATGTCAACTCTCCATCCACCCTCTGGGATGGAAAGCGAAGAGAACCCACCTGTGAGGGTATAGCAGGATCCGAGGTATTTTGACATCATCTTTTCTGGTTTTTGAACTCAACCTTCTGTCTAAAGAATAGAAGAATAACTGTGTTGGTATTTCTCTCTACAGGAGAGCGCTAGAATTTTTCCAGCCATTCTTTCCTTCAGTTTTAGAAGCAGCTTTCAGGAGATTGAATTTTATTGTGGGGAGAGAAATAGACTTGATGAAGACATGAGGTAGCTTCAAAAACTGACTGTCCCCGTCCTTGGGCTCCCGGGGCTGTGGGCACCTTGCCTGGAGACCACTCAGGGCCCTGGATCTCAGCCTCTTTTGTTCCGCTTCTGCTTCCGCAAAGCAACAGTGGTGGACTTGCAAACCTTTTCATTCAAAAAATATGCCAGACATTGTTCTCAGTACTGGGGATACAGCCATAGACAAGCCAGTCCTTGTGTGGTCCCTGCTCCCGGGAACCTACATTCTAGTGGCAGAGTTGGACAAACAGGCAGACATGGAATACGTCAGATGTTCGTTGCATGGGCAGCAGGACAGAGTGTGTGACTGGGGCGTGAGGGATGGCCTCAGTGAGGAAGTGATGTTTCGGTCAAAGCTTTAAAGACACGGAGAAGACAGTATGTGTGTGGGGTGGTGGTGGAGTGTTCTAGGCCAAGGAACAGCTAGTGCAAAGGCCCTGGGGCAGGAGTGACCTTGGCATGTTTGAGAACAGAAAGCAGACCAGTGTGGCTGGGGGGTGGGGGACAAGAGGGAACGTGGTAGGCGATGATGGGAGGGGAGTCAGCAGGGACCAGAGGAAGGGGTTGGGATTTCATTCTGAGCGTGATGGTTGGGATGGGGGTGAGAGTGAAATGCAGTGGAAGTGTCTTGTCTTCCTGGGAAGCTGCCTTCTTGAAGCAGTTGGTTAGCAGTGGTGGGGTTGGGGGTTCCCTGCAAGGAGGTGGCGGGGGGTAGTGGTAAGGACGATGTGGAAGGAAAACTTGACCACATTTATCGACCACAAGCATCCCATATGGTCGTTCCTGAAGATCATGGACAAACAGGTCAAAGAGAACGTGGGCGGGAACCACAAATGAACCCAGCCAAGGCAAGCTTAGGCAGGTCCCCTTTGAGGCGGCAGAGGGGTGGAGGGTTTACCCGTGGGGCTCAGGGTTACTTTTGAGTCGAGCTTCTGGAGAGAGTTGGAAGGGCCACCCGTGAACAGGACCGGTTCGTTCTTCTCAGTGCAGGTCTGTCAGATGCCTGAAGCACAGCCAGCCAGGTTACCAGCTGGGGAGAGAGATCTGGAAACACAGCCAGTGCCCCCACAAATGGGATTCCACTCTCTGCATGTTGGGGTCAGCACTGGGCCCAGGACTTTCCCTACGTGGCTTCCTCTCAGATCACAGTGGGAGCTGTGTTTGTTCAGTAACTTTATTGGAGTCATTTAATGCCAGCTTTCTGGGGAAGGTCTACGTAAGTCAACTTGAAACCCAAACAGAATACCGAAGGCTCTATTCAGCACGTGTTAAAAACCTTCTTTGGGCCGGTTTAACATACACTGTAACAGTAATGATTTATATGGAGAGAAATAGTAACAGACATATGGAAAGAAAATACGAGTGAAAAATGAGGTTCTGGGATTTTCATGTTGTGCGTTACTGGGTAACACCAGGTGACACCATAGACCAGTTCTGTCCCCTAGAACTTTCTGCGTTAACAGAAATGTTCTACATCTATACCATCCAGTGTGGTAGCCACTGACCAGCGGATGTGTCTACTCTGCCTGAGGAATGAATTTTTAATTTTATTTAACTCAGTACTTTTCAAATTTTGGAATAATTTTAGGTTTACAAAAAAATTGTGAAGGCAGTACAGAGAGTTCTTATATACCCTTTACTCAGTTTCTGCTAACGTTAACGTTTTACATCACCGTGGTCCAGTTGTCAAAACTAAGAAATCATTGTGGTACAGTCTTATTAACTAAACTAGATTTCATTCAATTGCATCAATTCTTCCAGTATTGTCCTCCTTCTGTTCTAGGATCCCATCCTGGGTACCACCCTGCATTTAGATTCTATTTAAATTTCACTTGTTAGAATTTGCATAGCGACCTGTGACTAACGGCTGCCCCATCACACCGGGCTGGGCAGGTGTGGAGAGTAAGATCCTTTCTGAGCTTCTGGGCCTGGACGTGCATTAAGTTTGCATTTGTGTTTCCCTTTGGGATGGAGGAAATCTGTCTCAGTTTACTGTGTTCCCCTGGGAGTGGGGACGTCGGGGAAACCTGGGTTCCTAGGCTGGCTTTGCCTGGCCTGGGGCCTGACTCCGCTGAGGGCTCATGATTGGAGAAACAGCCTGCCTCCAGGGAAGCCAGGTCACAGGGGAGTGAGTTCTGATGTCGGTCAGGGAGGGCCTGCCTTTGAGTCTGGAGTCTGTGCAGACAGACAGCTGTGCTTCCCCTGAGCAGAGCTCCCCAGGAAAGGGGCTCCAGAACCCAGGGCCCTCACCCACATACTTTCTTCTCCAGATCAGGAAGCCCCGGCTACTCCCGCATAGGAGCCAACAGGGACTCTCACCTACTGCAGAATTAGCAAGTTACCAGGCTCAGGGTGGCTGCCATGGCCCTCAACTAGGAATCACTGTTGACCCCAGGGAAGGCCATAGGGGGCCGCCTTTCCCTTTAGGAACATGTGCCTGTTGGCTGAGGCCCCAGGGGTCCTTACAAAGGCCTGTTGAACCTTTGACGCCCTGGAGAATAATAGATGCAGGTTTCCAACTCTCCACACCCACCACGCACACAGGTATTGTGAGTTCTCTTTGGGGGAATACAGTTTACATCTTAGACAACCAGGGAGGCAGCAGGGATTGGGTAGCCAGACAGAAATTTCAAGACCAGAAGGGTTTCCAGACCAGAAGACTGTAAATGTAAAACCACTGCCCTGAGCAGACCCCGGCAGGTGCAGCGCACACCTGGGAAGGTGAAGACGACATAGAGCATCCTTCCAAGGCCCCACAGGGCGTGGTGGGGCAGTGAGGTAGAGACGGTGCCTATTGTGCCTTCAGAGATGCCGAGTACAGATCTGGCTGCGGTGTTTGCCTTGGTAGCCTGACTTCAAAACGTGCTTTCCAACAACCCCGGCTGCGTTTCCCAAAGTGGGTTCCACGGTACCCCCTGCTTTTCCCGCCCCCATCTGGGTTCTTTGTCTACGTAAGTGTGGACTACCACACTGCTTCCTTGACTGAGATTCACAGAGCCTGTCAGCATATTTTAAAAGGCCTTCTGTAAAGAGACCAAGTTAAATCTGAGCAGCGGGGGGCATTTGTCCCAGACTCTTTGGGCCGTCAGACTCTGCCCTTTACTGTCACTGCAGAACACTTGTAAGGAACGTCCTGCAGAATTGGTGGTTGTCGCATCACATGCCTGGGGAGGGGCTCCGTTCCGCCAGGCTTAAATGTTGTAGCAGGGAGGGAAGAAGGATTTCCAGAACAAGGGCCCTGGAGCTCCCAGGTTTCTTCGAGTTGAGGAAGGAAGTTACTCGTCTCTTCCAGAGAGAAGGGAGATGAGGCTGGACCCACAGGAGGCAGAAGGAAGGTGCCCAGAGCTGATTTTCTTGTTTGGAAGAAGAAAGTCTTGTCTTTGGAGTTTTTCAGAGAACAGAACCTAGACAGTGGGGCTTGGAGGATGGACTGTCTTACAGGGCGGATTGGAGCTGGGCGATGGGGTCAGAGCTGTAGGGAGGGTGAGGTCTGGGCAGCGAAAGATGCTGGCAACTCTCTGTTGGTCTTCTTATTTTCCGTTTTTTATCCCTCCCGCCCCCAGCAAATGACTTCTCCTTTCTACCAAATATCTGACGCCTTCTCTCATTTTGTATCTCCCAAGCCCTCTCTTTGTCTGTTTAACTGCCCATAAAGAGGAATGAAATGTGTGCGTGTTTTTATATTTGAACTTACTGAAGTTACTAGATAGAGCTTTCTGTTCTCTTTTCTTATCTTAAAAACAGCTGAATTTGGGATTTTACGTTTTTTTCTTGTATCCCCAACTGAATTATGGTCCTTATGATTATGAGTGATCCTTGACCATATTTTATTTTATCTTTTCCCCTGGGAGGCTGGAGGCCTCTACAGCACCTACCTCTGGCCTTGTTAGTTTTGGGTCTCACCCTCAATAAGCTGAGGGCCCAGCGATGTGGGAGTGCCCATTGGGACCATCGTGGGTGAGCTGTAACTGTTCAGATCCCAACAGAGGACTTTTCCAAAGGTGCCGGAACTGTTGAAGTATAAAGTGCAGGGAGACAGGGTGTCAGGGGAGAGCTGCTGTATGGGGAGAAATGGTTGAATGGAAAATTAGTTTTTCTTTCCCAGTAATTGTTTTGACATGAGCGGTAATTAGCCAGCAGCTGACAGACCAGAACTGAAGTGAGAACAAGAGGATGGATTAGGGGCAAATGCCACTGCGTTAGATGGTTCCCAGCAGCCGTTAGCATGGGGGCCGCCAGGATGGGAGAGGCTGCAAATAAGAGAAGGGTGTGTTGAGGGTGCACTTTTTGAGGTGCTGTGGAAGGAGAGGACGGGGGTCGGAAGGGCAGCCTCTGCCCTCAAGAAGATGGGGACCACCCTGGGTTAGAGGGACCCAGCACCATCAAAGGTAGTGACTGGTTCTAAACTAAGGCCTGTTCAGGTAAGAACTTACGTATTCCATTTTCGTAATCAACTGAACTGTGGTCGCATTTTTTTGGTTGTCGATAGATTTTAGGGTCAGGGCGATGCTGGCTTTGTATAATAAACTGGGAAACTCACCAGGTGTTTCTGTACTGTGCAGTCTGGGCCTATGTATTTCTTTGAAGAGTTTGAACCACTTTGCCTGTAAAACCATCTGGGTCTGGTGCCTTTTGGAGGGGAGGTCATTTTTCAAAGGTTTTACTCATTTTGATGTTTCTGGTATCCTTTGAAACCATTTTGATCATTTGAATCGTATGGAAAGTTTTGTATTTATTAGCATAGAATTATAAATAATATGCTCTTACATTAAAAAAAAAACAACTCAAGTCTGTTTGCCGTGCGTATGTTTGCTCTCTAATTCCTGATTCTAAGCATTTGTGTTTCCTCTCACTCTCAAATTAGGCTGATCTGCCTTTTTTAATCACCGTTAGTCTCCACTCCCCCTCACGACTGACCTGCCCTGAACCAGCCAGGGTTGCAAATGTTATCCTGTCTCCTAATTCATTAATTTCTCTTACCATATTTATATCCTTTTCTCATGTTTTCCTTTGATTTATTTTATTGGCTTAAAATTTTTTTTTTTCTAATTTCTTAAGTTGAATGTTTAGTCTGTTTCTTTTTATCCTCTTGGCTTTGGTAATGAAATAATTAAGGCTATGAATGTTCCTCCAAATATAATTCAGGCCCTATCCCATTTGTTTTGATAGGTTCTTCTTCATTATTTTCAAAATATCGTGTAATTATAGTTTTAAATTCCTCTTGGACCTGAGATTATTTAAGAGGGTATTTTCTTAAATTTTCAAGTGTTTGGGAGTCGGGGGGGATGAGGACCTGGTATATTTTGTCCTTTCATTATTAGTATCTACTTTTATTGCTTTCTGGTCAAAGAATGTGCCTTGTGTTATTTAGGCCTTTTGTAATTTATCAGTACTTTATTTGTGGCTTAAATAGGCCCAACACTTTTTTTTTATGTTGCATGGATTCTTGGTAAAAGATATTATCTCTGTTTATAAGGTATGATGTTTACTCCATCTAGTTCAATCAGCCTTTTAAATTAAATTACTAAGATATTCCACATCCTGACTTTTGGCCATGAATCAGTCCTAGACTGAAAGCAGTATATTAAGATTTCCTACTGTTGTCTTTAGGTTCTCCAGCATCTGTGTTTTATCTATTTCAGCGCTATGCTCCTTGATAAGGGAAGTTTCCCCAATGTTTTGCCTGCCTTGTGGGTTGTATATCAGCAGTCTAGTGCCCTTCCTGGCGTGGCCTGTGCTGACCTGAGTAGATTCCCCTCGGCAGCCACAGCTTCTCTGATGCCCTTGGAATCCTGGCCCTCCCTCCTCACCCCCCTTTTCCCTAGAGGATTCCTGGATAGAATCAGCAGTTGAGCAGCCTCTTGAGGGCCCTGGGTGTAGACCAGGAGCATGGCTGGCCACGTGGGGTTAATTTGTTGTTTCTCCTTGTGTCCCTAAAAGCCACTGCCCTGGGGGCCAGCTCTGTGGCCGGTGTTTTGTTATCCTGGTGTGTCTGTACCCACCCTTCTTCCGGAGTGTCCGGCCAACGGGCAGATCGGGAGAAACCCAGCTACCCACAAGAATCTGCTGAGTGCGCCTCTGTTCACAGGTGGCCCTGGATTCTTCGCTGCAACTGGGGGAGAAGGGGGGGCACTCCCCAGCATGAAAAAGGTTCTGCCTGGGGTGACCTTCATACCCCATTGCTTGCCCGCAGCCCTTGCTCTGTGAATGGGTAGGTGGTAGTAATTTCGGCCTCACCTTCACCTCCTCCCTCCCTGCAGGGTGGTGTCAGCAGGAACCACCAAGAGCTGGACATGGGTCTCTGCATCTTTCTCCAGGCCGACCTGCAGTTGTCTGTGTTGTAGCAAATCCTCCAAGCCTGGGGCATGAGGAAGGCATGCTTTCCTGGTGTCCAGAGATCAGTGCAGGCTTGGGGTTCAAGGCCAGGAGATTTAGGAGCCGAAGTGTGGCCTTCCCTCTCTCCAGCCTTCCCCTCTCTGTTCATAAAGTACTCTATAACTTTACAGATCTCTTTGGCAGTTATTGTCTCGTTGGATTTTCATCCCAACAAAGTAGACAGAGACTAGGTAGAACTGTCCCCATTTTACAGATTCAGAAGCTGAGGCTCACGTAACTATATCCGTGAGAGGGCAGTGCCACCTCTGGGAACTGAGGATGCATGGGCTGCGGTGTGTACGTGTGACGTCAGGACCCGGCAGCAGCGTCGGGGGCTTCAAATCAGCCCCGATGGGAGCCTTGAGGCCACAGAAATTGGCAAATGCTTCCCATCCCCCCCTTGAAGGGCAGGTGTATCAGCTCGTGTTGGGAGCATGAGTGAGTGTCATAGGGATAGAGTTTTAGAGGCTTGAATTTTTTTTTTTTTTTTAGACTTTAGGAAAACTGGGACTCGAGAAGGATGTCATATGATCCCCTGGCTATTAAATGGCAAAACCAAATTTCATGGAAACCAGTGAAGCCCGTTCTCTTTCCATTATACTTATGTTACAGTGGGTGAGGGCGAGAAGGTCCTTGGGGGCAGGGCGGGGACAGGATTTGTAGGAAGCTGTGGGTGGGGCCCTCTGACTCTGCAGAGAGATTGGACCCTTGACCAGCACCGGTGACCACAGCTGATGAGGTATTTTCAGCGATGGTTGGACTGTGATGGCCTCGCCTCCTACTAAGCATCTTTCTTTTTCTTCTCTGGTTGGCAAAGAAACTCTGTCCCCCAAGAGATAGGTAGCTGGGCGCTGGGGATTAGAGAGATGCTCTCAGCCCGCCTCCGGCTCAGCAGATACGGATGAGATCCTAAGAGGTGGTCCTGGCCATGCATGACCCCTCAGAACCAGGCAGTGAGGGGGGAGAAGGCGCTGCAGCTGCCCCTGTGGTCCGCAAGGTCGGAGGGGCCTGTCTGTGGCCAGCGCAACATCTGAGCGGTGTTTCTGTCCCCGCAGTGAATGGATACCACACGTCAGGGACCCCAGCGCACCCTCCTGAGACTGCCCACATGAGTGTCCGAAAATCCACCGGTGATTCCCAGGTAAGGGGTCCTGTTCCGGGATGTAGGGGCAGCCACTTAGGCAGGCCCAGGGAGGTGTCATTTAGGATGGGGATGCCCTGGGGGTCCAGGTGGCTACAGCCCAGTCCTGCCCCGGGTAGAAAGTGGTCGGTATCTGGGTCATTCCAGCGTACCGTGATGTGGGAGAGCAGGCGATTGTGGTTGGGTTTTCTGTAGAAGTTGAAGATCGATTTTTCAGTGGTTTTTTGGCTGCACAGATGGCACGAGGGATCTCAGTTCCCTGACCAGGGATCGAAACTGTGCCCCCTGCAGTGGAAGCACAGAGTCCTAACCACCGGACCGCCAGGGAAGTCCCTAGAAGTTGAGGATGGTTTCGATGGGGTGATGGTGATGGGATTATAACTGTTCTTGGGGCAGAAGGTTCCATCCCGCTGTCTGGATTCCTAATACAGAGTCCAGATTTCCCACCGCTTTAAGAACATGGATGAGGCCGGCCATTTTCCTTTTCTGCACGCCCTTTTCCCACCGTCTGACTTCACCCAGGAGGAAACTGAGTCAGACATTTTACCACATTTAATCATCTAACAGAGGGACAGCTACGGTGTGGAAGGACATGGGAGGGTGTTTTTTATTTATTTTTTGTTTGTTTTTTTACATCTTTATTGGAGTATAATTGCTTTACAATGGTGTGTTAGTTCCTGCTTCATAACAAAGTGAATCAGTTATACGTAGGTTCCCATATCTCTTCCCTCTTGCGTCTCCCTCCCTCCCACCAGGAGGGTGTTTTAAGATTCCCAAACTGCGTTCTCATTTGTCATCTCAGCTGACACTTGTGCAAACGCAGGAGGGAGGTGTCAGTACGATTCCCGTGTTACAGATGAGGTCACGGAGTCTCAGACCGGTTAAGCGACTCATGAGGGTTGACACGATTACCAGGTGGTCAGACTGGACTTGATGCCGAGTTCTTCCGGTGTCATTAAGCTGTGTCTGAGGAGCTGAGGACTGGTCTTATGTGGTCCGTCCATGACTTATCCAGAAGATGTCCCTGAGCAGAAGCTTCCAAACCAGCCCTTTCCAGGAGTGAAAATGCCAGGCCCCAAGGATGGTGGTGGTGGTGATGGTGGTGGTGGTGGTGATGATGATGTGATAACAATAGTTGCTTGTTGTCAACAACAGTGGGTTCTCTGTGCCAGTCACTGAAAGAGAGACCTTGTGGTCTGTGACAGCAGGCGGCTTCCGTGTGACACTTAGCTTTAATGCAGGCAAGAAGGTTAAACCTCAGAAACCTAGTTATGTTCTTGTCTCAGGAGGCTGGGCATGGGGCACAGGTCAGTTCAGGTCAAACTCTGGAAGAGAATTGGGACGTCTGGGTGGGCCAAGGCTCCTTCCATGTTGATGGGTTGACGAATCTCCCGGGCCTCGTGTTAGAATGCAGATTCTGATTCAGGAGGTCTGGGGAGGGGCCGGAGGTTCCCTGTTTCTAATGAGCCCCCTGGGTAATGCTGATGCTGGTGGGGGGGGGGCGTGGACCGTGGCAGGACAGGCGAGGATCCGGGCACGGTTAGTCGTGCCAGCACGCGTGTGTCCCCTTCACCCCCTGCTCATGGCACACGTCACAGCCCTGGCTCCGTGTGTTTCCTGCAGAGCCCCCCTCTCAGCACAGCCTCTTTCAGTCCGTTTGAAAGGAAGCTTCTTTGCCACCTAACTATGGAGTGTTTTCTTAAGATGTCAGCCCAAGCTCTGCTGTGGTCTCCCGGCAACTAGAAAAGCTGGTCTACCCAGGGCAAGAATACTGGAAACAACCCCTTCCTCCCCGCACCCACCCCCCATCATTCTTCTCTCGTTCCCTAATGGAGCATGCTCCCCCATCCCGAAATACTGTGGAGCTGTTTCTTAACCATATAAAACAAAATGTATCCTGATACATAGAACCTCCTGGGAAGCCAGTTGGACAGTGTGCTGCCGTAAGCCTTTGGCCCATGAATTTCCTTTCGTGCATCTGTTCTTGGGATACATTCAGGGATTCTGATCTGTGTGTGAGGCTGTTCACTGAAGCATTATTTACAGCCCCGCCCCCTTGGACCCAACCTGATTATCCAACGACAGGGGATGGGTAAAACGGATGATGGCACTGAACGCCGTCCGGCCAGCGAGACCCCGCAGCCGCGAAGACTCCTTCTTCCGAAGAAAATGTCGTGATTCCGGAAAATGCTGAGACATGATATTGAGTGAGAAAAGCAGAACAAAACTGCATGTATGGTCAGTCTTATCTGGGGGGAGGAAACCTATCCACATGTGAAGAAAAAATAAACCCAAACATTGGTGGCGTTCCTGTCCCGTTCTCAACCAGGGGACGTCTGGCAGTGTTTGGAGATATTTTGGTTGTCACTGCTGGGCAGGGGGTCCTACTGGTATCTAGTCAGTAGGGGCCGGGGATGTCACTAAGCATCCCACAAGGCACACGACAGCCTCCACCACAAAGCATTACCCAGGTTGAAAAGATGATTGGTCTAAGGTGATTTTTATTCTCTTTAGACTTTTGGGTGTTTTTTTTTTTTCTTTTTTAAATTTATTTGTTTATTTATTTTTTAACATCTTTATTGGGGTATAATTGCTTTACAATGGTGTGTTAGTTTCTACTTTATAACAAAGTGAATCAGTTATACATATACATATGTTCCCATATCTCTTCCCTCTTGCGTCTCCCTCCCTCCCACCCTCCCTATCCCACTCTAAAATTTCCTAAAATGAACACATTTTACTGTCATAGAAGGCGTTATAAAACAAGGAGTTCGAGGCGAGGTACTGGGGATGCAGGGAAGGTCAGCTCTGGAGACCCAGGCCAGGCCTGGGCACTGCTTCAGGACAGGTGGAGTCCAGTGCACTGTTTTTGGATGATAACATCGCGAGGGGGGAGGTATCATCAAAGTCACGAGAATACACAATGCGGTGCATGGAGAGAGCAGATATGCATTCGTTCACTAGTTCCCCAGCTGTGAAAGCGTTTGCGAACCTACAGAGCTGGCTGTCCTAAAAGGCGCCAGAGGCCAGTCGTAGAAATGGGTTAAGAAGGGTTGATATTTCCAGAGAGCACTACTGACAGATGGTCCCCAGAGTAGATATAGCACACTTCAGCCTGCATAGTATTTACTACCCCATCCCAGGCTGTCAACTATAATTAGTGACAATTCTCACCTAATAATATTGAAAGAAAGGAAGAGTGAATGAAGGAATGAACGGATGAACAAACACATGGCCATTTGAGAGGCAGGGTTGGGGGTGGATCAGGTAGCTTGTCACACCTCTGGTTGTGTTCGTTTTCTGCTACCTGCCCCCTCCTCCAGCAAGCTGATCAGGAAAATTAGAATGTTGGGCAGGTAGGAAGATTATCTAATCTCCATGGAAACCGGGAGTGTCCGTACCCTCGTGGGTGGGACTGATGGCTGGGTGCCCGGCACCCCAGGGGTGGTGCCCACCCAATTCTGGGAGACCCGGAGGGCCAGGCGCAGGTGATGGTGATCTGGTGCCACTCAGTGGAGGTTTGCAAGCCTGCAGCTCCGGGGCGGGCTGCCTGGGGGCTGGATGCACGGGGCCCGCCTGATCGGAGGCTGGGGGATCACAGGCTGAGGACAGTCTTGCTGGCCGTGGCAGAAGCACATCTGAGCCTGTCCCCTGCCCGCCCGCCCGCCCGGGGCTAGGGTGGTGTGAGCCCCCTCTGCTCCCTGTGCAGGTACTGGGAGGGCAAGGAACCTGCCCACCAGAGCCCAGGCCGTTTAGTGACCCACCTTTCAACTGTTTTAGATTCCCATGAACTGCCCCCCAGGAAGGCTATCTTTAGAGACGGGAGAGGAAAGAGAATGGGACTGCGAGCTTGGAAACTTAAGGAACCCGTTGGCGGTGAGATTCTGAGAGCTCATTTACTTAATTGGGCGCTCCCTCCCCTACTTGGTAAAGAGCACATGTTCTATCGAGCATCTGTTTATTTGCGAGGCACTGAGTCATAGACAGATGTAGCCCTTGTCTTTTTTTTAAATTAATTAATTAATTTTTGGCTGCATTGGGTCTTCGTTACTGTGCGCGGGCTTTCTCTAGTTGTGGCGAGTGGGGTGCTACTCTTGGTTGCGGTGTACGGGCTTCTCATGGCGGTGGCTTCTCTTGTTGCGGAGCACGGGCTCTAGGCGTGCGGGCTTCAGTAGTTGCAGCACGCGGGCTCAGTAGTTGCGGTGCACGGGTAGCCGTTGTCTTGATGGAGTTAATAGCTGGGACTGGAGAAAGAGATAAACGTTTATTTCATTTTGGCAATGATAGGGGCTGGAGGGAATGTGTGCTCTGAGGACATGACCAGGTGGTGGTGGAAACATCGAGATGGGCTTTTTAAGAAAAGCTAAGACTGGAAAGATGAGCAAGGGTTTAGCTTGGTGAAGAGGTGGTGGTAGGGGAACAGCATTCCAGGTGGAGGGAACAGCATATGTGGATGCCTAGAGGCAGGATTTCAAAGAAGCCATGGAGTCCGAGTGGGGCTGTGGTTTACTATGTTAGCAGGTGTGGGGAGGGCACAAGAAGAGGCTGGAGGAGTCCTCAAGGCTGTTGTGAGGAGCTTGGGTTTTGTCCTAACAGTGCTGGGAGCCACTGAGAGGTTTCATACTATGTCCCACTTGCTGAGGGTGTGGGACCCAGACTCTTCACAGGGTAAGGAGACAGGGTCAGGAAGACATTGCAGAGTCCAGGGGCTCGCTGAATTGGCTGGGAATGACACACTGCCTTCTCCCAGGCACTGCCTCGTCTGTCACCACCCTCAGTGGGTCCTCACAGTGACAGCAGAGCAGCCCAGGCGAGGCCAGGAAACCAGGCTGGGGAGGGGTTTTTAAAAAGAGGAGAAAAACCTTCTAGAATCATAGGAAAAGGAAATTAAAAAAAAAAACTTCTGTTATGGACACACGTAAACATTTATAAGAGTAGAAGGACTATTTTAATAAAGGACCATGGACCAATCATTTAACTTCAATTATTCAGCCAATCTTGTTTCATTTAAACTCCCATCACAGGACTTCCCTGGTGGTCCAGTGGTAAAGAATCCACCTTCCAAGGCAGGGGACGCGGGTTCGCTCCCTGGTCGGGGAACTGAGCTCCCACATGCCGCGGGGCAGCTAATCCTGTGCGCCGCAACTACTGAGCTCACGTGCCCCGGAGCCCACACGCCACAACTAGAGAGAAAACCTGCATGCCACAACTAGAGAGAAGCCCACGTGCTGCAACTAAGACCCAGTGCAGCCAAAAATTGAAAAAAATCAGTAAAATAAAATAAATAAAATGAATGGGTTATATATTAAAAAAAAATTTTTTTTAAATAAACTCCCATCACCTCTCCCTAACTTCCCACTGGATTCTTTTAAAGCAAATTCCTCACATATTGTTTTAACTGTAAGTATTTCAGAATGTATGTCTAAGGGCGAAGACATAACATAATACCATCAGTACACTTAAGAAAACGTTAGTTCATTAATATCATCCAATATGTATATATTAGATCTGTGGGGTGAACAGGGTCGGGCCATGTGCACATCGTTTCCTAACAGCCTTTGCGCTCGGAGCTTTGAGCATCCCTGATGATTGGGCCTGAGTCTTTGACATTGGGGTTTGCCAGTGGTGGTTTTCCCAGATTGGCTTGTGGGAGCCTCTTTGAGTTGGCGTCTGTGTCCTTTTGTTATGTCACATCATTTGTTAAGCACTTTCTTACCTCCTGGCACAGATGTTCCAGGTCCACCTGGCATTTGGAATTAGCCAATTCTCCAAGGAGCCTGGGTCCCTTTTAGTGGGAAATCATATTAGAAACCACTTCTACCTAGTAGGTGTTCTCACTGTGACTGAGGTGTCGTTCCTTCTGGGGCCTTTCAGTGGAGTGCTACGGAATGTGTGTGTGTGTGAGTGTGTGAGGGATGTGTGTGTGTGTGTGTGTGTGTGTGTGTGTATATATGATAATGTTTATGTATATGACGTTCGAATAATGGACACAGGTCTTCAGCAGCAAACAGAGCGTGAGAGCACCTGGGAGGAGCCTCTGACCCCCGTGTGCAGCTCTGGCTGAAACTGCACAGCTAGGAGAGCAGCGACTGGCACCCACACTTAGAACATCACCCCCACCCCCACATGCTGTTACTTGCACTCCTGTCTTGACCCAGATTATAGGGAGGAGGGTGACCTCTGTGTCCAGCCTCATTCCAGACAGCCTTGGACACAGTGGCCCCCAGATCAGTGTTTGTGGATGACGGAGATGTTTTCTGGCCCCTGCAGAGATACCTGGAAAAACAAGAGATTGTCCCAGGTCTCCAAGTGGAGAGATAGCGGGAGACAAAGAAAAGAGTCATTCAGGTTTGGGGATCAGTTTCCTCTGTTTACTTGCCTTGTGACCCTGGACACCTTAGTGTCTGCAGGCCTCGGCTTCCTCATCTGTAAAATGAAGACGATGCCAGTAACCTGGTGGGGTTGTGGGGACTCAGTGAGATGACGTGTGTTAAATGCCTGCCTCACGGCTGCCTCACAAGGCAGTACTCAGGGCAGGAGCTCTCCCAGTGTATCCTTCCCCCGGAGTTCCCCCCCCTCCTCCCTGGAAGGCTATTGCCAAGGCTGCCAGAGCACTGGTTGCACTTCCTGGGGGGTGTATGGGAGCACTGTGGTGGTCCTGGTGGTGATGATGTGTGTCTATGGTAGGGAGACCCCTGCAAACTGCAGAATCCACCCCAGGGACGTCCCTAGCTGTCCAGTGGTTAAGACTCTACGCTTCCAATGCAGGGGGCATGGGTTTGATCCCTGGTTGGGAACTAAGATCCTACATGCTACGCGGCCAAAAAGAAAAACGAGGGCTTCCCTGGTGGCGCAGTGGTTGAGAGTCCGCCTGCTGATGCAGGGGACACAGGTTCGTGCCCCGGTCCAGGAAGATCCCACATGCCGTGGAGCGGCTGGGCCCGTGAGCCATGGCCGCTGAGCCTGCGCATCCGGAGCCTGTGCTCCGCAATGGGAGAGGCCGCAACAGTGAGAGGCCCGCGTACTGCAAAAACAAACAAACAAAAAACGAATCCATCCCAAAGGTTCTCCTTGCCCATCCCGGGTGTGTATTTGCATGGACGAACCTGTAGGAAGAGCCCAGCACCTGTCTGTTCTCCTTGGAGACTGGTACCTGGGCCCCTGCCGTGCAGCCTCAGTCTGCCTTTCTCGAAGAAAGCCCCATCTTGGCAAGTGTCCTTGGCAGAATTGCTAGTTTGGGAGGGTCCAGGGTGGGCAGGCTGGATGAGTTGATGCATTTAACACGTCTAAGGAAGCGTGACGTTGCCCCAGAACCTGTTGGGTCTGCTAACAGAAGTGCTGTAGTTAGGGGGGCCTCAGTGCAACGACAGAACAGACATCCTCCATGGAGGCCCCCAGACTCTGCCTTAAAGACCCTGGCCCCCGGAGACCTGCCGGATCAGCCGTTCTGGGAGGTGGGTGGGGGGACCCGATGGGGGAGAGCTAATTCTGATGCACTCCAGAGCCTGAGGACCGTTGGTGACAGATGGTGAAACAGGCTCAAGTTAACTTGGCAGGATGTCAAGGCTGGCGAGTTCATCTTCTTGTCTGTGAAACGATGACACGTAAAGGTCCCTTTTAGCTGAACAGTCCGGGGATGTCAGTTTTCATTAGCCTACTTTACTTACCTGCCAAAGTAGGTCTCGTTGGGAACGAGGGACTGAGGGGGGGTTTGGGGGGGGGAGGCAGGGAATGAGGGGACCATGGGCAGGAAATCATCAAGCTTCTTATTTTGCCTGACGAGCAGCTGACCACCCCCCACCCCCAAAACGCTCATCCTGTTGGGTGGTCCAGAGCTGTGCTGGCCTGGGGATGGGGACTGCTGGTTCCCTGAGGCTTGCTGGAGAAGCCTCTTCGTGCTTCTTCTGGGCCTTTCTCTGTAAAGTCCTAGCAGCCACTTCCTTCCCTCCCACTAGAGACAGAATAAGGCCACGAGTCCCAGGACACACATGCGATGCCACTGCAGTGCCTTAGGGGCGAGCCTGCTTCCCAGCTCGACCTGTGGCTCAGGACAGGAGTGGGCATCCCATGTCCTGCTCAGGGACCCTATAGAGTCCCTGACGTAACTGCTGATGGCACAACAAAGACCCAGAATTGACCCTCCCCTTTAGGGTCATAGGCTCTTAGGACCCATGTGGTGTTTTCATCTGGCAATCCTTACTTTCCATTCCAGGACCATCCTAGGTCTGGGGCAAGCTGCTGAGGTCCTGTGGGCTTGGTGGTCCTTGGGACAGTGGTTTTCTTGCTGGCAAAGGGAAGACCCCCAAAGTCCGAATGGAAGCCGAAACAGAGCCCCCCTGCTCTCGGGGTTGGGAAGGTGACATGTCACGGATGTGGCCGAGCACCCCAGGCCACGTTGCACGTATCTGGGGTGTGATATGTCGGCCCCGGGGGATTTGGAATAAGATGTCATGTTCTGAATCCTCAGTGCGAGGAGGTGGTGGCCTTAACTCTCTGCTCCCCGGGTGGATTCTGCCGGTTAAGGCAGCCAGCAGCGTGCAGAACCACTTACCAGCAGAGGGCCGCTGAGGGGTTAGCTCCCCCAGCCACCGACGGGGAGAAGAGGAGGCAGACCTGCTTTGGAGCAGTTTTCTCAGAGCCTGTGCTGGAGGCTTCCTCCAATTCGTTTTCAAGCCGGGGCGCGGGAGGCTCCTGCCTGCCCTCTCCCAGAATATGGTGACTTGGGGGTTAACGGCAGCCGGAGCATCCCCAAACTTCCCCGGCCCGAGGCTTTTAACCAGTCCCTCCACCTTCAGGGAACCCGAATGAAAGAGGATGTCCGATATGGAGGACAGCTTTGACGATATTTCTTGTGTCTCTCCCCAGAACCTGGGATCCTCGTCACCAGGCAAAAAGCAGAGCAAGGAAAACACCATCACGGTAAGCGGCTCCCGCGGAGCGCGCGCATGTTGGGTGGCAAGCTGGGGCTGTCTCTGGTCCATGGCTCGGCTGTTGCCATGGCAATGCGGACCGCTGAATGGAGGCGATGCCCAGCCTGGTACCCGGGAAGTTCCAAAGCTTGGATGTTGCCGAGGGTTCCCCCCTTGCCTCCCCCCGGCCCTTCTTCTGTTGATTTATTTCACTTTTTCTCTTGGGGCAAACACGTGGAAGGATTGTGGTTGGAATGGTGCAGAAGCCATTTTTGCAGGGCAGGCAGGGGAAGGTACGCGTGCAGGAGTGGGTTGGAGGGGGTGGGCTGTGCTCCTCGCAAGTGACATGACGTGTAAATTACAGCCACGGCAGGGTGGCTTTTGTGCAGGGGAACTTCTGGAAGACATCAAAGTTAAAAGGAAGAGAAAGCGCCCTAAGAATAGAGTTCCTGGGAGTTGCTGATGGGGAAGCAGGCCGCCTCTGCCCAGAGCTGCCAGACAGCCTCCCAGGGCTCTTCCAAAAGCCCGCTGAGTCCCCACGCCACCCTGCCTCCGGCTCCACATCAGCCCTGTGCTCGGGGAAGGCGGGCGCTGGACGTCCCTCCCCCTCCAAGTAGAGAAACAACTCGCCCATCCGCTCAGCTAAGAACTTGGAGCTGGGAGACGTGTGGTCCTAGGTGTGCGGTTTCGACCCAAGTGCAGCAGCTCTGGGGCCGCAGATAGGCTCCCTCAGGCTCTGTCACACAGTTCTCGGAGATGGAAGCCAGACGGGGTCCCCTGCCCCGGCTCATGCAGACTGCAGATCCTGCTTTGACGGATTTGGGGAGGAGAAAGCGGCAGGCAAACAATGGCAACAGTCATAATTGCTGCCCCTGTGTGTCCATTTATTAGGCACCAGGAGGGTTCTGAGCACCCATTTCATTCTCCGTTCACTGCGGGGAGGGCAGGTGGTTGGACCAGGGTAGTGTGGGGACTGGGAACTTGGGCTCTGAAGCCAAGGGGGTCAGCACAGCACCCACCAGCTGGGCAGCGACCCGGCCTCTCTGGGTCTCAGTGTCCACATCTGTACAATGGGGAGACGATGGGCATGTGTGCCCTAGGGATGGTGTGGAAAGCACGTAGAACAGCCTGGCACACAGTAGGTGCTCAGTTCACACTAGTCTCCTCATCACCGTGTTTATAGATGAGGAAACTGAGGCACAGGGCAGGACCTGGCACAGAGCAGGGCCTCGCCCAAGGTCACACAGCTGGGAAGCATCAGGACTTGAGACCTGTGCTCTTACCCACCAGCAATGCCCCAGGTGCAAGTTGCCTCCCGAGGATGGGACCAGGCGGCTCAACCCTGGGCCAGCAGCAGCTTCCTTGTTACTGGAGCTGATGGGGAGGGCGTGGACAGGCCCCTGGGGCAGACGTCCTGAGAACACAGTCCTCACGTTCACAGAAAGCCCCAGAGTACTGGGGCAAAGCAGGAGCTCCCAAAGTTCCCTGAAAGATGGAGAAAGAGGGATAAGAAACTGCATTGTAGAAGGAACGTGAATAAGAGAAATGAAAAGTGAAAAGCTGAGTGTTATGCCTCCCATGGGTGATGGAGCCCAGCTCACGAGGTGCGGCCCGGGTCACCGAGGTGCGGCCCGGGTCACCGCTCTGGTCTACCTTTCGGCCGGAGCCTGGGGCTTTGTCAGCGTGGGCGTGGCCCTGGGTCTCCTGGCAACACACCTCCTCCATCCCTGCCTCACTGCCTTCCCTCCTCCTTCCCGCCGCCCTACAGCAGTGCTTCTCATCTGAAGCCTTGGGGATACTTGTTTAAAATGCAGACTCCTCTGTTGGTCACTCTGGGACAAGGCTGGAAAGTTTGTGTTACAACCGACACCCCCGCACCCCGGAGGTTTTAAATAAGCACTCAAGCCTTGGGGACTTTTTGCTGGGAAAACTGAGAAGGGGCACAGAGTGAGTGAGGACCAGAGCCCCGGACTTGCACCTGGGTCTCCTGACTGCCAGCCCGTGCGGCCCTTCTCCTCTCCAGGCTGGAGATGGGCATCCTTGCCGGCCGGCCGACCAGTGGGGCTGCAGAGCTCTGAACCGTGGCTCTTGCCCTTCCACGGAGCAGTCACTCTCCCACTGCGGCCCCTCCCTGAGTCCTGATCCTGCAGAGCTCGTGGCTTCCCTGGAAGGAGATGCTGGGGGGAACGGTGCGGGGAGGCTGGGGCCCAAGCTTCCCTCGCCCCGGTGTGCGGGGATGGGGTGAGCATCCTCTTACCTGGTCTCACCCGGGCAGCAGAGATTTGCAGGCGGCGTCCGAGTCTGGCTCAGTGTGGCCGAGAAGCAAGGACCGAGCTTGGTTCCGACGCTCCAGCTCCCCGACCCGGGCCTGGAGCAAGTTTTGAAGAGGCCGACACGTGGGCTGCTCGTCAGCCGTGGGGCCCCGGGCAGGGCTGGCAGTGAGTGGGCTGCTTGCTTGATTGGAAGTGACGGGCGCTAATGGCAGTTCACAGCCTCGGCACCAATATGATGCGTCAGAATCTGGAGGATTCCAGAAAAGGTGACAGCAGAGCCACCTAGTCACGCTCCTGTCCTAGAAAGAAGAGTCTGGGGACTCCTCTGATCTTCAGTCTGAGCTTCCCGGCATGGCCCGTCTGGGGGCCGCGGGTGGGAGCTCGGGGACGGTGTGAGTGCTTTGAGGGCATTTCTCTTCCGCTTCCACAGGTCCCGACTCTGGCTTTTGCCTCTCTCACCCCCTCCCAGAGTAGCCTCTCCCACCAGGAGGAAATTCAGGGCCCGCTTGGTTGTGAAACCACCTTCTCTTCTATGTTGCAGGCGGCTGTCAGAGAGGAGGGCACATAGCTGCGGCCTCTGCCTCCAGGGAGGCCTCCGTGCTGTGCTGGGGCCGGGGCTTGCGCCGGGCCTCCCCACGCCAGCCCCCTTGGGTGGGTCACACTTGTGTTCAGGGGCTCTTGTGCCATGGCCAGGCGCCTGAGTGGTGGCTGTAGCCCCCGCAAGAGAGTTTCTGAGGGCAGCTCTTGTGGTTCTGCCTGCCCCCATGCAGGCCGGCCCTGGCAGAACCTCTGCTGCTCAGGGGGCCCCCTGGCCGTCAGGGGCAGAGCGGGTGTTACTCCATTTACTGAGGGCTGGAGAGAGCAGAGTTGGTGCCAGAGCGAAGATGCTGTTGCTTGAGGATGGTGAGCTTGGGAGCGAGAGTGGGAGGGGCTCCTGGAACTTCCCCCAAACAGTACATAGTGGGGGCATTCCCCCATCTCCTGCTTCCTGTCCAGCACCCCTTCCTACCTGAGCCCCTGCCTTGGGTGGGGACATGGCATGGCTACGCCTAAGTGTGTTAGAAGGTAGCATGACATAGATTGAGTGTGACGTAGATTACTGGCTTCTGACCCTGGCTCCACCATTATACACAGAGAATTGCAATTACATATTTACTTGTTTGCCTTCTTCATCGGGCTGTAAAACCGTCGAGGGCAGAGACTACACCTTCTATCTCTAGCCTCCATTCATTGTACCAAGAAACATTTCCAGCTCCCATCACATGGCTGTGCTGGGCCAGGTACTAGGGACACAGTGGGGAGGAGGTGGGCTTCCTCCCCTCCTGGGACAGACTGTCTGGCGAAGGAAGATAGATGCTGAATAAGCAGTCACAAGAAATACAAATGCACCTGTGCAAAGTGCTGGGAAGGTCTAGCCTACCGCGTGGCACCAAGTAGCCGTTCAACAAACGTTTGCATGGACCGAGCACATGTTCCATGGCACAACATCGTGGGTGAGGGCTCGAGCCGTCAGCCCAGACTAGAGGCAAATACTTCTGTGATCCTCAGTTAATCAAATGAGACCAGTGTGACCCAGCTTGTGGGGCTGCCGGAAGGATGAAGTGAAGATGTACGCAAAGCTTTTGCAGAAATTCTCCCAGGATGCCTCCCACGATGGGGCCGGTGAGGTGTAGTTCTCGAGACGCCCACCAGGGGGGTGCAGGGCTCTGCCAGGATTCAGGGAAATTCCTATGGGATTGCCGGGGCTGCGAAATCCCAAAACCAGAGTTGACAGGGTTGGAGACGGGCACCCTGGGGCCACTGGCCAGTCCATCCAAGGGCTGGTGTCCTCAGAGAGTGGCAGGAGCCCCGAGAGGGATGAAGCCTTGTCCTCCCCCAAGCTCTCTCCCCCCAGCCCCTCTAGCTTTCACCTTCAGTGGTTGTTATAGGGCCACTTGTGGTACGCCCCTCCCCTGTCTCCTAGACCCCAGACAAGGCACTCTAGAAGACCTTTGTATCCACTTCTGAGTACCTGCCTCCACGATGCTTAATGCCCAGTGTAATGTCATAGTTAACTTATCATTAAATTTGCTTGAAGTTTTCATGGATTACATTATTAAACCAAATAAAGATAGGCTGTGGTCATCATTGTTTGTTGAGGCAAGAATAGCTGGAACGTGAAATAAGGGGTTTGTCAAACTGTGGAATCCAGCCCTGGTTTCCAGAAGGAGGCTCATCTCTGGACAAACTTGGGGGTGTCAGCCCAAAAAGAGGGTTTGGGGAGACCATTGCCTGAGCTAGGCATTGAGAGGCTGGCCACCCCCAAGCAGACTCCTGCAGGCCAGTGATACCTCGGGTGGCTGGGGGCTGGGGCACTGGGAGAAAACATCTCATCCCAGGGGTTCCGTGGGCCTCTACCTTGACCTTGGTGGAATTCCATGCTCCCTGTCTCCAGGGCTCTCGGGGTCATTCCTGGCCCTGATCCTTCCTCCTGTGTCGTCATGCTTCCCTCCAGAGCGGGAATCCCCGCCCTTACGGCGGCCAGATGCCAGTATCTGGGAGGAGGGGGCCCTTCCCTTGGCTGGGATCTCTCCTGTGTTCTCCCCCCAGGAGTGCAAGCGAGGCCTGTGTCCCCGGGAGCCGGCGGGGCCTGGATTTACTTCTAGCCGCCCCCAAGCACCTGAACCAGAGGCCATGGCTGGGGGCCCACGGGCCTGACTTAGCTAGCAGAGGGCTGCTTTGGCTTACAAGGTGTCATCGTTGTTGTTGTTAATAACCATGAATGAGCTGCTAACATTTAAGCGTTGAGACACTTCACGTACAAATCCTGATCTGCTGCTCTCGTGTCATCGCATAAACTGACAACCCTGGGCTCCTCATTCTGGCTTGGCATCAGTTGGCGGGAGCTGAGAGGAATCTGCCCCCTAGTCAGACGTTCGCAGACACCACCCCGCTTCCCGAAGTGGAGGCTGGTCCCCCCACCAGCCCAAGCTTCAGTTTCCATGATGTGCGGGTCCCTCACTTCTCTGCATGGCTGCCTGGCCCTGGAGTCTGTGGCTTGGATTCAGAACCTCAGGGGTGTTCTGCACTGTTCTCGCCGTGAACGTCTGATGGGTCCCACTTCGGCAGATGCTGGGGCTGTGACGAGGGTTAAAGACTGCCAGGGCTCCGGCCTTGCCTTCCCGAGGCCTTGCGGCTCCCAGAACAAATGAGCGGACTCTCTAGGAGCGGATCTGGGGCTTGAAGTGACATCAGCGGGATCAGCGGCGAGGCCACTTCTGCCGAGCAGGGAAAGCCAGGGGCACCGCGATCGTGCTCAGGCAGAAAAGTCTGAGCAGAGCCCAGGGATCTGTGTGCTGCTCTGTCCCGGGCCAGGGCCAGCCCGCCCCAGGCACGCACCCTGGATTATCACTTAAACTCTGTTCGTAGAATATACATCATGAGGTAAAATTCACAAGGTAACTTCTCACCCAGGATGCTCAGCCACTTCATTCCTTTCCCTGGAAGCGAATGATGTTATCAGTTTCCAGAAACATACCAAACGGGTGTCTGTTCATTCCTCCTCTTTTCTTAAATTTTATTTATTTTTTTAAAGTTTTTTTTTTTTTTTTTTTGGCTGCGTTGGGTCTTCGTTGCTGAGCGCGGGCTTTCTCTAGTTGTGTCGAGCGGGGGCTACTCTTCATTGCGGTGCGCAGGCTTCTCATCACGGTGGCTTCTCTTGTTGCGGAGCACGGACTCTAGGCGCGCGGGCTTCAGTGGTTGTGGCTCGCCGACTCTAGAGCGCAGGCTCAGTAGTTGTGGCGCAGGGGCTTCGTTGCTCCGAGGCATGTGGGATCTTCCCGGACCAGGGCTCAAACTTGTGTCCCCTGCATTGGCAGGTGGATTCTTAACCACTGCACCACCAGGGGAGTCCCCTCCTTTTTTTTTTTTTTTTAAATTTAAAAATATTTTTTTACACTAAGATAGCAAACAGTAAATACTAGTCTACCTTTTCTCCCGCCACCCACCCACTTAACACTGTATCCTGTCATTCCTTCCTTATCAGTACAGAAGAACGTTCTTGCCATGTCTTTCACCATGGATAGGATGCCCATACATGACTGTCTCATACTTTTTAACCATTCCCCTGCTGACAGACCGTGGAGTTGCGTTCCAGCCTTTTGCTACTGCAAACCGAGCCGTGATGAAAACGGCGTGCGTATGTCACTGCACCCGTGTGTAGGTATCTGTAGGATAGAATCTTACAAGTGCAGCCTCTGGGTGGAAGGCTGTGGACATTTGCAGTGTTGCTAGCTTCTGTTGCACAGCTCTCTAGACAGTTTGGACTGATTTCAGCCCCTCTGGGGTGGGGGTGAGTGCCGGTTGCCACTCATTTGAAAGGCCGACTGCCAGAGCATCCCAGGACCCCAGCGCATGTTCTCTATCAAGCTAGCCCTGTAGGGGGACCTCTTCAGTGCCGTGTCCTAGGACCCAAGGCTCTCCAGCTTCTCCCAACCCTCCAGCCAAGCCGTGTTCTTCCCTGTTCTGTGTCCTCCAGATAAACTGCGTGACATTTCCTCACCCAGACACGATGCCGGAGCAGCAGCTGCTCAAACCAACCGAATGGAGCTACTGTGACTATTTCTGGGTAAGTGGTGCCTCAGCGTCCCCGCACTGCGGCCCCGGGGACCAGGAGTGGACACCCGGGAGGGGGGCGGTGGCTTGAGCTCAAAGCAGAGCGGCCTCTCCGGGTGAAACCCAACGGGCTGGCAGTCGATTGAGCACTGGAGGCTGGAAACTTAAGTCCCACTTGGAGTCTCGATCATTCCATAAATCTCAGAAAGTCCACAGGGCAATATGGAAACTCCAGGCAGAATGCAGGTAAGCTGGAGGGTCCCCTTGCCGCTCAGTGGTAGCAGGAGACCAGAATCGGCTCCAACCTGGGCTTCAGACCTGCTCTGTCACTCTTTTTTTTTTTTTTTTTTTTTTTCTGTGCGGTACACGGGCCTCTCACTGTTGTGGTCTCTCCCGTTGTGGAGCACAGGCTCCGGACGCGCAGGCGCAGCGGCCATGGCTCACGGGCCCAGCCGCTCCGTGGCATGTGGGATCTTCCCAGACCGGGGCACGAACCCGTGTCCCCTGCATCGGCAGGCGGACTCTCAACCACTGCGCCACCAGGGAAGCCCCTGCTCTGTCACTCTTGTAGGTGACCCTGGACAGTGTTTCTCCTCCTGGACAGCCTCCCTGTTTCCATCAAAGTCACAAGGAGGTTAGGCACAACCTGTAGGGGACTCCAGTTCGAATAATTCTGTGGTTCCAGGCTTTTGCGTATTGCTCCATGGGTACGGAGTTTCAGTTTTGCAAGATGAGAAAGTTCTGGAGGGGGATGGTGGTGATGTTTGCACAACAGTGCACATGTCCTTAATGCCACTGCACTGTGCACTTAAAAATGGTTAAGATGGTAAATTTTGTGTGAAGTTCTCCAAAATTAAGTATCTTTTGACAGATTCAGAGTCCTACTCAGAAACTCTGGGAGTACTCCTGGACATTTTCATTTTAAAATTCACAATGGCTTTTAAAATGAAATCACCCCGTTCTGGAATCAGACAGTGGTGATCGTTGTACGACCTGTGTATATATTAAAAACCAGTGAATTGTACACCTAAAAAAAGTAAACTTCGGCAAAGGCCCCAAGGAACGAGAAATTTAAAAAATCAAAACTTTTTTTTTAACCACCAGTCAGAATGGATTATCTATCCTTTTTTAGATTTGCTAACCAAGTACTAGACAAAAATGCTGTTGTCTTTCTACCAGATCTCTTGCCCTTCAGAAGGTAGCCAAAGATTCCTGTTGCTGTGTTTCTTCCAGATCTTCCGAGATATGTGCAGAGGCAGCAAATATTGTAGAAAGGGCTCTGGCTTTGGCGGCAGGCACACCTCGGGGGCGGGGGTGAGCCCAGGGGTGAGGGTGAGCAGGGAATCCGAGGGTACGAGACCTCGCAGCCTCCATAAGGATGCTGGGTTTTATTCTGTTTGCAGCGGGAAGGTGGTGGAGGGTTTAAGCAGGAATCGGATGTGATCTGATGTGCCTGTGTCGTGTAAGGAGGGCTGTAAACAGGCAGACGTGCCCGTGAACCTGTGGGAGGCCAGGAAAGATGGTGGCAGCTGTGGAGATGGAGGGGAAGAGCTAGGTTGGAGACATCATCCTTAAGCGGGGTGAGTGCAGGAGAGACGTCATCCATAAAGAGGGGAGCAGGAAACAGCATGCGGGGGAGACCAGCTCAAGCGCCGGGAATGGGCACCCTGGGAGCCGGAGGTCAGCGGGTGGCGGATGGTGGGGGATGGTAGGGAGCCGGGGGAGTGGGTCATCCTGCTGCCGGTCAGCATCACCCAGGTCCCATCTTGATTCAAGCCCTCCTGGGACTCTGATACTTACCCCAGGGTTTTATCTCTCGGACCATCAAGGCCTTTTCCCCTCACAGAAATTTTTCTGCTCACACGGTTATTAAAGCCCACTTCCTCGGGCTGGTTTTCCCAGTGTGGGCAAATCACTCAGCACATACATCCTCTCGGGGAGGCAGATTGGGGCTCAGTATTTCAAATAATTTTTCTTTGGCTTTTTCATCAAGATGTAGCATTCATACAATGGAGGGCACACGTCTTAAATGTACTTGGAGTCACTTTTCAATGGCCAGAGCAGCCCCCTTGTGACATGGTGTGCCCCGTGTGGTGATGATCTCCCCGTCAAGAGAGGTATTACAGTGTGGCTCAGAGGGCCCTGGGTCAGGGCAGCTGAGGAAGGGATCCTGCACTGGGAGGGAGTGGGGAGGTAAGTGGCGTTCTCCAGGCGTCACCAGCCCTTTTCCTTTCCCCTCTCGTAAAACAGCTGCTCTAACGGGATGTTAGAGGTGCAATCCATTCTTATTTTAGGGTGAGTGGTGGGAGACACGCCTAGAATTGGAAGGACCTGACCGCTGTGCCCAGTGGCTGAGCTGAGAGAGAGCCCAGGTCTTTCCAGATCCTGAGACAGGGTTCTCACTGATGCTCCTCTTTGTGGTGGCAAAGGACCTATTTTGTTGTTGTTGTTCTTTTGTTGTTTTTTAAATTAATTTATTTTTGGCTGCATTGGGTCTTCGTTGCGGTGCGCGGGCTTCTCATTGCGGTGGCTTCCCTTGTTGCGGAGCACGGGGGGCTCTAGGTACACAGGCTTCAGTAGTTATAGCACGCGGGCTCAGTAATTGTGGCTCACGGGCTCTAGAGCGCAGGCTCAGTAGTTGCGGCACACGGGCTTAGTTGCTCTGCGGCATGTGGGATCTTCCTGGACCAGGGCTCGAACCCGTGTCCCCTGCATTGGCAGGCGGATTCTTAACCACTGCGCCACCAGGGAAGCCCTATTTTGACCTGTTTCCAACTCCTCCCTTGAAGTATCAAAGCATTTGACTCTGGATCCCTGGTGGGAAAGGCTGCCTTGGAGGGGGGACAGCTCTAGGAGTGGCGCCCGCCAGGGTCCAGGAAGGCTCTGAGGGTTGATCTGCAGCCGTAGCTATGGGAACAGATGCTGGTTGCCTGTCTGGCAGGGAAGGCCCTGCTCGGGGAACCAGGGAGGCAGGGAGGGCCGGGGGAGAGCAGGAGAGAGAATCAGGCGTCTTTGAGGAGGGTCAGGCGAAACAAAACAAAAAGCATTTAATTTTGAAATGTTAATCTTTGCTTGCAAAATGAATTGGGTACTAAATTCCCATTTCAATGACTTGGCCATCTTCCCCGAGTCCTGACGTTTCTTTAAAGTAACTAATTTAAATACCATCCACCGAAGACTTGGTATTTGCTGAACACTAGGCTAAGCTGTTTCCATGTGTCATTTGTCCTGCGATGACCGCGTCAGGTGGTTGCCATTATGTCCCCAGTTTCATGGAATGAGCAGCTCAGATTTAAAGTGAGGGAACTTGCTTGGGATTCCCCGGCTGGGATGTCAAGCCTGGAAGCGGGCCCTTTCCCACTGCGGCTGCCCTTCAATCCAGCTTCTCCCCAGAAGTCACTACGATCTTTTATGCATGTGCGTTGGAGGATGCCACTGCCCAGCCAGTGCAAGAGAGGATGGCATGGCTCAGGGCTGGGGGTACCTGCGCCTGAGGTTACACAGTGTCTCCCAGCTTAGTCAAGATGCCAAGACTCCGCAGAGGGTCTAGCCAGCCCCAGCAGCTGCCTGGTGCCTGTGCTCTTGGCCACATACCCTTCCTCCTCTTCTTTCCCAGGTTGTGGGGTTGAGGGGCACGCACATGGGGTGGCGGCAGCGATCAGGGCTTAAGCATCAGAGAGCACGTGGGGACAGGAGCGCCAGGAGAGGCGTGAGCTGGGGCAGCCAATACTCCTGCCCTTGTGCTGCCTCTGGGGCTGAGGACAGGGTTACCAGGCACATCGGGGTCCCTTCTGGGGTCTGTCTTCCCTGCGCTCCATTCCTTCTGGCTCCAGACGCTGATGTCACCTAAATGCTGCTGCTTCTCTTTCCTTCCTAGGCTGATAAGAAGGACCCCCAAGGCAACGGAACCATGGCTGGGTTTGAACTGCTGCTTCAGAAACAGCTGAAGGGCAAACAGATGCAGAAGGAAATGTCAGAGTTCATCCGGGAAAGGTGAGGCCTGGGCCCTCCCAGCTCCGGGGACTGGTGACAGCACCCACCTCGGTCCCTGAGCCCGAGGGAGTGAGCAGCCAGGGTGAGCACTGCACGCCAGCACTGGGCTTGGTTAGCGCTAAGGGGAGCGCAAGACGGGAGTCACAGGCTTATGGCCCTTGGGACACGTCTGGCCAGCAGATGTGTTGCTTTGGCCTGTGTGATGTTTTTAAAGATATGAACCAACAACAGCAAAAAAAAATTGGTGGATGTTACATTAAAGTCTGCATATCTGGCATCTCTGGGGAAAGAAGAAAGTCTGGCTCCATGGCTTTGCATCCCTCATGCAACAATTGGCTGGAGCTGAAGAGCAGCCGCCCCTGTACAGGGAGTGTGTGTTTCCAGTTTGCCACAGTCCCCACTGCTCCCTAATGTCTCCCCACGCAGACTGCTTGGCCCCTTTGCTTATCTACGCATGCGCTGCCCTCATTTGAAGAGCCGTTCCTTAACGTAACAAAAAAGGAGACTGTTACCTTTCAATTCATCTTTGAGCCAAAGCCATGTCCCAGGCCTGGGCATCCAGAAACCCCCACCCTCCCATTCCTTCTTTCAGGGAGCTCAGCCTACTGGGAGAGTCAGATAAGGTCATTACGGTAAGTGCAGGGATTATAATAGTGGTTTGCCTGCCCGTAGATGAAACAATAAATTCAGCCTAATGGAAGTGGGGAGAGCTACAGAGAGAAGTTCCTTCTTCATCTCCCCCCTCCTCAGTCTCTCCAAGTTCTGAGACCGTGTAAAGCACATACCCACACACCTGCACACTCACACAGGTGCACATACCCCGCCGTTCCACATGTGTGCCGTCTGGAGTTTCCAAGGCACACTGGAAATATTGATAGTAAATGGCAATATATTTTTTAAATGTTTCTCTTTTAATTATAGCCACAATAATCAGTAACAATTCTCTGGCATTTTAAGTATCTGTTTTCCTTAGGAGGCCTATTTTCTGTTGGTATAATCAAATCTTTATTTTATGACCCATTAAACCGGTAGGAGATTGAGAGATTCTGTAGCTCAGGTGTGAGAAAACAACGGTAGGAAACAGGCCAAGAGGAAAATGGCTAGAAAACCCTAGCTTAGGGTTTACACTTTAGTAAAGAGGTCGTGTTAACAAATAACTGGAACCTTCCACATGAGAACACTGGTCTTCCCTGGGACAGGTGGACTCCTGTGACTTTTCTCAGTCCACCTGGGGTCTTGTAGAGGGGGACCTTTCAGAGCCGGGAGGGGTGGGAGCTGAGGTGCAGAGGTGAGAGCTGGGCCGGGGCTAGGGAGTGGGGTGGGGGTGGGGGCATGGCAGACATCCGGTAAACCACGTGGCCACAGCTTAGGGGAGTGATGCCGGCGCTGGAGGGGACGGGCCTCGTGCCCGGTGCATGCGGTGGGCATTGATGAGCCTTTGGAGGTTTGAAGCTGAGAGCGTGACATGGTGAGATCTGCTTTCTCCAGAGAACTCCTGGCTGGAGGCTGGCCGTCCATGTCCTCCTGGGGAGGGGAGGGACTAAAGGCTGAGTGGATGGAGAGGAAGTGATGGAGGCAGGCTTGAGAGTATGTGGAGACGGTGGAGCTGGTAGTGAGAGGAGGAGCGAGACTGAGCCTCTCAGCACCGAAGCAGGAAGTGATCATGACTCAGAACACTGCCCTGGGACTCTGTCAGGCCCCCCTTCAGCTCCTGATCAGCCTGGAAGCAAATGCTGCAGCCCTGGGCACAGCTCTGGGGTTTTATTCATTTGCCCAGTGATGGACCAGGGGCCTCTCTGAGGCCCCAGCCCTCTGGCCAGCTCTGGTTGTCACAAGCACAGCTCCTCGGGGGACCACTTAGGCAGTGACTAATACCATGACAACACATTTTACACGGTTGTGCCAGATAATACTGAACGCTCCCCGGAGAGCTGCCTTGAAAGTGTGTCAAGGGCCTGCCTGCCGGAAGCGAAATCCAAGGCAACTTCCCTCTCTGGGGAAGTGGAATCCACCGCAGAGCTGGCCACTGCTGGTTTCCATGGAAATGTCTGCACCCTGCAGGCTTGGAAGTTGGGGGCCCTGGTGTCTGGGAGAACGTAGAGAGGGGTTCTGTTCCTGCTTCGGAGGGGCCGACGCCACCTTGCAGGCTCTCAGCCCAGAGCTCTGGGGCTGGGAGAGGGGGCAGCCGTGGTCCATCATGAGTTACATTTCTTCGTTTAAGTGTTTGCTGTGTGTCCAGCCCTGTGCTAGGCACTGTGCAAATGACCACTCTTCTCCGCACAGCCTAGGACACCGGTGCCTATGCCTCACTTCGCAGATGAGGTTCAGACAGTTTCGTTCATTTATTCATTCAACATGTATTGATTAAGCACCTACTGTGTGTCAGGTGGACAGACAAGAGCCACGTACTCGCAGAGCTTATGGTCTGGCGGGTTCATTTACACGTTCGTTAATAAGTAGCAGGGCTGCAGGTCAGACCCACAGTCTAGTGCTGGGGAGCCGACATGTTGGATTTTCTCCCTTTGCAGGATAAAGATTGAAGAAGAATATGCAAAGAACTTAGCTAAGCTGTCTCAGAACTCCTTGGCTGCCCAGGAGGAGGGGTGAGTAGGGAGGACCGTGATGGGGGTGGGGAAGGAGAGGGGACACTTGGTGGGGGTCCCTTTTCACTGATCGCTGATCGTTGCTGTGGTCCCATAGGGATGGGGAGGTCTCCATAGACCTGGCTGAAGGGGAGTGCCCATGGTTCAAGGTGGGCATTCATGGTTCAAGGGGAACATTCATGGTTCAAAGTGGGCATTCATGGCTCCAGCTGGCCAGCCGTGACTCCAGGTGTGGGCATTCACCCTCAGGGTTGGTACTTGCGTATTATCTACTGTCTAGCGGCCAAGGGCCTCCTGCCAGATGCTGGAGTATGTCAGGACCCCCTCTGCCCTGTCACCTGGTAGCTGGGAACCAGCCTCCAGATGCCAACCCCTGCTCCCCTTTCGCTGAGAGCAGGCTGGTAGGAAACTAGGTGTGACAGGATTCCACACCCAGCCCCCTTGTTTAGAATTCTCTCCTGTGGGCCTGAGGCCCAGGCTCCCCTCCCCCTCCTGCTGTGACAGTCCAGACCTCCTTGGGTGGGACCCGGGCTGGGAGAGGCTCAGCCCCACCCTCCCAGCCACAGAAAGATCCCTAGTTGGGGAAAGACTGTAGCCTTCTCCGCTCTACCTGTTAACAAAGAGTTTCAACCTGTTGGTGGGAATGCAAAATGAGGCAGCTGCTGTGGAAAACAGTTTGGCAGTGCCTCAGAAAACTAAACATAGGGTTACCTTATGATCCAGCAATTCCACTCCTCGGTTTAAATCCCAAAGAATTAAAAGTAGATATGCAAATACATGTACACGCATGTTCATAGCAGCACAGTTCACTACAGCCAAAAGGTGGAAACAACCCAAATGTCCATCAAAGGACGAATGCATAAACACATTGTGGTCTGTCCACGTGGGATATACGGGTATATGATGGAATATTATTCAGCCATAAAAAGGAATGAAGTACTGATCCACATTACTGTGTGGATGAACCTCGAAAACATTATGTTAAGAGAGAGAAGCAAGACACAAAGGTTGCATACTGTATGATCCATTTATATGAAATGTTCAGAATAGACAAATCCACAGAGACAGAATGAAGATGGGTGATTGCCAGGGGCTGGGAGAAAAGGGGACTGGTAACTGTTTAATGGGTACGAGGTTTCCTTCTGGGGTATGTGTTCATCTGCTTGGGCTGCTGTAACAGAATACCGTAGACTGGGTGGCTTAAGCAACAGAAATGTAATTAATCACGGTTCTGGAGGTTGGGGAGTCCAAGGTCAAGGTGCTGGCAGGGTTGGTGTCCGGTGAGAGCTCCCTCTGCGTTGCAGGTGGCTTTTCCTCGGTGAGGAGAGACAAAGAGCTCTCTGGTGTCACTTCTTCCCCACCCGTATGACCTCATTTAACCCTAATTACTTCCTTAGAGACCCCATTTCCAGATAACAGCCACACCGTGGGTTAGAGCTGCAACGTCTGAATTTGGGGAACACATTCAGTCCATCACAGGGTGATAAAAATGTTTTGAAACTAGAGGTGATGGTTGCACAAGATGGCAAATGTAGTAAATGCTTATCCTCTTTAAAGTGGTTAATTTTGTGTTATGTGAATTTCACCTCAATACTGAAACAAATACAGAGTCTCAGGAGGTTAGAGTTGAAAGGTCCCCCGAGGTCCTCTCTCTAGTCCGACCTCCCTCCAGTGCAGCCTCTGTTCGAATCCCTCCTACAAGGGGAAGTGAGCCCCCGGGGATGGAAGACATCCTGTCATGGGATGGCTGTGGTCGTCAGAGAGCTGTGATGTTGAACAAGGCCAAATCTGCCTGCATGGCTTGAATCCTTCAGGCGATGGGGCTTTGCCAACCAAATGTGGCTTTGATTAGGGCCTCTGTGTGGGCTCGCTGTCTAGCCAAGAGGCCGCCTCTGAATGGTTTTCATTGACCCAGCAGGCCACTGGGTGGTCCTGCGCGGCCAGTGTCTCTTCCAGGGACATAAATGAAGTTGCCTCCGGCTTCCTCCTACTCCCTGCACCGGGCCTGAGACCAGGGCAGGAAGGGAGCTTGTCGGGGAATCTCCCCTCCAGCCTGGGCAGGGGGCTTTCCTAAGTACCCCCATGCCCTGCAATGCAGAGCTGCTCTGGAAGAGGCTTCCACCTCCTCAGCCTGAGCTGCTGCCAGGGACACTCCGTCCGGCCAACACGCACAGCATATGCTCCCAGCTGCACGAGCCAGGAGTCGGCCCTCGCCATCATGCCGTACACACGTGCGCCCCCAAACACGGGGCAGCCCGCCACACGCTCACGTTCCAGCATCGGCGCTGCTCACGTGCAACACAGCCAGGAACACATACCCCCCATCTCCCCTGCGAGCACGCACCACCCCCAGACACACGCTCCTTCCGGAGGCGCCTGGACCCGCCCCTACTCACAACCTGCAGCTACACTGTTTTGCATTCACACACAGCTTTGCACGCCAGCCCGTCCACCTGAAACTTTCCAAGCGCGACGCCGGAGCCTAGAAATGTGGGGCAGCCTAGGAAGGTGCGGACGGGGAGACTTGAGTTGTGCTGTGTCCACATTAGATGCCACAGGGTGTGTGCACATTGGTAAATAAACAGCATCAGGTGATTCGTCCTGCCTCCAGTTCTGCGCTCCTGTGGTAGTTGTGACAGTAACATGTGTTTAGATTCGGCTCAGACGGTCAGCTGGAACCGCGTGAGAAATGATATCTCGGGTTTGGGGTTTTGTTTTGTTTTTTCATTAACCTCTTATCAGATGAAAAAGAATCTCTCTTCAGTGAGAGAATTTCTAAATGGCCTTTTTTTCTAGCTTGTGACGTGTCTCCAAGGCGGCTGGAATATTGGGAGGCGAGAGGCCTGCTCGGGGCTGGACCAGCCCAGACAGGCCCAGCTGGGTGTGTGGAGGGACGTCCTCCTACTAACGAGGGCCCAGCCTGGAGGCGGGGCCGAGGACATTGTCCTGAGCGTGAAGCTGTGCTTTCGCCCTTTCCTCCCGATGACCCTCAGATGACAGTCTCAGGCCACTGTCACTGTCCCTGGGCCAGTTACTGACCACGTGCTCTGCTGACAGCAGACTTACAATCTCTCGGCACCACCAGGGCTTCTGGGCTCTCGTGTGTACCTCCTGCTGGCTGGCGATAGCTCAGCTGCGGGGAGAAGCCCCCTGCAGCCCCCTTTCGTCAAACTCCCCCTCCTCCTGGGACTGCTTCCGTAAGCTTGTTGGCTTTCCCTGTAGCTGTGTGATCCATCTTGAGATCGTCTTTGTTTGTGGCATAGGTCAGGGGCGGGATTCCTTTCTTCCCTGTGGATGTACAGTTGTCTCTGGGCCATTTCTTGAAAGGCTTGTCTGTTCTCCATTGAGATACTTGGCACCTTTGCTGCAAGCGCATCGCCTGCATCTGGGCAAGTCTCTTTCTGGACCTGCTGTTCCGATCCCGTATCTGTATGACTATCGTGACCGCTTCCACTCCCTCCTCCCCCCACCCTGGACCCCCCTACCCGTCCGCCCAGTCAGGTAAGGAGCCAGGCCACCCAGTGTGGGCCCAGCCCAGCTCCCGGGAGCTCAGGCCCTTCAGGCCAAGACAAACGCCAGCAGCTTGGATCGCTCCGATTCTCACTCCATCTCTTCTCGGGTGGCCCCCCAGCTGGGATCACCTGAGGGGACCTTTCTTTGCTGCCAAGATAAAATCCATCAGTCATTTCCCATATACAGCCGCCTCGGCCTGAGCCAGCACCATGACCAGACAGGCCCGGACTCTGACCACAGAGATCGGTTCTGTTCTGTCCTGTTGGGTAATTCTCAGCTGCTGGCCGCTCGGCTCACAACCCAGAAGCCTCGCAGCCTGCTGTCTTTGAATCAGCTTTCTGCCCCTCAAGTGTAATGAATTCTCTGGGGGAAGTGGCTTTTTGATGAAATTAAGTCAACGGACCATTCAGCCCGGGTTTACCAGCTGGGTGGAGAGGTCTCGAGCAGACGTGCAGGAGTGTCGTTTTGAAGGTCATCGAGGTTCAGGAATTCCCAATCAGGGAGACGGGAGCGCGGGGGCTGCGTTCAAGAGTCCGGGGGGCTTAGGAGATTCCTTCTACTTGGAACATCTCCTACCAGTGGAAAAGTTACTTAGCTTAGAGGACGTTGCCCTTCTCTGGTCGGCTGTGGGCAGCACCGCGGTTCACAATCCAGAATAGGTACTAGCGGGGGGCCATGCTCCTGAGGATGGTGTTGGTGAGCCTCCTCTGCTGTGTGGGCATCCCTAAGAGGCTCCTAGACCCAGGTGGTCCATCTTTGCCCTCCTTGGAAGTCAGGCCGCTGGAGGTTCGCCCGCAAGCAGGGCTGCGTGGTGCCTTCTGTTTGAGAAGGGCTTCTCCCTGAAAAGGCATCCGTTCTCCTTCCTTGGCTTGCCAGCGGGCGTTTCCAACCCTCAACAGTAAACCAGGGAGGAGCGACAGGAAGGCCGGAGACAGTAATGGGCCAGGTAGTAGGGTCCTCACGGCACTGTACCCCAGCTCCCTCTCACACCTCCCCAGTCCTCTGGGCTTCTGGGTGTTTCCCCAGGCACTCGACTGTCTGCTGCCGTCTATTCTCTCAGGTTGGTTCGGGAGGGCTCCTCTGCTCACATAGGTCGAGGCGTGGCGCTCAGGTTTCTTTTGTGCCTGGCCTCTGCCTCATCGAAGTCCACGGTCTCTTGTGTCGTACGCTCCCCCGGGACTCGGGGTCAAGACCCACCATCCTGTCTCAGGGAGGGCCGTGGCCTCTGACCTGAGGTCGGTGTGGCCTCCCCGAGCCTCATCGACTCCTTGGTGTTGCAGCTCCCTGGGAGAAGCGTGGGCGCAGGTGAAGAAGAGCCTTGCCGACGAGGCCGAAGTTCACCTCAAGTTCTCCGCCAAGGTAAGCCCTCCCTGGGTTGGTCCTACGCACCGATGTGCTGCTGAACGTCTACCAACGGTCTCTCCAGGGTGTGGTGTTGCACAGTTTCCATGGTGTAAACCTCGAGTCGGGAAGAGATGCTACCATTAGACCGTGCTCCCCCTGTACCAACAAAATAGCATCAGTAATCATAGAGCGTGGATAAGAGTCAGATGGAGTTAGGAGGGTATGAGGATATGTATTACCTTTGTTTTTAATATAGTTTGTTAATTTTAAGTTTAGGTCATTTAATTTTTAATACTGGCTGTCTTTAACAACCAACTCACAAAATTCCTCCAAATTTAACGCTGGGCTCTGATGAGCCAGTGCGAGTAACCCCAGCACACCTCTGCGAGGTGAGGGTAGATGCCCCTCAGTTTCTCGGGTGAGCCCCTGAGTGATGAAACTGCACTTTTGTGTTGCTTGGCTTTCAAAGGAATGCATTGGCATTTTCTATCTCTTCTTAGTGTCGGGAGAGACTAGACTATTTCGAAGGGAGAATTTTTTTGTTTTGTTGTGTCTGTTGTTACACAATGTCAGACTAGGTAGCTGACCCTTCTTTCCATTGGTCCAAAAGACTCTAGCATCGTGCCCTCGGACAGTGATGTTTCTCTCCTACTCACTCTGTCTTCAGGACTCAGAGTGGTGCCTGGTACATAGTAGATGTCAATAAATATTTTCTGAAGTTATGACGATCTCCTCTCGACCCCCTAGTCTTTTGAGGCCTACTTTCTGCCAAGATTTCTCCATGTTTCCAAACAACCCTCTCTTCCCCACTCCCTGTCTCCTGTCTCCAAATTCCCTCTCAGGCTCTTAGCTGCTTTCCAGGTGGAAAATAAACCAAGAGTCTAAGGGGGAAATTCACACTAAAGTGTGCGTGACTGATGGGGCCGCCCGCTAGGATGCTTGCCTTCTAAAGGACGAGAGCCCCTGGAGAGGGGCATCATTCCCGGTGACCTTTGCCTACTGGGTCTACGCTCTTTCTTCTGCCCTCCCACAGTCACCAGCCCAAGAGGACACTGGGACAAAGCACTTAAACCCTCTGAACCCACATTTTTTTTTTTTTTTGCGATACGCGGGCCTCTCACTGCTGTGGCCTCTCCCGTTGCGGAGCACAGGCTCCGGACACGCAGGCTCAGCGGCCATGGCTCACGGGCCCAGCCGCTCCGCGGCATGTGGGATCTTCCCGGACCGGGGCACGAACCCGTGTCCCTTGCATCGGCAGGCGGACTCTCAACCACTGCGCCACCAGGGAAGCCCCTGAGCCCACATTTTAACAGCAGGGTGTACACTACCTCCCTTAACATCAGGGTGTAAAGGAGGAGGATGCCACTTGAACGTGGCATCCCACAAAGATGGCTGCCCCTTCCCACGACTTCCGCACTCAGTGCTCCCAGGTCCTATGTCTTTTCTAGCGCTTCTTCCACAACAGTTGCATTTCTGGGCTTAGTGCACTATTGGAAGCCAGGAAACTGACTTTGTATCCAGGTCTCCACCCCACCCCGTGATGGTTCTCCACACGCCGAGGGCAGGATGAGTGACTCGTACGGCTGAGATGTGTGAAGGAGCTTTATAAAGAGCTGGGCTGGGAGGAAAAACAGTGTGTTACCAGCTGCCTGCTCCTGAAGGATGCTGGAGCCCCAAGACTGAGTTGACACCCAGATGTGAGTGAGAATTCCTGGGCCAGCAGTGGCACACTAACCTCAGACACCGACACTTGGCAAGGAACTTGCCTCTCAAGTACTGGGAGAGAAGGGAGCTCCGTGAATGGGTCTCTTTTGAGCCTTGCGTACAAAGCAGGGAGTTGTTTTTAAGCTGTAGATCACGGTAGTGTTCCCTTTAGGTCTCCCTTCTCCCTCCTAGCCCCCAGCAGCTCCAGCTTCTGCGGTGGTGGAAACTTCCGTTGACTGTGAGATGCATGCAGAGGCTGCCACTGTGATGGGACTGGGAGCCGGGTCTGCGAGCTTCTGAAGGGTCGCCTGCCGCAGCCCCAGGAATCCTGGTGGCATTTACTCTCCATCAGCAGGCCGCCTGATTCTCGATCGTTCGTAAGGTGCCCAGCGGGTGACAGAGCACTCCCCCCCGTGCAGTGTTTTCCTCTAATCTTTCCTTTTACTACTGCTGCTCACAGCAGTACGTCTGGTCACCAAACTGGGTGGGTTTTCCCCACACCAACCAATTCCCTGACCCCAGCTGGGGGTCCTACAATTTAATTCAGTTCTGACACTAACTCCCCCAGGGTCAGCATAGGATCCTGCACGTTAAGGACTCAGTGCTACAGGACCAACCCTACTTCAGATGGCTATCATAAGAAGTGGGTCCCCAGGTTACCCACAACTTCTGTCCAACTTGGCTGCAAATCAGGGGTTCCCGTGACCCCCTCCTCAGGTTTGATTATTTGCTAGAAGAGCTCACGAAACTCAGGGGAACACTTATTAGGTTTACCAGTTTATTATATATTAAAGGATAGGATAAAGGCTAGAGATGTGTGTTCACGTCTGAGTGTGTTTACCAGTCCAGAAGCTCTCTGGGCCCTGTGATTGACAGATTGTTATAGAGGTTTCATCACATAGGCAGAATCAATTATTAACTGAATCTCCAGCCCCTCTCCTCTCCCCCTTACCAAGTGATGGGGAGGGGGCTGAAAGTTACAAGCTTCTAATCATGGCTTGGTCTTTGTGGTGACCAGCCCCCGTCCAGGAGCCCAGGCAGAGGCACCTCATTCGAACAAAAGACCCTCCTATCACCCAGGAAATTCCAAGGGATGTAGGAGCTTGGTATCAGGAACAGTGGGTCAGAGACCAAATATTAGACCAAAGGATGCTCCTGGGACCTTTGTTGTTTAGGAAATTGCAAAGGCTCTAGGAACTCCAGCCAGGAGCTGGGGACAAAAAGCAAAATATATATTGGTTATTATATCACAGTATCACGGTGATGTAAGTGTTAGGTGTAGGATATAATTCATCTCCCTCAATTTTATCAGCTACTGTTCAAGACAGCATCTCCGTTTCACAAATGAGAAGGAACAGAGGGGTTAAATCGCAGCCAGTGGTCACACAGCCAAGTGGGCTCAGCTGCTGAGGAAGCAGAGGAGAGGACTGAGTGAATTGCAGCTTTGACCCCCAGACCTTTTCTCCGGGCGGACCAGTGGCATTTAAAACACAGAACCCTGTTCTGAAGAGCACTCTGCCCTCTCTTAAGGACTGTCCAGGGCCGTGCAGTCCGGCCCTCCAAATGCCGGGATGTTTTAATTCAGGGCTGACTTCAGGTAGCTGACGGGAGGCTTCTGAAGAAGGTTCACACAAAATTCACACATAGATGTTTCTCTAAGAATGTCTGCTGCCTCCAGCCCATCGGGCGGTGTCGGTGCCCTCGGGCAGTCATGGTGGCAGCCCAGTGGTTGTGTGACAATTCCTTGAAAAGGCTCCAAAGAGTATCCGTCCGCCCTGGATAATACGGCTCCGTGTGTGCGACATCCATTCTACCGTCTGCTCCAAAAGGCTCGTTGAAAAATTCCACCCCGCATGTTCTGTGTCGGGGGCGAGAGCTCTTTAAGAAACGCAATTTCATTTCAGGAATCGTTTAGGCTTTTCTATTCTCCTAGCTCGAGCCATTGTTCATAGCAACAGGCTGGTAGAGAAACAAGATTGCTATATATAAAGGAATTTATGCCCGCTTCTGGGTGAAGAAGGGAGAACAGAAAAATGCCTTCTGATGGGAGAAAATCTAATCCTGCAATCGAAGCCATGCATTCAGCCAGAAGATTTTGGGGGACACAGTGAGCCTCAGGAGACATGACTTTTATGTCAGTGCCATCACTAACAAGCTTTATGACCTTGGGCAAGTCACTTAGCATCTCTGAGCTTCCGTTTTTTTCATGTGTGAAATGAAGAGGTTGGACCAGATCAGTGACTTGAACCTTACTTGACTGTGACCCACCGTTATACATTTTCCATGGCCACCTGGAGCACACAGGTATCCACCTCCAGATATCCGCATACAGATACACATGTACGTGGCTAAAACAGCTGTTGGTGAAACTACTTATCCTTCTGCCTAAAATGCACTCTGATATTTTCGTGTCTGGGCTATGCTCATCTAAAAGCAGGTCCTGACCCACTAAAATGATTTCACAACTCTTAGTAACCCACTGGACTAGATACAGGCATACCTTGTTTAATATAGCACTTTGCTTTAGTGTGTGTGTAGTTTGTTTTGTTTTGTTTTAACAAATTGAAGGTGTGCGGCGACCCTGCGTTGTCAGGTGATGGTTAGCATTTTTTTTTAGCAATAAGTATTTTAAAAATTAAGGTATGTGCATTTTTTTAAACAAATTTATTTATTTATTTATGGCTGCGTTGGGTCTTCGTTGCCGTGCGTGGGCTTTCTCTAGTTGCAGCGTGCGGGCTTCTCATCGTGGTGGATTCTCTCTCTTGTTGCGGAGCACGGGCTCTAGGCACACAGGCTTCAGTAGTTGTGGCACGGGGGCTCAGTACTTGTGGCTCGTGGGCTCTAGAGTGCAGGCTCAGTAGTTGTAGCACACGGGCTTAGTTGATCCGTGGCATGTGGGATCTTCCCAGACCAGGGCTCGAACCTGTGTCCCCTGCATTGGCAGGCAAATTCTTAACCACTGTGCCACCAGGGAAGACCTGGTATGTGCATTTTTAAGACATAAAGCTATTACACACTTAGCAGACTACAGTATAGCGTACACATCACTTTTATGTGCACTGGGAAACCAAAAAAATCCATGTGACTATTTATTGCAGTCTTCACTTTATTGTGGTGGTCTGGCCCCAAACCCACAATGTCTCCGAGGTCTCCCTGTGGTCTCTGAAATTCCTGCCAACTTGAGTTTTCTCTTACTCTCTTCTGATGAGTGACACGAAAGGAGGAGACAGGAATTCTGAAAGGCAAACCAAACGGCTTCAATAGCCTGTGGCCTCCAGGCCAGGCCAGCTCAAGTTCATGCGGACAAGCTTCCGGGGAGGGCTTCTGCCTCCTGGTTCGCCAGAGATGCTTAAACGTTAAGAATGAGTATAAAAAAACACCCAGCCAACTTTCTTAAAGAAAAAATTAGCCTTATTTTCAAAGTGCTTAAAATACAGAGGGAGAATCCATGGGTCTGCAATCCATGGGGTTGAATGCTTCTGACAGCCAGTAGCACGATGTTTCCAGAATGTCATTTGGAATTGGGGGAGAGCTTGGGTGTGTTGGCAGGATCCTGGGCCCTTCTCCAGACCACAGAATCTGGGGCCAGCGCCCAGGACTCCTGAGTATTGATAAACCTCTGCGAGGTCACTCCTGGGTACATGAAGTCTGGAAATCCCTCAGAAAGAGACCGCGGAGTTACTGGGTCAACAGGCTGAGTTAACCCACGTAGAGCCCCCGCCAGGAGCCGGTTCCCACGGCAGCCAGTGATGCAGCCCCTCCCCCTCCTCCCTCAAAGCCTAACCTGTGTGGGGAAGGTGTTTTCTTGTTCTCAGCAGCGCTCAAGTTCGTGGCATCTTACAAACTGCCACCAGATGGGGATGTTTTCCTGTGCAAGGAAGCTTCCAAGGGCTCAAAAAAATGATAGCGGACGTTACAACCAACAGGAGGAAGAGAAGGGCGTTTGTGCAGGCCGCTCTCTGTTAGTCTTTGAAGGTTGTCCACCAACAAAGCATCGTCTTGTCACCCGGGGCATTGGGCCCTGAAGATCTAAGTAGAGAAGGGTCACCCACTGTGCACCAGCTCCGGCCGGAGGCTGCGGACACAGCAGTGACCAAGCCGGCGTGGCCCCCACCCTCCTAGAGCTCACAGTGATGTGTAATCGGTGCTTTAGGACCAGGAACACGTCTGTCCTTGAGGTCTCTGAGGAAAAGATAATGTAGGAAGAAGGGGCCTGGTGAAGGGGAGGAGGAGAGCGATCACAGAACCCCCGAGGTGGGATGTCGTCCATCCAGGGAAGTTCAGCTCTGCTTCCCAGAGGGGCGGATGGAGGCTGAGGGACCCTGGAAGGCAGATTGAGGGGGCCCAAGGGGGCCAATGGGTGGGGCTCTGAGAGGCTGAGTCGGGGGGGCTCTAGGCTGTGACTTTGACCACAGCAGGTCCACATTTATCTGTTTTCTTATCAGATACGTCTCATGTTCACAGCCCCCCCGCAAAAGTTTTAAGTAAAAGTTCTCCTTGCAAAGAGAGTGGAGTGGGAGAGAGGGAAGGAATGAAAGAGAAGGGAAAAGCTTGAAAACCATCCTCACCCAGCACCTCTCAGAGCATAAAGGACCCTTCTCTGTCCCTGGGGGTGCAAGGCCAGTTCATTCTGGTGCGGTGGGGTTGCGCCAGCCTCCATGCAGAGACCAGCAGGCACAGTTCAGGAAGGGGGGGGGGTGGCCCTGAGCTCCTAACAAGACCTCCTCGACAACCAGACCGTGAGCAGATCCTCTGCGGTCTCAGCACGTGGCACGTAGTAGCTGTCCAATAAGTAGAGCTGCCCCGAGATCACCTGATTAAATGTCGCCCACGCAGCAGTCCCTGTGTTAAGTGCTTGGGGACACAGAGATGGTGGCTTGGGTTCTGCCCCGAGAAAGCTCCCGGGTTGGAAAGAAAGGGAGTCGGACACCTGAGCAAAGCCCTAGGGGAAGCTCTGGGGACTTAGCGCAGGAAGGGGGTGCCCACAAGGGACTCGAAGGCTCCAGGTGCTAACCCGTCCATTGGTGTGAACGCTGGGACATGGCCAGCTGACGTGACTTCCTCGACCGCTACCAGATCAGCAGCCACTTGTCTCTGACCTTCCGGTGGGAAGGCCCCCCATCCTCGCCTGCAGGGTCAGGGGCAGCGCCCCCTCCCTCCACTTGCAGCTGCTGCCCCGGGGTCCTGAGTGTGTCTTCCCCATCGACAGCTTCACAGTGAGGTGGAGAAGCCCCTCATGAACTTCCGCGAGAACTTCAAGAAGGACATGAAGAAGTGTGACCACCACATTGCAGACCTCCGCAAGCAGCTCGCCAGCCGCTATGCCGCGGTGGAGAAGGTGAGGCCCAGGGTGCCAGGGTGGGAGGGTCCTGCTGGAGGGGAGGGGGCTGGGAACCAGCAGGGGCTCCGTGTGCCGAGGCAGAGGTTTGTCCCCCTGTGATAGGATCTGGAGGGGTGGGGAGTATGAAATCCCCCTCCCCCAGCCAAAGGGTAGGTGGGCCGCTTCCCCCCGGTGCTCAGATTCTGAGTGGGAGTGGGCGTGGCTGCACCTGCCGTGGAGGGCATGGGGGCCTCCATCCGGCACATGAGACAAGGTACACCCTGCTTCTGTGGGTCTCGGAGCCTGGATGTGCTGTCGGTCCACATGGGGCCCCTTTGCCTGCGTCTCACCTGGCAGATTCCCTCCTGACGGAATCCCCACCAGCTGCCACCAAAGGGCCCATCCTGCCCCAGAATGGGGAGCCTGGCACTCCCAGCTGCTAAGCACTGCTGGGAAGTGATGTCGGCCTTTGTGGTTCCTGCCACCCCAGAGAAGCTGTGATTTTAGGACCGCTTGGGTCCCCAGGACGTGTGCATGCTCCAGTGAAAACACGCTCTGAGGGCCTTGCTCTAGGCCAAGAGATGGGGATGAGAGGATGCTTTGCAGCCCCCACGTGGTCCCTAACTGTCTGGGTGATGCTGGTCTAGCTGCTTAGCCTGTCGGAGCCACTGTGGCCTCATCCACAAAAGCAGGGAAAAGAAAGGACTCTTACCTAGAAAAGGGGAAGCCAGGCCCCGTGTGCCCCATAGGCCCTTCCTGGCTCTGAGCCCATGAACAGCTTCACGTCCTTGGACCCCAGGCCCGGAAAGCCCTCACGGAGCGGCAGAGAGACCTGGAGATGAAGACCCAGCAGCTGGAGATAAAGCTGAGCAACAAGACGGAGGAGGACATCAAGAAGGCGCGGAGGAAGTCCACACAGGCGGGTGAGTGAGGCACCGTCGCCCGCTGCCCCCGTCCATCCTCACCTGGTCACAGAAACACAGGAGGGGCTGAGAGATGACGTGCCCGTGAACGTGCATCCCACAGGCTGGGGTGGCGGGGGGACTGTGGAGCGGGGAGCAGACCCGGCTGTGTCCAGGCCGTGGCAGGGGACAGGGCTCCCCACACCCTCCCTTTGGGCCAGAGGGCTCCTTCTGGTCCAAGCCCTGGATCTCTGGCCAGGAGGTGGACAGACTCTTCCAGGCACCCGGAATTCAGGGGTCCTGTCGCTGCGTGGAGCTCCTAGGGGGAGTGCAAACCACACCCACCCAAGCTGTCCCACCTCCCCGGGGAGTGATACTCCAAAGGTTCGCCTCTGGTGATGGGCTTCTGCCCCAGAACAGAAGTCAACATTTTGTTTAAAGAAATAACCGTATTTCAGATTTTCAACAAAAGATTTCCTAATGAGTCGGCTTCTGCTTCCACCTAGAGGTAAAAATTAGCTAATGCACAAGGAAGGGGGAGAAAAACCAGTGAGAGACAGTAATCTAAAAAAGAAAATTGTTAAATATTTCTAAAAAACCAGTTTCATGGTGTACAAGGACAAAACGTTTTGCTGTCTGGGATTAAAATGTGTGCTGTGGGACTAGGGTTTGGATTAGATGGTCTCTAAATCCCTTTCACCCCAACTTCTGGTGGACCTGGTATAATTAGTTCATTACAGGATGAAACAGCCACCTTCGTGACATCTAGAAATAAGGCGGTATAAACATGTCATAACAAAATAGCGTAATATAAATACAGCATTTTATATAAAGATCTTTAATGCACAGTGGTATAGTATTGGATGCAGAAACGGAAGCCACAATATACTTGTTGGGAGTAGGAAAGGGAACCCAAGGATGGGAGAGGCACATTTAAATTAGTTTAATTTATTAAACTATTAAAACATAACATTATATTACAAAGACAATATTGCTGCTTCACAAAAAATTTTAATCAACACGTAAGAATATAAAATCTTATTCCCCAGATATAATCACCATCAACACATCCTAGTGTTTTCATTTTTTTTAATGTTTTTTAATATTTAAATTTATAGGGACTTCCCTGGCGGTCCAGTGATTAAGACTCCGTGCGTCCAATGCAGGGGGCCCGGGTTCGATCCCTGGTCGGGGAACTAAGATCCCACGTGCTGCACAGCGCAGCCCAAAAAAAAAAAAAAAAAAAAAAAAAAAATTCATAGACATAAAATCATATGACACTGTGTTCTGAACTTATATTTTAATTGATATATCTTAGAGCTAGCTCTATTCCATCCCCCATAAATTTATTTCCCCATCCATTCATGTACTTTTTAAGTAGTTGAATAGCGTGCAGGTGTATGATCATATCCAGATTTCTTTCATCATTCCCCTAATTGATTTTTATAAGCCTTTTAAATTGTTTCAGAGTTTTTGCCGATGCCAGCGATGCTGTTACTGTAAATGCACCTCAGGGGTGGGGGGAACAGAACCTGCGTATAGACAGTGTAGAGATGGGGTCGGGCTTTCGGGGTCAGAGGCTTGTATCCATGTTGATAGATGTTTCCAAGTTGCTTTCCAGCGAGGGGCGCCCACCAATAGCTCTGTGAACGCCTGTCCCCTAAACTCTTTGACAGCACGGACTGCTCTCAGATTTTGACATCGTAACTATCTGGTGAAAAATAGTATTTTGTTTCTAATTTAATTTACACGCTTTTTGAGAGGAGTTGAGCATTTTAAAACTAGACTTTTATAAATCATCGTGGCTTTTTTTTTTATGATTCATTCATATGCTCTCCCCATTTTTATGTCAAATGGCTGGTCTTGTTCTTATTGATTGATAAGGAAAATGAACTTTTTGTCATTTGAATTGCAAATATTTTTCGTAAGTTTATCTTTTTATTTTGTTCTTTGTGTTTTCTTTTTCTTTTTTTTGGGGGGGGGTGTGTGCTTATTTAATCTTCACTGTGGCTCTATGAAGGTACCATTATTATCCCCGTTTTACAGATTACGAAACTGAGGCACAGGCAGGGTGAATCAACTTGTCCGAGATTGCACGGCTAGTAAACAGTGGAGCTGTGTGACAGCCCAGATCTGGTTCCAGAATCCATGTCCTTAACCTGTACTGTTCAAAAGGGCCTGATTTCAAACCCTTGGGATGCCTAGAGAAGAGACACACCTACCTTCACCTATACTATTTCCTGATGTTGCAGAAGTTCCTGAAGCATGTTGTCAAAATCAGGATCAACAAATAGGGCTTTGGGAGTTTCACATGGTGCTTATAGGGTGACCCCGCCCACGGTCAGGCACCAGCTCTTGGTGGGAATGCATCTGCAATGAAATATCCACTTTCTTCCCTATAGTTCAGTCTTTCTTGGGATCAAGGGCCCAGTCTTGGCCTTGAACCAAGGGAAAAATGAACAGAGCCTTGATTTGGGGTTCTGTTACTCAAGGCTTAGCTCCCAGCTAATGGTGTATGGTTCACTGGGGAGGGGGCCCTGAGCCAGGCCCTGGGTCATGTGGGCATAACTCTGCCCACTTTCTTTCACTTTCATATCTGAACCCACATGAGCAAGGTGATGCCATTATAGGAATCCCTTTGAAGAGTTCATCATTATCTCTGGGTTCACTCATGAGTTTTCCCATCATGAGCAGAGACCACGATGACTTCCTCTCTCTGGCACCCTGTGATGATCAGGAAATTACATGCAGACCAAGCTGTGCTTCTCCAACTGTGATGTGCACAGGGATCACCTGAGGATCTTGTGGAAATAGTTTCTGATTCACTAGGTCTCGGAAACATCCTGAGATTGCATTTTGAGCAAACTCCCAGGGCGTACTGATGCTGCTGGCCCAGGAACTGTGTTCTGTGTAGCAAGGGTCTGGGACGCTGGGACCTTAGTAATGTTGCAATTACTTGCAGTTTGTTAAATAGTTTGTTTCAGATCTCTCTCTTATGAAATAAAATACTATAGAAAGAGCTCATTCCCTTCCCACCCACCCTTTGCTGCTGCATGTACACACATGCGCGCACACACACATGCACACGCACGCACACACACACGCACACACACACACGTGATTTGCAAACTTCCCTTCTTTAACTCTAACTAGTAGCAAGTTGCTTGGGACACATGTTTCAACCAAGCAGGACTCTCCAATGTGAAATGAAACTCCCATCTTTAGAAGAGGAAGCATTTCTTGGGCTCATGATAGAGTTGGGGGTCCTAGGAGTACCCCCCCACCCCTACCATATATATATTCTTACTGAGAAAACCCCTTCCTGAGTTTTGGTGTCTGGAGTCTAGTTCAGATAGACACTCTGAAGCCAGCCTCTCGTAAGGCTGGGTTGCCCCCTTCTCTTGCTCTGTTCATCCTCTCCACCCCGCAACTTTTCCGGTGGCCTCCATCACCCTGGCTGTGGGGTGCAGGTGGGAGAAGGCGGCCATGGTGAGGACAGGACAGAGTATGACAGTGGCCTTGGCCCTTCCAGGAGATGACCTCATGCGCTGTGTGGACCTCTACAACCAGGCCCAGTCCAAGTGGTTTGAAGAGATGGTGACCACCACGTTGGTGAGTGACCAGAGATGCATACGCTTGTCCGTGCAGGGGCGGGCGCTCAGGAATCCCTGGGTGGATGGTGGTGGATGTGCAGGCAGTGGGGTGGAGGTGACCGTGGAGATGGTCATTAGATCTGCTCTAGTGTTGGGACTGAGACCTCAACTCCGGACCAGCCTGTGTGGACTCAGATCCCTGCCCCGGTACTTCCTAGCTGTGTGAACACGGGCGACAATGTGCTCGTGCTGCATCCTCCGAGGGGTCAGCGTCAACCAAGCAGACAGTGGTCGCTTTAGGAAAAATAACCCAGTTGAGTATTTCTGTGAAGTCAGCACCCGCTGAAGGGGGTGAAGCGGCGTTGGCACATGGGTCGTGGGGCCAGATGAGAAAGGAGGCATCATGCCAGGTGCTTACCACACCATCCCGCTGCCCCCAAGCCACCGCCGTCCATCTGTCTGTCCAGCATGAGACTAACCCTCCGCCTTCCCCAGGTGCCAGTCCACCAGAGCAGATTAGAGGCCTCCCCCGGGCACAGTGACCTCGTTTTCCTCCTGGTTAATCTCCTAATTAAACTCCCTGCTTTACTTCCTGTGCCCAGGTTAATCACCTGAACAGTGACCTAGTTGTGCACAGAAGAGCAGCCAGATCTCCTAAATTCCAAAGATGCGGGGCCACCTAGGACCCAAAGGGCAAACACTCCGCGCTTCCCTTTGACAGTGGCCACCCTGCTCCCGGCCCTCCTGGCTCCCTTGACCTGCCCCTCAGCGCTTGGGGTGGACAGAGGAGACGAGGCCGCTCAGCAGAGGCCCGGGGACAAAGCCCCAAGAGTTGGAGGTGCAGAAGCTTCTGCACGTGTTCCATCTCTCCACGCCATCAGGGGCTGGGGCTGGGGCTGGGCCTGCACCGGTGCAGACGCGTGATTAAGGGCACGACAGACCCTGGTGCAAATGCCGCTGCTCCCATAATTCCCTGTCGCTGTGGGCAAGCGATGTTACCTCTGTAGGTGTTCATTCCCTTGTTTGGAGAATGTGGGTAAGAAGAGAACCTCTTACAGTTATGATGAGGACAATTAAGCAGTGCCCGTAAAGCCCTTAGCACCCACCACGCCTGGCAGAACGAGAGTCAGGAGACAGTAACTGCTGTGCCGTCAGCTACACCTTCACTCCCAGATACGGGGTGGGTTCCTCGTCAGACCCCAGAGGGTCAGGCAGGATGGGGGATAAGCAGGCAGCATCTGTGTTTTGTGTATAGGGGGGTGTGGGACCCGCATGGTGGGGAAGGTCCCCAGGTGGAAGGGACACCCCCAGAGGTCTCTGCCGGTTTCCTCCTCTGCAGGAGCTGGAACGGCTGGAGGTGGAGAGGGTGGAGATGATCCGGCAGCATCTGTGCCAGTACACGCAGCTGCGGCACGAGACGGACATGTTCAACCAAAGCGTGAGTTCCCCGGGCCGAGGCCAGCGGGGCCCCTGGGGGGCATGGGGCCAGGGAGAGCCATGGCCCTGTGCCGTGGTGGCAGGTCAAGGAGCTGCTACAGATGAATCTCTCTGGCAGGTGGGCACGGGCTCGGGCCTGTGGGTGACCTCTTGGGATGGACATGTCAGTTACCCTGGATGTCCACGTGAATCCATCCCGAGTGCATCACATAGATGCGTCACGATAGTTAAAATAGCTGGAGATGTCCTTGCCTCCCCTGGCGAATTTCTTACGATGCTGGAACTATTCAAAACCTCTCAAGCCGACGTTCCATTTGACCTGTTCTCAGGTGGTAAATGTGGAGACTGATGGAAGGAGAAACAGGTCACAGACCCTTGGGCCACCTGCCCTTTCATCCACCCTGACGTCTGGAGGGTCACATGCACGAGGGAAAGCAGGGCAGAGGCCAGAGCTTCAGGCCCCCGGGTCTTCCAGCCCCTGCCACATCTGTCCCTCGCACGGGCCTCCCCGGGGCCTCACAGCCCTCTAGGGAGGCTGCTCTGACGGGCACGAGGGTGTAAGCAGCGTGGTTCAGAGGATATGTCCCTGGCTCGGCCGCTGCCTCTGAAGATATCCCTCTTCTCCATCCCTTGCAGACAGTCGAGCCTGTGGACCAACTGCTTCGAAAAGTGGACCCAGCCAAAGACAGGGAGCTGTGGGTCAGGGAGCACAAGACGGGCAACATCCGCCCCGTGGACATGGAGATCTAGACACACGGCCTGGGGGGTCCTGCCGAGGAGGGGCTGGGGTCCCACGCAGAGGAGGTGGCACTCCTGCCGGGGGGGGACCTGCTCCCAAGCGGGGCTGCCCTCCCACCCGCTCTCCTGGTCCACTGAGGAGAGGGGACAGTGAAGCCAGAAGGGCGGCCCGGATGGCCCCATGGGGAGCTCCCCAGTGTTCCCAGGCTGAGAAGATGGATCCACAGCCCTGCCCTTGTCTCCGAGGTTGAAGCCCCCCCAAGTCCCATGCCGTGCTTGCCACTCCGAGAACAAACCGAGGCTGGAACGTTGTGGTCCCTGCTGAGCACCAGAGAGGTCCCCTCCCCACCCAGAGCCAGCTGTGTCACACGCTCACGCCCCTGGAAGCCCCAAGGCCCTTCCTCCAGCCAGCCCGCTTGTCTCCAGGGCTTTGGAAGGGCGGGGGAGAGAGGTCTCTGTCTCCAAGCCAAGTGTCAGGATCAGAATCGTGGATAGAAGGCACCTTTCAGCTCAACAGCCCGCACCCAGAATCCTTTGCAGCAGCCCTCCCTCTTTGTTTTTCCCCATTGCATATTCTGGGAGCCCACATCCTGGCTCTTCTCTGCTACTTTTCATCACTGGGAGTCTTGGGAAGAATGCCTGCCTCCTGTTTTCCCAGACCGACCCTGCCTGCAGAGGTCAGGAGGGAACTACCTCATTCAGCAAATTCGCCCCAAGTTGGAGCATGGAATCGTGTTTCCTATTAGATCGGGCATCAATGTCACGTGCTGTCTCTGGGCAGCCCCGTCCACCCAGCCCACGGCCGCTTCCTCGGGTGAGCTCCCTCTTCCACCCTCGCTTGTCCTGGGGGCTGGGTCAGTCCCATGTTGGAGATGGGTTGGGGCAAGTGTCTATCGCCCCCCAGATGGCCCCACCTGCCTACGCACAGCGGGGTCGGGACCACCGTCTCGTGTATGGCTCTCACTGGCAGGCACTGTGCAGGCATCGCAGACTCTCGTAGCCGCAGTACGTGTCACCAGGCAGTCTGGCACCTTGGCCTCTCAGCTCCTGCACGTTTCAAATCCCCGCACGGAGCCCCTGCTTGGTGCTGCTACCCCCTTGCCCTTTGCCCACCTCCCCATTCCTGGGAGAGCCTGGTCTGAGTGTGACCTGGGAAGCTTTGGCACCGCCATCGGGTCCTCACTCATCACTTTCTCCCTTACGTGTTAAATCTTGAGAATCAGCTCGAGGCCACGGGAGGAAGAAAAGGGCTGAAGGAACCCGCACCCTGAGAACCCATCTTTCCTGTTAATCTTTCCCTTGATTACTTCGGATTCACAGGACTCACGTGTTTCTCGTGAGGGCAGAAGGTAACTCACTGGTCCTTCTCTCTGCCGTCCATGCTGGTAACCGATGACTTGTTATTCTTGACTCTTTTGGCACCTCTGCCTTTTGGGTCACTGTGGCGGCCTCGTAGTTACGGTAGAAAGAGGCCGTATAGCCTAAAGCAAACCAAGCTTTGCCAGTATTTTTATTGAAACATCCCAACCAGAAAGGTCAGCAGGAAGGCCTTCACCAACATGGAGGCCAGCAGGACGGATGTGTGTCTGGCATGGAGAACCGCTCCTGGTCTGAAGTTGGGCCATGACACCAGCTGCCAGTTTGGGGATTTCATTTCTTTGGTTTCTCTGTCAAAGATCGGTGCTAGTAGTAATTGCTTTGTGGCTTAGTAAACTAATTTGTGGGCGATTTCCCGACATTCAAAGCCAACAGCCTTGTCATTGACGCAGATACTTTGAGTGTGATATCGCTCGTTGATTTTGTTTTCTCATCCCCATCTGAGGATTCCGGAGTCTTCTGTGCTTCCCTGGGGCTCTCTTGCCTCTCTCAGGGTAGCCCAAGTTGGCCCCTTGTGGGCCAGTCTATTTTCTGAAGTCATTCTTTCCCCCTCATCCTTTTCCCTCGGTTTCGTTAGCCCTTCCACATCTTTTTTCTTTTTTCTTCCCTCCTTTATTCATTCATCAGGCATTTAGCTGAGCCTGGGCAATGTGCTAAGATCTAGGGACAAGCTATGGCCCTGTCATCCGGGAAGCCCACAGTCTCTTGTTTGGTATAGACTTGTCTTTTCTCCAGGGGTCTTGCAGGTCAGTAACTTTGGCATTCACATACAGGTACTCTCTGCAGAATTTAGGTTTGCAGAGACACTGTCTGTTGTGCTGATAGCTCTTCTTTCATTCGTTCCCTCATTCACTCATTCATTCATTTAATCGGCAGACACTTGGGGCAAGCCAGGCATTGTGCCGGTACTAGAAATGTAGCTGCGTACCAGACAGGCACTCCGCCCCCGGCCCCCCTCTATTCTCCATGTGGAAGGGGGATGTTTTCAGACCTTTCTGGGGAATGAGAAGCTTGCACCCCTTCCACATTTAACCCACTGGGAGCCTGTAATCATAATACAAACTACTGCCATGCGGCATTTACCCAGGGACAGAGAAACCAGGCAGCAACAAGAGTATAATCACCTGGTCCGCCAGACCCTCCATGGCTCATATCCAACTCAAAGTTCAGAGATATGTTTTAAATAATTCTTCTCACTTTACAAAGAGGAAGAATGAAGCCGGAGGACGGCCAGTGAGAGCCGTGAAATGAACAGCGAATTACAAGCAGGGCTGGAGTCCGTATGTTAACAGGGTTCCGCATGTGGGTGAAATCAGAGTTAGGATGAAGAGTCTGGAATACCTAAAAGCGCGCTTCAGAGGGACCCTCGGCCCCGGCGGTGGTTTGGGTTTGGGTTTGGGCTTTGGCGCGTAGGTTATAGGAGGGTCTGCCTGGCTTGATTCAGGGTGAGTCGCCCCAGGCCATCCTTGAGCACATCCGTTGTTCCATTTCTGAGGACAGGTGAGCCTCTTCTACCTGGGAGACACGGGTGCACTTCGTTTTGTCTGTGATAGCCCTGATTTTTTACAAAACAGTCTCTAAAACAAAAGTGAGTTGCCACGAAAACCTCCAGGAAAAGCTACTTGTTCCTCTCCATTTTTTTTTTCTCTTGCTTTTGATCAGTATTGCAAAGCCCTGGCCAGCTGAGCCACAGGGACGGCTGCCCCGAGGTTCTGCCCGTGGAACCGCCTTGGGCCTCCTTTCACTGGGGCTGATTAATGATCGAAGCAAACTCAGGAACCAGGGGTTTGTTTCTGTTCCCTTTGTGAAAACCAATCCATTACGAGATTAGGGGATGGGTGCAGAGAAATCCTGGTGGAGCCAAAGCCCCCTTCTTGGCAGTTCAAGCCATGAAATTCAAAGGACGTCAAAGACCTCAGCTTGTTTAAGTGATTTTACTTCCAGCTGTGAGTGGCCTTGACAAGGAGAGTTTAAACAGGATTCTGCAGACCTGCTGCTGACTATGTAGGTAGGGAAAGCCTCGGACAAATGTTAAGTGGGGCGCAGACCAGCGGCCGGCTTCCTTAGCCGGCATACTGTCTTATTTCCATAAACCTCCCCGCCCCTACAAGTCCCCCTGCCTTTTCTTTTTACAAGTTTATTGAGATCTTTGACGTTTGGTATCGGGGGTTCATTGACATACAGTATAATTCACCCTTTTGAAGTCTACAGTTCAGTGAATTTTGACAAAGGTACACAGCCTTGTAACCAGCACCGAAATCAACGTGGTATTTCCATCACTCCAGAACATCCCCTCAGGCTCCTTTGATGTCCATCCACTCCTCCCACCCCCAGCACCTGGTGACCACTGATGGATTTTCTGACCCTGCAGATTCGCCTTTTCTAGAATGTCGTAGAAGTGGAGCCACACTGCAGTAGCCTTAGAGTCTGGCCTCCGTCACTCGGCCCGTTGCCTCTGCGTCACCTTGTGGCTGGATGTCAGGAGCTTGTCCCCTTATATCTCCAAGTAGCAGTCCGTTGCATGGGTGCATCCTTGCTTTTAAAATGAGTTGTCTGCCCCCGAAGTTCCTGGCCTGGGGTCTTAAGCTCGTTTGCACGGCTACTTTCAGCCAGCGGCGCCCACGAGCGGTTCTTGGGGCTCACGCCTGCGTTTTCGGATCGTTTTAGGTTTTTGACAATGCAGAAAGCTGCTGGGGTCAGGGGGAGGGGGCGGGCAGGGTCTCCACTGCCCTCCATTTCCGCTGGCATCTCAGCTGGTAGTTCTGCTTGCTTCTGGGGACCCTCCCTTCAACTCGCCCAGTCCCTGCCATTTGGTGAGGGTTAGAGGGTGTGGAAGGTGGGTGGAGGGAGCGTGGATGAGAAGACAGGGAGCCCATCACCACCCTCTCCTGGATCTCTGTTCCTTCATCGGCAGACTGAAGGTGTTCGTTCTAGACGGTCTCCCAGGCCTCCTCCAGCTGCTGCGTTCTGTCTCCTCCCCTTGGCACCTCCAGTTTTGTACCCTGTGCCCACGTCATGCCCAATCTGTGTCCCGTCAGCACGGCTGTGCGTGATGTCACCTAACACCCTCATGAGAGGGATACCCAGGCGCTTCTCTGTTCAGACACAAAAACTTACGAGTTTCGTGAGCTGTTGAGAATGAGGTAGTTCCTCCTTGGACCCCTAAAGAAAGCAGAAGCCATTAATTTTCCTCCACCAAGTTTTGACACCATGTCCTGAAAGTCACTTCCAAGGAGCATAAACAGGCATGAAGACACGGCCCCCTCCCTTCAGGTGCTTGTCGCTGCCGGAACTTTGCTCACCTGGCCTGTGCCCTCACTGTACTGGATGGTGGCAGAGAGAGGGCCACACCCAGCTGACACTGGTCAGCTCTGGGCCTGACCCCCAAGGTAAGAACTCCTCCAGGCACATCCTGATCGTGCCCTGCTCAGTGAAAGTTGAGCCCCGGAAGGCAACCAGCACCTCTCCCAGCAAATGGAAGACATTCTTGGGTCCAGGCCAGGTGAAGGTATGGGCCATGGAACCCAAGTCACAGGGCCCCACGCTGCCAGGGACCACGAAAGACTTTCACACCATGAAAGTCATTCCTGTCGGGCCTTTCCTGAAAGTGAGGGACCCAACTCCCCTTTCCTGGTTTGGGTGAGACCGAGACAAGAGACAAAAACCAATGTTCCATTTCCCCTAACCCCCTAGATGCTGGGGCGTGGCTGTTGGGTGCCTTTGTTGGGAGGTGCCTCTGAGGGAAGAGGGGCTGTGATGAACTTGGATCTCTATGTGCTGTTCAGGGGAATTGACCCTTTGTGTCTGAGGGAAATTCCTAATGGGATTGCAGCGGTGGGATGCAGGGGGTCAGGCACATGCGTGCTCTCCTAGGGACAGTGTGACATGGGGATGAGGAAGGAAAGCATATGGTACCAGGGCAAGAGCACCGGACTGGCCCTGCTCTGCTGTCTCATTTGTCCCATAACCTGAAGTTAAGTCACATCCCCTCCCGGGACCCGTGTGTTACCGAGTGGAGTTGCTCCCCATCCGGCGCCACACGCGGCAGCAGACTGGCTCTCGGGACTGTGGCCTCCAGGCAGCCATGTGGACCCAGGGACAGTCATTCAAAGGGACACGAGCCATCCTTGGTGACAGGGGCCCCAAATTTGCATCTCTGCCCTTAGGAAGGAGATGAAGGGGGTGGGCAGCCCTTTCACAAACGAGCACATCAGCAAACCCCATGAAAGTGGAATTTTCTAACAGACTTGCTTGTTTGCTCTGTTTTCTGTAACTTTTGCTAAATACTTTATACATTTTTAACGTTAAACAGCGGTGTCTCCTCCAGCATTCCTCCTCCCAGAATGAATGTGTTTACTCCACACTGTATATCCTCCCATCCCCTGGCTGCCTAGATCAGTAAATAAAATTGATGTACTATAATTTATAAGTAACACTCTTGAAACTCTGATCCCTATGGAGGCTGTAATCCACCCTTCCCACCCTGTCCCCACCCCACCCGAGCCCCGTAATAGCATTTGTGTGTATTAATGCTGAAAAGTTAAATGTTTAAAGGGTTTAAATTTTGAAGGCGTTTGCTATATATAATTGTTCTGCATTATTATAAAGCATTTTCAGGAAGTTAAATGTTCTCTTTTTTTTTTTTCCTTCGGCGCTGTGTGTACACTTGAGATGCTTAGATTCATCCCATGTAAAATAAACTGTCCAGAGACACTGAGTCGTCCCACTGGGCAACCCTCTTCCCTGGAGGGCTGCCACACTCGCCTTTGTACAAATGGGCTCAGCGTTCCTCCCATACTCCCAGGCTTGGTTATAATTTTACCCCCGATGACTTAGCAGAGGGACAAAGGGCACCTGGGCATTGACCCCCCCCCACCCCCCGATGGGTATCACACTGTCAGACCCACACCCCTGGCCCCAGTCCCCTCCCCTGGAGACTTCTGTACCTGTGAACGGAAGAGGCTCCTGGCTGTTATTTCTTCTCTTACCCATCCATCCATCCATCCATCCAATAATTATTGAACACCACTGTATGTCAGACACTGCTCTCAGTACTGGGAACACATCAGTGATGAAAACAGATCAAGAACCCTGACCTCATGGAACTTATTTTCTAGCTGAAAGAGACAGAGTAATGAAATGATACAGTGTGTGTGAAGATGTTAGGTGTTATGGAGAAAGGGCGGGGGGCGGGGATGGGTAGTTTCAGGGGTGAGGGTGGGTGAGTTGCAACATGAAATAGGGTGATTGGGGTGGCCTCACTGAGAAGGTGACATTTGACCAAAGTCGAGGAGACCTGGGACTTTGAAGTCCCTCCCTGGGAGGAAGCCTGGCAGGTAGCTGGGGGAAGCATGTTCCAGGCAGAGGAGGTAGCCCCTGTAAGGGCCGGAGGCACCTAATGGTTTGAGGCCAGTGTGGCTGGAGGGCGGGGCGGGCAGACTCTGCAGAGCTTGGAAGGCCTTGCAAGGCCTAGGACTTTTACTCTGGGGGCGTGGGGTGGTCCAAGCCGGGTAGCGCGTGCAGCCTAATTTCCTTGCTGTGGGGCTCGCTAGGGGGGGTCAGGGGACCAGGGCAGCCATAACTCGGGCAGAGGGGATGGTGCCTGCAGGGGTGGCCACGTGGAGGTGGGGAGAATGCGCAGGTCCTGGCCGTGCCTTGAAAGTGGAGCCAGCACGATTTCGAGCCAGATTGAAGGGGGGGGTGACGGAAACAGAGGCGCTGGTGATGATGCCGAGGATGTCGGTCCAAGCAACCCGAAGGACGGATCGCTACTTACCGCAATGGGGACGCCCTTGGGAGGGGCGTTCCTTCCCATTCTCGGCCTCCCACCCGCCCTCTCCAAAGCCCCTTACCTCTCTGCTTCCTGGCCGGGGTCGAAGGGTCCGCTTGCCGTTCAGCTCACGCAGGGGAAGGTAGAGGAACGGGATGGGAGCTGGGGGACTCCCAGCTTGGGGTGGGACAGGGCCACCCTCTGGGAAGAGCCTGTGTCTTTCAGTGAAGGCCAGGCCGGGAGGGGGAGACACAGAGTCACTGGCCAGAGACGAGGCCTTCTCCCCAGTGGTCTTAGGGGTTTGGGGAGAGTTTATGGCCCCGGCTCAGACTTAACAAATCCGTTCACAATACATCATCCCCAACAACTTGTTTGGCTAAGGAGCATAAACTCTCCCTCTGATAGAAGATGTTTATTCAGGTTTTCAAACAAACCTCCAGGTCATGACCCCTCTCTCAGCAGCATCAACACAGCTGCCTGTGGTCCCCTCCCACGGTTGGGCCTCTCCTGGGCACAGCAACCTGAAGAATGTGGACAGTACCTGCTCCTTCCTCCTTGCCCTTGGGAAGGGCAGAGGGACTGGGGGAGCTCTGGCTGCCTTCTGTGTTAGGCCGGGGCCCTGCCTCCCTACCCGCCTCTTCCGTCGTCATGGCAACCCAGGTCCTCACCTTCAGAAATGCGGCTTCTTGAGCCCTCTGCTCAGGCCTTCTTGAGAAGGGAGGCGGCTGTAATGTCTTGAAAAGAGCCCTCAGTGGGGAGGCTGCCCTGGGCTTTCCTCCTGGCTTCGCCATTTGGCAACTGTGCGACACAGGCAGGTGGCATCCTTTTGGAGCTTGGTTTCTTCCTGTGACATCGGCCTCGCCTCACCTGCAGTCTCGGTGTGGATACCCAGGAGGCACTTCTAATCACCTCTCATGCCAGGTTCAGAGGCCAGGGTGAAGGCCTCTGGCCTCACTTTCATGGCCTGGCTTTTGTTTGTTTGTTTGTTTTTGAGTCCAGTGACTGTCCTGTTTCCAACTGCTCTGGAGAACAAATGCTGCAAGATAGTGAAAGTCTAGACAGAGAGAAAGGGCTCCTTTCAAGAAATGATATGCTGTCACAAACTGATGGGAAAAAATAATGACACACACATACGCACCCCACCCCCTAACATGAAGGCCTCCTGAGAAACACTCTGGACCCGCAGTGGGTGGGGTGGGCAGGAGGGAGAGGCCAGCACATCTGTGCCTGAACTTCCGGGACCTTTCTGAGCAACACCAGGGGAGGCTGGCAGGGGGCTTTCTCCCAGCAGCGGGGACCTGCTTTCCCCTGCCATTAGCCTGTTATGAAATAGGATAAAAACCCCGACTCACCCGCCTAGACGCTGTGGGCTTTGTTCTTTGTAGTTACCACCCCTGGACAAAGAAGAGACATCTCTCCCGTCCAAGACGGCGATTCTGGGGTTCCAGGCGTTACGCCCAGCCAAGCCAGGGCGCCACCGACCTCTCCTTTGGGTGATGCAATTTCAGGTGTAAACCTACTCACGAGGGCTCTTCCCTGTGGCCTGTTCTGCTGACCGAGCTGACCGCAGCGGTGGACGCCTCCCCTGGTGGAGCTCCCTGTCCCCTGCTTGTCCAGTCACTCACTCAACAAGCATGTTGTCTGCCAGCTCCTGGCACCAGGCTTGGTTGCAAACTGATGACCTGCTGCTGAAACGGAGCCACAGATAAGTTATATTTATCCCACCCTATGTTTTTGAAAATTTTTGAAAATTTGGAAATCACTCTTAAAGTTTGGAAATTGCAGATTTCCAATTTTTCCAAATTTCCAAATTGCAATTTTCAAACCTGAAAATCTGATTTCTGGATTTCTTTTGGCTTACCAAAAAATCTAGTAACACCAGGCCATAATCCCATCTGACCACGTTCAAATGGAGTCAAACACCGGCAGCCCCTGCCATGCAGGCGTGGGCCTCACCATGCCTACTGCCTCCCTGACCCCCGGCTTCACTCACACACTCCACTTGCTGGCCCCTGTAAGCAGTTTAGTTTTTGATCCCTGTCATAGAAGAAGAATGGCAAAAACTAACATGCGTTCAGCTCTTACTACGTGCCAGGCTCTATTCTAAATGCATTGCACGTATTAACTCGTTTCAGCCTCACAATAACAGTGGGAGAGATGCTATTATCATGCCTGTTCACTCAAAGAATAGTCACTGAGGGCCCAAACCCGCCAGATACCCTTCTGTCGATGGAGATGCAGCGGGCAACAAAACAGACAGAATCCCCGCCTTCATGGCGCTTTCATTCTGGTGCGATCCCAGGCAGCAGGCAGAATACGTAAACAGTAAGTCAGAAGGTGCACGGGCGATCAAGGAAGAGCAGTCAAGCAGGATAAACAGCCTGACGGTTGGGGTGCTCTTGTTGACAGAATGGTCACTATAGGCCTGGCTGAGAAGGCGGCATTTAAGGAAAGCCGTGAAGGAGGTGAAAGATTAGGGGAAGAGAATTCTAGGCAGAGAGACGTTAAGAAACGCACCTGGGGTCACACAGCTAGTGAATTGCAAAGCTGAGATTTGAACCTGGGCTGCTTCCAGAGCCTGGCTCCTGACCCCTGCATTACAGGGCCATCCCTGTCGCTGAGACCCTCAGATGTAGGGCAGAAGGCAGGCAGGGAACATCGTTGCTCTTAGAGAGCTAGAGCTGGTGGGCTAAGTTGGCGCAGGGATGGGTGAGGGGCAGTGGGAAAGGCCTCGGCTCAAGGCTTTGGCTCTGAAGATTCGGATCACCTGTCCTATCCTCCCAGAAGGCCAAGAGGGATTGACCTCCTGCTGTCAGCTCTTTATTTTAATCTCAGGGGGCTTCCGGGAGCTCATCTCCCCACTCAAGCTCCGGGCCCCTCCTCCCTCCAAGTACAGGGGTGAACCAGCCACAAATCCTCCTAATCCACCAGCATCTCAGGGTGCAACCGCCTCCAGCAGCACCCAGCTAGGCAGCCCGGAGACCCCATTCCTCCCACACACCCACCCACCCAGCGGCAACAGACCGGCTGGGCCCACACCTGCTCACCCATGGGGAACAGCAAAAGCGGAGCCCTGTCCAAGGAGATCCTGGAGGAGCTGCAGCTGAACACCAGGTTCACAGAGGAAGAGCTGAGTACCTGGTACCAGTCCTTCCTGAAGGAGTGCCCCAGTGGCCGCATCACCCGGCAGGAGTTCCAGACCATCTACTCCAAGTTCTTCCCTGACGCCGACCCCAAGGCCTACGCCCAGCACGTGTTCCGCAGCTTCGATGCCAACAGCGATGGCACCTTGGACTTCAAGGAGTATGTCATCGCCCTGCACATGACCAGCATGTGCAAGACCAACCAGAAGCTGGAGTGGGCCTTCTCCCTCTACGATGTAGATGGCAATGGCAGCATCAGCAAGAACGAAGTGCTGGAGATCGTCACGGTCAGTGGCAGCCTCTGCGCTCCCGGCTCAGCTCCCGGCTGGGCTGCACAGGGCTCACCCGGGATCAGGACCCCCTGCTGCTGCTTCCGCACAGGGGGCCCGGCTGGGGGCGGGGCTGGAGGGGGGAGTGGGGACCCGGGCTTTGGGAGTCAGTGGCTCTGACAGCGTGGCCAGGAGGGGTCTCCAATAGACCAGTATTAATAGAGGTCTGGGCGCGTTCCCACAGCTTCACTTTCCTCCTAAAGAAGAAGAATCTGGGTATTTCCTACTATTTACCTTTATTGTTTCCCTCTTTCCCTCCCACCTTCCTTCCTTTCTTCATTAAAATGTCCTTCAAAACCTTCCACAGGACGTACTCAGATTCTTTCACAAGTCATTATATATATAAATATAAATATAAATATAAATATAAATATATATATAGCCCCAGGGCTTGTGGGATCTTAGTTCCCCAACCAGGGATTGAACCCAGGGCCATGGCAGTGGAAGCACGGAGTCCTAACCACTGGACCGCCAAGGAAGTCCCTCACAAGTCATTTTAAAGACACATGTTTCAAATACATTGGCCCAGGATAAGTATATCCGATAAGATTTTTAGATGTCTGAAAAAGAGTTTCATTTAATATATAAGGAATTCATGCAACTTAGAAACCTACACAAAAGAAAATAAAAATCGCCTTTAATTTCATTATCCAGAGAAGACTACTGTCAACATATGGGCATATACCTTTCCAGTCCTCTCTGTAGATTTAAAAATAATTTTAGAACTATGACATATTCACATATGGTTTTTAGTATACTTTTTTCAGCCACTATTTTATTATGAATGTTTTCAATATCAAACTGTTTTTAATAGCTGCTTAGAATTCCATCTTATGGACATGCCATAAAATTATTTAACCATCCCTATATTTTTGGACAATGAAGACGCTTCTGTTTTTTCCTATTATATCATTTCTATTTCCCTTCATTTAGTATCGTTTTACAGGATCTTTTTTTTGGCCCCACTACCCCATGCCACTAGCTTTATTTCTCTAATTCCATTCCTGTTAAGAGAGAGAATGTTTTTCCTATTTTATATAATTTTGGATGCATTTGCAATCCTGCTTTCATTTGCACAGTTCTTCCACCCTTATTAGGAGAAACCATAAATAAAATAGCTAAGCATGCAGCTTGTGGTAAGTGGACTCTGCTTGGCCTCCCATTAGGGGCAGGTGTGTGTGGGAACCTCGCTGGCCTCTGGCTCAGGACAGACGGAGGAGTTAAGGGAGCCACTGCACTTCAGCGCCGGGAACCTCTGAGCTCCGGGCGCTGTGAGCAAGGCTGCTGCCCCGGCTGCCGGGTTTGGTTTCCTTGCTTCTCTTGTTGCGGCACAGGGGCTGAGAGGGCTTCTAAAGCTGCTGACCCCCCAGGGTAATTTCACAGGCGATACTGCCCCTGCCTGGCTGGCTCCCCGATGTCCCCAAGGCCTGGTGGGATCCTAGCAACCTGGAGCTGAAAGGGCACATCGAGACCACCTTGTCCCCTTCCCTGATCACAGGTCGGGAGGCACCTCCTTCTTTGCTGGATATTGTCCATCCAACTCCTTTATTAATGAGACTAGAGGGAGGTGAGACAGATCCTTGAGCTTTAGGCTAAATCTCTCTGTGGATCCCTCCCTGAGCAGGCGGGTAACTGAGGGGCTTCCCGAGACCTTCCCCAGCGCCTCGAACGCTCTCCAAGACATTCCAGAATGGCACGCGATGCAAGTACAGAGGTTCTGGAACCAAACGTGCCTGGGTTAGAATCTCCACTCTTCTGCTTCTGGCTGGGTGACTTCTAACAAGTTAGTTAACTCAGTTTCTTCCTCTGTGAAACGGGGCCAATAACCCCCACCTCATAAACTTGTCATGAGTCTACAGGTAAAAAGCGCCTAGAAAAGTGGCACACGTTAATCACCTGACAAATATTAGCCCTTACAACCAAGGTACCACCTGGACCCAGAAGAGGCCATTTGATATTCTAA